>NC_139169.1:0-1362916 GCF_965202585.1 Thalia democratica
TAACCCTAACCCTAACCCTAACCCTAACCCTAACCCTAACCCTAACCCTAACCCTAACCCTAACCCTAACCCTAACCCTAACCCTAACCCTAACCCTAACCCTAACCCTAACCCTAACCCTAACCCTAACCCTAACCCTAACCCTAACCCTAACCCTAACCCTAACCCTAACCCTAACCCTAACCCTAACCCTAACCCTAACCCTAACCCTAACCCTAACCCTAACCCTAACCCTAACCCTAACCCTAACCCTAACCCTAACCCTAACCCTAACCCTAACCCTAACCCTAACCCTAACCCTAACCCTAACCCTAACCCTAACCCTAACCCTAACCCTAACCCTAACCCTAACCCTAACCCTAACCCTAACCCTAACCCTAACCCTAACCCTAACCCTAACCCTAACCCTAACCCAACCCTAACCCTAACCCTAACCCTAACCCTAACCCTAACCCTAACCCTAACCCTAACCCTAACCCTAACCCTAACCCTAACCCTAACCCTAACCCTAACCCTAACCCTAACCCTAACCCTAACCCTAACCCTAACCCTAACCCTAACCCTAACCCTAACCCTAACCCTAACCCTAACCCTAACCCTAACCCTAACCCTAACCCTAACCCTAACCCTAACCCTAACCCTAACCCTAACCCTAACCCTAACCCTAACCCTAACCCTAACCCTAACCCTAACCCTAACCCTAACCCTAACCCTAACCCTAACCCTAACCCTAACCCTAACCCTAACCCTAACCCTAACCCTAACCCTAACCCTAACCCTAACCCTAACCCTAACCCTAACCCTAACCCTAACCCTAACCCTAACCCTAACCCTAACCCTAACCCTAACCCTAACCCTAACCCTAACCCTAACCCTAACCCTAACCCTAACCCTAACCCTAACCCTAACCCTAACCCTAACCCTAACCCTAACCCTAACCCTAACCCTAACCCTAACCCTAACCCTAACCCTAACCCTAACCCTAACCCTAACCCTAACCCTAACCCTAACCCTAACCCTAACCCTAACCCTAACCCTAACCCTAACCCTAACCCTAACCCTAACCCTAACCCTAACCCTAACCCTAACCCTAACCCTAACCCTAACCCTAACCCTAACCCTAACCCTAACCCTAACCCTAACCCTAACCCTAACCCTAACCCTAACCCTAACCCTAACCTAACCCTAACCCTAACCCTAACCCTAACCCTAACCCTAACCCTAACCCTAACCCTAACCCTAACCCTAACCCTAACCCTAACCCTAACCCTAACCCTAACCCTAACCCTAACCTAACCCTAACCCTAACCCTAACCCTAACCCTAACCCTAACCCTAACCCTAACCCTAACCCTAACCCTAACCCTAACCCTAACCCTAACCCTAACCCTAACCCTAACCCTAACCCTAACCCTAACCCTAACCCTAACCCTAACCCTAACCCTAACCCTAACCCTAACCCTAACCCTAACCCTAACCCTAACCCTAACCCTAACCTAACCCTAACCCTAACCCTAACCCTAACCTAACCCTAACCCTAACCCTAACCCTAACCCTAACCCTAACCCTAACCCTAACCCTAACCCTAACCCTAACCCTAACCCTAACCCTAACCCTAACCCTAACCCTAACCCTAACCCTAACCCTAACCCTAACCCTAACCCTAACCCTAACCCTAACCCTAACCCTAACCCTAACCCTAACCTAACCCTAACCCTAACCCTAACCCTAACCCTAACCCTAACCCTAACCCTAACCCTAACCCTAACCCTAACCCTAACCCTAACCCTAACCCTAACCCTAACCCTAACCCTAACCCTAACCCTAACCTAACCCTAACCCTAACCCTAACCCTAACCCTAACCCTAACCCTAACCCTAACCCTAACCCTAACCCTAACCCTAACCCTAACCCTAACCTAACCCTAACCCTAACCCTAACCCTAACCCTAACCCTAACCCTAACCCTAACCCTAACCCTAACCCTAACCTAACCCTAACCCTAACCCTAACCCTAACCCTAACCCTAACCCTAACCTAACCCTAACCCTAACCCTAACCCTAACCCTAACCCTAACCCTAACCCTAACCCTAACCCTAACCCTAACCCTAACCCTAACCCTAACCCTAACCCTAACCCTAACCCTAACCCTAACCCTAACCCTAACCCTAACCCTAACCCTAACCCTAACCCTAACCCTAACCCTAACCCTAACCCTAACCCTAACCCTAACCCTAACCCTAACCCTAACCCTAACCCTAACCCTAACCCTAACCCTAACCTAACCCTAACCCTAACCCTAACCCTAACCCTAACCCTAACCCTAACCCTAACCCTAACCCTAACCCTAACCCTAACCCTAACCCTAACCCTAACCCTAACCCTAACCCTAACCCTAACCCTAACCCTAACCCTAACCCTAACCCTAACCCTAACCCTAACCCTAACCCTAACCCTAACCCTAACCCTAACCCTAACCCTAACCCTAACCCTAACCCTAACCCTAACCCTAACCCTAACCCTAACCCTAACCCTAACCCTAACCCTAACCCTAACCCTAACCCTAACCCTAACCCTAACCCTAACCCTAACCCTAACCCTAACCCTAACCCTAACCCTAACCCTAACCTAACCCTAACCCTAACCCTAACCCTAACCCTAACCCTAACCCTAACCCTAACCCTAACCCTAACCCTAACCCTAACCCTAACCCTAACCCTAACCCTAACCCTAACCCTAACCCTAACCCTAACCCTAACCCTAACCCTAACCCTAACCCTAACCCTAACCCTAACCCTAACCCTAACCCTAACCCTAACCCTAACCCTAACCCTAACCCTAACCCTAACCCTAACCCTAACCTAACCCTAACCCTAACCCTAACCCTAACCCTAACCCTAACCCTAACCCTAACCCTAACCCTAACCCTAACCCTAACCCTAACCCTAACCCTAACCACCTAACCCTAACCCACCTAACCCTAACCCTAACCCTAACCCTAACCCTAACCCTAACCCTAACCCTAACCCTAACCCTAACCCTAACCCTAACCCTAACCCTAACCCTAACCCTAACCCTAACCCTAACCCTAACCCTAACCCTAACCCTAACCCTAACCCTAACCCTAACCCTAACCCTAACCCTAACCCTAACCCTAACCCTAACCCTAACCCTAACCCTAACCCTAACCCTAACCCTAACCCTAACCCTAACCCTAACCCTAACCCTAACCCTAACCCTAACCCTAACCCTAACCCTAACCCTAACCCTAACCCTAACCCTAACCCTAACCCTAACCCTAACCCTAACCCTAACCCCTAACCCTAACCCTAACCCTAACCCTAACCCTAACCCTAACCCTAACCCTAACCCTAACCCTAACCCTAACCCTAACCCTAACCCTAACCCTAACCCTAACCCTAACCCTAACCCTAACCCTAACCCTAACCCTAACCCTAACCCTAACCCTAACCCTAACCCTAACCCTAACCCTAACCCTAACCCTAACCCTAACCCTAACCCTAACCCTAACCCTAACCCTAACCCTAACCCTAACCCTAACCCTAACCCTAACCCTAACCCTAACCCTAACCCTAACCCTAACCCTAACCCTAACCCTAACCCTAACCCTAACCCTAACCCTAACCCTAACCCTAACCCTAACCCTAACCCTAACCCTAACCCTAACCCTAACCCTAACCCTAACCCTAACCCTAACCCTAACCCTAACCCTAACCCTAACCCTAACCCTAACCCTAACCCTAACCCTAACCCTAACCCTAACCCTAACCCTAACCCTAACCCTAACCCTAACCCTAACCCTAACCCTAACCCTAACCCTAACCCTAACCCTAACCCTAACCCTAACCCTAACCCTAACCCTAACCCTAACCCTAACCCTAACCCTAACCCTAACCCTAACCCTAACCCTAACCCTAACCCTAACCCTAACCCTAACCCTAACCCTAACCCTAACCCTAACCCTAACCCTAACCCTAACCCTAACCCTAACCCTAACCCTAACCCTAACCCTAACCCTAACCCTAACCCTAACCCTAACCCTAACCCTAACCCTAACCCTAACCCTAACCCTAACCCTAACCCTAACCCTAACCCTAACCCTAACCCTAACCCTAACCCTAACCCTAACCCTAACCCTAACCCTAACCCTAACCCTAACCCTAACCCTAACCCTAACCCTAACCCTAACCCTAACCCTAACCCTAACCCTAACCCTAACCCTAACCCTAACCCTAACCCTAACCCTAACCCTAACCCTAACCCTAACCCTAACCCTAACCCTAACCCTAACCCTAACCCTAACCCTAACCCTAACCCTAACCCTAACCCTAACCCTAACCCCAACCCCAACCCTAACCCTAACCCTAACCCTAACCCTAACCCTAACCCTAACCCTAACCCATATCAAAAGACTCCTAATGGATTGTTGTTTTGTAAGTTTAGTTTTGTTTTTATTATCAAGACTTTAAAAAACTTTTCTTATAGTCTAAACTTTGGCTAAAATTAACAAGTACGTGCTTTGTAAAACAAACACACCTGTGTTTAATGCGCTTCAACTTTTACAATAGTTGATTATTTTTAATAAATAACATATCAAAAGACTCCTAATGGTCTGTAGTTTTGTAAGTTTAGTTTTGTTTTTATTATAAAGACTTTAAAAAACTTTTATTATAGTCTAAACTTTGGCTAAAATTAACAAGTACGTGCTTTGTAAAACAAACACACCTGTGTTTCATGCGCTTCAACTTCTACAAAAACTATTTCTTTTTAATAAATAACATATCAAAAGACTCCTAATGGTCTGTAGTTTTGTAAGTTTAGTTTTGTTTTTATCATAAAGACTTTAAAAAACTTTTATTATAGTCTAAACTTTGGCTAAAATTAACAAGTACGTGCTTTGTAAAACAAACACGAATGTGTTTAATGCGCTTCAACTTTTACAATAACTATTTCTTTTTAATAAATAACATATCAAAAGACTGCTAAGGGTCTGTAGTTTTGTAATTTTAGTTTTGTTTTTATCATAAAGACTTTTAAAAACTTTTATTATAGTCTAAACTTTGACTAAAATTAACAAGTACGTGCTTTGTAAAACAAACACACCTGTGTTTAATGCGCTTCAACTTCTACAATAGTTGATTATTTTTAATAAATAACATATCAAAAGACTGCTAATGGTCTGTAGTTTTGTAAGTTTAGTTTTGTTTTTATCATAAAGACTTTAAAAAACTTTTATTATAGTCTAAACTTAGGCTAAAATTAACAAGTACTTGCTTTGTAAAACAAACACACCTGTGTTTCATGCGCTTCAACTTCTATAATAGTTGATTATTTTTAATAAATAACATATCAAAAGACTCCTAAGGGTCTGTAGTTTTATAATTTTAGTTTTGATTTCATTATAAAGACTTTAAAAAACTTTTATTATAGTCTAAACTTTGGCTAAAATTAACAAGTACGTGCTTTGTAAAACAAACACACCTGTGTTTCATGCGCTTCAACTTCTACAAAATCTATTTATTTTTAATAAATAACATTACAAAATACTCCTAATGGTCTGTAGTTTTGTAAGTTTAGTTTTGTTTTTATCATAAAGACTTTATAAAACTATTATTATAGTCTAAACTTTGGCTAAAATTAACAAGTACGTGCTTTGTAAAACAAACACACCTGTGTTTCATGCGCTTCAACTTCCACAATAACTATTTCTTTTTAATAAATAACATATCAAAAGACTCCTAATGGATTGTTGTTTTGTAAGTTTAGTTTTGTTTTTATCATAAAGACTTTAAAAAACTTTTGTTATAGTCTAAACTTTGGCTAAAATTAACAATTACGTGCTTTGTAAAACAAACACACCTGTGTTTAATGAGCTTCAACTTCTACAATAGTTGATTATTTTTAATAAATAACATATCAAAAGACTCCTAATGGTCTGTAGTTTTGTAAGTTTAGTTTTGTTTTTATCATAAAGACTTTTAAAAACTTTTATTATAGTCTAAACTTTTACTAAAATTAACAAGTACGTGCTTTGTAAAACAAACACACCTGTGTTTCATGCGCTTCAACTTCTACAATAACTATTTCTTTTTAATAAATAATATATCAAAAGACTTCTAATGGACTGTTGTTTTGTAAGTTTAGCTTTGTTTTTATCATAAAGACTTTAAAAAACTTTTATTATAGTCTTAACTTTGGCTAAAGTTAACAAGTACGTGCTTTGTAAAACAAACACACCTGTGTTTAATGCGCTTCAACTTCTTTAACAGTTGATATTTTTAATAAATAACATATCAAAAGACTGCTAAGGGTCTGTAGTTATGTGAGTTTAGTTTTTTTTTTATCATAAAGACTTTAAAAAACTTTTATTATAGTCTAAACTTTGGCTAAAATTAACAAGTACGTGCTTTGTAAAACAAACACACATGTGTTTCATGCGCTTAAACTTCTACAAAAACTATTTCTTTTTAATAAATAACATATCAAAAGACTCCTAATGGTCTGTAGTTTTGTAAGTTTAGTTTTGTTTTCATTATAAACACTTTAAAAAACTTTTATTATAGTCTAAACTTTTGCTAAAATTAACAATTACGTGCTTTGTAAAACAAACACACCTGTGTTTAATGAGCTTCAACTTCTACAATAGTTGATTATTTTTAATAAATAACACATCAAAAGACTCCTAATGGTCTGTAGTTTTGTAAGTTTAGTTTTGTTTTTATCATAAAGACTTTTAAAAACTTTTATTATAGTCTAAACTTTTACTAAAATTAACAAGTACGTGCTTTGTAAAACAAACACACCTGTGTTTCATGCGCTTCAACTTCTACAATAACTATTTCTTTTTAATAAATAATATTTCAAAAGACTTCTAATGGACTGTTGTTTTGTAAGTTTAGCTTTGT
This sequence comes from Thalia democratica, assembly GCF_965202585.1. Classification (NCBI taxonomy): domain Eukaryota; kingdom Metazoa; phylum Chordata; class Thaliacea; order Salpida; family Salpidae; genus Thalia; species Thalia democratica. The sequence continues at coordinate 6,926 of NC_139169.1, forward strand.
TTTTATCATAAAGACTTTAAAAAACTTTTATTATAGTCTTAACTTTGGCTAAAGTTAACAAGTACGTGCTTTGTAAAACAAACACACCTGTGTTTAATGCGCTTCAACTTCTCCAACAGTTGATATTTTTAATAAATAACATATCAAAAGACTGCTAAGGGTCTGTAGTTATGTGAGTTTAGTTTTTTTTTTATCATAAAGACTTTAAAAAACTTTTATTATAGTCTAAACTTTGGCTAAAATTAACAAGTACGTGCTTTGTAAAATAAACACACATGTGTTTCATGCGCTTAAACTTCTACAAAAACTATTTCTTTTTAATAAATAACATATCAAAAGACTCCTAATGGTCTGTAGTTTTGTAAGTTTAGTTTTGTTTTCATTATTAACACTTTAAAAAACTTTTATTATAGTCTAAACTTTGGCTAAAATTAACAAGTACGTGCATTGTAAAAAAAAAACACCTGTGTTTAATGCGCTTCAACTTCTAAAATAATTGATTATTTTTAATAAATAACATATAAAAAGACTCCTAATGGTCGGTAGTTTTGTAAGTTTAGTTTTGTTTTTATCATAAAGACTTTAAAAAACTTTTATTATAGTCTAAACTTTGGCTAAAATTAACAAGTACGTGCTTTGTAAAACAAACACACCTGTGTTTCATGCGCTTCAACTTCTACAAAATCTATTTATTTTAAATAAATAACATATCAAAACACTCCTAATGGTCTGTAGTTTTGTAAGTTTAGTTTTTTTTTTCATTATAAAGACTTTAAAAAACTTTTATTATAGTCTAAACTTTGGCTAAAATTAACAAGTACGTGCTTTGTAAAACAAAGACACCTGTGTTTCTTGCGCTTCAACTTCTACAAAAACTATTTCTTTTTAATAAATAACATATCAAAAGACTCATAATGGACTTTTGTTTTGTAAGTTTAGTTTTGTTTTCATCGTAAAGACTTTAAAAAACTTTTATTATAGTCTAAACTTTGGCTAAAATTAACAAGTACGTGCTTTGTAAAACAAACACACCTGTGTTTCATGCGCTTCAACTTCTACAATAACTATTTCTTTTTAATAAATAACATATCAAAAGACTCCTAATGGACTGTTGTTTTGTAAGTTTAGTTTTGTTTTTATCATAAAGACTTTAAAAAACTTTTATTATAGTCTAAACTTTGGCTAAAATTAACAATTACGTGCTTTGTAAAACAAACACACCTGTGTTTAATGCGCTTCAACTTCTACAATAGTTGATTATTTTTAATAAATAACACATCAAAAGACTCCTAAGAGTCTGTAGTTTTGTAAGTTTAGTTTTGTTTTTAACATAAAGACTTTTAAAAACTTTTATTATAGTCTAAACTTTGACTAAAATTAACAAGTACGTGCTTTGTAAAACAAACACACACGTGTTTCATGCGCTTCAACTTCTACAAAAACTATTTCTTTTTAATAAATAACATATCAAAAGACTCCTAATGGTCTGTAGTTATGTAAGTTGAGTTTTGTTTTTATCATAAAGACTTTAAAAAACTTTTATTATAGTCTAAACTTAGGCTAAAATTAACAAGTACTTGCTTTGTAAAACAAACACACCTGTGTTTCATGCGCTTCAACTTCTACAATAGTTGATTATTTTTAATAAATAACATATCAAAAGACTGCTAAGGGTCTGCAGTTATGTAATTTTAGTTTTGTTTTTATCATAAAGACTTTAAAAAACTTTTATTATAGTCTAAACTTAGGCTAAAATTAACAAGTACTTGCTTTGTAAAACAAACACACCTGTATTTCATGCGCTTCAACTTCTACAATAGTTGATTATTTTTAATAAATAACATATCAAAAGACTCCTAAGGGTCTGTAGTTTTGTAAGTTTAGTTTTGTTTTTATCATAAAGACTTTAAAAAACTTTTATTATAGTCTAAACTTAGGCTAAAATTAACAAGTACTTGCTTTGTAAAACAAACACACCTGTGTTTCATGCGCTTCAACTACTACAATAGTTGATTATTTTTTATAAATAACATATCAAAAGACTCCTAAGGGTCTGTAGGTTTATAAGTTTAGTTTTGATTTCATTATAAAGACTTTAAAAAACTTTTATTATAGTCTAAACTTTGGCTAAAATTAACAAGTACGTGCTTTGTAAAACAAACACACCTGTGTTTCATGCGCTTCAACTTCTACAAAATCTATTTATTTTTAATAAATAACATATGAAAATACTCCTAATGGTCTGTAGTTTTCTAAGTTTATTTTTAATTTTATCATAAAGACTTTATAAAACTATTATTATAGTCTAAACTTTGGCTAAAATTAACAAGTACGTGCTTTGTAAAACAAACAAAAATGTGTTTAATGCGCTTCAACTTCTACAATAGTTGATTATTTCTAATAAATAACATATCAAAAATCTTCTAAGGGTCTGTAGTTTTGTAAGTTTAGTTTTGTTTTTATCATAAAGACTTTAAAAAATTTTTATATAGTCTAAACTTTGGCTAAAATTAACAAGTACGTTTTTTGTAAAACAAACACACATTTGTTTAGTGCGCTTCAACTTCGACAAAAACTATTTTTTTTTAAAAAATAACATATCAAAAGACTTCTAATGGACTGTTGTTTTGTAAGTTTAGTTTTATTTTTATCATAAAGACTTTAAAAATTTTTGTTATAGTCTAAACTTTGGCTAAAATTAACAAGTACGTGCTTTGTAAAACAAACTAACATGTGTTTAATGAGGTTCAACTTCTATAACAACTATTTATTCTTAATAAATAACATATCAAAAGACTCCTAATGGACTGTTGTTTTGTAAGTTTAGTTTAGTTTTTATTATTAAGACTCAAAAAAACTTTTATTATAGTCTAAACTTTGGCTAAAATTAACAAGTACTTGCTTTGTAAAACAAACACACCTGTGTTTCATGCGCTTCAACTTCTACAATAGTTGATTATTTTTAATAAATAACATATCAAAAGACTCCTAAGGGTCAGTAGTTTTGTAATTTTAGTTTTGTTTTTATCATAAAGACTTTAAAAAACTTTTATTATAGTCTAAACTTAGGCTAAAATTAACAAGTACTTGCTTTGTAAAACAAACACACCTGTGTTTCATGCGCTTCAACTTCTACAATAGTTGATTATTTTTAATAAATAACATATCAAAAGACTCCTAAGGGTCTGTAGTTTTGTAAGTTTAGTTTTGTTTTTATCATTAAGACTTTTAAAAACTTTTATTATAGTCTAAACTTTGGCTAAAATTGAGTACGTGCTTTGTAAAACAAACACACCTGTGTTTAATGCGCTTCAACTTCTACAATAGTTGATTATTTTTAATAAATAACATATCAAAAGACTCCTAAGGGTCTGTAGTTTTGTAAGTTTAGTTTTGTTTTTATCATAAAGACTTTAAAAAACTTTTATTATAGTCTAAACTTTGGCTAAAGTTAACAAGTACTTGCTTTGTAAAACAAACAAACATGTGTTTAATGCGCTTCAACTTCTACAATAGTCGATTATTTTTAATAAATAACATATCAAAAGACTGCTAAGGGTCTGCAGTTATGTAATTTTAGTTTTGTTTTTATCATAAAGACTTTAAAAAACTTTATTATAGTCTAAACTTAGGCTAAAATTAACAAGTACTTGCTTTGTAAAACAAACACACCTGTGTTTCATGCGCTTCAACTTCTACAATAGTTGATTATTTTTAATAAATAACATATCAAAAGACTCCTAAGGGTCTGTAGTTTTGTAAGTTTAGTTTTGTTTTTATCATAAAGACTTTAAAAAACTTTTATTATAGTCTAAACTTAGGCTAAAATTAACAAGTACTTGCTTTGTAAAACAAACACACCTGTGTTTCATGCGCTTCAACTACTACAATAGTTGATTATTTTTTATAAGTAACATATCAAAAGACTCCTAAGGGTCTGTAGGTTTATAAGTTTAGTTTTGATTTCATTATAAAGACTTTAAAAAACTTTTATTATAGTCTAAACTTTGGCTAAAATTAACAAGTACGTGCTTTGTAAAACAAACACACCTGTGTTTCATGCGCTTCAACTTCTACAAAATCTATTTATTTTTAATAAATAACATATGAAAATACTCCTAATGGTCTGTAGTTTTCTAAGTTTATTTTTAATTTTATCATAAAGACTTTATAAAACTATTATTATAGTCTAAACTTTGGCTAAAATTAACAAGTACGTGCTTTGTAAAACAAACAAAAATGTGTTTAATGCGCTTCAACTTCTACAATAGTTGATTATTTCTAATAAATAACATATCAAAAATCTTCTAAGGGTCTGTAGTTTTGTAAGTTTAGTTTTGTTTTTATCATAAAGACTTTAAAAACTTTTATTACAGTCTAAACTTTGACTAAAATTAACAAGTACGTGCTTTGTAAAACAAACACACCTGTGTTTCATGCGCTTCAACTTCTACAATAACTATTTCTTTTTAATAAATAACATATCAAAAGACTCCTAATGGACTGTTTTTTTGTAAGTTTAGTTTTATTTTTATCATAAAGACTTTAAAAATTTTTACTATAGTCTAAACTTTGGCTAAAATTAACAAGTACGTGCTTTGTAAAACAAATAAACATGTGTTTAATGCGCTTCAACTTCTACAATAGTTGATTATTTTTAATAAATAACATATCAAAAGACTCCTAAGGGTCTGTAGTTTCGTAAGTTTAGTTTTGTTTTTATCATAAAGACTTTTAAAAAAATTTATTATAGTCTAAACTTTGGCTAAAATTAACAAGTAAGTGCTTTGTAAAACAAACACACTTGTGTTTAATGCGCTTCAACTTTTACAATAGTTTATTATTTTTAATAAATAACATATCAAAAGACTCCTAATGGTCTATAGTTTTGTAAGTTTAGTTTTGTTTTTATCATAAAGACTTTAAAAAACTTTTATTATAGTCTAAACTTTGGCTAAAATTAACAAGTACGTGCTTTGTAAAACAAACACACCTGTGTTTTATGCGCTTCAACTTCTACAAAATCTATTTAATTTTTATAAATAACATATCAAAAGACTCCTAATGGTCTGTAGTTTTGTAAGTTTAGTTTTGTTTTTATTATAAAGACTTTAAAAAACTTTTATTATAGTCTAAACTTTGGCTAAAATTAACAAGTACGTGCTTTGTAAAACAAACACACCTGTGTTTCATGCGCTTCAACTTCTACAAAAACTATTTCTATTTAATAAATAACATATCAAAAGACTCCTAATGGTCTGTAGTTTTGTAAGTTTAGTTTTGTTTTTATCATAAAGACTTTTAAAAACTTTTATTATAGTCTAAACTTTGGCTAAAATTAACAAGTACGTGCTTTGTAAAACAAACAAACATGTGTTTAATGCGCTTCAACTTTTACAATAACTATTTCTTTTTAATAAATAACATATCAAAAGACTGCTAAGAGTCTGTAGTTTTGTAATTTTAGTTTTGTTTTTATCATAAAGACTTTTAAAAACTTTTATTATAGTCTAAACTTTGACTAAAATTAACAAGTACGTGCTTTGTAAAACAAACACACCTGTGTTTAATGCGCTTCAACTTCTACAATAGTTGATTATTTTTAATAAATAACATATCAAAAGACTGCTAAGGGTCTGTAGTTTTGTAAGTTTAGTTTTGTTTTTATCATAAAGACTTTAAAAAACTTTTATTATAGTCTAAACTTAGGCTAAAATTAACAAGTACTTGCTTTGTAAAACAAACACACCTGTGTTTCATGCGCTTCAACTTCAACAATAGTTGATTATTTTTAATAAATAACATATCAAAAATCTTCTAAGGGTCTGTAGTTTTGTAAGTTTAGTTTTATTTTTATCATAAAGACTTTAAAAATTTTTATTATAGTCTAAACTTTGGCTAAAATTAACAAGTACGTGCTTTGTAAAACAAACAAACAGGTGTTTAATGCGCTTCAACTTCTACAACAACTATTTATTCTTAATAAATAACATATCAAAAGACTCCTAATGGACTGTTGTTTTGTAAGTTTAGCTTTATTTTTATCATAAAGACTTTAAAAATTTTTATTATAGTCTAAACTTTGGCTAAAATTAACAAGTACGTTTTTTGTAAAATAAACACACATGTGTTTAGTGCGCTTCAACTTCTACAAAAACTATTTATTTTTAATAAATAACATATCAAAAGACTCCTAATGGTCTGTAGTTTTGTAAGTTTAGTTTTGTTTTTATTATTAAGACTTTAAAAAACTTTTATTATAGTCTAAACTTTGGCTAAAATTAACAAGTACGTACATTGTAAAACAAACAAACCTATGTTTAATGCGCTTTAACTTCTACAATAATTGATTATTTTTAATAAATAACAAATTAAAAGACTTCTAATGGTTTGTAGTTCTGTAAGTTTAGCTTTATTTTTATCATAAAGACTTTAAAAAATTTTATTATAGTCTAAACTTTGGCTAAAATTAACAAGTACGTTTTTTGTAAAACAAACACACATGTGTTTAGTGCGCTTCAACTTCTACAAAAACTATTTATTTTTAATAAATAAAATATCAAAAGACTCCTATGGGTCTGTAGATTTGTAAGTTTAGTTTTGTTGTTATCATAAAGACTTTTAAAAACTTTTATTATAGTCTAAACTTTGACTAAAATTAACAATTACGTGCTTTGTAAAACAAACACACATGTGTTTCATGCGCTTCAACTTCTACAAAAACTATTTCTTTTTAATAAATAACATATCAAAAGACTCCTAATGGACTGTAGTTTTGTAAGTTTAGTTTTGTTTTCATTATTAAGACTTTAAAAAACTATTCTTATAGTCTAAACTTTGGCTAAAATTAACAAGTACGTGCTTTGTAAAACAAACACACCTGTGTTTAATGCGCTTCAACTTTTACAATAGTTGATAATTTTTAATAAATAACATATCAAAAGACTCCTAATGGTCTGTAGTTTTGTAAGTTTAGTTTTGTTTTTATCATAAAGACTTTAAAAAACTTTTATTATAGTCTAAACTTTGGCTAAAATTAACAAGTACGTGCTTTGTAAAACAAACACACCTGTGTTTTATGCGCTTCAACTTCTACAAAATCTATTTATTTTTAATAAATAACATATCAAAAGACTCCTAATGGTCTGTAGTTTTGTAAGTTTAGTTTTGTTTTTATTATAAAGACTTTAAAAAACTTTTATTATAGTCTAAACTTTGACTAAAATTAACAAGTACGTGCTTGGTGAAACAAACACACCTGTGTTTCATGCGCTTCAACTTCTACAAAAACTATTTCTTTTTAATAAATAACATATCAAAAGACTCCTAATGGTCTGTAGTTTTGTAAGTTTAGTTTTGTTTTTATCATAAAGACTTTTAAAAACTTTTATTATAGTCTAAACTTTGGCTAAAATTATTAAGTACGTGCTTTGTAAAACAAACACACATGTGTTTAATGCGCTTCAACTTTTACAATAACTATTTCTTTTTAATAAATAACATATCAAAAGACTGCTAAGGGTCTGTAGTTTTGTAATTTTAGCTTTGTTTTTATCATAAAGACTTTTAAAAACTTTTATTATAGTCTAAACTTTGACTAAAATTTACAAGTACGTGCTTTGTAAAACAAACACACCTGTGTTTCATGCGCTTCAATTTCTACTATAACTATTTTTTTTTAATAAATAACATATCAAAAGACTTCTAATGGACTGTTGTTTTGTAAGTTTAGTTTTGTTTTTATCATAAAGACTTTAAAAAACTTTTATTATAGTCTAAACTTTTACTAAAATTAACAAGTACGTGCTTTGTAAAACAAACACACCTGTGTTTCATGCGCTTCAACTTCTACAATAACTATTTCTTTTTAATAAATAATATTTCAAAAGACTTCTAATGGACTGTTGTTTTGTAAGTTTAGCTTTGTTTTTATCATAAAGACTTTAAAAAACTTTTATTATAGTCTAAACTTTGGCTAAAATTAACAAGTACGTGCATTGAAAAAAAACACCTGTGTTTCATGCGCTTCAACTTCTAAAATAATTGATTATTTTTAATAAATAACACATCAAAAGACTCCTAATGGTCTGTAGTTTTGTAAGTTTAGTTTTGTTTTTATCATAAAGACTTTAAAAAACTTTTATTATAGTCTAAATTTTGGCTAAAATTAACAAGTACGTGCTTTGTAAAACAAACACACCTGTGTTTCATGCGCTTCAACTTCTACAATAACTATTTCTTTTTAATAAATAACATACCAAAAGACTCCTAATGGACTGTTGTTTTGTAAGTTTAGCTTTGTTTTTATCATAAAGACTTTAAAAAACTTTTATTATAGTCTTAACTTTGGCTAAAGTTAACAAGTACGTGCTTTGTAAAACAAACACACCTGTGTTTAATGCGCTTCAACTTCTACAACAGTCGATATTTTTAATAAATAACATATCAAAAGACTGCTAAGAGTCTGTAGTTATGTGAGTTTAGTTTTGTTTTTATCATAAAGACTTTCAAAAACTTTTATTATAGTCTAAACTTTGGCTAAAATTAACAAGTACGTGCATTGTAAAAAAAAAAAACAGGTGTTTCATGCGCTTTAACTTCTAAAATAATTGATTATTTTTAATAAATAACATATCAAAAGACTCCTAATGGTCTGTAGTTTTGTAAGTTTAGTTTTGTTTTTATCATAAAGACTTTAAAAAACTTTTATTATAGTCTAAACTTTGGCTAAAATTAACAAGTACGTGCTTTGTAAAACAAACACACCTGTGTTTTATGCGCTTCAACTTCTACAATAACTATTTCTTTTTAATAAATAACATATCAAAAGACTCAAAATGGACTGTTGTTTTGTAAGTTTAGCTTTTTTTTTACATAAAGACTTTAAAAAACTTTTATTATAGTCTTTACTTTGGCTAAAGTTAACAAGTACGTGCTTTGTAAAACAAACACACCTGTGTTTAATGCGCTTCAACTTCTACAACAGTTGATATTTGTAATAAATAACATATCAAAAGACTGCTAAGGGTCTGTAGTTATGTGAGTTTAGTTTTGTTTTTATCATAAAGACTTTTAGAAACTTTTATTATAGTCTAAACTTTAACTAAAATTAACAAGTACGTGCTTTGTAAAACAAACACACATGTGTTTCATGCGCTTCAACTTCTACAAAAACTATTTCTTTTTAATAAATAACATATCAAAAGACTCCTAATGGTCTGTAGTTTTGTAAGTTTAATTTTGTTTTCATTATTAAGACTTTAAAAAACTTTTATTATAGTCTAAACTTTGGCTAAAATTAACAAGTACGTGCATTGTAAAAAAAAACAACTGTGTTTCAAGCGCTTCAACTCTAAAATAATTAATTATTTTTAATAAATAACATATCAAAAGACTCCTAATGGTCTGTAGTTTTGTAAGTTTAGTTTTGTTTTTATAATAAAGACTTTAAAAAACTTTTATTATAGTCTAAACTATGGCTAAAATTAACTAGTACGTGCTTTGTAAAACAAACACACCTGTGTTTCATGCGCTTCAACTTCTACAAAATCTATTTATTTTTAATAAATAACATATCAAAAGACTCCTAATGGTCTGTCGTTTTGTAAGTCTAGTTTTGTTTTCATTATAAAGACTTTAAAAAACTTTTATTATAGTCTAAACTTTGGCTAAAATTAACAAGTACGTGCTTTGTAAAACAAACACACCTGTGTTTCATGCGCTTCAACTTTTACAAAAACTAATTCTTTTTAATAAATAACATATCAAAAGACTCCTAATGGACTGTTGTTTTGTAAGTTTAGTTTTGTTTTTATCATAAAGATTTTAAAAAACTTTTATTATAGTCTAAACTTTGGCTAAAATTAACAAGTACGTGCATTGAAAAAAAACACCTGTGTTTCATGCGCTTCAACTTCTAAAATAATTGATTATTTTTAATAAATAACACATCAAAAGACTCCTAATGGTCTGTAGTTTTGTAAGTTTAGTTTTGTTTTTATCATAAAGACTTTAAAAAACTTTTATTATAGTCTAAATTTTGGCTAAAATTAACAAGTACGTGCTTTGTAAAACAAACACACCTGTGTTTCATGCGCTTCAACTTCTACAATAACTATTTCTTTTCAATAAATAACATATCAAAAGACTCCTAATGGACTGTTGTTTTGTAAGTTTAGTTTTGTTTTTATCATAAAGACTTTAAAAAACTTTTATTATAGTCTAAACTTTGGCTAAAATTAACAATTACGTGCTTTGTAAAACAAACACACCTGTGTTTAATGAGCTTCAACTTCTACAATAGTTGATTATTTTTAATAAATAACATATAAAAGACTCCTATGGGTCTGTAGTTTTGTAAGTTTAGTTATGTTTTTATCATAAAGACTTTTAAAAACTTTTATTATAGTCTAAACTTTGACTAAAATTATCAAGTACGTGCTTTGTAAAACAAACACACCTGTGTTTCATGCGCTTCAACTTCTACAAAAACTACTTCTTTTTAATAAATAACATATCAAAAGACTCCTAATGGTCTGTAGTTTTGTAAGTTTAGTTTTGTTTTTATTATTAAGACTTTAAAAAACTTTTCTTATAGTCTAAACTTTGGCTAAAATTAACAAGTACGTGCTTTGTAAAACAAACACACCTGTGTTTAATGCGCTTCAACTTTTACAATAGTTGATTATTTTTAATAAATAACATATCAAAAGACTCCTAATGGTCTGTAGTTTTGTAAGTTTAGTTTTGTTTTTATTATAAAGACTTTAAAAAACTTTTATTATAGTCTAAACTTTGGCTAAAATTAACAAGTACGTGCTTTGTAAAACAAACACACCTGTGTTTCATGCGCTTCAACTTCTACAAAAACTATTTCTTTTTAATAAATAACATATCAAAAGACTGCTAAGGGTCTGTAGTTTTGTAATTTTAGTTTTGTTTTTATCATAAAGACTTTTAAAAACTTTTATTATAGTCTAAACTTTGACTAAAATTAACAAGTACGTGCTTTGTAAAACAAACACACCTGTGTTTCATGCGCTTCAACTTCTACAATAACTATTTCTTTTTAATAAATAACATATCAAAAGACTTCTAATGGATTGTTGTTTTGTAAGTTTAGTTTTGTTTTTATCATAAAGACTTTAAAAAACTTTTATTATAGTCTAAACTTTGGCTAAAGTTAACAAGTACGTGCTTTGTAAAACAAACACACCTGTGTTTAATGCGCTTCAACTTCTACAATAGTTGATTATTTTTAATAAATAACATATCAAAAGACTCCTAATGGTCTGTAGTTTTGTAATTTTAGTTTTGTTTTTATCATAAAGACTTTTAAAAACTTTTATTATAGTCTAAACTTTGACTAAAATTAACAAGTACGTGCTTTGTAAAACAAACACACCTGTGTTTCATAAGCTTCAACTTCTACAATAACTATTTCTTTTTAATAAATAACATATCAAAAGACTTCTAATGGATTGTTGTTTTGTAAGTTTAGTTTTGTTTTTATCATAAAGACTTTAAAAAACTTTTATTATAGTCTAAACTTTGGCTAAAGTTAACAAGTACGTGCTTTGTAAAACAAACACACCTGTGTTTAATGCGCTTCAACTTCTACAACTGTTGATTATTTTTAATAAATAACATATCAAAAGACTCCTAATGGTCTGTAGTTTTGTAAGTTTAGTTTTGTTTTTATCATAAAGACTTTTAAAAACTTTTATTATAGTCTAAACTTTTACTAAAATTAACAAGTACGTGCTTTGTAAAACAAACACACCTGTGTTTTATGCGCTTCAACTTCTACAATAACTATTTCTTTTTAATAAATAATATATCAAAAGACTTCTAATGGACTGTTGTTTTGTAAGTTTAGATTTTTTTTATCATAAAGACTTTAAAAACTTTTATTATAGTCTAAACTTTGGCTAAAATTAACAAGCACTTGCTTTGTAAAACAAACACACATATGTTCAATGCGCTTCAACTTCTACAACAACTATTTATTTTTAAAAAAATAACATATCAGAAGACTCCTAAGGGTCTGTAGTTTTTTAAGTTTAGTTTTGTTTTTATCATAAAGACTTTAAAATAATTTTATTACAGTCTAAACTTTGGCTAAAACTAACAAGTACGTGCTTTGTAAAACAAACACACCTGTGTTTAATGCGCTTCAACTTCTCCAACAGTTGATATTTTTAATAAATAACATATCAAAAGACTGCTAAGAGTCTGTAGTTATGTGAGTTTAGTTTTTTTTTTATCATAAAGACTTTTAAAAACTTTTATTATAGTCTAAACTTTGGCTAAAATTAACAAGTACGTGCTTTGTAAAACAAACACACATGTGTTTCATGCGCTTAAACTTCTACAAAAACCATTTCTTTTTAATAAATAACATATCAAAAGACTCCTAATGGTCTGTAGTTTTGTAAGTTTAGTTTTGTTTTTATCATAAAGACTTTAAAAAACTTTTATTATAGTCTAAACTTTGGCTAAAATTAACAAGTACGTGCTTTGTAAAACAAACACACCTGTGTTTCATGCGCTTCAACTTCTACAATAACTATTTCTTTTTTATAAATAACATATCAAAAGACTCCTAATGGATTGTTGTTTTGTAAGTTTAGTTTTGTTTTTATCATAAAGACTTTAAAAAACTTTTATTATAGTCTAAACTTTGGCTAAAATTAACAATTACGTGCTTTGTAAAACAAACACACCTGTGTTTAATGCGCTTCAACTTCTACAATAGTTGATTATTTTTAATAAATAACATATCAAAAGACTTCTAAGGGTCTGTAGTTTTGTAAGTTTAGTTTTGTTTTTATCATAAAGACTTTAAAAAACTTTTATTATAGTCTAAACTTTGACTAAAATTAACAAGTATGTGCTTTGTAATACAAACACACACGTGTTTCATGCGCTTCAACTTCTACAATAACTATTTCTTTTTAATAAATAACATATCAAAAGACTCCTAATGGACTGTAGTTTTGTAAGTTTAGTTTTATTTTCATTATTAAGACTTTAAAAAACTTTTCTTATAGTCTAAACTTTGGCTAAAATTAACAAGTACGTGCTTTGTAAAACAAACACACCTGTGTTTCATGCGCTTCAACTTCTAAAATAATTGATTATTTTTAATAAATAACATATCAAAAGACTCCTAATGGTCTGTAGTTATGTAAGTTGAGTTTTGTTTTTATCATAAAGACTTTAAAAAACTTTTATTATAGTCTAAACTTTGGCTAAAATTAACAAGTCGTGCTTTGTAAAACAAACACACCTGTGTTTCATGCGCTTCAACTTCTAAAATAATTGATTATTTTTAATAAATAACATATCAAAAGATTCCTAATGGTCTATAGTTATGTAAGTTGAGTTTTGTTTTTATCATAAAGACTTTAAAAAACTTTTATTATAGTCTAAACTTTGGCTAAAATTAACAAGTACGTTTTTTGTAAAACAAACACACATTTGTTTAGTGCGCTTCAACTTCGACAAAAACTTTTTTTTTTTAAAAATAACATATCAAAAGACTCCTAATGGACTGTTGTTTTGTAAGTTTAGTTTTATTTTTATCATAAAGACTTTAAAAATTTTTGTTATAGTCTAAACTTTGGCTAAAATTAACAAGTACGTGCTTTGTAAAACAAACTAACATGTGTTTCATGCGCTTCAACTTCTACAAAATCTATTTATTTTTAATAAATAACATATGAAAATACTCCTAATGGTCTGTAGTTTTGTAAGTTTATTTTTAATTTTATCATAAAGACTTTATAAAACTATTATTATAGTCTAAACTTTGGCTTAAATTAACAAGTACGTGCTTTGTAAAACATACAAAAATGTGTTTAATGCGCTTCAACTTCTACAATAGTTGATTATTTCTAATAAATAACATATCAAAAATCTTCTAAGGGTCTGTAGTTTTGTAAGTTTAGTTTTGTTTATATAATAAAGACTTTAAAAACTTTTATTACAGTCTAAACTTTGGCTAAAATTAACAAGTAAGTGCTTTGTAAAACAAACACACTTGTGTTTAATGCGCTTCAACTTTTACAATAGTTGATTATTTTTAATAAATAACATATCAAAAGACTCCTAATGGTCTGTATTTTTGTAAGTTTAGTTTTGTATTTATCATAAAGACTTTAAAAAACTTTTATTATAGTCTAAACTTTGGCTAAAATTAACAAGTACGTGCTTTGTAAAACAAACACACCTGTGTTTTATGCGCTTCAACTTCTACAAAATCTATTTAATTTTCATAAATAACATATCAAAAGACTCCTAATGGTCTGTAGTTTTGTAAGTTTAGTTTTGTTTTTATTATAAAGACTTTAAAAAACTTTTATTATAGTCTAAACTTTGGCTAAAATTAACAAGTACGTGCTTTGTAAAACAAACACACCTGTGTTTAATGCGCTTCAACTTCTACAATAGTTGATTATTTTTAATAAATAACATATCAAAGACTGCTAAGGGTCTGTAGTTTTGTAAGTTTAGTTTTGTTTTTATCATAAAGACTTTAAAAAACTTTTATTATAGTCTAAACTTAGGCTAAAATTAACGAGTACATGCTGTGTAAAACAAACACACCTGTGTTTCATGCGCTTCAACTTCTACAATAGTTGATTATTTTTAATAAATAACATATCAAAAGACTCCTAATGGTCTGTAGTTTTGTAAGTTTATTTTTGTTTTTATCATAAAGACTTTATAAAACTATTATTAAAGTCTAAACTTTGGCTAAAATTAACAAGAACGTGCTTTGTAAAACAAACAAACATGTGTTTAATGCGCTTCAACTTCTACAATAGTTGATCATTTTTAATAAATAACATATCAAAAATCCTCTAAGGGTCTGTAGTTTAGTAAGTTTAGTTTTATTTTTATCATAAGGACTTTAAAAATTTTTATTATAGTCTAAACTTTGGCTAAAATTAACAAGTACGTGCTTTGTAAAACAAACTAACATGTGTTTAATGCGCTTCAACTTCTACAACAACTATTTATTATTAATAAATAACATATCAAAAGACTCCTAATGGACTGTTGTTTTGTAAGTTTAGTTTTTTTTTTATCATAAAGTTTTAAAAATTTTTTATATAGTCTAAACTTTGGCTAAAATAAACAAGTACGTTTTTTGTAAAACAAACACACATTTGTTTAGTGCGCTTCAACTTCGACAAAAACTATTTTTTTTTAAAAATAACATATCAAAAGACTCCTAATGGACTGTTGTTTTGTAAGTTTAGTTTTATTTTTATCATAAAGACTTTAAAAATTTTTGTTATAGTCTAAACTTTGGCTAAAATTAACAAGTACGTGCTTTGTAAAACAAACTAACATGTGTTTCATGCGCTTCAACTTCTACAAAATCTATTTATTTTTAATAAATAACATATGAAAATACTCCTAATGGTCTGTAGTTTTGTAAGTTTATTTTTAATTTTATCATAAAGACTTTATAAAACTATTATTATAGTCTAAACTTTGGCTAAAATTAACAAGTACGTGCTTTGTAAAACAAACAAAAATGTGTTTAATGCGCTTAAAATTCTACAATAGTTGATTATTTCTAATAAATAACATATCAAAAATCTTCTAAGGGTCTGTAGTTTTGTAAGTTTAGTTTTGTTTTTATAATAAAGACTTTAAAAACTTTTATTATAGTCTAAACTTTGGCTAAAATTAACAAGTAAGTGCTTTGTAAAACAAACACACTTGTGTTTAATGCGCTTCAACTTTTACAATAGTTGATTATTTTTAATAAATAACATATCAAAAGACTCCTAATGGTCTGTTGTTTTGTAAGTTTAGTTTTAATTTTATCATAAGGACTTTAAAAATTTTTATTATAGTCTAAACTTTGGCTAAAATTAACAAGTATGTGCTTTGTAAAACAAACTAACATGTGTTTAATGCGCTTCAACTTCTACAACAACTATTTATTCTTAATAAATAACATATCAAAAGACTCCTAATGGTCTGTAGTTTTGTAAGTTTAGTTTTGTTTTTATCATAAAGACTTTAAAAAACTTTTATTATAGTCTAAACTTTGGCTAAAATTAACAGGTACGTGCTTTGTAAAACAAACACACCTGTGTTTTATGCGCTTCAACTTCTACAAAATCTATTTAATTTTCATAAATAACATATCAAAAGACTCCTAATGGTCTGTAGTTTTGTAAGTTTAGTTTAGTTTTTATTATAAAGACTTTAAAAAACTTTTATTATAGTCTAAACTTTGGCTAAAATTAACAAGTACGTGCTTTGTAAAACAAACACACCTGTGTTTCATGCGCTTCAACTTCTACAAAAACTATTTCTATTTAATAAATAACATTTCAAAAGACTCCTAATGGTCTGTAGTTTTGTAAGTTTAGTTTTGTTTTTATCATAAAGACTTTTAAAAACTTTTATTATAGTCTAAACTTTGGCTAAAACTAACAAGTACGTGCTTTGTAAAACAAACAAACATGTGTTTAATGCGCTTCAACTTTTACAATAACTATTTCTTTTTAATAAATAACATATCAAAAGACTGCTAAGAGTCTGTAGTTTTGTAATTTTAGTTTTGTTTTTATCATAAAGACTTTTAAAAACTTTTATTATAGTCTAAACTTTGACTAAAATTAACAAGTACGTGCTTTGTAAAACAAACACACCTGTGTTTAATGCGCTTCAACTTCTACAATAGTTGATTATTTTTAATAAATAACATATCAAAAGACTGCTAAGGGTCTGTAGTTTTGTAAGTTTAGTTTTGTTTTTATCATAAAGACTTTAAAAAACTTTTATTATAGTCTAAACTTAGGCTAAAATTAACAAGTACATGCTGTGTAAAACAAACACACCTGTGTTTCATGCGCTTTAACTTCTACAATAGTTGATTATTTTTAATAAATAACATATCAAAAGACTCCTAATGGTCTGTAGTTTTGTAAGTTTATTTTTAATTTTATCATAAAGACTTTATAAAACTATTATTATAGTCTAAACTTTGGCTAAAATTAACAAGTACGTGCTTTGTAAAACAAACAAACATGTGTTTAATGCGCTTCAACTTCTACAATAGTTGATCATTTTTAATAAATAACATATCAAAAATCCTCTAAGGGTCTGTAGTTTTGTAAGTTTAGTTTTGTATTTATCATAAAGACTTTTAAAAACTTTTATTAGAGTCTAAACTTTGACTAAAATTAACAAGTACGTGCTTTGTAAAACAAACACACCTGTGTTTCATGCGCTTCAACTTCTACAAAAACTATTTCTTTTTAATAAATAACATATCAAAAGACTCCTAATGGACTGTTGTTTTGTAAGTTTAGTTTTGTTTTTATCATAAAGACTTTAAAAAACTTTTATTATAGTCTAAACTTTGGCTAAAGTTAACAAGTACGTGCTTTGCAAAACAAACACACCTGTGTTTAATGCGCTTCAACTTCTACAATAGTTGATTATTTTTAATAAATAACATATCAAAAGACTGCTAAGGGTCTGTAGTTTTGTAAGTTTAGTTTTGTTTTTATCATAAAGACTTTAAAAAACTTTATTATAGTCTAAACTTAGGCTAAAATTAACAAGTACTTGCTTTGTAAAACAAACACACCTGTGTTTCATGCGCTTCAACTTCAACAATAGTTGATTATTTTTAATAAATAACATATCAAAAATCTTCTAAGGGTCTGTAGTTTTGTAAGTTTAGTTTTGTTTTTATCATAAAGACTTTTAAAAACTTTTATTATAGTCTAAACTTTGGCTAAAGTTAACAAGTACGTGCTTTGCAAAACAAACACACCTGTGTTTAATGCGCTTCAACTTCTACAATAGTTGATTATTTTTAATAAATAACATATCAAAAGACTGCTAAGGGTCTGTAGTTTTGTAAATTTAGTTTTATTTTTATCATAAAGACTTTAAAAATTTTTATTATAGTCTAAACTTTGGCTAAAATTAACAAGTACGTGCTTTGTAAAACAAACACACTTGTGTTTAATGCGCTTCAACTTCTACAACAACTATTTATTCTTAATAAATAACATATCAAAAGACTCCTAATGGACTGTTGTTTTGTAAGTTTAGCTTTATTTTTATCATAAAGACTTTAAAAATTTTTTTTATAGTCTAAACTTTGGCTAAAATTAACAAGTACGTTTTTTGTAAAATAAACACACATGTGTTTAGTGCGCTTCAACTTCTACAAAAACTATTTATTTTTAATAAATAACATATCAAAAGACTCCTAATGGTCTGTAGTTTTGTAAGTTTAGTTTTGTTTTTATTATTAAGACTTTAAAAGACTTTTATTATAGTCTAAACTTTGGCTAAAATTAACAAGTACGTACATTGTAAAACAAACAAACCTGTGTTTAATGCGCTTTAACTTCTACAATAATTGATTATTTTTAATAAATAACAAATTAAAAGACTTCTAATGGTTTGTAGTTTTGTAAGTTTAGCTTTATTTTTATCATAAAGACTTTAAAAAATTTTATTATAGTCTAAACTTTGGCTAAAATTAACAAGTACGTTTTTTGTAAAACAAACACACATGTGTTTAGTGCGCTTCAACTTCTACAAAAACTATTTATTTTTAATAAATAACATATCAAAAGACTCCTAATGGTCTGTAGTTTTGTAAGTTTAGTTTTGGTTTTATTATTAATACTTTAAAAAACTTTTATTATAGTCTAAAGTTTGGCTAAAATTAACAAGTACGTGCTTTGTAAAACAAACACACCTGTGTTTCATGAGCTTTAACTTCTACAATAGTTGATTATTTTTAGTAAATAACATATCAAAAGACTCCTATGGGTCTGTAGTTTTGTAAGTTTAGTTTTGTTTTTATCATAAAGACTTTAAAAAACTATTATTATAGTCTAAACGTTTGCTAAAATTAACAAGTACGTGCTTTGTAAAACAAACACACTTGTGTTTAATGCGCTTCAACTTCTACAATAGTTGATTATTTTTAATAAATAACATATCAAAAGACTCCTAATGGTCTGTAGTTTTGTAAGTTTAGTTTTGTTTTTATCATAAAGACTTTAAAAAACTTTTATTATAGTCTAAACTTTGGCTAAAATTAACAAGTACGTGCTTTGTAAAACAAACACACCTGTGTTTAATGCGCTTCAACTTCTAAAATAGTTGATTATTTTTAGTAAATAACATATCAAAAGACTCCTATGGGTCTGTAGTTTTGTAAGTTTAGTTTTGTTTTTATCATAAAGACTTTAAAAAACTATTATTATAGTCTAAACGTTTGCTAAAATTAACAAGTACGTGCTTTGTAAAACAAACACACTTGTGTTTAATGCGCTTCAACTTCTACAATAGTTGATTATTTTTAATAAATAACATATCAAAAGACTCCTAATGGTCTGTAGTTTTGTAAGTTTAGTTTTGTTTTTATCATAAAGACTTTAAAAAACTTTTATTATAGTCTAAACTTTGGCTAAAATTAACAAGTACTTGCTTTGTAAAACAAACAAACATGTGTTTATTGCGCTTCAACTTATACAAAATCTATTTATTTTTAATAAATAACATATCAAAAGACTGCTAAGAGTCTGCAGTTATGTAAGTTTAGTTTTGTTTTTATCATAAAGACTTTAAAAAACTTTTATTATAGTCTAAACTTAGGCTAAAATTAACAAGTACTTGCTTTGTAAAACAAACACACCTGTGTTTCATGCGCTTCAACTACTACAATAGTTGATTATTTTTTATAAATAACATATCAAAAGACTCCTAAGGGTCTGTAGGTTTATAAGTTTAGTTTTGATTTCATTATTAAGACTTTAAAAAACTTTTATTATAGTCTAAACTTTGGCTAAAATTAACAAGTACGAGCTTTGTAAAACAAACACACCTGTGTTTAATGCGCTTCAACTTCTACAATAGTTGATTATTTTTAGTAAATAACATATCAAAAGACTCCTATGGGTCTGTAGTTTTGTAAGTTTAGTTTTGTTTTTATCTTAAAGACTTTTAAATATTTTATTATAGTCTAAACGTTTGCAAAAATTAACAAGTACGTGCTTTGTAAAACAAACACACCTGTGTTTAATGCGCTTCAACTTCTACAATAGTTGATTATTTTTAATAAATAACATATTAAAAGACTTCTAAGGGTCTGTAGTTTTGTAAGTTTAGTTTTGTTTTTATCATAAAGACTTTAAAAAACTTTTATTATAGTCTAAACTTTGGCTAAAGTTAACAAGTACTTGCTTTGTAAAACAAACAAACATGTGTTTCATTCGCTTCAACTTCTACAATAGTCGATTATTTTTTATAAATAACATATCAAAAGACTGCTAAGGGTCTGCAGTTATGTAAGTTTAGTTTTGTTTTTATCATAAAGACTTTAAAAAACTTTTATTGTAGTCTAAACTTAGGCTAAAATTAACAAGTACTTGCTTTGTAAAACAAACACACCTGTGTTTCATGCGCTTCAACTTCTACAATAGTTGATTATTTTTAATAAATAACATATCAAAAGACTCCTAAGGGTCTGTAGTTTTGTAAGTTTAGTTTTGTTTTAATCATAAAGACTTTAAAAAACTTTTATTATAGTCTAAACTTTGGCTAAAGTTAACAAGTACTTGCTTTGTAAAACAAACAAACATGTGTTTAATGCGCTTCAACTACTACAATAGTCGATTATTTATAATAAATAACATATCAAAAGACTGCTAAGGGTCTGCAGTTATGTAAGTTTAGTTTTGTTTTTATCATAAAGACTTTAAAAAACTTTTATTATAGTCTAAACTTAGGCTAAAATTAACAAGTACTTGCTTTGTAAAACAAACACACCTGTGTTTCATGCGCTTCAACTACTACTATAGTTGATTATTTTTTATAAATAACATATCAAAAGACTCCTAAGGGTCTGTAGGTTTATAAGTTTAGTTTTGATTTCATTATAAAGACTTTAAAAAACTTTTATTATAGTCTAAACTTTGGCTAAAATTAACAAGTACGTGCTTTGTAAAACAAACACACCTGTGTTTCATGCGCTTCAACTTCTACAAAATCTATTTATTTTTAATAAATAACATATGAAAATACTCCTAATGGTCTGTAGTTTTGTAAGTTTATTTTTAATTTTATCATAAAGACTTTATAAAACTATTATTATAGTCTAAACTTTGGCTAAAATTAACAAGTACGTGCTTTGTAAAACAAACAAAAATGTGTTTAATGCGCTTCAACTTCTACAATAGTTGATTATTTCTAATAAATAACATATCAAAAATCTTCAAAGGGTCTGTAGTTTTGTAAGTTTAGTTTTATTTTTATCATAAAGACTTTAAAAATTTTTTTTATAGTCTAAACTTTGGCTAAAATTAACAAGTACGTTTTTTGTAAAATAAACACACATGTGTTTAGTGCGCTTCAACTTCTACAAAAACTATTTATTTTTAATAAATAACATATCAAAAGACTCCTAATGGTCTGTAGTTTTGTAAGTTTAGTTTTGTTTTTATTATTAAGACTTTAAAAGACTTTTATTATAGTCTAAACTTTGGCTAAAATTAACAAGTACGTACATTGTAAAACAAACAAACCTGTGTTTAATGCGCTTTAACTTCTACAATAATTGATTATTTTTAATAAATAACAAATTAAAAGACTTCTAATGGTTTGTAGTTTTGTAAGTTTAGCTTTATTTTTATCATAAAGACTTTAAAAAATTTTATTATAGTCTAAACTTTGGCTAAAATTAACAAGTACGTTTTTTGTAAAACAAACACACATGTGTTTAGTGCGCTTCAACTTCTACAAAAACTATTTATTTTTAATAAATAACATATCAAAAGACTCCTAATGGTCTGTAGTTTTGTAAGTTTAGTTTTGGTTTTATTATTAATACTTTAAAAAACTTTTATTATAGTCTAAAGTTTGGCTAAAATTAACAAGTACGTGCTTTGTAAAACAAACACACCTGTGTTTCATGAGCTTTAACTTCTACAATAGTTGATTATTTTTAGTAAATAACATATCAAAAGACTCCTATGGGTCTGTAGTTTTGTAAGTTTAGTTTTGTTTTTATCATAAAGACTTTTAAAAACTTTTATTATAGTCTAAACGTTTGCTAAAATTAACAAGTACGTGCTTTGTAAAACAAACACATTTTTGTTTAATGCGCTTCAACTTCTACAATAGTCAATTATTTTTAATAAATAACATATTAAAAGACTTCTAAGGGTCTGTAGTTTTGTAAGTTTAGTTTTGTTTTTATCATTAAGACTTTAAAAAACTTTTATTATAGTCTAAACTTTGGCTAAAATTAACAAGTACGTGCTTTGTAAAACAAACACACCTGTGTTTAATGCGCTTCAACTTCTAAAATAGTTGATTATTTTTAATAAATAACATATCAAAAGACTCCTAAGGGTCTGTAGTTTTGTAAGTTTAGTTTTGTATTTATCATAAAGACTTTAAAAAACTTTTATTATAGTCTAAACTTTGGCTAAAGTTAACAAGTACTTGCTTTGTAAAACAAACAAACATGTGTTTATTGCGCTTCAACTTATACAAAATCTATTTATTTTTAATAAATAACATATCAAAAGACTGCTAAGGGTCTGCAGTTATGTAAGTTTAGTTTTGTTTTTATCATAAAGACTTTAAAAAACTTTTATTATAGTCTAAACTTAGGCTAAAATTAACAAGTACTTGCTTTGTAAAACAAACACACCTGTGTTTCATGCGCTTCAACTACTACAATAGTTGATTATTTTTTATAAATAACATATCAAAAGACTCCTAAGGGTCTGTAGGTTTATAAGTTTAGTTTTGATTTCATTATTAAGACTTTAAAAAACTTTTATTATAGTCTAAACTTTGGCTAAAATTAACAAGTACGAGCTTTGTAAAACAAACACACCTGTGTTTAATGCGCTTCAACTTCTACAATAGTTGATTATTTTTAGTAAATAACATATCAAAAGACTCCTATGGGTCTGTAGTTTTGTAAGTTTAGTTTTGTTTTTATCATAAAGACTTTTAAATATTTTATTATAGTCTAAACGTTTGCTAAAATTAACAAGTACGTGCTTTGTAAAACAAACACACCTGTGTTTAATGCGCTTCAACTTCTACAAAAACTATTTATTTTTAATAAATAACATATTAAAAGACTTCTAAGGGTCTTTAGTTTTGTAATTTTAGTTTTGATTTTATCATTAAGACTTTAAAAAACTTTTATTATAGTCTAAACTTTGGCTAAAATTAACAAGTACGTGCTTTGTAAAACAAACACACCTGTGTTTAATGCGCTTCAACTTCTACAATAGTTGATTATTTTTAATAAATAACATATCAAAAGACTCCTAAGGGTCTGTAGTTTTGTAAGTTTAGTTTTGTTTTTATCATAAAGACTTTAAAAAACTTTTATTATAGTCTAAACTTTGGCTAAAGTTAACAAGTACTTGCTTTGTAAAACAAACAAACATGTGTTTCATTCGCTTCAACTTCTACAATAGTCGATTATTTTTAATAAATAACATATCAAAAGACTGCTAAGGGTCTTCAGTTATGTAAGTTTAGTTTTGTTTTTATCATAAAGACTTTAAAAAACTTTTATTCTAGTCTAAACTTAGGCTAAAATTAACAAGTACTTGCTTTGTAAAACAAACACACCTGTGTTTTATGCGCTTCAACTTCTACAATAGTTGATTATTTTTAATAAATAACATATCAAAAGACTCCTAAGGGTCTGTAGTTTTGTAAGTTTAGTTTTGTTTTAATCATAAAGACTTTAAAAAACTTTTATTATAGTCTAAACTTTGGCTAAAGTTAACAAGTACTTGCTTTGTAAAACAAACAAACATGTGTTTAATGCGCTTCAACTACTACAATAGTCGATTATTTATAATAAATAACATATCAAAAGACTGCTAAGGGTCTGCAGTTATGTAAGTTTAGTTTTGTTTTTATCATAAAGACTTTAAAAAACTTTTATTATAGTCTAAACTTAGGCTAAAATTAACAAGTACTTGCTTTGTAAAACAAACACACCTGTGTTTCATGCGCTTCAACTACTACTATAGTTGATTATTTTTTATAAATAACATATCAAAAGACTCCTAAGGGTCTGTAGGTTTATAAGTTTAGTTTTGATTTCATTATAAAGACTTTAAAAAACTTTTATTATAGTCTAAACTTTGGCTAAAATTAACAAGTACGTGCTTTGTAAAACAAACACACCTGTGTTTCATGCGCTTCAACTTCTACAAAATCTATTTATTTTTAATAAATAACATATGAAAATACTCCTAATGGTCTGTAGTTTTGTAAGTTTAGTTTTAATTTTATCATAAAGACTTTATAAAACTATTATTATAGTCTAAACTTTGGCTAAAATTAACAAGTACGTGCTTTGTAAAACAAACAAAAATGTGTTTAATGCGCTTCAACTTCTACAATAGTTGATTATTTCTAATAAATAACATATCAAAAATCTTCAAAGGGTCTGTAGTTTTGTAAGTTTAGTTTTGTTTTTATCATAAAGACTTTAAAAACTTTTATTACAGTCTAAACTTTGACTAAATTTAACAAGTACGTGCTTTGTAAAACAAACACACCTGTGTTTCATGCGCTTCAACTTCTACAATAACTATTTCTATTTAATAAATAACATATCAAAAGACTCCTAATGGACTGTTTTTTTGTAAGTTTAGTTTTATTTTTATCATAAAGACTTTAAAAATTTTTATTATAGTCTAAACTTTGGCTAAAATTAACAAGTACGTGCTTTGTAAAACAAATAAACATGTGTTTAATGCGCTTCAACTTCTACAATAGTTGATTATTTTTAATAAATAACATATCAAAAGACTCCTAAGGGTCTGTAGTTTCGTAAGTTTAGTTTTGTTTTTATCATAAAGACTTTTAAAAACTTTTATTATAGTCTAAACTTTGGCTAAAATTAACAAGTAAGTGCTTTGTAAAACAAACACACTTGTGTTTAATGCGCTTCAACTTTTACAATAGTTGATTATTTTTAATAAATAACATATCAAAAGACTCCTAATGGTCTGTAGTTTTGTAAGTTTAGTTTTGTTTTTATCATAAAGACTTTAAAAAACTTTTATTATAGTCTAAACTTTGGCTAAAATTAACAAGTACGTGCTTTGTAAAACAAACACACTTGTGTATTATGCGCTTCAACTTCTACAAAATCTATTTAATTTTCATAAATAACATACCAAAAGACTCCTAATGGTCTGTAGTTTTGTAGATTTAGTTTTTTTTTTATTATAAAGACTTTAAAAAACTTTTATTATAGTCTAAACTTTGGCTAAAATTAACAAGTACGTGCTTTGTAAAACAAACACACCTGTGTTTCATGCGCTTCAACTTCTACAAAAACTATTTCTATTTAATAAATAACATATCAAAAAACTCCTAATGGTCTGTAGTTTTGTAAGTTTAGTTTTGTTTTTATCATAAAGACTTTTAAAAACTTTTATTATAGTCTAAACTTTGGCTAAAATTAACAAGTACGTGCTTTGTAAAACAAACATGTGTTTAATGCGCTTCAACTTTTACAATAACTATTTCTTTTTAATAAATAACATATCAAAAGACTGCTAAGAGTCTGTAGTTATGTAAGTTTAGTTTTGTTTTTATCATAAAGACTTTAAAAAACTTTTATTATAGTCTAAACTTAGGCTAAAATTAACAAGTACTTGCTTTGTAAAACAAACACACCTGTGTTTCATGCGCTTCAACTACTACAATAGTTGATTATTTTTTATAAATAACATATCAAAAGACTCCTAAGGGTCTGTAGGTTTATAAGTTTAGTTTTGATTTCATTATAAAGACTTTAAAAAACTTTTATTATAGTCTAAACTTTGGCTAAAATTAACAAGTACGTGCTTTTTAAAACAAACACACCTGTGTTTCATGCGCTTCAACTTCTACAAAATCTATTTTTTTTTAATAAATAACATATGAAATTACTCCTAATGGTCTGTAGTTTTGTAAGTTTATTTTTAATTTTATCATAAGGACTTTATAAAACTATTATTATAGTCTAAACTTTGGCTAAAATTAACAAGTACGTGCTTTGTAAAACAAACAAAAATGTGTTTAATGCGCTTCAACTTCTACAATAGTTGATTATTTCTAATAAATAACATATCAAAAATCTTCAAAGGGTCTGTAGTTTTATAAGTTTAGTTTTGTTTTTATCATAAAGACTTTTAAAACTTTTATTACAGTCTAAACTTTGACTAAAATTAACAAGTACGTGCTTAGTAAAACAAACACACCTGTGTTTCATTCGCTTCAACTTCTACAATAACTATTTCTTTTTAATAAATAACATATCAAAAGACTCCTAATGGACTGTTTTTTTGTAAGTTTAGTTTTATTTTTATCATAAAGACTTTAAAAATTTTTATTATAGTCTAAACTTTGGCTAAAATTAACAAGTACGTGCTTTGTAAAACAAATAAACATGTGTTTAATGCGCTTCAACTTCTACAATAGTTGATTATTTTTAATAAATAACATATCAAAAGACTCCTAAGGGTCTGTAGTTTCGTAAGTTTAGTTTTGTTTTTATCATAAAGACTTTTAAAAACTTTTATTATAGTCTAAACTTTGGCTAAAATTAACAAGTACGTGCTTTGTAAAACAAACACACCTGTGTTTTATGCGCTTCAACTTCTACAAAATCTATTTAATTTTCATAAATAACATATCAAAAGACTCCTAATGGTCTGTAGTTTTGTAAGTTTAGTTTTGTTTTATCATAAAGACTTTTAAAAACTTTTATTATAGTCTAAACTTTGGCTAAAATTAACAAGTACGTGCTTTGTAAAACAAACACACCTGTGTTTCATGCGCTTCAACTTCTACAAAAACTATTTCTATTTAATAAATAACATATCAAAAAACTCCTAATGGTCTGTAGTTTTGTAAGTTTAGTTTTGTTTTTATCATAAAGTTTTTTAAAAACTTTTATTATAGTCTAAACTTTGGCTAAAATTAACAAGTACGTGCTTTGTAAAACAAACAAACATGTGTTTAATGCGCTTCAACTTTTACAATAACTATTTCTTTTTAATAAATAACATATCAAAAGACTGCTAAGAGTCTGTAGTTATGTAAGTTTAGTTTTGTTTTTATCATAAAGACTTTAAAAAACTTTTATTATAGTCTAAACTTAGGCTAAAATTAACAAGTACTTGCTTTGTAAAACAAACACACCTGTGTTTCATGCGCTTCAACTACTACAATAGTTGATTATTTTTTATAAATAACATATCAAAAGACTCCTAAGGGTCTGTAGGTTTATAAGTTTAGTTTTGATTTCATTATAAAGACTTTAAAAAACTTTTATTATAGTCTAAACTTTGGCTAAAATTAACAAGTACGTGCTTTGTAAAACAAACACACCTGTGTTTCATGCGCTTCAACTTCTACAAAATCTATTTATTTTTAATAAATAACATATGAAAATACTCCTAATGGTCTGTAGTTTTGTAAGTTTGTTTTTCATTTTATCATAAAGACTTTATAAAACTATTATTATAGTCTAAACTTTGGCTAAAATTAACAAGTACGTGCTTTGTAAAACAAACAAAAATGTGTTTAATGCGCTTCAACTTCTACAATAGTTGATTATTTCTAATAAATAACATATCAAAAATCTTCAAAGGGTCTGTAGTTTTGTAATTTTAGTTTTGTTTTTTTTATAAAGACTTTTAAAAACATTTATTATAGTCTAAACTTTGACTAAAATTAACAAGTACGTGCTTTGTAAAACAAACACACCTGTGTTTCATGCGCTTCAACTTCTACAATAACTATTTCTTTTTAATAAATAACATATCAAAAGACTCCTAATGGACTGTTTTTTTGTAAGTTTAGTTTTATTTTTATCATAAAGACTTTAAAAATTTTTATTATAGTCTAAACTTTGGCTAAAATTAACAAGTACGTGCTTTGTAAAACAAATAAACATGTGTTTAATGCGCTTCAACTTCTACAATAGTTGATTATTTTTAATAAATAACATATCAAAAGACTCCTAAGGGTCTGTAGTTTCGTAAGTTTATTTTTAATTTTATCATAAAGACTTTATAAAACTATTATTATAGTCTAAACTTTGGCTAAAATTAACAAGTACGTGCTTTGTAAAACAAACAAACATGTGTTTAATGCGCTTTAACTTCTACAATAATTGATTATTTTTAATAATTTAACAATTTAAAAGACTTCTAATGGTTTGTAGTTTTGTAAGTTTAGCTTTATTTTTATCATAAAGACTTTAAAAACTTTTATTACAGTCTAAACTTTGACTAAAATTAACAAGTACGTGCTTTGTAAAACAAACACACCTGTGTTTCATGCGCTTCAACTTCTACAATAACTATTTCTTTTTAATAAATAACATATCAAAAGACTCCTAATGGACTGTTTTTTTGTAAGTTTAGTTTTATTTTTATTATAAAGACTTTAAAAATTTTTATTATAGTCTAAACTTTGGCTAAAATTAACAAGTACGTGCTTTGTAAAACAAACACACCTGTGTTTTATGCGCTTCAACTTCTACAAAATCTATTTAATTTTCATAAATAATATATCAAAAGACTCCTAATGGTCTGTAGTTTTGTAAGTTTAGTTTTGTTTTTATCATAAAGACTTTCAAAAACTTTTATTATAGTCTAAACTTTGGCTAAAATTAACAAGTACGTGCTTTGTAAAACAAACAAACATGTGTTTAATGCGCTTCAACTTTTACAATAACTATTTCTTTTTAATAAATAACATATCAAAAATCCTCTAAGGGTCTGTAGTTTTGTAATTTTAGTTTTGTTTTTATCATAAAGACTTTTAAAAACTTTTATTATAGTCTAAACTTTGACTAAAATTAACAAGTACGTGGTTTGTAAAACAAACACACCTGTGTTTAATGCGCTTCAACTTTTACAATAACTATTTCTTTTTAATAAATAACATATCAAAAGACTGCTAAGAGTCTGTAGTTTTGTAATTTTAGTTTTGTTTTTATCATAAAGACTTTTAAAAACTTTTATTATAGTCTAAACTTAGGCTAAAATTAACAAGTACATGCTGTGTAAAACAAACACACCTGTGTTTCATGCGCTTCAACTTCTACAATAGTTGATTATTTTTAATAAATAACATATCAAAAGACTCCTAATGGTCTGGAGTTTTCTAAGTTTATTTTTAATTTTATCATAAAGACTTTATAAAACTATTATTATAGTCTAAACTTTGGCTAAAATTAACAAGTACGTGCTTTGTAAAACAAACAAACATGTGTTTAATGCGCTTCAACTTCTACAATAGTTGATCATTTTTAATAAACAACATATCAAAAATCCTCTAAGGGTCTGTAGTTTTGTAAGTTTAGTTTTGTTTTTATCATAAAGACTTTTAAAAACTTTTATTATAGTCTAAACTTTGACTAAAATTAACAAGTACGTGCTTTGTAAAACAAACACACCTGTGTTTCATGCGCTTCAACTTCTACAAAAACTATTTCTTTTTAATAAATAACATATCAAAAGACTCCTAATGGACTGTTGTTTTGTAAGTTTAGTTTTGTTTTTATCATAAAGACTTTAAAAAACTTTTATTATAATCTAAACTTTGGCTAAAGTTAACAAGTACGTGCTTTGTAAAACAAATACACCTGTGTTTAATGCGCTTCAACTTCTACAATAGTTGATTATTTTTAATAAAAAACATATCAAAAGACTGCTAAGGGTCTGTAGTTTTGTAAGTTTAGTTTTGTTTTTATCATAAAGACTTTAAAAAACTTTTATTATAGTCTAAACTTAGGCTAAAATTAACAAGTACTTGCTTTGTAAAACAAACACACCTGTGTTTCATGCGCTTCAACTTCAACAATAGTTGATTATTTTTAATAAATAACATATCAAAAATCTTCTAAGGGTTTGTAGTTTTATAAGTTTAGTTTTGTTTTTATCATAAAGACTTTTAAAAACTTTTATTATAGTCTAAACTTTGACTAAAATTAACAAGTACGTGCTTTGTAAAACAAACACACCTGTGTTTAATGCGCTTTAACTTCTACAATAACTATTTCTTTTTAATAAATAACATATCAAAAGACTCCTAATGGACTGTTGTTTTGTAAATTTAGTTTTATTTTTATTATAAAGACTTTAAAAACTTTTATTATAGTCTAAACTTTGGCTAAAATTAACAAGTACGTGCTTTGTAAAACAAACAAACATGTGTTTAATGCGCTTTAACTTCTACAATAGTTGATTTTTTTTAATAAAAAACATATCAAAAGACTGCTAAGGGTCTGTAGTTTTGTAAGTTTAGTTTTGTTTTTATCATAAAGACTTTAAAAAACTTTTATTATAGTCTAAACTTAGGCTAAAATTAACAAGTACTTGCTTTGTAAAACAAACACACCTGTGTTTCATGCGCTTCAACTTCAACAATAGTTGATTATTTTTAATAAATAACATATCAAAAATCTTCTAAGGGTCTGTAGTTTTATAAGTTTAGTTTTGTTTTTATCATAAAGAATTTTAAAAACTTTTATTATAGTCTAAACTTTGACTAAAATTAACAAGTACGTGCTTTGTAAAACAAACACACCTGTGTTTAATGCGCTTTAACTTCTACAATAACTATTTCTTTTTAATAAATAACATATCAAAGACTCCTAATGGACTGTTGTTTTGTAAATTTAGTTTTATTTTTATCATAAAGACTTTAAAAATTTTTATTATAGTCTAAACTTTGGCTAAAATTAACAAGTACGTGCTTTGTAAAACAAACAAACATGTGTTTAATGCGCTTCAACTTCTACAACAACTATTTATTCTTAATAAATAACATATCAAAAGACTCCTAATGGACTGTTGTTTTGTAAGTTTAGCTTTATTTTTATCATAAAGACTTTAAAAATTTTTATTATAGTCCAAACTTTGGCTAAAATTAACAAGTACGTTTTTTGTAAAATAAACACACATGTGTTTAGTGCGCTTCAACTTCTACAAAAACTATTTATTTTTAATAAATAACATATCAAAAGACTCCTAATGGTCTGTAGTTTTGTAAGTTTAGTTTTGTTTTTATTATTAAGACTTTAAAAAACTTTTATTATAGTCTAAACTTTGGCTAAAATTAACAAGTACGTGCATTATAAAACAAACAAACCTGTGTTTAATGCGCTTTAACTTCTACAATAATTGATTATTTTTAATAAATAACAAATTAAAAGACTTCTAATGGTTTGTAGTTTTGTAAGTTTAGCTTTATTTTTATCATAAAGACTTTAAAAAATTTTATTATAGTCTAAACTTTGGCTAAAATTAACAAGTACGTTTTTTGTAAAACAAACACACATGTGTTTCATGCGCTTCAACTTCAACAATAGTTGATTATTTTTAATAAATAACATATCAAAAATCTTCCAAGGGTCTGTAGTTTTGTAAGTTTAGTTTTGTTTTTATCATAAAGACTTTTAAAAACATTTATTATAGTCTAAACTTTGACTAAAATTAACAAGTACGTGCTTCGTAAAACAAACACACCTGTGTTTAATGCGCTTTAACTTCTACAATAACTATTTCTTTTTAATAAATAACATATCAAAAGACTCCTAATGGACTGTTTTTGTAGTTTTTGTAGAAGTTGAAGCGCACTAAACACATGTGTGTTTGTTTTACAAAAAACGTACTTGTTAATTTTAGCCAAAGTTTAGACTATAATAAAAGTTTTTAAAAGTCTTTATGATAAAAACAAAACTAAACTTACAAAACTACAGACCATTAGGAGTCTTTTGATATGTTATTTATTAAATAGAAATAGATTTTGTAGAAGTTGAAGCGCATGAAACACAGGTTTGTTTGTTTTACAAAGCACGTACTTGTTAATTTTAGCCAAAGTTTAGACTATAATAAAAGTTTTTTAAAGTCTTTATAATAAAAACAAAACTAAACTTACAAAACTACAGACCATTAGAAGTCTTTTAATATGTTATTTATGAAAATTAAATAGATTTTGTAGAAGTTGAAGCGCATAAAACACAGGTGTGTTTGTTTTACAAAGCACGTACTTGTTAATTTTAGCCAAAGTTTAGACTATAATAAAAGTTTTTTAAAGTCTTTATAATAAAAACAAAACTAAACTTACAAAACTACAGACCATTAGGAGTCTTTTGATATGTTATTTATGAAAATTAAATAGATTTTGTAGAAGTTGAAGCGCATAAAACACAGGTGTGTTTGTTTTACAAAGCACGTACTTGTTAATTTTAGCCAAAGTTTAGACTATATAAAAAATTTTTAAAGTCTTTATGATAAAAATAAAACTAAACTTACAAAACAACAGACCATTAGGAGTCTTTTGATATGTTATTTATTAAGAAGAAAAAGTTATTGTAGAAGTTGAAGCGCATGAAACACAGGTGTGTTTGTTTTACAAAGCACGTACTTGTTAATTTTAGCCAAAGTTTAGACTATAATAAAAGTTTTTTAAAGTCTTTATGATAAAAACAAAACTCAACTTACATAACTATAGACCATTAGGAGTCTTTTGATATGTTATTTATTAAAAATAATCAATTATTTTAGAAATTGAAGCGCATGAAACACAGGTGTGTTTGTTTTACAAAGCACGTACTTGTTAATTTTAGCCAAAGTTTAGACTATAACAAAAGTTTTTTAAAGTCTTTATGATAAAAACAAAACTCAACTTACATAACTACAGACCATTAGGAGTCTTTTGATATGTTATTTATTAAAAATAATCAATTATTTTAGAAGTTGAAGCGCATGAAACACAGGTGTGTTTGTTTTACAAAGCACGTACTTGTTAATTTTAGCCAAAGTTTAGACTATAAGAAAAGTTTTTTAAAGTCTTAATAATGAAAACAAAACTAAACTTACAAAACTACAGTCCATTAGGAGTCTTTTGATATGTTATTTATTAAAAATAAATAGTTATTGTAGAAGTTGAAGCGCATGAAACACAGGTGTGTTTGTTTTACAATGCACGTACTTGTTAATTTTAGCCAAAGTTTAGACTATAAGAAAAGTTTTTTAAAGTCTTAATAATGAAAACAAAACTAAACTTACAAAACTACAGTCCATTAGGAGTCTTTTGATATGTTATTTATTAAAAAGAAATAGTTATTGTAGAAGTTGAAGCGCATGAAACACAGGTGTGTTTGTTTTACAAAGCACGTACTTGTTAATTTTAGCCAAAGTTTAGACTATAAGAAAAGTTTTTTTAAAGTCTTAATAATGAAAACAAAACTAAACTTACAAAACTACAGTCCATTAGGAGTCTTTTGATATGTTATTTATTAAAAAGAAAAAGTTATTGTAGAAGTTGAAGCGCATGAAACACGTGTGTGTTGGTTTTACAAAGCACGTACTTGTTAATTTTAGTCAAAGTTTAGACTATAATAAAAGTTTTTAAAAGTCTTTATGATAAAAACAAAACTAAACTTACAAAATAACAGTCCATTAGGAGTCTTTTGATATGTTATTTATTAAAAAGAAATAGTTATTGTAGAAGTTGAAGCGCATGAAACACAGGTGTGTTTGTTTTACAAAGCACGTACTTGTTAATTTTAGCCAAAGTTTAGACTATAATAAAAGTTTTTTAAAGTCTTTATGATAAAAACAAAACTAAACTTACAAAACTACAGACCATTAGGAGTCTTTTGATATGTTATTTATTAAAAATAATCAATTATTTTAGAAGTTGAAGCGCATGAAACACAGGTGTGTTTGTTTTACAAAGCACGTACTTGTTAATTTTAGCCAAGGTTTAGACTATAATAAAAGTTTTTTAAAGTCTTTATAATACCTGTGTTTCATGCGCTTCAACTTCTACAAAATCTATTTATTTTTAATAAATAACATATCAAAATACTCCTAATGGTCTGTAGTTTTGTAAGTTTATTTTTAATTTTGTCATAAAGACTTTATAAAACTATTATTATAGTCTAAACTTTGGCTAAAATTAACAAGTATATGCTTTGTAAAACAAACAAACATGTGTTTAATGCGCTTCAAATTCAACAATAGTTGATTATTTTTAATAAATAACATATCAAAAATCTTCTAAGGGTCTGTAGTTTTGTAAGTTTAGTTTTGTTTTTATCATAAAGACTTTAAAAAACTTTTATTATAGTCTAAACTTTGGCTAAAATTAACAAGTACGTGCTTTGTAAAACAAACACACCTGTGTTTCATGCGCTTCAACTTCAACAATAGTTGATTATTTTTAATAAATAACATATCAAAAAACTCCTAATGGTCTGTAGTTTTGTAAGTTTAGTTTTGTTTTTATCATAAAGACTTTTAAAAACTTTTATTATAGTCTAAACTTTGGCTAAAATTAACAAGTACGTGCTTTGTAAAGCAAACAAACATGTGTTTAATGCGCTTCAACTTTTACAATAACTATTTCTTTTTAATAAATAACATATCAAAAGACTGCTAAGAGTCTGTAGTTTTGTAATTTTAGTTTTGTTTTTATCATAAAGACTTTTAAAAACTTTTATTATAGTCTAAACTTTGGCTAAAGTTAACAAGTACTTGCTTTGTAAAACAAACAAACATGTGTTTAATGCGCTTTAACTTCTACAATAATTGATTATTTTTAATAATTTAACAATTTAAAAGACTTCTAATGGTTTGTAGTTTTGTAAGTTTAGCTTTATTTTTATCATAAAGACTTTAAAAAATTTTATTATAGTCTAAACTTTGGCTAAAATTAACAAGTACGTTTTTTGTAAAACAAACACACATGTGTTTAGTGCGCTTCAACTTCTACAAAAACTATTTATTTTTAATAAATAACATATCAAAAGACTCCTAATGGTCTTTAGTTTTGTAAGTTTAGTTTTGATTTTATTATAAAGACTTTAAAAAACTTTTATTATAGTCTAAACTTTGGCTAAAGTTAACAAGTACTTGCTTTGTAAAACAAACAAACATGTGTTTAATGCGCTTCAACTTCTACATTAGTCGATTATTTTTAATAAATAACATATCAAAAGACTGCTAAGGGTCTGCAGTTATGTAAGTTTAGTTTTGTTTTTATCATAAAGACTTTAAAAAACTTTTATTATAGTCTAAACTTAGGCTAAAATTAACAAGTACTTGCTTTGTAAAACAAACACACCTGTGTTTCATGCGCTTCAACTACTACAATAGTTGATTATTTTTTATAAATAACATATCAAAAGACTCCTAAGGGTCTGTAGGTTTATAAGTTTAGTTTTGATTTCATTATAAAGACTTTAAAAAACTTTTATTATAGTCTAAACTTTGGCTAAAAATAACAAGTACGTGCTTTGTAAAACAAACACACCTGTGTTTCATGCGCTTCAACTTCTACAAAATCTATTTATTTTTAATAAATAACATATGAAAATACTCCTAATGGTCTGTAGTTTTGTAAGTTTATTTTTAATTTTATCATAAAGACTTTATAAAACTATTATTATAGTCTAAACTTTGGCTAAAATTAACAAGTACGTGCTTTGTAAAACAAACAAAAAAGTGTTTAATGCGCTTCAACTTCTACAAAAGTTGATTATTTCTAATAAATAACATATCAAAAATCTTCTAAGGGTCTGTAGTTTTGTAAGTTTAGTTTTGTTTTTATCATAAAGACTTTAAAAACTTTTATTACAGTCTAAACTTTGACTAAAATTAACAAGTACGTGCTTTGTAAAACAAACACACCTGTGTTTCATGCGCTTCAACTTCTACAATAACTATTTCTTTTTAATAAATAACATATCAAAAGACTCCTAATGGACTGTTTTTTTGTAAGTTTAGTTTTATTTTTATTATAAAGACTTTAAAAATTTTTATTATAGTCTAAACTTTGGCTAAAATTAACAAGTACGTGCTTTGTAAAACAAACACACCTGTGTTTTATGCGCTTCAACTTCTACAAAATCTATTTAATTTTCATAAATAATATATCAAAAGACTCCTAATGGTCTGTAGTTTTGTAAGTTTAGTTTTGTTTTTATCATAAAGACTTTCAAAAACTTTTATTATAGTCTAAACTTTGGCTAAAATTAACAAGTACGTGCTTTGTAAAACAAACTAACATGTGTTTAATGCGCTTCAACTTTTACAATAACTATTTCTTTTTAATAAATAACATATCAAAAATCCTCTAAGGGTCTGTAGTTTTGTAATTTTAGTTTTGTTTTTATCATAAAGACTTTTAAAAACTTTTATTATAGTCTAAACTTTGACTAAAATTAACAAGTACGTGGTTTGTAAAACAAACACACCTGTGTTTAATGCGCTTCAACTTTTACAATAACTTTTTCTTTTTAATAAATAACATATCAAAAGACTGCTAAGAGTCTGTAGTTTTGTAATTTTAGTTTTGTTTTTATCATAAAGACTTTTAAAAACTTTTATTATAGTCTAAACTTAGGCTAAAATTAACAAATACGTGCTTTGTAAAACAAACACACCTGTGTTTCATGCGCTTCAACTTCTACAATAGTTGATTATTTTTAATAAATAACATATCAAAAGACTCCTAATGGTCTGTAGTTTTCTAAGTTTATTTTTAATTTTATCATAAAGACTTTATAAAACTATTATTATAGTCTAAACTTTGGCTAAAATTAACAAGTACGTGCTTTGTAAAACAAACAAACATGTGTTTAATGCGCTTCAACTTCTACAATAGTTGATCATTTTTAATAAACAACATATCAAAAATCCTCTAAGGGTCTGTAGTTTTGTAAGTTTAGTTTTGTTTTTATCATAAAGACTTTTAAAAACTTTTATTATAGTCTAAACTTTGACTAAAATTAACAAGTACGTGCTTTGTAAAACAAACACACCTGTGTTTCATGCGCTTCAACTTCTACAAAAACTATTTCTTTTTAATAAATAACATATCAAAAGACTCCTAATGGACTGTTGTTTTGTAAGTTTAGTTTTGTTTTTATCATAAAGACTTTAAAAATTTTTATTATAGTCTAAACTTTGGCTAAAATTAACAAGTACGTGCTTTGTAAAACAAACAAACATGTGTTTAATGCGCTTCAACTTCTACAACAACTATTTATTCTTAATAAATAACATATCAAAAGACTCCTAATGGACTGTTGTTTTGTAAGTTTAGCTTTATTTTTATCATAAAGACTTTAAAAATTTTTATTATAGTCCAAACTTTGGCTAAAATTAACAAGTACGTTTTTTGTAAAATAAACACACATGTGTTTAGTGCGCTTCAACTTCTACAAAAACTATTTATTTTTAATAAATAACATATCAAAAGACTCCTAATGGTCTGTAGTTTTGTAAGTTTAGTTTTGTTTTTATTATTAAGACTTTAAAAAACTTTTATTATAGTCTAAACTTTGGCTAAAATTAACAAGTACGTGCATTATAAAACAAACAAACCTGTGTTTAATGCGCTTTAACTTCTACAATAATTGATTATTTTTAATAAATAACAAATTAAAAGACTTCTAATGGTTTGTAGTTTTGTAAGTTTAGCTTTATTTTTATCATAAAGACTTTAAAAAATTTTATTATAGTCTAAACTTTGGCTAAAATTAACAAGTACGTTTTTTGTAAAACAAACACACATGTGTTTCATGCGCTTCAACTTCAACAATAGTTGATTATTTTTAATAAATAACATATCAAAAATCTTCTAAGGGTCTGTAGTTTTGTAAGTTTAGTTTTGTTTTTATCATAAAGACTTTTAAAAACATTTATTATAGTCTAAACTTTGACTAAAATTAACAAGTACGTGCTTCGTAAAACAAACACACCTGTGTTTAATGCGCTTTAACTTCTACAATAACTATTTCTTTTTAATAAATAACATATCAAAAGACTCCTAATGGACTGTTTTTGTAGTTTTTGTAGAAGTTGAAGCGCACTAAACACATGTGTGTTTGTTTTACAAAAAACGTACTTGTTAATTTTAGCCAAAGTTTAGACTATAATAAAAGTTTTTAAAAGTCTTTATGATAAAAACAAAACTAAACTTACAAAACTACAGACCATTAGGAGTCTTTTGATATGTTATTTATTAAATAGAAATAGATTTTGTAGAAGTTGAAGCGCATGAAACACAGGTGTGTTTGTTTTACAAAGCACGTACTTGTTAATTTTAGCCAAAGTTTAGACTATAATAAAAGTTTTTTAAAGTCTTTATAATAAAAACAAAACTAAACTTACAAAACTACAGACCATTAGGAGTCTTTTAATATGTTATTTATGAAAATTAAATAGATTTTGTAGAAGTTGAAGCGCATAAAACACAGGTGTGTTTGTTTTACAAAGCACGTACTTGTTAATTTTAGCCAAAGTTTAGACTATAATAAAAGTTTTATAAAGTCTTTATAATAAAAACAAAACTAAACTTACAAAACTACAGACCATTAGGAGTCTTTTGATATGTTATTTATGAAAATTAAATAGATTTTGTAGAAGTTGAAGCGCATAAAACACAGGTGTGTTTGTTTTACAAAGCACGTACTTGTTAATTTTAGCCAAAGTTTAGACTATATAAAAAATTTTTAAAGTCTTTATGATAAAAATAAAACTAAACTTACAAAACAACAGACCATTAGGAGTCTTTTGATATGTTATTTATTAAGAAGAAAAAGTTATTGTAGAAGTTGAAGCGCATGAAACACAGGTGTGTTTGTTTTACAAAGCACGTACTTGTTAATTTTAGCCAAAGTTTAGACTATAATAAAAGTTTTTTAAAGTCTTTATGATAAAAACAAAACTCAACTTACATAACTATAGACCATTAGGAGTCTTTTGATATGTTATTTATTAAAAATAATCAATTATTTTAGAAATTGAAGCGCATGAAACACAGGTGTGTTTGTTTTACAAAGCACGTACTTGTTAATTTTAGCCAAAGTTTAGACTATAACAAAAGTTTTTTAAAGTCTTTATGATAAAAACAAAACTCAACTTACATAACTACAGACCATTAGGAGTCTTTTGATATGTTATTTATTAAAAATAATCAATTATTTTAGAAGTTGAAGCGCATGAAACACAGGTGTGTTTGTTTTACAAAGCACGTACTTGTTAATTTTAGCCAAAGTTTAGACTATAAGAAAAGTTTTTTAAAGTCTTAATAATGAAAACAAAACTAAACTTACAAAACTACAGTCCATTAGGAGTCTTTTGATATGTTATTTATTAAAAAGAAATAGTTTTTGTAGAAGTTG
This sequence comes from Thalia democratica, assembly GCF_965202585.1. NCBI lineage: Eukaryota > Metazoa > Chordata > Thaliacea > Salpida > Salpidae > Thalia > Thalia democratica. The sequence continues at coordinate 46,188 of NC_139169.1, forward strand.
AAGCGCATGAAACACGTGTGTGTTGGTTTTACAAAGCACGTACTTGTTAATTTTAGTCAAAGTTTAGACTATAATAAAAGTTTTTTAAAGTCTTTATGATAAAAACAAAACTAAACTTACAAAACTACAGACCATTAGGAGTCTTTTGATATGTTATTTATTAAAAATAATCAATTATTTTAGAAGTTGAAGCGCATGAAACACAGGTGTGTTTGTTTTACAAAGCACGTACTTGTTAATTTTAGCCAAGGTTTAGACTATAATAAAAGTTTTTTAAAGTCTTTATAATACCTGTGTTTCATGCGCTTCAACTTCTACAAAATCTATTTATTTTTAATAAATAACATATCAAAATACTCCTAATGGTCTGTAGTTTTGTAAGTTTATTTTTAATTTTGTCATAAAGACTTTATAAAACTATTATTATAGTCTAAACTTTGGCTAAAATTAACAAGTATATGCTTTGTAAAACAAACAAACATGTGTTTAATGCGCTTCAAATTTAACAATAGTTGATTATTTTTAATAAATAACATATCAAAAATCTTCTAAGGGTCTGTAGTTTTGTAAGTTTAGTTTTGTTTTTATCATAAAGACTTTTAAAAACTTTTATTATAGTCTAAACTTTGACTAAAATTAACAAGTACGTGCTTTTTAAAACAAACACACCTGTGTTTCATGCGCTTCAACTTCTACAAAAACTACTTCTTTTTAATAAAAAACATATCAAAAGACTTCTAATGGACTGTTGTTTTGTAAGTTTTGTTTTGTTTTTATCATAAAGACTTTAAAAAACTTTTATTATAGTCTAAACTTTGGCTAAAGTTAATAAGTACGTGCTTTGTAAAACAAACACACCTGTGTTTAATGCGCTTCAACTTCTACAATAGTTGATTATTTTTTATAAATAACATATCAAAAGACTTCTAATGGACTGTAGTTTTATAAGTTTAGTTTTGATTTCATTATAAAGACTTCAAAAAACTTTTATTATAGTCTAAACTTTGGCTAAAATTAACAAGTACGTGCTTTGTAAAACAAACACACCTGTGTTTCATGCGCTTCAACTTCTACAAAATCTATTTATTTTTAATAAATAACATATCAAAATACTTCTAATGGTCTGTAGTTTTGTAATTTTTTTTTAAATTTTATCATAAAGACTTTATAAAACTATTATTATAGTCTACACTTTGGCTAAAATTAACAAGTACGTGCTTTGTAAAACAAACAAACATGTGTTTAATGCGCTTCAACTTCTACAATAGTTGATTATTTTTAATAAATAACATATCAAAAATCTTCTAAGGGTCTGTAGTTTTGTAATTTTAGTTTTGTTTTTTTCATAAAGACTTTTAAAAACTTTTATTATAGTCTAAACTTTGGCTAAAATTAACAAGTACGTGCTTTGTAAAACAAACACACCTGTGTTTCATGAGCTTCAACTTCTACAATAGTTGATTATTTTTAGTAAATAACATATCAAAAGACTCCTATGGGTCTGTAGTTTTGTAAGTTTAGTTTTGTTTTTATCGTAAAGTCTATAAAAACTTTTATTATAGTCTAAACGTTTGCTAAAATTAACAAGTACGTGCTTTGTAAAACAAACACACCTGTGTTTAATGCGCTTCAACTTCTAGAATATTTTATTATTTTTAATAAATAACATATTAAAAGACTTCTAAGGGTCTGTAGTTTTGTAAGTTTAGTTTTGTTTTTATCATAAAGACTTTAAAAAACTTTTATTATAGTCTAAACTTTGGCTAAAGTTAACAAGCACTTGCTTTGTAAAACAAACAAACATGTGTTTAATGCGCTTTAACTTCTACAATAGTCGATTATTTTTAATAAATAACATATCAAAAGACTGCTAAGGGTCTGCAGTTATGTAAGTTTAGTTTTGTTTTTATCATAAAGACTTTAAAAAACTTTTATTATAGTCTAAACTTAGGCTAAAATTAACAAGTACTTTCTTTGTAAAACAAACACACCTGTGTTTCATGCGCTTCAACTACTACAATAGTTGATTATTTTTTATAAATAACATATCAAAAGACTTCTAAGGGTCTGTAGGTTTATAAGTTTAGTTTTGATTTCATTATAAAGACTTTAAAAAACTTTTATTATAGTCTAAACTTTGGCTAAAATTAACAAGTACGTGCTTTGTAAAACAAACACACCTGTGTTTCATGCGCTTCAACTTCTACAAAATCTATTTATTTTTAATAAATAACATATGAAAATACTCCTAATGGTCTGTAGTTTTGTAAGTTTATTTTTAATTTTATCATAAAGACTTTATAAAACTATTATTATAGTCTAAACTTTGGCTAAAATTAACAAGTACGTGCTTTGTAAAACAAACAAAAATGTGTTTAATGCGCTTCAACTTCTACAATAGTTGATTATTTCTAATAAATAACATATCAAAAATCTTCTAAGGGTCTGTAGTTTTGTAAGTTTAGTTTTGTTTTTATCATAAAGACTTTAAAAACTTTTATTACAGTCTAAACTTTGACTAAAATTAACAAGTACGTGCTTTGTAAAACAAACACACCTGTGTTTCATGCGCTTCAACTTCTACAATAACTATTTCTTTTTAATAAATAACATATCAAAAGACTCCTAATGGACTGTTGTTTTGTAAATTTAGTTTTATTTATATCATAAAGACTCTAAAAATTTTTATTATAGTCTAAACTTTGGCTAAAATTAACAAGTACGTGCTTTGTAAAACAAACAAACATGTGTTTAATGCGCTTCAACTTCTACAACAACTATTTATTCTTAATAAATAACATATCAAAAGACTCCTAATGGACTGTTGTTTTGTAAGTTAAGTTTTATTTTTATCATAAAGACTTTAAAAATATTTATTATAGTCTAAACTTTGGCTAAAATTAACAAGTACGTGGATTGTAAAACAAACACACCTGTGTTTCATGAGCTTCAACTTCTACAATAAATATTTATTTTTAATAAATAACATATCAAAAGACTCCTAATGGTCTGTGGTTTTGTAAGTTTAGTTTTGTTTTTATTATTAAAACTTTAAAAAACTTTTATTATAGTCTAAACTTTGGCTAAAATTAACAAGTACGTGCATTGTAAAACAAACAAACCTGTGTTTAATGCGCTTCAACTTCTACAATAATTGATTATTTTTAATAAATAACAAATTAAATGACTCCTAATGGACTGTTGTTTTGTAAGTTTAGTTTTGTTTTTATCATAAAGACTTTAAAAAACTTTTATTATAGTCTAAACTTTGGCTAAGATTAACAAGTACGTGCTTTGTATAACAAACACACCTGTGTTTCATGAGCTTCAACTTCTACAATAAATATTTCTTTTTAATAAATAACATATCAAAAGACTCCTAATAGTCTGTAGTTTTGTAAGTTTAGTTTTGTTTTTATCATAAAGACTTTAAAAAACTTTTATTATAGTCTAAACTTTGGCTAAAATTAACAAGTACGTGCTTTGTAAAACAAACACACCTGTGTTTCATGCGCTTCAACTTCAATAAAATATATTTATTTTTAATAAATAACATATCAAAAGACTCCTAATGGTCTGTAGTTTTGTAAGTTTAGTTTTGTTTTCATTATAAAGACTTTAAAAAACTTTTATTATAGTCTAAACTTTGGCTAAAATTAACAAGTACGTGCTTTGTAAAACAAACACACCTGTGTTTCATGCGCTTCAACTTCTACAATAACTATATATTTTGAATAAATATTAAATCAAATGATTTCTTATGGTCAGTTATTTTGTAACTTATGTTTTGTTTTTATTATAAAGACTTTAAAAAACTTTTATTATAGTCTAAACTTTGGATAAAATTTACAAGTACGTGCTTTGTAAAACAAACAAACATGTGTTTATTCAATTTAACTTCTACGATAACTATTTATTTTTAATAAATAACATATCAAAAGACTACTAATGGTCTGTAGTTTTGTAAGTTTAGTTTTGTTTTTATCATAAAGACTTTAAAAAACTTTTATTTTAGGCTAAACTTCGGCCAAAATTAACAAGTACGGTGTCTCTGAAACAAACACGCTAGTAATTAATGCGCTTGAATTTCTACAATAACAATTTATTTTTAATAAATAACATATCAAAAGACTTCTAATGGTCTGTAGTTTCGTAAGTTTAGATATCTTTTTATCATAAAGACTTTATATAACTTTTATTTCAGGCTAAAGTTTGGCTAAAATTAACAGATACGTGCTTTGTAAAACAAACACACCTGTGTTTAATGCGCTTCAACTATTACAATAACTATTCATTTTTAATAAATAACATATCAAAAGAATCGAAATGGTCTGTAGATTTGTAAATTTAGTTTTGTTTTATCATAGAGACTTTAAAATCTTTTATATCAGGCTAAAGTTTGGCTAAAATTAACAAGTACGTGCTTTGTAAAACAAACACACATGCGCTTAATGCGCTTCAATTTCTACAACAACTATTTATTTCTAATAAATAACATATCAAAAGACTCCTAATGGTCTGTAGTTTTATAGGTTTAGTTTTATTTTTATCAAAAAGACTTTAAAAAACTTTTATTTCAGGCTAAAGTTTGGCTAAAATTAACAAGTACGTGCTTTGTAAAACATATACACATGTATTTAATGCGCTTCATCTTCTACAACAACTATTTTTTTTAATAAATAACGTATCAAAAAACTCCTAAAGGTCTTTAGTTTTGTAAGTTTAGTTCTGTTTTTTTCATAAAGACTTTAAAAATCTTTTATTATAGTCTAAACTTTGGCTAAAATTAACAATTACGTGCTTTGTAAAACAAACACACATGTGTTTAATGCGCTTCAACTTTTACAATAGTTGATTATTTTTAATAAATAACATATCAAAAGACTTCTAAAGGTCTGTAGTTTTGTAAGTTTAGTTTTGTTTTTTTTTAGAAGACTTTAAAAAACTTTTATTCCAGGCTAAAGTTTGGTTAAAATTAACAAGTACGTGCTTTGTAAAACAAACACACATGTGTTTAATGCGCTTTAACTTCTACAACAACTATTTATTTTTAATAAATAACATATTAATGAACTCCTAATAGTCTGTAGTTTTGTAAGTTTAGTATTGTGCTTATCATAAACACTTTAAAAACTTTTATTATAGTCTAAACCTTTGCCTAAAATTAACAAGTACGTGCTTTGTAATAAAAACACACATGTGTTTAATGCGCTTCAACTTCTACAACAACCGTTTATTTTTAATAAATAACATATCAAAAGACTCATAAAGGTCTGTTATTTTGTAAGTTTAGTTTTGTTTTTATCATAAAGACTTTAAAAAACTTTTAATATAGTCTAAACTTTGGCTAAATTTAACAAATACGTGCTATGTAAAAAAAACAAACCTGTGTTTAATCGGGTTCAATTTCTACAATAACTATTTATTTTCAATAAATAACATATCAAAAGACTCCTAATAGTCAGTAGTTTTGTAAGTTTAGTTTTGTTTTTATCATAAAAACTTCAAAAAACTTTTATTTCTGGCTAAAATTAGGCTAAAATTAATTAGTACGATTTTTGTAAAACAAACAAACCTGTGTCTAATGCGCTTCAACTTCTACAATAACTATTTATTTTTAGTAATAACATATCGAAAGACTCCAAATGGTCTGTAGATTTGTAAATTTAGTTTTGTTTTTATCGTAGAGACTTTAAAAAACTTTTATTTCAGGCTAAAGTTTTGCTAAAATTAATAAGTACATGCTTTGTAAAACAAACACACATTTGTTTAATGCGCTTCAATTTCTTAACAACTATTTATTTCTAATAAATAACATATCAACAGACGTCTAAAGGTCTGTAGTTTTATAAGTTTAGTTTTGTTTTTATCATAAAAACTTTAAAAAACGTGTAATATAGTCTAATCTTTGGCTAAAATCAAAAGGTTTGTGCTTTATCAAAAAAAACAAACAAGCGTCTAATGCGCTTCAACTTCTACAATAACTATTTTTTTTAATAAATAACATATCAAAACACTCCTAATGGTCTTTAGTTTTGTAAGTTTAGTTTCGTTTTTATTATAAAGAATTTAAAAAACTTTTATTTCAGGCTAAATTTTGGCTAAAAATAATAAGTACGTGCTTTGTAAAACAAACACACATGTGTTTAATGCGCTTTAACTTCTACAATAACTATTTATTTTTAATAAATTACATATCAAAAGACTCCTAATGGTCTGTTGTTCTGTAAATTTAAGTTTGTTTTTGTCATAAAGACTTTTTAAAATTTTTCTTTCAGGCTAAAGTTTCGCTAAAATTATCAAGTACGTTCTTTGTAAAACAAACACACATTTGTTTAATGCGCTTCAACTTCTACAATAACTATTTTTTTTTTAAATTACATATCTTAGGACTACTCTTGGTCTGTAGTTCTGTAAGTTTAGTTTTGTTATCATCATAAAGACTTTAATAACTTTTATTTCAGGCTAAAGTTTGGCTAAAATTAACAAGTACGTGCTTTGTAAAACAAACACACATGTTGTAGTATTAAAATATTTTAATTTCATAATGTCATACAATTTTGAATCATATTTTGACCGAAAAATTTATGAATAATATTGTATATGTTTTAAAATTATATACCTATACATACAGCTAAGATTTATATTTTTTATGGCTTAAATTACAAATAAAATACCTTAACATAATGTTAAACGACTGCTAAAACTGTATATTAAATATAATATTGAAAAAACAAAACAATGTTGTATCAAATTTATAGTGCATTTCAAATTGTTATTATATTTTACACAATAAAATTATCACGCGATACTTTTGATTATGCAAAAAATTGTAGATATATTTATATAAAAAATACAGTCAGGCCAATATAGAATTATTTGAGGCAATTCTGCTTTTTTATTATTTTATATCAAATTTATCAAAAATATTGATAAAACAAACCTTTTGAGGCTTTAAAAACAATTTAAAAAGAAATGTTTTTTGGGTTGTAATTTATTTTGTCTATTTAATTAACAAAAAAGGGAAAACATATTTATTTGCTACTTTTCTTTATTTCTATTAATGATACTATTTTGAGCCATAATCAATTTAATTGTTAAAATAAAAACTAAAAAGTAACTATTTTTTGTATTTTTATGAAGATAAATTAACTATGTTATTTTTTTCCAAGTGTTATGCATTGAAATATTTTATATACTAAAGTATTTGTTTACTATTTATTTGTTCACAACTAATTTGTTTTGTAGTAAGTTTTAATTGACAATTAAGTTTTAAGGCTGTTTCCAACTGATAACTAAATCAACACTAATTCTGATGTAAATTATATTACCTTTTACAAATGAAACTTTCATCAGAATATTTTTTATAGAAATACTTATATTGAAAGTTATAAATTAACGTTGCTCAGTTCAATTTACTATCTTACTGTATTTGATAAATTTGAACTTTTTTCACTGAAGCAAGGTAATAAACAAAATAATTATTTGCTTATTTGTCATTATATTTCAGAATTAGATTCTAAATTTATATTAGTCTAAAACTACAGAACATAGAAACACAAACTTTTTTTACCTTTCAAAAAAGCTTTTTTTAAAACTATATAAAACGAAGTTTAGTATAACTTGCCACAATATCTACCACTAAATGTTATAAAAAAATTAATTTTAAATTTAAGTTATCAATTAAAAATAGTATATGAATATTTTTTTTCAAAAAAAACTTCGGTTTAGTTAGCTAATAGTTTATTCTAAGATCTATATTATTAAAAATGTCTCTGATGGCGACTACTAATGCTATTATTTCGTCTTTAATATGGTTTATTTGAGTTTCCTTCATTAGGGTTTCTTCTAAATGAGTTGTAGTAGTTGTTTGGATAAAAGTTTCTTCCATATTGGTTGTCGGTGTTGTTTTCATAATAATTTCTTCCATATTGGTTGTCGGTGTTGTTTTCATAATAATTTCTTCCATATTGGTTGTCGGTGTGGTTTTCATAAGAATTTCTTCCATATTGGTTGTCGGTGTTTTTTTCATAAGAATTTCTTCCATATTGGTTGTTGGTGTTGTTTTCATAAGAATTTCTTCCATATTGGTTGTCGGTGTTGTTTTCATAAGAATTTCTTCCATATTGGTTGTTAAAATTTTCACTATTTCTATTATTAGCTGATATATCAGGGTATTTATAATAATAATTATTGTGTGTTACATTGTTATAAGTATTAACCCCTCGGTTTCCAAAGTTAGTATTCCCTCGATTTCCAAAGTTATCATTCCCTCCGTTTCCAAAGTTAGTATTCCCTCCGTTTCTAAAGTTAGCATTCACTCCGTTTCTAAAGTTATAATTTCTCGAGTTACTCAAGTTATCATTCCTTCCGTTTCTAAAGGTATTATAACCAATGTTATTTCGTCTAGTATGATTATTTCTTCGGTTCGACTTGTATCTAGTTTTAATTATTAAATGGTTATTTTTGTTCAGATTGGAGTACTTTTTCCTGGCAATCTTTACAGCCTCTGTCCTTCTTTTCTGTTTCTCAGAAAATGTTTCCGAGCATTTTAATTTTTTATCACTACTTTTACTTTCTGAACATTTTCTTTTCTTAGCTTTTCGATTTTTTTCATCTCCAATTCGTTTAGCATTATATTCATTTCTTCGGTTCATTTCACAATATTTTTGCTCTGAGAAAAGATTAAATTTCATTGCTGAATATCAATTGTATAAAAATAGAATTCTACTTAAGCCTTAATAAAAATTAAATTTATGTCTGATAAAATATTTTGTTACAAAAAAATCAAAACATTTTGTCATTTTATAACTAAATAAACTAGTAGCAAATTTTTGGTAAAAGCTAAAGCATTTTTTTGCATCTTTACAGATTTACTAGATAACAAGAGCATTAACATCAAATCACGTGACAATTTTATAATTATTTAGCAGACATAATCACATTGAAATGGTGTACCTGTTAAAATCAAACGTACTTAATTACTTATTTATATGTATTCACCATTTTCTTTTATGTTACAAAACTAATTAAACACCAATCTAACTGCCTATCAGGTATACTAATAAATGTTAATTTATAACAAAAAAACTATAATAAGTTTATTCTTAATTAACAATGTATTAGTAATAAAACTTTATCTTAACTATATTAAATAACTTAATTGACCGCAAAAATTCAATACAAAATTACATCTTCGACAGATTTAATTAAAAAATTCTTAAAAGTGTAATAACTGTAAAGTCGATTTTAATTTAATAAACAGATAACATTATACTACCTTTAAAACCAAAACGAATTTAAACTTTATCACAACATGTTAACTTTTTATATATTTTTACAGTAACACTTCAAAAAATTAAAATAATTTTACCTTTTCTTCTTTCAGCATTATAAGTTTCAATGACAATTTCTTTTTCAGATTCATCAAGTGAACACGATGATAAAATTTTTGTTCCTTGTGCCGTTTTTAGTCTATATAAACTTTTAGAGCAGCCTTCCACGTCCCACTTTGTCAATTTTTCTTTCTTGTAATTAATATAAAAGCATACTTCATTTTTATCTGTAAATTTTTGTAAATTTATCTTGTGTATAAACAACGTTCACAAATAGATTAAGAATTTTGTAATAGATTATTAATTTTTTCTAAGTAACGAATTTATATTGTTTAACTTATTTCACGACTTTTAATGTTAAGTATGATTATTTATACAATAAAAACACTAAAAACTAAAATTCAAGTTACATCTGCAATAATATACAATACATTTCTTAGGTTACGTTAACTTCATAACAACTACTTAAATAGAAAGCAAATTTTGTTGCTAAGTTTTTATTATGTTTTATTAAACAACTAAAAAACCCCTTACAACAGTTATATAAATTGTATCTGAACTTCAAAAAATTTATATAATTTATAGAACGATGATAATATATAAATTGTTTGAAAATATAAAAAAAAGTACAATTATTTGAAAAAAAATACTTTTAAAAGGTTATAATCTCGTTAGTATATATAATTCTTACATTAAATCTATTGAACGTTTAGTAACAATTCAAAAATTAAAACTTTGATTTTAATGATAAGTATTATAAAAATAAAAAGTTTGTGTATACACTTTAAACTCCCCTCAAAACACATAAACTTTTTTGTTCCGATTTTTAAGTTTTTTTATTATAAAAAACATAAATAAATTATAAGTCAAACAAATGAACTTGTGCATAACAGTTGGGTATTGAGCAGAAATTCATTTTTCGGTGACTAAAACTAAATTTAGTTCTTAATTTATTTGTGTATAGCTGATTTATTTTAAACTGCGTTCAATCTATATTTTTTAATCAACTATTTTAAAAATAATGTATGAAATGGAAGTATAAATACGTCCAACTTTTGTTATTTTTCAGTTTGAAACACTTTAAAACTTATGTTAAGTTTAATTCATATGTCAACTTAACAGTAGTACCTAAAATAGTCATATATAGCTATTTTTTTACCAATTTCATCTTATTTGGTATTTATTTTATTAAAAAACATAATTGGATTGAGAATTATTTTATTTTTTTATAAATTATTTAATATCGGTTAAATTAAAAGATGCTTGAAACGTGTTTTTTGGGTGTATTTAAATCCATACATTTCAAAAATTTTTGAGTTTATTAATCAATATTTCTTTTTCAGACAATATTAAGAATTTAAAACTAAATTAAAGACTATTATGTAAATACTATTTTATCAGGTTTTTGCATCTATACTTTATTGTTTAATAATATTTTATATTTATACTTTTTAAATTAAACTTTTGTAGCAAATTTTCTTACTTGAATCATTAAGGTCAATTATATTTTGACATATCGGATGCCATCCATAAATTTTATTTACGATGTTTTCAATATTAAAATCTTTTTCTATCACTTTTAGTACTTTATGAGTCACTAAGCTGTCATAGGCAGCATTGTGAAAATTATCTTTTGTGGTGGCTAAAATTTTCCCTTCTTCTTTCAGTTTCTTGTATATACCTTTTAGAGTTAGACCCTGAGATTTGAAATATTTTTAACAATAGAACTTAGTAATTGCATTTAGATTGACAAATTATCTTTTATTTAATATTAATTGTTGTTTTATAATTCAAACTATTCTATGTAAAATTTTTCATATTATTACAGAACTTAGTGAATAAAAGTACAAATAAAAAATAATTAAATAAGTGCGATAATAAAACTTAACTAACACGAATATCCTGTAGGATAGTTGTGCCTGAAAATCCACTACTTTCTATTCCGAATCTCAAATCTAATATATTTGGAAATATTTCCAGTATGCGTTTGTTGAAATAATCGAAATTGCTAGTTGATTTTATTTGTTCTTTTTCTTTCAGATTAAGGAAATTTTCAGATTTTTTTAAAAAGATATCTGTTCTTTTAATCTGGTTAGTATCCCTTTTTCGGTTTAAACTTTCATCCTCAATTAGTTTCATGAAATTTAATACATCGAAAACCCTGAGTATTTAACAAACATTAAAGGTGTTTTTGAATTTGTTTGAATTAAACGTCAAACGATTTCTTATTTTTTGTTTATACTAACATGTAAACTATAAGAAGTTGTTTTTTTAACTAGTTTCCGCAAGTATTTAATAAGGATCAAAAATAAAAAACATAGTTTATTGTTGACGGTTGACTTGTCATGAATTTTTTTTATTAAAACTACATTAAAAAAAAGTTCAAATTAAATGAACTTTATTTCAGTTTTAAAATTATTATAAAAATTTTCTTAATCTCCTACCAAAATAATAAAAGCTTATAAATTATATAAAAATTACTTAAGTATAAAACTTTATATTTTATTTATCTGTTTATATTAAATAAAATAAATAACAAAACATTTTTTTATCTTAATTTGTTAGAATAATTTTACCATAAACAAAAAAAGTTATAACAATTAGACAATTTTTTCTAAAACATTGAAATTGGTTTATTTAGAACCATATAAAATTTAAAATTTTACAAAAACATGTTTAACTTTATTTAAAATGATAAAACACTAACCCATGAAAAAACACAAATTGAAGATGTTTTTTTATTAGCGATGAATTTTTCCACATTTTAGCAAATTTTATATCACTGCTATCTTGATGTATAAATTTTCTGTCACCATAAGAGTTTTTCAATTGAAACAAAAAAGTTATGCACTCTTCACTCTAAAATAAATTGTTGTCATTTTGGCTGGTTAAAAAACTTTTTAATTTAAATTGATAGATAAACAAATATTACTGTTTTTTATTTGACTGAGTGTATACACCTATATAACCATTTTAACTTAAAATACGTTAGACTTATTTATTTAAATAACTATATATTAAGGTTAGGTGTCAAATATGCACGTAAAGACACTTCTGCACGAATACTTTATTGCACAAAAATACTTTTGCACGAACGATTACTTTTGAATGAAGACTTTTTTGCACAAGTTGATTTTTTTTTGTTTTATTGTTGTTATTAATATTTTTCTTACTATCACTGTTACCCTCAACTCTTTCATTTATTCACTTACTTTTTTTTCAATTTTTTATTACCACTGTCACCCACAACCCTTACCCTTAGTCGGTAACTTGTTTTCCTTTTTTATTTATTTTTATATTTCAAAACGTTTTTTACAAATAATTCTTTTTTTTTATTGTTAATTAATTAATTTCTTTTTTTTATTGTTTTATTTTATCTTTTTTTTTTATGAGAAAATGATACTTCGTGCAAAAGTTTCTCTTTGTGTAAGAGTGTCTTTGTCGAAAACTGTCCCTTTGTGCATATTTGACCCGTTCGCATAAAATAAAGATGTTTTTACATAAACAAATAAATTTTGTTAAACAAAGCTTAACTACTACATTTTTTATACAACTATTTATATAGTTACTATTCTTGAATTTTTAATTCGTTTACCTGGTTGTTTTGTTTACTTAAAGTAATTCCAACTTGTTTGATGTTTTTTCTATCAGTTGACATACATTCAATAAATGTATTATCTCCAATTGTGTTAAACGGAAGTTCGTCTTCTTCTTTTTGAGCTCCCTCTATGCTACAGTACTCAAAATCCTATACATGACATTAGATTTTATTAGTATAAAATATTGTTAATAAACGTTGTTAGATATACAATTTAAATAATAATCACGAGTTTAACTAATATATTAGTCGTCTCTACCTTATATTTTTCTTATAAAACAAAACTAAAACCAAATTTGTGTAATAAATAACAGTTTACTTGCAACACGAACTAAATCTAAAAGTATATATGTTAAGATAAAATACATTCAAAATTATAAAATAAATAAAAATCAACTAACGAACAAATTTATGTATTTAATACTAATTTACTTACAGTACAAATAAATTTTTAATTTAAATATTAAAAACTTACAAGAAAAACGCGATCAAAACCTTTCTTGTCAATAAGTTCTGATATTTCATCAAATTGTTTTTGGTAGTCTGACATTTTAGATTTAAATATATATAAGCACTGAAAGCAAAAGTAATCAACGTTTTTATAAGAGTTCTTAAACAAAACATTATTATTAATAAATACTAAATTCACTATTAAAAATATATAATTTATCTTAAATATACCTGTTGCCTATAAAACTACATATAAAGTGCAAATTTTTGTGGGAGCTTATAGAATTTTTTTTCAGAGTAACATGTTCTATAGTATAATGCATAATTACTAGACTTAAACCAACTAATAGCCACAAAACTAGTCAAGCATAAAGTTTTAAGTTAAACTAAAAAAAATTATTAAGATTATGTCTTTAGTATAGAGAGAAAACTAGCTTTCTAGTGACGCTTTAATAAGTGTATAAGTTTTTCAAAGTTGTGGAATTTTATCTTAAGTGTAGTATTGAACAGCCGATTTTATTCAAATTAAAGTAATTAAACTTAAGTTGATAAAAAAAACTTTACAAGTAACCTGAAGTTTAAAATATTTAAATTTGATAAACCTTTCAAATAACCAATATGCTTACCAGGTCTACCATATTAAAAACTGTTATTTAATAAAAAACTTTAAAACTAAACTATAAGCTTAATATATTTATTTTAATTACAAACCTGAGTAGGGGCTAAGTTAAAAAAGAACTCAAAGTCTAAGCCAATTTTAATAAAAAAAAATTCGAAAACAATTAATTATATCATTTGGACATATACATATTCTTTTGCTTAGTGTATAAACTTTGTACATATACAGCTTAGATAACCTGATAAAATGCTAAGTTTTTCAATGAAGTGCTTTTACGTTTACTTTAATATCTCAAACATTTAGGAAAAAAAATGCTGCATAAATGTCTTCGTGCACCCTTTGTGCAACAAATTTTTTCGTGCATATTTGACACCTACCCGTATAAACATAAAATTTTTAAACAACAGCAATGAAAAGTTAGTAATATGTTGTAATTACTCTTTTTACATATTCTTATGAAACTTTTTAAGTTTATAGCCTTATTATGTGTTAGTTAGGTAAAGTTGAAATGGAACAACAAAAAACTTTGTCTAATTAGTATTAGGATATATTTCGATGATATAATAAAAAAATTTTATATAGCTGTGTAGTTTGAAGATTTTTTAAATGAATTTATAAAATATAAGAACTAACATATATATAAAGAATTATAAATTTATCAAAACAAGATTAAAGTATGTAAGAGGCCTGTGGGAATTCACCTTAATTTAACCAAATTCCGTAAAACTTATTTTTAAGTTTTAGGAAAATGTTCTATAGTCGTCTGTATATTCTTTAGATAAAATATATAATTTCAAGTATAAAATGCAGAACCTACGGTTAACATTTTTGTATTAAAGAACAATATTAAAAACATGGCAAACTTTTAGAGTTTAAACACTTTTTTATGTAACCTGAATTTAAAAATATTTTAACTTATTAAACTTGGGAAATAACCTATATGCTAACCAGGTTTAAGTTTAGTAAACACTCTTACATACTTGTAGGCTCCAAATTCACTTTCTGCGGGTGATAATTTCTAAACCCTGAACTAATATAAGATATTAATTAAAACAGCATTTGAAAGTTTTTTCCTAAAAACAGTACTTATATAATTACTTTTAAACATTTTTTTAATTTAAAATAGTTTTAAAAAAATAAAACTTCTGAAAATACTTAAAAATTATTTTTTTAATTTTTATTTTTAGTATAAAATGATACATTAACTAAAATTTGTCTAACTTTAAAAACTATAAAGTAAAAATGTTAAAACATAAATGTTTTAAAAAGTACGATTAAGCACGTAAAATAAGCATTAACAAATTAAAAAAAAGCTTTTATATATATTTAATGAAAAGTAAACATTATTTCTATGAACTATAAATATATCATAAATATTGATACTAAATAAAATATTTAGTACTCTAAGTTAGTCAACTTTTATAAAATTATACTTTTTGTTTTCTTCAGTCACTTAAAAGACCTAATTCAGCATAACAATAATATAAATATAACTTTAAAATTTATAAAAAAATTATTCTGATTAGTTCTATTTGCTTTAAGGTTAAGTCAAAACTCTACTAAAATAAGTTTATTTTTAATTTACTTCCTTAAAAACTTCAGTTTCGTA
Source organism: Thalia democratica (assembly GCF_965202585.1). Taxonomy (NCBI): domain Eukaryota; kingdom Metazoa; phylum Chordata; class Thaliacea; order Salpida; family Salpidae; genus Thalia; species Thalia democratica. Next base: position 61,799 of record NC_139169.1, read on the forward strand.
TGGTTATACATGAAAATTGATGAAGTGAAATATGCATGTCCAAATTAATAAATTAAAACACTTAATAGACCGTTGAATGATGTGGAAGAAGCTGTCATCCAGCTACTATCATGATTAAAGGACCAAACTAAAAGGTTATTATTTTCTTATTTATTACCAATATTAGTAAGTTATGACATTTTGCTCAATGAAGAGGTCTCTTTTTTTCAAATTAAAAATAATAGCATTACCTTCTTTTTTAATTGAACAGTTATTCTTATAAAGAAATTTACATGATAATGATGTTATTAGTTAAGTAATAGTTTAAAACTTATAGCTAGTTATTATATTTACAGAAAAGGAAAAAAATTATATTTAATAACGAATACTTTAATTAAGATAAAACTGATCAGCTATTTAGAGTAAAGTTTCTAAAAATTTTCAATAAATAATTTTCTAATGGCTCATTTTTAGTTATCTAATAAAATTAAAAAAAAAATTTTTTAAGTAACTATAAAAAATCAAAAACTACTACTAGCCTTTTAAACAACCTACTTCAACAAATGTACAGACAAATGATTTAACTATTAAAATTTTTCCAAGTAAAGTTAAACAAATCCATTTTAGTCATCAGAATTTATTTTGAAAGGTCTTTAAATTATATTAAAAGCAGGGACAGAATTTAAAGTAACAAGTCTTTTCATATTTTCCCTGCTTAGCGATGTTTGAAATTAGCTGAAAAGTAAATATTACTACTACTTAATCTTTATATACAACAGTTTACTTGCAATCTAGTTTTAAGCACTCTTAAACAGGGTTTAAAAGAACAGAAACAAAGTGTTCTGAATACTTAAAAATTTCATTTTTTGATTTATGCTAAAACATAAGGAGCAGATTTTTGCAATATTCTCAATGCTAGTCTGGAAACTACTGTTTTTGAAATTTCATAATTTTTTCTTATTTCTATTTGAATTTAAACATGTTAAAACTTATTTTTATCGACTCTTATCAAACTTTTGATAAGTGATTGTTTTAGGGCCAAGCATTGATATTAAATTTGTTACTACGTATTTTCAAAGTGTTAACTTTAAAGCTTCTGTTGTATTACTAAACACATATGCCTCCAGTAAAAACTTTTATAAAGATCATAGCTATCTTTCTTTTAAGAAGCTATATTTTTCACATAATTTTTTTAGGCTTCTCTTCTTTAACCTAACGAAATAAATAATTACTTGTAAGGTAACAAAATTTTGACAACATACGAGAAATCTTTAATTAAAATTAATTGTTTCATAAAAAAACTATTAATAAAAAAAACATTTTTTGACGAAAACATTTAATAAAAAAATTGCATAATGTAAAATATTAATTAACTATAAAATATGGTTACAAGTTTTACAAATATGGTTAATTTATGGAATTGCTTTTAGGCTGCATTTAAAAAACCAAAACCAATCTATCTCATTAATTCATTATTCACATTTTATAAACTAAAAACTCGTTATTTGAATATTAAACGAAAACCCACAATCAAATAAGTTGGTATGTGTAAGTTTGTCATTAAACAAAATTTTTAGTGAACAATCCAAGCTTCTTTTCATTTCTTTTTCTCAGGTAGTGCACAGGCTGCAGAAAAGAATATTAAACACAAGCCCCTGGTTGTTAATATACCATTTCAGAAAAATATGTAAAAAAATTAAATCAAAGTTTTCCAGGTACTTATGTGCAGGTGGTACAAGCTTATACTTCAAACGTAAAAATGAGAAAATATAAAAATAAAACGAATTCAACTTTTTTGTCACTTAAACTTTTAATTAGAAATTTTAAACAAAACAAACGTCTTATAAGCAAAATATTAAACAATAATATTTAAAGTTAGAGAAAAAACTATCGAGTATTAAACTATAATGAAATACTTGTTATTATAAGTTTTTATGCGTAAAAATATTAAACATTAATAATTGAAGTTAGAGAAAAAACTAATTAGTATTAAACTACAACGATAAGCTTGTTATTAGAAGTTTTCATGTGTAAAAATATTAAACATTAATCTTTGAAGTTAGAGATAAAACTAATTAGTATTAAACTACATTGATAAGGTTATTATTATAACTCTTCATGTGTAAAAATAGAAAACTAGAATCTCCTAAGTTAGAGTAAAACCAATAAGTATAAGATTACATTGATAAGCTTGTTATTATAACTCTTCATGTGTAAAAATAGAAAACTAGAATCTCCTAAGTTAGAGTAAAACCAATAAGTATAAGATTACATTGGTAAGCTTGTTATTATAACTCTTCATGTGTAAAAATAGAAAACTAGAATCTCCTAAGTTAGAGTAAAAACCAATAAGTATAAAATTACATTGATAAGCTTGTTATTATAACTCTTCATGTGTAAAAATAGAAAACTAGAATCTCCTAAGTTAGAGTAAAAACCAATAAGTATTATATTTCATTGATAAGCTTGTTATTATAGCTATTCATGCGTGCTGAAATAGTAAACTATAATCTCCGAAGTTAGGAAAAACTAATTAGTATCACACTACAATAATAAACATGTTCTTATAACTTCAAAAGCATGCTATAAATAAAACAGTTGCTTCTACTTTCGTTTTCTAATTATTTAATTAATTAAAATAGTTACAGGAGTGTGTTTTGACTGATTTTCTGAAACAAAGACACCACCTGGAAAAAAAATTAGAAAATTTAATTTTTTCTAAGTTGCTTAAACTTCACAAATTCAATGCTTACATAAATAATGAATGACTAATATACATTGTTTCTAAACTACTAAAAAATTTTTACTTCAAAAAAACTAAAAATTAATTGATAAAAAAGTTAATTACACTATAATGCTAAAAGTATTGTTTAATATTGATAATAAATTTATGTGAAGTACGTAAATTTATTAAGAATTATTTAGACAGCAAATAAAAATAAGATTATAGTAAAGCAAGTTCCCAAACTTTTAACTGATGATTTTTTATTATATATTCTAAAGAATTTTCAAATATCAGTTCTTATAGCTTGCTAAATACAGACTTGTCATTTCATTTTAACTACTTAATGACGGTATTTATATATTAACATTTAAAATTTTCTTTTTTCATTTAATTTAACTAAAAATGTTATATTTTGTTAAATCAAATAAGATGAAGGTTAGCTGAACTAAGCGTATATAACTCAAGTTTTCTAACTGTATTTGAGCTAACAAGTTAACTTTAAAATACTATATCTAAACTAGGAAGACAACTAACAATATACAATAAACAAAATACTAAAATCATCAAACTCTCATGAAAAAAAAGTGTTGGTATAAAACTAATTGTTGATATATAAAACTTCATTCTGTAAGTTGTATAATAACTTTCAAGTAGTTAAAAAATATAATTGAATTTTTTTATTTTTTTCCTAATCATTTCATTAAATATTGATAAATGGTTTTACATATTTTTGTATATTTCTAATTTTTTATGCAATTTTTTATTCAGATATTTTTTTTTTTAATTAAGTAGTGTTTTTTTCGTATTTTGGTAGGTCTAAAAGTTCAAGACTTCTGTTTTAAAATAAACTTATTGAAAATATAAAACGAGTAGAGATTAAAAGCAGCGGTGCCATAACTTGCCATGATTTAAAGTTTTAAAAATCTAGCGGTTGTAATTGATATACTTAGTATTAATAAAAAACTGAGAAAAATTAATTAAAAAAAGTAAAACTTTTGTAGAACTTATATGAGTATTATAATAAAATTCTCCTCTAATTAATTAGCAATCTATAACCAAAATATTTATGCTAAATTACTTCAATGTCCATAAACTACATTTTTTATCTGACTAGATATGAGTATTCAACATTTTAAACTTACCTTATAAACACTTTAAATTAATACTTCTAAGAATACCCAAGGTGTTAAATTATGAATCCAAGGAGGAAGGGATAAGGTATAAAAAGTTTATCCGTATCAAAACACCATAAAATACCTAGTTAAAAGTTTACTGTATAAAATTCTATAAATAAAAATTTAATTAAATACTTTAGATAAGTTAACGTAAGTCAATTGGAACTACATTTTTTTTATTTGCATCCTATACTGACAAATATTATTAGTGACCTATTTATAAATGTTAGCAGTCTTATTTGTATATTTAAACTTGTTACATAAATAACATAAACAAAGTATCACAACATTGTTTTTTTTATTTTACAGTAAAGCTAAAAATAGTTAGACCATAAAATTTATGTCACTTTGTCACTACTCAATCAAGCTAAAGTAACTTAATAAAGTAACCATTTCTACAATTTAAACATTGACATTTTAGAAGATATTTGAGTTTGTACATTGTAATAGAAACAATCAAGCTGATAATAATATTAAATTATAAATAGTAGTTAAGATTAAATTGTATCTGATTGTTTGTTACTCCTGTTGCATTTTAATTATTGAAATTCACATAGCTATTCAGAAAAACAATTGACTTTACTACCTGATTAACAAATAAATAAATAATGACAAATTAGGAATTTTAAAACTATCTTCAAATAAAAGCAAATCATATTTAGGTAAAAGCAGCCTGTAAAATTGTGCTTAATTTAGCTTCAGGCTTCTACTCAAAATCTTAACAACACTTTAAATTTCAGGAAAAAACACAAGATGTTTCATATTTTCATTTCTATTTTAAATGCTTTTTAAAACCACTTGATAAATAATATTTATTGAATTTGTTATAGTTTCATTTTTATTTTAAAAATTTTAAGAAAATTTTTATTGTTTTAAACTTTTTTAATTGATATAAACTAAAAACAAAACATATAAAATGTTGAAGCATATATTACAACTATTAAAATTCTTTATTTATAATAACAAGTTTTTCTATATTCTTTGCATTATAATAATAATAATTTACAATTATAAGTTATAATCAAAAGTATAATTTTTGAACTGTTAGTAAAAAAGTTAACATTTAGTAAATTTTAACAAACATTATTTTTGAAATGCTTTTTAGGTAAAATAGTCTATCTCTAATATTAATATTAAATTTTCTTATTAACCTCAACTTACATCTTAAAAATAGTTACTTTTGTTTTAAAAATATCTGAAACTATTTGCTGAAACTTAAAAAGAAAAATGTTTTCTGATTAGAAAAAATAAAGATTCTTATTTACAAATATGGCTCTGAAAATACTAATTTGGTTTAATTAGCAGCATTGTTTTATTTTAGCTGTGCACAATTTTTTTTTTTTTTTGAGCTTTTGTTTTACTTTCTAGTATTTTGAATTAAGTGTAATGAACTGTTCAAATCTCTTAGTATAACAAAATTTTCTAAAATTAATAGAAAAAGTGTTTTTTTACTACTCTTTTTTAAATAAAGTAGGTTTATCTGTCCCAAATAAACTATAGAAATTAAAACTACTGCAGTAATGAAGAATAAGTCAGGTACAAAAATTAGGTCAGCAGAACGAACTGTTTAGGTTAGTTAAAAAGTATATTTGTTTATGTGCTATTATGATAAACAAACACTTTCTTAGAAAGCACACTTATAAAGATAACAATAATTGTATAAAACCTTAGCTGGTGTAAAAAAGGAAAAATAGAGATGTATTTTTTTATTCAATAAAGGCTCCAAAGTTTCTACGGTTGAGGTAAAGTCATGATAAGTAATATTTAATTTAACAAGATCAGTCAGTTTTTATTAATACTTGAAAAAAAGTTAAGCTAAGCCTTTTTTTGGTGAAACTAGTGATATTCCTGATTAAGCCAGTTTAAAAGCTTAAAAATTTTCTATTAATTTTTGGCACTTTAAAAACGAAATCATGTTTAGGCTAACTCAGGTGTAATGCTTTTTTTTTTCTTCAAAAAGTTAGCTAAGATTAATGTGATAATGAGCATTTAAAAATAACAAAGCACCGTTATGGGCGTGGAATTACTTATTAAGTTAAACAAGAAACACTTTCATTTAAACGTTCAGTTTGTAATGGGATAAATGTTTCACTGGTTTCCATCTATTTTAAAATGTTGAACAATATGAAATTATTCAACCAGAAAACAAGTTGATTTTATGAAAGTATAAATTTTTACAATGTAGTCTTTTATTTTTAAGGCTGTATTTATCACATTTTATCTCACATTTTTATATTTTTGTCATCTTAATTTCATAGTGCATTTTATTTAAAAGTAGATTTAGAGAAGTTTTACATTGCATTAATTTCCTAAGATGGGAAACTTGCATTTACTATATGCCCTTTTAAAAGCCCTTGAAGGTTAACCATAACTAGAAAAACATAGGGGTTTCAAAAAACATCAGGCTATAATGGATAATATTGAGCAAAAATTTCATAGGGAAATTAAAAAATAAACCACAAAGAGTATTGACACAGCTTAATTCCTAATAATTCACCTAAATTTGGTGACAATGTTAAAGTCAAAGTAAACCACAAAGAGTATTGGCACAATTTAATTCCTAATAAGTCACAGAAAGGTGGTGACAATGTTTAAGTCAAAGTAATTTACAAAAGGTGTTGTTCCAATTAACTCCACTAAAAAACAAACTTTTTGTAGACTATAAACCCAAACCACAAAACATTGGCAAAGGGTAAGTAAAAATGTCAGAGAATGTTGCTAACAAAGTTTAGTCCACAAAGTCAAAATAGAACTGACAAAATATTAGTAGAAATAAGTCAAGCAAACTGGTGGCCAATTTTAGGTCACATTGAGTCATGTAAAATTTTATATTAAGCTCTTAAATCTTTTTATAGTGTAATAGAAAAACACAATATTATTTATAAGTAAAATAAAAAAGACCAGTAACACGTTGAAAATTTTGAGAAATATGTATCCTAGTGGTTTGCATGAGCATGACAATTGAGTAATATTTTTAGGTGAAAACTTCTTTTCATTATAATGTTGCTGTTATTTTTTTGCCTGGTAATTGAAATTTTTTGCAAATTAAATATTCTGGAAAAGTTTTTAAAGAATTTTAAGTACTTATAACTTTTTTATATTTTGAGCTTTAAACAATTTTTTAGAGTTTATTTTTTCTTATTCCTATGTAGATTAAGGTTTTTTTCTTTAATTAGTTTTAAATTTGACCTTTTATATGGTTTTAAGTTTTTTATATCTTTATGCTGTTTCTTTAAAGAAATATGGGAAATTGCACTGTTAAAAAATAAAAATTACTTTTTCTCATCATTTTAATAGCTAAAACTATAAAGAAAAGTGAGTTAAGATTCTCTCCGAGCAAAAAGGTTATAGTGAGGTTCACTTTTAAAATGGTAGGAAGATGAAGTGTAATGGAATATATGTTTTACTTGTTTTCATTTATTTTAAAATGTTGATTAGTATAAAATCATTTAACCAGAAAACAAGTTGATTTTATGAAAGTTTATATTTCTATTATATATCTACATAAACCAGCCACAGAGAGTGTGTAGAGATTCTACTCAAGACCTTCAAGATGTAGTTCCAGAACTGAACTTAACTGTTATTTTGTTTATTGTAACGTTCCTTTTCAAATAATGATTACTGCTGTATAATCAATTTTTTGGTTTGAATTGAAAGTAGATAAGTTTTAGTTTAATTATACATTTTTAAAGTATATCCCTGTTAGATTTAATTCTTGTGTAAAAGTGTTGACCACAGTTAAAAGGTTTTTTAAAGTGTTATGTTCTTTATATATTTTTTAGTATTTGCATAAATACAATATGCTCATTCATTGCCATGCCTAGTTTATGTGGAGAAGCCCTAAATTTTAATTCAATATAAGTACCAGTTAACTTATTATTACGGTTTATAGCGTAGGTTTAAACTACATTATTACCATACAACTATTTTAAGTAACCCACACAACATTGTTGGCTCCAAGTTGAATTTAACATAGCTAGAGATAACATTATAGAATAAAAGACTTAATTAGGAGAAAAATGTTTTATAAAATTTTAGTATTGCAAAAGTTTTTTCCGGAAGTTAAGGTAATAAAACTTAGATATAAATCTTTTGAAAGCAAAAGTATATCAAAATGAGTTTCTGGTTAAACTTTTTAGTTAAAACTAGTACCAAAACCAAATTATTCAAAATAAGTTAAGCAAAAAGTACTATTCTTTTAAATAGCTATTAACAAAACATAGATGATTATTTTTTTAATATCCATTATCAATATGTTTGAAAATTAAATGACTAGTGCCAGAGATCAAATGTACAAGTTAATTGAGAAAGTTAGAGAAAACTTTATTTTTTTTAGTGTTAGATATTTGAAAGCTAAAAAAACTGAAAATATTATTTTATATAATGTTTTAAAATTTGTAACATTAATTTATTTCGGTTTTATTAAATAAGATTTTTCTGAGTTGTTTTGTATAGGTTATATCAACTAGCGTTTAGAACTTATAAAATAGTATTAAATTAGTCCCTCTAAATTAAATTTTGATAAAATGTTAATAATTTATGATTAATGATCAAAACTTTATGTGTAATCAGTTGTAAATAAAAACCTGTAAAACCTTTACTTTCACAGCTAACTTTTTATAAGTATAACAATGCCTCGATTTATAATGACAAACGATGGAATGGTCGGAATACCATCTGATGAAGAATCTGATAATGAAATGTTTTTTTCTACTGAAAAAAATGAAGGGCTTTCACCTGATCGTGTTGAAAAGTTCACCACTTTCAGAGCTGATCAGAAAACAGTTGATGAAGGGTGCGCGATTTGCATCAGTGATGTTGAAATGAACAAGCTGATGATCAGATTGGACTGCAATCACGAATTTTGCAGAGAATGCATCATCAAATGGTTTGAAAAGAAATTGACCTGTCCCGTATGTAGGAAAGTGTACAGCAACTAATACAATGTTCAATTTGCAAATTGTATCAATTTACTTTTAATGCAGTTTTGTTTTCGCATTTTAATAAATTTATATGAATGTACAGTACTTAAGTTTAGAATATATTTATTAGATAAACGTGTAAACATAATAAACATAGTATTTTGTACCAGGGGTGTGTCTAGACTTTTTTCAAAGGGGGTTAATAATTTTTTTGTTCTCCATTTGCCGCCTAAGTACGCATTTCTTAGGTATGCACTGCCAATTAAGTACGCAATACTTAGCAGAAAAACTCTGTGTTTAAAATGCATGTTTTTCTGCTTAGAAATGTAAAAAAAACGTATAAGTAGTAGTAGAAAAATATTATATCTTTTTATTTATTATACTGTTTTAAACTTAGATAAATTAAAACTATAACAACCAGAAAAAAATTATGAACTTACAAACTGCATATCGAAATTCAAATCTGTTATTTAAAACAAAAATATTACAGAAATAACTAACTTACTCTATAGAAAATTAACTTTTTATAAGAAAACAATATTATAAAATAATTAACACTAGAATAGATTTTTATAAACTAAATTTCAATTTAGAATTAAATTTTAGTATAGATTAAATTCTTACATATTTTTTATTTTAATTTTAGACTCTTTACATTAATATATCTATTTATAATAAAAAAAAAAATTCAAGTAATTAAATCTATAAAATCTGAATTTTCACTATAAAAAATGTTTAGGCTTATACAATTAAATTAAATTATCTATATAAAAATTTATTCTAGCTTTAACTATTTTATAACTATGTTTCCAGATAAAAAAGTTAATTTTTTATAGAGTAAGTTAGTTATGTCTAGTGATGTACCGGACCCGGATCCGGACTTTCTTTCAAATTAGAATCCGGCCTAAAACCGGATCCGGACTTTCTTTCAAATTAGAATCCGGCCTAAAACCGGATCCGGATTTTTTTCAAATTAAGATTCGGCCGGAACCGGAACTGGACTCTTAACACTCTAAATTATTTTTAACGTAAGTAGTAAAAAACTACTATTTACAATAATGCAATTTAATATAACTTACTAATAACTATGTATAATTGTATGAAGTTTATCTTCTATGTGTTATATCTAACTATATACCTTTGAATTTTGAAAAATTATAGTACAAAAAAAAGATTAGACTAAAAAATATTATTGTGCTGCTAAAATAATTAAACAATAAAAAAGTTTATGATATGTTATTAAGGTCTAGGTAAGATTAACAGTTAAAATAGTTGCTGGTATGTTTGCTAATTTTCTGAACAATATTTACATTTAAATTTTCTTAAAATTGAAAGAACAAATAAAAAACTTGAAATTGAAAGAACATTAAAAAAAACTTTAAATTGAATGAACATTAAAAAAAACTAAAATATCTTTTTTGCTAAACTAATAAACTTTCCATGATTTTTGGCAACCAGAATATCACCTAATTTTAGCTAATATCAGGGTTGCCACTCTTTGATTGAAAAAAACTAACCTGAGTGATTATATACTTTCCAGAGTCAGAATGAGGTTTTGAAAAACCAAAAATAATTACTTTAAGCTAATAATCAGTAGAACAGCTAGCCACAAAATTGAACATTTTAAGTAATGTTTACAATTAAGGCTATAGGGGGGTTAAACACTTTTTTTAAAAGTTGATCTTGTTTAAGAATATATAGAACATTAAAAATACTATTTTAGCTACCAGATGCTTGTCATAGCTTTACAAAATTCAAAGTAGTTTTTGAGATATAAGCGGTCAAAGCCGGAGAGTTCCATAGGGACCTAATGGAAGGCGCAAGCTAAAAACGCGGAAATATCCTTTTAACTAAAAATCTATCTCCTCCTAGGTTTTTTTAAGCTAGGTACCTAAAATTTTCAAAAAAATATTCCTTACATAGTTTAAAAGCTTTTGAGTGTTGGAATTTCAAATAATTGAAATTTACAAATTTAAGGTCTAATATTCAAAAAAAAACACCTTTTTTTGAAAAAATTGGACTTTTTCTCAACATAAAAAAATTTCCTACAATTAAATTATTTAAAATTTAGTAAAGAGTAAACTGTGAAAATTTGAATAAGATTGCTTAAAAACTGTAGGAGGAGATATGTTTTCAATAAAATTGTTTTTTTTTCGCCTTTTTAGTTTGCACCTTCTATAAGGAAGCTATTGAGCTGGCCGGCTTTGACCCTTTGTATCTCGAAAACTACTTTGAATTTTGTTAAGCTGTAAAAATTATCTGGTAGCTAAGATTACAATCTATCTAATAAGATCAACTTTTAAAAATCAAGGTGGACCCACCTATAGCATTACCAATCTTAAATCAATTAAAATCAAGTTCTTTAACAAAATTAACTAGAAAATCACAAAATATTGAAAACTTAAACATCTTAAACTCGATAAAAATCTAAAAGAAAACTAGCCTGAGTTTTTATAAAAAACTAAACAAGCCTGAGGCAGCCTTAGATTTTCAAAAATTCCCAAAAACTTTCAAACTAGCAGGGTTGCCACTGTTTAAGTCAAAAAAACTAGCTAGAGTGAGTATAAACTAGCCTGAGTCTAAAATTACTTTAATCTAATAATCAGTAGAACAGCTAGCCATAACGTTAACAATTTGGTATTAAAGTTTTTAATTTCACAACATAGGTAAAGAGTTGCATTTCTGAAATGTTTGTTTCATAGTTAATGTAAACAAATGTAGATTAGTCACGTGTACAAAATGAGCCAATCACGGTAGGTGTTTAATTTTCGAACGTATTTTCTGACGAAAATGACACTTTTTAATTTACACAGGGTTTGTTTTTGAAAAAATACTTTTTGCATGCTCATTTTTACTAACTAGATCCAAATCGGCCAGATCTCTGTTAGGATCAGACAAAAATGGCAATATCCGGCCGGATCCGGACCCGGATAGCGAGTCCGGTACATCACTAGTTATGTCTGTAATATTTTTGTTTTAAATAACAGATTTCAATTTTGATATACAATTTGTAAGTTCAAAACATTTAAATAAAATTTAAAGAAAATTTAAATTCTGATTTAAATGTTACTATAGATGGAGTTCTTACAAATTTTTCTTTTAAATTTTAAACTCTTTACACTTTTATATCTATTTATAATACCTTATAACTATACCTCTAGAAAATAAAGTAAGTGTCTAATATTATTTTATAATCTTTGTATATTTTATTTATAATAATAATGTATTTGTAAAGTTTTAATTATCGACATTTGTTCATATATGCTTGTTTAACAATAGTTTAATTTAGTTTTTGCTCCCAACTTCAGGTTCTTCCTAGATTAAATTTATCTACAATAGCTTTCTTATTTTTTTATTCATTTATTTTTTATGTTATTTGTTCCTGGTTAAACTTCCAATAATAAAGTTAATGTTTAAAAGATAAATAACTAACTAACTAACTAACTGAGCGAACTATATATTAAAAACTTAACTATCAAAGAAAGTTTCTTGCGAAATAAACCGCAATTTTATATACTATTTTATATTTGTTTTTAATGTGACACTTTAACACAGTGTGATATTTTAGCACGGATTGACACTTAAGCACGGAGTGAAACTTTAGCACAATGAAACATTTTAGCACAGTGTGACACTTTAACATAGTGTGACATTTTAGCACGGAGTGACATTTTAGCACGGATTGACATTTTAGCACAGAGTGAAACTTTAGCTCGGTGTGACGTTTTACTGCGGTGTGACATTTTAGCACGGTGTGACATTTTAGTGCGGTGTGACATTTTAGCACGGTGTGACATTTTAGTACGGTGTAACACTTTAGCACGGTATGGCATTTTAGCTCGGTGTAACACTTTAGCACGGTATGACATTTTAGCACTGTGTGAAAGTTTAGCACTGAGTGACATTTTAGCACGGATTGACATTTTATCACAGTTACAGTATTACTAAAATGAATCTTTAAGTGCCGATTAACTTTGAAAAGTTATAATAGACATTATTAAAAACTAAAATGTAGTGCAGGGATTGGCAAACTGCGGCCCGCAGGCCAAATGCAGCCCGCAAAGGGTAAATCTGCTGCCTGCGAGCACATTATTTTTTTGAATGGAATGCGGCCCGCTAAAGAAATTTTTCGGCCCGCGAGCATGTAAATGCGGCCCGCTGAGCAAAATATATTTTAAGTCAATTTTGTTTGATAAATTTTATACTTAATAAAAACTACAAGTAGTTAGCTGAACTTATATTAAATGTGATACATAATATAGTAATACGAGTAATAGTTGTAATTGTACTAAACACATGCCTAAAAGTGGGGCAAGTTTTGTCGACTTTGAACTAACCAATTGCACAAGTCTTGCACAAATGATGGTTTACATGACTGTTCAGACTAACCATTTCCATAACAACCTCCAGGTCTTCAAGGCAAACAACACATTGCTCGCTTCGTCTGCAGTGAAATGTTTAAACTTTTCGCTAACGCATCAGAATTGTATGTCTGAGATCTACTAAACTTCAGCTACTTCTAGCATTGGTACCAGTCTGTCATCTCTTTCCAGACGATCATAGTAATCCTCATTATTGATTAAGTACCGACCTCCCGTTTTAATGAGGTTGGTTTTAATCCGTATAAAATATAAAAAAATACTGTTAGTCAGTCAGCGAAACACTACACACTTTATTTAGTTAGATTTTGTTGGGTTTGTCTTGAATAATAAACATTCTACAAAAGAGATTAATTAATAGCAACAATAATAAGTTTAACCTAATGTATTTCTAATTGAATCTGATTATAACCTGCTGTATACCAGAACTTTAATATTTTATTCTGTTCAAAGTTTAATTCTTATCAAAACCTATTGAACTTAACAAATAAAATATTGAATTACTTAACTATGATAACTTTTAACAGTGTTATACTGGGATGCCAAGATTTTTTGAGAAATTTCTTCCAGGTTGTTTTTTGGTTCACTTGAGGTCCTGTCGCCTTTTTCATCATCATAACGTTTATCAAGATAGTCAAAGCGTTTGTCGATTTTGTCCAAACGTTTTTGATTATCAGCTGCACTCCGATCAAGCGAATTAAAACAACTTTTTGAAGTTGATTTTTTAAAATAGTTTGAAGCTTTATTATTTCTAGAAGCTGTTGAACCAGTACTAGCCAAGTACTTAGTAGGAGCTACACTAGAGGGCGCTTGGTTGGTATTTTAAGGTTTATTACCACAAAAGCTTGTAGAAAGCAACGTAGCAGCACTATATTAAGCTGTTTGAATGCAAGAAGCATAAAATGCTGTAAAACCTTGATAACTTTCAACTCCACTCAATAAATACGCTCCCATTCCAATATTTGCTGTTTGGTTACTACGCCGTTCATCAGATTACTTGTGAAATTTTCAACACGATACTTTCCGTAAGAAAGAACAGTATTTGTTCGAGCGTGTTGTGTATCAGAGTGTGTTATACAGTTATTTGATTCAGGAGACTGGGTCGAAAAGTTAGCACTATTTTGCTGGATTCCAGGATTTTGATTAGTCGTAGAATTGTTAGGTACTTTATACACTCTCACTGTCATGGTACTGAATCCATGACAGGTGTTTTAATTTAATCGAGTAAAAAAGCTGTTAAAATAAACATTGTCATAAAATGATTATCTGAAAATTAACTCCTATAACTAGCTGTTACTGTTATTTTAATTAGCTTTGTTTTATATGTTACGTTAATACTAAATTTAAAAAAAAGTTTTTGTTTACTTTGTATCCAAGCTCTTTTACTTAATGTAAAAACCAATAAATTTCATTACACTTAAAGTTAAGATATATAAGATAAATATTTTTATCTATAATTACGATCTAAAAAATTATAACGATCAAGTTTTTAGTATTCTCACTATGCTAATTCATGATGTCAAATTATGCTGCTATTTATGTTAACTGAGATATCGACAGCTTTTAAAAGTAACTTGCAACTAATTTAAATTAGGATTTTAGTTAATGTTTTGTTTTTACTAAAAAGAACATTAATTACTTCTGTTATCACCTATCTAAACTTAACTTTAAAACTCTAAAGATGTTTTTATTCTTTAAGAAAAAAGCTACATTTTTATTTTAATGATTAAAATTGCCGTTGATGTTTGTAATATTACTGAAGTTTTCGCAAAATTTAAACTGTTTTGGTATTTAACTAAACCAGAAAAAATTTCAATCATTAAAACTAATTTGTACTTTAATTGATTATTTAAATCTAATGCCTTTAAAACTTAGTTCTGTTTCGTAAAGCAGAAAATCAGAAGCGATGTACGTACAATGATTAAATTCAATTAAAAAACCTTTTTCACATTATGTTTGAAAGTTATTTATTTGAAGTAAAAAAATAATGTATGGTACTGAGTATGTAATGAAATAAATACTTAAAATATGAAGGCAAAAACGAAAAAAGTTTGAAAATTTTGTGAAAAGAAAACGGTTTTAATTTTGATCCTACTGCATTAGCTGTTTTTTTTTTAATTTTAAAACCAGTCACGGCCCAAAAGCTTCTATTGTTTGAAGTTTGCCGATCTCGGTAGTATATTTAGCTTGTTATTTATAAAAGATAATTTAACTTTAAAAACTTTTTCTATTTGAAAAAAAATACTGTAAGTCTGTGATAAAAATGTTTAAACTTTTTGTTGAACTAGACTTGATTTAAAAAATAACATATTTATCAAAAAACAAACATTGTAGTACAAAAAGCAATCAATTTATATAAACTATTAAAAATGTATGGGAATAATATGCATTTAAGTTTGTTATTTTGGTTAAATAACTAAATACAGCAAATTTACAAGTTAAAGTTATTTGTTTAGTCGATTTTGTAGTATTTATGCTAAATGTACCTTAAGTGTTGTACTAACTTTATTGTTATGTGTTAAGCTGAAGTTTTTTATAATAAAAAATAGAAAACATTAGTTTAACTGTTCTTTTAATTAAAATAATTCATTTTAAGCTTAATTTATATCAGTTAAATCATAACTTGGTTTGTACATTTTTTTATTTATTGAAATTTTCTATTATCAGTAGGTTATGAAATACTACGAATAAAATACCGTAATCATCATATTTTTTATAAAAAGTAATCATCTTTGTTAAAAAACTAATAAATTATAAATTATTGTAGAAGTTGAAACGCATTAAACACATGTCTGTTTGTTTTACAAAGCACGTACTTGTTAATTTTAGCAAAAGTTTATACTATAATAAAAGTTTTTTAAAGTCTTTATGATAAAAACAAAATTATACTTACAAAAGTACAGACCATTACGATTATTTTGATATGTTATTTTTTAAAAATAAATAGTTATTGTAGAAGTTGAAGTGCATTAAACACATGTGTGTTTGTTTTACAAAGCACATACTTGTTAATTTTAGGCAAAGAATAGACTATAATAAAAGTTTTTAAAGTCTTCATGATAAAATCAAAACTAAACTTACAAAACTACAGACCATTAGGAGTCTTTTGATATGTTATTTTTAAAAAATAAATAGCTATTGTAGAAGTTGAAGCGCATTAAACACATGTGTGTTTGTTTTACATGACAAGTACTTGTTAATTTTAGCCAAAGTTTAGACTATAATAAAAGTTTTTAAAGTCTTTATGATAAAATCAAAACTAAACTTACAAAACTACAGACCATTAGGAGTCTTTTGATATGTTATTTATTAAAAATAAATAATTATTGTAGAAGTTGAAGCGCATTAAACACATCTGTGTTTGTTTTACAAAGCACGTACTTGTTAATTTTAGCAAAAGTTTATACTATAATAAAAGTTTTTTAAAAGCTTTATGATAAAAATAAATTAAACTTACAAAACTACAGACCATTACGATTATTTTGATATGTTATTTTTTAAAAATAAATAGTTATTATAGAAGTTGAAGTGCATTAAACACATGTGTGTTTGTTTTACGAAGCACATACTTGTTAATTTTAGGCAAAGAATAGACTATAATAAAAGTTTTTAAAGTCTTCATGATAAAATCAAAACTAAACTTACAAAACTACAGACCATTAGGAGTCTTTTGATATGTTATTTTTAAAAAATAAATAGTTATTTTAGAAGTTGATGCGCATTAAACACATGTGTGTTTGTTTTACAAAACACGTACTTGTTAATTCTAGCCAAAGTTTAGACTATAATAAAAGTTTTTAAAGTCTTTATGATAAAATCAAAACTAAACTTACAAAACTACAGACCATTAGGAGTCTTTTGATATGTTATTTTTAAAAAATAAATAGCTATTGTAGAAGTTGAAGCGCATTAAACACATGTGTGTTTGTTTTACATGACAAGTACTTGTTAATTTTAGCCAAAGTTTAGACTATAATAAAAGTTTTTAAAGTCTTTATGATAAAATCAAAACTAAACTTACAAAACTACAGACCATTAGGAGTCTTTTGATATGTTATTTATTAAAAATAAATAATTATTGTAGAAGTTGAAGCGCATTAAACACATCTGTGTTTGTTTTACAAAGCACGTACTTGTTAATTTTAGCAAAAGTTTATACTATAATAAAAGTTTTTTAAAAGCTTTATGATAAAAATAAATTAAACTTACAAAACTACAGACCATTACGATTATTTTGATATGTTATTTTTAAAAAATAAATAGTTATTATAGAAGTTGAAGTGCATTAAACACATGTGTGTTTGTTTTACGAAGCACATACTTGTTAATTTTAGGCAAAGAATAGACTATAATAAAAGTTTTTAAAGTCTTCATGATAAAATCAAAACTAAACTTACAAAACTACAGACCATTAGGAGTCTTTTGATATGTTATCTATTAAAAATAAATAGTTATTGTAGAAACGCATTGAACACATGTCTGTTTGTTTTACATAGCATGTACTTGTTAATTTTAGCAAAAGTTTATACTATAATAAAAGTTTTTTAAAATCTTTATGATAAAAACAAAACTAAACTTACAAAACAACAGACCATTAGGAGTCTTTTGATATGTTATTTATTAAGAAGAAAAAGTTATTGTAGAAGTTGAAGCGCATGAAACACAGGTGTGTTTGTTTTACAAAGCACGTACTTGTTAATTTTAGCCAAAGTTTAGACTATAATAAAAGTTTTTTAAAGTCTTTATGATAAAAACAAAACTCAACTTACATAACTATAGACCATTAGGAGTCTTTTGATATGTTATTTATTAAAAATAATCAATTATTTTAGAAATTGAAGCGCATGAAACACAGGTGTGTTTGTTTTACAAAGCACGTACTTGTTAATTTTAGCCAAAGTTTAGACTATAACAAAAGTTTTTTAAAGTCTTTATGATAAAAACAAAACTCAACTTACATAACTACAGACCATTAGGAGTCTTTTGATATGTTATTTATTAAAAATAATCAATTATTTTAGAAGTTGAAGCGCATGAAACACAGGTGTGTTTGTTTTACAAAGCACGTACTTGTTAATTTTAGCCAAAGTTTAGACTATAAGAAAAGTTTTTTAAAGTCTTAATAATGAAAACAAAACTAAACTTACAAAACTACAGTCCATTAGGAGTCTTTTGATATGTTATTTATTAAAAAGAAATAGTTTTTGTAGAAGTTGAAGCGCATGAAACACGTGTGTGTTGGTTTTACAAAGCACGTACTTGTTAATTTTAGTCAAAGTTTAGACTATAATAAAAGTTTTTTAAAGTCTTTATGATAAAAACAAAACTAAACTTACAAAACTACAGACCATTAGGAGTCTTTTGATATGTTATTTATTAAAAATAATCAATTATTTTAGAAGTTGAAGCGCATGAAACACAGGTGTGTTTGTTTTACAAAGCACGTACTTGTTAATTTTAGCCAAGGTTTAGACTATAATAAAAGTTTTTTAAAGTCTTTATAATACCTGTGTTTCATGCGCTTCAACTTCTACAAAATCTATTTATTTTTAATAAATAACATATCAAAATACTCCTAATGGTCTGTAGTTTTGTAAGTTTATTTTTAATTTTGTCATAAAGACTTTATAAAACTATTATTATAGTCTAAACTTTGGCTAAAATTAACAAGTATATGCTTTGTAAAACAAACAAACATGTGTTTAATGCGCTTCAAATTTAACAATAGTTGATTATTTTTAATAAATAACATATCAAAAATCTTCTAAGGGTCTGTAGTTTTGTAAGTTTAGTTTTGTTTTTATCATAAAGACTTTTAAAAACTTTTATTATAGTCTAAACTTTGACTAAAATTAACAAGTACGTGCTTTTTAAAACAAACACACCTGTGTTTCATGCGCTTCAACTTCTACAAAAACTATTTCTTTTTAATAAAAAACATATCAAAAGACTTCTAATGGACTGTTGTTTTGTAAGTTTTGTTTTGTTTTTATCATAAAGACTTTAAAAAACTTTTATTATAGTCTAAACTTTGGCTAAAGTTAATAAGTACGTGCTTTGTAAAACAAACACACCTGTGTTTAATGCGCTTCAACTTCTACAATAGTTGATTATTTTTTATAAATAACATATCAAAAGACTTCTAATGGACTGTAGTTTTATAAGTTTAGTTTTGATTTCATTATAAAGACTTCAAAAAACTTTTATTATAGTCTAAACTTTGGCTAAAATTAACAAGTACGTGCTTTGTAAAACAAACACACCTGTGTTTCATGCGCTTCAACTTCTACAAAATCTATTTATTTTTAATAAATAACATATCAAAATACTTCTAATGGTCTGTAGTTTTGTAATTTTTTTTTAAATTTTATCATAAAGACTTTATAAAACTATTATTATAGTCTACACTTTGGCTAAAATTAACAAGTACGTGCTTTGTAAAACAAACAAACATGTGTTTAATGCGCTTCAACTTCTACAATAGTTGATTATTTTTAATAAATAACATATCAAAAATCTTCTAAGGGTCTGTAGTTTTGTAATTTTAGTTTTGTTTTTTTCATAAAGACTTTTAAAAACTTTTATTATAGTCTAAACTTTGGCTAAAATTAACAAGTACGTGCTTTGTAAAACAAACACACCTGTGTTTCATGAGCTTCAACTTCTACAATAGTTGATTATTTTTAGTAAATAACATATCAAAAGACTCCTATGGGTCTGTAGTTTTGTAAGTTTAGTTTTGTTTTTATCGTAAAGTCTATAAAAACTTTTATTATAGTCTAAACGTTTGCTAAAATTAACAAGTACGTGCTTTGTAAAACAAACACACCTGTGTTTAATGCGCTTCAACTTCTAGAATATTTTATTATTTTTAATAAATAACATATTAAAAGACTTCTAAGGGTCTGTAGTTTTGTAAGTTTAGTTTTGTTTTTATCATAAAGACTTTAAAAAACTTTTATTATAGTCTAAACTTTGGCTAAAGTTAACAAGCACTTGCTTTGTAAAACAAACAAACATGTGTTTAATGCGCTTTAACTTCTACAATAGTCGATTATTTTTAATAAATAACATATCAAAAGACTGCTAAGGGTCTGCAGTTATGTAAGTTTAGTTTTGTTTTTATCATAAAGACTTTAAAAAACTTTTATTATAGTCTAAACTTAGGCTAAAATTAACAAGTACTTTCTTTGTAAAACAAACACACCTGTGTTTCATGCGCTTCAACTACTACAATAGTTGATTATTTTTTATAAATAACATATCAAAAGACTTCTAAGGGTCTGTAGGTTTATAAGTTTAGTTTTGATTTCATTATAAAGACTTTAAAAAACTTTTATTATAGTCTAAACTTTGGCTAAAATTAACAAGTACGTGCTTTGTAAAACAAACACACCTGTGTTTCATGCGCTTCAACTTCTACAAAATCTATTTATTTTTAATAAATAACATATGAAAATACTCCTAATGGTCTGTAGTTTTGTAAGTTTATTTTTAATTTTATCATAAAGACTTTATAAAACTATTATTATAGTCTAAACTTTGGCTAAAATTAACAAGTACGTGCTTTGTAAAACAAACAAAAATGTGTTTAATGCGCTTCAACTTCTACAATAGTTGATTATTTCTAATAAATAACATATCAAAAATCTTCTAAGGGTCTGTAGTTTTGTAAGTTTAGTTTTGTTTTTATCATAAAGACTTTAAAAACTTTTATTACAGTCTAAACTTTGACTAAAATTAACAAGTACGTGCTTTGTAAAACAAACACACCTGTGTTTCATGCGCTTCAACTTCTACAATAACTATTTCTTTTTAATAAATAACATATCAAAAGACTCCTAATGGACTGTTGTTTTGTAAATTTAGTTTTATTTATATCATAAAGACTCTAAAAATTTTTATTATAGTCTAAACTTTGGCTAAAATTAACAAGTACGTGCTTTGTAAAACAAACAAACATGTGTTTAATGCGCTTCAACTTCTACAACAACTATTTATTCTTAATAAATAACATATCAAAAGACTCCTAATGGACTGTTGTTTTGTAAGTTAAGTTTTATTTTTATCATAAAGACTTTAAAAATATTTATTATAGTCTAAACTTTGGCTAAAATTAACAAGTACGTGGATTGTAAAACAAACACACCTGTGTTTCATGAGCTTCAACTTCTACAATAAATATTTA
The DNA here is from genome assembly GCF_965202585.1 of Thalia democratica. Taxonomy (NCBI): domain Eukaryota; kingdom Metazoa; phylum Chordata; class Thaliacea; order Salpida; family Salpidae; genus Thalia; species Thalia democratica. The sequence continues at coordinate 83,167 of NC_139169.1, forward strand.
TTTTTAATAAATAACATATCAAAAGACTCCTAATGGTCTGTGGTTTTGTAAGTTTAGTTTTGTTTTTATTATTAAAACTTTAAAAAACTTTTATTATAGTCTAAACTTTGGCTAAAATTAACAAGTACGTGCATTGTAAAACAAACAAACCTGTGTTTAATGCGCTTCAACTTCTACAATAATTGATTATTTTTAATAAATAACAAATTAAATGACTCCTAATGGACTGTTGTTTTGTAAGTTTAGTTTTGTTTTTATCATAAAGACTTTAAAAAACTTTTATTATAGTCTAAACTTTGGCTAAGATTAACAAGTACGTGCTTTGTATAACAAACACACCTGTGTTTCATGAGCTTCAACTTCTACAATAAATATTTCTTTTTAATAAATAACATATCAAAAGACTCCTAATAGTCTGTAGTTTTGTAAGTTTAGTTTTGTTTTTATCATAAAGACTTTAAAAAACTTTTATTATAGTCTAAACTTTGGCTAAAATTAACAAGTACGTGCTTTGTAAAACAAACACACCTGTGTTTCATGCGCTTCAACTTCAATAAAATATATTTATTTTTAATAAATAACATATCAAAAGACTCCTAATGGTCTGTAGTTTTGTAAGTTTAGTTTTGTTTTCATTATAAAGACTTTAAAAAACTTTTATTATAGTCTAAACTTTGGCTAAAATTAACAAGTACGTGCTTTGTAAAACAAACACACCTGTGTTTCATGCGCTTCAACTTCTACAATAACTATATATTTTGAATAAATATTAAATCAAATGATTTCTTATGGTCAGTTATTTTGTAACTTATGTTTTGTTTTTATTATAAAGACTTTAAAAAACTTTTATTATAGTCTAAACTTTGGATAAAATTTACAAGTACGTGCTTTGTAAAACAAACAAACATGTGTTTATTCAATTTAACTTCTACGATAACTATTTATTTTTAATAAATAACATATCAAAAGACTACTAATGGTCTGTAGTTTTGTAAGTTTAGTTTTGTTTTTATCATAAAGACTTTAAAAAACTTTTATTTTAGGCTAAACTTCGGCCAAAATTAACAAGTACGGTGTCTCTGAAACAAACACGCTAGTAATTAATGCGCTTGAATTTCTACAATAACAATTTATTTTTAATAAATAACATATCAAAAGACTTCTAATGGTCTGTAGTTTCGTAAGTTTAGATATCTTTTTATCATAAAGACTTTATATAACTTTTATTTCAGGCTAAAGTTTGGCTAAAATTAACAGATACGTGCTTTGTAAAACAAACACACCTGTGTTTAATGCGCTTCAACTATTACAATAACTATTCATTTTTAATAAATAACATATCAAAAGAATCGAAATGGTCTGTAGATTTGTAAATTTAGTTTTGTTTTATCATAGAGACTTTAAAATCTTTTATATCAGGCTAAAGTTTGGCTAAAATTAACAAGTACGTGCTTTGTAAAACAAACACACATGCGCTTAATGCGCTTCAATTTCTACAACAACTATTTATTTCTAATAAATAACATATCAAAAGACTCCTAATGGTCTGTAGTTTTATAGGTTTAGTTTTATTTTTATCAAAAAGACTTTAAAAAACTTTTATTTCAGGCTAAAGTTTGGCTAAAATTAACAAGTACGTGCTTTGTAAAACATATACACATGTATTTAATGCGCTTCATCTTCTACAACAACTATTTTTTTTAATAAATAACGTATCAAAAAACTCCTAAAGGTCTTTAGTTTTGTAAGTTTAGTTCTGTTTTTTTCATAAAGACTTTAAAAATCTTTTATTATAGTCTAAACTTTGGCTAAAATTAACAATTACGTGCTTTGTAAAACAAACACACATGTGTTTAATGCGCTTCAACTTTTACAATAGTTGATTATTTTTAATAAATAACATATCAAAAGACTTCTAAAGGTCTGTAGTTTTGTAAGTTTAGTTTTGTTTTTTTTTAGAAGACTTTAAAAAACTTTTATTCCAGGCTAAAGTTTGGTTAAAATTAACAAGTACGTGCTTTGTAAAACAAACACACATGTGTTTAATGCGCTTTAACTTCTACAACAACTATTTATTTTTAATAAATAACATATTAATGAACTCCTAATAGTCTGTAGTTTTGTAAGTTTAGTATTGTGCTTATCATAAACACTTTAAAAACTTTTATTATAGTCTAAACCTTTGCCTAAAATTAACAAGTACGTGCTTTGTAATAAAAACACACATGTGTTTAATGCGCTTCAACTTCTACAACAACCGTTTATTTTTAATAAATAACATATCAAAAGACTCATAAAGGTCTGTTATTTTGTAAGTTTAGTTTTGTTTTTATCATAAAGACTTTAAAAAACTTTTAATATAGTCTAAACTTTGGCTAAATTTAACAAATACGTGCTATGTAAAAAAAACAAACCTGTGTTTAATCGGGTTCAATTTCTACAATAACTATTTATTTTCAATAAATAACATATCAAAAGACTCCTAATAGTCAGTAGTTTTGTAAGTTTAGTTTTGTTTTTATCATAAAAACTTCAAAAAACTTTTATTTCTGGCTAAAATTAGGCTAAAATTAATTAGTACGATTTTTGTAAAACAAACAAACCTGTGTCTAATGCGCTTCAACTTCTACAATAACTATTTATTTTTAGTAATAACATATCGAAAGACTCCAAATGGTCTGTAGATTTGTAAATTTAGTTTTGTTTTTATCGTAGAGACTTTAAAAAACTTTTATTTCAGGCTAAAGTTTTGCTAAAATTAATAAGTACATGCTTTGTAAAACAAACACACATTTGTTTAATGCGCTTCAATTTCTTAACAACTATTTATTTCTAATAAATAACATATCAACAGACGTCTAAAGGTCTGTAGTTTTATAAGTTTAGTTTTGTTTTTATCATAAAAACTTTAAAAAACGTGTAATATAGTCTAATCTTTGGCTAAAATCAAAAGGTTTGTGCTTTATCAAAAAAAACAAACAAGCGTCTAATGCGCTTCAACTTCTACAATAACTATTTTTTTTAATAAATAACATATCAAAACACTCCTAATGGTCTTTAGTTTTGTAAGTTTAGTTTCGTTTTTATTATAAAGAATTTAAAAAACTTTTATTTCAGGCTAAATTTTGGCTAAAAATAATAAGTACGTGCTTTGTAAAACAAACACACATGTGTTTAATGCGCTTTAACTTCTACAATAACTATTTATTTTTAATAAATTACATATCAAAAGACTCCTAATGGTCTGTTGTTCTGTAAATTTAAGTTTGTTTTTGTCATAAAGACTTTTTAAAATTTTTCTTTCAGGCTAAAGTTTCGCTAAAATTATCAAGTACGTTCTTTGTAAAACAAACACACATTTGTTTAATGCGCTTCAACTTCTACAATAACTATTTTTTTTTTAAATTACATATCTTAGGACTACTCTTGGTCTGTAGTTCTGTAAGTTTAGTTTTGTTATCATCATAAAGACTTTAATAACTTTTATTTCAGGCTAAAGTTTGGCTAAAATTAACAAGTACGTGCTTTGTAAAACAAACACACATGTTGTAGTATTAAAATATTTTAATTTCATAATGTCATACAATTTTGAATCATATTTTGACCGAAAAATTTATGAATAATATTGTATATGTTTTAAAATTATATACCTATACATACAGCTAAGATTTATATTTTTTATGGCTTAAATTACAAATAAAATACCTTAACATAATGTTAAACGACTGCTAAAACTGTATATTAAATATAATATTGAAAAAACAAAACAATGTTGTATCAAATTTATAGTGCATTTCAAATTGTTATTATATTTTACACAATAAAATTATCACGCGATACTTTTGATTATGCAAAAAATTGTAGATATATTTTTATAAAGAATACAGTCAGGCCAATATAGAATTATTTGAGGCAATTCTGCTTTTTTATTATTTTATATCAAATTTATCAAAAATATTGATAAAACAAACCTTTTGAGGCTTTAAAAACAATTTAAAAAGAAATGTTTTTTGGGTTGTAATTTATTTTGTCTATTTAATTAACAAAAAAGGGAAAACATATTTATTTGCTACTTTTCTTTATTTCTATTAATGATACTATTTTGAGCCATAATCAATTTAATTGTTAAAATAAAAACTAAAAAGTAACTATTTTTTGTATTTTTATGAAGATAAATTAACTATGTTATTTTTTTCCAAGTGTTATGCATTGAAATATTTTATATACTAAAGTATTTGTTTACTATTTATTTGTTCACAACTAATTTGTTTTGTAGTAAGTTTTAATTGACAATTAAGTTTTAAGGCTGTTTCCAACTGATAACTAAATCAACACTAATTCTGATGTAAATTATATTACCTTTTACAAATGAAACTTTCATCAGAATATTTTTTATAGAAATACTTATATTGAAAGTTATAAATTAACGTTGCTCAGTTCAATTTACTATCTTACTGTATTTGATAAATTTGAACTTTTTTCACTGAAGCAAGGTAATAAACAAAATAATTATTTGCTTATTTGTCATTATATTTCAGAATTAGATTCTAAATTTATATTAGTCTAAAACTACAGAACATAGAAACACAAACTTTTTTTACCTTTCAAAAAAGCTTTTTTTAAAACTATATAAAACGAAGTTTAGTATAACTTGCCACAATATCTACCACTAAATGTTATAAAAAAATTAATTTTAAATTTAAGTTATCAATTAAAAATAGTATATGAATATTTTTTTTCAAAAAAAACTTCGGTTTAGTTAGCTAATAGTTTATTCTAAGATCTATATTATTAAAAATGTCTCTGATGGCGACTACTAATGCTATTATTTCGTCTTTAATATGGTTTATTTGAGTTTCCTTCATTAGGGTTTCTTCTAAATGAGTTGTAGTAGTTGTTTGGATAAAAGTTTCTTCCATATTGGTTGTCGGTGTTGTTTTCATAATAATTTCTTCCATATTGGTTGTCGGTGTTGTTTTCATAATAATTTCTTCCATATTGGTTGTCGGTGTGGTTTTCATAAGAATTTCTTCCATATTGGTTGTCGGTGTTTTTTTCATAAGAATTTCTTCCATATTGGTTGTTGGTGTTGTTTTCATAAGAATTTCTTCCATATTGGTTGTCGGTGTTGTTTTCATAAGAATTTCTTCCATATTGGTTGTTAAAATTTTCACTATTTCTATTATTAGCTGATATATCAGGGTATTTATAATAATAATTATTGTGTGTTACATTGTTATAAGTATTAACCCCTCGGTTTCCAAAGTTAGTATTCCCTCGATTTCCAAAGTTATCATTCCCTCCGTTTCCAAAGTTAGTATTCCCTCCGTTTCTAAAGTTAGCATTCACTCCGTTTCTAAAGTTATAATTTCTCGAGTTACTCAAGTTATCATTCCTTCCGTTTCTAAAGGTATTATAACCAATGTTATTTCGTCTAGTATGATTATTTCTTCGGTTCGACTTGTATCTAGTTTTAATTATTAAATGGTTATTTTTGTTCAGATTGGAGTACTTTTTCCTGGCAATCTTTACAGCCTCTGTCCTTCTTTTCTGTTTCTCAGAAAATGTTTCCGAGCATTTTAATTTTTTATCACTACTTTTACTTTCTGAACATTTTCTTTTCTTAGCTTTTCGATTTTTTTCATCTCCAATTCGTTTAGCATTATATTCATTTCTTCGGTTCATTTCACAATATTTTTGCTCTGAGAAAAGATTAAATTTCATTGCTGAATATCAATTGTATAAAAATAGAATTCTACTTAAGCCTTAATAAAAATTAAATTTATGTCTGATAAAATATTTTGTTACAAAAAAATCAAAACATTTTGTCATTTTATAACTAAATAAACTAGTAGCAAATTTTTGGTAAAAGCTAAAGCATTTTTTTGCATCTTTACAGATTTACTAGATAACAAGAGCATTAACATCAAATCACGTGACAATTTTATAATTATTTAGCAGACATAATCACATTGAAATGGTGTACCTGTTAAAATCAAACGTACTTAATTACTTATTTATATGTATTCACCATTTTCTTTTATGTTACAAAACTAATTAAACACCAATCTAACTGCCTATCAGGTATACTAATAAATGTTAATTTATAACAAAAAAACTATAATAAGTTTATTCTTAATTAACAATGTATTAGTAATAAAACTTTATCTTAACTATATTAAATAACTTAATTGACCGCAAAAATTCAATACAAAATTACATCTTCGACAGATTTAATTAAAAAATTCTTAAAAGTGTAATAACTGTAAAGTCGATTTTAATTTAATAAACAGATAACATTATACTACCTTTAAAACCAAAACGAATTTAAACTTTATCACAACATGTTAACTTTTTATATATTTTTACAGTAACACTTCAAAAAATTAAAATAATTTTACCTTTTCTTCTTTCAGCATTATAAGTTTCAATGACAATTTCTTTTTCAGATTCATCAAGTGAACACGATGATAAAATTTTTGTTCCTTGTGCCGTTTTTAGTCTATATAAACTTTTAGAGCAGCCTTCCACGTCCCACTTTGTCAATTTTTCTTTCTTGTAATTAATATAAAAGCATACTTCATTTTTATCTGTAAATTTTTGTAAATTTATCTTGTGTATAAACAACGTTCACAAATAGATTAAGAATTTTGTAATAGATTATTAATTTTTTCTAAGTAACGAATTTATATTGTTTAACTTATTTCACGACTTTTAATGTTAAGTATGATTATTTATACAATAAAAACACTAAAAACTAAAATTCAAGTTACATCTGCAATAATATACAATACATTTCTTAGGTTACGTTAACTTCATAACAACTACTTAAATAGAAAGCAAATTTTGTTGCTAAGTTTTTATTATGTTTTATTAAACAACTAAAAAACCCCTTACAACAGTTATATAAATTGTATCTGAACTTCAAAAAATTTATATAATTTATAGAACGATGATAATATATAAATTGTTTGAAAATATAAAAAAAAGTACAATTATTTGAAAAAAAATACTTTTAAAAGGTTATAATCTCGTTAGTATATATAATTCTTACATTAAATCTATTGAACGTTTAGTAACAATTCAAAAATTAAAACTTTGATTTTAATGATAAGTATTATAAAAATAAAAAGTTTGTGTATACACTTTAAACTCCCCTCAAAACACATAAACTTTTTTGTTCCGATTTTTAAGTTTTTTTATTATAAAAAACATAAATAAATTATAAGTCAAACAAATGAACTTGTGCATAACAGTTGGGTATTGAGCAGAAATTCATTTTTCGGTGACTAAAACTAAATTTAGTTCTTAATTTATTTGTGTATAGCTGATTTATTTTAAACTGCGTTCAATCTATATTTTTTAATCAACTATTTTAAAAATAATGTATGAAATGGAAGTATAAATACGTCCAACTTTTGTTATTTTTCAGTTTGAAACACTTTAAAACTTATGTTAAGTTTAATTCATATGTCAACTTAACAGTAGTACCTAAAATAGTCATATATAGCTATTTTTTTACCAATTTCATCTTATTTGGTATTTATTTTATTAAAAAACATAATTGGATTGAGAATTATTTTATTTTTTTATAAATTATTTAATATCGGTTAAATTAAAAGATGCTTGAAACGTGTTTTTTGGGTGTATTTAAATCCATACATTTCAAAAATTTTTGAGTTTATTAATCAATATTTCTTTTTCAGACAATATTAAGAATTTAAAACTAAATTAAAGACTATTATGTAAATACTATTTTATCAGGTTTTTGCATCTATACTTTATTGTTTAATAATATTTTATATTTATACTTTTTAAATTAAACTTTTGTAGCAAATTTTCTTACTTGAATCATTAAGGTCAATTATATTTTGACATATCGGATGCCAACCATAAATTTTATTTACGATGTTTTCAATATTAAAATCTTTTTCTATCACTTTTAGTACTTTATGAGTCACTAAGCTGTCATAGGCAGCATTGTGAAAATTATCTTTTGTGGTGGCTAAAATTTTCCCTTCTTCTTTCAGTTTCTTGTATATACCTTTTAGAGTTAGACCCTGAGATTTGAAATATTTTTAACAATAGAACTTAGTAATTGCATTTAGATTGACAAATTATCTTTTATTTAATATTAATTGTTGTTTTATAATTCAAACTATTCTATGTAAAATTTTTCATATTATTACAGAACTTAGTGAATAAAAGTACAAATAAAAAATAATTAAATAAGTGCGATAATAAAACTTAACTAACACGAATATCCTGTAGGATAGTTGTGCCTGAAAATCCACTACTTTCTATTCCGAATCTCAAATCTAATATATTTGGAAATATTTCCAGTATGCGTTTGTTGAAATAATCGAAATTGCTAGTTGATTTTATTTGTTCTTTTTCTTTCAGATTAAGGAAATTTTCAGATTTTTTTAAAAAGATATCTGTTCTTTTAATCTGGTTAGTATCCCTTTTTCGGTTTAAACTTTCATCCTCAATTAGTTTCATGAAATTTAATACATCGAAAACCCTGAGTATTTAACAAACATTAAAGGTGTTTTTGAATTTGTTTGAATTAAACGTCAAACGATTTCTTATTTTTTGTTTATACTAACATGTAAACTATAAGAAGTTGTTTTTTTAACTAGTTTCCGCAAGTATTTAATAAGGATCAAAAATAAAAAACATAGTTTATTGTTGACGGTTGACTTGTCATGAATTTTTTTTATTAAAACTACATTAAAAAAAAGTTCAAATTAAATGAACTTTATTTCAGTTTTAAAATTATTATAAAAATTTTCTTAATCTCCTACCAAAATAATAAAAGCTTATAAATTATATAAAAATTACTTAAGTATAAAACTTTATATTTTATTTATCTGTTTATATTAAATAAAATAAATAACAAAACATTTTTTTATCTTAATTTGTTAGAATAATTTTACCATAAACAAAAAAAGTTATAACAATTAGACAATTTTTTCTAAAACATTGAAATTGGTTTATTTAGAACCATATAAAATTTAAAATTTTACAAAAACATGTTTAACTTTATTTAAAATGATAAAACACTAACCCATGAAAAAACACAAATTGAAGATGTTTTTTTATTAGCGATGAATTTTTCCACATTTTAGCAAATTTTATATCACTGCTATCTTGATGTATAAATTTTCTGTCACCATAAGAGTTTTTCAATTGAAACAAAAAAGTTATGCACTCTTCACTCTAAAATAAATTGTTGTCATTTTGGCTGGTTAAAAAACTTTTTAATTTAAATTGATAGATAAACAAATATTACTGTTTTTTATTTGACTGAGTGTATACACCTATATAACCATTTTAACTTAAAATACGTTAGACTTATTTATTTAAATAACTATATATTAAGGTTAGGTGTCAAATATGCACGTAAAGACACTTCTGCACGAATACTTTATTGCACAAAAATACTTTTGCACGAACGATTACTTTTGAATGAAGACTTTTTTGCACAAGTTGATTTTTTTTTGTTTTATTGTTGTTATTAATATTTTTCTTACTATCACTGTTACCCTCAACTCTTTCATTTATTCACTTACTTTTTTTTCAATTTTTTATTACCACTGTCACCCACAACCCTTACCCTTAGTCGGTAACTTGTTTTCCTTTTTTATTTATTTTTATATTTCAAAACGTTTTTTACAAATAATTCTTTTTTTTTATTGTTAATTAATTAATTTCTTTTTTTTATTGTTTTATTTTATCTTTTTTTTTTATGAGAAAATGATACTTCGTGCAAAAGTTTCTCTTTGTGTAAGAGTGTCTTTGTCGAAAACTGTCCCTTTGTGCATATTTGACCCGTTCGCATAAAATAAAGATGTTTTTACATAAACAAATAAATTTTGTTAAACAAAGCTTAACTACTACATTTTTTATACAACTATTTATATAGTTACTATTCTTGAATTTTTAATTCGTTTACCTGGTTGTTTTGTTTACTTAAAGTAATTCCAACTTGTTTGATGTTTTTTCTATCAGTTGACATACATTCAATAAATGTATTATCTCCAATTGTGTTAAACGGAAGTTCGTCTTCTTCTTTTTGAGCTCCCTCTATGCTACAGTACTCAAAATCCTATACATGACATTAGATTTTATTAGTATAAAATATTGTTAATAAACGTTGTTAGATATACAATTTAAATAATAATCACGAGTTTAACTAATATATTAGTCGTCTCTACCTTATATTTTTCTTATAAAACAAAACTAAAACCAAATTTGTGTAATAAATAACAGTTTACTTGCAACACGAACTAAATCTAAAAGTATATATGTTAAGATAAAATACATTCAAAATTATAAAATAAATAAAAATCAACTAACGAACAAATTTATGTATTTAATACTAATTTACTTACAGTACAAATAAATTTTTAATTTAAATATTAAAAACTTACAAGAAAAACGCGATCAAAACCTTTCTTGTCAATAAGTTCTGATATTTCATCAAATTGTTTTTGGTAGTCTGACATTTTAGATTTAAATATATATAAGCACTGAAAGCAAAAGTAATCAACGTTTTTATAAGAGTTCTTAAACAAAACATTATTATTAATAAATACTAAATTCACTATTAAAAATATATAATTTATCTTAAATATACCTGTTGCCTATAAAACTACATATAAAGTGCAAATTTTTGTGGGAGCTTATAGAATTTTTTTTCAGAGTAACATGTTCTATAGTATAATGCATAATTACTAGACTTAAACCAACTAATAGCCACAAAACTAGTCAAGCATAAAGTTTTAAGTTAAACTAAAAAAAATTATTAAGATTATGTCTTTAGTATAGAGAGAAAACTAGCTTTCTAGTGACGCTTTAATAAGTGTATAAGTTTTTCAAAGTTGTGGAATTTTATCTTAAGTGTAGTATTGAACAGCCGATTTTATTCAAATTAAAGTAATTAAACTTAAGTTGATAAAAAAAACTTTACAAGTAACCTGAAGTTTAAAATATTTAAATTTGATAAACCTTTCAAATAACCAATATGCTTACCAGGTCTACCATATTAAAAACTGTTATTTAATAAAAAACTTTAAAACTAAACTATAAGCTTAATATATTTATTTTAATTACAAACCTGAGTAGGGGCTAAGTTAAAAAAGAACTCAAAGTCTAAGCCAATTTTAATAAAAAAAAATTCGAAAACAATTAATTATATCATTTGGACATATACATATTCTTTTGCTTAGTGTATAAACTTTGTACATATACAGCTTAGATAACCTGATAAAATGCTAAGTTTTTCAATGAAGTGCTTTTACGTTTACTTTAATATCTCAAACATTTAGGAAAAAAAATGCTGCATAAATGTCTTCGTGCACCCTTTGTGCAACAAATTTTTTCGTGCATATTTGACACCTACCCGTATAAACATAAAATTTTTAAACAACAGCAATGAAAAGTTAGTAATATGTTGTAATTACTCTTTTTACATATTCTTATGAAACTTTTTAAGTTTATAGCCTTATTATGTGTTAGTTAGGTAAAGTTGAAATGGAACAACAAAAAACTTTGTCTAATTAGTATTAGGATATATTTCGATGATATAATAAAAAAATTTTATATAGCTGTGTAGTTTGAAGATTTTTTAAATGAATTTATAAAATATAAGAACTAACATATATATAAAGAATTATAAATTTATCAAAACAAGATTAAAGTATGTAAGAGGCCTGTGGGAATTCACCTTAATTTAACCAAATTCCGTAAAACTTATTTTTAAGTTTTAGGAAAATGTTCTATAGTCGTCTGTATATTCTTTAGATAAAATATATAATTTCAAGTATAAAATGCAGAACCTACGGTTAACATTTTTGTATTAAAGAACAATATTAAAAACATGGCAAACTTTTAGAGTTTAAACACTTTTTTATGTAACCTGAATTTAAAAATATTTTAACTTATTAAACTTGGGAAATAACCTATATGCTAACCAGGTTTAAGTTTAGTAAACACTCTTACATACTTGTAGGCTCCAAATTCACTTTCTGCGGGTGATAATTTCTAAACCCTGAACTAATATAAGATATTAATTAAAACAGCATTTGAAAGTTTTTTCCTAAAAACAGTACTTATATAATTACTTTTAAACATTTTTTTAATTTAAAATAGTTTTAAAAAAATAAAACTTCTGAAAATACTTAAAAATTATTTTTTTAATTTTTATTTTTAGTATAAAATGATACATTAACTAAAATTTGTCTAACTTTAAAAACTATAAAGTAAAAATGTTAAAACATAAATGTTTTAAAAAGTACGATTAAGCACGTAAAATAAGCATTAACAAATTAAAAAAAAGCTTTTATATATATTTAATGAAAAGTAAACATTATTTCTATGAACTATAAATATATCATAAATATTGATACTAAATAAAATATTTAGTACTCTAAGTTAGTCAACTTTTATAAAATTATACTTTTTGTTTTCTTCAGTCACTTAAAAGACCTAATTCAGCATAACAATAATATAAATATAACTTTAAAATTTATAAAAAAATTATTCTGATTAGTTCTATTTGCTTTAAGGTTAAGTCAAAACTCTACTAAAATAAGTTTATTTTTAATTTACTTCCTTAAAAACTTCAGTTTCGTATGGTTATACATGAAAATTGATGAAGTGAAATATGCATGTCCAAATTAATAAATTAAAACACTTAATAGACCGTTGAATGATGTGGAAGAAGCTGTCATCCAGCTACTATCATGATTAAAGGACCAAACTAAAAGGTTATTATTTTCTTATTTATTACCAATATTAGTAAGTTATGACATTTTGCTCAATGAAGAGGTCTCTTTTTTTCAAATTAAAAATAATAGCATTACCTTCTTTTTTAATTGAACAGTTATTCTTATAAAGAAATTTACATGATAATGATGTTATTAGTTAAGTAATAGTTTAAAACTTATAGCTAGTTATTATATTTACAGAAAAGGAAAAAAATTATATTTAATAACGAATACTTTAATTAAGATAAAACTGATCAGCTATTTAGAGTAAAGTTTCTAAAAATTTTCAATAAATAATTTTCTAATGGCTCATTTTTAGTTATCTAATAAAATTAAAAAAAAAATTTTTTAAGTAACTATAAAAAATCAAAAACTACTACTAGCCTTTTAAACAACCTACTTCAACAAATGTACAGACAAATGATTTAACTATTAAAATTTTTCCAAGTAAAGTTAAACAAATCCATTTTAGTCATCAGAATTTATTTTGAAAGGTCTTTAAATTATATTAAAAGCAGGGACAGAATTTAAAGTAACAAGTCTTTTCATATTTTCCCTGCTTAGCGATGTTTGAAATTAGCTGAAAAGTAAATATTACTACTACTTAATCTTTATATACAACAGTTTACTTGCAATCTAGTTTTAAGCACTCTTAAACAGGGTTTAAAAGAACAGAAACAAAGTGTTCTGAATACTTAAAAATTTCATTTTTTGATTTATGCTAAAACATAAGGAGCAGATTTTTGCAATATTCTCAATGCTAGTCTGGAAACTACTGTTTTTGAAATTTCATAATTTTTTCTTATTTCTATTTGAATTTAAACATGTTAAAACTTATTTTTATCGACTCTTATCAAACTTTTGATAAGTGATTGTTTTAGGGCCAAGCATTGATATTAAATTTGTTACTACGTATTTTCAAAGTGTTAACTTTAAAGCTTCTGTTGTATTACTAAACACATATGCCTCCAGTAAAAACTTTTATAAAGATCATAGCTATCTTTCTTTTAAGAAGCTATATTTTTCACATAATTTTTTTAGGCTTCTCTTCTTTAACCTAACGAAATAAATAATTACTTGTAAGGTAACAAAATTTTGACAACATACGAGAAATCTTTAATTAAAATTAATTGTTTCATAAAAAAACTATTAATAAAAAAAACATTTTTTGACGAAAACATTTAATAAAAAAATTGCATAATGTAAAATATTAATTAACTATAAAATATGGTTACAAGTTTTACAAATATGGTTAATTTATGGAATTGCTTTTAGGCTGCATTTAAAAAACCAAAACCAATCTATCTCATTAATTCATTATTCACATTTTATAAACTAAAAACTCGTTATTTGAATATTAAACGAAAACCCACAATCAAATAAGTTGGTATGTGTAAGTTTGTCATTAAACAAAATTTTTAGTGAACAATCCAAGCTTCTTTTCATTTCTTTTTCTCAGGTAGTGCACAGGCTGCAGAAAAGAATATTAAACACAAGCCCCTGGTTGTTAATATACCATTTCAGAAAAATATGTAAAAAAATTAAATCAAAGTTTTCCAGGTACTTATGTGCAGGTGGTACAAGCTTATACTTCAAACGTAAAAATGAGAAAATATAAAAATAAAACGAATTCAACTTTTTTGTCACTTAAACTTTTAATTAGAAATTTTAAACAAAACAAACGTCTTATAAGCAAAATATTAAACAATAATATTTAAAGTTAGAGAAAAAACTATCGAGTATTAAACTATAATGAAATACTTGTTATTATAAGTTTTTATGCGTAAAAATATTAAACATTAATAATTGAAGTTAGAGAAAAAACTAATTAGTATTAAACTACAACGATAAGCTTGTTATTAGAAGTTTTCATGTGTAAAAATATTAAACATTAATCTTTGAAGTTAGAGATAAAACTAATTAGTATTAAACTACATTGATAAGGTTATTATTATAACTCTTCATGTGTAAAAATAGAAAACTAGAATCTCCTAAGTTAGAGTAAAACCAATAAGTATAAGATTACATTGATAAGCTTGTTATTATAACTCTTCATGTGTAAAAATAGAAAACTAGAATCTCCTAAGTTAGAGTAAAACCAATAAGTATAAGATTACATTGGTAAGCTTGTTATTATAACTCTTCATGTGTAAAAATAGAAAACTAGAATCTCCTAAGTTAGAGTAAAAACCAATAAGTATAAAATTACATTGATAAGCTTGTTATTATAACTCTTCATGTGTAAAAATAGAAAACTAGAATCTCCTAAGTTAGAGTAAAAACCAATAAGTATTATATTTCATTGATAAGCTTGTTATTATAGCTATTCATGCGTGCTGAAATAGTAAACTATAATCTCCGAAGTTAGGAAAAACTAATTAGTATCACACTACAATAATAAACATGTTCTTATAACTTCAAAAGCATGCTATAAATAAAACAGTTGCTTCTACTTTCGTTTTCTAATTATTTAATTAATTAAAATAGTTACAGGAGTGTGTTTTGACTGATTTTCTGAAACAAAGACACCACCTGGAAAAAAAATTAGAAAATTTAATTTTTTCTAAGTTGCTTAAACTTCACAAATTCAATGCTTACATAAATAATGAATGACTAATATACATTGTTTCTAAACTACTAAAAAATTTTTACTTCAAAAAAACTAAAAATTAATTGATAAAAAAGTTAATTACACTATAATGCTAAAAGTATTGTTTAATATTGATAATAAATTTATGTGAAGTACGTAAATTTATTAAGAATTATTTAGACAGCAAATAAAAATAAGATTATAGTAAAGCAAGTTCCCAAACTTTTAACTGATGATTTTTTATTATATATTCTAAAGAATTTTCAAATATCAGTTCTTATAGCTTGCTAAATACAGACTTGTCATTTCATTTTAACTACTTAATGACGGTATTTATATATTAACATTTAAAATTTTCTTTTTTCATTTAATTTAACTAAAAATGTTATATTTTGTTAAATCAAATAAGATGAAGGTTAGCTGAACTAAGCGTATATAACTCAAGTTTTCTAACTGTATTTGAGCTAACAAGTTAACTTTAAAATACTATATCTAAACTAGGAAGACAACTAACAATATACAATAAACAAAATACTAAAATCATCAAACTCTCATGAAAAAAAAGTGTTGGTATAAAACTAATTGTTGATATATAAAACTTCATTCTGTAAGTTGTATAATAACTTTCAAGTAGTTAAAAAATATAATTGAATTTTTTTATTTTTTTCCTAATCATTTCATTAAATATTGATAAATGGTTTTACATATTTTTGTATATTTCTAATTTTTTATGCAATTTTTTATTCAGATATTTTTTTTTTTAATTAAGTAGTGTTTTTTTCGTATTTTGGTAGGTCTAAAAGTTCAAGACTTCTGTTTTAAAATAAACTTATTGAAAATATAAAACGAGTAGAGATTAAAAGCAGCGGTGCCATAACTTGCCATGATTTAAAGTTTTAAAAATCTAGCGGTTGTAATTGATATACTTAGTATTAATAAAAAACTGAGAAAAATTAATTAAAAAAAGTAAAACTTTTGTAGAACTTATATGAGTATTATAATAAAATTCTCCTCTAATTAATTAGCAATCTATAACCAAAATATTTATGCTAAATTACTTCAATGTCCATAAACTACATTTTTTATCTGACTAGATATGAGTATTCAACATTTTAAACTTACCTTATAAACACTTTAAATTAATACTTCTAAGAATACCCAAGGTGTTAAATTATGAATCCAAGGAGGAAGGGATAAGGTATAAAAAGTTTATCCGTATCAAAACACCATAAAATACCTAGTTAAAAGTTTACTGTATAAAATTCTATAAATAAAAATTTAATTAAATACTTTAGATAAGTTAACGTAAGTCAATTGGAACTACATTTTTTTTATTTGCATCCTATACTGACAAATATTATTAGTGACCTATTTATAAATGTTAGCAGTCTTATTTGTATATTTAAACTTGTTACATAAATAACATAAACAAAGTATCACAACATTGTTTTTTTTATTTTACAGTAAAGCTAAAAATAGTTAGACCATAAAATTTATGTCACTTTGTCACTACTCAATCAAGCTAAAGTAACTTAATAAAGTAACCATTTCTACAATTTAAACATTGACATTTTAGAAGATATTTGAGTTTGTACATTGTAATAGAAACAATCAAGCTGATAATAATATTAAATTATAAATAGTAGTTAAGATTAAATTGTATCTGATTGTTTGTTACTCCTGTTGCATTTTAATTATTGAAATTCACATAGCTATTCAGAAAAACAATTGACTTTACTACCTGATTAACAAATAAATAAATAATGACAAATTAGGAATTTTAAAACTATCTTCAAATAAAAGCAAATCATATTTAGGTAAAAGCAGCCTGTAAAATTGTGCTTAATTTAGCTTCAGGCTTCTACTCAAAATCTTAACAACACTTTAAATTTCAGGAAAAAACACAAGATGTTTCATATTTTCATTTCTATTTTAAATGCTTTTTAAAACCACTTGATAAATAATATTTATTGAATTTGTTATAGTTTCATTTTTATTTTAAAAATTTTAAGAAAATTTTTATTGTTTTAAACTTTTTTAATTGATATAAACTAAAAACAAAACATATAAAATGTTGAAGCATATATTACAACTATTAAAATTCTTTATTTATAATAACAAGTTTTTCTATATTCTTTGCATTATAATAATAATAATTTACAATTATAAGTTATAATCAAAAGTATAATTTTTGAACTGTTAGTAAAAAAGTTAACATTTAGTAAATTTTAACAAACATTATTTTTGAAATGCTTTTTAGGTAAAATAGTCTATCTCTAATATTAATATTAAATTTTCTTATTAACCTCAACTTACATCTTAAAAATAGTTACTTTTGTTTTAAAAATATCTGAAACTATTTGCTGAAACTTAAAAAGAAAAATGTTTTCTGATTAGAAAAAATAAAGATTCTTATTTACAAATATGGCTCTGAAAATACTAATTTGGTTTAATTAGCAGCATTGTTTTATTTTAGCTGTGCACAATTTTTTTTTTTTTTTGAGCTTTTGTTTTACTTTCTAGTATTTTGAATTAAGTGTAATGAACTGTTCAAATCTCTTAGTATAACAAAATTTTCTAAAATTAATAGAAAAAGTGTTTTTTTACTACTCTTTTTTAAATAAAGTAGGTTTATCTGTCCCAAATAAACTATAGAAATTAAAACTACTGCAGTAATGAAGAATAAGTCAGGTACAAAAATTAGGTCAGCAGAACGAACTGTTTAGGTTAGTTAAAAAGTATATTTGTTTATGTGCTATTATGATAAACAAACACTTTCTTAGAAAGCACACTTATAAAGATAACAATAATTGTATAAAACCTTAGCTGGTGTAAAAAAGGAAAAATAGAGATGTATTTTTTTATTCAATAAAGGCTCCAAAGTTTCTACGGTTGAGGTAAAGTCATGATAAGTAATATTTAATTTAACAAGATCAGTCAGTTTTTATTAATACTTGAAAAAAAGTTAAGCTAAGCCTTTTTTTGGTGAAACTAGTGATATTCCTGATTAAGCCAGTTTAAAAGCTTAAAAATTTTCTATTAATTTTTGGCACTTTAAAAACGAAATCATGTTTAGGCTAACTCAGGTGTAATGCTTTTTTTTTTCTTCAAAAAGTTAGCTAAGATTAATGTGATAATGAGCATTTAAAAATAACAAAGCACCGTTATGGGCGTGGAATTACTTATTAAGTTAAACAAGAAACACTTTCATTTAAACGTTCAGTTTGTAATGGGATAAATGTTTCACTGGTTTCCATCTATTTTAAAATGTTGAACAATATGAAATTATTCAACCAGAAAACAAGTTGATTTTATGAAAGTATAAATTTTTACAATGTAGTCTTTTATTTTTAAGGCTGTATTTATCACATTTTATCTCACATTTTTATATTTTTGTCATCTTAATTTCATAGTGCATTTTATTTAAAAGTAGATTTAGAGAAGTTTTACATTGCATTAATTTCCTAAGATGGGAAACTTGCATTTACTATATGCCCTTTTAAAAGCCCTTGAAGGTTAACCATAACTAGAAAAACATAGGGGTTTCAAAAAACATCAGGCTATAATGGATAATATTGAGCAAAAATTTCATAGGGAAATTAAAAAATAAACCACAAAGAGTATTGACACAGCTTAATTCCTAATAATTCACCTAAATTTGGTGACAATGTTAAAGTCAAAGTAAACCACAAAGAGTATTGGCACAATTTAATTCCTAATAAGTCACAGAAAGGTGGTGACAATGTTTAAGTCAAAGTAATTTACAAAAGGTGTTGTTCCAATTAACTCCACTAAAAAACAAACTTTTTGTAGACTATAAACCCAAACCACAAAACATTGGCAAAGGGTAAGTAAAAATGTCAGAGAATGTTGCTAACAAAGTTTAGTCCACAAAGTCAAAATAGAACTGACAAAATATTAGTAGAAATAAGTCAAGCAAACTGGTGGCCAATTTTAGGTCACATTGAGTCATGTAAAATTTTATATTAAGCTCTTAAATCTTTTTATAGTGTAATAGAAAAACACAATATTATTTATAAGTAAAATAAAAAAGACCAGTAACACGTTGAAAATTTTGAGAAATATGTATCCTAGTGGTTTGCATGAGCATGACAATTGAGTAATATTTTTAGGTGAAAACTTCTTTTCATTATAATGTTGCTGTTATTTTTTTGCCTGGTAATTGAAATTTTTTGCAAATTAAATATTCTGGAAAAGTTTTTAAAGAATTTTAAGTACTTATAACTTTTTTATATTTTGAGCTTTAAACAATTTTTTAGAGTTTATTTTTTCTTATTCCTATGTAGATTAAGGTTTTTTTCTTTAATTAGTTTTAAATTTGACCTTTTATATGGTTTTAAGTTTTTTATATCTTTATGCTGTTTCTTTAAAGAAATATGGGAAATTGCACTGTTAAAAAATAAAAATTACTTTTTCTCATCATTTTAATAGCTAAAACTATAAAGAAAAGTGAGTTAAGATTCTCTCCGAGCAAAAAGGTTATAGTGAGGTTCACTTTTAAAATGGTAGGAAGATGAAGTGTAATGGAATATATGTTTTACTTGTTTTCATTTATTTTAAAATGTTGATTAGTATAAAATCATTTAACCAGAAAACAAGTTGATTTTATGAAAGTTTATATTTCTATTATATATCTACATAAACCAGCCACAGAGAGTGTGTAGAGATTCTACTCAAGACCTTCAAGATGTAGTTCCAGAACTGAACTTAACTGTTATTTTGTTTATTGTAACGTTCCTTTTCAAATAATGATTACTGCTGTATAATCAATTTTTTGGTTTGAATTGAAAGTAGATAAGTTTTAGTTTAATTATACATTTTTAAAGTATATCCCTGTTAGATTTAATTCTTGTGTAAAAGTGTTGACCACAGTTAAAAGGTTTTTTAAAGTGTTATGTTCTTTATATATTTTTTAGTATTTGCATAAATACAATATGCTCATTCATTGCCATGCCTAGTTTATGTGGAGAAGCCCTAAATTTTAATTCAATATAAGTACCAGTTAACTTATTATTACGGTTTATAGCGTAGGTTTAAACTACATTATTACCATACAACTATTTTAAGTAACCCACACAACATTGTTGGCTCCAAGTTGAATTTAACATAGCTAGAGATAACATTATAGAATAAAAGACTTAATTAGGAGAAAAATGTTTTATAAAATTTTAGTATTGCAAAAGTTTTTTCCGGAAGTTAAGGTAATAAAACTTAGATATAAATCTTTTGAAAGCAAAAGTATATCAAAATGAGTTTCTGGTTAAACTTTTTAGTTAAAACTAGTACCAAAACCAAATTATTCAAAATAAGTTAAGCAAAAAGTACTATTCTTTTAAATAGCTATTAACAAAACATAGATGATTATTTTTTTAATATCCATTATCAATATGTTTGAAAATTAAATGACTAGTGCCAGAGATCAAATGTACAAGTTAATTGAGAAAGTTAGAGAAAACTTTATTTTTTTTAGTGTTAGATATTTGAAAGCTAAAAAAACTGAAAATATTATTTTATATAATGTTTTAAAATTTGTAACATTAATTTATTTCGGTTTTATTAAATAAGATTTTTCTGAGTTGTTTTGTATAGGTTATATCAACTAGCGTTTAGAACTTATAAAATAGTATTAAATTAGTCCCTCTAAATTAAATTTTGATAAAATGTTAATAATTTATGATTAATGATCAAAACTTTATGTGTAATCAGTTGTAAATAAAAACCTGTAAAACCTTTACTTTCACAGCTAACTTTTTATAAGTATAACAATGCCTCGATTTATAATGACAAACGATGGAATGGTCGGAATACCATCTGATGAAGAATCTGATAATGAAATGTTTTTTTCTACTGAAAAAAATGAAGGGCTTTCACCTGATCGTGTTGAAAAGTTCACCACTTTCAGAGCTGATCAGAAAACAGTTGATGAAGGGTGCGCGATTTGCATCAGTGATGTTGAAATGAACAAGCTGATGATCAGATTGGACTGCAATCACGAATTTTGCAGAGAATGCATCATCAAATGGTTTGAAAAGAAATTGACCTGTCCCGTATGTAGGAAAGTGTACAGCAACTAATACAATGTTCAATTTGCAAATTGTATCAATTTACTTTTAATGCAGTTTTGTTTTCGCATTTTAATAAATTTATATGAATGTACAGTACTTAAGTTTAGAATATATTTATTAGATAAACGTGTAAACATAATAAACATAGTATTTTGTACCAGGGGTGTGTCTAGACTTTTTTCAAAGGGGGTTAATAATTTTTTTGTTCTCCATTTGCCGCCTAAGTACGCATTTCTTAGGTATGCACTGCCAATTAAGTACGCAATACTTAGCAGAAAAACTCTGTGTTTAAAATGCATGTTTTTCTGCTTAGAAATGTAAAAAAAACGTATAAGTAGTAGTAGAAAAATATTATATCTTTTTATTTATTATACTGTTTTAAACTTAGATAAATTAAAACTATAACAACCAGAAAAAAATTATGAACTTACAAACTGCATATCGAAATTCAAATCTGTTATTTAAAACAAAAATATTACAGAAATAACTAACTTACTCTATAGAAAATTAACTTTTTATAAGAAAACAATATTATAAAATAATTAACACTAGAATAGATTTTTATAAACTAAATTTCAATTTAGAATTAAATTTTAGTATAGATTAAATTCTTACATATTTTTTATTTTAATTTTAGACTCTTTACATTAATATATCTATTTATAATAAAAAAAAAAATTCAAGTAATTAAATCTATAAAATCTGAATTTTCACTATAAAAAATGTTTAGGCTTATACAATTAAATTAAATTATCTATATAAAAATTTATTCTAGCTTTAACTATTTTATAACTATGTTTCCAGATAAAAAAGTTAATTTTTTATAGAGTAAGTTAGTTATGTCTAGTGATGTACCGGACCCGGATCCGGACTTTCTTTCAAATTAGAATCCGGCCTAAAACCGGATCCGGACTTTCTTTCAAATTAGAATCCGGCCTAAAACCGGATCCGGATTTTTTTCAAATTAAGATTCGGCCGGAACCGGAACTGGACTCTTAACACTCTAAATTATTTTTAACGTAAGTAGTAAAAAACTACTATTTACAATAATGCAATTTAATATAACTTACTAATAACTATGTATAATTGTATGAAGTTTATCTTCTATGTGTTATATCTAACTATATACCTTTGAATTTTGAAAAATTATAGTACAAAAAAAAGATTAGACTAAAAAATATTATTGTGCTGCTAAAATAATTAAACAATAAAAAAGTTTATGATATGTTATTAAGGTCTAGGTAAGATTAACAGTTAAAATAGTTGCTGGTATGTTTGCTAATTTTCTGAACAATATTTACATTTAAATTTTCTTAAAATTGAAAGAACAAATAAAAAACTTGAAATTGAAAGAACATTAAAAAAAACTTTAAATTGAATGAACATTAAAAAAAACTAAAATATCTTTTTTGCTAAACTAATAAACTTTCCATGATTTTTGGCAACCAGAATATCACCTAATTTTAGCTAATATCAGGGTTGCCACTCTTTGATTGAAAAAAACTAACCTGAGTGATTATATACTTTCCAGAGTCAGAATGAGGTTTTGAAAAACCAAAAATAATTACTTTAAGCTAATAATCAGTAGAACAGCTAGCCACAAAATTGAACATTTTAAGTAATGTTTACAATTAAGGCTATAGGGGGGTTAAACACTTTTTTTAAAAGTTGATCTTGTTTAAGAATATATAGAACATTAAAAATACTATTTTAGCTACCAGATGCTTGTCATAGCTTTACAAAATTCAAAGTAGTTTTTGAGATATAAGCGGTCAAAGCCGGAGAGTTCCATAGGGACCTAATGGAAGGCGCAAGCTAAAAACGCGGAAATATCCTTTTAACTAAAAATCTATCTCCTCCTAGGTTTTTTTAAGCTAGGTACCTAAAATTTTCAAAAAAATATTCCTTACATAGTTTAAAAGCTTTTGAGTGTTGGAATTTCAAATAATTGAAATTTACAAATTTAAGGTCTAATATTCAAAAAAAAACACCTTTTTTTGAAAAAATTGGACTTTTTCTCAACATAAAAAAATTTCCTACAATTAAATTATTTAAAATTTAGTAAAGAGTAAACTGTGAAAATTTGAATAAGATTGCTTAAAAACTGTAGGAGGAGATATGTTTTCAATAAAATTGTTTTTTTTTCGCCTTTTTAGTTTGCACCTTCTATAAGGAAGCTATTGAGCTGGCCGGCTTTGACCCTTTGTATCTCGAAAACTACTTTGAATTTTGTTAAGCTGTAAAAATTATCTGGTAGCTAAGATTACAATCTATCTAATAAGATCAACTTTTAAAAATCAAGGTGGACCCACCTATAGCATTACCAATCTTAAATCAATTAAAATCAAGTTCTTTAACAAAATTAACTAGAAAATCACAAAATATTGAAAACTTAAACATCTTAAACTCGATAAAAATCTAAAAGAAAACTAGCCTGAGTTTTTATAAAAAACTAAACAAGCCTGAGGCAGCCTTAGATTTTCAAAAATTCCCAAAAACTTTCAAACTAGCAGGGTTGCCACTGTTTAAGTCAAAAAAACTAGCTAGAGTGAGTATAAACTAGCCTGAGTCTAAAATTACTTTAATCTAATAATCAGTAGAACAGCTAGCCATAACGTTAACAATTTGGTATTAAAGTTTTTAATTTCACAACATAGGTAAAGAGTTGCATTTCTGAAATGTTTGTTTCATAGTTAATGTAAACAAATGTAGATTAGTCACGTGTACAAAATGAGCCAATCACGGTAGGTGTTTAATTTTCGAACGTATTTTCTGACGAAAATGACACTTTTTAATTTACACAGGGTTTGTTTTTGAAAAAATACTTTTTGCATGCTCATTTTTACTAACTAGATCCAAATCGGCCAGATCTCTGTTAGGATCAGACAAAAATGGCAATATCCGGCCGGATCCGGACCCGGATAGCGAGTCCGGTACATCACTAGTTATGTCTGTAATATTTTTGTTTTAAATAACAGATTTCAATTTTGATATACAATTTGTAAGTTCAAAACATTTAAATAAAATTTAAAGAAAATTTAAATTCTGATTTAAATGTTACTATAGATGGAGTTCTTACAAATTTTTCTTTTAAATTTTAAACTCTTTACACTTTTATATCTATTTATAATACCTTATAACTATACCTCTAGAAAATAAAGTAAGTGTCTAATATTATTTTATAATCTTTGTATATTTTATTTATAATAATAATGTATTTGTAAAGTTTTAATTATCGACATTTGTTCATATATGCTTGTTTAACAATAGTTTAATTTAGTTTTTGCTCCCAACTTCAGGTTCTTCCTAGATTAAATTTATCTACAATAGCTTTCTTATTTTTTTATTCATTTATTTTTTATGTTATTTGTTCCTGGTTAAACTTCCAATAATAAAGTTAATGTTTAAAAGATAAATAACTAACTAACTAACTAACTGAGCGAACTATATATTAAAAACTTAACTATCAAAGAAAGTTTCTTGCGAAATAAACCGCAATTTTATATACTATTTTATATTTGTTTTTAATGTGACACTTTAACACAGTGTGATATTTTAGCACGGATTGACACTTAAGCACGGAGTGAAACTTTAGCACAATGAAACATTTTAGCACAGTGTGACACTTTAACATAGTGTGACATTTTAGCACGGAGTGACATTTTAGCACGGATTGACATTTTAGCACAGAGTGAAACTTTAGCTCGGTGTGACGTTTTACTGCGGTGTGACATTTTAGCACGGTGTGACATTTTAGTGCGGTGTGACATTTTAGCACGGTGTGACATTTTAGTACGGTGTAACACTTTAGCACGGTATGGCATTTTAGCTCGGTGTAACACTTTAGCACGGTATGACATTTTAGCACTGTGTGAAAGTTTAGCACTGAGTGACATTTTAGCACGGATTGACATTTTATCACAGTTACAGTATTACTAAAATGAATCTTTAAGTGCCGATTAACTTTGAAAAGTTATAATAGACATTATTAAAAACTAAAATGTAGTGCAGGGATTGGCAAACTGCGGCCCGCAGGCCAAATGCAGCCCGCAAAGGGTAAATCTGCTGCCTGCGAGCACATTATTTTTTTGAATGGAATGCGGCCCGCTAAAGAAATTTTTCGGCCCGCGAGCATGTAAATGCGGCCCGCTGAGCAAAATATATTTTAAGTCAATTTTGTTTGATAAATTTTATACTTAATAAAAACTACAAGTAGTTAGCTGAACTTATATTAAATGTGATACATAATATAGTAATACGAGTAATAGTTGTAATTGTACTAAACACATGCCTAAAAGTGGGGCAAGTTTTGTCGACTTTGAACTAACCAATTGCACAAGTCTTGCACAAATGATGGTTTACATGACTGTTCAGACTAACCATTTCCATAACAACCTCCAGGTCTTCAAGGCAAACAACACATTGCTCGCTTCGTCTGCAGTGAAATGTTTAAACTTTTCGCTAACGCATCAGAATTGTATGTCTGAGATCTACTAAACTTCAGCTACTTCTAGCATTGGTACCAGTCTGTCATCTCTTTCCAGACGATCATAGTAATCCTCATTATTGATTAAGTACCGACCTCCCGTTTTAATGAGGTTGGTTTTAATCCGTATAAAATATAAAAAAATACTGTTAGTCAGTCAGCGAAACACTACACACTTTATTTAGTTAGATTTTGTTGGGTTTGTCTTGAATAATAAACATTCTACAAAAGAGATTAATTAATAGCAACAATAATAAGTTTAACCTAATGTATTTCTAATTGAATCTGATTATAACCTGCTGTATACCAGAACTTTAATATTTTATTCTGTTCAAAGTTTAATTCTTATCAAAACCTATTGAACTTAACAAATAAAATATTGAATTACTTAACTATGATAACTTTTAACAGTGTTATACTGGGATGCCAAGATTTTTTGAGAAATTTCTTCCAGGTTGTTTTTTGGTTCACTTGAGGTCCTGTCGCCTTTTTCATCATCATAACGTTTATCAAGATAGTCAAAGCGTTTGTCGATTTTGTCCAAACGTTTTTGATTATCAGCTGCACTCCGATCAAGCGAATTAAAACAACTTTTTGAAGTTGATTTTTTAAAATAGTTTGAAGCTTTATTATTTCTAGAAGCTGTTGAACCAGTACTAGCCAAGTACTTAGTAGGAGCTACACTAGAGGGCGCTTGGTTGGTATTTTAAGGTTTATTACCACAAAAGCTTGTAGAAAGCAACGTAGCAGCACTATATTAAGCTGTTTGAATGCAAGAAGCATAAAATGCTGTAAAACCTTGATAACTTTCAACTCCACTCAATAAATACGCTCCCATTCCAATATTTGCTGTTTGGTTACTACGCCGTTCATCAGATTACTTGTGAAATTTTCAACACGATACTTTCCGTAAGAAAGAACAGTATTTGTTCGAGCGTGTTGTGTATCAGAGTGTGTTATACAGTTATTTGATTCAGGAGACTGGGTCGAAAAGTTAGCACTATTTTGCTGGATTCCAGGATTTTGATTAGTCGTAGAATTGTTAGGTACTTTATACACTCTCACTGTCATGGTACTGAATCCATGACAGGTGTTTTAATTTAATCGAGTAAAAAAGCTGTTAAAATAAACATTGTCATAAAATGATTATCTGAAAATTAACTCCTATAACTAGCTGTTACTGTTATTTTAATTAGCTTTGTTTTATATGTTACGTTAATACTAAATTTAAAAAAAAGTTTTTGTTTACTTTGTATCCAAGCTCTTTTACTTAATGTAAAAACCAATAAATTTCATTACACTTAAAGTTAAGATATATAAGATAAATATTTTTATCTATAATTACGATCTAAAAAATTATAACGATCAAGTTTTTAGTATTCTCACTATGCTAATTCATGATGTCAAATTATGCTGCTATTTATGTTAACTGAGATATCGACAGCTTTTAAAAGTAACTTGCAACTAATTTAAATTAGGATTTTAGTTAATGTTTTGTTTTTACTAAAAAGAACATTAATTACTTCTGTTATCACCTATCTAAACTTAACTTTAAAACTCTAAAGATGTTTTTATTCTTTAAGAAAAAAGCTACATTTTTATTTTAATGATTAAAATTGCCGTTGATGTTTGTAATATTACTGAAGTTTTCGCAAAATTTAAACTGTTTTGGTATTTAACTAAACCAGAAAAAATTTCAATCATTAAAACTAATTTGTACTTTAATTGATTATTTAAATCTAATGCCTTTAAAACTTAGTTCTGTTTCGTAAAGCAGAAAATCAGAAGCGATGTACGTACAATGATTAAATTCAATTAAAAAACCTTTTTCACATTATGTTTGAAAGTTATTTATTTGAAGTAAAAAAATAATGTATGGTACTGAGTATGTAATGAAATAAATACTTAAAATATGAAGGCAAAAACGAAAAAAGTTTGAAAATTTTGTGAAAAGAAAACGGTTTTAATCTTGATCCTACTGCATTAGCTGTTTTTTTTTTAATTTTAAAACCAGTCACGGCCCAAAAGCTTCTATTGTTTGAAGTTTGCCGATCTCGGTAGTATATTTAGCTTGTTATTTATAAAAGATAATTTAACTTTAAAAACTTTTTCTATTTGAAAAAAAATACTGTAAGTCTGTGATAAAAATGTTTAAACTTTTTGTTGAACTAGACTTGATTTAAAAAATAACATATTTATCAAAAAACAAACATTGTAGTACAAAAAGCAATCAATTTATATAAACTATTAAAAATGTATGGGAATAATATGCATTTAAGTTTGTTATTTTGGTTAAATAACTAAATACAGCAAATTTACAAGTTAAAGTTATTTGTTTAGTCGATTTTGTAGTATTTATGCTAAATGTACCTTAAGTGTTGTACTAACTTTATTGTTATGTGTTAAGCTGAAGTTTTTTATAATAAAAAATAGAAAACATTAGTTTAACTGTTCTTTTAATTAAAATAATTCATTTTAAGCTTAATTTATATCAGTTAAATCATAACTTGGTTTGTACATTTTTTTATTTATTGAAATTTTCTATTATCAGTAGGTTATGAAATACTACGAATAAAATACCGTAATCATCATATTTTTTATAAAAAGTAATCATCTTTGTTAAAAAACTAATAAATTATAAATTATTGTAGAAGTTGAAACGCATTAAACACATGTCTGTTTGTTTTACAAAGCACGTACTTGTTAATTTTAGCAAAAGTTTATACTATAATAAAAGTTTTTTAAAGTCTTTATGATAAAAACAAAATTATACTTACAAAAGTACAGACCATTACGATTATTTTGATATGTTATTTTTTAAAAATAAATAGTTATTGTAGAAGTTGAAGTGCATTAAACACATGTGTGTTTGTTTTACAAAGCACATACTTGTTAATTTTAGGCAAAGAATAGACTATAATAAAAGTTTTTAAAGTCTTCATGATAAAATCAAAACTAAACTTACAAAACTACAGACCATTAGGAGTCTTTTGATATGTTATTTTTAAAAAATAAATAGCTATTGTAGAAGTTGAAGCGCATTAAACACATGTGTGTTTGTTTTACATGACAAGTACTTGTTAATTTTAGCCAAAGTTTAGACTATAATAAAAGTTTTTAAAGTCTTTATGATAAAATCAAAACTAAACTTACAAAACTACAGACCATTAGGAGTCTTTTGATATGTTATTTATTAAAAATAAATAATTATTGTAGAAGTTGAAGCGCATTAAACACATCTGTGTTTGTTTTACAAAGCACGTACTTGTTAATTTTAGCAAAAGTTTATACTATAATAAAAGTTTTTTAAAAGCTTTATGATAAAAATAAATTAAACTTACAAAACTACAGACCATTACGATTATTTTGATATGTTATTTTTTAAAAATAAATAGTTATTATAGAAGTTGAAGTGCATTAAACACATGTGTGTTTGTTTTACGAAGCACATACTTGTTAATTTTAGGCAAAGAATAGACTATAATAAAAGTTTTTAAAGTCTTCATGATAAAATCAAAACTAAACTTACAAAACTACAGACCATTAGGAGTCTTTTGATATGTTATTTTTAAAAAATAAATAGTTATTTTAGAAGTTGATGCGCATTAAACACATGTGTGTTTGTTTTACAAAACACGTACTTGTTAATTCTAGCCAAAGTTTAGACTATAATAAAAGTTTTTAAAGTCTTTATGATAAAATCAAAACTAAACTTACAAAACTACAGACCATTAGGAGTCTTTTGATATGTTATTTTTAAAAAATAAATAGCTATTGTAGAAGTTGAAGCGCATTAAACACATGTGTGTTTGTTTTACATGACAAGTACTTGTTAATTTTAGCCAAAGTTTAGACTATAATAAAAGTTTTTAAAGTCTTTATGATAAAATCAAAACTAAACTTACAAAACTACAGACCATTAGGAGTCTTTTGATATGTTATTTATTAAAAATAAATAATTATTGTAGAAGTTGAAGCGCATTAAACACATCTGTGTTTGTTTTACAAAGCACGTACTTGTTAATTTTAGCAAAAGTTTATACTATAATAAAAGTTTTTTAAAAGCTTTATGATAAAAATAAATTAAACTTACAAAACTACAGACCATTACGATTATTTTGATATGTTATTTTTAAAAAATAAATAGTTATTATAGAAGTTGAAGTGCATTAAACACATGTGTGTTTGTTTTACGAAGCACATACTTGTTAATTTTAGGCAAAGAATAGACTATAATAAAAGTTTTTAAAGTCTTCATGATAAAATCAAAACTAAACTTACAAAACTACAGACCATTAGGAGTCTTTTGATATGTTATCTATTAAAAATAAATAGTTATTGTAGAAACGCATTGAACACATGTCTGTTTGTTTTACATAGCATGTACTTGTTAATTTTAGCAAAAGTTTATACTATAATAAAAGTTTTTTAAAATCTTTATGATAAAAACAAAACTAAACTTACAAAACAACAGACCATTAGGAGTCTTTTGATATGTTATTTTTTAAAAATAAATAGTTATTGTAGAAGTTGAAGTGCATTAAACACATGTGTGTTTGTTTTACAAAGCACGTACTTGTTAATTCTAGCCAAAGTTTAGACTATAATAAAAGTTTTTAAAGTCTTTATGATAAAATCAAAACTAAACTTACAAAACTACAGACCATTAGGAGTCTTTTGATATGTTATTTATTAAAAATAAATAGTTATTGTAGAAGTTGAAGCGCATTAAAGATATGTGTGTTTGTTTTACAAAACACATACTTGTTAATTCTAGCCAAAGTTTAGACTATAATAAAAGTTTTTTAAAGTCTTTATGATAAAATCAAAACTAAACTTACAAATTACAGACCATTAGGTGTCTTTTGATATGTTTTTTATTAAAAATAAATAGTTATTGTAGAAGTTGAAGCGCATTAAAGACATGTGTGTTTGTTTTACGAAGCACATACTTGTTAATTTTAGGCAAAGAATAGACTATAATAAAAGTTTTTAAAGTCTTAATGATAAAATCAAAACTAAACTTACAAAACTACAGACCATTAGGAGTCTTTTGATATGTTATTTATAAAAAATAATTAGCTATTGTAGAAGTTTAAGCGCATTAAACACATGTGTGTTTGTTTTACATGACACGTACTTGTTAATTTTAGCCAAAGTTTAGACTATAATATAAGTTTTTTAAAGTCTTAATGATAAAAACAAAACTAAACTTACAAAACTACAGACCATTAGGAGTCTTTTGATATGTTATTTATTAAAAATAAATAGTTATTGTAGAAGTTGAAGTGCATTAAACACATGTCTGTTTGTTTAACAAAGCACGTTCTTGTAAATTTTAGTAAAAGTTTATACTATTATAAAAGTTTTTAAAGTCTTTATGATAAAATCAAAACTAAACTTACAAAATTACAGACCTTTATGAGTCTTCTGATATATTATTTAGTAAAAATAAATAGCTATTGTAGAAGTTGAAGCGCATTAAACACATCTGTGTTTGTTTTACAAAGAAAGTGCTTGTTAATTTTAGACTAAGTTTAGACTAATATAAAAGTTTTTTAAAGTCTTAAAATTAAAAACAAAACAAAACTTACAAAACTACAGACCTTTAGGAGTCTTTTGATATGTTATTTATTAAAAATAAATAGTTATTGTAGCAGTTAAAGCGCATTAAACACATGTGTGTTTGTTTTACAAAGCACGTACTTGTAAATTTTAGCCAAATTTATACTAAAATGAAAGTTTTTTAAAGTCTTTATGATAAAAACAAATCTAAACTTACAAAACTACAGATCTTTTAGAGTCTTCTAATATGTTACTTAACAAAAATAAATAGTTATTATAGAAGTTGAAGCGCATTAAACACATGTTTGTTTTTTTTACAAAGCACGTACTTGTTAATTTTAGCCAAAGTTTATACTATAATGAAAGTTTTTTAAAATCTTCATAATAAAACCAAAACTAAACTTAAAAAACTACAGACAATTAGGAGTCTTTTGATATGTTATTTATTAAAATTAAATAGTTATTGTAGAAGTTGAAGTGCATTAAACACATGTGTGTTTGTTTTACAAAGCTAGTACTTGTTAATTTTAGCAAAAGTTTAGACTATAATAAAAGTTTTTTAAGGTCTTTATAATGAAATCAAAACTAAACTTACAAAACTACAGACCATTAGGAGACTTTTGATATGTTATTTATTAAAAATAAATAGTTATTGTAGAAGTTGAAGTGCATTAAACACATGTGTGTTTGTTTTACAAAGAACGTACTTGTTAATTTTAGCCAAAGTTTAGACTATAATGAAAGTTTTTTAAAGTCTGTATGATAAAAACAAAACTAAACTTACAAAAATACAGACCATTACGAGTATTTTGATAAGTTATTTATTAAAAATAAATAGTTATTGTAGAAGTTGAAGCGCATTAAACACATGTGTGTTTGTTTTACGAAGCACATACTCGTTAATTTTAGCCAAAGTTTAAACTGTAATAAAATTATTTTAAAGTCTTTATGATAAAAACAAAACTAAACTTACAAAAATACAGACCATTACGAGTATTTTGATAAGTTATTTATTAAAAATAAATAGTTATTGTAGAAGTTGAAGCGCATTAAACACATGTGTGTTTGTTTTACGAAGCACATACTCGTTAATTTTAGCCAAAGTTTAAACTGTAATAAAATTATTTTAAAGTCTTTATGTTAAAAACAAAACTAAACTTACAAAACTACAGACCATTAGGAGTCTTTTGATATGTTATTTATAAAAAAAAAATAGTCATTGTAGAAGTTGAAGCGCATTAAACACATGTTTGTTTGTTTTACATGACACGTTTTTGTTAATTTTAGCCAAAGTTTAGACTATAGTAAAAGTTTTTTAAAGTCTTTATGATAAAATCAAAACTAAACTTACAAAACTACAGACCATTAGGAGTCTTTTGATAAGTTATTTATTAAAAATAAATAGTTATTGTAGAAGTTGAAGCGCATTAAACATATGCGTGTTTGTTTTACATGACACGTACTTGTTAATTTGAGCCAAAGTTTATACTAAAATGAAAGTTTTTGAAAATCTTAAAATTAAAAACAAAACTAAACTTACAAAACTACAGATCTTTATGAGTCTTCTGATATGTTACTTATTAAAAATAAATAGTTATTGTAGAAGTTGAAGCGCATTAAACACATGTGTGTTTGTTTTACAAAGCACGTACTTGTTAATTTTAGCCAAAGTTTAGACTATAATAAAAGTTTTTAAAGTCTTTATGATAAAAACAAAACTAAACTTACAAAACAACAGACCATTAGGAGTCTTTTGATATGTTATTTTTTAAAAATAAATAGTTATTGTAGAAGTTGAAGTGCATTAAACACATCTGTGTTTGTTTTACAAAGCACGTACTTGTTAGTTTTAGCCAAAGTTTAGACTGTAATAAAATTATTTTAAAGTCTTTATGATAAAAACAAAACTAAACTTAAAAAACTACAGACCCTTAGGAGTCTTCTGATATGTTATTTTTTTAAAAATAAATAGTTGTTGTAGAAGTTGAAGCGCATTAAACATATGTGTGTTTGTTTTACAAAGCAAGTGCTTGTTAATTTTAGCCAAAGTTTAGACTATAATAAAAGTTTTTAAAGTCTTTATGATAAAATCAAAACTAAACTTACAAAACTACAGGTTTTTAGGAGTCTTTTGATATGTTATTTATAAAAAATAAGTAGTTATTGTAGAAGTTGAAGCGCATTAAACACATGTGAGTTTGTTTTACGAAGCACATACTCGTTAATTTTAGCCAAAGTTTAAACTGTAATAAAATTATTTTAAAGTCTTTATGTTAAAAACAAAACTAAACTTACAAAACTACAGACCATTAGGAGTCTTTTGATATGTTATTTATAAAAAAAAAATAGTCATTGTAGAAGTTGAAGCGCATTAAACACATGTGTGTTTGTTTTACATGACACGTTTTTGTTAATTTTAGCCAAAGTTTAGACTATAATAAAAGATTTTTAAAGTCTTTATGATAAAATCAAAACTAAACTTACAAAACTACAGACCATTAGGAGTCTTTTGATAAGTTATTTATTAAAAATAAATAGTTATTGTAGAAGTTGAAGCGCATTAAACATATGCGTGTTTGTTTTACATGACACGTACTTGTTAATTTGAGCCAAAGTTTATACTAAAATGAAAGTTTTTTAAAGTCTTAAAATTAAAAACAAAACTAAACTTACAAAACTACAGATCTTTATGAGTCTTCTGATATGTTACTTATTTAAAATAAATAGTTATTGTAGAAGTTGAAGCGCATTAAACACATGTGTGTTTGTTTTACAAAGCACGTACTTGTTAATTTTAGCCAAAGTTTAGACTATAATAAAAGTTTTTAAAGTCTTTATGATAAAAACAAAACTAAACTTACAAAACAACAGACCATTAGGAGTCTTTTGATATGTTATTTTTTAAAAATAAATAGTTATTGTAGAAGTTGAAGTGCATTAAACACATCTGTGTTTGTTTTACAAAGCACGTACTTGTTAGTTTTAGCCAAAGTTTAGACTGTAATAAAATTATTTTAAAGTCTTTATGATAAAAACAAAACTAAACTTAAAAAACTACAGACCCTTAGGAGTCTTCTGATATGTTATTTTTTTAAAAATAAATAGTTGTTGTAGAAGTTGAAGCGCATTAAACATATGTGTGTTTGTTTTACAAAGCAAGTGCTTGTTAATTTTAGCCAAAGTTTAGACTATAATAAAAGTTTTTAAAGTCTTTATGATAAAATCAAAACTAAACTTACAAAACTACAGGTTTTTAGGAGTCTTTTGATATGTTATTTATAAAAAATAAGTAGTTATTGTAGAAGTTGAAGCGCATTAAACACATGTGAGTTTGTTTTACGAAGCACATACTCGTTAATTTTAGCCAAAGTTTAAACTGTAATAAAATTATTTTAAAGTCTTTATGTTAAAAACAAAACTAAACTTACAAAACTACAGACCATTAGGAGTCTTTTGATATGTTATTTATAAAAAAAAAATAGTCATTGTAGAAGTTGAAGCGCATTAAACACATGTGTGTTTGTTTTACATGACACGTTTTTGTTAATTTTAGCCAAAGTTTAGACTATAATAAAAGTTTTTTAAAGTCTTTATGATAAAATCAAAACTAAACTTACAAAACTACAGACCATTAGGAGTCTTTTGATAAGTTATTTATTAAAAATAAATAGTTATTGTAGAAGTTGAAGCGCATTAAACATATGCGTGTTTGTTTTACATGACACGTACTTGTTAATTTGAGCCAAAGTTTATACTAAAATGAAAGTTTTTTAAAGTCTTAAAATTAAAAACAAAACTAAACTTACAAAACTACAGATCTTTATGAGTCTTCTGATATGTTACTTATTTAAAATAAATAGTTATTGTAGAAGTTGAAGCGCATTAAACACATGTGTGTTTGTTTTACAAAGCACGTACTTGTTAATTTTAGCCAAAGTTTAGACTATAATAAAAGTTTTTAAAGTCTTTATGATAAAAACAAAACTAAACTTACAAAACAACAGACCATTAGGAGTCTTTTGATATGTTATTTTTTAAAAATAAATAGTTATTGTAGAAGTTGAAGTGCATTAAACACATCTGTGTTTGTTTTACAAAGCACGTACTTGTTAGTTTTAGCCAAAGTTTAGACTGTAATAAAATTATTTTAAAGTCTTTATGATAAAAACAAAACTAAACTTAAAAAACTACAGACCCTTAGGAGTCTTCTGATATGTTATTTTTTTAAAAATAAATAGTTGTTGTAGAAGTTGAAGCGCATTAAACATATGTGTGTTTGTTTTACAAAGCAAGTGCTTGTTAATTTTAGCCAAAGTTTAGACTATAATAAAAGTTTTTAAAGTCTTTATGATAAAATCAAAACTAAACTTACAAAACTACAGGTTTTTAGGAGTCTTTTGATATGTTATTTATAAAAAATAAGTAGTTATTGTAGAAGTTAAAGTGCATTAAACACATCTGTGTTTGTTTTACAAAGCACGTACTTGTAAATTTTAGCCAAAGTTTATACTAAAATGAAAGTTTTTTAAAGTCTTTATGATAAAAACAAAACTAAACTTACAAAACAACAGACCATTAGGAGTCTTTTGATATGTTATTTTTAAAAAATAAATAGTTATTGTAGAAGTTGAAGCGCATTAAACATATGCGTGTTTGATTTACATGACACGTACTTGTTAATTTTAGCCAAAGTTTAGACTATAATAAAAGTTTTTAAAGTCTTCATGATAAAATCAAAACTAAACTTACAAAACTACAGACCATTAGGAGTCTTTTGATATGTTATTTATAAAAAATAAATAGCTATTGTAGAAGTTGAAGCGCATTAAACACATGTGTGTTTGTTTTACATGACACGTACTTGTTAATTTTAGCCAAAGTTTAGACAATAATAAAAGTTTTTTAAAGTCTTTATGATAAAATCAAAACTAAACATACAAAACTACAGACCATTAGGAGTCTTTTGTTATGTTATTTATTAAAAATAAATAGTTATTGTAAAAGTTGAAGCTCATTAAACACAGGTGTTTTCTTTTTTAAACACGTACTTGTTAATTTTAGCCAAACTTTTGATTAAATTAAAAGTTTTTTTAAGTCTTTATGATAAACAAAACTAAACTTACAAAATTACAGACTATTAGGAGTCTTTTGATATGTTATTTATAAAAAATAAATAGTTATTGTAGAAGTTGAAGCGCATTAAACACAGGAGTTTTTTTTTAAACACGTACTTGTTAATTTTAGCCAAACTTTTGATTAAATTAAAAGAATTTTAAAGTCTTTATGATAAAATCAAAACTAAACTTACAAAACTACAGAACATTAAAAGTCTTTTGATGTGTTTTTTATTAAAAATAAATAGTTATTGTAGAAATTGAAGCGCATTAAACACAGATGTGTTTTTTTTTAGAAAGCACGTACTTATCAATTTTAGCCAAACTTTAGCCTAAAATAAAAGTTTTTCAAAATATTTAAGATAATTATTGAATAGTCGTGCACCCTGTTGTTTTAACCCTGAATAAAAGAGCCAGGAAAAAACGGCTATATTCGAACAATGAGGCAATGGCCAATTGGCGCTGTTTTTGTATTAATACTTAAACAGAACAATAAGTTTGTCATTTCATGCTAACAATCAAAAAAGCAACATACAAAGTTTAGTTTGTACAAAAGCTTAAGTAAGTCAATTTAATAGTAACTTAAAAAGTTATAAAGTTTAGTATTGTTATTTTATATAAAAAACAGTGTTTCAAATTCTAAAATTTACCTTGTCTCAGTATTAATAAGCAGATAATATATGGCTAGCAGGGTCGTAGCGTGGGGAGGGACATTGGCGCATGCGTGCCACCCAAAAAAAGAAAAATGTAAAAAAAAGAATGTAATATCTTTATCCTTTATAGTTTATTTTTTCTGCTTAATTTGCCTTTTTTCAACTATGTTTATCTAGTATTCAAAAAGTTAAACAAAATTTTGAATACCAATTAGTGACAAGTTAGGAAAGTATATTTTATTACTCAATATACTGATTCGGTGCGTAATTGCAAATGCGCACCGATGTTGATGAAAAACTCCATAAGGAAAAATTTTATAAGTTCATTAACTTCATAAGAATTTAGACTCAAAAAGCACGCAATTATTAGTATAACCGCTGTAGTATAATCTTATGGCAGATTGTTTTTATACAAAAAGTTCACAAAAATACGTCAAGCTTAAAGAAAAATTAAACAATTTTACAAATTTTTTTTATGCTACATTGTTAAGACTACTGCTAGTTTTCTGAACTTTATTTTTGTAAACATACAAGAAAAAGCGTGTCGGCCTATGAGAAATAAACTTTGTTTGTGGTTTTTATTTTAAACAAATAAAATCAAATAAATTAAATTTAAAAAGTATACTTTTAATTATTTTAAAAAGTTGTAATAAACTGTAATAACAGTTATAAAGTTGGTCTATTTTAACTTCTGTGTAACTTTATTAAAATTATGTGCAATGAGGTGTTGTTATCACTGTTGTACTGTATATTAAAGAGATTGATATTTTTTTTAAATAAAACAGATACTTTCGTTTTATTTAATATATTAATTTTTAAATTTATAAAATTTACTATAAGTAATAAGAAAAATTTATTTAGTAAGTTTACATTTTTGCAAGTATAAGTAATTCTAATGAAATTTATACGTTTATTTAATTGTTTAATTTTGTAAAATATAACTATTTTTTAAAACAGTTAACGAACTTATTTTACTTAATGAATTTATTTCAATTATATTACTTATAAAAAAATATTTTATAGATAATTACAAAAGTTTTAATTTAGAGGATTTTTTGAGAAAAAAAATAGCGCACCCCCTGACCAAAATACCACGCTACGCCACTGATGGCTAGTACAGGGGTTTGCAGAAAGTTGATGCTCACCGGCCAAATTTAAATTCTCCAAAATCTTAGCGGGCTGCAGTTTTTGTTTAAGTGTCCAATAAATTGTATTTTGGTTTTAGTTTTAGCTTCATTAAAGAAAGTTTTACTTTTGTTCAGTTTATTATTTTAAGTGACCTTTAGCTACACATAAAACGACGAATAATTAAATTATACATATTTATCGAAATAGAATTTACATTGACTAATATACTTAAGTCTAAACAAACGACGTAACGTACTGTCTTAAACATAAAAAAAGTTTAACTTTTTTTTTTACCATCTAGTTCTCTATAAAAAACTGAGCTTGAAAAACATTTTTGTGGCACTTTTATACATTTTTTATATAATGAACCGCTTTTTCATATTTGAAAAATTATTTATTTTTGAAAATAACTTTTGCGTTTTAAATAGTTTTTTATATACCATTTGCAACTTAATATCAATAGGTTCATTTTGTTTTTTATATTTTATTACACAAAGCTTTTCAAAATCGTACAAGTTTTCTTTGTCAAGTGATAAATTTTAAATGAAATTTGAAAAAATTTTCGTTGAGTGAATAGCTTAAAAAATAACTTTAAATGTGAATAAATTAAAATTAATACAAAAATTAGAGACTCAGTAATTAAAACTAAATGCATGTTTATTAATAGATTGTTAATAATTTTGTTTTACCATTTAATACTACTTGCGTATTTAAGTTAGGTCGCTCTTCTTCAATCAATATTGATTCCAGG
This sequence comes from Thalia democratica, assembly GCF_965202585.1. NCBI lineage: Eukaryota > Metazoa > Chordata > Thaliacea > Salpida > Salpidae > Thalia > Thalia democratica. Next base: position 122,313 of record NC_139169.1, read on the forward strand.
CTGTAAAGTTCACTTTTCTTACATCGTTTTAAATCTTTAAAATTTTGAACAATGTCAGAGTTTTGACAGGATGTGCAATTAAAAAGATGTTCAAATATTGCGCTGTTTTTATCTGTTCCGCAGTGGTCTGCAATTCGTCGGAATATTTGCCGTGATGTTTCTCCAATGTAAGAGATGCTCTGATCTGCAGAGCAGGTATATCTATAAATAATATTTGCGTCAAAAACTTCCGAGCATTTACTTTTGTTGCTGAAGTAGTCAGAAACCTTTTTGCTTGTGTAGGCCGGTTTAATACTAATGTTGTGTTTTTAAAATATGGATGCTATTCGTTTTTGGAATCTTATTGAACAGCTTCCAACGTAATTTCTGCAACTTATTGCAGAAATTATATTAAAAACATAGTTAACCGAAATACCTACTATAATATTTATCCACGAGGCTCACAACCAGGCAAATTATATGGTGTAGTAAAAAAGCACAAAGAAAATATATGCTCAAATTTTACCGCTTTTAAAGATGAACTTAAAAAAAATTAAAAACTTATTATTCAAGAATCAGTATCCAATAAACCTTATAGAGTCCAAAATCAACAAATTTCTTGAAGGTCACAAAACCGACAATTCAACATTTAAACAAAATGAAAATATTAACACAAAAAATGAAAAAAAAAACAGAAACCGAAAACTACGCTTATTTCACAACAGTTTACGTTGGAAGCTGTTCAATAAGATTCCAAAAACGAATAGCATCCATATTTTAAAAACACAACATTAGTATTAAACCGGTCTACACAAGCAAAAAGGTTTCTGACTACTTCAGCAATAAAAGTAAATGCTCGGAAGTATTTGACGCAAATGTTATTTATAAATATACCTGCTCTGCAGATCAGAGCATCTCTTACATTGGAGAAACATCACGGCAAATATTCCGACGAATTGCAGACCACTGCGGAACAGATAAAAACAGCGCAATGTTTGAACATCTTTTTAATTGCACATCCTGTCAAAACTCTGACATTGTTCAAAATTTTAAAGATTTAAAACGATGTAAGAAAAGTGAACTTTACAGCCTGGAATCAATATTGATTGAAGAAGAGCGACCTAACTTAAATACGCAAGTAGCATTAAATGGTAAAACAAAGTTTTTAATAATCTATTAATAAACATGCATTTAAATTTAATTACTGAGTCTCTAATTTTTGTATTAATTTTAATTTATTCATATTTAAAGTTATTTTTTAAGCTATTCACTCAACGAAAATTTTTTCAAATTTCATTTAAGATTTATTACTTGACAAAGAAATCTTGTATGATTTTGAAAAGCTTTGTGTAATAAAATATAAAAAACAAAATGAACCTATTGATATTAAGTTGCAAATGGTATACAAATACGTTCAAAAACCTTCCTATAATAGTACTTATGAAATAATGTTTAATCTTTAAATTTCAGTAATTAGTTGACTAAATAAAATTTTTACCTATTTCTATAGTAAAAAGACTTATAAAAATTTTTATTTAATTAATAATCAAATACTTTAACAAAAATGCTTATTAATAGTAAAATAGTCTTTTACATGGTTGCTACTTAAAAAGCAAAAATGACTCAGTTATATCAAACCAGTCTAAGTTTATTAAAAATTTAAAAATCTAAAAACATGTTGTTAAGTCGTGTACTGAAGTTTGATGTTAATTAAACACTCAAGTTTTGTTTATATTACTAAGTTAAATTACTATACCTATTAAAACAAAAAATAATATATTACTACTTTATTTAAAATTTTAAATTTTTGTAAATTAATTTTGCTTTAGTTGAAATTTTAAAAAAATAAGTAAGCTATTTTTCTGTAAAGTTGTAAAAAATAAGTAAGGAATGAGTAAAAGGTTATGAAATATTTATTAATACTTATTAACAATGCTACATTTTTTTATTAACGAATTAGACAAAAGAGTTTTAAAATTTTAAATTATAAGAATGAAAAAAAATATTAGACTAATAAATAAAGTTGTTTTTAAACAATTAAAAACAATATTTTTAGATTAAACTTTTATACTTTATCATAAATTTTCTAAACGTGAAATCTTTTACACCAGTTTATCTAAGAAATTAATTATTTATTACAATTTTAAAACTTCGAGTTGTTCAAATGAAACATAAGATTTAAAATAATACAATTAAAATACAGCTAATTAAAAACAGCGTGAAGTTTGAAAAAAAATTTTTTGGTCGGATTTTGCATAAATATTTCGAAAAAGTAAAAATAATAAAATAAAATAGAATAAAAAACCTTAAAATTATTGTAGCTATGATTTTTTAAGCACTATTTCATATAGTAGAATTAATTTAAGAGCAAATTTGAAGCTAATTTCTATAAAAAATTTCAGTTTTAATTTTATTTGTATATGTTGCTTTTAAAGCTAAAACTTTTGTCATTTTGAGGCTCAAATTTTTATCATACAAGTCCATATTGAAAAACTTAAGAAAAAAATATTAAGCTTGTTAACATAGTAATTTTATATAATTGTGATATTTGATAGTAGAGAAAATGTTATTATATAGTATTCATTTTAAATTACAAAACTGCATGTATAAATGAAGCGTCTTTGCATTTGCAGACCTTCTAATTATTAAAATTCAGAATTTAAACATTTGGTTTTGGTTACTTAGTCACTTTTTCTGAAGTTTTGGGTACATCATAACAACAACTTAGTTATAAATTAGTAACAACAGATGCTTCTCTAATAAACTCATTTGAAAACATTTTCTTCTGTACCATAAGTAAAAGTTATTAAAAGCTTTAGATATTCAAAAAATTAAATTTACTTTGTGTTTTTAACTTTTGTTATAGTTCTATAATGTACTAATTTCTATTGTTACAATTTTCATATTATGTTAGAGAACTAAATAATAAATAAAGAATTGGGTAAAGTTGATAAATAGTTGTGTGTTAATAAGCTTGTTATTAACTTCTTAAAAACAGCTTTTCAATAATAATTCAAAAGATTGTGAGTTTAGTGTGAAGATAAATGGTTTTATTACTGAGCAAAGGTTTAGTATAAATAATACAAACAGTATCTCTTGTTTCCTACTTACTGTATTTATTATTTTTAGTTCGTTTTTTATAGAACTTAATACTTTAAATTAGATGTCGGTTTATTTGAGTTCGCTGATTGTAAGTTCACCCTGGTGGCAGTGGCAGTGATCATAACGATTGGTTTATTGATGTGTTTTTTGATGAGTGTGAAGTTAGCTTGAATGGTTTTTGTTTTTAATTTCAAACTTTGAATCTAATTATTTTCGTTATCTTTATAGCTAAATATTTTTTTTTTTATTCTAGAAAACGGTCCATTTTCTTTAACTTAAAAAAATTCATTGGATTGGGGTTTGGTTTTTTGAGTGTGGCCCCTCAGAAAAAATTTGTTTTTTTATAATTTTTTTTTTATTTTATGAATACAAGTTAAATAAAAAATAATAATATTTTTTGTTTTAATCTTTATAATGTTATGTGTATAAACGGGTAAAATTTTTTTTACTAACTGTCAATATTTTGCACAATTTGGCCTTAATTGGGTTTTTGAATAAATTTTTTGAATTGTGAACTCAAACTCAAAAAATGAAAAAATTCATAAAAAAACCAATTAAGGCCATGTTGTGCATAATATTGACAGTTAGTAAAAAAAAAATATAGCCGTTTGTACACATATTATTAAGAAGATTAAAAAAAAAAAAATCTCAAACTCTTAAAAAAAAATTATAAAAAAAACAAATTTTTTCTAAGGGGCCACACTCAAAAAACCAAACCCCAATCCAATGAATTTTTTTAAGTTAAAGAAAATGGACCGTTTTCTAGAATAAAAAAAAAAAATATTTAGCTATAAAGATAACGAAAATAATTAGATTCAAAGTTTGAAATTAAAAACAAAAACCATTCAAGCTAACTTCACACTCATCAAAAAACACATCAATAAACCAATCGTTATGATCACTGCCACTGCCACCAGGGTGAACTTACAATCAGCGAACTCAAATAAACCGACATCTAATTTAAAGTATTAAGTTCTATAAAAAACGAACTAAAAATAATAAATACAGTAAGTAGGAAACAAGAGATACTGTTTGTATTATTTATACTAAACCTTTGCTCAATAATAAAACCATTTATCTTCACACTAAACTCACAATCTTTTGAATTATTATTGAAAAGCTGTTTTTAAGAAGTTAATAACAAGCTTATTAACACACAACTATTTATCAACTTTACCCAATTCTTTATTTATTATTTAGTTCTCTAACATAATATGAAAATTGTAACAATAGAAATTAGTACATTATAGAACTATAACAAAAGTTAAAAACACAAAGTAAATTTAATTTTTTGAATATCTAAAGCTTTTAATAACTTTTACTTATGGTACAGAAGAAAATGTTTTCAAATGAGTTTATTAGAGAAGCATCTGTTGTTACTAATTTATAACTAAGTTGTTGTTATGATGTACCCAAAACTTCAGAAAAAGTGACTAAGTAACCAAAACCAAATGTTTAAATTCTGAATTTTAATAATTAGAAGGTCTGCAAATGCAAAGACGCTTCATTTATACATGCAGTTTTGTAATTTAAAATGAATACTATATAATAACATTTTCTCTACTATCAAATATCACAATTATATAAAATTACTATGTTAACAAGCTTAATATTTTTTTCTTAATTTTTTCAATATGGACTTGTATGATAAAAATTTGAGCCTCAAAATGACAAAAGTTTTAGCTTTAAAAGCAACATATACAAATAAAATTAAAACTGAAATTTTTTATAGAAATTAGCTTCAAATTTGCTCTTAAATTAATTCTACTATATGAAATAGTGCTTAAAAAATCATAGCTACAATAATTTTAAGGTTTTTTATTCTATTTTATTTTATTATTTTTACTTTTTCGAAATATTTATGCAAAATCCGACCAAAAAATTTTTTTTCAAACTTCACGCTGTTTTTAATTAGCTGTATTTTAATTGTATTATTTTAAATCTTATGTTTCTTTTGAACAACTCGAAGTTTTAAAATTGTAATAAATAATTAATTTCTTAGATAAACTGGTGTAAAAGATTTCACGTTTACAAAATTTATGATAAAGTATAAAAGTTTAATCTAAAAATATTGTTTTTAATTGTTTAAAAACAACTTTATTTATTAGTCTAATATTTTTTTTCATTCTTATAATTTAAAATTTTAAAACTCTTTTGTCTAATTCGTTAATAAAAAAATGTAGCATTGTTAATAAGTATTAATAAATATTTCATAACCTTTTACTCATTCCTTACTTATTTTTTTACAACTTTACAGAAAAATAGCTTACTTATTTTTTTAAAATTTCAACTAAAGCAAAATTAATTTACAAAAATTTAAAATTTTAAATAAAGTAGTAATATATTATTTTTTGTTTTAATAGGTATAGTAATTTAACTTAGTAATATAAACAAAACTTGAGTGTTTAATTAACATCAAACTTCAGTACACGACTTAACAACATGTTTTTAGATTTTTAAATTTTTAATAAACTTAGACTGGTTTGATATAACTGAGTCATTTTTGCTTTTTAAGTAGCAACCATGTAAAAGACTATTTTACTATTAATAAGCATTTTTGTTAAAGTATTTGATTATTAATTAAATAAAAATTTTTATAAGTCTTTTTACTATAGAAATAGGTAAAAATTTTATTTAGTCAACTAATTACTGAAATTTAAAGATTAAACATTATTTCATAAGTACTATTATAGGAAGGTTTTTGAACGTATTTGTATACCATTTGCAACTTAATATCAATAGGTTCATTTTGTTTTTTATATTTTATTACACGAAGCTTTTCAAAATCATACAAGATTTCTTTGTCAAGTGATAAATCTTAAATGAAATTTGAAAAAATTTTCGTTGAGTGAATAGCTTAAAAAATAACTTTAAATATGAATAAATTAAAATTAATACAAAAATTAGAGACTCAGTAATTAAATTTAAATGCATGTTTATTAATAGATTATTAAAAACTTTGTTTTACCATTTAATGCTACTTGCGTATTTAAGTTAGGTCGCTCTTCTTCAATCAATATTGATTCCAGGCTGTAAAGTTCACTTTTCTTACATCGTTTTAAATCTTTAAAATTTTGAACAATGTCAGAGTTTTGACAGGATGTGCAATTAAAAAGATGTTCAAATATTGCGCTGTTTTTATCTGTTCCGCAGTGGTCTGCAATCCGTCGGAATATTTGCCGTGATGTTTCTCCAATGTAAGAGATGCTCTGATCTGCAGAGCAGGTATATTTATAAATAACATTTGCGTCAAAAACTTCCGAGCATTTACTTTTATTGCTGAAGTAGTCAGAAACCTTTTTGCTTGTGTAGACCGGTTTAATACTAATGTTGTGTTTTTAAAATATGGATGCTATTCGTTTTTGGAATCTTATTGAACAGCTTCCAACGTAAACTGTTGTGAAATAAGCGTAGTTTTCGGTTTCTGTTTTTTTTTTCATTTTTTGTGTTAATATTTTCATTTTGTTTAAATGTTGAATTGTCGGTTTTGTGACCTTCAAGAAATTTGTTGATTTTGGACTCTATAAGGTTTATTGGATACTGATTCTTGAATAATAAGTTTTTAATTTTTTTTAAGTTCATCTTTAAAAGCGGTAAAATTTGAGCATATATTTTCTTTGTGCTTTTTTACTACACCATATAATTTGCCTGGTTGTGAGCCTCGTGGATAAATATTATAGTAGGTATTTCGGTTAACTATGTTTTTAATATAATTTCTGCAATAAGTTGCAGAAATTAAACGAATAGCATCCATATTTTAAAAACACAACATTAGTATTAAACCGGCCTACACAAGCAAAAAGGTTTCTGACTACTTCAGCAACAAAAAAACCCCACTAAAAAACTTAACCCCAATCAAAACAAAAAATTTTAATTAAAGACAAAGGACCGTTCTCTAGAAAAAAACAAAGTTTTTATTTAGCTATTAAAATAAAGAAAATAATCAGATCCAACGTTTGGACATTTTTAAAAAAATTATTCAAGTTAAATTCACACTTGTTGTTTTTGTTGTAGCGCCGGCAGATACTTGCTTAGGGATTTGAGCTTCATTGTTTTCCCACACTTTGTAGTTTTTGATGTTGAGACTTTAGTCTTTTGACTTGTGTGTGTTTGTCAAATCGTATGTCACCAGGGATTTTTTAATAAAGGGTTAAGGATTAGTTTTTATTTCGGTGAGTTAAATTTTTTTTTAGTTTATAGACAGATTTAGTTCTATTTTAGTTAAAAGTATTTTTTTTAGTAAATTAAAAGATAGGGTAGGTGGAATAACACGTGATGGTTATATATAATTTTTTATTTGTAAGATTTTGTTCCGACAGAATTTTCTAAATATATCAAGGAACACTTCCTAATAATTTGAGGTAGTTATCTCAAAAAACGTAGGAGGAGATAGATTTTTAGTTAAATAGTCTATTTTTGCCATGTTAGTTTGTTAGTTTGCGCCTACCATAAGGAACTTAATGTTGCATCCGACTTTGATCGGTGATATCTCAAAATATATTATATATCTAGCCTGACTATACCAGACTAGAATTTTTAAATCCTTATATTAAGTAATTTTAAAATAATCAGTTTCCCCTTAAAATGTTTTAAAATGTAGTTTTATTTTAGTTTTATCGCTAGTTTATTTTAGTTTGATTTCAATCTAACGAGTTTTATTAGTACAGCAAAGTTCTATAGTATAAGCTCTTAGATAGTTTAACATTCGATTATTAAGTCATTTTATATTTTGAAACTTTTTTCTACAGTATTGTTTTATTTCGATTTCAATTCAGTTTAACTTAATAAAATATAATTTCTAATGAGCCTTACTATGAAAGTACTCAAATAAATTTAAGAAAAATAAAACTTGTTTTGTATTTAATTTTTTAATATTTATTTTGTTTTCAAATTATTGTTCAAATCCATTTTACAAGAAAACTTTTACTTTCAAAAACATGAAACAAAATTAAAAAACCTTTTAGCGTTTTTAAAATTCCAGTGGCCACTCCAAAAACGTTTTTTTTTAGCTATTAGGAGTTGACCACCTGTAAAATTTGTGAGGATATTTGTTAAAAAAATGAAGCAAAAATATTTTAATAGCGTTGCCATAAAACCTGTAATCCTGGAAAGAACTGAAATTCGTGAAATTTTGAAAAAAAGTCTATAAAAACCTGGAATTGTGAACTTAATCACCGAAAAACCGGGTATTTTTAACATTTTTTAAATGTAAAATAAATTTGATTTGACATGAAAATCTATCCTACAAATAAAAAATTTTTGTCATCTTAAAGTTTTTTGTTATCAAAATACATATTTTAAGTAGCTTTGGAGCATTTTCTCAATGTTTTTATACCATTTAATACAAGCATAATCTAACTATAAACTTAAAAAATATCCAAAAAAATGTATCTTCAAAATTCCAGAAAGAATTCAGAATACCTGGAAGAAATTTCTCAAAAACCAGTGGCAACTGTGTTTTCAGTAAAAGAGTTCTTAATAATTTTTGAATTGCACTATTTATAAGGAATCTATTGAGGTTACCAAATTTGATGACTTGTATCTCAAAAGATACATTTTATTTTTTTTAGCAATGACAAGTGTGTAATAAATAAGACAAAATAAGATCATCTTGTAAAAACTAGGTGGACCCCCATATTCTTTTATAGTTTAAACTTTTGTCCAAGTTTGTAGTTATTCAATGATTTTTAAGAAAGTTAGATGAAATTTGGTTTAGCTTCTTGCTAGGACAGTGTGTTTGGTAGAAGAGCAGAGAAATATAAAATACCTAATATTTATTTAGTAACATTTCAACATGGAATAACTTTCAATTTTCTAATTAAAAACACCTGAAATTTTTAACAAAAATTAAGGAAATACTTGAAACCTGAACAAAAATAACACGGGATAAGAAATTACTTATATATAGAAAAAAAACTGATACTGTACTTAATTTTTTTTTACTAATTGTATTAAAGCTAGGGTTTGTATGCATCAGGCTAAACCTTTTTTTTTCGGAAAAAGTAGCAAATTTTCAGTTATTTTTTGATTACATTATTATATTGTGATATTCTATCTAAAAAAGACTCTGGCTTTTCAATTCTAAGTTTTAGTACAAATTCTTAAAATTTCTGAATTTCTTTAAAAAAAATGATGTCTTATTTTATTCTGTTGTGAATATATTACTAAGATGTAAAACTTTTTCTAAATAAAAATTCAATTTTTTTAAACAAAAGATCTGTATTTGACAGTACAAACGCTTGAAATTTTCTGAATTTATATAAAATTTTAGAATTTTTTTTTATTTTATCTTGATTAGGTTAATTTAGTATGTGAATTCGTTTCTAAATAAACTTTTAGTTTTTGAAGACAAAATAATTATTAGCTAAATAGAATTATTAGGGAGAGTAAAGTATCATAAAGTTAGTGTATTAAATTAATGTATTTCAATTTATTTAAAAAGTTAAAAAACGAGTGAATTAAAGGGTTGCCACGTAACCTGGAATCCTTGTAAATCTGAAATGGGACAAATTAGGCTAAAAAACCTGGAGTTTTAAACAATTTTTACATGTAAATAATAATGTTTTACAATAAAACTAAAAATTTATCATATATAAAAAAATTCTATCATATAGTTTTTATACTGTTTAACACAGCTTTTAACCTTAAACTTAATAGTTGTATTGCAACCTAGACCCAAAATATTTACCTTCAAAAATTTAAAATAAGTTTCGAAAAAATTCCCAAAAACAAGTGACAACCCAGAAGCTAGCAATCTGTTAAATGGGGGTAAAGTTTTAAATATGTCTGTAGCACTGACAGCACAATGAAATACTTTTATGATAATTTTAGGGACTATATCTTAATGGAAGCCGATCATTTCTAACCCACTATCATTTCTAACCCGTTCACTTCTAACCCGATCATTTCTTACCCGATCACTTTTAACCCGATAACTTCTAACCCGATCACTTCTAACCCGATCACTTCCAACCCGATCACTTCTAACTCGATCATTTCTAACACGATCATTTCTAACTCGATTACTTCTAACCCGATCACTTCTAACCCGATCATTTCTAACCAGATCATTTCTAACTCGATCACTTCTAACCCGATCACTTCTAACCCGATCACTTCTAACCCGATCACTTCTAACTCGATTACTTCTAACCCGATCACTTCTAACCCGATCACTTCTAACTTGATTATTTCAAACAAGATCATTTCTAACCCGATTACTTCTAACCCGATTCAACCCAATCATTTCTAACCCGATCATTTCTAACCCAATCACTTCTAACCCGATCACTTCTAACCTGATAATTTCTAACCCGTTCTACTTGTTTATTTTATTTCTTAATTTTAATATATATTGTTTCAAAAACTAACTAGTCTTATAAAATTAGTAAAGTATTTTTTTTTTTAGTTTCTTTGAAACATTGTAATTTTAATGTGTTACGTAAAAAAACATTGTTAGTATGAACTTTAACTTTAGTATTAACTAAACATAAGTTTTGTTTACTTTTATCACCTTATTTTTTAAAACTTCATTCTACACATAATTTAATTTTTTTTTCATTATTTCATATTTTTTGTTTTTTAAATCTACTTTAATAGCCGTTTTTCGTTAATAAAATACAATTCACTAAATCGTTTTCTTTACAATATTTTGAACTATTCTTTGTAGGATTTTAAAGTAAGGACTTATAACTTTATTTAAGTTAAATCTTATAATAGTTCACGTGACTATGATAATTTTAACATAAGTAAATTTTTAAAAGTAAACCTTGACAGTTGTAATATTCAGATACAAATAACCTTTATATTACGGTCCAATAACTACAATGTAAGTCTGTTATAAATGTTGTATTATTGCTGAATAATGTACTAGCTATTTATAATAGGTTATTTTTTAGTTTATTTTTATAACTTTCACAAATTGTTATACAACTTACATAGGCCTATTAAGATAATGGAACTTAAACAAAGACTAGCAGAAATTAAATACTTTTGTTATATTAAGTGTAAAAGCCTGAACTTTAGGTATAACCTAAATATTAAAACAGTTATGTCGTATAACAAACTGCAAAAGTATATTACGTCGATTGAGCGTCTTGATTTCACATTATTAATAAATTCCTACTTAGTCCTAAAGCAAAAAACGTCAATAACAATTAAATAGACATGTTTATTTGTATAACAAGTCCGAGGTTAATCAAATCTCGCCCAGGTAATCTTCTTTAAAACCTTCACTTAAATCTATATAAAATACAAAATGTTTTAATTACGACTTAAGTTAGTACTTTAGTAGACAAAAGTTCTTTAAAATTACTTCATTATGAACAGTTGAAATAACGTAAGTATAAACGAAACAAGTAATGAAAAACATTTTAAAATAGAGTAACAAATTAAATATAGTTAAATTAAGTATAACTAGAAGCAAAAGCTTATAAAAACTACATCAAGTTTTTTGTTTCCTTTAATCAACTATTTTTTCAGACGATTATTACACGCAACATATTTACTTTTTATTCATTACAGAAAAGCCAGCTTAAAATCTATTGACTTTATTCACGGTGTTTTTTTTGCACCTCTAAATTTCTAAAAACAATTTTTGCACCTCTAATTTTCTATAAACCTGTATCAGAGTTTCACAACACAAACAAATTTTTTTATTTTATTATAAATTTTAGAAATATATAAATTAATCAAGTAACTTATACTCATATTTCATATTTAATTTTCGCTGAATAATCATAAGTTCTTGTGTTTTTGGAAACCTGTAATACAATAACTTTTAAAAGATATCAAGAAATTTTTTAATAAAGTTTCTACTATTAATCGTGAGAAGCTGTTTTTGCAATTTAAATTTTGAAAACTTTTAAGTTTTCATGTTAAATGTAAATTTGTTTTTCTTTATATACATCATATTTTGAAAGAAATAAAAATCAAAATAATAAGTTTTCGACACTTAACTTTTATAGTTAAGTTTATTATGTAATATACCTTAATAAATCTTTAATTATAAATTACCATTTGCTAAATGAAAGAAAATTAAATTTAAGTTCTAGTAAATGACAGGTTCTAAATTTTGAAAAACGTCTACCTCTACTTTTGACTATTTAAACAGTATACACTTTCGTTTTAAGAACTTAGAATTTAATTAAAATAATTTAAATGAAACCACCATACTAATTACGATTACTAAATTATTAAGTGTATTATTTCGAGTTTCATATATACTGATATTAATATTCTTAAAAAGTTGTATTTTATATAAATTCGCCTTAAATTTGAATGCAACTTGCCAATCTGGTCTCCATAATTAAAAAAATGTATATTAACCATATAAAATCTCTTCAAAGAAAAAGTACGGAGTAGTCTTTAATGGCTGCAAAACCCATTATATTTCTTACATTGACGACTATCAAAACTTAATACTTAGTGTTTAAAAGACAGAAGACTTAGAATTTTCGTAATGCTATTTAAAATTAATTAACCCGAGTTAATAATTAATCCATTTCAACTTTATTTAAATAATTAATTAACACGAAAATAAACCATTGATTTATAAACCTAACGAAAATAAACCATTATAAACCATTGATTTAATATGTAGAACTTGGGTAACTCTATAGTTTAATTTTGTTATCAGCGCCTTTCCTCTGTAAATAATGCAAGGTTTTTCAATATTTTTGATAGACATTTATTTAGTCTGTGTTCCTAATGTGCTTTGGACTTATGCACTTATTTTTTTTTTTTTTTTATAATTGTCTGTACCTTAGTTCCAATAATATTTATTTTAGTTGTATCGATTATGCTTTAGCAAAGCGACAAAAAAAATTGATAAGAAAACAATGAAATACAAAATGTTTGCACAAATGTACAGAACCTAACTCTAAAAGTCAGGATGTGTATATCCGTTTGATTTTTTAACAAAAACAAATTTTATTTATGAACTTATGTAGTTTGTTTGAATTCTGACATTCTAGTATGTTATAAAAGAATTTTATAAAAGTAACCATTAACCTTCTTTTAATGAAAAAGTGCGTAATTCAGACTGTTTAGCTGATTGCTGCACTAAAATTTTTGAAATAGTTTAATAAATCGTCTCAATATGTGTTGCTGAATTTTTAAGTGAAGGTTTTTTGGAAAGAAAGTGGAGGTTAATTCTAAATTGAAAGATTGTGCAGCTATTTTTGGTTTTATTGGAACCACTGATCGATGAAAGAATTGATATCAAATTTGCTTATTCAGAAATTAAAACCAAATTTGTTAAAAACCTTCTTCTTCAAATCATAAATAAGTCAATTAGTTTTATACAAAAGTGTTAAATTCTTTTGCTGTTAATCTTTAAATATTAGATAAAACTATAGGTTTTAATTTAAAGGTATATAAATTTGCGTCTCTTTGTTACGTGGCATTCAGTTTAACTGGCCCAGATTTTGATGCCTGGGTCTAGTGTAGGATAACAAACTTCCAATGGCAAAGAATATAAAATTAAATTTTAACAAAGCTAACTAAACATTTAGTTTTATTTTAAACAAAACTAACTAAATTTCATTAAAAAAACAACTTTATTGGGATTAATTTGTTTTTAAAACAAATCCTTATTTTATAACAATAATAAACAAATGTATTAATATAGATCGGGTTAATAATTGTCGGGTTAGATCGGGTTATAAATGATCGGGTTAGAAATGATTGGCTTAAATCGGGTTAGAAGTGATCGAGTTAGAAATGATCTTGTTAGAAATGAACGGGTTAGAAGTGATCGGGTTAGAAATGATCAAGTTAGAAATGATCGGGTTAGAAGTGATCGGGTTAGAAATGATCGGGTTAGAAATGACCGGGTTAGAAGTGATCGGGTTAGAAGTGATCGGGTTAGAAGTAATCGAGTTAGAAGTGATCGGGTTAGAAATGATCGGGTTAGAAGTGATCGAGTTAGAAGTGATCGGGTTAGAAGTGATCGGGTTAGAAGTGATCGGGTTAGAAGTGATCGAGTTAGAAATGATCGGGTTAGAAATGATCGGGTTAGAAGTGATCGGGTTAGAAATGATCGGGTTAGAAGTGATCGGGTTAAAAGTGATCGGGTAAGACGTGATCGAGTTAGAAGTGATCGGGTTAGAAATGATCGGGTTAGAAATGATCGGGTTAGAAGTGATCGGGTTAGAAGTGATCGGGTTAGAAATGATAGCGAGTTAGAAATTATGGTAAACCATCTTAATAAACTTTTTCAAATTTGAAAAAAAAGTTTACTAGAAATTTCTATTGTTAGTAAGTTATGCAACTACAACGTATCTAATAGGTTGTTTTGTTTAATCTGGTTATAAAACCAATTCGAGTTGAGCAGGGTTTCCCAAACTTAGTTTTATAAACGTTTTTTGGCAGAAATTCAAGAAATTTGATTATTTTTCTAGATATTGCCCCACTATGCCCTTAATTATTAATTTAGTTTTATTGGCCTTACTAATTGACACCACTGGATAGCCAAATTACTCTTAAAGATCAATATTGCTAACTTTAAGAAAGTGTTTGTCTAAATCGTTCCAAGTTTAAAAGTTTTTGCGCGTGGAACCTGTAAAACCCATATAAAGTAACATTTCAATTTCTCAGTAATATTGTATAATTATAAACATTTATTTAGCTGAACTTTAATTTTATCCTAAAAAAGACTAGAAAGCTAGTTGATTTAGAAATCTGGGTGAAAATTAGAAAATTTAAAAGAAGTTCTTAAAAAAATATGGCGACCCTGTCTATTTAAAATTAAAATTTAGCTTTATTACATTTATTAAAATAATAAAAATTACTACATGTTAAAAATAGTTATTTGCAGTTACAAAATTTAATTTTAAAAAATGCTTGATATAAGTCAAAAAATAACAAACTTTTCTAGACAAAAATGTACTAAAGATATATTTTCAATCTATCTATTAAAAATTATCTGCAATTACTTTTCTAAAGTTATCATACTTTTATTTTAAAAGCCTAAATAAGGGTATCACAAACTGCTGGCCACATGCCAAATGTGGCTTTACAAATGAAAATGTTTAGCTTGCAACTAGCTTTTTAGATTAAAGAAAACTAATGTACAATAAGCAAATTTATGCTTTTTTATAATGATAGTTTACAAATACAGTTTTTTGCTTGTGAGTAATTTAATTTAAGCTGCCTATTTTATTTTATTATCTTAACACAATTACCCTTTTGTCAGGGTTTCACAAACTGATAATACTAAGTAAAACTGAAGATTTTTTTAAGATTAATCTCAAAAGATTTTAAATATTTTTTTAAAGGATGACAAAAAATGGCTTATGGTAAATTCAGGATAATTTAAACTTTTTAAAAGCTCAAGCTGGCTCAGGATAGTTCTTTTTTTATAGTCAGGATACTTTTAATATCTAGGTTGCCACACTTTCAGGATAACTAACAATTTTTAAGTTTTTGAAAATCTAAGAACAGCTCAGGATAATTTGGATGTTATCTTTAAACTCTGCCTTACACAAAATAGATTTTTTATCATAGATACAGAATTGTTTTGGATGTTTAATAATCTGAGGAATTGTTCTTTTAAATTGAATTCGGTTAGAACATTTTGTTATTTTATAATCAATTTTGTTTAAAAAATTTCTTTTTTTATACATTTGAAAAGTAAAAACAAAATAAAAAAGTAAAATAACTCAGGACCACTGAGTACAGTTTTTGGACTCTCAGTAGAGTTTTTGACTCAAAGAGTTGCAATCCTGCTATTTTTTTTAATTTCAGAACATTATTTCATACATTTTGTACGAGATTTACAGGGTTGCAACAAAACCTGGAATCCTGGAAAAACCTTGAATTTTACAATGTAGGCTAAAAAACTTGAAACTTGAAAAACTTTGAAAAAGATAAAACTAGAATAACTTGGAATTTTTAATTTAAAAAAAACTGAAAAATCCGTAATTTTTAACAGTTTTTACATGTAAAGTAGTGAAATTTTAAAATTCAATTTGACACAAAAATTCTAATGTAAAGGTTTTTTTGTCATTACAAATTTTTTTATTAAAAGTCATATCTAATGTAGCTTTACAATTTTTTTTTAATGTTGGATTGGAATGCTATTTTATACATTTTTTTACCTTAAACTTAATTTTAACTATAACTTGACCCAAAATCAAGTACTTTTAAAACCTGGAAGAAATTTTGAAAGCCTGGAGAAAGTTTGTCAAGGATCACCGTCAACCCTGAATTTAGTTAGGAATGTTTCAATATATTTTTTTAAACAATTTTGTTGAAGAACTTGATAAAAACTCTGTATGACTACAGAGTTTTGTACAGTTATTTTGACTCAAAGAGTGACAATCTTGTTTAGTACAAAATTTTTAACTTTCTAGTAGAAGATGCTAAAAAATGAACAGTTAACAACATATTTATTTAAAAGTGCACACAAATAACTTTTTTAGTAAACCTTGCCTGTTCCTTTAAAAAGACTGCGAACTCCTGGTCTAACATATAAAACTTAACTTCTTTTCTTTTTACATTTAACAAGTTTTTTTTTTTGTTTCTATGGCTTTTATGAAATATTATTTTTCAACAAGGCAAGCAGTTCTATGGTTGTTAACTCCAAAATAAAATAAAGTAATACAATAATTAGGTATACTTATAATTACATGAACTAATAAAACATACCATATTGTTTTGGTGCACAACCCTCCGAATTCAGAAACTTAAAATTTTGATAGCCCAAATGGTTTGAAAATTTGTTTTATAAAGGAAATTTTAGTTAAAAATTTTTGAGCTTATTTGTTATTACATAATTTGTTTTCAATTATAAGATAAAATAAAACAGTTAATAATTAATTGTTATGTAAACACAGAAGCTTATGAAAACGCATAATCTACTCAACAGCAAAACATACTCAAGAAGAAATGACCGTATTCAGCAACAGATGGCAGCTTTGTTATGAGTTTTTCTCATTGAAGTAAATCCTGTAAACTTTTAATTAATTTTTGTTGTTTACAGTTTATGCTAAATTAGTAACTTTTTGAACAAATAGTTTAATGTCAAAAATTATAAATATAGGGTATGCTCAAACAATTTAACTAAAATACATAACCATTGATCACTTTTTAAGCTGGTTTTAGGTGTATTTTAAAGTTTAATTAAATAACTTTTTTTTTTCCATATTTGCTTTGTTTAAAAGCATTATAATAGTTTTTGTTAGTGAATTTAAATATAGCTGTTAATCTACAATTTATGGATATTAACTTAAGGATGTAGTAATACTTTAATAAGCCATTTAAATCTTTTTTTAGCATTTAAAACAATTGATTGAAAATCAATAATAGATATATTACTAATTAAGTATTGTTAATAATCAAATGTAAGTTCAAATAAAATTGGCCATATGATATATCCAGTTTATGTGTTTTAAGTTACTATTATAAATAACAGTTAGCTTTATCATTCTTTTACTCAGTCTGTTTTCTCAGAGAGATTTTTACATGTTGTAGTATTAAAATGTTTTAGTTTCATAATGTCATACAATTTTGAATTATATTTTGACCTAAAAGTTTATAGATAATATTGTATATGTTTTAAAATTATATACCTATACGTACACCTAAGACTTATATATTTTATGGCTTATAATTACAAATATAATACCTTAACATAATGGTAAACGACTGCTAAAACTGTATATTAAATATGATATTGAAAAAACAAAAGAATTTTGTATCAAATTTATAGTGCATTTCAAATTGTTATTATATTTTATACTATAAAATTATCACGCGATAAACTTTTGATTATGCAAAAAATTGTAGATATATTTTTATAAAGAATACAGTCAGGCCAATATAGAACTATTTGAGACAATTCTGCTTTTTTATTATTTTATATCAATTTTATCAAAAACATTGGTAAAACAAACCTTTTGAGGCTTTAAAAACAATTTAAAAAAAATGTTTTTCGGGTTGTAACTTATTTTGTCTATTTAATAACAAAAACTGCAAAATATATTTAGTTGCTACTTTTCTTTATTTCTATTAATGATACTGTTTTGAGCAATAATTAATTAAATTGTTAAGATATAAATTAAAAAGTAACTATTTTTTTGTATTTTTTTGACGATAAATTAATTTTGTTACTGTTTTCCAAGTGTTATGCATTGAAATATTTACTATAATAAAGTATTTGTTTACTATTTATTTGTTCACAACTAATTTGTTTTGTAGTAAGTTTTAACTGACAGTTAAGTTTTAAGGCTGTTTCCAACTGATATCCAAAATCAACACTAATTATGATGTAAATGCTATTACCTTTTACAAATGTAATTTTTATCAGAATATTTTTAATATACTGTTATTGAGAGTTATAAATTAACGTTGCTCAGTTCAATTTACTATCTTACTGTATTTGATAAAATTTGAACTTTTTTCACTGAAGCAAGGTAATAAACAAAATAATTATTTGCTTATTTGTCATTATATTTCAGAATTAGATTCTAAATTTATATTAGTCTAAAACTACAGAACATAGAAACACAAACTTTTTCTACCTTTCAAAAATGCTTTTTTGAAACTATATAAAACGAAGTTTAGTATAACTTGCTACACTATCTACCACTAAATGTTATGAAAAAATTTAATTCAAAATTAATTTATCAATTAAAAATAGTATATGAATAAATTCTTTTTTTTTTTTCAAAAAAAACTTCGGTTTAGTTAGCTAATAAAGATCTATATTATTAAAAATGTCTCTGATGGCGACTACTAATGTTATTATTTCGTCTTTAATATGGTTTATATGAGTTTCCTTCATTAGGGTTTTTCCTAAATGAGTTGTAGTGGTTGTTTGGATAAAAGTTTCTTCCATATTGGTTGTAGGAGTTGTTTTCATAAGAATTTCTTCCATATTGGTTGTCGGTGTTGTTTTCATAAGAATTTCTTCCATATCGGTTGTCGGTGTTGTTTTCATAAGAATTTCTTCCATATTGGTTGTCGGTGTTGTTTTCATAAGAATTTCTTCCATATTGGTTGTCGGTGTTGTTTTCATAAGAATTTCTTCCAAATTGGTTGTCGGTGTTGTTTTCATAAGAATTTCTTCCATGTAAATTGTTAAAATTTTCACTATTTCTATTATTAGTTGATCTCCCATGGTAGTGATGATAGTTGTAATTGTGTGTTACAGGGTTAGGCTGATAAATAAAATTACCACTCTTTTCGTTTCTAAAGATATCACTACCATCGTTTCTAAGGTTAATGTTTCTTGCATTAGTAAAATTATTATTACCTACATTATTTCGTCTAGTAGAAAAATTTCTTCCATATTGATTGTCAAAGTTGCTATCATAAGAATTACTTCCATTTGCGTTGCTAAAATTTTCACTATTTCTATTATTAGTTGATCTCCCATGGTAGTGATGATAGTTGTGATTGTGTGTTACAAGGTTAGGCTGATAAACAA
This sequence comes from Thalia democratica, assembly GCF_965202585.1. Taxonomy (NCBI): domain Eukaryota; kingdom Metazoa; phylum Chordata; class Thaliacea; order Salpida; family Salpidae; genus Thalia; species Thalia democratica. The sequence continues at coordinate 141,826 of NC_139169.1, forward strand.
AGTTAAAACTCCCTTCGTTTCTAAAGTTAATGTTCATTGGATTACTATATTTATTATTACCTACGTTATTTCGTCTAGTATGATTATTTCTTCGGTTAGAGTTGAATCTAGACTTACTTCTTGAAAAGTTACATTTTTTTAGATTGATGTACTTTTTTCTGGCAACCTTTACAGCATCCCACCTTCTTTTCTGTTTCTCAGAAAATTTTTCTGAGGTATCTGAATCTTTATCACTACTTTTACTTTCTGAACGTTTTCTTTTCTTAACTTTTCGATTTTTTTCATCTTCAATGCGTTTAGCATTACGTTCATTTCTTTGGTTCATTTCAAAATATTCTTGCTCTGAGAAAAGATTAAGTTTTATTGCTGAATACCAGTTATAGCAAAATAGATTTCTACTTAAGCTTTAATAAAAATTATATTTGTGTCTGATAAAATCTTTTAATACAAAAAAATTGAAACATTTTAACATTTTACAACTTAATAAACTAGTAGCAAGTTTTTGGTAAAAGCTGAAACATTTTTGTACACTTTTAAAGATTTGCTAGATTACAAGACCATTATTATCAAATCACGTGACAATTTTATAATCATTTAACAGACATAATAACATTGAAATTTTGTACCTGTTCAAATCAAACGTGCTTAATTACTTATTTATATGTATTTACCATTATCTTTTATGTTGTAAAACTAATTAAACACCAATCTAACTGCCTATTAGGTATACTAATCATTGTTAATTGATAACAAAAAAAGCTATATGAAGTTTATTCTTAATTAACAATGTATTAGTAATTAAAGTTTATCTTAACTATATTAAAAAACTTAATTGACCACAAAAATTCAATACAAAATTACATCTTCGACAGATTTAATTAAAAAAGTCTTAAAAGTATAATAACGGTAAATTTGGTATTTAATTTAGTTAAGAGATCATGTTATACATTACTACCTTTATAACCAAAACGAATTCAATCTATATCACAACATGTTAACTTTTTATTTATTTTAAAATTAATACTTCAAAAAAGTAAATTATTTTACCATTTCTTCTTTCAGCATTATAAGCTTCAATGACAATTGCTTTTTCTGATTCATTAAGTGAACACGACGATAAAATTTTTGTTCCTTGTGCTGTTTTTAGTCTATATAAACTTTTAGAGCAGCCTTTCACGTCCAACTTTGTCAATTTTTCTTTCTTGTAATTAATATAAAAGCATACTTCATTTTTATCTGTAAATTTTTGTAAATTTATCTTGTATATAAACAACGTTCACAAATAGATTAAGAATTTTGTAATAGATTATTATTTTTTTCTAAGTAACGAATTTATATTTTTTAACTTATTTCACGACTTTTAATGTTAAGTATGATTATTTATACAATAAAAACACTAAAAACTAAAGTTCAAGTTACATCTGCAAGAATATACAATACATTTTTTAGGTTATGTTAACTTCATAACAACTACTTAAATAGAAAGCAAATTTTGTTGCTAAGTTTTTATTATATTTATTAAACAACTAAAAAACCCCTTACAACAGTTATATAAATTGTATCAGAACTTCAAAAAAATTTATACAATTTATAGAACGATTATAATATATAAATTGTTTGAAAATATAAAAAAAGTACAATTATTTGAAAAAAAAATACTTTTAAAAGGTTATAATCTTGTTAGTATATATAATTCCTACATTAAATCTATTGAAAGTTTAGTAACAATTCAAAAATTAAAACTTTGATTTTAATGATAAATATTATAAAAATAAAAAGTTTGTGTATACACTTTAAACTCCCCTTAAAACACATAAATTTTTTTGTTCCGATTTTTAAGCTTATTTATTATAAAAAACATAAATAAATTTTAAGTTAAACAAATGAACTTGTGCATAACAGTTGGATATTGAGCAGAATTTCATTTTTCAGTGATTAAAACTAAATTTAGTGCTTAATTTGTTTGTGTATTGCTGATTTATTTTAAACTGCGTTCAATCTATATTTTTTAATCAACTATTTTTAAAATAATGTATGAAATGGAAGTATAAATACGTCCAACTTTTGTTATTTTTCAGTTTAAAACACTTTAAAACTTATGTTAAGTTTAATTCATCTGGCAACTTAACAGTAGTACCTAAAATAGTCATATATAGCTATTTTTTTACCAATTTCATCTTATTTGGTATTTATTTTATTAAAAAACATAGTGTTTATTAATGAAATATAGCTTTCATGAAGAAAAAGTATTTAAAATTTAAGATTTTAATTATTTTTATTCAAAATTCCAGGTTTTTTTTTCAAAATTTCTTAAATTTCAGATTTTTCAATGATTTTTAGCCTAAATTGTCAAACTCAAAGTTTTTTGGCAACCCTGTTAAATGAACTCATATCAAAATTGTAATCAAGGTGCCTTTATCGGTGCAAAAACAAAACCAGCTTGAGTGATAAAATATTGACTTAAGTAACACCAAACTAGCCTGTGTTAAAAATAAAACGTGAAAACAAAGAAAGTTAAACAAGCCAAAAACTAAAAAAAAGTTATCAGAAAAAGTCATAAAAAATATGCTAAGATTTATAGGATAAAACTAAAAACTCAAACTAGCCGGAGTTTTGCAAAAAAAAAATAATTAGCCTAAGTTTAAATAAAAACTTCAAACTAGTTATAGTTTTTCAAGAAAATCAGAGTTATTTTGAGTGTGTGGCAAACCTAAAATTATATATATTTATTGTTTTATTTACAGCTGCTTTTTCTAATCTACACTTATTAATTTGTACATAGAAATTATTTAAAATTCTAGGTTAGAGGGTAAAATTGCCATCCTTTAATAATTACTAATAATAGGTTTTCGAATCCTAGTAATACGGAAGTATTGTTTATGCTTATATTTCTAAATAATAAAATAATTTTCAATAAGTCTTATTTTGAAATTTCGTAAAACTTTAATATCAGCGTTGGTTATTGAAACAAAAAAGTTGTAACAATTTATTTACAATTTGATTAGTTTCATAAAACCTAAAGTTAAGGAAAATTTAAAATAAAGAAATAATGATTTAAAATTAAAAACAAGTACTTTAAAACTTTTTTGTCTGACAGTTTATATCTACATTAGTAAGACAGCTGTTTTTTTTTTTCTGTTTCTTGAAACAACTGCCTTGTCTTGCACTATCTTTTGTTTTGATCATGTCTAAGTCAGATGTTAAAATCACATACCTTCCAAATTCTTCAATACCTAGTGATAGGCTACCAGATATTTTGTTTTTCACATGCTCTGGTATGAGGTGCAAAAAATAAGTTTCTGCAATATTTCCTTATCTTTTTACTGCAGGTTTATACTTAGCATATGACCACCTTGTTATTTTACATTTTAACTTTCATATATAACACAGTTTACTTATTGAATATTTAAAATATCTGTATGGTATATTTAATTTAAACACCCGACTGCTACTTTATCAATCAATTATTTATTTTTTATTTTTTTTTTTTTTACAATTGTTAAACACAATATATATGTAATTTAAGTCATTGTGATTTAAAGTATGTCGCTGCAACTTAATTATCGGTGAGTATTTTGTAAGCTTACTGCTTAATAATAAGTTTGGTTTTTTTTAAAGTTTTTTAAGTATTTTAAGTTTTGATTTCTAAATTTTTTTTTTTTTGATTTTTACATTTGAACTAAATCTGGTTCCTAATTATATATAACTTTGATTTAATCTTTACAAGCATTTAATCTATAATATACATGTTACATTAAGTTTCTGTGACTTTTATTGTCTTCGCCGTTGTTAAATTAATTAAATTTTATTGATTCACAAACTAATGGTTGATGTTTTATTTTCGTCCAAAATAGATTACAAACATAAAAGCTAAATTAACAAACTTTGCAATACAAATTAAACAGTTGAAATAACCTCATTTATATTGTGACCTAATTATTAGATGTAATGAATGTATTTCGTTCATTCATTAATACTAGTAAATTTGAATCAGTTTATCTTTTCATTAACGTGAGTGCTTTGTTTATATTGTGATGTGTTGTTTTGTTGTGTGTTTTAGTTTACTTTAAGTGTTTTAGACTTAATATTTACAAATTTTATATAGTTTACAACAGTCGGATTTAATATTAAGTATTTTACCTTTTATTATTTATTATCTGTAGTAATTATTTTATTTTAATAAAAAACATGTATACACCCACTTTGTTCTATGCTTCTATTCTTTCATTACAGTAATTATTTTTTTACAGAACCCAGTTGAAGTGTGTTGATTCGTTGACACACAGAAACATATGTTGGTACAACAAAGGAAGATTACTGTACAATTTGTTTTATTTTTTAAAATCAAAATTCTTTTTAGTCTTTTCCTCAAAATAATCTTTGTTTTTATGAAATCAATCAACTTATCTAAAACATATATAAAATAATAAATTCATAAAATGCATAAAATAATTATTCAAAACAGGCAGTATAACATTATTACATACAATCACTATATATATAATCAATACATAAACAAAATAAACATTATTACTTAAACAAATTTAAAGAATTTTCTATTTTTTACTTAAAAACTAGAGTTCGTGTAATAGAACATCAGAGAGTTAAAAGATATATAGTTGAAATAGCTCCATATTTTTTATCAGGAGTAAATATGGCTAAATTTAAACAGTTTTTAAATTTTATTTATACTTTGATGAACAAATTACTTTTATTTGAAATTTTGGCGCCTCTTTAAGATTTCTAAGTGAAAATTTCTACACGAGTAATCTGGAGTAACATTTTGTATCAAAACAAGCAAACCTTTAATCGATATACAAGAACATTCATAAGTCAAATTCGTTCAGTTGTTTTTAAGATTCATAAAGTTTCATGAATTTTGGTTGTTTTAAAAGCTTTACTCTTTTGGCCACAAGAAGTGCTGAATAGTGTTTTCTTCCGCTAGAATAACCTTTTACCTAAGCTATGGCAATCATTATGTAAAAAAATCAAAAATAAATCAAACAACCGACCTTTGTTTAAGAAAATTTTAATTTAAATTTTCAATTCTAATGCGTATTTATAGAAGTAATCTATAGTAATTTGGTTTTAATTTTATTTGAGAAAAATTAATAATAAATAGCCGACATTCAAGTTTCAAGTTTTTTTTACGACAATCAATCTTGAATTTTATATGTTTAGACAATAATGTTAGTATGATTTATTATTATACAAGTACAAATTATAGACTGGTGCAAACATGTACAAATAAAATGTAAAAAGGTATGTTTTTTTCATCTTACTCTAAGACTTTTTTGCTATGTATTTGTTGCTTGCCAAAAAAATTTACATTCAAGCTCTAATGTTAAAACCACTAAAATATTTGAGATTAATTGACTAAAATAATGTTAAAAATTAATTAAGTTTAAGTTTTTGAAAAATTTAATCAAGCAGTTTTTGAAACTAAAAAAATACTTGATATAAACATACTTAAATTTAGCCTTTAAACTGCTAATATTTGTTAATGTTTTGAGTTACGAACTTTGAAATTTTTAATTTGAACAATTAAGTTTATCACTGTATGACAAATTACTTATTCACTATTTTGTAATATTGAACATTCTTGATAAGTATTTTTATATTTTATATTGTTTGATCAACTAATAGCTTTAGTATTATTGTTGATTAATTCTATAGATTTTAATTTGATTTGTTTTCTTTTTGTTTTCACTGTATGAAGTTAGAATACTAACACTTAAAAAGTAATGTTCAAAGACTTCGAACATTACTTTTCAAGTAGAATCACTACTTAGAATCTAAATAGTACAAGTAATTTTAAATAATAAGTTGCAAATGTAAGTTTTGTATATACTTGTGAAAACACTTTTCAAGCCAACTTGTATTGAAACAAGTAGAATTTCTTATATATAGCCAACTTTTCAGGGTGACTTTTAAAAAACCCCGCTAAATTTATAGAATGACAAACTTTTTTTGAAAACCCTGCTAATCTAATATAATTTGTCAAAGATATTTAGTCTAAAATATCCAGTTCACTAAGTGTTACTCATGTTTTTCGCAGTATTTTCTTGTGTATACTAAATATATTTTTTCTTTATTTAACTTTAAATCAATGCATTTCCTAAATAGAATTTTTTTTTTACTTTCAGATTTTTACAGGAATTCCACAGACTTGGGATATTTTGGAAACTTAGGAACACTCTGGATATTTTGAAGTTTTAAAAAAATCTTATCTTTAATGCAGGCCAACTCAACACAATTTTATTATCTAAGAAAAAACGCAGGTGACAGTTTTTATTTTTTTATTTTGAATGAGATTTATTTGATTTATAATTAATATTTTGTTATTTTTTATCTAGTTTAGCTAAGGAACTTGATTTTTATTAAATTTGGAAAGAAAAAAAAAGTTTGAGAATTTCAATAAACTCAGGATGACTTAGACAGTTTGTGGTAACTCAAGACAGTTTTTTGATTTTGAGAGTGGCAACCCTGTTTTTATAAGTGTCAGGCAAGTTTTATGTAATTTTTAAAAGCAAACAATATACATTAGCATAACCATTTAAAAAAATTATTTTGAACTAAAATTTCTTACCAATTTCAATATGACTGTTTAATAGTTTTATTTTAGTTTTAGTAAAGAATGGCTAAGCATAAGCAAGCATATATAATATATAAGTTATATACTAAAAAGATTATTTCAATAATAAATATTTAAAACATAATCAAAAGTGTCCAGGAAAAATGTTAAATAACAAAAAACTTAACATGACAACTTGCATGATTAAAATGAAATTGTTTAAGTTAAGTTATCAAGTCAAGTCTTTATTCAAGTTGTGATGTTAGAAATTGTTGCCATTGTTTAAACTAAATAAGAGTTTTATAAAGTTATTGGCAACAGTTTCCTAGAATTTTCTAATTAATATTAGAATACCTTTAAATAAAATTATCTTTACATTTATTACATAAATTTTAAACTTTTCCTCCATAAATTGAGCTACATTTCACAAAGGAAAAAAAATTATTATATTTATAAAATCAAGTTCTTTTTATGCTTTAAATAGTTTTCTTTGCTTAATATATATATAAAAAGAGCCTGAAATTTTTTATAGTGGTGTTTATTGGAACTTAAAATATTTATAATATATTAAGTTGTAATGAGCTTACTAGTTTATCATTAAGTTGCAATTAAGTTGTTTTTGTATTCTGATGTAAATCATTTAAAACAATCATTATATATTAAAAATTAAAATTAATTTAATTCAAAGGTTTTAAACAAAGTGTTACCGTATTATTTTTCAATAAAAGAATATTTTTCTTATTTTCCTGTTTAAATTAAAATACAACGAAAAAGTATATTAATTAGTTTACTAAAAAATTAAAAATTGAATAAGTATTTACAACATTTAATATGACACAAACTACTAGCCTAATGATTTAATTTTTACAAGTTGATAATTTAATTAGTATAAATGCAAGTTTGTTAGAAATGCCTTAATGTTTTTGAGCTTACTAGTATATTTAACAAAAAAATATTCCTTTAATATGACCAAAATTTTAAAATGTATAATTTTTATTGAATGTACAACAATACAAATACAGAAAATATTATACTTCTAAAAGTATTTAATTCATTTAAAATAAAAGTTATATGTAATTATTTTAAATTAAAAATATGTTTAAATAAGAAAGAAATTCTGATTTAGTAGAAATTTGTAAAGCTTGATACAGCTTTTTAGCTTTGTTAGATAAAACTATTTTAATAGCTGTATGGTCAATGACTTAGTTTAAGTAGTATACTTGCATAACCTATATTCTTGTTATTTAGTTTAATTTTTTCAGATTTGTATAAAAAAGAAAATACAATGAGTGAATACATATCTTTAGACATATGGAAATACAACTTCGATGCAAATATGGAATTTATAAGTAACCACATAAAAAATGTGCAAAATTTGTATATTGCAATGGTATGTTATAGCTTGAATTTCTTCTATTATAATGCTTTTAAACCTATTTTAGTAAGCTAATTAATTAGATACTAAAATACAAACTTAGCGTAATAATTTAAATACAAACTAGTTAGTAAAATATTTATATTTATTTTCAGATAAATTATCTGATTCATAAATAATAATCTTAATTAATGTTTGAAATTTAACTATGATAAAGAACGTAGAACTTTCATTAATAGACTTAATTTATTTTTCTAAGGATACCGAATATCCCGGATGCCCGTTAGGTGATGATCAACAATTTAGAACGAGTAACAGAGGTACTCAAGTGTACGAAGGTCACTTGAAACCAAATGTGGATATCTCAAATGTAATAAGCGTTGGACTTTCAATAATTGATCCTAATGGATATTTTCCACCTCTTAACATAAGATTCAACATTCAGTGGGATAAAAGGTTAGGATTTTATTTTATACGCTGCATTTTCTAACAAACTAATTTTAATAAAAATGTATAATTTAATGTGTCAAACATGTATATTAAACTTATTAAAGTACTTTTTTCGAAAAACCTCATGATGTGATGTATTTGAATGCTATTTAGTTCAACTACTTGTACTATTTTAAGTTTTTTAGTTATATTTACAACTTTTAGAATGCACTAGTTTTATGTTAACTAACAAGTTACAAACTTACTTATTAAAATATCTGAATAGTCATATAATTCTATTTAAAAGGATTAACAAGAACTAATTATTCGAAAAAGTACTATTAAAAAATAATAATTTAAAAGTGCTAAAACTACTAAACCAGCTTAACTTTGCAGTAGTGAAGAAAAAAATGATGGTTCAATTGAATTCCTTGAAAAAAGCGGAGTTAATTTATCATTGTACCAACAAAATGGAATCCCTAGAGATAACTTCCGTTCAAAATTTTTGCAACTTGGTTTAATGGGGAACCCAAATTTCAAATGGATAACATTTCAAGGGTTCGTTTGAGGTTTATTAAACCAAGCTAAAATGAATTGTTTGTAACTTGTGTACAACCAAAATCTAAGAAAAATAATATTTAACAATGTAGAATATACTATTTTGATGTTAATTTAAATTAACAAAATAATGAAGATAAACATACATTATAAGATATTTTCAAACTGTAACTAACTACTTGATTTACTTTTACTGTTTAAATTTGATTGATAATTTATATAAAAGATTTGAAAATTACTTGAGTATGAAATTCCGTTTTAAAACATAACGAAACAATGTTGACTTTTTGTTTGATCCAAACTATTTAGAAACTATTGTTTCATTTGTGCTTGAAATTTTTATTTTTATAAATTTTGTTTAGAAAGTAAAAGTATTACTTAATAAATAAGATATTAATTTTTTAATACAAGGCCTAGGTGAACGAAAAGATCTCTTGTTCATCAATTTGTACCTCACATGCTTATAAAAGCTTTAATTTTAATTAATAAAATTAAAACAGGTTGTTTGATTTTGCATATCTAATAAAGCTAGTTGATAGACCACAACTTCCTGAAAGCTTACAACAATTCAAAGAAGTATTAGAAAAATATTTTCCAAACTACATTGATATGAAATACTTGGTCAAAAATAGTTCTCATTTTAAAAATGAAGTTAGAATCTGTCTTATATAGTTTAATAAAAGTTGAATTATGGTAACATAATTGTTTTTCAATTATAGTTAAAATACACCATTTTCCTAAGCTTTGATAGATGAAATATAATACTAAGTAAGGTTTTTAAAATTTTATTTACAAAGTGTGAGCTATAATGTTTTTTATGTAAAATATTTTCATAAGCTTCAAACTTTTTTAATACAATAAATTTATTTTTTATCAAGTTTTCAATTAATTTAGTAAATCTCTTTCGTTAATTAAACGTATCTTTTAAAAGATTTTCAGGCTCTTTCTTAATTTTTACCTAAAACCACATGAAAGTTACTAAATTAAATTAAATTTTCTCCAGCCTAGACAAGGTCTTCAAGCACTGTGCGAAAGTAAAAATCTTGAAGAGATAGAAGATTTACATTCGAATCCATCCAGTGACGCTTATTTAACATGGCAGCTGTACAATTATTGTTCAGGTGAAAGACTGATTGATGATCTATACAACAATCGTTTGTGGAGTTTAGATGATAAATTGACGAAACTGGAAAAATATAATATAGAAAGAAGATACAATAACACTCAATTCAATTAAAATTTTTGCTGAACTTTTTGTACGTAGAGCTGTTTTTTAACTAGTCTGATTTTTTATTTTAATAAAAGCACACGTCTAACTTGTTTGGTATTATTTTTAAAACTATTTTTGTTTGATTTTTGCCCTGCGAATAGACCTGTTGATGTATAATAAGTACGAAGTTTATACCTCCTAATTAACAATTAAAGTTAAATAAATCTAAGACTTTTAAGAGGAAAAAATGCATCAAATTTTGACATAACCATAAAGTTTTGAAGTTTTTTTTTTTTTTAATGCGCTATGTCAATATTGGCGTAGTTTTATCAATGTTTTAGTAGATAAAAAAGTATATACTAAAGATAAACTTAATAACTACGAATGGAGCTCGTTTTTAAAAGGAAAGATTTTTTTTGAAAACAAAGAATGAAATATGTTTTAAAATCTAGTATTGATTAATTTACAACTCCAAGTGTTTTATTTTTATCTAGGAATCCTTTAACAAATCACATGTTTTTTGTTTTCACGACATAAGTATAACTATAGCAAAAAGGAAAAGATTATTTGAATAAAAATTTATTCAACTGATGATCTCGTTTGATTAAGTTCAAACACGTGAAAGATTCTTTGTTAATAAAATTTAAATTGTTCGTTTTCCTTATCATTAAGTTAAGAACTTTTATTGTAATCTATAAAGTAAAAAGTACACAAATGTATTTATTAACAACTTGACTTGTATTTTATGTTTTGTAGAGCTTTTTATGTTTTTGATAATTTAATTTATTAAGACGAAACTTACTAAACTAAAAGATAAAAATAAAATCTCTAAAACTAAAACTTTTATTGTAAAATTTAAAAAAAATTTATTAAAAATTATTACTAAATCACAAATTGATACGAATAATTTATGAAAAACTGAAAGAAAAGAAAACTTTTTTTAATTAGCTCTAAAAAATTAAGGCTAATCAATAGTTTTTTTATTAAATAGTTTTAAGTATTTAAAATAAAAACAAGTATTAACTAAGTTATACTATGACGTATTAACAAACTTAATAAATATTATGCTTTAGCTTTGCGTATATAAAACATTGTACTTCGCACTGCTGTTTATATATAATCATGTCCACTAAATTCTACTGGGTAAGTTTAATATTACAGTCGATTTTGGTTTGATCTCCAAGCAGGTAAGGTTAGTCAAAAATCACAATTAAATTTCCGGTTACATTTTTTGACTAAATGTTAAAAAAAAAAATTTTAACAAGTTTGTTTGAAAATTAATCAGGTATAAATAATAAAATATACTTTCAAAAATAAATAAAGTCTGCTGAAATTTAACTATTTCTAAAAATAAAATTTTAACTAACTAGCATTATGTTAACATTTTTTCAAACTAAACAGTTATAACAAATTTAAAAACTATCTAGCTGATTTGTTTGCTTTTAATTAATTACCATTATTTGTGACATACCAGTAGAGAGGGTCTTCATTCAAAATCCCAAAACTATGACGAGATCTCTACTGTAGACTTCTGTGGAGCATCTTGGAAAATAGAATATTATAAAACAGGGTTAACCACAAGGTAAAAACAAACCAGCAATATAGAGGTGGACGACTTTCATTTTTATTCTTGTTGAATAAACTAAATTTAACTGGGTGTTTTCTTTTAGAGTTAGAGCTTTTTAATAAAAAATATCATAATTTTAATTCACCTTGTAGCAGTCTGACATTTCTTCTCTGTTATAAGATTTGAGATAAATGACAAAAAATGGTTTTTAAAACACTATATATATACTACGCATGAGCGATTACGTGGCTTGTTGTCGATTCTTACAAAGTATAAGTCGATTTTAGTTGCTTTCAGTTTTTATACTTTATTTCTTAAGTTTAGCTATTGTTTTTATATTTTATCTTATTCAGTTTTTGTGGTTTACTACTTAAAATTTTATCATTCTTTTATACTCTATATTCATTCAGACTTTATTAATTAAATAATTCGTTGCATTTCTGTTTGTTTTAATTCTTGTTATTGTTAAAATGACTATTCATTCGCTTATACTATTATAGATAAGCCCATCATGAATAAAAAAGTTCACAACAAATTCGTCAAGATGACCACGCGTTCGGGAGCCGGTCAGTTGCCGCCGCAGCAGAACTTAGTTGCAAGCCACCGACAACGCCCAAGAGTAGCACAGTAGAGTCTGGTGACGTCACAACCTAATTAATATAAATAGCAGTAACTTCTCAACCTTCTTGAGCATAAAGTATTAAATAGACACCTATGATAAAACTACTTATATTTTTACAAAATCTTGTCAAACTGAAGTATAACTTGTTATACTAGTCAGCTTAAATTAACTAGATGTTTATAATCTACTTTATTGCTCAAATATTAAACAGTTTGAAAGTTTAACTTCGATTATTATTTAAAGAAATAACAGCGGGCCGATTGGTTTTGTAATTAATACGAATCAAGTTATGCCATTTAGTAACATTGAAAGACATGAAATATTAGTAAAAAAATATCAAGATGCTAGTTTGTGGATCTAGTGTATCACAACTTTAAATTTAATGATTTAAAAGATCACTATAAATAATAACTTTTATTTTTAGCTTTAATTTACTTAAAATTGAATGATATAAAAGAAAAAAAATAGATAAAAATCGCACAAAGTTACCTCAAAGGTAGGCATGATTAAATATATCGATTCTAACATGTGCTTTGTTTTACCTATATGAAAATAAAATACATTTTATTGCTAAGATATAGTTTCAAATATAAAGAAACACCTGTTATGGAAATCGTTAATTTAAAGAAGCTTTATTTGTTGTAGTTTTAATAAAATCAGAAATTTTGTTTGGATTTATACTTATCAAGTAGTACGTTTAAAGTATATAGATAAAACTTGAATAACATAAGATAAATTTTTAAGTTTTATATATTTTGCTTTTTAAATTTTTATTTCTTAATGTTTTAAAGTAATAACCAAAATATTATCTCAAACTTATTGTCAAAATATTTAATTCAAGTTTTAATATATCTAAATTTTCAAATTTAACATATGACTTTTATGAAACAAGCTTTTATCATTAGTTCTTAATTTTTTAAGAAAAAAAATATTTTATCAAGTTCTATAGCTTTTTAAAAATAATTTTAGCACTATATATCTGCTAAAAATTTATTAGAATAGATCAAACACATATGCATCAGTTTATCTTCAGAAATAATGAGTTCTTACTAAACAATTTATATCGGAAATTTCGTTTGTTTACTTTTTGAACTATACTAAAGTATGGCTTGAAAAGTAAGTTATCATAGGAACAAAATATTGTTTTAAAAAGTCATACCAATAATTTAATAAATCTATCTTAATATTTAAATAAATAAAATATTTTGTAAGTACCCAATTTCCGTTGAGTATGCACTTTTAATCCTAGAACATTTTTAATTTGGTTTTTAATTTAGATTAGGACTAAGCAACTATGGTAAATACTCACTTTTTGGTTGTGTTCAAAGTGAATTAAAGTTTGTATGTGCAGTTTTTTACTATCCGTTCATAAGGTAGCTTAAATTTTGATTTTGGTTATAAAATGATCAATTGTTATCATCAATTTCATCTAAAACGTAAAACTCCAAGAAGACTAAGCTTATTTTTTAACTTAGCTTGGCCGCATTAGGCTATTATAGCTAGATTTCGATCCAAACAGGACATTTTATAAATTTTAAATCGGTCAGGCTGGGTACGAGTTTATTATTTAAATCAAAATCTTGTTGGATCCGGTTTGGTATCTAATTAGATCAGGATTTCATAAAATTAATTTCCTAAACTGTCCCTCAGCAGAAAATTTATAAATAATCGCTTCCGTATATTAAATATAATTCTTTTACTACTTATTTTTTCTTGTTAAAAAGACAGCCATTATGTATTTAAAAATAAATTGCTTTACAACTAGACATAGACATAATAAATAACATGTTGCTTATATATCAAGGCTACTTTCGGTACTTCTTTTAACCAACAAATCAATAAAGTCTTAAACCCAAAAAAAGTTAGCTCCTTATATTAATAAAAATATGTGCACAATTTTTGTTTTTAATGATTGGAATCTAAAATTGTTAGTTTATATTACAACTTTACATTTAAAATATTATCAAAAAATAACAATTTAAAAATTTGTAAGTTAGTACAAAAATTTGCTTTATGGTTTGTAAAGGAAACTGAAAGTTCTTTTATGGATACAAACAAATATTTTCAACACAAACAGAATCATATTTATCTTTTTTTTGAATTATACCAGTTTTTCTTTTATGATTAAACTATTTAAAAGTAAACAATATAAAATTTTTTATAAGTTTTGTTGCAAAATATAACCAAGGTATATGAAACCACATTTAGACTAAACCAGCAAAAAAAAACGAATGACAAAACTCAAAATAAGCAGTTTTTAAATTGTCAGTAAAATCTTAATCGACCAAAACTAGGTTTAGCCTAAATCACAAGTAAAATAATAAAGACTAACTCTTATCTAGCTGTGAGCAAGGTACGATCCGCGGCAGGATCCGGACTGCGGAGTAAGGATTACCGACACACAAACGTTTACAAAATTTAAGTGGAATATGTAAAACTTCAGCCTGTAGTGAACCCACATAACCGAATTTTAAAACCTAATATAATGAGATTAAAAATAAAAAGCAAAAAAGTTCACATGCACAGTTTACAGGAGATTCAAACTTACACCAGATGATCTTAATATTATTTTTTACTGATACTAGATCACTTAAGTTAAGAGAGTTGTATGGTGAGAACGTATTTTACATCTACAAAGTATTAAACTGAATTTTTAAACTAAGTTAAATTACTAATGAAACTGAATACAACTAAGTCGTACTTAAGGCTAGTTGATACAAATTAAAGATAACAAACTAATTTGTGTAGTAGAAACACTATTGTACTAAAAAGAAGCACAAAAAATCAATAATGTGAAGAATTCTATGCTTTAGAAAATACTTTAAATGGAATCAAATCTTTGTATGCTTCAAGAAATGTATAAACTAAAATGAAAACTAACTAATAAAACTAAAAATCATAAAATAGTTACAATTAATAAACATGGTTTAAAAAAGGAACTTTACGATAAACAAAGAAAACAATAGCTAAGTTAAACCTGAACTACATAATGACACTTACACTGGCTGCAGGAAGATTTAAATTCATTTCTCACCACACACTTGCTACTGCTGGTTTGGGTTACATTGCAATTCAAGTTCAAACAATTCAAATTGTTAAACAAATACTTAAGAGGCCATATCTCAAAAAGTACACTATATTTGAAAAAATTAAAAGTAAGGTTTTTAGGTCTTACTGTAGGATTTTAGTGTAATGTACAACTACAGCAAAAACCATAACTAAATTTAAACTTAAATTATACTATTGCAGATACTGAATAATAATTAGGGCTACTTTAAATGAAACTAGGCATGACAATGAATGAACATATTGTATTTAAGAACAATTTCAAACACTAACAAATATATAAAGAAAATCATAAATTAGAAACTACTAAAATATAGTCAAAACTTTACACAAGAATCAATCCGACAGGAATATATTTTAAGGTGATAAAAATAAATTAGATTCAACTACTTAGGATTAAAATAAAAAATGATACAAAAAGTAACATTGTTGAAAAAATACTTAAAATAACACAAGAAAACAGTATAAATGTCTAATAAACATGAATATTATGTTTACTGCAGCAGGCTGCGGCTAAAATGCCCCCACCACTCTCTGTGGCTGGTTTATATGGGTAGCTATCAAATTTGCACAAGCGTACAAAATTTCACGAAGACACTTTTGCACGAAGAGACAAAATTGCACGAAGATAAATTGTACGTAGATACTTTTGCACGAAGATACTTATGCACGAGCAGATAGTTTTTCATGAAGACATTTTTGCACGGGATGTTTTTTTTTTTTTTTTATTAATTTTAATTTTTTTTTTGTTATTTTATCTATTTTTTTACTATTACTGTAACTCCTCACCCTTACCTTCGATCGGTAGCTTTTCTTTTTTTTTTAATTTTGTTTATCTATTTTACTATTTTTTTTATAATAAGTTTTATTAATTATTTTTAATTTTAATTTTTACTACCACTGTTACCCCTAACCCTTAACCTCGGTCAATAACTTGTTTTTCTTTTTTTCAGTATATTTTACTTTCGTGCAAAAATTTAATTTGTGCAAAAATGACGCTTGCAAAAATGACGCAAAAATCGTCCTCGTGCAATTTTATGCACTCGTGCAACTTTGTTCTCGTGTAATTTAGTAACCTCGTACAATTTTGCCTTTGTTTAATTTAGACCCGTTCCCAGTTTATATAGCAATGTTATAAACTTTATTTAACAATACACCATTCTCCTTATGTTAACTTGCATCAGTATAACAGTTGACCTTGCGAGCTTTTTTAACGCTTGGATGAACATGGATCTTAGCTCAAAACTTTCCACTAAATTTCATCAGTTATCAAGTGCACTTTGATATCCTGTTGCATTATTAATACCTACAATCTTTTTTTTTATGCCCAAAATTTTAAATCTGTTTGAGATACTTAACGACTACTAAAAATTATTATACTTTAAAACATATTTCACAAAAATATTCTTTTTTTCTGCAAAAAAAACACCGTTATAATCTTTGCACGCTTTTACTTTTGATAACTTAGAAACGCTTTTTGTTAAGAATTAAAAAATATATACATAATTATAACAAATTGCGCGCAAAATACTTTTATCTAAGTTTTTTTATTAAATATGCTCAAAAAATGCTATAAAATGTATGGTGTGAGGATCGATGACCGAAAGGTCTTTCTCCACACCAATCCATTGACCATAGTTGTGAGTGTTTACTTGTTTTTTCTTTCTATTAAATAAAATAAAGAAGTTGAAAAAAATCATCCAAAAAGTACATGAAATTTTTTATATTATATAGAAAAAAAAATTAAAGTTTTTAACACTACTAATCATATTTGTCAAACAAAGCCTTAAAATACCTTTTTTTTTTCATTTGAAAAAAAAACAATAAATACTATTTTTTAAAGTGTTCTTTTTTTATTTGAATTTCGATTTCCACAAAATTTGAACTGAGTTAAACCCTTTAAATCGCACCACCTACCATATTTTTGTTCTAGACGAAAGATTTTTGTTTGGTTTTAAGTTCTAAATGCGCTAGAATCTTAAATCTCTAGCCAAAAATTCCCAAAGAAACATTCCGTTTTTTTTTTTCTTATGTGTAGTTGAGGCTCATAGCAGTACCAACAGTTTTATCATTGTGTTTTGTAGAGTTTAATGTTTGTAAACATTGATCAGTCAATAAACTGAATATTCTAATAATCATTAAATGTTAAGTTTTTTTTATTATCTATCAGCTCTTATTAGTAGAGCTCAATTAATTTAAAACAATTAATTTTATAAAGTTTCTTAGTGTGACACAAAAATGTCTTGCAAAAGTCAATTTTGATCAAGTTCGACTTGTTTTGTACTTAATCCGTCTTAGTTGTTTAATGTTTTTATAGATTGTTAAAATAGTATATGATGAGCTTACTTAATGATAAAAGTTTTTATAAAGTTATTAGAATAAGTACAACGGTATATAAACAAAAGAAAAAGTAAATAATGGTGTGTCATGTAAGAAAAAATCTAAAATACTATGAATCAAACAGTCAACAGTCTGGTAAACATATTTTTCAAAATGCAAACTAAAACTTTTCTTTATTTTTTTATTAAGCATGCTTGTAACTTCTACAGCAATAACCAAAATTTTATAAGTATTTTGTAAACCTGTAATTTACATCAGCTACAGTTTGTAACGCAAATAAAAATAATCAATACCAGTTAAGTGTATAAAAGCAAATACCACTTAGGGATCGTAAGCTTCGATGATATAACGGTTAGCCTTGGTTATTTCCAAGCCCTTGTTCCGAATTCAACTCCAGGTCGAAACTTTTTTGATAAAATATATTTTGACAAAATTATCTAAATTCTAAACAAAATCAAATTAAACTTAAAATTGAACTTAATACATGTTTTTGTTTGTGTAGAGTATACAAAATTATTTTGATAATTAAAATGATAAAGCTCTTAAACATTAATCGCAAAAAAAAGGTAATATTACTTTAATTTTGGATTGTCAAACACACTTTTTGTAATCATTAGAAGAGTGGCTACGTTGAATAAAGGAAATATTAATGAAACGAACTGAGAAATATTAAATATTGAAATATTGTCAAAGCACTACTGAATAAGAGAAAAGTTGTATAAGACTACTTCACCAATTTATTATAGATTAATAATTAAATGTAATATGTTCAGTAACAAACTGTATATAAAACCAAAGTCTTCTGAAAGTAAGTATACTTAATAACTTGTTTAATATTAGAAATGCGAAGTTAGATTTCAATCTTGAAAAAATAAACTAGTTTTAAGTTAAATTAAGTATTTACGTTACAGTTAGGTCTAAACGTTTATATTTAAAACCTATAAACTACACAAAACGACACTAGTGCTTTCAACTGAAGTCAGAGTATTCTGGGGAAATCCCGTTTAATGAAACCACTCGGTAAATTTACTGAAAGATAATTTAGGGCAACATTCTCCAGATTTAGGATAGATAACAGCTTTTGTTAGGCTAAAAGTTCACTGTCCAACTTTCAGAACTTTTTAGCTGAAGTCCTGACTCCATAATGACGTAACAGATGAAGTAACAATTGGAAAACTTTGTAACCTTGTAACTTCGTAACTTTATAAGAAACAACTAAAAGACGTTGTTTATATGAAACTTTGTAAGAAATATTGGCTAACTTAGTCTTATACAATACGAAAGCCCTCTGTATTAAACAAACTAGTGCTTATAGGCAGAAATGATTTTCGAGAGAACTGGCTTCTCTCTTCGCGAGACTTACAATTAAAAAAACTAATTTACCTCCCAATCTGTATATCTTTTCACCAAGTTTTTATTTCAATCAAATAATAGTTGTATTTCTATGCTTTTTTTTTAGTAAAACTTCTGTATACTAAAAGTATTTTGGTAAACATATTATGAAATAATACTAAAGTTGAATTAGTTAAACTAAAAAAATATATCAATTAAAAACTCACTACAATAACGTTAAACTGTTCTTCTTTTTTAGAGATTGTACTTTTTGGGTTATTGATGTTGATGTTCAATTTCTTTTTGAGTTTAGCGATTTGTTTTAATTTTTTCGCAATTAAATCCCCCAGTTCATACCCACGGCATCTTTTTACATAAACTTCCAAAGAAGACTTCAGTGTGTTGATAAATTGTAAATAATGTTTACATTTATTTGAAAAGTCTTTGCAAATGTTTATTAAAAAAAGTTTATTCAGTCGAACAACTTTATAATATTTACATGTAAAACAAGCCACAAAAACTGTACTTTCTTTGAAGCTAAAAAGTAATATAAACTTTTTTTTACCTTTTTCATTATGCTATTTAATTCCTTAGTTCCTATTGCGGTGCGAGCCCGTTTCATTATCTTATATCCATCCAGCAAAATTACATCTAAAAACTAAATAACGGTTATTTGCACCGAAGTAGTTAGTTGTTTACGTTGTTATTGTTTCAAATTTGTTTTAAACTAAGCATTTGGTACTATATCTAGCCTTAGATCAGGGGTCGGCAAACTGCGGCCCGCGGGCCAATTTCGGCCCTCGAAGGGTAAATCTGCGGCCCGCGAGCACGTTAATTTTTTGAATGGAATGCGGCCCGCGAAAGAAAATTTTGTGGCCTGCGAGCATGTAAATGTGGCCCACTGAGCAAAAATATATTTCAAGTTAAATTTTATCCGGTAATTCGATTTAATTTGATTAGTTTGGTTTTAAATATCTGTATAACATTTTTAAAAAATTAGAAGAAATTTCTGCTTTAGTTTAAAAATGTAAAAACAACAGTTTAACATTGTAAGAGGATATTTTTCTCAGTTCATGATAACTTCTTTTTTACAACAACCAGTAATTATCTTAAAAAATAGTGTAAAGAGTGCTTGGATTCAATAAGTTAGTTATATAATACCTATTTACTAAATAACTAAATGCAAGTGTTTTCCTTTTTGTGCAAAAATATTGCACAGTAATTAACTTAAGTATCATATCTTTATAGCTTAGATATTCTTTTTTAATATTTCATATATCAAAGTTTCTTTTACAGATTTTTTATTTGTAAATTTTATACTTTTGTGTAAAAACATTTAAAATAACATAGTAATAAGCAATAAGGTTTTTTTGATTTTTGTTTTGACATATTTTAGTTTTTTAGAAGTATTCTTTCCACTTTAAATTAATTTCTTTGCACACCAACTTAAAAAGATGCTCATATTTTAAACCACTTTTTATTTTATGCTTTAGTTAGTTTAAATTTAGTTTATGTATAATTTTCTAACATTGTTGTTTCTACATGTAATACCTAAATTTGTACAGATACATTTAAAACAATATATATATATGACATAACTTAATATAGTTTTTGTTAGTTATACATTTTAATTTTTCAAACATTGTTTTTGACAAACTAAGTTAATTTTTATGCCTTGCATATCAATGCACTAAATTGCTGTTTTTTTGAGCTACCTGTTTAATATAAATTAGATTTAGGGATGGTAAATTTATTAAGTTTGTATATTGTTAATCGAAATGGTTCAAATTCAAGCAAATAAACAACTAAACATTACCACACACTCAGACTATTACTATTTAAAGACTTCAAATCTCAAGCCGATTAAGTCATTTTCTAAGTTTTTTGCTAGAATTCCTTTTTGTATACAAAAATATCAGGAATGTTTTTGTTGACTCAGGCTGGCTTTTTTGCTTGAAAGAGTGGCAAATTAAACTTATGATGTATATTTTGCTCAATCCACAGTGTTAGTTTGAGTTATAATATATGTTGAATTTTAAGTCTTGCAACTGATATAATTCAAAATGTACCCGGAAAAGCTTTGATCTTTAAAATTTATGCTTAAAAATTCTGTAAAAAAACTTAAACTTGAGAATTTTTGATAAACCTGGAATTTCAAACAATTTTTCTATGTAAAGTAATGAAGCTTCGATTTGACACAAACAATTTACCAAACAATTTTTTTTTAAATATATTAAAGTAGCATAACAATATTTTTTAATATTGATACATTTTTATTACATTTTTTTTAACTTTATTTAAATTTTGTACTAAAAATAAAAGAAGGAATTGTACTTTTAAAAACTTTATACTGATGCATTGCACCTTAACTTTTAAAGTTTCACCGATTGTTGTGAACAACCTTCGCGTTGGAACTAAACCAAAAAATTCTACTAAAATGTCAAAGTTAGTAAAAACATCTCTAATAAAAATTCTCAGAAGAGTAATAGTTTTTCTTTCAACGCTCTCATGTTAACAGGATGATTAAAGTCTCAAATTGATTTATTCGACTTTATAACCTTAATGCATTTCCTAAACACGACTTCTTGTTGTCATTGAAGAAATAAACAAAAGTATTCCATTACCGCCAACATAAATTCTGTAAAAAAATTTTTAATTATAAACGGTATCTCATTTTAGTAACAAATTATACTACTTTATAACTTGCCTTAACAATTTTTTCTGATCATTCTGTAATTACTGAAGATAATCATATGCTTTGTTGGAATTGACTTTGGTGATTTGTTTCATTATCGTTTCTCCCAATAACTCCTAACTAACGTCTTTTTATTCTTGTAGCTCGTCTTATATTTTACATTTACTTTTTTTAAATGCAATATTCTTATTGCAGATAAAGAATTGCTATAATGCTTAATAAAAAACAAGTTTTTCTACTTCGCTGATGACCCAATAAAGTTTTATACTCTTGTTAAAATTTTTTAAGAAACTAAATTGTCCATTCAGCTGACTTATATTTTTTGGCATATAATTTATTTGCATTTAATAATTTTCGTTATTTCTTTATGCTGTGAACTTTATTTTAACTGGGTTACTACACAAACAGGCTATTTTTAAAATTGAATACTCATGTGTGTGTGAAATTTTAATTTCAAACACTTTAAAGAAATTTTCCAGTTCTCAGAATAGATTTTATGACTGTAGTGTAGTTTACTAGTTTTAATTTTTTTTGTTTTACTTTGTGTACTTTTTGATAATGATGATATTTTAACTAGGTATTTAAGCTTGATTAAAAACTTTTTATTAGCTTTTTCAACTTTTAATAAACTTATGCTGGTTTGATACAATTCAGACATTTTTGCTTTTTATGTGGCAATCATGTAAAAGACTAATTACTAATAAAATATTTTATTAAGTTTCGAGAATTAATTACGTAAAATAACTTTTTTTAGCTTTCTGGAATACAAAACGGTATTAATTTTATTAAATTAACTAATTACTAAATTTTTTAATGAGTGTAAACTATTTAACACGCAAAAACTTTTTTTGAAGTAAATATTCTTAGAAATATGAAAAAAAGGTTGATAATATAACGAATGTATAAAAATAAACCATAAATTTTCTTTCAAATTAGGTTTTTATAGAGAGTTAGGTTGTAAGTAAAATTGCATAAGTATTAAATTTAACTTATTAAGTGCTAATGAACGTTTATTAACACTTAAGTATATTAGTCAAAATAAATTCTATTCTAATAAATATTAAATAGACATTCTATTTATAGCTAAAAGTCATTTAAAATAATAAGGTGAATAAAAGTAAAACATTTCTATAGTGTGACTAAAACTAAAACTGCGGCCCGCGAAGACTTTGGAAACTTCAAATTTGGCCCGCGACCACCAACTGCCTGCCGACCCCTGCCTTAGATGAATGTTTACTGTTATGTTTGCCATACTTATTCCTTTTCGCAATGTTTAGTACTGTTGGTGACTTACTCTGTAGACATTTTGTTCTATTTTAATTATTGCAATCAAAACATTCCTTTGTTGCTCGCTTGTCAATAATTTCTAGACCTTAAAATTAAATAAACAGTAGTATTAATAGTTTCTTCTTAATATCAACAATATAGTTACTTACTCGTTTTTATATAAATTTTGATTTGTACATCCACGTATTTAGATACGTTTCCACATCTTTAAAAGTGCTGTCAGGTTCAAAAGGTTTGCGGCAGGGACGTAGCTAGCTCAAAAAAAGTTACGAATCTGCAAAAACTAAAAACTAAAACATCTGAAATAACACGTCCTAGCGGGAACACAGCAATTTAAACTACCTCTAACATTATTGAATTTAATCTGAAAATATTCAGTTATGTTAATACATCAAAAATGTAATGTTGAAGTACGAGTGATAACTGTATACAAGGCAATTTATTTTGCTCCACACCCCATATGACTCTTTATGTCATGCCACTTGTGTAAACTCAGAAAACATTCATTAAAAAAATCACAAAAACATTAACATTGTTTTCATTCAAACAGTTAAACGTAGTCAATAGTAACAACAAGTTGTGCAAATTTTTGTAACATAAAATTGTATGATTTTGATTTTTGAAGCTACAGCTTCCATTAGATTCAATTTTGCAATGTAGCTTTTTGACAAAACAAAGCTTTAATGCGTTAAATGTTACAATTTGGGTGTATTTAATTCGTTCAATTTTATTACGACACTAAAAATGTAAAAGTGCTAAAGAGTACCTATATGTCAAAATTATCTGCATATCTAAGCATAAATGAATACTAAAAGCTAAGAAAGCAGAGTTTTATCAGTATCTTTGCATTATCAAGCTACGTCCCTGGTTTGCGGTAATTATACTTGATTACCTGTAGATACTATCTACCTTTTTTTGATAAATGTCGTAGCTCCACCGACTGTCACCATCACAATCATCTAGATCTTCTCTATCAACTTTCAATTTACTAGAATCGTTACGCCATACTTATTACGTATACAAAATTTGAATTCGAATAAATGAGTAACTTTGACGTAATCATTACAAAGAGCACAATATTTTTTGTTGTGATATCATAAATGAATGTATTTTATTCGTTTTAAATTTACTAGAAAAGTCACGTCATGCTCATATATGTTTAAAATTTGAATTTTATAACTTGGTATTTCTATTATTTTACAGGGTATTAAAAACTTTACTTTTAAATATTATAGTTTATTGAACGACAAAAAAAAACTAAAAGTTTGGTTCTAGGACCTGGTGCACAAAGGAACTCATCGATTATCGAGTTGCTCACCACGGATACCTTTTAACGTCTTGTCAAGGACTTTTTAATTTTTGCATACTTTGTTTTTCTTGTAAATAAACGGGTCCGATTTTAAGTGAAACGCAGTTCCTCTAATGTTTGCTGAGTCAGCATTTTTTTAAATAAATCTTATAAATTTATAACTTTAACCCTTAATTTTAGCAACATTTGAAATATTGCACTATTTTGCACTTTTTGTTTTGCACTTCTAAAAGTCGAACATATTTTTTACTTATAGTAATTTTCGCACTTTAAAACCCCCGTAGTCACATTAGAGCATGAAACTCCCGAACCTTTTTCCATGTGCGTAGAACGAAGCACAAAACAAAGTTTAACTTTCCACTATAAAGAAGAGAATAGAAATGGTACCCACAAAAGCACTGTAATTTTTCATAATAAATTTACAATTTATTTATATTATAAGACATACAACATATTAGTTAAAGATTAATTTATTAGTGTACACGAATAAACAACTGTATGATTATGCTGAAAAAGCATTGGTACAAAAACAAATTTGAAAATTTTGCAATAAGTTTTTTAACAACTTTCTGTCTAAAATTAACTTTGTAAAAAGTAAGAACATATAAATTTGCAATAAGTATTAAGGCAAAATGAACTTATAAAAAACACTAATATTAATGCACACGAATAAAGAACTTTATGATTACGCTGAAGAAGCATTGGTACAAAAACATATGTTTGAAGATTTGGCAATAAGTGTTTTAACAACTTTCAATATAAAATTAACTTTAAAAAGAACTAAAAACTGCAAGACGAAATCGTAATTTAAAACCGTAAGTAAATCTAAATTATTCTATTGACGAACTAATTAATTTAATATAAACGTACTTTTTTTAGTTGATACTGAACACAGCAACAGACAAAGATAAACATGTAGGATTACTACATATTATTAGTATTTAAAGTTGTCTCTTTAAAACTTATAACATAATATTAGCAAAACAACATTTGAAAAAAAATTGGAAGTCTGATATAAATATGATTTATGAAGAGCGGTAGTTACGGTCAAGACTCAAGGCTTATACCGGAGATATCAAAAGTGTTACTACCTTAAACATGAAATCTCTACACCTAGGAAACGAAGGAAGGAGTTCTTGGCTCAACTACAATGTTAGTGACTAATATAACAAACTGTTTACCAAAAAACTTTAATATTCAATTTTTTAAACATCTCAAACACTTCAAATTAAATAAAAATAATTAACATGTTAACAGATAATTTGTGGATACTTCCTATTGTTTTTATTACAATCAATAATAAATAAAGTTATGGTAAACCATTGATATGCTGCAGAAAAAAACTTGAACTTTTGAATCAATATTTATATTACAGCTTCCAATTAATTTCAAAACGGAATTATAATCCAACTCTGAAAAACTTTGAGTCTCAACCACCATTGGAAAAGCACATTGTATATAGCTGTACATAGATTTTTTAAAATCTTGTAACTTGAACAATTTTGAAAGTTGGTGGAAGAAAATAGCATTTTGAAATCTTATTTCAGGTAATAAGTTACTAGAAACAATTTTTTTAAAGTAAATTTGTTCAACGTTATAATTGACATTAGTCGAAAATCGTCTCCATTCGTTTTACCTGAGATTAAAATTTACTTTTTTTTTACTTTCATAGCTACATATTTTCAGAAAACCTTTAAAAGGTTTAAAAATTACAAAATATAATTTCGAGGCTACAATTGTTTTATACAGCTTAAAATGAGTTTTTTTAAGAATTCCGCAAATAGCTTATATGAATTGTGTTTAAGTAACACAAGGCACACTTTTTGTTAACTTTTAAATTAATTTATATTTTATTTAGTTTGTATCAGGAGCGTGTCTAGACTTTTTTCAAAGGGGCTTCACAATTTTTTTTTGTTCTTAATTTGCCGCTTGAGTACGCATTTCTTAGGTATGCACTGCCAGTTGAGTACACAATATTTAGCCGAAAAACTCTGTGTTTAAAATGTCATATAAATATTAACAGAAAAATGTTATATTTTTTTATTTGTTATACTGTATTAAATTTAGATAAACTTAAACTAAAAGAACCAGTAAAAAGTTATGAACTTACAAATTGTATATCAAAATACATATATGTTATTTGAAACAAAAGTATTAAAGACATAACTAACTTACTCTGTAAAAAATTAGCTTAGTATCACGAAACAATATTATAAAATGAAAAAAACTAGAATAAAATTTTAGAAAGAGAAGTTCAATTTTGAATAAAATGTCAGTATAGATGGAGTTTTTACAATTTTTTCTTTAAAATTCTAAACTATTTACATTTACATGTCTTTTTATAACAATTTTTTTTTAAGTAATTTAATCAATAGAAATTTAAACTTCACTAAAAAATCGTTTAGACTTTTACAATTAAATAAAATATCTTTATAAAAATTATTCTAGTTATAATTATTTTACAATATTGTTTCCTGATAAAAAAATTAGTTTTTTATAGAATAAGTTATAGTTATGTCTGTAATATTTTTGTTTTAAATAACAGATTTGAATTTTAATATACAATTTGTAAGTTCATAACATTTAAATAAATTTTAAAAAAGAGTTTCAATTTTGATTTAAATGTTAGTATAGATGGAGTTCTTACAAATTCTTCTTTTAAATTTTAAACTATTTACATTTCTATGTCTTTTTATAATAAATCTTTTTTTTCAAGTAATTTAATCTATAAAAATTGAAACTTAACTAAAAAAATGTTTAGACTAATACAAGTAAATTAAATATCTTTATAAAAAAATATTCTAGTTTTAATTATTTTACAATATTGTTTTCTGATAAAAATTTAGTTTTTTGTAGAATAAGTTATAGTTATGTCTGTAATATTTTTGTTTAAATAACAGATTTGAATTTTAATATACAGTTTGTAAGTTCATAACATTTAAATAAATTTTAAAAAGAGTTTCAATTTTGATTTAAATGTTAGTATAGATGGAGTTCTTGGAAATTTTTCTTTAAATTTTGAACTATTTGCATTTATATACCTTTTTATGATAATAAAAAAAATTTCAAGTAATTTAATCTATAAAATTTGTAGCTTCACTAAAAAAAAATGTTTAGACTTATACAATTAAATTAAAATATCTTTTAACTTTATTTGAATGTTTGCCTGATGGTGCAGGGATTCTAGTGATGGTTTTGAAATCTTTTTGAGTTGAAAATTTTCAAAATCAAGAATCAACTTGGTGGTAAACAGATATACAAAAATAGTACAACTTAAATAAAAATATTAAAATAACATTAAATAATAATAGAATAAGATGCCAGGTGGTGTAGTTGTCTTAAGATTATTTTGAAAACTCTCTGATTATAACTTTTCAAGAATTAAACCCAATTGGTTTACACATAAACAAATAATTTAAATGCTTAAGTACAAACACAACATTATTATATAACAACATAACACAAAAGCTTCACACAATATTATTATATACAATATTGAGTAAAATAAAACTTTAGTGATTATATTGGATATTTTTTAAGTAAAATTGTACTTACTAGTTCAAAAACAATACTTAATCAAAAGTTATTTTAACTAAGTAACAATTTATAATGGGAACTAAGAGCATTTTGGTAAAAAAAATCCTAGAAAAAAATGCTACTTTAAAAGTTTTTACCTATTATGACGTCATAATTAAAATTTTATTTAAAATCTATTTCAGCTGGGCTAAAACGAGCATTTTTTGCTAAGGCAACTTTTTAATCTTTTAGTGTTATAAATTCAACATTCATTATACAAAGTTTATCGAATAACCAAAACAGAGTCAATAAACAACGTTTATAGTGATATTCTAAGAATATTTTTCTTTTTTTAGGGGGTTCACAGGAAACCAGTCAAAACACGCCCCTGGTTTATTATTATATTATTATTATTATTATATTGTTTATTGTGCAATGTTGGACTCAGGCATCAAAACCTGAGCCACTTAAACAGGACACACAAAAAGAGAAAAAGAAAATAAACTTATATTCAAAACTTTAAGATAAATTATACATTATATATATACAAACATGATTTAAATGGAAACACAAAGTTAAACACAATATGATAAACAAATGAACTAAATTGAAAATTCAGTTCAAAAAATTCAAATTTATATATTACTTAGTACACACAGTAAAGAAGTTTGTCTAAAATCATGGCTTATAAAACAATATTCATAACTACAAAATATATAAGTAAACTAATAGTTTGTAGGGGGGAGGCGTAGGGAAACGAATATTTTTCCTTTTGTTACAGTGGAAAATTAGTTAATTTTACTGGTATTTATCGTATTTAAATCAAAACTTTTTAGCTTTAAACGAAATTGTTCTACCCTCTCACAAGATACTATATCCTGAGGTAGTCTGTTCCACATAGCTTTTGCTCTGTGAAAAAATGCGCCTTGCCACTGACTGTTTTGAAAATCATGTTTACATTTTATTTTCAAATTATTTCCTCTTAGTTCATATTTACTTTGGGAAAAATTAAAAAACTGGTCAAAAAAACTTTTATATTTGCCATTGATAATTTTGTAAAGAATTAATAAATCAAATTCCCATCTTCTATATTCCAGTGATTTCAATCCAAATTTAATCATTCTATCATTATATGACGTGTAAGATATGTTGCAACGATTACAAATATGACGGGTAAAACTCCTTTGCACAGACTCAATTTTGTTAATATCCTTTTTTAAATGGGGTGACCAAATTTGGGTACTAAACTCAAGTTTAGGGCGAACGTATGTTTTAAATAGTTTTGTCAGAATTGAAGCAGAATTAGTTTTAAAACTTTTCAATATTTGATAACATGTAGTTTTTGCAATCTTATATAAATAGTTGATATGTTCATTCCATTTCAAATCTTTGGAAATATAAATTCCTAAATCTTTAAAAACTTTAATTTCTGGTAACTTGATGTTATTGATTAAGAGGTCAGTTGGAGAAGATTCTTTTTTGTTAATGGTTAGAATTTTACATTTGCTAGGATTTAAGTTTAGTTTTCTTGTTTTTAACCATATGTAAATATTATCTAAAGATAGTTGTAATGAAGTATTTGATTGACTAAAGATTTTGGCATCATCTGCAAATAAGCTTAACTCACTTTTAATATCAATGTTTGAACAAATATCATTAATATAAATTAAAAAGAGAAGGGGACCAACTACACCACCTTGTGGTACTCCACTGTAGATTGTTAAAGAGTCAGAAAGCGTATTATTGATGAGTACTCTTTGTGATCTATTATTTAAAAAGTTATCAAACCAATCAATTAAGCTTTCATGTAGCCCATACTGATTTAAAATTTTTAATAATCTTTTGTGTGATACTGAATCAAAGGCTTTTTGAATATCCGTATAAACTACTTTAGTAAATTCATTTTTGAGATAAGGAACTAACCAAGAATGTAAACATGTTAACAGTTGAATGGTTGATGAGCGGTTTGGAACAAAACCAAACTGTTTGTTAGTTAATAATTTGTTATCAAAGAGGTGATTGAGAATTTTTACAGATACAATATGTTCATAAATTCTTGAAAAGCCACTTGTTAGAGATATTGGTCTGTAGTTTAATGCATCGTGTATATTACCTTTCTTGTGCACAGGAATAATAAAAGATGTTTTCCATTGTTTAGGAACATCAGATAGTTCTAGAGAGCAATTAAATATTAATGAAAGTGGAAAAATTATTGATTGGATAACATGCTTGATATAATAGGGTGGAATGTTTTCTGGCGTTCTTATGATTTTATCTTTTAAGTGGTTAATTGAACTTATAATGTCTTCATAGGTTATGAAAAAATTTTGCATCTTACTACAATTCTTTTGGGGTAGCTTAAAAGACTGGTAACTCTCGTCTTTTTTTTAAACTTTTTGAAAATTTATGTTAAAAAGTGTTGCTATTTCAAAATCTGAGGTTACTGTTTTGTTTTTATCATTATCATATAAGAGATGTATGGAATTATTTAACTTAAGTTTAGATTTCACGTAGCTATAAAACTTTTTTAAATTTGGGTTTTTGCAGAATTTGTTTTCATATTCGAAGTTGTATTTTTTAACAGCTAATTGATATTCTTTAGACTTGTTTTTGTATTTTATCAAAAGTGATTTATTTGTCTTACTTTTTTTGTATAGATTCGCTTTTTCTTTTAATAACTTTTTAATATGAGATGGATATTTTTTACTTTTGTTATTTTTAGAAAAAATTGGAACAAAACGTTTGATTGAGATTTGGATTGAGCTGATGAATTGATCGTAGAAATGCTGGAGATTTTCTGAATTTTTAAATAAAGAGGTCCAATTAATTTTTGACAGGAAATCATTGATGCTTTCAAAATCTGCTTTTTTATAGTCATATGAGACTTCTTTAGCAATAGGTACTATTTTATTTTCAATTTTAATTTTTAGTGAAAGCAAGTTATGGTCACAAGTGTTTGTTAATGGAAAATTAGTTGAGTGTGATATGATTCTATCTAGACCAAAATGATTGCAAATTATGAGATCAAGAATGTTACCATTCTTATGGGTTGGATTTTCAATTACTTGGGTTAAAAAATTGTCTGTACAAAAATTAAGAAAACACTCATGGGGTTTATTGAAATCTGTGCTAGGAATCCTCCAATCTATATTTGGCATATTAAAATCACCAAGAACATAAAAAGAACACTCTTTTGGAAAAACCATTTTAATCATTTTGATTACATTTTGAACAGTCAGTGCGCATCTAGCAGACAGTGGAGGAAGGTAGACACAACAAAATCTTAATTTCACCTTTTTAAAAATTACATCTACACATAGGTATTCAAAATTGATGTTGCTAGTAGAGATAGAATCGTTTTTAACTTTAATAACTTTAAGCGAATTTTTGAAAAGGATAGCAACACCTCCACCCCTACTAGACCTATCACTTCGGTAAATGTTATAGTTAAAAGGACACACTGTGACATCGTTGACCTTATTAGTCAACCATGTTTCAGTCAAAAAAAATAAATCAATGTTATTCAAATTTATATAGTTCTCTAAAATATAAAATTTATTTAAAACAGATCTTATATTAGTGTAACAAACTTTTAAATAGTTGTTGTTACAATTTATATAGGAAAACTTGCTAGTGTTAAAATTAATCCTATCACTTAATAAGTTTATACCCGTTGACTCACGATTTCCACCACTAATCCCAGATGTCCTGGGAGCGGTAACGAAAGGGCTGTTTTGTCAGTTCAACTATCTTGTTGTTCCTTATAACATACTTTATGTCCAATTTATTCTCATCAGCGATGGCTTGCTTTATTTTAACTTCTTTTCTCAATTTTCTGAAAGCTTCAATTTCCAAGAGAGTTCTGTCAGGGTTGATGTAGACTTTTGATTCAATTTCACCATTAAAGATTTTCAAATCTCTCAGTCTTAACAGTCTGTGTTTGGATGCTAAATTATTTAATTTGACTATAATTGGTCTGATTTTGTTAGCTGCAATTTTACCAACTCGATAAAGTGACTTAAATTCTTCTTTTTTCATTTTATTTCTCCTAATGTTTATATTGTTACTTATGTTATTATTCTACGTTTTTAAGTTAAACAAAAACTTTCTCTACTAAAATGAAGAAGATAAACTTTAAAATATCTAGGTATTGTATTTAAAATGTATAACAAGTATATGGTATAATAATGATTATTATATTAAGATCTTTTTTCACAAAAATTTCGCTATATCTTTTAGCATAAAATGGTTGATTATGTTTTTAGTTGTTTACAATAACTATTAACTAAAGAATTCTGGTAAAATATTTATAATGTTTAGATAAACACTAATAACATTATAAACATTTTACCAGAATTCTTCAGTTAATGTTTAATGTTCTACTGTTAAAAACTAAAACAATTAAGATTATAATAATTTACTATTTAAGAAACTGTTTTAATACCCTTAGTATTTTAATGCTGTTTATTAATGTTATCTTACATTACAATTTGTACAAATTTAACAAGATAGAAACCACAGTAGAATATATATTGTCATTTTCTACAACTAATTCTTCATTTATTAACAATTAAACGACAAAGAAAATGAAAAAGCATAAAAGAGAAGTTAAAAAAGTAATAAAGCTTCATAATTAAATAAGTAATCAAAATGTAAATACATTAAAAAGTAAGAAGGCATATATTCAGAGCATAATTAAATAAAACTTTTACTTATTTTAAGCAGATTTTTTATATTAAAATATCTAAAAACAAACTAAAATTATTTCAGTTGATAAAACTTTTAAAAAATTTTAAGTTTTAGCCTAAAATATAATACTGTAAAAGTTAATTAGACTAACAACAACATTAAAAAATATATATAGTATTTCAATTAACTTCATCAAACATCTAAATAAAATTAATTAAAACAAACAAGGTTAAACATCTCAATGCCTTTTATACTATAGCTGTTCATTTTAAAATTTTTGTTGTACATTTCAAATACTTTTAAATATTTAAATAAAATCTTTTATTTATTTCAAACTTAATTAATAACTAATTATATTTAACTATAACAGTTTAGTCACAATTTAAGAAACTTTAAATCTTATTACTATGATATAAAAGAAACAAGAAATTTATAAAACGTATCGAAGCAAGTAATACAAGTATACTCCTACTTGCAAAATATCAGAAGATCATTAGAATGCTCGTAAAAAACACATAAGTTTTAACTTTTGCAACTTCATAATAACAAGTTAGGAAAACTTTATTAAAATTTTTGTTTTATTTTACAATAAAATATTGTAACGTATCAAAGTTGGTAAGAAACTCTTTTGACATAAACATTTCTAATGTGCATTCAAGAAAATCCTATTAGGATAGCTAGAGTTTAAACCTAAGCTGGTCTGTTAATAAAGTTTCTGGAGAAAATTATTTCAATTAGTCTAAACTTCTATTCTTTTAACCACCTGCCGAAAATAAATTGAATTAACTAAAATCTCAAGTAAAAGTATGTTTGAACATTTTTATAAATATAAAGTCATATTTTGAAGAATATTGATAACTATGTTTTTAGTTTTATTAGTCATTGTAGTACAATGTTTTAGGAAACATAGTTATAAGTTTGTAAACGTAAAACAGATATATAACTTAAAACAGTATTAGTGATATTTATGTTAATATACATTTGTGGAACTCCAATATTATTTTTTTATGCTTGAAAACTATCTTAATAAGATTGATTAACGAAACACAATATTTTGATAAAGAAATATAATATTAATTTTGTATTTTAAGAAAAAAAAACAGGTGCTCATTTAAAAAAATTGAAATTTGTAAAATTAAGAATAGTTGTTACAAAAAATAATTATTAGGTATGTTTATAATTTAGATTTTTTAAGTTTATATACTTTTCAATTTGCCTCCAACCTAATAGAGCATACAAATTCTAAGTGACAAAATTACTTAAGTTTGTCGGCAATGTAAATCTCTTTATGAAGTTTAGTAAGTAAAAAAAATCCCAGCTTTTAACAAGTAAGAAAATGACCCGAAAATTTTAAAAAGTAAAAACAATTACTCTAGATATTTTTAAGCAAATAATGACCCACTTTGAGAAGGATTGGTATCAAATATGCATAAAGGTAAAATTTTGCACAAAGACACTTTTGCACGAGGGGTGCACTTTTGCAGGGGTTAAAACTTTTTTTATTACTATAAGTCTTACCCCAAACCCTCACTCTTGGTCAGTAACTTTTTCTTTTTTTCTTTTTTAAATTATTAATAATTTTGTTGTTAAATTTGTTAAACTACCATTGTTACCTCTAATCCATACCCTTGGTCGGTATATTTTTCTTTTTGATATTTTTTTTATAAGCAAACATTTGATATCGAGTATACCAATTTTATCAAGTTATTATTAATTTCAATACCATAATTTTTAGTTACTACATGAATACCAATAAAGCCAGATATCTATGTCAAATGTTTAACAAACTTAAATAAACTACATAAGCAATAATTTTTAAACAACAAACATAAAACTAACTAATTATAGTGCTGAATTATCAGCTGGCTCGCTTTCTCATGTTTCCAAGTAGTTTTTCAAAGTTTTGTGGAACTCTTCAAGTTTTAACGGACAACCAGCTAAGTTTGATTTGGGTTCCCATGAATCATCCGTTCTGTAAAAATAAATAGTCTATAAAAAAAATTTTCGAACATTTTTTATTTGTTTTTTTAATGAGTTGATGTAGAATTGGGTTTTTTGAATAAGTAAATTTGTGAATACATCGTAAAGATGCATATTTAAGATAAAACTAACACTAAAAAACAGAACATTTAACTATTTAAAATGAAAAATAGTTTTTTTTTGCTAAATAGTTTCATTGATTGCGAAAAAATAAATGTTTCTATCATATCCTATTTTGAAATAACTTAAAATAATTCGTCGACAGTTTGATAAAAAAAATATTTTAAAAAACTAACTTTTTTTTGATAAAATAGGTTTAAGTTAAGAATAAAACCACAACTTTTAACGTAAATTGAATTTTCAAGCAATCATGAAAGTAATACATTTATAATTTTTTTATTATAAAAACTAACGATTTACATCCTTTCCACTTGACTTTATAATGAGGATTTCCATTAACGAACTCGATTGCAACTATCTGTTCAACTTCGTATAGTTCAACTTTTTCCCCTTCGATTGACTTGTTTGTGCTGTTTTCTAAAAGTTATTGATGTTTCATATTAACAAGTTGTTTAAATGATGTTCAATTATTTTAAAAATTATAAATAAAGAGTTACTTTTATATCAAAAAGTTCTCAAATGACATTAATAGATTATTAAACGAGAATTTTAAATTTTTTTATTTGGTTTAGATACATGTCATAAATTCAAATTTGGTTTTATTTCACAAATTTTGTGCAGCAGTTTTGCTTTATATAAAAAAATATTATTTAACTTGTGAAAAAATGAAAAAAGTAATAAATATTTTCAATTAAGTAGAAAATCTCAAAAATGCTACTACTGAATTTACTGATTATCATAAGTTTATATGAAGCATAATGTTACAAAAAATAACGTAAAACTGTTTTTAAGTGTTTCTGAAATTTAATAATTAGTAGAAATAAAACTTAAATACTTTTTTGATGGTTGGTTTTCTTAGAAGTCAAACTGGCTGATGCCTGCAAGAAAAATATGAATAAACATTTATTTAAAAAACAAACACACTTTTATTATTTGGTTATACAATGAAAACTTATTCACCCCCGAATTTACTTCACTCTTTTTTTCTGATCTTTTAGAAATTCTAAAACTAATTGGTTTATCAGAGAGATTAGATTCAGTTTTTCCACTCTTCGAGTCGACTTCACGAACAGGGTTGGTTGTTTCTTGCTGGTTCGACTTCTTTGCGCCCTTCATAAAAAACATTTATTTTTTAAAATACAGCCTTCAACTTTTCACTAAAAGTATAGCTCAGTATGAACCATGGACATCGCTCGGGGTGGAGCATTTGATACTCCACCTCGAAAACCTAAGAATTTCTCATTAATTCTAAAACCATTAAAATCAATATATTTATAAGAAATTTTAGTTTACAAACAATTTGTTGTAATTGAAGTATTTTAATCTTACTATATCAGTTTTTAAAATTTTTAGTTTAGCGGTATTTGAACAATTTGTTTCCACCCCCGAACAAAAATACCATGCCATATGTTTTTCGCAAATTTTTCGCTTCATATGGTTGCAAACAAACTTATTATTTTAATTAAAAACATTTGCTTGAATCACATGAAACGGTTTACAGAAATAGAAACTTATTATAAAGGTTTGTTTTTAAAAATGCATATACAAGTCTTACAAAGTTATAAAAAACTAAGATAAAAATAACAAAAAAACAATCACATATTAAATAACAAAACAAACAGGTAGTATGATGTTTTTTTATTAAACCTATATAACTAAGTTAGTTTACAATAGTTTCTAACAATCTAATGCAAGTTTTTTTAAGTTACTACTATTTTTGTTTTCAGATTAAAAATATAGGATAACACTTAAAACTTAAAATTTAATATTCATATCACCAGCACACCTTGTTGGCATCTTGATCAGGATTTGCCCTTTTCCTCGATCTTCTCCTAGGTGAAA
Source organism: Thalia democratica (assembly GCF_965202585.1). NCBI lineage: Eukaryota > Metazoa > Chordata > Thaliacea > Salpida > Salpidae > Thalia > Thalia democratica. The sequence goes on from NC_139169.1 coordinate 178,337, forward strand.
CGCCTCTAGTCGTGTCTTTAGAGGTATCCCCATCTGAGATTGACTTTTTTTCATTTTCTTCTTTTTCTTTTTTGTAGCGACTCTAAAAAACATATTATATTTTAAAAACTCCTGGAACTATCATTGTGAAATACAAGTGCACAGTAAAACAGTGTAAACAAATCTTGAAAACTTGCTTATGATACATAACAGTATACTATTACTCTTAATACCTTAATTCATAATCACAGTAATGTTGTTGAAAATCTTAGTTTGTTTAATTTATCAGTTTTGATTTTATATATTTGAAACAGATTTATAAAAATTTTTCTGTGTTAACAAAACTGATACTTAATTTAGAATTTTATACTGTTGTTTTAGATATTAAAATAGTTTGTAAGAAGAACATTTTTAGTAAAAAACGACCACGTTTTTAATTTGATTTGTAAGATTCTAGATAAAATTAAATTAGTATTTAATCAGTATCTTTTTTTAAACTCGCTATGGTTTAAATTATAGTCAAAACTTTACAACTATCTACAAAAATATTTCTAAATCAACTATCTAAAAACAACTAACAGAAATAAAAGTTAATCTAACTAACTATTTCTTTAATTGTGGAACAATAATTAGTATAAAAATTATTGTATTAATTGAATTATTATCACATGATTAAATTATTCAAATAATATACAGACATACATTTATAAATAAATAGCTTATAAAAATTTTATTTTTAAGCAACCATTTCATATCTCAGTCGTTCATCTATGAAGTTGAAGTAAAACTTTTCAAAGTCAATATTTTCTACTTTTGAAAGAAGCTTTTTGTTTAATTCTTTAGCCATTTTTAGGTTTTCAAAAGTAAAAACTTTAAGAAGGTCTGCAGCTGTTTCAATATACCTCAGGTCTTCCTAAAAAAAAATTATTTTCCAAAAACATGTAATTACTGTTCAAAAGTTCAAATTAGAAAAGTTATAAAAAAAGGATTGTATGTATTCATCTAAAATCTAATATATATGCACCTTTAAGACTATTTTTATAATTTTTATATTGATCTGTAAGTAAAACTGTGTACATTATTAATGAATATTTTATTTGATTATTTATACCTAGTTGTAAAAATGTTAAATTCTAAATGTTTTTATTATTTAAACTAATGTTACATGACAAAATAAAAGTATTTGTAATTAAATTAAAAAGTTTAAACACCAGAAAATAATAAACACTTCACAAACAAGCATTTTCATAACTCACTTTATGATTAACACCGTTGTATAATAAGCAATTACTTATTATTTTACTGAAATCTTCTAACACTTCAATGTGATTGTTGTATTTATTTTCTTCAAGATTATTTTCAATGTCCTTCAAACATATCGGTTCTTGAATATACTTTCTATAGTTCTGAATATTTAGAAAATACAGTCAGTTATATTTTTTTAATTTTTCAACTTCTTTAAGTTAAGTTTTTAATCATGCTACTTCTCGTTTTTCAATAGTTATAAAATCATTTAAAACATGAAAAATCACTCAAATAAGTAATAAATAATTACCATTTTAAGTAATTTATTTTTAGAACTTAATATGATCAAAGTAGTTTTAACAAAACTATTAACTTTAAAACTAGTTACAACTGTTCTAAAATATTTTGTAACTTAAATAAAACTACTTCAACAATCGTCAATATTTAAATTTACATTACAAAATCAAACTAACAGTATAAATCGAAAGATCAACTGGGACAAGAAAAGGCCAAGCATATTGGCTTTTTTTTATTTCGTCCATTAAAGTACCTTTGTAATATTTAAGAAACACATCGTGGTAAGTAGAGTTTTTTTCTTCAGTAAGTTTTGGAGCAACTTGATTGGTAGCTGCTTCAATCGCGTCGTAACATTCTTTTGTCTTTTTAAAACTTTCGAACGGGTGATTCTTTTGTGGCGTCCATGATTGTGAGAAGTGTAGGTTAGAGAAATGATTACAAAACTTGCGAACATACCTCAGCTCTTTTGTGAAGCCGTTTTCGTGTAAAACTGTCAAAACTCTTTCTTCCCAGTTTTCAAACAAAGATACGTCACTTGATGTTGGAAAGAACCTTAAATAAATAAAATAAATAAACTTAGCATTCAAACTTTTTAAAGTCAAAACTTTTAAAAAGGATGATCTTAAAAATTAAAAGTGATAGTTTTTAACCTAATAGTTTTTCCTATTAAGTAAAGCTCGTTTAGAGAAAACAGTAAATAAAGTTTTAAAACTAATTTACTCACATAGTAACTGTTTAAGTCTAAACTAAATTAGATATTAAAAAACATGTAGTTAAGGTTCATCTGTAATCGGTTGTTTTAAAATAACAATATGTGAACTTGAGCGGTCTTCAGAAAAGTTTTATGATTTAGAGGATTTATAATGAACACATGTTTAAAATGAGCAAGTATTATTTGATAACGTCACAAACATACTTTAGAAATAGTTGCTCATCAAATGCGTTATAATTGCAATCACATTTGCACTTTATGATGTCATCGATGTAACGCAGCCAGATTGGGCAGGCAAAATTAGCAGCTTCAGCGACGTTGAATCCTGCATTGTATGATTATAATATATAAAAGGATATAAGTTGTAACTGCTATGATAAAATTATTGTACATATGTATATATGGATTGTATAAATATAATGACTAATACCCGCGTTGTAGCCTGTGTGGTAGGCTCTTGGAAACGTGATGACGAACTCCCCTGGATTCTGAACAATTCTGCTTACTTTAATGCCATTTTCAATCAGAAGCTTTGGATCCACATGCAGGCTTTTGTGTCGAACATAAATGGAACAGATCTTGTATTGTTCAGGAAACTTTTTCTCCAAAAACTTGTTCATTTTGTCATACTCACCTGGAGAGATTAGTTTTAGGTTAATCAGCACTTATGTTATTTAATTTACATCAACAACTCACTTGCGGGTACAACGAACCAGATCTTAGGAGCTCCCTGATGAAGATAATTAACGGAAGGGAGATCTCCATCTTCCGTGTGCCACGGGAAACTTGATCCGTAAGTTCCGAAATATAACATCGACGATGTAATCCCTGTCACGTTGAACTTTTTGAACCCTTCGGGACCCTCCTTGCCCAACGCGTACTTCAGCACGTCCAAAGCTGTATTGAGGTGACTGACGTTGCACTTCTTGAAGGAGGGGTTGAACAGCGTGCCTTCGTTGTTGTAGGAATACTGAACTTTCTCAAGGCAATCTGTCTCGTAAAAACTGCGATCCATTTCTTCTTGTGAATTGAACTCCCTATCAAATTTCAATGCATTTCGTTTGTAGTCCGCAAGCTTAACGTTTTCAGTTAATTCTTCGAAGCTACGCTCGAAACAGCCATCAGATATTTTTTCCAAACTCTCATTTCTCACCTCAGTCCTCCTATTCTTAAGCTTTGTTTGCGCAAACTTCTCAACTTCTTTCCTCCATTCCATTGGAGCTTGGATTTTAAATGCTCCATTCTGAAAAAAAAAACTTGTTAAATACATTGTTGATAAATATAAAATATTTAAACAACCAATAATAAACTTTAAACTAAAATTTATTTTATAAAAGTTACAATTGGTTAATAATTGAAGACATTTATTTGTATATTATTAAAAAAAACTAAATGTTACTAGTTACTTTTATTTATAAGAAAAAGACTATTTTAGGAAGTACAATTTGATTGATTTGTATAAGGTACAGTCCGTAGGTCAGATCCAGCCTCGGAGAGTAAAACTAGAGAAAAATTTAAGCAAACTTAACAATTTATTTTGTTTGTTGTTTTATATTTAAGCTTAACAAATGATCAACTCGTAAGAGATTTTTTACTAAATAAGTGTATTACTTATATTAAGTTACTTTTCTAAACCAGTTTTGCCATATAAATACCTTTTAAAGAAAACCTGATGTGTTCACTAAAAGGTTGTTCACCTCTAAGTTATTTTGTTTAGTACATTAGTATTTTGTTTGTTATTCAAAAAACAGATCTTTAAATAATAAATTAAAAACAACTGCTTAAAGTTTAATTAAAGATGTATACGTTTATGCCGTAACAAAACCTATAATTGTAGCATAATTGAATTATAGCTCATTTTACTATATTTCAGTGTTCATATAATATGTGTGTGTTTGTATTTTATCTTTTAAGACTTTTCATTGTTAATAAAGTATCTAAACACTTATTTTTGGAGTTTTTCTTTCAATAAGTGCTTTATATATGCTTAAATTTGGAAAAGGAAACTTTTCACAATAAAGATCTGGATAACATGTAATGATTAGTATTTCATAAAAAATTGTTTAAACGTTTCAAAAACTTTATTTCTTTTAATGCTAAATTGTAGTTTATTATTAAAACAGATGCATTTGCTTTTGTTCCTGAAGTAATCAGACACTTTTTTGCTGGTGTATGCCGGTTTCATCAAAATGTCTTGAAATTTATAACAATTTTTTTTTAATGTAATGAACAACTACCAACGTAAACCGTTGTGAAATAAGAGAAAACTTTAATGTTTAACAAATAGTCAGAAACATTTGACGCGAATATTGTTTAGAGATGCACTTGATCTACAGATCAGAGTCTCATATATAGGAGACCCATCGAGACAAGTTTTCCAACAGATTGCAGATCATTTTTTACAAAAACAGAGCAAAACTTGATCTTATATTTAATTGCACACACTGTCCTTACATAAATTTTGTTTACTACAACCAATTTAAAATTTGAATTTATTTTAATCTTGTATTCATACGTCATGATACTTTAATTCTTTTTTAATTTCTTTACTTTGAAAAAAATTTTAAAATTATTTTAATATTTGATACAGAAATTTTTTTTTTAAATACACTTGTGAAATATAAAAAATAAAACGATTAATTTAAATGTTTATGTTTTATTCATATTGCAGATGGTATCTTTAAACATACAAAATCCTTTATAGAATAATATATCAAAAATAGTATATATGTTTAACTTGCACAACTTTTAAATTAATATAAATAAAGTAATAAAGAGAATGATTAATTTTTTTATGTTTTATGAGATTGAAACCAAGTCGCAATGTACGCACGTTGTTGATATGGGTGCGATTAACTTTAATATTTGCCTTTAGTTCAAGTTTCATTAAAATTCTACTAATAATTATATATAAAATCTAAACTAACTTCAATATTTTGCTCATCACCCATGGGGGTAGAAGTCAAATTGATGAAATTCATTTCATCATAAGATGGTCCATAGGTTTTGACGGCGCTGTATGACATACTTAAGTACATAAACTACTATAATTCTGTAAATAAAAATTGAGTTGTAAATTATATTGATATTAAGTAAATATGTATACATATACTGTAACTTTCTATGATTTATAGGTAAAATGGTATACTAAACTGCCCTCTGAGTTTATCTCAAATTCAAGTACAAATTTTAATACAACTTATATTTAAGTTTATAATAACTTAAAATTTTATTCTTTTCAGGATTTTTCAATAGTGAAAATTAATCAATCTAAAGTTATTTAAAATTTTGAATGTTTTTGGTACATTATAATTTTATTTCTTATCTGAATAACCAAATTTAACTTTTTTTTTAATTGTTAACCTCGTTAATTCTATATGTATAAAAAAATGTATATGTAGCAATTATATATAATTTAGTACATATGTATAGACAATATTATTATATACTAATTATACATAACATTTTCAACCCACCATTTAATTTAAATGTAAGTTCTAAAATAAGCAAACAATTTTAAAAGTTAATTAGCACAGCTTAAACGAAATGCAACCATATAAAAAATATTCAATCACAACACAATTAAAACATCATACAACTGTACAAATAATTTTAACAATATATGTATACATTAATAAAAGATTATTTTTTTCACAGAAACAATCGTTTCACTGTTCTGTTTGATAGAACAGATGCTCAGTCGGTTTTTATAACAATTTAATAAAAAATGAATTAAAATAATCATGAAACAAAGCAAAAATAATCAATAGTGAATTTTACGTCACTAAATAAAACTTTTAAAAAGAGGAGACACGTTTAATTAACATAATGAAAAAAATATTAAGAGCTAGAGAAGCGTTTTCAATCACTAAAAAGTTCTTTTTGTTTTGTTTAAACCTAGATTTGAATTTAATTTTGATATCTCATGTTTTTACAGGCTGCAATGAGTACAGCCATGTTTTAATGTAAGTTTAATTTGTCGCTGCTAAAATTTCTTAGTTAATGCTATGGTTATCATTTCTTTCCTTCAAGTCCCAAGTATAATTCGAAAGCGTACTTTCAAGTCTATGCTTACTGTAGTTATTGGAACATCTATGCCATGTGTACCTACTTTTAAACAATAAACCTGTTGAGCCCATTTAATATTCTCCAATGTTATTACCATCGCTCTATAGATGACATTTGTTAATAAACAATTTCCATCCGCCATACAATTATCTCCGCATTTACAATGCTTTGCTTCCACTATCAACATATTTGAAGATAAATAAGTATACTTGCCAATTATCATAAATAAAAACATTATGCTTTTATCTGTAAGATATTAACCTTGCTAATAAACATTCATACTAAAAGTTTTTTGACAATGCATTAATTAAATTACTAATATTTTTTACTAAACAAATATTTACAGCTGTTTTTAAGGAGTTCATGTTAGTATTGTGATGCTTCTTATATTAACATATTTAGATTCAACATTTGAAAATGGTAATAAAACAAAAGAATATATACTATCATATTTAAATCATCTAATTTACAAAATTTTCAATAATTAATCCAAACTTCCTATTTTCGTCTTCTCTTTTTATTCTGGAGTATTTCAGACTCATTTAAACCAGAATACAGCGGCCCCTGAATAATACTTGAAGAAAAATTTAACAATAATAAGGTATTAGTATAACTAAAAACAATGTAGCTTCTTTTAGTATTGGTTACTAGCTAGACCTACAACCGCTTTTTATTAAAATATTTAATACTTTTCTGGTTGTGGTCCTTTAAACACTTTTTTAAGAATTTGAACTTTGGAAATTTAGCTCTCCTAATTTGAATAGTGGTGCACCCGTTAATATTAACAAGTAGTAAGCAAAACACAACTTAGTTAGGATTATAAATATCTTAAAAATATAAAAGTAGATAGCTTATTTAATAACTTTTGTTAACAATTTCTAAAAATTTTTGAGTAAGTTGACACAATACTAGTAATTATTTATACTAGACAGCTAAATCAAATGGGAAGCTTTGTCTTTTGGAAAAATATTTTAAACTCTGTCCTTTGAAAAGTCTTAAATTTCAAATGAATAACTTCACAGAACACTTTAAACTAAAAGCTGCTAAGATACCTTAATTTTGAATTTATAACCTATCTTAATATTGTTTATTGAACGACAAAAAAGCGCTTAAAATATTTGGTCGAAGGACCTGGTGTAGAAATACCTTTCGTTTATCGAGTCGTACACCACGGATGCCTTTTAATGTCCAGGACTTACTAAGCTTTATTGAACATTATCTTAAATTTGGACTATTTAAAGGAAAACTAAGTAAGTTTATTTGGTTTAAAAATGATTGTGTATACACAACACAATGTAATAGTACATTTTTTGAAATTAATTTAATTTTGAAAATATTTTAAACTGAGTCCATTTATAATTTTTCATAAATAATTATGGTTTATTATTACGTGGTTTATTTAGCATTGTAACATTTTCCGAGTATTGCTTCAAAATAAAATAAAACTATTTACAAGTGTTTACCGCTAATATTTTTAAAGTTGTAAATTTAAATCAATGTAGTTACACACAGGGGCGTCCCACTTAGTGGAGCATTTAAGCAGATGCTCCACTTAATAAAATGAAAAATCAAAACTCTGTAAAAAATAAAATCAAAACTCTGTAAAACTTTAGGTTTTTCTGCACCAGGTCCTGAGACTAAACATTTTGAGCGTTTTTATTTTGTCACTAAATAAACAATAACAGCTAAAGTTATAATAAAGAGCCATAGCTTCTAATAATAGCTAAAAAGACCAAAATATTTTAACCATGTGGTTTTATAATTCAAACATAAAGAGATAATAAAAGCAAAAGGTTAAGGCAACTATTTAAATACCTTTTAACTTATAAAATACATTAACAAACGGAATAAAATTATTTATAGATCTCGTTTAGTATTAAAAAAATCTTATAGAATTGATCATAATTTTACAAAATGTAGATAAAATTTTATAAAATATTAAATCTATACTTACTTACTATACAATGTATAGTGTACATCTGTACTTAAACTCTAAGCGTGTAAATGCAAACTTAACTATATTAAACTATTATATAATTAAAGTTTATTGCAAACAAAATACAAAATATAAGTACTTTTTGGACACGCTCTTCAGTATTTTTTCGTGTCAAAACAAGCTGAAATAATGATTTACTGATAAAAACTAATAAAACTAAGTATTTAAGAAAACAAATTAAATTTAACACAATAGTAATAATTAACAAATTAAGGCAATCGTTTAATCAGAAATAATATAAATGTAACACAACTTTACTAATCAACTAATTTAAGTTCAACGAATTAAACAAAATGGTCGAATAAACAAATTTCTTTTGTTTACAAAGATCTGGCTTTAAGCTTAAAATGTATATAGCTTGTAAATTTTTTAGGTGAAATTCATTACGAGCAACTGTTATTATTTTGAAGTTATCCACTTTATAGTTTTCGACACACTTAGGATTAATAAACAGGTGTTGGCCGCTGAACTACTATTTAGTTTTTTCAAATCATCAAATTTATTTTCCTCGTTATATGACTTTATCTTGTTTAAGAGGTTTTTTTGTATGTGTTGGTTAATTCTTGCAATTAAATTTTCGAAGAGTACTTCTATTTTGTATTTTGTTTGCAATAAACTTTAATGTATAAAAATTGTGATTTTTATAATGGAAAAACCATTATTTCAATATTATATAATTGATTATTTTTTTAATTTCTTATAACAAAAAATAAAAAAATAAGTATTTTTTGAAATGTTTGTTTAGTATGAATTTTTTTATAAAATCTATTTATCTATTGAAGCTTTCTGATGTATTACAATTTAAAAGTACTAGCTTTCAAAAAAACTTTAATAAATTTTGTAGTAACCAACCTGTCTGCACAGTACTTGTATTGAAGTAAACCATCACAGCTCAAAGAAAGTTTAAAACTTTTCATCTAAAAACAGCTATTTAAAACAATTGATGAATAGAATTAACCTAAAACAGCAATATTGATTTTTGATGTTTTTGATGAAAGCTACAGAATCTATGTAACATAAGAGCAATATTATTAATATTTACACTTTTATCGAAAAAATAATTTTATCGAGTTTTACAATTAGAGTACAATTTGTTGAAAATTAATTATTTTACATACGTTTACTTTTAATTAAAACCGATTTAATTCTAACTGTATATTACAATATAACTTATCAATATGTACAAATCTTTAGGTTAAGTTAGTTGTGAATAATATTAATTTTTTAGCTTTAATTGAGATAAAGTAACAAACCATTGCTGCCATTTTTGCAAATTCAACAACTCATAAGAAATTAATTTCAAAAAAACTTATTTATATTTTTCTATAATTTTAACATTTATAAAAATTTTTTTGTAATTAAGTGTCTAGAACATGCGCTTAAAGATAAGATTAATAATTGAAAACTTAGTTAAAGAAATAAGTTTCATCACTAACAGTTCAATTGATTAGTATATGCATCTGATACAAGCAAAACTTACAACAAACCTTCTTGTTAGTTAACATTTTGTAGTTTGTGCGAATCTCTTTTGTTATCGCCTCATCAGCTGCTCTCATTGTGAGAAATTCACTGATAAACCACTGAAGAATATAAATAAATGTTTTAGTTATTTTACTCATGTTTAAAATTGCATAACAAAATTGTATACTTAATAAAATTATAAACACTTAGATGCAACACTGTATGAAATTAAAATTTTATAAACACTACTGTATACTGAAAATTAAACTAACATAACGCTTCAAAGTATTTTTTAAAAAGAGCTCAACTTTTTTTATTTCGTACAAGTTGTATACAACCTTAAGTGTGCGTCGCAGGTAAATAAATTCATGCAACTAATCAGTACGTTTCCCGGCCCTTTACTTGAGGACTACAAATTTATTCCTGCAATTTAAAACAAATTATCAGTTTTTTATTCCAAACTATTTGACTTATTTTACTTAAATATGTCTTCAAAAGAGTCAAGCTTGTTTGCAGAAAACTTTGATTTTTTAATAACATATTGTTTATTGAAAGACAAAAAAACTCAACTATTTTGGTCTATTGACCTGGTGTACAAAAAACCTTTAAACTATCAAGTCATACACCAAGATACAGTTTAATGTTTTGTCCAGGACGGTATGTGGCTTTTAGGAATATACAAACTTCAGTTTATGTAGTATAAGTAAAAAAAATTAATTACAACAAATGTTTATTTTAAAGCAGTTTTTCTTTTAAGACCTCTAAAATGTTATTTTTAGTGCTTTCTCAAATAAAAAACACTATTGTGTGAACTGGTAATGTGAACATTAAAATTAAAATCAACATTTTTCCAAAATTATATTTTTTATTTTCCTCTACAAATAAATTTTTATAGGTATATTATTAAATAAAATGTACTAACTTTTAGTTTCCATTTAATTCTAACAATTAGAATTCTGAACTTAGTGAGACAAATACATTTAAATATTTAAAAGAAACCTTTAAAGTGTTATAATTGCATCAACTACAAAACAGAAGATTTAAACATAACTTTTTACAAAACGATATAAAATACTGTCTATAATTAAAATTAATTTATACAAAAAGTCAGCAACTGTTTATGAAATTAGGTTATATTTACTTTGCTAGAAACTTTTTTTTTTGTCTACTTTATAAACCTGAAAATCACATATATAAATGACAAAATAAACATAAAATAGGCAGAGGTTCAGTAATGAAAATTTTTATAAACATTTTTTATAAAAAAGCTTTAACGTTTTCAACCTGCTTTTTAAGTTCAACAAACAAAATAACAAAAGCAGGAAATATTTTTTTTATTAGATATTTATATTATCTTATTATATAAGTTTTCATAGCATGTGCTTAATATAAAATAGCTTTATTATGCAATATTCTGTTTTACAAAACCTCATTTTTTATAAAATATCACTTTTTAACATTTTTTACAATATGATTCTAACTATTAAGAAGCTTTCATAAAAATACCACTTGAAGGAAAACAGACGAATAAATTATATTGGTATTTTATTTGTAGTAATTTTAAAATTGGCATCTGTTGACTTTGTAATACTGGTGATTATAAATCAATAACTGTCTTAAACTTTTGGTTAAAACTAAACACCTTCAAATTAAATAATAAAAACTAGAACTTATTATAATTAAACTATATACAAAGTAAAATTACAAAACATAGTATAGATAGACAGTTTAAAACTTTATAAAACATAGAACAACTCTTAAAACTATGGAAACTTATTAGTATACCAAAATTGTCTTTTCTAAATTGTCTTTTTCTTTTAAATATTCAGTTAAGATAAATTTCACTATTTACTTTATTAATTTATTTCTTACAACAATAACTTCTAACACATTTTGTTTAAACGCTGACTAATTATTTTTGGCTGTTTTTTAATTTTTTTTTCTGTGACTACTATTTCTTAATAAACTTTTTTTTTTCATTCACTTTCTATATAAAATTATACCTAAAAAACTTTATAAAACAAAAAGCAAATATACTTAATCAGCGTTTAAATAAAAAATCAATTAAGTATCCAAAAGAAATATTTTACCAATTAATAAGGAACAAATGCGAGTTTAATGATAAGTTTAATTTTTTAAAATCTGAGCAAAATACTATAACAATAAAAGTAAAAGTTCTTCATTAAGTAAATCAATTAAAACAAAACGTTGTACATAGTATTTAAAGTGAGTTAAAAAGTATTTACAAGTATTTTAACAAAAACAATCAACAATCAAAAGTCTTTAATGTGCAAAATATGCGAATTAGCTTCTTACGTACGGCTATATTAAATAGATTAAATAAATCATACAATCAAAATATATTAAACAAATTTAATTAAAAACTGAGTCAGTGTAATTGAGCTGGTAGCTGTAAATACGATTTAAAAGGGAGTCATAATACGTTATTTAGAAGTCAACAGCAACCTATAACGTTGAATTTTTTTTTACATCTATGCTCAACTCAGTTAAGGTACAATAATAAATATTTAAAACGTGGTGCGTATGAAAATAAGACTGAGCTCTCGAAATATGTTTGTGACTTAAAGCGCAAGAACATTTGCTTCAGAATCATTTGGCAGGTGACAAAAATGGCACAGCCTACAGCTTTAGGCCAGAGAGTAGGTTGTATTTATTAAGTTTATTTATAAAGACGCTACTGCCGCTATGTATGCGTTAAAATTAGTTAGCTGCTTGAACAAGAGATTTGTGTTGTCTTGCCGACATATGAAAAAGTTGTTCCTAAAGTTTATTAATTTGTAACTTTATGGTCACTTATTTGAGATTTTTTAGTTTTTAGTTGTTTGTTTTTAACGAAACCATATTTTTTGCATCATTATGCATCTTGAAAACATTTCAAAACACGGTAAAATATTTTTTGTTCACTAATGTTATGTACATTCGATTGATTTCGAATTTAAACAACTGAGAATTATGTACACAAGCATAAATAAATAAATTGAACGGTTTTTCATACGTTAATTTTTGAATAAGTTATTTAAACGCCCTTTAAGTGAATTCGGTGAAAATTGATTTAGTTAATCTAGTTCTTTTTTATATATGTGTATGTATTTATATATATATATATATATATATATTAGGATTCGTTTTTAAATTTTAAATTTAAAATTGTCAAATTTTTAGCTGATGTCTTCATCAATTAATGCTCTATCATCAGAATATTTCATATTGAGAAAAATATAGTGTTTCTAGAAGATCTAGAAAAAGATTGTAAAAATTTAAATTTTGGGGTTATTTTTGTCAAAAATCTATAAACTGGTCACGAAGTGCCCTCACTACCCTAGGGAACATTTTTAGTTTATTTTTAGTCGCATTAACTAAGTTTATTTCATTCTATTTAATTTAATTGTTCCGTTATACTTATGTTTGTGTTGCGTATATATTTTTTTTTTGAGTTACAATCTTTTCGTTAAAAGACCATTTTTATTTTCTTAAAATCCGCAATAAATCTTAATATTTACATTTTTTCAAAGCTTAGTATATAAAATGAATAGTTAATAGACTACTAAAAATAAACTTACCTATATTTCATTTAAATTAATTTAACTTTGGTAAACAACATATTAATAGTAACTCATATTCTAAATTTAATTTTAGTTTTACTTTTATGTGTACTTTTAGTTGCTAATTCATCGCTCTGTATACTTTGTTTTTCAGCTTTTTTAGGGTCTAATGAACTGCTTTGCAGGGAAACGGCGTAACGCAATAAAAATTAGACAATAAACTAATATAAAAGTCTGTAAATGCAGAAGGTATTTCTAAATGCATGAAAGAGCGGCTTAAGATTGTGCTACAGAAAATAAAGAAAAACTTATAGCTCCAACTTTTTATGAAGCCAAAGGTAATGGAAGGAAATGAAAAAGGAGTTTAGGCTAGAATTAAAAATGTCTATAGAAGGATCCATTACACACATTGCCATCAAATACAGCTAGTCATTAAGTACGCATGTCAAAAAATGGGAAAATATTGAGTTTTTTGAAAGTATCAGAAAAGTTCATCTTTTTTAATAAATCAGTAGAAAGTAATAAAACTAGAAATAATTGTACAGGAGGAAGTTTACCAACAGGGTCTATCACTAGGTGGAGCTATTTCAGTAGAACATTGAACAGGTTCCTATCTCAGTGAGTACAAAGCTTGTTTTCATTAAGTATCTTACTGTTTGTAACGTTTAAAACTTGAAGAGTTTGATAGTAATAATTTTTGATCTTTTTAGGTTTTTTCAACCTATGTTTCCAACCTATTGTAGCATTTAAAAAACAGATAAAAAATATAAATAAATAAAAAAACACTAAAATGTCAAGCCTATATAAACCCTTATGATGCAAACTCCTAAAAATTTTCACCATTTTACTGGTCTTTTCTGGCTTAGTTATTTAGAAACATTGTATTTTTCTATTATACTGTTATTATATGAAATTTAACATGACTCACTGTGACTTAAAATTGGTAATCATTTTTTGTAACTTTTTATAGGAATACTTTGTCAGTTCTACTGTAAATTTGTGGACAAAATTTGGTCGGTTCTACTTTGGTTTTGTTGAATAAATTTTGTCAGATCTACTTTGACTTTGTTGGAATAAATTTTGTTAGATCTATTGTTTTTTGTGTACTAAAACTTGAACAATACCCATTGTGGTTTACATTTTAATCTCCCTGTGGTATTTTCACCAATATTACCCCTTATTATTATGACTATGGTTATTGTTACTCTGGTTATGGTCAAACCTAGAGGGCTTCTAAAAGGGCAGATAGTAAATGTGAGTACTATTTCTTAGAAATTAAATGGAAACTTATGATAAACTTTTCCTAAACCAACTGTTAAATTAAATGCACTAATTAAAAAAATGAAAAAATATAAGAATGTGAGATAAAAATGTGATAAATACTAACTTAAAAATAAAAATTAATAAACTAGTAAAATTTATTTGGGTAATCTACTGTCCTGGTCTTATCAAACTGTTACCTAAAAGATTGGTTATTCTTTACCTGGAGGACGCCAATTGTAACCAGAAATGGTGTGGGGGTATGATTATAGTGTACTTTAAACCTACACTAAAAACCGTAATAAATAATAACATTTACCTAACTAATACTGATATTAAATAGTACTTAGAACTGTTCTATATAAAACTAGGCATGACATGAATATTTTATATAAAGAACAATTGCAAACACTAAAAAATATAAAGAATCATGTACAGTATAAAAGACTTTATGCTTTAGAAGTTAGTTTGACTGTTATTAGAACCTTAAAACACAATTTAAGTTTGAGAGAACTAACCACGATCTTCACAAATTCCTTAAGCGTTTGCCGTGTATTCTTCCAGTAGGCTTCATGCTTCTTAGAAGCTGAAATAATAAGTTTAAATAAAAAATGATAATTAAACAAGTAGTTTAATTACAGAACACCTTTAACTAAAACTATACTACACTGTACTTTAACAGTATATTTTTGTACAATTTACTTTTTTAGAACTACATACTTGTTTTAATTTCTACATAGATTATATAAATTTATGCGTTTTTATTTGAACATGGTTTTTGTAAAAATCTAAAATAAATATATAAAAATTCATTTAAAAAATTAAATACGACAGAAACAATAACTTACTAAACAGCAAGTATGTAATAATTTTACACAATAAAAGTTGACATTTTCTAAATAAATTATCTTAAAATTTTACTTTTGAAACACTACTTTTGAGTTTTTGTTTAATAATATTTTTATTCCAAATTATCAAAATAAAAAAAATCACATGTTTTTACAGTCTACATAATTCAATAACACAATACAAGTTTTCAGATTCAAAATTATAAACAAAATATATTTAAACTCTATTAATACTGAATTACTGACTACTTTTGACAATATAACTAAATTATAATACCTGATGATGTTTATACACTGCACAGTTAAAATTTATTAAAATAATTAGTTATTAAAACAATACTTCATATTAAATACAACTAATTTTTCAAGTTTTTAGATACTTCCTACATTTTGAAAACTGTGTAAATAAATTTTAAAAATTATGTAATTATTTTATCATATCAAAACTTCCTAATTTTAATATATTTTTTAAATTGACTAAACGCTTTGTATCTAAAAGGTTTATATGATAAAAGTTAAAAAAGTTTAGTCTTTACAGTCTAATAGGAACAAGCTTGCTTAACAATGCTAATAACACTTACTGATATTTATTATGTTTTTTTATAAGTAGTGTCTTTTTTCACTGTTTAAATTCTGAATAAAATAAATAAGTTTGTTATGTAGTTTAGCTAGTACTTTAGATTTATCTAAAATACACAAACTTAAGTGTGAAGTTTTGCATTTAGCCATACATTCAGGACCTCTGTAGCAATATCAAAATAAAGTCTAGCATTTATACATTTCTTATTTATGATTTAATACATCAATTAGTACCATAAAGATGTTAATAAACAGTCAAGCTAAAATCAAAGGTACCCTAATTGATAATTAGTTGACAACTTTAACTATAAGCTTACTTAAAAATATTTTCATCCACAAAATGTGTCAGTTTATGATTTTATGTTTAGCTGTTTAGTCTGTACATATTTTGAAATATTTTACATAAAACATTTGTAGCTTTTAAGATAAATCACTCTTATCAAAACAAAACACTACTCATATAAAAAACTAGACGCATACGTTAATCGTAGAATATCAAAAAATGTCTTACTGAAATCTTTTAGCTTTTGTATTTGGTTACAATTTTCTGGGGAATAAAAGTTAAAACATAGAAAAATAAACAGCAGTTATAATATTTTATTTTACTGGATAAGATGTTTTAAAGGACCATAAAAAACTGTTGTACTGACATTAAAAACATAAGTTCGGAAATGATTGAATTAATTTTTCTCTTGTAAGTCTAATGGTTGTAGAAGCTACAGTTTCGCTTATGACACCGCTAGTGTGATAAGTACAAAGATTCTACGTTTTAAAACCACTTAAGTTTTCTTTTGTAGTATACTACAATTATTCATAATTAAATACAAGTTTTGGTTTGAAGTTGTATCTAGATGTTAACTATTGTTTTGTGGTCGTCACAGTAATTGAAGTCTGTGCACACTAAACTGGAATAAAACAATTTTGTACACCTCAAGCTCAAATTTCCCCAAAAAAGTTGTAGTGATTTTCAAAGTTTACCTGCATTATATAGTGTAAGTTTCAAAACTCCCCACAAATATGATCAAGACCTTTTTTTACTCTTTATCAAAACTCCTAAACATCTAATGCAAGTATCAAAAATTTGCTAGAATATCTGGTGGAAGTTATAAAATGAATTTCGTGCACCCCATGACGACCACTAAAAAAAATTTTATTCATGGGTGTACCCCGTGGCGAACACTAAAATAAACTTTTATGCATGTAGAGGTAGGTAGGGAGTACTTGGGTTATGTTTGTTGGACTTATGAGTCCATATGATTTGGATGTGTTTTTGCTTCAATAAGAAGAATATGAAAAAAAAAATTTTTTTTAATTATGCCGCCCAAAAAACTAATTTCACCCCCAAAAATCACATACTTTTTGATTTTTTGACTAAATTAGTAATCAAATTACTCATATATGTCCTAGACTTGTAATTTATGTATTAAATGAAAGCTTATACTTATTGACATATATTTAAAGACATATCAACTGCTTTTGATGTATTATGACATCATAATCACCCTAAATGTGCAAAATTTGTCTGTAAAATGTAGGTGTAGGGAGTACAACACATACTTTTGGTCATATTGTACAATTTAAATAAGTACATATAGTTAAGTACATCAATTAAATACAGTTAAAATGAGTATGTAAAAAACAAAATTTTACAAAAAACAAAAATTGCTGCCCAAAAAACTGATTACAACCTCAAAAATCTCATATTTTTTGATACTTCGACTTAAACAGTAATAACATTACTTATACATGTCCTAGACTTATAATTTCTATCTTAAATCAAAGCTTTTAGTTACAGGCATAAATTAAAGACATTTTAACTGCTTTTTTTTGTATTATGACGTCATTATTACACTAAATGTGCAAACTTTGTCTGTAAAATCGTACTTATTTTTTCTAATATAAAAAGCAAATTCTTCTGATGTTTTACTTTCAGTTTTTTGATTTTGAATATAAAATGTGTCAAATCAGCTAGGTAGAAAGATATTACTGATGTAATGTCATTTCAATTGAATGTTGATATATGTACAAAATAAATTTTAAATTTTTTTCAGTTATTAAAATTTATAATTATTGAGAGCATTTTATATCAGTAAATACAAAAGCAATTAACTGCTATGAGTTTTAAACTAAAATAAAATTGATAAAACAATTTAAAATTAGAGATTAAAAAAATTTAGATAAACTAACAAATTAAGTTTTAAACTATTTAGATGTACAATACTTTATAAACTTCAACTGATAGTAATTTTAAAAAATTAACATATTTAAGGCTAAAAAGAAATTAATACACATAAACATTTATTGTTTATTTAAATAGAAATTCTTAAATTTAAAGAATAAAATTACAATCATCTAATAAATTTACAAGCACTTTTTATGATATACAAGTCTAGATCTTTAACTCTTAGACAGGTGCTATTCAATTATCTTAACTTCTAAAAACTGAAAGTGATTTAAAATGTATTTTATACATATATCAACATGCAATTGAAATGATATTACATCAGTAATATCTTTCTACCTAGCTAACTTGACACATTTTATATTCAAAATCAAAAAACTAAAAGTAAAACGGCAGAAGAATTTGCTTTTTATTTTAGAAAAAATAAGTACGATTTTACAGACAAAGTTTGCACATTTAGTGTAATAATGACATCATAATACAAAATAAAAGCAGTTGAAATGTCTTTAATTTATGCCTATAACTAAAAGCTTTGATTTAAGATATAAACTATAAGTATATGATATATATAAGTAATTTTAATACTGTTTATGTCGAAATATCAAAAAATAATTGGGGTTGAAAATTTTTGAAGTTGAAATCAGTTTTTTGGGCAGCAACTTTTTTTTTTGCAAAATAATAGTTTTTTTTTTAGATTCTTTTTAATAAAGCAAAAACACATCCAAATCATACAGACTTGAATGAATATTACAATATGACCAAAAAAATGTGGTGTACTCCCCTACCCCTAATGCATGGATGCACCCGTGAGGACCACTGATTCAAATAATAAATAAAAAAATTACAATTTTATTTGTAACGTAGTTAAAGTATATATACTAAAAAATTTTAAAGTTTAAGAATTTAGCTTAATATACAATGAGTTACACAAGACACACAATTTCAAAAACACTAAATATATTTTGAGCAATTCTCTTCAGTAGAGTACAATGCTAACAATAATAAAATTTTACACACTTATATAGTAATCAAGTAATCATAAAGTAATCAGGAAATTAATAAAAGAAAAAAGCGATTAGTAACAGTTAAAATGAAATAAGTCCATTCTGATCTGAAAATAAAGAAACAGTATACTCAAAATATTTTTGCTTACATAAAACAGGTTTCCTTAACAAATACAAATGGCTTCTAATTTGATTAAATCCAAAACATTACTACAAATTTTAATAATTTTAAATTTATCTATAGTATAAATGTTTGCACAAGTTGGATTATTAACTAAATGTTCTGAAATAGATGAACGTTTAGATGCGTTTAAAACCTTTACCGGTAGACCATCTTTCTTATCAGACAGGCAAAAATTCTCAACACATTTTGGTATGTGTTCTTTTATTCTCTTCCTTAGATGTCTGGTTGTTAATCCAATATAACTTGCTGTATAACAGCAACTGGACTGGTAGATTACCATAGTTTTATTTAATTTACTCAAACTTTAACTTAACTTAATTTTTTTACTTGATTTAAAACAGTTTCTTCCTTAAATAACAAATTATCCAAAAAGACAAAATTATTCAATTTAGAAACATGCTAAGTAAAGGTGACACGCGATGACGTCATGCAACGGGCGGAAACATCGATAATGTCAGACATTTTGTTTTTTAAGACTAAATATAGTTTAATTTTCTTAAAAACTCTCAAAGATTTGAGTGGTCAAGTCCTGGGCAAGACATTAAAAAGTATCTAAGTGGTGTGCGACTCGGTAACCGAAAAGTTTTTCATGCAACAGGTCCTAAGATTAAAAGTTTATAGCACTCTTATTTTTTTGGTTCAAAAAACAAAAAAATAAAAACTAAAAAAAATTGATGTTTTCTTTAGATATTTCATGTTGTTTACAAAAGTTCAAATAAAGGTCCGGCAAGATCCGAATGTAATTTTAAAAATAAGAAATGTTTGATTTCAAAACCAGTTGATTTAAAATATTTACACTGTAAATGTTAAATACACCTTAAATTTTATTTTTGTTCGTTTGTTATAGAAATCAGACGTTTGTAAGACATGCACTAATAGTTCTAAAAGAATATGCTCATAGCGGCACCATATAGAAAGATGTTTCAAGAGTTGCACTTGTCTAAAGTTATTAAATTGAAAAATACTTATTTAAACTAAAATTTTAACATAGAGTTGATCATGCCAATTCGATCATAAGACCACAAGATCTCGGTAGACTGAGACCGGTTTCTTCCTTATTAGGACTCATCAGTCAGTCACAACCGAAAAACCGATGGTTTTCGTTTTTGACTGAAAGTTTTTCAGTTGTGATTGTCTGATGAGTCCTAATCAGGACAAAACCGGTCTCAGTCTACCGAAGCTTATGGTCTGATGATCAAATTGGCATGATCAATTCTATGCTAAACTTGAGCTTGTCTCACGGCAAAGAAAAGTCCAGGCTTCTGCTCTGCAGACTTTCGCCGACTGTTGGTTAAATTAAAAACAAAATATTGAAAATAAGAGTACAAGTAAAGTGTATATATTGAATTAAGAGCCGCCAAACTACAAGAATTTATCACAAAACTTTTTATTCTTATAGTGTAATAAACTATTTAGCTAAAACGAACCTACCGGGCTGCAGTATTTTGCAAAAATAAAACATATTCTTAGCTTAGTTTTATGATAAATCGATCGCAACTTACATTAGGATTATATGGCTCTAAATTATACTTAAAGATCAGTCTGTCTGAATGGGAACGGGTCAGAAAAGCACGGGTGAAACTTTGGCACGGAGTTACACTTTAGCCTGGTGTCACAATTTAGCATGGTGTCACAATTTAGCATGGTGTGACACTTTAGCACGGAGTGTCATTTTAGCACAGCGTGTTACTTTAGCACGGCATCACTTTAGTACGTAGTGAAACTTTAGCACAGAATTTATTTTGCATTTTTTTTTTTGCTTAAATTACATTAGGTACTGTATTGTTTAAAAAATCTAAAAACAAACTATGCAACATGTAGAATAAAATTTAACAAGCTTTAAATGAGTTACAAGTTTAAGCTTTACCTAAAACTAAGACAAATTTTAGTTTAAAAACTTAATTATTTTGTTTTTCTATTTAATTTTAGATAAAAATAATTGATACTTTTACTTTAAATTTTTTGACATAAAACTATTTTAATAAAGTTAGAAATAAAACAAGCTCTAAGAATATTAATTTATTTTTAAATACTGTAACTAATTCTAATAAAACTTAACTTTTAACGTAAGGTTTAAATAAAAAGTTAGAAATGTAAAGATAAAAACTTTCACATTTTATTTTAAGCCCATAGTAAAAATTTTATTTATAATTTTTTTAAGACGATATTTTCAAAAGTGTTAAAACTTATTTTCACAATTGTCTGTTTGTTAAGTTAATTATTTTAGATAATTAAACATTATTGAAAGGAACATTTTAAAAGATTTAAAAATATTTACGTGCAAAAATGTCACTGCATGCTAAAGTGTCACTTCGTGCTAAAGTGTCACCCCGTGCTAAAGTGTCTTTCTGTGCTAAAGTGTCACCCCATGCTAAAGTGACGCTGTGCTTTTCTTACACCTACCCGTCTGAATTGCGTATTAAGTGAGTCAGCAATAAAAAATAATCTTTTTTTTTTCATAACATTTTTAAAAGTTATTAAAACATTATTTTGAGATCAACTTTTTTGTGTTTGGGTAAGGTGGGTTACGGACAGAGGTATAAATTAAGAAAGAAAAAAGCTTTAAAAAAGTTGCTGACTCATCAAATACGCAAATCAGACAGACCTTCAAGTATACTTTCCGGATTATATTATCTTATATTAGAAATGAAAAAAATACAATTTTGAGGCTCAAGTGAACAATATTTTCCTTCAGTTTAGTGAATACCACTGCACAAGACAATGTTTACAAAAAACAAAATCTACAAAACACTTGTTTAATTTTTTTTTCGAGCTTTTATTTAGTTCTAGTGTTTTTTGGTTTGTTGTGTTTTACAGTCTACCTTTGTTTTGTTTAGAAATCTATTAGTACAAAACGTTTTGATAAATTATTGCGTTTTGTAGAGTTCATTAATTGTAAGCATGGCTTAGTACAGTGGTCGGCAAACTATAGTCGGCAAAAGGTACATGTGCAAATACTTAGCAGTTAGCATGTCTTTATCCGAGACTTGTTGAAACTTTAAGGTGTTTCCCTTATATTTGCTGAGTCAGCAAAATAAAAGATCTTTTGTTCATAATATTTTTATTTTCAGTTATCAAAAGTTTTTTTTTGACTTTTAATATGTTTGGGTAAGGGATAAGGGTATAAATAAATAAAAAGTAAAGCTTTTTAAAGCTTGCTAACTTAGCAAATATTAGGGGAAACACCTTAAAGTTTTAATCGGACCTATCTGATATGGAACACTTTTGCTCGAATGGTTAATTTTTCACAAGTAAAAGATAAATAAAGATGAATAAATATAATAGAAATAATAATAATTAACAATTACCAACCAAGGGTAAGGGTCAGGGGTATCAGTAGAAGTAAAAATAACTATAAATTATAATAAATAAAATAAATGATAAAGATAATATAAAAAAGTTACAAGGAAAAAAAATGCCAACCAAGGGTTACAGTTAGCAATGATAGTAAAAAAAATAAAACAAAAATTTTAAAAATTTAAAAAAAAGTAATAAAAATAACAATAGAAGAAAAGAAGTACCGACAAAGGGTAAGAGTTAGTGGCAAAAGGTTTAGTAAAAAAAAGAAGGATATAAATAAATTGCATCAAAAAAAGAAATAAAAAAATATTTAAACCCTTGTTAAACTAATGCAAAAGTGACCCCTAGTGCAGTTCTGACACCTACCCATCTTTATTATAAATGAGATGCTGTCTGTAAAAGGTATTCTGTTCCTTTAGAAAAGTAAAATCACCCCCAAAAGAAATTTTTGAAATTTTCATTAGATATCCTGAAGATTGCAATGAAGGTTGAAAAAAAATTTAATGAATAATTGAGGGAGATTTGAAACTTACACTTTATATTCTGGGTTATGTTATAAAGAGTAAAAAAACTAATGCGTAGCCACAAGGGACGCGTTTGGTAGAACGCATGAGCTATTGCTCCACATAAAAAAAAATGTACAAGTAGTTTAACTTTTAAAGACGCTGATATGAATGTGGTTCTACTTTATCTGTATCATTCCAAAATAAGTTATTAATAAATATTGGTATTTAGTTTAGATTGTTTGGTACGACTAAGTTTCACTGCAATAACAGATTATCAGGTACTGTTTACATATATAAATATACATAGGATTTTAAAAGCGTTTACAACAAAACAAACAAAACCAGTTAATCAACAAAAAACAAATTATTTAATAAAAATTACGTAACAACAGAATAAGTAAAATAAGATGATTTGAAATGGGGGCATAAGGTCGCAAGCTCTCCTTTTAAATTTGATTAATTCACAATATCGAACTCTAGAATGGCGATTATTTCAACTTGCATATTGTACAAACTTCTAGTTTTTGTGAGGCCAAAAACAAAAAGGAAATGAGTAAAATTTGATAGTGTAAAACAGTGTTTTCTTAAAGTAGGCAACATTATCCTTTGGGGGAATTTTAGCTTTCAGAGGGCAGTATCTAGTGAAGGGCAAAAAATTAAATAGGAAACTAGCTAGTGAAATTGGGAAATACAGTTAAAGTAACATTACTTT
This sequence comes from Thalia democratica, assembly GCF_965202585.1. Taxonomy (NCBI): domain Eukaryota; kingdom Metazoa; phylum Chordata; class Thaliacea; order Salpida; family Salpidae; genus Thalia; species Thalia democratica. Next base: position 202,233 of record NC_139169.1, read on the forward strand.
TAAGTCTTTGACAGGTAGGTTATTATTAAAATGAGTTTTAAAACCTGTAGTAAACGGATTAACAAGTTAACTTTAATTCCTAAAAGCTTACATATGTGTACATAATAGCTATAATACAAAATTTTAATTTTTGACTTTTCAAATTAAAAATGGAAAATGACCATAAAAAGACTTATTATTAAAACAAGACTTTCTAAACTCGAACTAATTGTTGTAAAAAACATAATGAAAAATTTAAGTTAATAAAAACTTTGTACATTATATTTATAAAAAAAACTATGCAATATATTAAATTAGCTCTTACCTACTTATCGTCTGAGACTCGATGACTGAAATGTCTTTCTCCACACCAATCTAGTCGTTGCGAGGTTTCATGTATTTCTTTCTATTAGTGATTGACATTCTGTACACCTTCTATTCAGGTTGAAAATCTGAAATAATTTTAGTCAAATAGATAAATAAGACTGATTTAATTGTACAACACTTAATATTGAATACAAAATCCATGAAAATAAAAAATTGAGAATTTGAATTAAAAAAAAATGTCAACTACAATACTATTTGCTACTTACAATATTGCTTAAATAAGTGCACTTACTAATTTAAGCTTGTTTTATTTTATTGGGTTTACTGTTAACACTTATTAGTTTTTTTAACTCTTAGTTATTTTTTAATTGATTATGGATTCTCAAACTTTAAAAAAATATAAATGCTAATTACTGGTATTAAAACCAATAGAAAAAAGCGTTGTAACAAACTTTTAATTTGCTACTCAATTTTATCATACGCAACAGTCATAGCTTTAAACCTGACTAGTACTTTTTATTTTGAATCTTGTCCATAATGTAGCATTAGAAAGCAAAATATTAATACATTTTGTAAAAACTTTTCTCACTTTAAAGCATAGAGAACTTAGCTTAAAAACGCTACGTTTTTAAAGTAAGTTTAAAAACCTTTAAGGAGATTTAAGTTTGTTACCTTAAATAATATAAATGTACTTAAGTAATTCTTAACAATGGTATAAATTTCATTTTTTTTTTTTGTAATAAACAAAAATAAAAAACTATTTGACACTAATATTTGTAATTTTGTAAACTAAAACTTTTTTTTAATTAAAATAGTTACTTTTAAATTATTTTAAAGAACTAAACAAATGATTTATATGAAAATAAGTATACAATTAACTTCTACCTGAATCCATCAAACAATTCAGTCTAAGATAAATATTAAAATTTAGAAAAAAAAGTAGTCTATACAAAACAAACTTATTTTAATGTAAAAACTATACATCAGCAAAAAAATTTCTGCCAACTAAGTTCAGCTAATAAAGTAACATTACATCAGTATTATTTTTAACGTACTAAGTGAAAAAAGAGCTGTTCTCTCATTATTTCTAGTTACAAAGGCTTATGAAAAAGTAAATGGTAAGCAGAATTAATATAATAAAGAAACAAAAGAGAGAAAAGAGAGAAACATAAGCTCTAGCTGTTGAGAATAAACTAATATTTCCTTCACGAATGGTTAAACATATAATATTCTAGAAAGATTAATAGTTTCAAGTTACAAAAATATTTAACTGTAATAAATTTTGCCACAAAAAAATATTGAATCAGCATTTTATATGAGAAATTTTGAAGTAATTAAACAAATTTGTCTTATATTGAAAAAATTATATCAGTAGTTAAACGATCAGGTAATTACTTCATAAACTAAGTTTTTATAGTGAAAGAAATGCCTAAAAAATTGATAGTAAAGTTTTAACATGTAAACAGAATAAAGTAACTTAAATACGTTATTTACGCATATAAAAACAGCTCATTAAAACCGACCTTATACAAGTAGGACTTCTATTAAATTTTTTATGTATATGTAAACAGTCACTTTTGTTTTCTCTTGTACAAGGCCTATAACATGTGAAAAGATGAAACAAAAAACTTAAATCAATTTTAGTAGATATGTTATAATGAAAAAAAAGGCGCATATTTTAAGGACAGAAAAAAGGTTTTTATTTGCCTCGGCCATCAACCTTATACTTTTACATGAAAAAATTTCACTTGAAAAGAAAAACTTATGACTATTTTCAATAAACAAATGCCAATATAATTGTATGAGTTATGGAATTGGTATTATAGCTTTTTATAAACTTGTTCATTAAAGTAAAGTTATTTTGCACTGGACAGATAAGTATAAAAACATTGTTTAAGTAAACAATACATATGCTAATATTAATTCATAAATATATGGAACTTAAGAAAACTAAATATAAAGTTTTAAATTGTAAAACTGAAGCGTGTTCATCATAGAGTTACTAAAAAATAATTATAAAAGCATACAGCTGATTAAAAGATGGACAGATTTGGAAAATATCATAACGCAGTAACCCGCCTCTTTACTACGCACTTTGTACACAAGGCAAAAGTTTAGTATTAACTTTAAGTTAATTAAAAGTACTCAAAAATACTTACCAAGTTTGAAACAGTATGTTGGTAACTGAGATAATATGCAGCTCTCAACATCGGGTTGGAAATCATCAAGTAACCTGCTGTTTTGTCTTCACATGGCCTTGCTATGTAACTTTGTACCTATGAAAAGAATCATAGTGTAAAGTATATTTGAAATTTGGTTCGTGTAGACCCTAAGATAATTAAATTTTTCTAAAGTACTTACAGTTTTTAAAACTTGAATTAATAATCCAAACATTTTTGATTTTCCTGTTTTTGGTTTAAATAAATTTACAAAACCGTGCTTATCTGCCAAATACTAATGAATTTAATAGTTTATTTAAAACAGTTAATAAAACTATTCATTTTTATTTTTAATTATTACAAACTGTACTACTAAGTCTCAAAATACTTTAACCTGTTGTATATTTTGTAAAAACAAATAAATGATTCAAGCCTAGTCCTTGTAGACACAAATCCAAATAACAAAAGTTTGTTATTTCAAAAATGACTAGTTTTTTTATCACTGTTTTAGTACAAATGCGCTAATAGAACTGTATTATTAAACTTGTTTCTAATAAAAATAGAACTCTACAAAATCAAACATTTTACAACAACTTATCAATAAACTGTGGAGTTATTACTGTGTTCACAAATCTTTTTTCTCATGCTCTCTTTTAAATTAAACTCTAGAAAGTTCCTCGTGTTTCAACATTACCATATTTGTCAATGTGACAAAAATCAAGCTTGAGTTTTTTTCTTTTGAAAGACCTAATTTGGTCAATGTTAATAAACAAAATTTAACTGAATTTAGTTCTATATACAAGATAAATTTATATAGGGAAAAATTTTATTAACTTCATTGTAAAACAATTTCAAATTGGGTTATATTAAGGCAGATTTTCCGAGTATTTTATTATGAAATAAAAGAAAAATATTAAACATTATTATTTAATTTTGAAAGGTTTGTTTCTTATAAAATGTTTGACTTTAAAATTATCTATTTACCATTCATTTTACTACTTAGAATTTATGCTAAAATCATAATTATTTTTTAATGACTTTTTAACTTTTGTTATTAAAAAAACTGTTTATAATAACTGATATAGTTAAAAAATTATTAAGTATAAAGAACTTAAAAAATTCTAAGGAAAGTTTTTAAGGACACTACATTAAAGGTGACTTGGCAGGTAAATACGCTCTACTGAGCACGAGTGCTAGATTTTTCTAGAAAGTGTTCAACATTCAAAATAAGCTAACTTAAATGTTATATGAAAGTTTATTATCGTAAACAGTTTAACAGTGATGATTACTAATGAAAGTTAGATCAATTATATAAATACAATTATCAGTTTTAACCAGGCATACAGTTTATTTTTTTACTATAATTTTAACACTATACTTTATCTATTTTTAACTATTTATAAGTATTTGTTGTAGTGTTTTTTAAGGTCTAAGTATCTAGAAAAAGTAATATTTTATGTGAATTCACATGTAAAGACTAAATTTGTCTAAATAAACATTATTTTTTATAGAAATTACATATGAAAATTAACCTAGCTTAATAATATAAATGTTGTTTAATAAACTACACAAATAGTTTTGGTTTTAAAAACACTCAACTTATATCATTTTTTTGCATATTTAACGTAAAATAAAGTTACACGATCTAAAATTATATTTTAGTATATGCATAAATTAGAATATTATTATCTAAAAAAATAAAATTACACAAAGGGATATTCTTTATAAAATTTAATTAATTTGTTAATTGATTCATTTTAAATTTAAACTAATAGAAAAATAGCAATAATAGAAAAAATACTTGTATAATAAAAACAAAAATTTTGATATAGAAAAGACTTTTACTTGAAGACATAGAGAATAAGTAGAAATAGAAAATGAATAAACTTTTGTGCATAAACAAAAAGAAACTTTTGAAGGAGTAAAAATATGTATATACACATAGTAAAGTTGTAATATGATCAGTTTTAACTATAAATTTCATTAAGTATAATTTCTATCTATGATAAAAACAAAAACCTCGTTTTATACGTTTTCATTTATACGTTCTACATATAAAGTGCTACGGTTTATGTTGTTATATTTACAAAAATATATACAAAATTAGTTATTTATTAAGTTCTTTTTTAGTCTTTTTAACTATTAATATTTACTGTTGTAGTGTTGCAATATTTTGTATACTTTTTATTTTGGTTTTATTTTTAATATTAGCTACGTAGGTTTACATAGTTATTATAGTTATGGAAAACCATCTCAAAGGTTTCACGTAAGAACCGATCATATTGTTGTATATATTGTTTCTATATATTTTCGATAAAATAAATTTTTTTGCTGAAAACTTCACGTGCAGCTGTACGAGAATAACTAAAAGTTAAAGTTGTAAAAAGGCAAACCATTATCATCTTAGTGTTCAGTAGTTTTGCTTCATTCAGTTTAGTTGGTTGTACTAGTCGGCAAAAAAAATCACCTGAATGAAAGAAGGTTTGAGCAGTTTAATTTGTTGAATAGATTTTCAAAAAAAAACAAGATTTCTTTTACAACGATTTTTACTTTAAGATAGACCAACTTCTAATTGATAAATATAAACTCTTGTTTTTAACATAGGAGTTCAATAAGTTCATAATTATAGTTATTAACTTTTGATTTCAGGTTAGTGTGTTAGTGTGTTCTTATTAGAGAACGATCGAAGTAATTAATTTCTCAAAGTTATAAACAGAGAAAGACCAAACGCTTATTTGGAATAGAATGCTTATTTAAATGGGGTCAAATTCATACTGAAAACCAATGTCTATAATTTAGAAACATTATTATTCGAACGCTTCCAACATTTAATTCAAGATGGACAGAAGAATAATTTATTCTCTTTTTTCCCATCGTGTAGCTACGCGAGAAAAATTAAATTTGTAAAATAGCAAGAAATGATAGTTTAATTGTAAAATTGCAGTATTAAGTTTGCTTATTGTGTAAGTGGAAAAAAAAGAGTTTTAGAAGAGGGAAGAAAAAAAAAGTTTTCTTTTTAATGTTAGGTCTCATGTTATGAAAAGAATAAAATTAGTATATACACATATATACATTACATATATATATTTATTTATTTATAGAAATAACATACACAAAATAAACTTTTGCTTAGTACAGCTGTTTCTGCGTTTAATACGCGTCTTCAGCCAAGTTTTATTCAATGAAAAGCAAACTTGTAAGTACAGCAATAAAATTATACAAAATTAGGTATTACGTAATAATACACAGTTGATTTTAGACAAAATTATTAACGGAGTTTTTAGATAAATTGTTTTCGATAATGTATGCAGCCAGTTTGTAATTCGTTTCTTTTGTTTAGCAATTCAGATTTTTTAACTTTTAAAATTTCGATTTTTTCCGCATTGCAAAATTTACATCCGTTTTTTAAACTGTATTTATTTTTCGTTCTTGTTAATATTTCCCACTGAATCTTAAAATTAACTTCGTTATTTTTTAGTTTGCAAATGTACTGCGATAAAGTTGTCGTATTTTTATGTTTTTCGTGTTTGAAGCTGTACTTGTGCTTTGTGTAGCGATTCTTGAACGATAGTCCAGTCGAGCCAACATAAAACTTGTTCTGGTTATCAGTTATGACTGTCGCTTTATATATAATATTTTCTATTAAGCAACTTCCATTTACTGGGCATTCTTGTTTTTTGCAGTCACACATTCGCCTCTCTTTGTACTGCGTGTCTAACATCTTTCGATTGTGTGCCATTATAAGTTGTTTCATATTTAGCATGCAGGAGTAGGACACTTTTAGTGTCTTCCTGTTAAAAACTTTACAATATGGATGGTTTTCAGTAAAGTTATTGTCCACAATCTCTAGGAAGCGCTTCCCAACCCGTGTTGCCACACTTTTGCTGAATGGAGCGTTGAAATATAAAATATTTCTTCTCCTTCTTTTCTTGTTGTTACCCTTCTTGTTTTTGTGGCTATAGGCTAACTCGTGATCGTACCCACTTTCTCTTATAGCTTCCTGGTATTGTTGGGTTGTTTCCTTAAAAATGCTTTGACTGCTAGAAATCTTCTGGAGGCGGTTGTTCACTGCGACCGGTATGTGTTTTAACATCATCCAGCTAAATTTTAAACAAAAAAGCACTTTAAATTCAGCTGGCTGATGATTAAGGCGTCTAGTCTTATGAAACACATGTACCAGTATTTTTAAAATCTTATTTTTCTAATAAATTATTTAAAAGCTCTTAAGTGGGCTCAGTAGAAGGTGTTCAAGTTTTAATAATAACCTTATTTTATATATATATATATATATATATATTTATTTAAATTTATTTATTTATCTATTTATTTATAAATATATATATGTTTATTTGTTTATTTATATATTTATTTATATATTTGTATATGCATATATATATAAATATATATAGAACTAAAATACGCAAAATAAACTTTGCTTTAGATAGCTGTTTCTGCTTTTAATACGTGTCTACAGCCAAGTTTTATTCAATGAAAAGCAAACTTGTAAGTACAACAATAAAATTATACAAAATTAGGTATTACGTAATAATAGAATACTTCAGAGACGTTTAGTAGGTTTCTGCAAATCTAAAAAAACGTATACTTATGCGCGAAAAAACTTGCTTTTATTTAAGCTTGAAAATACTCTGCTGTCTTAGCTTTTAGTATTCATTTATGCTTAATTTTGCTTAATTTATGCTTAATTCATTTGCACGCTTAAGAGATAATTTTGACATATATGTACTCTTTAGCATTTGTAGTGTTGTAAAAAAAATGAACGAATTAAATACATCCAAATTGTAACATTTAGGACGTTAAAGCTTTATTTTGTCAAAAAGCTGCAACGCAAAATTGATTCTAAAGGAAGCTGTAGCTTCAAAAATCAAAATCATACATTTTTATGTTACAAAAATTTGCATAACTTATTGTTACTATTGACTACGTTAAATGTTTGATTTTCAAAACAGTATAAATCTTTTTGAGTTAAATGGTGATTTTTTATAGTTATTTTTAGTGAAGGGCAGGACTTTTTAACTTTTTATGGGTAGTTTTAAGTATTGGGCACTTTTAATTGCCTCAACTTTGCAAAAAAAAGTACCCAATACTTTGATGATGTCATTAAGTTTACTTTGGGTAGTTATTAAGGTTAAACTTTGTAAAAAGATAAACTTGCTGTCTAGGCCTATGATAAATTCACTTTGTTTATTTTTCTAAATATAAAAATAATTGTATCTGAAATAAAACAATACTAAACATTTCACTATGTTAACAAAATTAATGAAATATAATTTTCAACCTTGATATTTATTGTGTAAGTTACAATTTTAAATTCAACCACAAATTAAGCTATTGATTTTAAAAATTTTTATCTTATAGACTATTGATGACTTAAAGTTATCATATTTTATAAAAATTTCATTATTTTACATGTAGAAGTAGTTAAAAAATTACAGATTTTTTGATAATTTGTTTTTTTAACACTAGATTTCTTCAAATTTTTTAATTTCAAAAGTTCAAGGTTTTTCCAGTTTTTGTTTAAACTGTCAAGCTCCTGGATTCCAGGTGTTTTGGCAACCCTGCTCAAATTTCAGGGAACTATTCCTTTCAATATTTAAAAAGTAGTAAAAGATAACAATTAAAACCTACTGTACTCTCCTATTTTAATGTTTTATATCAAAAATTTGTTTTGGTACAAAAAATCTGTATAAAAATAATTGTAGTTTAGATTAAATTTCATAAAGTGACATCAATTTGTAATAAAAGTGATCTACACCCTCCCTGTACCCAAGGTGGCTCCTAAAGTTTTTTTTGAAACTTCTTTCAATTTTTCAAAACTTAATATATTTTTTTAAACTCAAGTCTTATTTATTTTTCTAGACAAAATAAGTGATCAGAATTTTAGAATTTTATATAACAATCCCAATATGTAGGCTGTGTCTCAAAGAAGCAACAGTTGTTGTATATGCACTGAAAGACAAGAGATACCTAAATAAAAGAAGCGAGTTTGTATCGTCTTGTAGACATATAAAAAAATCACTTTTAAAGTTTAACAATTTTAAATTTAATCTTAAAATAATCTAAATTTCAATTTTTATCTTAATTTTATCCTTATCTCTTTCAACTATCTGTCCTAATATATAGTTACTCACTGAAGTTTTATGAATTTTTGCCAGTTTATTGTCAATTGGTAGATTAACTTTTGCACAAGCCGTTTTGCATGATTTTGGATAGTTTAAAAACTACGTCATATCCTATTTATGCAAAAAATTTTAAACTTTCATTTGTGTGTTTTGTTTTGTGCTTTATTTTAAACTTGTTTTGACGCTGATGAGCGCATAGGCACGGAACTCGAGTCCTTTGAGTTTTACATCTTTAAATAAACCTTTTATATATACATAAAATAAGGTTATTAATAAACTTGAACTTGCAATTTATATTTATACATATATATAAAAGAATAAGAGTAATGTTACTGAGTTTGAAACTTATAGCACTTTATTCACTAGTAAATGAAACTTGAAAAAAAGAACGTAGAATGTGACAGGATTAAAAGTTTTTGTTAGTCCGGTTAGCAGAACGCATGTTGTCTTATTATCGTTAAGTGACTAGATGAGTGTAGTCTTTAAAGTCGTTTTTTTGTTGGAGATAAAAATTGTCTCTTGTAATTTTCTTCGTTTCTATTAGGCAACTATGTAATTGATTACTATGTAACGAAATTACTTTCCAAATACTGTTCTACATTTTAGAAAAAAAAATCATAGCTTTACTTAATTTGATAGTTTTGTTTGCACAATTTTTGGCGGTTGGTAAAAATAATATTGGAAGATTGTTTTCATTTTATTAGTTGTTTGTGAATGTTTCCTTTTGATAATTTATTGAAAATGTTTTCTTTTGTTTATGATATTATTGCATTCATTGTTATAGCTTTTTTTTACGACGAGGTAAGACTTCGTATTTGAGTTTTATATCAAGTACATGGTTATGTTGAAGTTTTTCTCTGTTGATTGATTCTTTTGCAATTTTGGTAAAAATTTCTTTTTTTTTACTTCTTTCTTAATGGTTTTTTTACAAGAAGGATTTGACAGTTCGAGTTTAAGTTTAACTCCTGTTTCTGCTTTTGTTAACGATTTTTCCGTTGCATTGAATGTTAAATTTCTCTTTACCACAAAATCTAAACCAAAAATAGCAAAAGAGTTGTTTGATTCTATAAGATAAAATTCGTGAGGTAACCTTTGTTTTTAACAATTATTGACGTTTAGAGTTGTATATCCTAGAGCTTTTATATTATTAGTTTAACATTTACGTCAGACTTACAATGTAGTTTATAAAATGTAATATAAAGACTTTTGTATCTCAATATTATATATAACTTTTTAAAACTTACGTTTGTTAAAATTATTCTAGCTACATAAGTTACTAGATGATCAAACTTTAATAAAATTATAACTGCTTACTTTAAGAGTCCTACTAAAAAGAATCCTACTAATATGTTCCGTGGGCATCTTTTGGTCCAGTCAAACAGAAGTTAGGAGTTTTAACGGGTATGGTGAAGCGTTTCACCAGACTTTGTTCTCCTTGCTTTCTTGAAGGCGAATTGAAAACACTTCAAAACGCTTTCCTTTCGCTTGGTTATCCTTTTAAGTAACTTAGTTTCTAAAGTTATAACAAGAGCTAGAAGTTCAACAGCTTTAAAAATTATTGGCCCTCAGAAGTGTCTAGTATGCTTAAAACTTCCTTACCTTGAAAATATTTCTGAGAAGTTTTATAAGAAAATTTCAGAGGAAATAAGCCAAGTTTTCAGCTCTGTTCATTTAAGAACAGTTTTGTATACTGATCGACCTCTAAATGGAATTTACAAAGATGTTTCTCCCACCCATGAAAAAAGTAACATCATCTATAATTTTAGTTGGCACTGTGGTAGTGACCGGTCTCAGTCTACCGAAACTTGTGGTCTGATGGTCGAATTGGCGTGATCAACCCTTTGGTTAAATTTGAGCTTGTCTCACAGCAAACGAAAGTCCGGACTTGTTCTGCAGACTTTCGCCGATTTTGTTGATTGTACTAAAACGAGCGTACCAGATGTCTTGCCTAGTGGACAATGTTTTAAACGTTGCACGGCAAAGACAATACTGACGTCACTAATCATTGCCAGCAAATGGTTGCTTCATGCGAAAGCATGATAAACCGTTTGTAGAATGACGACTACAAATTTTTCGGTTGTGACTGACTGATGAGTCCTAATAAGGACGAAACCGGTCTCAGTCTACCAAAACTTGTGGTCTGATGATCGAATTGGCATGATCAACCACTTTTTTTAGTGAAAATTCAAGTTGTTTTATTTTTGTATATCTGTTGGCCACAAAGTTGTATAAGACTTGTACATTTGTACAAATCTAAACTTTTTTTAAAGCAAAAATTCAAGTTTTATTTAATTTGTTTTATTTTGTATATGTGTTGGTCACAAAGTTGATTCTTGATTTTTTGAAATTTTCAACTCAAAAAGATTTAAAAACCATCATTAGAATCCCTGCACTATCAGGTAAACGTTTGATAATAATTTAAGTTTTTTTTATTTAATTGTATAAGTCTAAACATTTCTTTTAAAAATGTTTAACTCTTATAGATTAAAGTACATGATAAAATGATTTTTATTATAAATAAATATATAAATGTAATAAGTTTAAAATTTAAAAGAAAAATTTGTAAGATCTCCATCTATACAAACATTTAAATCAAAATTTGTAAGATCATATCTTTTTTCTGGTTTTTTAGTTTTAATTAATCTAAATTTATTACAGCATGATAAATAAAAATATATAACATTTTTCTAAAACTTGTATATGTTTTTTTATTTCTAAGCAGAAAAAAAAATATTTTAAACACAGAGTTTTTCGGTTAAATATTGCGTACTAACTGGCCGTGCATACCTAAGAAATGCGTACTTAAGCGGCAAATTGAGAACAAAAAATTATGAACGCCCTTTGAAAAAAGTCTAGACCTTGTATCACAATATTAGTCTACAAAACTTAAATTTATAGGTTTTAATCAGTCGCACTGAAAAGTATTTAATGACTTACATTTAGTGATCAATTAGGTTATGTACTAAATTTCATCACTCATTGCGCACTAAGTGTTAAACGGGTAGGAGTTAAATACGCACAATAGAAACTTTGCACGGTTGTGTTTATTTAAATGTTTTTACATTCACTGTTACCCCTTACCCTCGGTCGATGACTTTTTCATACAATTTTTTTTATGGTAGTTTTTTATAACAATTATCTTTTTACTTATTTTTTATAGTTATTTTTTACTAACACTGTTACCCCTTACCCTTGGTTTTAAATTTTTTTACTCTCGTGCAAAAGTCTTCGTGCATACTCGACCTGTTCCCATGGTAAACAGACTCCAGTAATAATTAGTGACTGTTTAACATGTTTGCTAGTATTGTACTTTATGGTGAATCTGTCGTCCCTGTAAATTTTATACAAAAGCCCAGTTTAAATTTCTGCTCGTTACATGCAAAAAGACAGTAGAAAAATATAAATTTCCTAGTTATTAGCGAGTTGAGAGCAAAACAACTTTGAAAATTTGCTAAATATCAATATTTTTATAATTTTCCGACCAAAGTACTTTTGTGTTATATTGAAACTTAATTTTAATAATATATTTATAGACATTTTATCAGAGCTCATTTTAAAAAACACATTAACAAAAAGTATTTGCAGGAGTTAAATTTATTATTAAACATAAGTGTATATTACAGTATTTTGTTTATTAATATATTCTACTGAGGCTTGGTACGTCACCCCCATGCTTCTGGATAGTAGATCGTTTAAAAACATTATATTTTCTCAAAGAAAATTCTTGAAAACTTAACACGCCGTTGACAGCAGTTTACCAACCCTTGCTTCAAAATAAGGAAACATACAGTAAGTAGCTACGAAATGTTTAAGCTTTACACGGGTATAATTGCATGTTTACTGTTTAAGATATAAATTTGAAGTATTTATAACAACTCAATTTCTGTTTTAGTTAGTTGAATGGTTTTTCGGTATCTAAAAATAAAAAAGAAATAATTATCAGTAGAATAATTAGCAGTTTTTAGAGATCGCTATAACTGTAATAAATTAAGTACAATTGTTTTCGACGCGTAGTAATTTTGTTACGGGGTGTAGAAAAATTACAATGTCTTTAAAGCTTTTTAATTTGATATTTTTAAACTACCATAGTAGAATAAAAGTACAGTGCTTATTCACTTATCCGGACAGTTTCAGTTCGAAAACGTTTTAGTATTAAACAAAAAAATTTTGGTGTGGTACAAATATTTAAGCTTCCATGCTGTAAAAAAATTAAGTGTAATATAGATTCTTCACTTAAGTACTTTATTATTTATACTACTAAAGCTTACATTTAAACTTTGTTCAAAACTATTTAGGAATCAAAATCTGTATGTAAAGTAAGTCAGTTTTTTCAAACGAAAATATTTGGAATATGACTAAAAGTTTTTAATTTTTCAAGTTTTTTGATAGCTGATTAAATTCCAAGTATGTTTGGAAAATGAATCTATAAAAGTTCTTTTACGTTTGAATTTTAATTCAAACTCTACTATCATAAATATTATAATATACTATATAAAGTTTTTAATTCAAAAACTTTTCGTTTGTGCATGATTTTTTTTTTACTTATAAGTTAGACACACTCAACATACCAGGATTTAGTAATTGACAAGACCTAAAAGAAAACGTGTAGGACTAACCATTGAAAATAAAGTAGAAGTTTGTAAAATGTTTAAAAATCGTCAAAGCCTTTTATAATGAAGCAGTTTAGCATAGGCAGGTCGACTTTGTACGACATTTTCAAAAGTGAAGAAAATTTTGAAAAGTTTAAAGCAGAAAAAGAGGAGCTGAGCTTTTATTATTCTTTGCATAACATACAGCAGTTATATTAATTTTTACTTTTTTTTTCTTAATTTATCCTTAAAAATTCTTATCCGTACATGTCAACAGTAAAATCTTGCCCAATATGTCCAGATAAGTGAGTAAGCCTTGTTCTACAATGACAACAAATCGTTTGTAAACAAAAATTTTTTTTGAAAAAAATAGCTGTATATTATTTTATTTCAGGCGATGCAGCTGTACAACTAAACTAATCAGTAATATACACATATAAGACCTCGAATTGGTTTTCTCAATCCAAATTGTAGGCCGACTAATCCTTGATTAATGATATTTTGATAGTAAGTTTTTATAACTGTGTCTGTTATAGTTTTGTTGAGTTTTTTTTATGTTATCTAAATTAAGTTAATATTAAATGTTAAAATGTTTGTTAGGAAGGATTAGTTTACTTTTTTAGACATGATTTAATTACTAGGAAAGGAAAAGTTCTTGCAATTTAAATATTTTTAGTCTAAATTTATATTTGACTCTCTTGTTTATCAATATGAACAGCGTATTATTGGTGTGCATAGTTTTAGATAAAGTAATCTAAATGTCAAATCCTGGACAAAACTTAAAACGTACCCGTGGTGTGCGACTCAATAACCGTAAAGTTCTTTGTGCACCACGTCCTAGAACTGAAATTTTTGATCGTTTTTTTTCGTTCAATAAACTTTATATAAATACTATGTAGGTTTTTGAAATTATACACTGTGTTTAATTAGAGATTTTCTTCAAAGCTTGGTAATGATTTGTTTAATTTAATAAACCCTAGTATTTAAAACTACTCTAAACACAACAAATAAATACATAACTTTATGAAATATTTTTTCAGTAATAAGATGTTAGATTTATGTTTGAAGTGAATTTAAATACTAAAATTGTTTTTAATTAAAGGTTATGAAATCTAAATAAGAAGTTTATTGAATTCAAGCTCTTCTTAAAAACTGATATTTAGATTGAAGTAGTTTTTGGTTTATAATAAAAAAAAGTATACAATCATTTTATATAACTCATCTTAACAAAAGAGCACTGAGAAAGTTTAGACTTGAAAATAAACTAACACTCTTAATTTGCTAACACATATAATTTTAGAACTAAGATGCTAACTTCATGTTTCTGATTTACTACATAGTAACTATGTAAATAACTTAAAAGTGTAGTTTACAAAACTAATGATGATTTTATAGGTTCAGGGCTTTTTTTATATTTACTAAAATTTCATTTAATGGAGAGTGAGCATTTTATATTCACTCACCTAGACAATGACACTAGGTTAACCCTGAAGAAGTTGTTTTGATTATAGTTAATCAGTTGTAAAATGTTTATAATGGTTAAAACGGTCAAATATATTCAAAACTTGTTTGTTTTACATAGTACTACTAAATAAAAATTCAAAGGAAAATAGTTTTTTAGCACACTTAAAAACGGTTAGGCTTTTCTTTTATACGTTTTATCTTACTAATTAAGTTTTTAAATTGAGTTTTTACGTAAATAAATTTAAGTATGATTTAATCCTCACAAGAATTTAAAACTAAAATATATATAAAGTTCAGCAGCTGCTTTAAAAAACATTTGTTCTTATACTTAACCAACAGTTTATAATCTAAAATCACACTGTTCTATTTACAATTAGATTTATAAAACACTAAAGTAGGTTCTAATTTGACATCTTTTCTGTTTCATAATAAGAAAAAATGCTACTGTTTTGGAAACTTTATACTTTACAACTATGTTTGTAACTTTGACTCGTCATTTTGTAACTAAAAAAGAATTATATTTAAGTTATTAATTATAACATAGAATATTTTAAAATTCAAGTTTAAATTGATTAACATAAAGATAATTTAATGCAGTTTACTAAAAATATCGAAGACACATATAAAAAGCATAACAAAATTAGCTACTTTGAATTTCCTTTTTGGTATTTGATGATCTGTAAAAAAAATTAATAAAAATTAAGATACATAATAAATTTTCTACTTCAAGTGCAAGTTATAAGAAAATAAGAAAATAGCAATTAACAACAAACTGTCTTGATTTTTAGATAAAAAATTAATTTCAATAATGTCTATTTGACTAAATAAATTTATAAAAAATGTGTAATTAAATAATGTATACTTGTTGATAACCATTACAAAATATAAAACAACTTAAACTTAGTGTAGACACTTTAATTAATCTTAATAGTTTAAATACTAATCAGTATAACCTTACAGAAAAGAGTTAGCAGTTAATTTTGACTTTCAACAAACAATATTTCTAAGTTTCAAATATTTTACGAAAATAACTAACTTGAACTTCACATCTAGTAACCGTATTATTTATCTGAATATCATAATAAAAGTTAAAATATTTTTTAAAATAAACTCTACTGTTTTATTTTGATAAATGTAAAAGACCTTGGTACAATTGTATAGCAAATATATGTTTTAATTTTCAGTTTTCGTACAACACAGTTGCTTTTTTAACATTGATACTTTTGAATAATGATGAAACAATTTTAGTATTATTAAAAACAAACAAAAGTACTTTTTTCGTCTCGAATTTTTTTATTTTTAAGTAATATAAATAAAGAAATACTCCAAACTACGAAATGTATTAAGTAATATTTACCTCCGTAGATGCTTTCTCTATAATTTTTACCTGGGAATATATTATGACGTCATAAAAATTTTACTTTAAGTTTAAAACGCGTCAGCTGCAGTTCGTAGATTGCTTCTGGTTAGCTAATATTTTACTTGTTTTTTTAAAAACTTTTTTTATTGGTTCATTTTTTATATTTTTGGGTAAGGTAGGTTAGCGATAAAGGTTTCCCAAAGTGAGCCAAACGGCCTCAAGGGGACATTACAGAGTTTTAAGGGGCCGTAAGCAGCAAAGGGGGTATGAGTATTAAAGGGGTCACAGGGTGGCAATATCTTGAAAATTACACTAGATATGCAAATCGAAAGGATTGGCGCATTGTCATAATCGTCGGTAGGAGGAATTTTGAATTCCACTGAACAACCACCGCCTGCCTTAAGCTGAGCAGCCCTCAGCCAATAAGGTTTATAGGTTTAAGCTCCATGCAAGAACTGATGGACAACTTTTCAATCTTGCAAGTCTATGAGCAAAGCGAAATCTGAAGATTATTTAAAAACGAGATCTTCTCTTTGCTGATGATGCTGCACTCGTGGCTCACTCTTCCCAAGACCTGCAGACATTACTGAGTCACTTTTCATCGGCATGCTAGAATTTCGGCATTACTATAAATTTAAAGAAGACTAAAGTTTTAAGTCAAAAAACATATATTTTACCATCAGTCAAAATCAATGGCAAAGCTTTCGAGAATGTAAAAAACTTTGTTTACCTTAGCTCAAATGTTGTGTCAAACGCATCATGGCCACAAAAATAAATAGTGGCATTGGTAAGGCCTCAGGCACTTTCGCTGGTTTCACTGCAAGAGTTTGGTATAACCAAAAGTTAAGCATTCGCACAAAGGCTAACATTTATCGTACTCTACTACAGTGGTCGGCAAGGTGTACACTGGTGCACAATAGTGAACACGAAACTTTTTTTGGGGTGCACAAAACTTTTAGGGTACACGAAACTCATTTAGGGGTGCACAAAACTTTGAGATAACAAAAAAAATACATAGAGTTAGATTAAGTATGTAGTTAGTATTTAATACAGTATTTAAAGAATACTGAACTGGGTATTTTGTAGTAATTGTGGAGAAGTGTTCAATTAATAAGTATGTAAGACAAAGCCATATAACTAAAATATCATTGTGAAAATAAGGTAAAACAAATAAAGAAGTCAATTAAAAAAAGGATAAAATAAAAAGTTTCAGCTTCAGTTGTCAAATGGTTTGCTTGTAAATACAAACTGACTTATGACTTTTAAGGAAAAATGCACTAATAAAAGTGTTTACGTAGTCCCACCACTAGCGGCACTTATTAGAATTAGATCTTGGGGTATACCGATTTTATTTTTTGCAGCTTGGTGTACACAGAATTTGATTAGCTTTACGACCACTGCTCTACTATACGGTATTATACAAGTTATATACCGTTATATGGCGAGTTGGTCGTCCGCAACTGAGGTCGTCCAAAACTACGTTAAAAGGACGTATGCGACCTAAAGGGCTTGAATATAAGAACTGATGAGTTAGAGTTCTTTGCAAATGACCGCGCCAAATGGAAACTAACTGTATATAAAAGGCTGAAAAATAGGTAAAAGGAATACTTTAAAAAACCGAAGAAGATGAAGAAATGAGAAGCAGAATGAATTTATTTATTCTATTTGTTATTTAGTTGTATTATTATTTACTTGTATATTTATTTTTATCTGTTTGTTTCATTTAATGCATCACTGTGTCACTTAAATTATTACTATCATTAATTTTTATTCTTTATGCTCAATTACAAAATGGCCTATATCTCATAAATATCAGTTTTATATAAAAAATTTATTTACTCTCCAACAAAGTTATTTCACAAAAAAAATTTAAAAAACTAGTTAAAAAATGTATGTACTTTTTGAGATATTTTGCGAGAATTAAAAATCCAAAATGGCAAACTTTATCTATTGGCTCTAGTAGTGACCCAATAAATCCAAATTAAAAAAAAATGTTTATTTTAGGTGTATCAATAAACTATTGAATTATATAAAAAGATTCTTTAAGAATAAAATCAAAGATATTGTTGTGTTTTGAAATTTTTAATTCAAAAAAATAGACTCAAATGTCCTTTATTTTAGAATAGTTATCGTAATCTAGCTTGCTTTGAAAAATATTTAAGCTTCCGGTTATTGTATGAAGTACGTTGCTGTTCAGCATTCAGACATAAACCCAGAAAATTATGCAGAAATAGAAAATAAATACGCCTGACCAATTAAAATAATGATGTGCTTTCAGAATATGTAAATGTAACCATCGAAAAATGTTTTGAAAACAATATTTAAAACGATTAGAAACGAACAGTTTTCTGATCTTACCCTCAACCACACTTCGTATTCTAATAATGAATGACTAGGCATTTGTCGATCGAAATATCTTTAAATTTATTACAAAATTTTTGAACTTTCATTTTTAATTAAAACTAACAAACACTTAATAAATATTCGACGTTTAGTCGGTATAGTTAACATCAGCATTGTGGATCTTACAAGCAACTCAAATTCTAAAATTTCATTATTTTAATGGCTTAAAATTACTTTATAAAGTTGAAACTTAAGTAATGAACTTTATAAATTGAAAAAAGGTGGTTGAAGACTGCCCAGACTATTTACTGTTACACTACCATCAATATTTATTTTTTGAAAACAAGCTACTGATAGACTACTTAGATATTTTACTTGAAACTAAAGAAAGATTGCCTAACCTTTTAAGGTTTAGTACTTTATAAAATATGATACTTATGTATTTATATTTTTTAAATCTGAATAGTAAACAAAGTAATGTAGTTATTTTAGCATTTTGAAAGAAAAGAATTACAAACTTTTTTATCACATTTTTAATTTAAAATAAAAATACTTGAAACTAAAGTTTTTAAAGTAGCAAAAAGTTTATCATAGACTTGAGTTTATAGCTGGCCGAAATCAACAATAAAATATTTAGAGGAAAATAATTTAAGTTTTAAATGATCCCACATGAACCTTCTGTATAAGTTTTACCTATACAAGTATGTAGGCAAAAAACTATATATATTTTATTAATTAAAGTTAAAAAAGTAACTAAATAGTAAGAGTCAGTAAAAAATAAAGTTGTATAAAGACATTGGAAAAAAAATATAAAATATTTCAAGTAAAGTTGGTCGCTGTATTTATTTAATTTCTTTTAAATCTAAACATAAAAAAACCGTTTTTTTTTTTTGAAATTTAATAAAAATAAATATTATTAAGGAAAAAGGTTTTACTTAAAAGTGTTCAGTTTTTATTTCTATTTTAATAGGGTTAGAAACTTACGGTCTGTCAATCATAATTCGTACGCCTAGTTACATATTTCTTAGCTATAAAAATTTGTGATTACACAATTATCAATTTATTAAAACTCTATTTTAAAAGTATTTTCTAAGAACTTATATTTAAACTGTTTGAAATTGTGATTTTTTTTATAAGTCAGCGCCTTGAAAAGATCTTCTCTTATCAATCTGCCAACCAATTATAACATTTTAAATTCTTACTCTAAGACTCAACACCTTTTAGTATGCATTTTTATTATGTTTTAACATTGATAAATAAATGTTACAGGAAAGGAACAATAGTTTTGAAGGCTAGCCCAGTGTAGTCTAGTGTAGTATATATTCTAAAGTGTAACATGACAATTCACATTCTTCGAAAAATATTTAAGAAACCATATCTTAAAAAGTAATATATATTTGACATAAATATATTTGAACGTATGTACGTATTGTTAATATCAACAAGCCATTTCTTCTTTTCTATTTTTAAATGTTTTAGATACTTACAAATTACTAAATATAATACATTTTAAAACTTACTTAAATAATATCTAAAAAATATTAAAGTATTTGCAAAAAGAAATAGCTTGTAGATATTTTTAAGAAGTACATACAGTTTTTACAAATGTATAACTTTTTGAGATATGGTCTCTTAAATATTTGTTTTAGAATTTGAATTGTCGGAATTTTAATTGTCTTAAATTAAATAGTCGTGCCCCTATTGTGAAAATAAAATAGTTTCTGTTTATCAAGTCAATTTAAAACCAATCTAACCAGCTGCATAAAATTTTATTTATTCTGATATTTAAATTTAAAACTTTTTTTCAGATAACAATGCTCAGTAGTAAATTCTATCTATAGTACTTTATGTTCCTTTACGTTGTTTTACATTTCTCAAAAGCTAACATAAGTAAAACCCATTTACTTTTTTCACTGCTACCTATCCAGTTGCATTGGTTGATAAAACATTTAAACTTTATTCATGCTTTTTTTTTGTACAAATACTAGATTTTTTTTTGCATTTTCATGTGGTAGTACAGAAAATAAAAAAAAATTAAATTCATACATCACCAAAAAAAATGTTTTTGTTGTGCATTATCAAAATCTTAACTTTATAGTTTAGCATTTTTTAATTAAGAAAAATAAGATGCTTAAATTTTTTTGCTTATATGTTATATATATAAAACAGTTAGAAATTTAATATATAAAATTTCAAAAGTTTCCTCAAATATCTAATTTTAAAATATTATAGTTAATTCCTACTTTAAACTCTTCTTAATAAAATTGATAACAATACTGAAGCTTGATATATAGCCACTTATTTTCAATAGTTTGAATTTTAAATTATTTATGGTGTGATTTAGAATTATTTTTTTATGTATACTTAACAACAAGTTGAACTGACCTTTACTTTGAGTAGTAAAACTTTATTTGTAGTTTTACTATATGCCACAATCTAAGATTTAATATTACTTGTTAAAATGTAGTACATTTAATTGTCAGAATAAGTTAATCAATTAACTTTGTAAAATTTTTAGCATAATTAATTTGTATAGGGTTTTTAACCATAACGATAATAATTAACAACATACAAGCTATTTTAGTTATACAGTAACCTCTCGGATCTTTACGCACTCGTGACGTTACGCACTCTCGTTTAGTTACGCATTTCAGAATTCTATGAAATTCAGAAAATAAAAAATTTAATTTTTTTAATATTGCACAAATTAGGTTTATTGTATATTTTTAAATTAAAATATGTTTTTGAATGCTAACACACCTCTCTATATCTTTAGGCTTTGTAAATTTATGTTCCTTGACTAATTGATAAACATTTAGTTATATCTCAGTAGATCAGAAATTTTGTTAACAATAAGAGATTAAATCAAAATTCTGAAATAAACATGACTGTGTTTAATAATGAAAGTATAATGAAATAATAAGATTTTAAAACACAAAGAAATAATACAGCAGTCTTGCCCTATATATTAATAAACACCATTTTATAACTCTAAAGAAATTCTTAATTATAAATTGAAAGTAGAATAGAATATAAATGTCACATATAAATAGAGATAAAGATAATTTCTACTTATTATTATAATAGTAAAATTATTTCTACTCGTATTATTATTATTTTATACAAGTTCAAATTATTATTTTTAATACATGTATAGTTTTATCTGTTGTTTTCATATTTATAAATGAAGTAAATAAATAGTTAAAAGTGGGAAAGTGCCCAGTCTGCTTTTAACTTGAAGCAATATTAAAAAACAGCCACTATAGTGAGTATATTTGGTACCTCTCGTTTCTTTACGATCTCTCATATCTTTACGCACTTTTTCTGTGGACACAATGTGCGTAAATAAGCGAGAGGTTACTGTAGTTTGAAGTGGAAAAATTAAAACTTGACATAGCAAAATTCAAATTCTAATAAAAAGTTAACTTATTTTAATATAAGATTAATGTATTTTTTTTTTGTTAAACGTAGCCTTACGATATAAAAAAATTATAATTTCAATTATGTTGTTTAACAAATAAAGAAAATATCTATATATGCACAGCACACAACGTTTCGAATGCATTAAAAAGCTTTTAAGCACATAAAAACGCGAAGTCAAATTCGCGACTTTGTAATTTTCTTTCAATTCAAAAAAGTAGAAGACATTCAGAAAAATATAACATAGTAAGAAACTTAAACAATACTTGTTTAAAGTTATAATAAAAGTTAAGTTTGATAACTTACAACGGACAGAATTGAACTCTCTTTGAAGACCTGGTTAATGTATTTGCAAGTGTTTTACTCAAATTTTGTTTGAAGCTTGCTTAATTCTCATTGGTTAATTTAAAATTTTGAATTTGAATTTTCGTTGGTGACAGTTTAATGTATTTGTGCCATTAAATGACAGTTGTTGTACAAGTGAAGTCTATGTAAGTTGTAGTTATTTGATTGCATTTTAAATTAAAACCATTAAATACTACACAAATTTCAAACTGAAATTATTAGAAATTTTTTATAATCATTTAGTTGAATTATATATTCCTATAAAAAAATTCCATCAACTCAAACTAACTCAGGAGGCTAGGAACCTCAAATTTTTAAAAATATTATCAATTGCATACAAACATTAAAATGTTTTAATAAAAAAACTTTCATTAATAGTTTTCGAAATAGAATTTTGTAAATATAGTTTGATTTTAAAATTATATTTAAATAAACTGTAAAACTATTATTAAAATGCTTAAAAACTATGCGTTCAGACAAACTTGAAAAAAAAATTACTATTACTAAAACTCAGAAGATTTGATCTCAATAGAACTTGAAGTTTGTTAAAAAGTTAAAACCATTAGTAGCAAAATAGTTTAATAGTAATATAAAAGTTTCAAAGTAAGATTAAATCTTACATAACCTTATTGAAAAAAATAAAAAATAGGCAGTATATAAGTTCTGCAGAATGTATTCAAGCACAAAAAATAATAATTCAAATGATTTTCAAATATAATTTTGTGCTTTTGTACTAAAATATCTAAAATAAAATTACCATTATTATATTCAATATTTGTTGTATTTCTTAAGAAAAAATACTTGACCCAAATTAAAATGTAAAATTCATTCAAGTTATGTAAAACTTAGACCACAAATGTATAGTTTATCAGTTGTTATAATAGATTTAATACAGACAATGTATTAGTTTTTCATTTAACTTTTCAAAGAAGGTCCTACATATACCTTTTAACTTTCCCTATTCTTAAGCTGCATCCAGTCAGATTTAATTTAAAACTTCTTCTTAGACCTCTTTCAAAAAGAAAGTCTTCACCAGACTATTGCATTTTTGAAAAGTTAATATACTAAAATGTATATATAAATGCAAAAGTATAATAAAAAAACATAAAATAGGTAGTACAGTTCACTCACAAGAAAAAAGGCTTTTCTGAGATTAATTATAAAGGTTTAGTATATTTATTAAGTATAAGCTTAAACTAATTTATTAAGGGCATAGGGGGGTTAACACCTTTTTTTAAAATTTGATATTATTTTATATGGTTTTTACTAAGCTACAAGATGCTTTTTACAGATTTAAAAAATTCAAAATAATTTGTGAGATATAGCCGGTCATAGTAGGAGGCAACAATAGAATCCTTGTGGGAGGCGCAAACTAAGCAAATAACTAGAAATCACTAAAAATCTATCTCCTACGTTTTTTGAGATAACTACCTCAAATTTTCAGGAAATGTTCCTTGCAATATTTAGAAAGTTCTGTCGGAACAAAATTAAAAAATAAAAATTTAATAATAAATAAATAAAAAACTTTATTTATTTATTTTTTATATAAAATTTTTATTTTTTAACTTTTTAAAATTCTTTCTGACAAATTTTTTAAATATATCAAGGAACATTTCCTGAAAGTTTGAGGTAGTTATCTCAAAAAACGTAGGAGAAGATAAATTTTTAGTGAAATAGTCTATTTTTGCCGTTTTAGTTTGCGCCTCTCATAAGGAACCTTTTGTTGCCTCCGACTTTGACTGGCTATATCTCACATATTATTTTGAATTTAGCTTAGTTAAAACTATATAAAATAAGACCAAATTTCAAAAAAAAAGGTGTTCACCCCCCTATGCCCTTAAACTTTAATGTCATTTAGCTAAAAAGTACAATGCAACCCCAGTTTGCTGACTACTGCTCTAACTAATCCCATTTGAAAATTATATAAAATATTTGTTTAAATGATTCTACAGTTTTACAATTTCATTTAAACTAGTAAACATGTTTAAAAGCATAGGGTGAAGGTTAATATTTTTTAAACTTGATCTACTTTTACAGAATTTCAATTAAGCTATGAGCTACTTTTTACACCTTTGAATTATTCGAACTTGTTTTTTAGATAAAGCTAGTTAAATTCAAAAAAATCAATATTTTTCTTATGGTAGGGGAAAACTAAATTGGTAAATAAAAGAGATTTTTTTAGATAAATGCCTTAAAATTCCGGATATGTTCCTTACAATATTTAGAAAAATCTGTTGTACTAGATAAGGTGTTTAACTGTACTTAAATAGTGTACTACTCAACAATCAAAAGGTTTTTTGGTACATTTGGTCCTTTTACCAAGTTATTTTTCGCACATTTTTGTTGTTCGATAAACTAAAGAATCAAATGTAAAAAAATTGAAAAATAAAAATTTTATGACCAAAAAATTAAAAATGATCTTTTTGGAAGTTTAATTATTCTTTAAGTAGCTAGATAAAACAGAAGAAAAATTTTTTATCTAAATTTTTTTTAGTTTTTTTTCAAATGTTTTAAAGTTTAACAATGCATTTATAATGTTTCTGTTGTGTTAAGGCTCAACAATTGTTCAACTTAAAGATGACAACTTTTTAACAAAAGAGAAAAATACTTCTTTACAACAAATTTATATTGAACAAACATGAAAATTAATTAATTGTAAAAAAGCAGCACTTAGTTTAAATTTGCAGTTTATATTTTAAAAAAGAGCATTGTGATCTTTTCTGCATTTATTAAGAAAGAATAAACAATTTTTAGCTTAACTAACTACCTTGCACAGTGCTCATTTATATATATTTTAATCTCAAAAACAAACTAAAAACATATTCACAAAGCTAAGAGTCAGGTTCAATGTAATCACTACTAAATAATGTTTAAATACTAACATGTTGTCCAGTTAAAGTTAGTGTTTGATGTCAGCAGTAATTTTCATTGTAATTTAATTCCATGCACACTATAATACAATAAAGAAATTGTTCCCAAACTCTATCAGCTAAATTTAGAAAAGTTGTAGCAGCTGTTTAAAAAAAAATTTTGGTAATATCTAGTGTAAGTTTCAAATATGCCTGAGACCCTTTTTTGTTTTTCATCATAAACTCTAAATATTTAGTTTAAGTTTCAAAATGAATTCTGTGCACCTTAAAATTTTTGTGCCCCCCTTATCAAAATTTTTGCACACCATGAAATTCACTGCAATCCAGCATATAAACCTTTTATTTTCTTTTGACAAAATATATCTAAATTTTAGTACATTTACTAAGCAATTTTATCTTAATGTATCAATAAATAATACAGATTTATAATTATAATTGTTATTATCTCCCAAATATACCTTACAGTAAGAGGAGTCTAGATGATTTTGTGATTTCATTTTCACCTAGGTTGACTTCCTAAGCAGGTTTGTTGTATAATGTTAAATTCATCATTTTCAAAATAGTAAAAATACATTTTAAAAATATGTTTATTTTCTTAAAAATGTTGTTGTGTTGCTCATGCTATTCATTGTACTTTCAATATTGGTTATGGTGTGACATAAGGGTATTGATGGGTAATTTTTTTTTTACAACTTAATCTTATTTTGTTAACGTTTAATTAAGCTATAAGCTATTTTTTACTGAATTTTAAGATTTAGTTTTTTTGAGATATAGCTGGTTAAAGTTGGGTGTATAACACGTTCTTTTTTAGGTGGTAAATAAAATTTATAGATGGGGAGAATTTTGAGATAAATTTCAGGAATTGCTCCTTGCAAAATTTAAAATA
This sequence comes from Thalia democratica, assembly GCF_965202585.1. NCBI lineage: Eukaryota > Metazoa > Chordata > Thaliacea > Salpida > Salpidae > Thalia > Thalia democratica. The sequence continues at coordinate 228,115 of NC_139169.1, forward strand.
TATTTTTTAACAAAATTTTTAAATTTGAAAGTTAAGCACTTTTTGACAAACAAACTGTTTTGTTTTTCTTATTACTGATTTTTTTATTCTTATTTCTAAATATTATAAGGTACATTTTCTGAAAATTTGAGGTATTTATCTCAAAAACTTCAGAAAAGATAGATTTTTAGTGATTATATTTGTTTGCTGTTTTATTTTTCTCCTCCCATGAAGAACCTATTGTAATCTCTGACTTTAACTGGCTATATCTCAAATTATTTTGAGCACTAAAACATATATAAAAAGCAAGTTTATAGCTTAGTCAAAACTCTACAAAATAAGATCAAGTTGTGAAAAAGTGAATATCTCCTGTGTCCTGAATTTTATATAGTATTTTATGTTTATATGAAAGATATTTCTACAGTTTAAAACAAATCTAAAAACAGTTACTTTTACTTGATAAAGGTTGTACTAAAAGTTTAACTATTTATGATCACATTTAAAAAAGATAAGTTTAAGCTTTTATTGTTGTTTGTTTCTAAATAAGGTTTATAAACTCAAATACTTTTACAAGTTGGTATAATACAGTGTTTTTATTTTCAATTTTTTCTGTAATAGTAAGTGTTTATTATTAAGTTAAAAGAACATAGTGGATCCAACTTGCATTTATAAGTTGACACTAATTTTTAGAACTTTTTACATCTAATACGCACTTTAAACCACTTAAAAAAATTTAAAGTAACTTTTGAGATTTAAGAAATCAAAGTTGATGAGTTCAATGGGTGCCGTATTGATGAGGCAATCAGAAAAAAAAACCTATTTACTTAAAATCTATATACTCCTTCATTTTCCTAGTTTTTACTGTTTGTTCATAAGTAACAAAAATAAATACATGCAGGATTTTTTTAATATTTTGAGAAAAAGCTTTTTTTTACAAAAAATGATTTTCTTTGGTAGTTTTGAAGCCCAAAATTTTAATTTATCTAACATTTAGTTTTTTTTTAACTTTTTCATTAACTTTTTATGAAATTTTAAATGTTCAAAAACAAAAAAAGAAGATAAATTTGTACTATTTTTTAATTTTTTTAGAAAATTGCCTACTTAAAAATTGTGGTGCATATACTTCTTATCAGATTCATTACAAATTAATCTATATCTGAACATCTAATACAAGTTTTTATATTGTATGAGGACTTTTAGTTCATAATTTAGGCTTTTATCAAAGGGTAGATGTCAAAAATACACAAAGGGATACTGTTGCACAAAAGGATCACTTTTGCACAAGTTGAAACTTTTTTTCTTTTGTTTTTTTCTTTTGCTATCACTGTTACCCTTAACCACCCTTGGTTGGTAATTTTGAATTTTCTTTTTGATATTTTTTTTTAATATCACTGTTACCCCTACCCTTTGGTAATTTGTTGTTCTTATTAATATATTTTCTCTTTATTTTATTTTTTGTGTAAATTTTTTTTGTTCAAAAGTAGCTCCTTCAGGGTTGCCAAAAAACTTGGAACCTGGAAAAACCTGGAATTCACAAAAATTAAAAAAAAAAACCTGGAATTTTAAACAATTCTTACATGTTAAGTAGAAAAATTTTGATTTGACACCAAAAATCTTCCATATAGATAAAAATAATTTGTCATTATCAAAAAATTGTTTTAAATAAAAAACACATTTTAAGCAGCTTTACAATATTTTTCAATGTTTTTATACTTTTAAACACATTTTTTTACCTTTAATTAATTTTTAAACTAAAAATATACCTGAAAATTTGTACTTTTAAAAACTTGGAAGAAATTTTTAAAACCTGGAAAAAAAATTGAAAAAACGAGTGGCAACCCTGTGTAAAGTAAAAGTAAATTTATAGATTTTTAGATTTTAATAGTTTTTCAGTTCTCTTAAGTTAGGCCGACTCTTAGCTTGTTGTAACTCAAACTGACTTTTTTGACTCTAATAGTGGTAACTATGTTATAAAAATATCTTAACTTTGTTTATAAAGATTAGCAACCCTGTTTATAAACAATTCTTTAATCAAGCGTAAGTATAAAGTTTAACCTAATATAATATCGAAACAAAATTTGTTTTATAGAGTATATTAATTAGTACTAATTTTATAAACAATTTCAGAATGCTCATCAATCAGTGCCAATAATTGTGAGGTGGGAAACTTTTTTGCTGGTGATGGATAAAGCGCGTATATTCAGTTAATGTCTGAGAACACATACCAACATGTGCTAGGAGATGACACTGAAATTATATTGCAGCTGATTTTATGCAGTAAAAATTTGTATACAGCAAAAAGTTTTATTCTTTTTATTACCTTTCGTTTATTTTAAATTTGTAAGAATAATAAGTAATTAACATTATATTTCTTTTCTATAAAATGTAACTTAAAGTTTTATTTTAAATGTTTAAGTCAAAAATGTTTACATATATGTTTATTAAAATAATCCTTGAGTTGTTTAACATCATAAATATGAAGTTTTTAATCAGTTTTGTTTCAACATGTCATACTAAAAAAATTGGAAGAAAATTTTAAAAGACATACTACTTGTTTATGTATATACAATGAATATAGTTTGTTTTTAATTTCATGTTTTACTCTAGTAATCATTTTTAAATAAGTTATTTTTATTAGTTTTTGGGCTCCTTGAAAATTATTTGGTTTTTATCACCATTTAATACAATTTACACAATTTGCAAGAAATATCACAAAATGTCTAGTACTTGCTAGTTTAAAATTTAACTTTTGTTTATTGCATCAAAAATTGGTATGCTATATAACTTTATTACTGTTATTAAGATTTATCCACTAGTAAGACAAAGGTTGCCTGATTAGTTTTTATACTTAGTATAATATTATAAATATTTTGACAATTGCTTGTAAAAGAAATATTTAAATTTAAACATCAAACAAAGGCTCCAGGTGATTTAAAATGAAATATTTTTTTAACAAATAATTGTCAAAAAGACTCCTGAAAGAAAGTTTGGTGTAATATGTACAATACTATTTTTATCCTGCTATAAACGAAAAGTCTCAAAACAACATTTTTAAACTTTTAAAGTGTCGTATGAAAGTGAAAATTTTATGTGATCAATTACTACTGAATACAAAGTTTTAATTTATAATAATAATCTTGTTCATAACATCATAAACTCAAAAATGATTACTAAAAAATTAAGTAAAATTGGGATCTAGTATTTAAGAAGTAGGTTATAAGCTAGCTAAAACTTAATGAGTGACAAATTTTGTATAAGGCGTAGTTAGTAGGGTTTTATGTTTGATCAAAAAGTAACTCTGTAAATTTCAGTAATAGTTGGTCATAAAATTGAAACTTTGCCAACCGAGTGTCAGTGAAATTGGTCATTGTCGTTTTTTTTTAAATGTGCTTTTATGACTTTTGTTTTATAGAAAGGTAAAAATTAATAATGATGGATTAATTATGATTGTTTTATGCAAGTTTTTCAATTTTAAAAATTAAAAAAAAGGGAATAAAAGTAGTTTTCAAAACATGTAGTTTTATAAATTTTCAAGCAATCTTACCTATTTGGTTATAAACTTTCTCATAAAGTAGAAAAATAATTAACATGTTTTGACTCTGCAATAATATTTTGCTTTTGTTTAACTTTTGAAGCCTTAAAGGTTAGTAAGGTTTGAAACCAGCATAAACTTTTTATTTATGAATCGCAAACGAAAAATTACCGAATTCTAGTCTTATAAGTTGAAAATATGAAGCAAAATTAAATTAAATTGTTACTCGATAAAAACCCTTAGCACATTTTCTCAAATCGTAGCTTTTAAGTTAATTTAATATTGCTTTATATTTTATGATTTATATTCTCTGGCTACTAATTATGTATTTTTTGTATGTTTTGAAAAATAAGCTAGTGATTTATGCTAGTTTTCAAGTTTTACTAATTTTTATCAAAAATAAAAATGTTGCTATTTTAAGTTTTTATGGCCCCACATTATTTCTATATTATTTATCACATTTTTTTTTGAATTTTTTGACTATGATATACTATCAAGTAGCTTTGGTCTTTGTAGAAAAAATATAAAGACAATTTAATTTTTGTTATATCTCGAATTTCATTGTAAATTTTAATGATCTAGGAAGACAAAGGTAAATTTATTATCAACACTCGTAGTTATTGACCTTGAACATATTAAGAAAAAAAGCTTTTAAATAGTCTTAAACTATTGCAGTATTAAGTCTAAAGCAGCTTTATCATAGTTATGTCTCTAAATTTGTATTTATTCTGCAATGGTTTCATGTTATTTTTAATTTATTCTGGGTCATTGATTACTACACTTTATTGGTTGTTGACTTGTCTATATAAAATTCAACGTTTTTCCATGTTCAACATTGAAAATTTAGATGTAAAAGTGGTAATGCTGCTTTAATTTTTTGGTAATAGTGTTAAAAGGTTTTGTACCTTTAAAATATTGACTTTGATACAGATAAACTTCTGTTTGTAAAATGTTTAAAATATTATCTTTATAGTTTTATAAAAAACTAACAGTTGATGACTGAAAAACTTGATACTACCATGAATTATGTCATTAAAAATAGATTAATTTAAGTTGGGTGAGTAAAAATTAAAGTAAACCATTACTAAAATGTTCATATTCTCAACATAAACTTGAATTTATAAAGTATAGAAAGATGTGATGCAACAAAACTGATTACAAAAATAAATGATATCTTAAATAAATGTTTTTCGAGTTATTTATACACCTAACAAATGTAAAAAAAATTGCTACATTTTTTATATTACAAAATCTTGTTTTTAATAACTTCTTGCTGTATCTTTTTTAATCGCCTTTCTGTGTTGTGTATCTTTTTACATGTTGTAGTTGTTATGTTTATAATTTATTTAATAAGTTTAGTTAATAGTATTTGAAACAGGTGGACACACCATAGGGATAGTTAGATATTGTAGGTTAAGTCATGCTAGTAAATTCCAATTATATGACAAAAATAGTTTTGTTGTTTATCAGTAAAATATTCTATTCACTAAACAAAGTAAAATGATAATCTGTGTCATTTAGTTTTATAACAACGATTTATAATACCAATTTAAAATAATTTTACTTTTAATATCTGTCTAGTCTAGGGCAAATAAAGAAATGTTAATTAAGTTTTTAGGTCATTTTGTGATTAAAAAGATACCTTATACAATCTCCTCAATAACAACCTACTTTGAAATCATTACCTTTGTTTAGTAAAAAGTTTGATATACAAATTGAAATTTTAAAACCAATTTAATAACTTGCTGTAAGACTAAAAGGCTCTAAATCAGGTTTTTCAAAGGGCCCCTTTAAAGAAATTTAAAAGACTATATCCCCTCCAACAAGGTTACTCAGAAGACTACCAAAAAAAATACCTAAGACTTTTTTGCTCTTCAACTCTAGAATATGTAGTGGAAGTTTCAAGACTTTTTTTTAGCTCTTCGTCATCAACTACGTGTAAATTTCAAATTGTGATCTCATGGACCCTTAATTAAACTTGTAATTTAGCATACTCCAATTCTTATAAACTTCTGGTTACAACATAATAAGGGCTGTTTAGCATTTATTAAACCGTAAGAAATTATAGCTCCTACATATCACTTTTAAATACAAGTTTAAAGCTATATAAAAATTTGAAACTTGTTTAAATACTCAACATGCCTATAAGTTTTTATAAAAGTGTCAATCTGTCGGTTACCATCTCTGAAATAAGTTATTTATCAAAAACATGGTTACTAAGACAACATTAACAAATGTTGATAATTATCAGGGTTGCTACAAAAACAGGCATTTTGAAAAAAATTGTCTGTGCATTTTATTTAAGGATTGATTTAGTTTTAAAAATGAAGTCTTTGGTTATATAATTTTTAAAAGTCAAGAAATTTTTTACAGCGTGTAATTTAAACCAATACTTGATTAAGCATAAACTTGCGTACAATATTCTTATTATTGAAGTTTATTTGAGCAATTTTTTAAGCCTAAGTTCATTGAATATTAATTTTAGGTCCTAATGATAATAGGAGGAATTAGGAAGCTTTAAATAATGCGTTACAAGTTAAAATAGTTAGTTTTAAAGGTAAGCAGGATAAACTTCTTAAAATGGCTTTTTGCGGTTCGCTTATTTTTAAGATGAAAGCAGTTAAACATCAAATTGTAATAGTATTATCTATTTGTAAGTATTAACAGAAAACTAAATTAAATAGGCTTCCGGTAGCCTTATATGAGTCACGTACAAATTTCTCAAACGAACTACGCTTTGAGTATTAAGAGTTATCAAGCCACAACTGTTATTAATGGCTGAGTTATGACTATGAAAAAACTTATAGCCAAAAATTAAAACCAATTAGCTGTAATACTATCAAATAAAAATCTAGTCATACGTTTATATTACAGCAACTTAATTAAGTAGTAGGACTAGCATAACACTACATGAGTGCTGCGTATGGATGATACCTATATTAAAGGAACAGTTTAAAATATATTACTTCATTCCCTGAAGTGTTTAGTAAGCTAAAAATAGTTTATCGGCAATATGTAAGAAGTGTCATAGGTAATAACTACAGATTTCTTACAAAATACATTTAAGTCTAGGAAACTTTTGCACGAATATCGTGTTTCAAAAGTAATTACAATTTATTCTAATAGTTCATACAGTTATCTTTATTTTTCTTTTAGATAATTTAATACTCGTAAAAACTAACTTATATAGTACTCTAGATGTTTGTAGCCAAAATTAATTCGTAAATATGCTAATTACATTTTGCTTCTTATACTTTATTTTGGATTGTACTTCTGGACGTATTTAATTGATACTACTGCAAATACAATGCTTGAATTAAAAAACATGGTAGAAGTTACAAAAACTAATGATACTGGCGTGAATTATGATCAAAGCACCCTTCTATACACCAAGTAATTGGACAAAACTTTTGGATCGTCTTCTTAAAGTTGAAATGCATAAGCAACTTATACTTTTTGAAGAATGAGATTTACTAAAGATAATACAAAGGGTTAGCGTTAGACTAAAAACAAAAATAAGTTGGCTCTTAAGCGTACATTATTTTTCACTATTAATACGACTTTAATGTCTAGTATGTGAAGTTTTTTAAAGGATATTAAAGAATTTTCTTGTTGCCACCTTTAAGCTCTAAAGAGCCTTATTTACGTGAAACAGTGATAGTTTTGTGACAAGTTTTTACTAAATGTAATAGTATTAATTTAGCTTCGACAAATTAAAGAGAACTTAACAAAATTGTTGATGCAGGTTTGAAAACTTTTGTAGTATTAAATTTAAACTTTGAAAAGCTAATGTTCTCAAAATGCTTTTGGTTGGTCTATATCAGGGGTCGGCAAACTTCGACCCTCAAAGTCAAAATCTGCGGCCCGCGAGCTCCTTTTTAGCTAGAAATATCCATTTTAGAAGCAATAGAAATCAAAGATTTTGTGATAAAAACTTATATTTAGGCTCTTAATTCATTTTATACTCTTTATTAGTGCTCAACTTTTCATATTTTTTATCATAAATAGTATGTTTCTACTGAATAACAATATTTCTAAGTAAATGCGGCCCTCGAAAGTTTTTTTCTAAATAGTGCGGCCCGCGAGCAATTTTTCTAAAGAAAATTGGCCCGCGAGTTACTTAAGGCTACCGACCCCTGGTCTATATAAACTAAATTTTGCAAGTAAAGCTCTACTAAGTAAAATATTTTTTGAGTTTTTATTTTAAAATCAAAGTCGCTTTCCATGACTTATTCTTAATTAAGCGGCTTAAACATTCCTTTTAAGTTGCATGACGGTCTAGTTTTAAGTAGATCGTTTTGAAAAATTTAGAATATATAAGTGGTAAAATATCGTTTGCCACTTATTAAAGCTATCATAACCTAATAAATGAATTTATTCATTCAAGAATTTATTTTACAAACTAAGTTTCGGTCAAAGACCTCTTCAGTGCTTAAATAAATTTTATTCAATATATTTGAACCTAATAAATGTATAGAAGAAACCATGGTTAAACCTAAGTAATAAATGTCCGAGTTTTACAAAACTAGTTTTTTAAATTTACTTATATTCAGCTCTAAAGTATAACAAAAGTTTCTTAAACTGTGAAGTTTAGTTTTAATAAAACCTAGTTTCATGCATTAAGTGTTACTTACAACAAATAATTTTATTGAGGAGTATCAGCTTAATTCTATTTTGTATATTAAGATTTGAATCGTTTAGGTTCCAACAGAAAATAAACATAAAGTGTAATCAAGAAAACCATAACATAGTTTAAAATTTAGGTTATCTCAAGAATAAAACACTATCACAAAGACTTTCTATAATCATATTCATAACACTAGTTTAATGTTAAAACAGCTTTTATTTTAAAGTAGTTTTTTTATTTAAGCTTTGATTGCAATTTTTAAAGACACCAACATGTAAACTATTCAAAAACCCTTCGAATCTCCTCGCGCCATGTGACACAAACTTTAGTTATAGATAAATTTTAGGTTAGTTTGAAACACTTACTGTGTAAGAATCTTGGCTTTCTGCCCACAAACTTTCAAAGATTAATTCAATTTTTTTTTTGCTTTTTTCAGTTGCGGAACCACTGTGTACTCTTGCAAAATCAACATTTCATAAATTTGATAAACAAATTCTTAAAAACCATAAACATAGATGTCAGTTAAAATTCATGGAAAATTTTTCACAAAGTTGCTAAGGATTATTATTTAGTTTTAATGAATCATTATTGTTTAACTAAAACTTTAAGTGAAAAGATGCAATGTTCCATTATAATTAATGTTGGTTAATTTATACTAATATTTTCCTTATTTTAGTGAATAACTAGATACAACTTTTGTCAAAATAAATGTTTTGTATTTTTTAAAGTATGTATCATTTTCATTAAAACCTGTTACGTTCTGTGTTTACCGTAGTTTTTCGGCACAGTAAATTTACTTGTTTTAAAATGTAAAATAAAAAAAGGGTCAGTTTTCCACAAAGTAACTTTTGCACGAGTAGTCAGTTTTGCATAGATGGTCAATTTTGCACGGATCATAATTTTGCACAGTTAAGTTGTTTAAGTCACCGCTACAACCGTCAACCACCGCTCACCAGGCCGACAGAAGGAACCGCTCACTAAATATCTGAAGCTAAGTTTAAACCCGGGCTAAACTGACGCCTGACAAAAGTGACGCCGTCGTGCGAAAATTTCCCTTTGTGCATTTTTGATATTTACGTATAAAATAAGCTATGAAATATCATAACATTTACATTGTATAAATCATAAGAGTTTATATTTTTTCTTGACAAATTCATAATTGTTTCTGACTTTCAAGTTCTTCTTAAAAAACTTTGTAAATGTTTTAGTATTTATAGTTTAAGTTGAAATCTAAAATAAACAAAAATTCTAAACCATAAATTTTATTGTAGTGAGCATATAAAATCAAATAAAACACATTTCTTATACTTTTTTCATGTATAACGACTTATTTTTACGTAATAAGTAAAATGTATCTCTAGTTATGATTATTAGCTATATTTTTATTTTTGTTTATTGAACGAAAAAAAAAATGTTTGGTCCTAAGACCTGGAGTGAAAAAAACCTTTCGATTGTTGAGTTGTAAAAATTTTTACGTCTTGTCCAGGGCTAGATGATAAATATTGTGGATTTCGTACTAATAAGTAGCGAAGCGATTAAAGTTAAATTCAGTTTACTACTTTTCAGAAACTTAAGCTATTTAATTCGACTTTGTCCATCCTAATTGACTTTACTTTTCTTAACTTTAGCGGAAATCTAATTAGTACCCACTAATAAGTATTCCAATATATTAAAAGTAAAGGAAGAAAAAACGGTGATTTTAAATACTATTTGTAAAAACTAATTACATACCTACTTGTAACAATCAGAAGAGGTAAAATATAAAAAATACTAATTAAACATTAGGCTATTTTCGAGTATTACCTCTGTTGTACTTAATAAATTTTTAAGACTTTTTTGCTTTTCTTAAATAATTCTGAACTTTTCCTCTTTTTTTTTTAGTATAATTGTTTTAGTTTAAAATTAAAATTGTATAACAAACACTTATTTTATTTCAATTTTTATTTAGGTTATTTTAAAAACATTTTTAAAAGTTATTATTAGCTTAGATTTCAAAAATACAAAACATAAAATAAAGTATTTTTTATAACTTTATTCCATTTTTGTGAAAATAAATGTCTATGATATAAGTTTCATTTTGTTTTTCTTTGCATACTGATTTTTTGTCTTTGAAAAACAACTTAACAACTAAAAAAAATGTCGTTCAAATAAATAATTTTGAAAGTTATTAACATTTTCTTAAACTATTTATTTACAGTATGATTAATTTTACTTCTTTTTTAAGTTCAGTATTAACACTTTACTTTCAACAAATTTTCTATGCACTAAGCTTTTACTTGTTGAAAAACATAATTAAGTTTTAAGAAAAAAAGCTAGGATTTTTAACATATTATTTTCTAAATCACCAACTTTAAATAGTCACACTTCTTAGTTCGATACTTAAACTACAGTACAGAGAATTAAGCAAAAAAGTCTTAATAAAACAGTAGAAACCGAAATTATTGTAAGAAAACAAAAAAATATTAATACCTATACGGAACATTATATTTTAAAGAAGTTAATTGAGAATATGTTTTTTAAGCTATGTATAGTATCGTAAATTATAACTCAAACAAGGAAATAAACTAGAATCATAACTTTTTGTCAGCCTAGTATGCTGTTCGAAAATCCTGAATAACAGAACATAAAAACTAGTTTAAAAAACTAATACAAAAGCGAAGTTATTCAATTGTTAGCATCAATATACATAAATATTAATCAATGTGCTTACAAATGCTTATAAAATTTGTAGTATTGAAAGCTAAGGTAGTCAAAGGTTTTTTGGAAACTTTATCCAGGTTTTTTGATTTTTAAAATAGAAGTTTTCTTCTACCATCTTAGTACATATAAAAACTTTAAATACAAATGGTTAGTTCTGTATTTTAAATCAACTGTATTTCTATTTGAAATTTATTTTATTCTTTTTTTATTTCTTCGAAGCCCTTTCAAAAGTAAACCTTTTAAAGCTGAAACATTGAGAAAAAAAAATTGAAGTACAAAAAAATAACTTTTTTTTTTAATTCGAAATTAAAATAATATTTAACTTGTTTCTAAAACTTGTCAAACGAAATTTTATAGAAAGTATGTTTTTTTATCTTTCTCTTTTGATTTTTTTGTTCTGAACATGACCTTAACTTGTATCCTGGTGTACGACTCGATAACCCAAAGGTTATTAAGTTCCCCAAGTTTTTGGATCAAATTTTTCGAGCACTTTATTCACATTAAACAAAATATATAGAATGTGCAAATTGTGTCTTATACATAAAGAATATTTTAGCATTTTTGCTGTCTGGAAATGTTCTAATTATTGTCGCAATTTCCTTAAGTAAATTTGCATTTATTTGCACTTTCAGGACTCACTAAATATGAACAAGTAGTATGCAAAACATTAGATTAGCTAAAAGTTTTACTAGTAGAAACTATTTTAGGAAGAAAGCTTTTGCAGATATTTGTGAGTTTAAGACTGATGCTTTATTGACAGATTTTTTTTTTAAGAGCACCAACTCCTATGTGAGACAAACTCACTAAAACTCTTAACGGTTTACACTTAATTCTAGTACAATCGATTTTGGAACTGTGGATTTTACAGTCATACTTGACGAATCTACTTCTTAATGTACTTTTTATTGATATTTATTTTGTTTTAGACTTAACTCAAAATAGCCTACTTTTATTGAAAAACTCTATTAAAAATTCAAATTGTTTGATATAAGTTTTGTCTTTTTTTAAACACTACAAACAAAACTAATTTATACCTCCACTTAGTAGGCTAGAATATTTTAAAATATAAAAGTATTTTGGTATAATTATTTTTTTGTAAAAGCTGCTACTCCTTAGTATACTGCACTACTATTGGTAGTAGGTAGATAGTTTACAATCACTTTTTCCTGAGATAATAAGTGATTTTTTTATCATGATTCTATGATGTTATTAGTATAAAATTACATTCTTTTTGCTCTTTTTGTCACTGGAGCTGTTGCAATATTTTCATATTAACTTAATAGCGTTTGTTATTTCCATAGATGATGAGTTATTAGATGCAAGATAAAAAGTATGTCTTTAGTTTAGCGACTGTTAATAAACACTTAGGTCATTATTAATCTGAGATTTTAAACATCTAAGGCGTTATTAAAAAGAAACTTGTAAACAGCAGATAAAAATTATTTTTTATAAAAAATCTTCCTGTGTAAATGTAAATTTTTTCACTCTGTAAAGTGCACGTATCTTGATTAAAATTTTTGTTACACTTCAGATTTTATTTTTTAAGTTGCTTTTTCTTATATTCTCAGAAAAACTCACTTGCTACAAACTAAGATTATCTGTTTTAAGTGTTTAACATACAAATAACTTAGTTTTATAACATGCAACTAGTAAAAACGGTTAAAATTAAGTAAGAGCTAAATTTTAAGCTAAATTCGAGTCTTTACTTATAACTTATAATTAAAAGTTGTGGCGAAAACAACAACAAACTAATTATTTTTAAAATCTATTTACCAGGTATAATCAATAGTTAGGGTTAAATGAGTAAGTTTAATTGACTATTCTTGTGAAGAGCTAATTACGTACAATATTTTGTTGATCACATAACTAAAGCTTACATTCAGCTTAATCTTGAATTTCTGTATAGGATTAATTCTCAATTCAATAAACCTTGTTAAGATTAATTTTTATTTGCAACAATAAGTGGGAGACTACTTGACTTAAATTTTTTTTTAATCAAATATTGCTGTGATTGATCTTAAATACATATTCCTTACTCGCTTCGTTTTGAAAATTTTGTAATAAAAATTATTAAATTACAACAAACATAAAATTGTCAAAACGTTTGTTTTAGTGCTCGTTTTTAATAAACATTTTTTACTTGTTCAAAATTTTGGACACAATAATTTTACTTGATCATAAGATTATTTAAAAATAGGGTCAATTCTTTCTTTAAATTGACATCATTTTTTGTTTAAATAAAGTTCTGTAACACTCAATCTAGAAAATACATCCAGTACCATCCAAATTACATTTAAAAAACTAAATTAATTTCAGCTTAACAGAAGAACTAGTAAGTTATGCGTAAAAAAAATACTTATAATTGCAATTTATAATGCAAACACAAAAAATAATAACTAATTACAAGAACAACTTCAGTAAAAAATTATTTTAAAAAATCATTGCATATTTCTTGTTACATGTAACAATGTTTCAGTTTTAATTTGGTAAACAAATGTTAATAATATGTTTAGTCAACTGTATGTACTAAATTATTTTTTTCTCATTATCAGCTTTAAAACAGTTTACTTAAAAATATGCGTTTTAAAGTTTTGTCAGTAGTTCATACTCTACCTCACTTACAAATTAAAATTTATATTTCAATGAGTTTATTTACAAAACGAGGTTATACTTTAGCCTGTTGAGCTCTTTAGTTATAATACTTTTTTATCAGAAATAATTTACAATATAAATTTAAAACAACTAGGTCAGAGATCGGCAAACTGCGGTCTCAAAGCCAAAAGCTTCGGTCCTCTAAATACTTTTCAGCTAAAAACTTACTTTTTTTGATGTTAAAAATCTGTGATAAAAACTTACAATTTTCCCCTTAATTTAATAATTACTTTTCACTAGTGCTTTTTTATGATAGTATTTTCTAGTTTATTATTAGAATGACTGCGGCCCGCTAAAACTTTTTTATTTTAGCGAGGTCCGCGAGCAAATTTTTATAAGAAACTGGCCTGCGAATTATAAAGAAATGTTAACCTTTGCATTAGGTTAACGCTAAACGTCTGTAATCAACAATTTTGATACCACTTTACTTGGATGTGTACTTTACGTGGGTGTGTACCTCTTTAAATGCGTACTTTTCGTGCACAAGTGACCCCTCGTGCAAAGCAGGGTTGTCACAGGTCAAGCTGAGAAAAAATTCCTGACTTTTTACTAAAATTTTCCTGACTCTTTAAGATCAAAATCTTAATTTAAACTTATTCTGATATACATAATTTAACACTTAAAACTACATAAAGCTTTCAATTCTATTTTTATACATGTTAAAACCATAGTTTTTTGCTGAATTCAACCATCAAACTTCCATTACATCACTTGAACCATCTGTGTATGATTGATGTACTTGCAATATTCAGCTATATCAGCAAAACACTTATATTACTTTATAAATACAGCTTGTCTGAAATAAGACATAATTTTTCAGCATCTCCTAACATAAATGTATCTAAATAAACGAAACAACATATAAGGAATTTTTACTTAAAAATACTTAAAAAATTAAAATATTTATATGTGTTGTATAAAATATTTCCTATTATCATTTAGTATAAAATTTGTAACAAATAAATTTACTCTTATTTATTTTAAAAACTTGTGTTATTTTACAAAAAATATAAATAAGTAAACTTAATCATGACATATACCTCTCTTGTAACTTATTTTACAAAATTACGCAACTTTGAAAAAATTATAAAGAGGTAAAGTGTACACATCAATTGTTACATAAAATATTAAGCTTACTGCTTAGTTATAAAGAACTCAATTATTTTGAACAAAAAAAACTTTACATCTAAAATTAAGCTAGATAAACTTTTGTATGTATATACCACAGTTTCACTATGGAAGTGTCCTTGCTGCAGATCATCAATACTAAAAAGCATACAAAAAATGCTTGTTCAAGTAGGGTAGTTGTTCAATATGTTAATAGAAAATTTTTGCAGTATTATAAAGGATAATTTATTATTTTATACCAGATGAAGGCATTAGAAATTAAATAATTTTGTTAACTTATAGGAAATTTTTGCAACTTTAGTCTGACTTTAAAGAATTTTTTGTTAATTTTTTACCATTTGAAGGCTTTGAAAAATAAGGAATTTGGTAAATTTTTAATGACAAAATCTGACTTTTTTTAAATTTGTCAAATTTTCTGACTTTTTTTTTCGAAAACCTCCATTTTTTTCCTGACCATGTGGCAACCCTGCAAAAAAGACCCCTCGTGCAAAAGTGACACCCACCCGTTAGTCGCGTGTCTTTATATCAGGTTTTTTTTTTCCCAGAAAGTAGTAGTTTTTACAGGAGTTTATCGGGAAATTAGCGCATATAAATTATCTTATTCTCCAAAGAACTCAGAGATATTATAAGTATGGACTCTTATAATATTATTGCCATGTATCTCTGTAACTAGCAACCATTTAAAACTTAACATCAACTGCAGAGATAAAAGTGTAATCTGGTGATATTTATAAGGACTTATGAAGAAGAACCTTTTTAAAGTAGAAGATCTTTCTAACTTTAACATACTATTAAATGCACAGAAATTGTAACGATTTATAATAAAGTTTGAATTAAACTAGTTGCGCTAATCAATCTAATATTAAATATTATTTGTATTTCTCCGTTATAAGTAAACATATGTTTGTATTGACGTACAATGTTTAAATATACTGAAAAATCACTTTGGTATTTTCTATCAGTAATCAATTATGCTTTTTACTTTTAATTATAACTTTATAACAGAAAACAAAATCTATTTAAAACCTCGAATTTGTAAAATATTTAATCATTTAAGTCTGTTTTTCAGATATTATTGCTATTTAACATGAATATAAATCGCACAAAACTTCAAATTTAGAATGTTACCGGTATGATTTTAGTGCTAAATTTGCAATGACCTTATTAACGAAATTGTTTAATCGAAAACAACAAAAATGTAATTAAGCAGGGAACGGGTCAAATATGCACGAAGACACTTTTGCACAATGGTCGATTTTGCACGAGAGTAAAAATAAAAATATAATAAAATTTACCGAAGAAGAGTAAGGGGTAACAGTGATAATAAAAAAGTATAATAAAATAAAATTTAAAAAAATCAAACTCGTGCAAAAGTGTCCCTTCATGCACTTTTGTCACCTATCCACTTAAGCAACTATTAAAACTCAAAGGTTTAAATTAGCGGTCTCTTCTGAGGTAATAACGTCGGATTACCATTATTTGATTAAAATTAAGCCTACTTAGTTATATATATGTCTATGAATTTAAATATAATAAGTTAAATTAAATAACTAGTATTAACAAATAAATTTAACATGAAAGTTTAACTCAAAAATTACCAAATTTCTAAATATTGTTAATTTATGATCACTTGAGTGTAAAGTATATCCATCTTAAAATCATAAAAACCTAAAAACTTGCTACTCACTTTATTTTTAAATAGTAAAAAACAAATTAACTAATTTAGGTACAACTTTTAAAACAAAAATCCAACACACAGAATATATAATACAAAAGCCTTTTGTTTTAAACCATCTACGAACTAAATCACAATTTTCAAATTAAATAAAATATGTACAAAAAAACTTGCAAATAAAACAAAGTAAATTTATTTTAATCTTTTATTAACAAAACTTTTTCAAGTCGTGGTAGAAATGTAGTGCAGCTAAATAAAACTTTTTCAACAAAAAAAAAAGTTCACAAATGCGTGGGAACATTCATAAGAAACATTATTATCAAAAAAACAATTAACTAGTAGAAGTTCGTATATACCGAATGAAGAATTCACATTTTTGAGCGGAATATTCACTAACTTTTAATCAGCTTTCTTTTTATCTTTCATGTAAGAATCAAGAGCGTTGTCCAACTCATCCTTGGTTGCCGAGGGTTTACCCTGCCACACCCGGGTTGCCATGCCCCTTCCTCTGCCCCGGCCCCTCACGTTTCCACGGTAACTACCTGTTGGTGTTGCCATGGTTATATGGTTGTTATGGTGAGTTTGGTTTAATCAATGTTGCCAAATGTTTTGACAAATTTTTCAGGTTTTCAAATTTTCTTCCAGGTTTTTCAAATTACTTATTTTAGAGTCTATTTTTGGTTTAAAAATTTAGTTTAAGGTAAAAAACTGTGTTTAATAGTATAACGTCATTGAAAATATACTTTAAAGTTTCTTTAAAATTGTTTTTTTAATAAAAAAAATTGATGATGATAAAAAACTTTTATCTATATTTTTTTGTCAAATAAAAATTTTACTATTTAAAATTGTTTAAAGTTCAAGGTTTTCCAGCCTAAAATGTCAAATTCCAGGGTTCCAGGCTTTTTGGCAATCCTTTTAGATACATAAGTTTGATAACAGGCCATATTATTACAAGATGATCTTAGTTTGTAGATATAATACCATATAACTAAGCTTTATACATTTTACAAGAAACTTGAGAATATTTTGAAAATTTAATTAAAAACAATTATCAGTATTTTAAATGTTGTGTACCCAATACTACAGCTTAACAAAATTACAGTTTGATTTTTCAGAGATAAAAATTAAAAATTTAAATTTATAACGATAAACGTGAGCTGCCATAAAGATGAAAAATTTATTAAAAATCCTAAACTTGTTTACTAATCTTCTTATATTTATTACAGTTTATTATTAAATAACTCTTTTTTAAATTCACACAAAATATTTTAATTTAGAAAAAATATTTCAATTAAAGCAAAAGGTCTTTTTAAAGGGCTTTGACTTTATTTAGTAATAATATTTTTGAAACAGAACATGTGGACATTTCTAGTAACAAAAAGTTTCTTGAAATATTTTTACATCTTTTACTTTTCAAACCTTCATTAATATGATAGATTTTGTTGTAAAAATTAAGCACCTCAACTCTCATATAACCTCAATATATTAACTACTTTTTTCAATTTGAAAAATGTAAATATATTGGACTAATAAACTTACAATTGAACAAATATTTCAGTATATACAATTAAAACTAATTTTTTACTTGTATGTAAGGATTGCAGTCAAACGTAATTAGCAAAATATATACTTGTTTATTTAAATTTATTAAGTTTTTGTTTTAAACTATTCAAAAAGCTTTTTTTAAATACATTTAAGTCCTAACTGCTAATTATTTATTAAAATTTTTAACAATTTAAAGATTTAAGATAAAAAACATTGAAATTAACTAAACGAGCAAACAATTAATATGTGATTAAAACTTTACAATTGTCTACTCATTAAAAAACTGAGTAAACTAATTTCCAATTAAATAATTTTAAACAACTTAGTATACTTGACAAACTAAAAAAACAAACATAGTAGTTTGATCAAAAATCAAAAGTTCAAAATCATAAATTCAATTATGTCAAGTGCTTTATAAAGTTGCAGTAAAAAGGGAGTTTTTTTTAGAATAAATACTATTTGTATTATGGCAATGTCTTAGAGATAAAATTTATTAGTAAACAAAAAAAAAAATACTGTACAAAATTTGAAATTATAAATACTTTTAAGTATTTCATTTAAAAAACATTTTACTTTGCATACAAAAACAGTTTACTAAAATTTTATATTTCGTACTTAATTTTTTATGTTAAAATTAAAAAGAAAAAACTTTAAGTTGAAGAAAAGTTTATAAATTTAATGATTTAAATTATTTCTAATCTAAGATTAAACCATTAAAGTGTTAAGAAAAACTTAACTTAAAATAAACAAAATAACAACTATTTATTTTAACTTGTATTAAAATTCGTTTTATAATTTTGTTTTGAATAGAAAAACAAATAAAAATAAAAAATAATTACAAGCAGATATTTTCATCTTTATATATAAATACTTTTTTTGTAAACTCCAGCGTATACAACTTTATTTACAACAGTAAGAGTAAACTATGAACATCTTAATAAATTAGTAAAGATAGTTTTGTATATATAAATATTTGCATGAAACAACTCAGACCAATTAAAACTAATAAGGACACTTATCTATGCATTAATATAAATAGTTAAAATTAATACCAAGTCTATTTAGCCAATAAAAACTATTTGCTGTATAAAAAATTTTTCTACTAAATATATAATAAAATAGCATTTTTTAAAGCTTACAATAAAACTATAATCATTTTATATACTTAGCGTTAAACTGATAAACTTCAACAATTTTTTTAGCATCCTCTGGAACTATTGTAAAGCAATAAGCTAACTTTATATTGCTAAACATATTGATAATTGTCCATATCAAACAAATAATAACAACAAATTTTGTCAAATTATATGTATTAAAACATACCTCTGCAGTTGTTGTTATTACTGTAAGGCAATACACTAACTTTATAATATTGATATACGTACATATCAACTAATAACAATATTCGTATCAAAATTTATACGTATTTAAGCATACCTCTTGTTATTATTGTAAGGTAATATACAAACAAATTTAATCCTAATAGTAAACATAAATGTACATATTAGATAACAATATTCATATCAAGTATTTAAATTACCTCTGGTGCTGTTGTTACTGATGTAAGGCTTGCTTATTCTACCGCTCAATGGACCTGTAATATTAATAAAAAGTTAGGTTTACAAACAATTAAAAAACATGTTGTTCTTTAATGGTTTAATCAGTTAGATTAATAAATTGGACTTAAATTTTTCGATTTATATATTTTGGTAAGAAAACTTAAAATTAAAAAATAACTAATGCTAAACTTACAACATAATCACCAATACTAATTAATCAAATGATAGTTTTATACTTTATAAAATAAACAAATTTTTGATATTTTTTCAACAATTAAATAAATTTTTATTTTGATCAAGTACTAACAACATAACATAAAAGATTCCATATAAGTTTATAAAACAATAAAAATTTATTAATAATGCATTAAATATTTTAATTATATACATTAATATGTAAAACTGTATATTTTAATTATATTTATAATAAGTGTAATTTATTTATATATTTTTATATAAAATAAAAAACCTCTGTTTAAATTTCCTTTGTAGCTTAATCTATCAGTAACACTAATTCTTTTCGAACCTAATCTTTCCATTACTGATTGATGCTGCAACAAAATAAATTGTGTTAACTTATAATTCTTCAAATATTTGTTTGTGTTACAATTGAAAAAACAATAATAATGTAAAACACTTTAAAGGTTGGGTATCAGCTTTTTAAATCTACAATTGAGGTAAATAGTTAGAAATCAACAATTTTTTAAGTTGAACACAGATAAGTTAATATTTATAAGTCAATAAAAAATAATTATTTAGTTATAAATTTAATGCAGAACAGCCATTTATTGCAATAAAAATAGCAATCTGAACTATTGCACTAAATACTTAAAGTTTACAAATACTGTCAAGTTAAAAATGTACACTAAATGTAAAACTTCAGAACGTGTGTAAAAACAGTCTTAATGTAACACTTCATATTGTAGGTAAAAACAAAACAGCTATACAACTAGAATATTTAAAATCATGCAACAAATTTTGCATAATACAAACACTAAAGCTTTTCAAATAATTTAGTGCAGTGCTTCTGAAATGGGGTTCCGCGGAACCCTAGGGTTCCGCGACGCCTCTCAGGGGTTCCGCGAAGCCTTTCGAAATTTAAAAAAGAAATTTGAAAGAAAAAAAAACATAAACATAAAACTTCAAAAAAAATTGAACACATAAAATGGAAAACATATATAATTATTGCATTCATTGATCTGCTTAGTGTGTATCTAGCGGTAAGACTTTTAGTGGGTATTCATTATAAATAGGTTACCTGGTTGCGCAATTTTTTTCAAATTTTTTGAATTTCTATTTTTAGTGAAGTCATGAAAATATTGGTATTATCACTAAAATGTAGGAGCAATCAAAACAAATTTTAAATGTTTACACAATAAAACTAAAAAAAAATCTTTATCAGAAACTTATTTCTGGCAAATTATGTTGTTCCAAATGCAGTAAAAATGTTTAAAAAGATGTCTATTAGCTTGATTTAAAATTTAATGTGTATAAAAGCTTATTTTGTACTTAAAAAATTCTACTATAATTTTAAAAAAATCTGACCAGGCCTATAAAACTTTAACAGAAATTGAATTTGAAACAGGTTTTTTAGACTTACATGATAAAAAATGATACTCTAATTTTTAAAAGTTCTGGCCAGGTCTTTAAAATTTTAACAGAAATTAAGTTTGAAATAATTTTTAAATTTATATGATAAAAATGTTTAAATGCCTATGTGTTAGCCAAGTTTTAAAGTTTGTTATTTATGGATCAGAAATTTATGGATTTTGAATCCTTTTATGTGTGATATTGCTTCAGAAGAAGTGATTCTTCATACAGATACAGAAAACAAATTGCCGCAACTATCTCAAGATAGCAATTTAAAATAGAGTTTCTAAGGGAAGAACTTTTAGATTTTGGGATACGTGCAATTTCAGAGTACCCCGTCTTAGCAAAGCGTGCAGTATAATTTTTTTACCATTCACCACCACTAATCTTTGCGAGTCCGGCTTTTCGCATGTAACAAACATTAAAACGAAGCAAAGGAACTGTATGCTGACTCCAACCTTATCTGCCTGTCTCCGTCTCAGTCTATCCAAAATCCAGCCGCGCATTGACATGCTTGTTGCTAAGAGACAAGTTCAAGTTTCGGACTAAATGTTTTTTATTTATTTTTCTTTAGGCATCTTCCCCGTTTATTACAGTAATCTGTGAATTCGATTAGGTTTATGTTCATTTCGTTATTGTTTGTAGCTCTCATTTTGTTTTTATTATGCAAGGAAAGATTTTTATGACGTTGCGATTAATCATGTTTGTTTTGGTTTATTTATTATAGAATCATAAAATACCTATTACCTCTGGCACACTTTGAGTTTGTTTCGACTTAATACTATTACAATTGGTATGATTTCTATCGATGATATAGTTCTGCTAAAAAATTCCTTTTTCACTGATATTCTTTTGTTTTTTGCAGGAAATATTATATTAAACATTTTATGTGAAATAAAACTAGGGGTTCCGCGGAAAAGTTGAACTTTGGAAAAGAGTTCCGCCACTAGAAAAAGGTTCAGAAGCACTGATTTAGTGCATCTAAATTTGTAACTTTTATCTTACCTACCATTATGACAGATATGTGTTTAAAAAGTATGAAAATTAAATGGATTTAACATCCACTGGCTGTAACTTGAACCAAGTTTATTTAAGTTGGTCAAAAAAATTATTTATTGACTTTAATAAAACAAGCATTTTCTAATGACCAATCTCCACAAAACAACTTATGTTGAAAGTTAATAAAACAATAATATAAGTTAAGTTTCTCAATAATACTTATTTAAATTTTAAAGAGCAGGTTATATTATTAAGTACAAATCAAAGCTACTTTGATTTTTTAATAAAAGTAGCCTCAGTTTTTAATTCAAAAAAGTTGAAACTAGCTTGACTTAGTCTTAGTTAGTAGTAACTAAATATGTTTTTCTTTGTCATTTTAAAACTAGTGGCGCTCAATATGATTAAATACCTGTTTAAATCTTATATATTTGTTATTAAAAACTACTAAGTAGCCTACATACTAAGAAGATAAACTACATATAAGTAGATAGTAAAAAAAATAATTTATACATTAGGTAAGATTTATCTTAAGTTGTAAAATAAATAATAAACAAATGTGCAAATAATTTAAACATATTTACCTTGGCAACTGGAGCTCTGTACGGTTCTATCTCCCATCTCTGTGAAAAATAAAATAAATAATTTATTTCAATAGGTATTACTACTAGAAGAAAATAACTTTATTTTGCAGATATCTATAACATACATAAGCTTTAATTTTCTAATAAGGCTCTTAGAATGGTTCTTTCAAAGTTTAAGATACTTAAAGTTTGAAAAGTTGAAGAACTGATATGAAGGAGAAGTTTGAATTGTTTAAATCAGGGTTTCAAAAACTTATTTTCACAATCACCCCTTTTCAATATTCAAAAAACAATCGCCTCCCAAGAACAAATAGTGTAAGTTGTTGCCGCCTCACTAGCTATCACCCTCTTACTAAAATCGCCTAAAAAGAAGTGATATGGCTAATTTTATAAAACCCTGGTCTGAATAGTGCTTTTAACTTCTTGGTTCTACCTTGACAAAACTTATTCTCATAATCAACTAACCTTTGGCCTGCTGATATCATCTCTTCTATTAGACGAGTAAGAAGTTCTCTTTTCCATCTGGGCAGCCAATCTTCTGTTCTTTTCAGATGCGGGACGGAGACCTCCCGAACGATCTGCATCCAATGGCCGGATCATTGGTGACTTTGCCGACTTCATTATTGCTGTGAATCTGTTTTAATCGAATATAGTTTGTTGTGGTAATTTGATATATGATCTATTGTTGTGTTATTTCACTCACAAGTTAGCATTTCTACATACACTTGATGTTTTAAGACAATAAACAAACTGAAACTAAAGAACTAAATATGAACTGACAAGTTCCAATACTTAGAATAAGATAAAAAATAATTGATGAAGAAGCAATTTTAAGCTTTTAAACAACAAAACTCTACAAATCAACTCTTTTTTTTCTGAATAAACATTACCTATATGCTGCCTATATGTTTATTTTATCACATATGTTATATATTGTTATTATTAAGTACACTCTTTTTTAAATATTATGGACACTTTTACCTTTAAACATGGCCTTCAAAAAACTTTTTCAATATGGCCTGCTCTTTATAAACTTTAATGTTAGTGTCAGTATAGAGAATTTTTTACATTAACCTTTAAAACTAAATTAAGTTTAGTTTATATTTAAATAATAAGGGGTCCACCTTGATTTTTACAAGGTGATCTTTATTTTGTAGATTTTTGTCATAGCTACCAGACATGGTTGATCACTTTTTGAAGTTTGAAGTAGTTTTTAGATAAAAGTAGTTAAAATTGGTTAGCTCGATAAGTTCCTTGTAGAAGGTGCAAACCAATTACATGAAAAAAATATTTTACCAAAAATATATATTTTACTTCATTTTTTTAACCAAACTTATTCAAATTTTTAAATTAAGTCTATTACTAATGTTCAAATTTTTTCAATACAGGAACTTGTTTAATTTGAAAAACAAAGAATTTGTTAAAATAATATATTTTTTATCATATAAAATTTTTACTTTTTAATATTTTTAAAACATCCAAAGTCTTTAAAAATATGTATAAAGAATGGTTCCTGAACATTTGAGGTCTCTAGCTCAAAAAATTAAAAAGAAGTTAGATCTTTAATGAATTTTAAAACTTACTAGAAAGTTTACATAAAATTTTTGATTCATAAGCTTGTATTGAAAAACATTTTACAAAAATTACAATATGTAAAAAATAAAAATAAAATTAATTTGATAAAAACTGGCTTGTACATTACAATTAAAGCTTTTATATAAAAATAGTTTTAATTTTTGTAAAAAATGTTGGGCCCACCCGTGGCCTTAAAAAATTTAGTGAGTTTGTAATAAAAGGCTAAAAGCTTTTAAACCAGGAATTAGCAACAGTTGAGATTTACTGAAGTAAGTTCATTGCCACATAAAAAGGAACGAGTTCTTTGCAGGCCAAAGTGTTTGTAAAACACTTTACTTAAAAATATATACTTTACAACTAATTTGCAATAAAGTTTTGCACAAAAAGGTAGCACAGTATACTCACAAGCAAAAAACACCATACTTGTCAGCTTTTATTTCAAAAAGCTTGAGCTTACATCTACTGCAATAGTTTTCTTAAACAACTTTGGTATAGAAATTTTGGAACTAAAAAAGAAACTTTTAAGTCTCTACGTAAGAATAAAAAACAACTGATTTTATCTTAGATTATGTTTGAGTATATTTTAAAATCTAAATTGTTTAAATAAAATACTTTAATATAGTTCTTTTTTTATACAATTTTTTTTCTTTAATGAGTGTTTATAAAGAAGAAGTTTTAGCACCTTCATTATTTTTTTTACTTTTGAATGTACTGTACAAAATATACAGGCTGGTAGTGTTTCATTGTACATTTGTGAAACTAAGTTAAAATAAAACTAAAACATTATTTGAACCAATTGTATGTTATATCTAGAAAATTTTTTTGCTAACTTTACACTTAAAAATATGAAATAATATCAAATTTCACTAACATATTTCAAAAAAAATTTTACGTTATTATATTTTTCATAAACTTCATTGTGATACAAAAACAAGTTTATCAATTAAACTTCTACTCATAGAAAAATAACATAATTGGAATTTCATGCACAGTTAAAAAACAAAACTAAAACAGAATAATAAAAATGTACTGTTTCACATAACAAAAATTATTAACTAAATATCTACATCAAAAAAATATAAAACAAATAAAATTATATGCACAGTAAACAAACCTGGCGTTTAGAGTCATGTTAGTTTGACTTTTTAGTGTAATTTTTGTTGGGCCACTCATGTTTATTTATTCTACTTAAAACCTGCAATTTTCTGTAAAATTGAAACTTGTTAATTTTAATTTTAGTTAATTGTTTTTTCTGGCTTACTACTAGATGACCAGGATATTTTTTCACTTCATTTTATTTTTGTTTATTATCTAACTATTTAAGCTATTAGGCAGTTAGAAAAAGTCAGTGACTATATGTTTTGTTATAAAATGATACAAATAGTTCAAAACTTAAAAATAGTGCATAAGCAATTAGTTAAGTTGTCAAGAACTTGTATATTTTAAAACTTGAAAAAAAAAGTTCTTAAAACTAAGAGTTTTCTGACACTGATTTTTTACAAAACCCATGCTAGAACACAAATATCATCAATTTTTTTTAAATATTATAACAAAATTTCAGGTCCAATAGCGATTCTAAGAAATACAATTGAAATTCTTAACTTTTTATCAATAAACTAAATCATAAGTATAACTTATATAAAACTGCAGATTAGATTTTTGTACTTTATTTGTTGGAATTTGTAGCAAAAACACTGTATAATTGATTAAATTGTCTTAGATAAGTTGTATATGAAAATGTTCTACAGGTTACCTCCTTAAAAGCAAACTAGAAGGTTAAAAAAGATACAAAAATGAACTTCAATTAAAAAGTTTTTGATTACATATTTATTTATGTCATAAGAAGTAAGTATTTTTTCTAATACTTAATTTATATTAATAACTAGGCTACCATTTGCTCTTTACTCTTTTAATTATAACTCAAACTAACTTTGGAAATATAAGCAATCAAAGTTTAAAAGTTCCTGATGAAATGCAAAGACTAAAAGATCAAAAAACAAGTACTGTTTCTACCTTAAATTTTTGAGCACTTGTTTTGAACTATCTCAACCTAATCTAAATAAATAAGTTAAAAGAATTTTGTTTTTACTTACAAATAATTCTTTTTTATCATAACATTTTTAGTTTTTAAAAGTTTGATTCAACAGATTTTTCCTATCAAATCAAAAAAAAACCTTAAAGTTTGATGTTCAAAAAGCTAGTTCAAAAAGCAAAAAAACTAATTTCATTCTTTAAAATTTATGAGAAAACTGTGGTCCATAGATTTGTTTTGTATAAGGACATTTTATAAAATTACTACGTCTCTAAAGCTAGTTGCAATTTTATTATTTATAAAAACTGAACTAAAGTCTAGAATAGTCTGAAATTAATTTTTCTAATGTTGGACTACCCTATGGCCAAAAATAAAAACGTTTTCATAAGAAGTTTTACTTGAAAAATACTAATAATAAATAGGCTTAACAATATAAATTCTAGCACCCACAAAAAGTCATTTTTAACAACAACTCTTTTAAATCAAAATTATGATGAGGAGCTTAAAGTTTTAATCATTAAACACATTTTATACTTGGCAAACAACTTCTATTGAGACAAATTCTGAACTAAATCAGTTAACATTTTATTTTTAGAACACATACTAACATTATCAGTTAAGCACACAACACATAGGGTTCAAACTTTTTTTTACAAAAATTAAAACTTGATCTTATTTTTATCCACATTTCAAAACAGTTTTAAAAGAATATAATACTTGAATTTACCTTTTGATATAGTTTGTTTGAAAAAATCTATTTTTCTAATCTTTTAAATGTTAGACCTCAAGTTTTCAGAAAACTTTCCTCACATTACAGGAAAAGTTATATTGTAACAAATATTTTAAAAAGATATGTAAACTTTTTGTTATTCAAAAAAACAAGTGTAACTAATTAAACAAAATACTACAAAAACATGTCCATTTACATTTTTCTATCTTTGAAAAAATTAGTTTAATACTTGTGTCCAAAGATAAAGTAAAACAGTATTAGATTTCAGGTTGCCACTCTTTGAGTCTAAAAAAACTATCTTAAGTGACGTTTATCTAGCATGAGTCATCTTTTTTTTTCTCTATAAAATGCATCTCCAGCACTTACAACTTACACCTCATAATCATTTTTCTTCTAAAAAATTAAAAAGAACGCTGATTTATATTCTTCCACATTCAATTACTACACTAATGAGATAAAAATATTTTTAAATTTTATCTTATAGTTTAAATCATTAATGATTTTAAAAGCAAGTATGTTAATAACTATTTTAACATAGTAGTAAATTTATTGAACAAAAACAAAGATAATCAAAAAAAATGTTACTTCAAGGAAAAGTATACACAAAATAGCCTCTTGGTCATAACTATGTAGTTAAACGTATAAAACTCTTACTATTTTTGTTTAACATAACTTTTAATCTTATAAAAAATAATTAAAAATTTCAAACAAAAACATTTTCCAAGTAGTAAAGAGATAACAGCAAAGATAAAAGATTTTTTTTTTCTTTTTGGAATCAATAAAAATCAAGTTCTTAAATAAAACTGTTCATACAATAACTAAATGTTAAAACTGGATAAATCAAGTTAAATTATGTTATTTATGGCTCCAGTTAAAATGTTAAGTTAAAGCTATAAAATTAAAGCATTTTGGAGATTAAGAAATACTTCAATAGAAAAATGCGTATTTCTGTTTGCATATAGCAGGGTGGCTACTGGTTTTTATATATTACTTTAAGGTTTTTTAAAATACAAGTTTTATTACTGTTTTATTTATAAAACAAAAACAATCATAACGAAAAAATGTGTTTTTTTATAATTTAAGGTTAACATTTGCTTTAATTTAACAAAATTACTGTAAGATACTGTAATGCTACTTTAAATGTTTTTTTTAATAAAACCCTGAAAATTTTATCAATTATTAGTTGTTTATAATAATTATTTCTTAGATAATCTAAATTTCATTATGTTGCTTATAAAAGTTGCTCAAAACTACAGCTTTTAAGTTATTTCAAAGTTATTGTTTTATGCCATAATTTTCAAACCCAGGTATTTCAAGGTTATCAGGTTAAACTGCCACCCTGAAAGGCAGAAGAAAATTGAACAAGTTTAGTAATAATTAAGCTAAAAAACTAAAAAAAATGCCAAAATCATAGGACTTATTTTTAATAAGTTTAATTCTTAGTATATATTTTTAATTTTAAGGGTTTAAAAACTAGCATGAGTTTTGCAAAAAAAAAGCTGTAAACAAGCTAGAGTCAGCCTGAATTTTTCAAATAACCTGAAAAATAACTAGCCTGAATGTGTGGCAACTCAAAAGGGTTGCTACTCTTTTTCAGGGTTGCCACACATTCAAAAATCTTCAAATAAAAATTAAAAAAATCTTCCTTGAGTAACTAGAAACTTCCCTGCGTAACATTAAACTTCCCTGAGTTTTCCTGAATTTTTATAAAATCCTAAAAAACTTTGTTATTTATTAAAAAATTACAATGTTAACTTAAACAATGTTGAAGAACTGGCCGCAAGGTTAAAAAATTTCTAAATACGCATTTAGAAACAAATAAAATAAACTTTTTTGTACAAAATGTTGAAACTGGATTAATTAAATCTCATTTTAGATCTAGAAAAAAATTTCCTGAAACTTTGAAAAAAACCAAAATTGCCTTTTCTCTGAGTTAAAAAAAAAGCAAATTTTCCTGAGTTTCCCTGAGTTCCTTGAGTGTGTGGCAACCCTGCTTTTTGCAAAACAAAAACTAGCCTGAGTTTACTAGAAACCTTTTTTTAAGTAGTAAAAATTGGTAGAGTGTACTGATAATTAACCTTAAAATTAAAACTAGTCGTAATATTTAGTTACTTATTCAATAATATTCACAATCCATTCTACCCAATAGTTACTTTTACCCTTCACTACCTCAGCAAACATTAAATACTTATAACAGTGTGGAGAACTTTCACTCTTTGTGACAAAAAATCCAGCTTGAGTGACTAAAAACTAACTGGAATGACACCAAGCTAGTCTGAGTTTACCTGAATTAAAAAGTGAATGTGCAAAAAAAAAGATATTTTATCAAGTCACCATCTAAAATAAAAAATCCTTACTCAAGCATAATTAATTAAAATACAAAAATTTATCTTTTTAATAAAACACAAATATTTTAGATAAAAATAGGTTTAAAATCTTAAAAACTAGCCTTAGAACAAAGATAATTATCTAGACTAGCTTTTAAAAAAGTTTTAAAATACAAAATTCAAACAAGCCTGAGGTTTGATAAAAGTTTAAATGAGCCTTAGTTAGCCTGAATTAGCAGAGAATTCTTTTTAGAGAACACTTAGAGTTCAGTTCAAACAAAAAAAGATTACACTTACTATGTTACTGTGTTCAATGGTTGTTTTAATGCTGGACAAAATCAGACTGGACAAAAATTTTCAGCTTGATATTTGACTAAAATTACCAACTTGCTAAAACTAGAACTGGACAATTTCTAACTTAGTGAAAGCTGACTTTTAAAAAAATTAAACTTCAAAAAATATCTTTTTAAACTTATAAAAACTGATAATGTTATATAAATAAATATATAATTAAATACATTTATAATGTATAAAAAATACTAATATATAATAAAAAATATAAAAATATTCTTATAAACTTATAAAAGTAAGTATAATACTAAACAATATTATAACAAAAAACAATAATAACACTGTATAAAAAAAATACTAACTAATACTACAACAAAAAAATTGATAACACTATATAAAAATATAAATTAATATTTGTATACAATTTAATTTTTTCATATAAAGCATATTGAATAAAAAAAAAAACTATTCAAAAAAAAATAAATAATAAATTAAGAAAAAAAATATTTTGTGAAAAAAAAAAACTAAAAAAAATAAAAATTAAACAAAAAATAAACTATTTTTGATATAAATATTTGAAATAAACAGTGATATAAAAGTTTTTCACCATTCTCTTATGAGTTTAGGTTATAGACCAAAGGACATTATGTAATAAAATTTAAATTTAAAGTAAATCCATATATATATATATATATATATAGTATAAAAAAGTTAAAATCAATACATCTTAAAGTATGAATTTTTTTGTTATTATGTCATAATTACCAAATGGATCAGCTTAAAATTAAGGGCATAGGGGGTTCACCTTGATTTTTACAAGTTTATCTTATTTTGTAGAGTTTTTTCTGAGCTATCAGACATTTAAAACCGCTTGAAAAAATTCAAAGTAATTTTTGAGATATGGCTATCAAAGATGATGACCTCAAGAAGTTCCTAATAGAAGGGGCCAACTAAAAACACCAAAAAATACAATTTTACTAAAAATTTATCTCCTTCATTTTTTAAGCAATCTTCTTTAAATTTTTACAGAAAGTCTATTAAGAAGTTTAAAAAAGATTGAATGCAGGATTTTTTTTAATTTTGAAATTAAATTTTTATTAAAAAAAATACCTTTTTTTTTTAACAAAATTTTTATTTTCAATGTTTTAAAATTCCAACATTCAAGGTCTTTTAAACTTAAGAGGAACGTTTTCTGAAAGTTTGAGGTCTCTAGCTCAAAAAATGAAGAAAAAGATAGATTTTTAGTGTATTTTACATTTCCAAGAAAATTGCCCAAAAAGTTTGCAGTCCATAAGCTTATATCAGAAACTTTTTATAAAAACTACAATATTTTAAAAGTTAAATAATATTTTAAGTTCTATAAAAACTGGCTTGTAGTTTGTGTTTCAAGCTTTTATATAAGATCAAATGTTATTTTTAGAAAAAAAATGTTTGACCCCCATGCCCTTAAAACTATATAACACAATGGTGTTCAATTATAGTACAAATTTTCATACCTACATGTGCAAAAACTTTGATAATGATAGGGTTCTGATTTTAAACCAGAACTGTCCTCTGATAAGAAATCTTATCTGAGTCATCCTGAGCTTTTTTTAAATTTTAAATCAGCTTGAGTGATCCTGAGTGGCCTTTATGTGAGCCCTGTGTGTGAATTGACTAGTTTTTTATTAAGGTTTATATATAAAATTAGAATTTTATGTTCTGTCCTGGTCATGAAATTAAACTGTATCCTGGTGTATGACTTGATAACTTGATTTTTTTTTACACCAGGTCCTTAGACCAAATTTTTGGGTGCTTTTTTTTTTAAGGTTGAAATATTGTTCAATAAACAATATATCCATCATGAAATTATGAAGTTAGTCAATGTAGAAAAGTTTTTTAAGTGTTACTGAGGTTAAGTTATGTTTTTGATACAGAAGCTAACCAAATATTTATGTTCTAACATCAAAAGTTTTAAAATGTAATTTAAAAATTATAAATTTTTTGTAATGCAAAAATATTCACATATACAAAAAAAAACCTTTAATAATCAATGATGTCCACATAATTTATTTTAGAAATGAAGTTGAAAATACTATTAGTTATGAAGACTAATTAAAAATCAAAGCATTTCTTTTTCCTTGTTTATTTTTGATAATATTACAAAGAAGCCAAGCTTTAAATTACTACTGACCAGATTTGAATTTTCGCTCTTTTACCTAAAACTCCACCAGGGCTAGAAAATATTTGATTAATTGAATTTAGTCACAAAATAAACTACTTACTTCTTTGTTTAAACTTAAGAGAATATTAATATTTTATAGAAACATGTTTGCTTTTTAGTTGCTTTACTGAACAAAACTAATCTTTTTATAACAACGTAAACTAAAATTAAAACAAAAGGGTTGATCATGCCAATTCGATCATCAGACCACAAGTTTCGGTAGACTGAGACCGGTTTCGTCCTTATAAGGACTCATCAGTCAGTCCGGACTTCCGTTCTGCAGACTTTCGCCGATATTTTTTGTTGATTAAAATTAAAACATGTTCGACGCTTGATAAAATATACAGTTATTTATTAAAAGTCTTCTACTACTACGCTTCATTATATTTGAAAAAAAAAACTGTAAAACATCTGTAAAAATACAGCAAGTATACAAAATCAAAATCTAACTTCAAAAAATTTAAAGTCCAGTCTAGACTTTGCCCTGATGTCCTAAGCCGATGGTTTTTTTCGATCTTTATTAGAATAGCATACATCTTTGTTAAAAATTTTTTAACTTTTTTTACTTGTTATTTCTTCCAACTAAGGGCTTGAATTGTATATAAAATAGCCATTACTTGAGTTTTCGTAAACTCAACGGTTGTGAACGCTACGCTTTACTACACATAAACCACCAAGCTTCTAGTTCTAACAAACAAAGTTCAATAAGATATAAACCATTTAGAACCAGTGGATTTAATGAGAGCTTCATTTGTATCGTAACAACTCTGTTTTAAAAACAAGTTTGTAAATGGTAACCATGCTTAATGCTATATGTTTTAAATAAATATATATATATATAAATCAAACAATATTGTAATAGATGTTTATTTTGAAAAAATACGTCTTATTTTAACTTATCAATTGTTAAAAAGATCTCATCGCCACTGATACGGAAATTACAAAGTAAATATTAATAAAATTTAACTAAGGAAATAATATTGTTATAACAATACAATTCTTTAATAAGTTAACTTATTATTTATTCTGAATACTGTATTGTAGATACAGTATAATTCTTTGGTTGTAAAAATTGCATTTTAACTCTTTTCTCATGATATAAAAAATACACTTTTCGACTAAAGCAAAACTTTAAAAAGTTAGTAAATAACTATAAATATTAAATTTATCATGTTCTATAGAAAACTTTATTAACTTACTAATACTCGTTATCAACTTTAATATTTTTCAAATATCTTTTGTCGGGGGTTATGAACTCCTACAACTAGTAAATGGTTCTAATCACTAACTACTAAGTATTTTTTATAATATATTTCTTAATATAAGAAACATAAAAGGAGACAGACAATAAATTAAATCCCCACTCCTTTATAAAATGATATAAAAATTATCAAGAAATCAACAAAAGTACTTCTATCAGTAATTAATTTTTTTTTTATAAGTGGTTTACTGTTTTCGACAAAAAAAAAATAATTTGAGTTAAAATAATTATGTCTAAACTCAATTTTATACAACATTATTTTTTATTTAAAAAGATAAAGATGCAAGTTTATTTCACTTTTTTTTAAAGTATTTAGTGTCATTTTTTAATACTTAAAACACGGACTGAAGTTTATGTATAATACAAAAAAGTTCTATTAACATAAAAGTTTCCTCATATACTTTTAAAGTAAATTAACAACAAGCAACAAACACCGGTATATTTGTAACTTACTTCTCCAAATGTCTTGGACAAGACCTAAAAAGGTATCCAAGTTGAGTGCGACCCGTAATCGAAAGGTTCGTAGTGCACCAGGTTCTAAGACCAAATATTTTGAACAACTTATTTGGTTGTTCAATAAACTATACGATATAAACTGACAACCATGTTGCTTAATCTAAAAGTAACAATGAAATATTTCTATTAAAAAGTAAAAGTTTTTATTTTTGTTTCACTTATTTCGTTAAGCTTTTCCTAACATTACCAATTTTATATTTTTAAAACGTTCAACTAGTTAGAATTGCTATAGAAAAGTGTTATAAGTTTAATTAAATTTATTATTCCGATTACAAGACTTTAATATTTAACAGGTTTACAACAACTTTATTTTGATTAAGATTCTGACTAATTTTTACTGGTTGAATGACTTTTAATAGTTAATTAAATAACAATTGTATAACAACACAATTGAAAATATTCCTGAGATTATACAGTTTGATCATGTATCAAAACTTCTATTAACTTTAAAAAATCTATATAAAATATTTATTTTTAAATTCAGAGCAATTGCGGTAAGTAGTCTAACAATTCAAAAATGAAAAACAAAACTCGACTTTAGTACTTTTAAAACGTCAACCTAATAAACAAAGAACTTTTAAAAACTATAAAAAAAAACTTTGTTATTGAACTTTTCTAAGAGTTTATTAATGTTTTTCAAATGTTTAAAGATTAAGAAAATATTTTTACGTAACTTTCAAATTATAATGTAAGGTTTTAAGCAAAATTAAGATGTATCTGGATGCAAAGTATATACTTGTTTGTAGTAACTTTATCTTCCATTAAAAGTATTTATTTACTATAACTTTATGATATCATTACAACTGATTTAAGTTTGTATTAAATTTCACGATTTTTTACTACTTATAACGCAAACTTAAGTAGAACTACTACAAATTAGTGTCATAAAATCTAAATACTATTAGAAGAAAAAATAATAATCACAACTATAATTGTTATACTGACAACTGTGTTTGCTGGAATCTGAAAATTATTTTTAGATCTATAAAACAAAAATAAACTAAATATATTATAAAGATTTATAGTTAACTTTCTTTTACTTCAAACTTTTTCTGTGCACAATTAGCAAATTGAATCTTTAAAGTTTTTAAAAATTATACCGATAAGAGCTGCTACAAAACACTTTTTATGATATTCTTTTAACTTGATTTGTCATTTTCAAAACTTGAAATTAAAACTATTACAAAACATATGTTTTTTAAGTTTTTAATAAAATTAAATTCTTTTTACCGCTTAGTTTAAGTACATTTGTGAGAAAAGTTTTTAACATATTCGTAAAATTATAGAATTTTAAGACGTACCGAAGCTTTATTTTAAACTTTTCAAAATCTATTTATAGTATTTATGTCATGTTAGAGATGAAAAAGCGATAAATAGGTAAACTTATATTTTATATAGATTTTAGTATTTAAAAAATCTTTAACTTTGCAAACTAAAAAATTTTAAATTTTGATCTTAAGTAATTTTTGCCAATGGGTTTTTTTCAAGGTTCATATAACTTTTTTTGGTAGATTCAAACTTTTTTTGATAGATTAAGAAATATGTTTACGTAACAATTTGATTAAAACTATAAAATTTTAAGCGGACATAAGAAGATGTATCTAGATGCTAAGTACATATACTCGGTTTTAGTAACCTTATCTTCCTAAAAAAGTATTTGTTTACTTCATTTATTTGAGTTCATTAAAAGTAATAACAAACTAAAGTTTGTTTCACGTTAGTTTATTGAAACTTTTAAGCTAAGCTGATTTCGAATCGAGTTATAGCCTATTATTTAAATATAACTTTTGACAAAACTTAACAACAAAATTAAAAAGGAAGCTATAAAATGACTGGTTCACAATAAGATTAAACATTGTGTTAAAATATTTTAAAATTACGTAGTGTAAATGTTTTATTTTAATTATATAAAAATTCATTCTTAAAAGTATTTATGTTACAAAAGTATTACTTTCTTGTTTATTAAAAACATTTCTTGGTATGCATGAATATGTTTTGAAACAAATTATTTTAAAATTATAAAAAAATAAAAACGGCTGACAATATTGATTTTCCCAGGATAAACATTAAATGTTAAAAACAAAGGTTTATTTTATAACATTGATAAAAAAATTATAGTTATTTAAAAGGTCAATACGTACGATGTACCTTAGTAATAATTTAAAATAACTTGTTATTAAATTAAGTTAATTTTCAACTGTTAATTAAATGTATTTTGTTTGAAATTTTAATTAAGTGCGTAATTAATAACATTTAAAACAAGAAAATATTCTTGGTTCGATAAAATAAATGTTTTGTAAAAAACGTGATCAATAGTTTATAAAATAAAATCAATTTATATAATTGATTAAGCAATAATTATTTTGATAAAACGTAGTTAAATAATTGTTTACAACAAAGTAAGGATTTTTAATACAAGTTAACGTATATAACCTTTTTTAAATATACAGTAAATGAGTTGTGACAAATATATTTAGTGAAAATTTTTAAACATTTTATTTTTGAATAAATTAGCACAGGTTACTTAGTATATTAAATTTAGTTCTTACTTAAATTTATTCACTGACGCTTTTTAGCAACAGTCATTGATTGTTTTAAAATTTAAACTGATTGTAATTAATGGCAAAGCACAAATATGGTTGTAGGAAGGATTATTTACTAATTTATTGAGTTACTAAATGCGCAATCTGTTTTTGTGTTGAAAACATATGTCAACAATGTTTACTGTTATTTACTCAACTAGCTTACTTTTGAGTCAACTGTAAGTTATATTAATGTTCTTTATAACCTTTTCTTGTTTTTTACTAATTTGGTTATAAAAATTTTACTAGAAGTATGAAGCTGTTATCATTATTTGATACAACCAATATAAAAAGTATCAAATAGAATACAGTAGTTAAAAATTCCAAGATCTAATAACAAATACTATGTATAGTAAATACGCTTATTGTAAGTTTTACTTATTCAACTAATAACGTTTTAGATGCTTTTTTTAAGCTGACTACCTACTATAACTGTATTTCTAAAAGTAAAAAGCAATTATCTTTTACAATATACATTAACCTTTTCTCACTACTTTGAAATTAACTTAATGTCAAGTATGTTTTTTAGAGTTGTTGTAAAGTGTGTAAACTAAAAAGAAAACTACTTAAAAGGGTATTTAAACATATTTTTTCATCTCTAACTTGTGACAAAATTTCTATTATGTATTTAAAGTCTAAACAGTTTATTATAATAAAGTCTTAGCTTGAAAGACTTATTTATGTTATAAAAGTAATCAGAATTTTATTTGGATAAAACTTTTTAAAGTTTGTCACAAAATAACTTTAAACAGACGAAAATAACTTAGTTAGCTGTAATAACTTGTAAATTTGGTAAATACAAACTTTAAAAATTAATATTACCAAAATAAAAATTAATACAATAAAATATCGCGTGCAAAAGTTTTGACATAAACGGAAAATAAAGTTATGTAAAATATATAGATTTATAAGCATTTAATTAGAAGCTTTGACTGTTTTTTCTTAATCTTAAAGTTTACTTTTAAGTTAATACTTTTTAAATGTTAAAGTTAAAACTGTAAAAAGATATAAAAGTATTTTTATCAATATATTTAATATTGTGAAACCCGCCTACTCTATAGGAAGTAGAAAGTTTCATAATTTTAAAGATTAAAAAAGCATTATACAAAAAATTGTGCCGCAGTATAGTGAATTTTATCATTTTTACAAAAAAATTGAAACCTTATAGTTTAACTTAGATTTTGCATTTATATATACAAATAAGATTAATTTTGGTTTCATACAATAAACTTAAGCTAATATTTGTTTAAGAAATACTATATTATGTAGCACTTTTTAGATTAATTGTTTTTTCCTTTATTTTGTCTATAGCTTTGAAAACAACTTTTTATGAAAGATTAAATTCATTATTTTTCCTTTAGTAGTTGAGATCTCTTTATTTGTTTTCTAAAAATTGAAACATATAACATTTGAAATATGTTAAACTTAGTTAGTTTTTTGTATTCTTGGAAAAAAAAAAAATTTTTATAAGTGTCAGTTTAATTGTTTAATATTTAACAGTATTATGTTTAAATTTTTACGTGCGTTTAGTGTAAAGTTTTTCTGTGGATTGAAATAAAAGTAAAAATTTAGTTTGATTTAGATTAATTTCAGCAAATTAATTTACGAAGTTTGATCGAAATTGGGTGCAAATAATTTCTTTGTATAAGGTGACTAATTGTTTTAAATAATTAATTGTTTTCAGTTCATAAAAACTGTTTTTTTTTAATTCTCCAGCAGTGATAAATTAGACAAATATTAAATTAATACTTTAGTTTCAAATTTGAAAAATAGTTTTTATTTGTCCACACCAGCTAAAATTATAGTTTTTTTTAACTTTTTATTCATCATAAAACTAAAATAAAAAATGTAATAAAATTTCACAATAAGACGAAAGTCTTATATTGCAACTTAGACTTAATTATTGTAAAAGTATATGACTTATACTGGAATTTTTTCATCTTTTAAAAACTGTTAATACATCCCAAGACATACTAATAAGTAATGTGCTACATTTTTAATATAAGTTAGAGAATAGTAAAAAGAATACTAATAAGTGTACTTTGACAAAAACATAGATATTAAAAATTTTCATCTACAATTCTAGTATTTGTTGTAAAGCCAAAACAATGCAAAACATTAATTTGTAAATAACTAAACGACAAAGCAGTTTATAAATACTATTATTTCTTGTTCTAGTTGTAGTATCTTTTTAAAACGAGTTAAAAAGAAATCAATATTAAACTTAAGGCATAAAATACATTGTAAATTTGTAAAGTTTTTGCAAATACAGAAAACCATTTGTAAGTAAATGTCAAAATTCTTAAAAGCACATTATGAAACTTTCAGAACAAAAATTTAAACAAGAGTTTACTTAAACTTTTGCATTACTTAACTTGTCAGCTTAAAAAAGCAATAAAACACTAAAAGAATGACATTTTAACTAAAAAAAATACACAATAAAATTTGTAAATCATTCAACATATAATAAAATTTCTAAAATAGATGTGGGTCTAATTTAATAAACTGCGGTACATTTCAAATAAAAAATAAAAGTTTAACACAAGTTTTTAATATTCATGTCAATTAGGGTGGGTTACAGCGTACAAAACAATTAATTAAATGATCAATAGACGCTCGGTAATAAAATTTAATAAATAATATACACAAGT
This sequence comes from Thalia democratica, assembly GCF_965202585.1. Taxonomy (NCBI): domain Eukaryota; kingdom Metazoa; phylum Chordata; class Thaliacea; order Salpida; family Salpidae; genus Thalia; species Thalia democratica. Next base: position 266,850 of record NC_139169.1, read on the forward strand.
TTGATTGACAACTGACAACTGTTAAATAAATTAGCAGAAAAATAATAAAAAGACGAGTTTCTTGCAAGTAATTGAGAATTAACCTCTGGTATTACGTCACAATTGACTCCAATTCATCAAGCTGGAAGTTTTTGTCGCGAATAATTCGCAACAATAGAGCTTGGATGCGGGAAAAGTTCACTTCATTGTTTCAAGTTCCGATATTAAAACTCTTGCAATTTTGATAATGACGTCACAAAAGTTTCTCAAAAGCGAGTTAATAAAGATTCGTTGTATTTTGGTTTATTAACAAGAATATCTAGTTGGAAACGAATTAAATTAAAATTCGCTGAAAACATATTTATGAGTTTTGAGTATTCGCAAAACGAGAGAGTTATAGATTCGAGAGACTTTTCTTTTTTTCTTTTTCCAACGCAATGTTGATAAAAACTTGCTGAACTTGTTGTACTCGCGTTTACTCGATTCAAACCAGAACCCTTAAACTTTTTTAGTGGTAATTTTGCAGTGAGGACATTTTCAGTCAGTATATTGTTTTGTTTGTTTTTACTTAACTCATTTTTAGTTTTTTTAAATCATTTTTTTTAACCAATAAGTAATCTGAAAAAAAAAAGTTATATAAAAATTTTTAAACATATTTATAACAATTAAAGTTTGTTATCTATAAAAATTTTAAATTGAGTAAGAATATTTTTAATAACATGTCTAATTAAGACCACCTTTGTGACAAATTGTGTGAAAATTTTAAATATAAATGTATAATTGTCGAGGGAATATATAATTGATCGATTAAAACTGGCTATCAATTAAAATTTGTTCAATTTTTTTTAATTTGAACTAATTAACTTCTAGTCGTTGCAGACAGAAGTCTTTAGTTTGAATTTTTTTTTTTAACAAATTTTGTTAAAAATTCTTGGAATGAAAATTGTTTTTGCGTTTAAAACGCAGTTAATTTTATAAGATATTATTAATTTATTAATCCTAAACAGTTTTCAATTTGAAATGAAATAGTTTTTTATTAGTATGAAGTATTTCTTAGCAGCTGTTTATTCATTAAAATTATCGATATTTTAAACTTTTTTTTTTTTATACAAAATTTATAAGTTTTTTTTGAGTACAAGTTTTTATTGATCAAGAAATGTAAAGCACAATAAAACTTTTAGTATGTGAGAAAAACTTACCAATATAACAAATTTGAAATGAATAAGTATTGAAAGTTAACTCTTAAATATTTTGTTTAAAATATATTAGTTTTAAGTTAATGTACTTTTTTTAAACACGAATTAATTTTGGGAGTAGTTTAATTTTTAATTTTCTAACTCAAAGTACAAAGTTTAAAAAAGTTTAAATCAAAGTTAAAAAGCAGTAATTAAAATGTCCATCTGAAAGTTATATTTTTTAAAGTTAAACTTTGCTAATATTATTACAACTACAAAGCTTTAAATTCTATTAACGTGAACTTTCGAAATACAATTTATATCCAAAGTTTAATATGTCTAAGCACTAAACTATAAAATATAAAACAATAAAATAGAGCAAGAACAATTTAATAATTCCAAATAATAACATTTGAACTCTACAGGAGGTAAGTCTGGAAAACACTTTTTATTTGTTTTGACTTTCAACTAGTTTTTATGACTTTTTATCAATTTTTTATTATAATTCTTCCTTACTTTCGTACAATCTATTGTCTCAGGTTTGCATAACCTCAAAAGTTACATGTCTAAAATTACAATAAGACTTATTTATTTCAAAATTTTGTTTATCTAAAGTAGTATAATTGTAAAAAGTATAATAGTATTCAAGCAATAAGTTAATGCTATAAGTTTAACTAAGGCTATTATAGATAAGTTATAAGCAAAAAAGTTCAACAGATGTTTATTGTTTATTGTTGAATGTTTTAACATAAGACATGTTTTTCAACTAACATTTACTTAAAACTTTATGTTTTTGAAAGCACAACTAGAAAGTTATATTTTTTTGTTAAAAATAATATAAGTTTTTATTCAGTATAAAAACAATTAAATTTTTTACTTATTAAGTTGTTTTAAATGTCAGAACAAGAAAAAGTGATAAAATGAAAATGTTGGTTATATAACTCATTAGACTGAACCACTTAAGTTTTACATAACTTACTTAAATTAACATATAAACATTAAATTTGTGATGGTTTTTGCTTTTATTTGTTTGTTTCTAAATGTAAACACATATCAAATTGCTTATAACCAAATAGACGTTTATTATTATTTTTAAAATACTACATATGTTACCAATATATTTTGAAGCTAGAAATTATAATGAAATGATTCGATCTAAAAAAATTGAATTAAGGTTTTATTTATTATAAACTTATTATTAGGTTATTTAAGAACATGTCAAATAAACAAGTAAGTTATGTAAGTTACAAAATAACATTTAGTTGTGGTCGAATTGTAAAAGTTTTAAAAACGTTTATAAAGGTTTATAAACAATTTATAAGCGTCACAAACATTGAAACTCGTATATACTATCATGAATATTGTTTTGTAACATGATTATATTAATAATCATGTGTCATTTCATGTAATTTACTATATTTTATATTCATATGTGCATATTTTTTGTTTAAAACTTAATGATAAAATTTTACAATGTTATTTGCAATATACATGCCAGTAACTTTTGTAAATTACTTTATTTTTACTGTCTAACAACTATATTTTTAGGTATTTATTTCTACATTTAAAATAAAGCAACTTAAAAATATTTTTGATATATAAAGTGTTACTATGTAGAATTTTAACCTAAACTTGGTTTTATTTTTCATACTATAAACTACATTTTGTTAACAACAGTTTTTTACTTAACTATGTAAAAACTACACTCTATGCGTATTAAAAACTTAAAAATATTTAAACTGTATAAACAGCAAAGCTGTGTGAAATATTTTCTATTTATTTTCCCGCTTGAAAATTTTCATTACGCCTGTTTGTATGTAAACATTTAGCACAAAGTTAAAGAGTGCAACTAAATACTTTTTAACCATCCGCCCGGCAATTAAGCCTGTCTGCCGTTGAGTTAAAAGTTTATTCCTCAAAAAAAACTTTCAACAAAGTTTATAACAGCTTAGATTACGTTCTACAAAACCTTTGATGTTTTCAAGTTGCATATTAAATTTTTTTTTTGTTTTAGTTCGTGTGCTTTTTTTTTGTAAAGTAAAATGTATAAAAAAATAGTTTACAAAGTTTCAAATGGGTATTTATTTTATGCAAATGTAAACATAACTCTAAGTTTAATATAAAACTATTTGTTTGGATTATGCAATAGTTCAAATATTCATATCATAATAATTTTGCAAAATCAATATAGTTTAAATACAAGGGAAAAGTTTTCAAACCATGACCTAATTATTTTGAGGGAAGCCTGACTTATATTCAATATTTACTAGGTTATATAATAACTAAAATATGTCAAGTTGTTTAGCAAGTATGCTAAAGTTTAATTTGATATATCATCTTGATATTAAAGTTTAATGTGTTATTTTTCGATAACTTTGTGGTTATCTAAAAAGCAATTGTCTAAAGCAATTTGGCACACATGTTTGTTTACTTTCTGTCACTTGAACTTATTAAAAAGGTGTTTAAACTAGTGAAAATAATAAAAACTGATACAAAATTCAGCATTTACAAGAAAAATTTTCCAAGTTCAGTAACTTATTTTGTTTATTTATTTTTGCAGGAGTATTAACAATGAACACTACTTCCTTATTAAACGCTTCTTCGAACTTCTCCCAAAACTGCCCGCAGGATTCCAAGTCGGGGAGTTTCGAGATAGTTGCCCTGATAATCGGATCCCTGATCGCAATATCCAACCTGGTGGTGATAGTGGCGGTTGCAATCGGGGGGAAGTCCCTCAGAAAAGTAACTTTCTACTGCATTTGCAACCTTGCTATTGCTGATATGTGCGCGGGGTTCCTGCTTGTGTGGAACTTCAGCGCTCAAAAGGTTAATTATATATATAAATTGATAATATTTTTCAAAAATTTTCAAAACATACATCTAATGATTTACTTAAGTGTTTACTTATTTTCGTTTCAACTCTCGAAAAGTTAGTAATTTAACTCATATTCTTCAATCTGTAAATGTACTGTCTTCTTACACACTTTTAAAAGCTCTAAAAATATGATACTTTTGTCAATTGATAGTTGAAAATCTACCACTATTTTAGATAAAACATTTGTGAAACAGCTGATATATTCATATTAACAACACTAGTTGATTTAAAGATAAATATTTTGAACGAAAAGCATTGTGAAAGATAACTTTGTTTCAAAATATTTTGTTTCCAATGAAAAACTACGAATCAAATTTCATAAAAAAATGTTTTTGTACAACACAGGGTCGTGTACAACAAATACAATTACTACTTAATTAAATCAAGGTTACAGTTTTTTTTTTTGAAATTGATGGTTGTTATTACCTTTGCAATTCGTGTATTTCAAAGATTTTCTTAAAATTAAAGGCAATCAAGTTTATTTTTTATTATTTGTTACTCACTTGTTTAATTTTATTGGTAGTTCTGTTTGGGTGTGATGTTTTTTCATGCATTTCCGGTATTATTACGTCAAAGAAAACCAAATGGGATCAGCTGATGTGTCGTTTAAAATAAAGATCAATTAAGTTTCAGTTATTAGATTTATACAGACCGATTGTAAATTTTACAAACAACAACATTTAAATATTGTTGTAATTATTAGTTAAAGGGTGGGTAAATTTTCGTAAGTCATAAAAACTACTAGTAAACATTTTAATATCGTTGTTAAGTAAATAAAAAATAAAATAAACTTTGAACCTGTTTGACTTACTATAGTTACAAAAAGTTGAAGAAAAAAACAATAACAAGTTAAAAAACACATGATTACAAAAGCATTGTGGTTTTTATTTAAAATGTTAAACTTAACTACACTAATTTACTTTAACTTTTCACATACAAAAATTTACTTTAACATTAAAAATAAAAAAAAATTACTGAAAACTTGGCAGAAGTATGTAATATTGATCTGTATTTTAATAAAATTATATTGTTTTGATAATTATTAAAATAAACTTTTGAATCAATTATCCTTTAACTAATGTTTATCTAAATTTAGCAAAAAAAATTAAAAATGGAATAGATCATATTAGAGAACTAAATTAAAAATAGATAATAACTAAAATCAAACACCATTTAGTAACTCTTAAACCAAAAAATGCCCTAATTTAAACGCTTGCTTTGTTTAAAAATATTTTAAATCGCTCCTCAATTATAAAGTATGAATTTTTGTATTTTATTGCCTTGTATTTGAATATTTAAACTTATTTTAGATATCTGCTAACATTAAAAATGCTCAGTGTTTTTAAAATTAAAACATACTCTAATTTGAATATTTACTACTTTCAAATGTACTTTAAATTTATCATAAAAAATTACAATATCAGTTCTTAAACTTATAGTAACATCTTTAAACAACTTAAGTTCCACACGGATAGTTGTTAAAACTTAATACTTTTCAGTAGAGAAAAAATAAAACGCGCTCTAAAAATAGTTTACATGTTTACTACGTCCGAATATACTTTAAAGTTCTCATCAATAATTCTCAGTAAACGCGACTCTTCAACCAATTTGCATAAAACCACTTCAAACGAGTTTAAATCAAACTGCGAGTTGGCGCCGAATCTGCTGCAAGCCAAACAAAACGGGGTTTCAACGTATTGACACAGCGATCAGCTCCAAGTAAAATATTGACACAAGAGCTTGATCGGTTCCAGACGGAAAAAGTTTTATCACTGTTCGTCTGAGAATTAAGCCTGATAACGAATAACGTTTGCCAGAGTTTCAAACTTAAAATTTTCAAGTTGATTTGTATGATGCTGATTGATCTCTAGTTAAGCTTTGAAATGATAATTAGCAGACAGTTTTAAGCTTGTAAACGTTTTTACAGAATTTTTTTTAAGATTGCTGCTAGTTGCAGTATACAATAATCAGCAAAGTAAAATAAAAATAAACCGCAGGTTTTACGCTTGCACTTCTGATTAAGCTTTTGTTTCTGTTGATGGATAAAAAACGTAAATGAAACATTTTTCAATTAATTTGTTTTGTGGTAATTTTTCTACTAAAATACTTTAACGCAAAAATTAACAAAACGTTCAAGATAAACTTGTATACTTACCAGGGTGATTTATACTTACTCGTTTTTGATCAAAAGTTGTTTACTTAAGTTTTATTTGTTTGATTGTTAGTCTAACAACCAACAAAAAACATTAGCTGCTCCAATAAAAAAATATAGCATTTTTGATAACCAGAGAATTCAGATAAAAGTGACAATTTTTTTAATTATTTTCCAGAAAATATCGGAATACAGGACACCCTGGTCGGAACTGGGCCAGAAACTAATTTGGTCGACGACGATATGGGCGTCGCTTTTGTCGCAGGTTGTCATAGCGATCGACAGGTATTGTTACGTCACAAGGGGTGTTACCGGAACTGGGAATCAGTGGAGCAAAGATAAAAGAAAACTGTTAGTTTAAGTTTTAAAAGTAAACATTTTAAAACAGATAACAAAAATAATCCGATAATGTATACTTGAAGTTTATATTTAATGCTTTTGTACATACATTATTGTTTTTTATTCAGAATCTTTAAAAACCTATAGCATTTAAAGTTAACAAAAAAAAACACTTGACACAAAGTAAACTTTATGATTTTGCAGACTTAAAACTAATTTTTTCATATTTACTTCCGTATAATTGTTAGCGCTTATCAAGATAAGATAGATAACAGTTATAAAATAAAATAAAAAATACTATGCCAGCTAAAAGTCTGTATTAGCGCATTGCAATATGTTAATCAAGCAAGCGAGATGTCAAAAATATAATATAAACTGTTTGTTTTCAGACTTGTTTGTAAACATGGCAAATTAAACAGTCAAGTTCCGATTTGAATTGCTTGGTATTGTTGCTTTTTTAGTGACGTCACAGTAATTGAAGTATTGAGACGAGTAAGCTGTTGATTGTGACAATATTGTTCACTGTATTAAAAAATATTTTAAACTGAAACATTGCTTAACAAGATTCATCAAAGTCCTATGAATTCTATTAAGTTTGAAATCGTTTTATTTTAAAAATATATTATTGTACAACATAATGATTAAAGCGTATTTAAAACCAAAAAAAAAAATATTACTAGTCAATTATAACTACCATAATGTTTTATAACTCATAATAAATCATGTTAAATAATGATAATGACATTTGTAGTTATCGTGAAGGAAATATTTCATCATAATTATTCAAATTTACGCTTTTTTAACGAGCTAGTGACATTGTTGTTGTTCAAATAAAAACACAACAAAGTAACTTAAATAATAAATACCTTTATTATATAATAAAGCTTTGTTGAAGAACTAATTTTATATATATTTTTTAGTATTTACACACATTAAAAAGCTTACAAAATTGTTATTATAACACAAATCAAATGTTGTGGTTTTTATCATTAGTTTTAATGTAGAAACAAAACCACACAAGGCAATGATAATTAAGCCAGCAAATTGGGTGGTTCGTAACAAACAACAATTTCTTATTTTCTACCAAACGAGCCGCGCGTAAAATTAATTCGCAAAAACAAGGGATTATACCGAATAATATCAACATGCATCAGATAACGTTAGAGCTCATTCAAAATTAATGCACATGAGTCACCCCGGGGGATTTGTAACATATGTGAGTTGTCGCTTGTCTGTTTGCTACCCTACTCGTGTGTATATTAGTGAGTATTTAGTCAGCATACACCCTTATGCTAATCAACAGTCTCTGTTTAAAGCTAAGTTACATACATATATATATATATTTAGTGTAGTAACAGTTCTGAAAAAAAACAATACTGTACCTGATCATTTATATAAATTAAACCTTTTATCTTACAACTACATGAAAATATATTACCAAACTATTAAGAGAATAAAGCAATAAGTCTGCTTAACATAGTAAAACTTTTCGTTTTTGTATTTTCAAATTTTAATGATTCATTTTTAAGAGCAGCCAACTATATTTTCAAAACTCTGTGAAATTTGGCTTACAGGTTTAATTTTTTTTTATTCCAACTATTGCAACATTTTTGCAAAAGATAAATCGGCAACACATCAGATTATTCTTGCAGCAGGTTACGGACCTCAGCGGTAATCAGCTTTATTACGTCACACTGTGTGATGAATCTGACGTTCTTACGGTTTGTCAGAATATTTCGTAAAGCTCAGTTATAATATTTCCAGCTTTTGTCGACGTGTAGCTTGATTGAAATTGTTTTAAATACATGTAAACAAAATTGATTTTTATTAATTATTTGAAAACATGCAACTGCGTAAATCATGAGTGATTATTTATGTCACTTGAATAAGTTTCAACGTTAATGATAGCCTGGAATAGTTTAAAATTATAATAATTTTAATGAAATTACCTTTGTATTGTGTGGATTACTTTTAATGGTGAAACATTTTGTCTATGCTGTTTTATTGCTAAGTGTTTGTTGTTTTTCTGCAAAAGCGTTAAGAACAAGGCAGCTGTAAATTATATTTGTTATTAAATGCGCTTCAACTTTATACAGTTTTTTTTAAAGTAACTTAACATGAGCACAACTTTGTTAACAAAAATGTACAAACGAGTAATTGAATAATACATTTTATCTAATAAATATAATTATTTTACTTATTGAGCTTTTACATCAACAAAAAAGGATATTAGTCTTATATTACAAATTAATTCAAATTTAATTCAAAAGACTTATTCAATAAAACTAAGTTTTATCTACCACATCGATTCATTTCTTATCTCTTTTCAAAGAGGAGTATGCGAACAAATTTTAAATTAAAACAATTATCGATAAATTGAAAAACTTCTGTCGGAACTTCTGCCGTTTCTAACCCCGTTTTAATTATTCAGAAAAAAAACTTAAAAAAATATTCAAGCCAAACTAACAGCAGATGTCAGTATTTTTTTGCGATTCTTTTCGAATGCGGAGTGTATTTTGCACAAATTAGATTTGTCCTGTAATCTAATAATCCAGCGGCTGAGAAAGTTTCGCGGCATTATGACGTCATATTTGCGGCGGGCAACAGTTAACTATTGTGACGCAATAAAAGTCTGGTCAACATCAAAAGTTTTTTGGTGGAAATTTTTCCGGTAGTGTTATGTTTAATTGAGTTTGGTGTGAAATAAAATATGTTGACTAAATTCATGTGTGAAAGTTGAATTTAATGTAATATTTGTTCAGTTATTTTTTATTTTTATGTTAGTAAGTTAAAACTAGTTGAATATAAACCTGTGCAACTTATAGTTATAAGTTCAACTAAGTTTAAATTTAAGTAAAGTTATTTCTTACAAAAAATATAACACAAGTAGTTTTTTGGTTTAATTTTAAAGATTTAATAATTTGTTAGTAAAGTATAAGTAGGAAAAACTTAAATGCTTAAAACCGTTAATAAATTGATTTTTAAAGTAAACTGCAATACGCGATTAATGCTGCAATCAATAAGTTCAAAAAAATCTTTAAAAATTAATAATTAAGACGCTACTATATTGTGAAAAATTCTCAAAACACAGAAAATTAGTCATTATAAAAAATACAAAGAAAAAGTAATTAAACGACTAATAAAAAACAGAACGAAGTATTTTACAACGTCATATTAATTATGGCTTGCAGATTATATTTTATAAATTGTTTTTAAAAATTCCAATCTGTTTTTACTGTTAATAAGCATATAATGAACCCAAAAATTTTGTAGAATTTAAACGATTGTAATCAACTAAACTGTGACAGTTTTTATAAATGCTTAGCTTAACATTTATCCTTAATTTTTAGTTCATCTTATAATTTTTAAATACAAATTTCATCTAAACTGTTTTACTTAACTTACATTTAAACATTTGTTTTAATATATCTTACAGGTATTTAATATATAAAAGACAATAAAACTTCGCAAAAAATAACATCAAATAGATTGTAAAATCACATCTAAAAGCAGTTTGAGTAAAACTTTTTATTAGATAATCTATTTGAAATAATTTTACACATCAACAATATACAAAACAACACTTAATACCTTAACTCATAAAAATTGATGTTTATTTAAGTGGTTTACGTTTACTAGCGTGAATGTATGTTTGTTACCACAATAATATTTTAACTTAAAGACTTTGTTTACAATTACTTAAGCAGCATATTGTACAGTTTGTTTTCTAAATTCCTTCGCCAAAATACTTAAGTATATTTAAAACCTACAACTTTAAGTTATTTGTTAATGTAAGTGTTTTATTTGTACAGTATATAATAAATCAAAATATCTCAATTTTTTATTTATTAGAAAGATAATGAAAAAAATTATACAAAGAGTTGTTTACAAAGGAATATTTCTTACTTAGCATATGTTGAACTTTTTTGTACTCTGACATTTTAATGATGTATTAGTATCTCATTATTAGCTTACATTAAATGAATATACTAATCATATGACTTTAGTTTCAAAACAGAATTTATTGTATGTCTACTTTTAAAACATTGTGTATTTTAGTCCGTAGTTATTTACTAAAATGTAGTCAGAGTATTTGGTTATTCTAATAAAATACTGAGAAAATTAATACACACTAATTTTTTTTTAACTTTGTACGTAATCCAATAAAATATTTTTACAAACTTTTGTTTAAAAGATTAAAGTTTAAAACAAATTTTTACGTATAATATATTCAACAACGATTATCGAAACCAAGTAGGACATTTCACAATAATTTTAAACATTTTATGTAAATAATTAAAACGTGAATAGATAGAGTTTTTTTTTTAAGTAAGCTTTTGATGAAACTAAGTTTCTTATACATTAAAGTTAAGTGGATACCACAAAAAGGTTTTTAATTTAAGTAATTCAGCTAAAAATTTTTGTTTTCAGGTATTTTAAATATGTTTAAACAAATTTTAGTCAAATAAAATGATATACATAAAATAAACTTTTACAACTTAACTATTTTGTTTGTATTTTTTATTACTTAATAATTTTTTATCAATATTCAAACAGATGGATGAAAATAGGAATATTGTCCACATGGTTGGTACCAACACTGACATTATGTGTGCCAGTTTTAATTGGCTGGAATTGCGTGGAGAATTGTCACTGCGAATCAATCGACGGTGTCCACTTCATGACTTGTGACCCCATTAGCCGATGCTCATTGGTTAGTTTAATTGTGACGTAATTATGCGATGCTCATTGGTTCGTTGTGACGTCATAATTTTTACTTAGTGGCTAGTGAGATCATATGTTAACAACTTGTCTGTTTTATTATATCAACTATGACTTCATAAATAAATTCGATTGGTTAAATTGCTGGCAGTTTTATTTTTATATTTCAAATTATTTTTTCATATTATTTAAACTATTTTGCTTGCATTTAATGAACATTTTTAGATACTCTAACACCTTGAACAGTTTCAATGCAATTATAAGTGCAAAATACTTTTTTTCTTGAATATATACGTTGAAGTAAAGCATTCAAGGTTTTTTATATATATGTGTTTATACATACATTTAATTCAAGTTATAACTTTGTAAACATTTTTTTAGTAGAATAAAATTATATTTTAACTTTATATTTATATTTTTTATCAAGAATTAGGTTAAAGTTATGTTTTCTTCATGCTAGTAATTATTTCAAGTGACAAGTGTTCATAATTGATTTTATAAATTTTATTGAAAATTATAAATTCACACAAAAAGAAAATTAATTCTCGGTTTCCAAATAAGGCTAATATACAAAAAAATAGTTTTGCATATATAACCGCAGTTGCTATGAATACATTTAAACATATTTTTTATTCTTCGAAAGTTATAATAACATTTGATACGCTTTTCTCGACTATAATAAGAAATAAACAATTATTTCTTAAAAGCAAATCTTTATACAAACTTAATAACTCACACGAAAAAAAATGTAAAAATTTCAATTTTTGTTAAGTAGCTTATTTTTTTTCTCAAACTATCAAAATATTTTGTCAGCAGCCCAACATTAACATGATGGTAAATTTAAAAAAAAAACAATAACGACTTGAAAACAATATAAAGCAAATTTTATAATAAAGTTTTTTTTTACTAAATGATTACTTAATAGTTGTATTTACAGACTGACATTTTTTTCATAAATTTTATACACACTGTATCAAACTCTTACTTTAGTGGTTCAAGTTGTATCGTTATAAAATCAATCTAACAGTTTGAAATCAATTGACATCTAGTACTTTTATTGAAGTCTCTAAAAGAGACAAATCTGTATATAAAAGAATCTCATGAGCTAGTAAACTCCAAAAAAAAAGTCAATTTTTAATTATTTCACAATTCAGATCCTGAAAAAATGCTTCTCCAAATGCAAACGAAACTTAAAAGTAAACCATACATTGTAATGTAAATTAAACTTATTAAGATAATGTAAAAAGTATTGCTACATACATAACAAAGCTACAACGAAGAATTGAGTACAATTCGAAAAGCTTTACGTGATATTTTAACTCAATAAAATTGAGTATATAATGATTTTAAGCTACAAACACTTTATGAACATATTAAAAATGTTTTTATATTATTTAGAAACACAATATTACCACAGACGAATCCCGCATTCACAAAAGGATCGATGTTGTACATGGGCGTCACATTGGTGGTTCTCCCCTTCATTCCCTGTGTGCTGTACTTTCAAGTTTGGTTGTTTGTTAGGGAAAGCACCAACAAGTTGAACAGAAGCATGTGCATAAGGCGGGGTTTCGAATCTGTCGTGCACACCAGCAATATTGTGGGAATCCCCATCAGTGAGAAGAGAAGAAAAAGTTTGTATTAGTATTTTTATTAATTAAAGTTATAGTACTGTTCGTAAAAACTATCAGTTAAAAGTAACGAAAAGTTTTCTATATTTTTGTTAAACCATAAAAAATTAATAATAATGTTGTCCTTGTTCTCATAAATGAAAAGAAAAGTAACATTTTGCATAATAAATTATTTAAAAGTTATAATACTTTCTAAATACCCTTCAATATGAAGATAAGAAAAAGTTTTAGTTTATTAAATTTCAATTTAACAAATATAATTCTAATACTGGTAGTCCAATTATTTGAAAAAAATCAAAAGTTTGTAGCTGTTTTGTAAGAAACCATCAGAGAAAAGAAAAAAAAATGTACAAAGACTTTGTACACATATAGATAATTAGTTATACATGAATTTACAATTCAATAGTTTTTGGAAATACTAAACTAAAAGCTAAAAAAGAAACTAGTTATTTTAATTATCCCTTTATCATATATATTTATTTCTAATTTTCTACTTGAAATTTTCTTGTAAGCCACGATTCACAATGTTCTTATTTTAGAAGAGGATTTTTTTACAGCTAGGTAGAAATTAAAGTTTTGTTTACTTTACTAACAAAAGTATTTTACTACCACCCTTAAAAGTATTTAATCAAATTTTTTTTTATTAACTTTAAGAAAACAAATATCAGAAGATAAAAGTTAAATAGTGTAAATAAAAGCAGATATATTTAACTAGTTGTACATGAAAGCTATAATAAAAAAAAAAGTACAGCCTTTAAAAAGTACTGTAAACTTGTTTTGTTTTCTTTTTTACTTTGTTATTTTTGTTTATTTTTAGCTTTCACTTTTTTTGTTAAATATCTAATCAATGCTACTAGTCTAACAAGCTTGTAATCTTTTTGTAATCAATTTTAAGCCTTGCTGTAAAATTCCTACTGAATCTGAATAAAAAGTAAAGTTTCGAATAAAAAGTTATCTGATGCAAAAACTTTCTACGTTTTTCAATTTTTTTTTTTAATTTTCTATATGTATATATATAAACTATCTAACATTATATTATTAAAAATTATAAGGACCAGAAATAAAATATCATTTATAGATATATTTTAATAAATAATTATCCTATAAACGCTTTTAATGCACCTTGCAATATATTGACTACTCGAGGGTTGTATTTTGATTTATTTTTGACGAAAATAAAGCTTCCAAAACAAAAAAATCAATTAAAAGTCTGAAGTTGAAGTTTAACCACGGTTGCGAACAAAAACACCATTATCACTCATCAGAAATTGTAAATTTAAAGTTTGAAACATTTTGCTGAACTTATTTTTCACTTAAAAATGAATCATTACTTATTCAGTAGCAATTTAAGTTTGAATTAATCATAATTTACGCGTTGCTTACCAAAATTTTGTTTATTTTGGAAATTGCCTGCCAGAAAAGTAAAGTTTATATGAGAAACAGCATGCTAAACTTTAGGCTTTCATACATTATTTGTGTTTAAACTGATAAAGCTGTTTATCAAACTGTATTAAAGTCCTTAAGTATAACTAGAAACAAATTAAAGTTGAATAATTTTATATAAGTATTATATTAAATTTAATTGTAACGTTTTGTTCAAATAAGAAACATAAAGTTTACTTGTATAAATAAATGTTTATTGAACATTAACTTATTTAACTAAATTATTTACAAGAAAAGTAAACAAACTTTACTTCAAAAGTAGTTTTTGATAAAATATATTTGTTTTCAAATTTATATAAGTTTTGATATTTTACGAATAACACTTTAATTGCATTCTCAGCAAAACCTGCAATTTTTCAAATTTAAAGCGAAATGCTTAAACTTTGTTTTTTGCATAAACAAAAACTTCAACATAAAACTTTTAACTTTTTTATGTAAGATTATACCTCTAAGTAAATAGATTAACTTGCACATCACTATACAGTGCTAGGTTTATTTCTCAAGTTTTCATAATCGAACTAAGTATTATTACATATTTTTTTTTAAAGTTATCATAAAAATAATATTTTTTTCTTCCACTAGGTGGAACCAAATACTCGTTCGGGTGGATGGAGGACATTGGCAAGATGTTCAGGAGAAGTTCTTCTGAGAAAACTCACAAGAGTATTTCTTCCGCTATGAGGCGTCGTTCCAGAGATCTCAAACTATTAAGGACCCTCGTCATCATATTAATACTGTTCATGGTATGACATTAATGTTTGATACGTCACAGTTTAATATTTGTTTAAAGTCTCAAATTAAAGATTACGTCACCATCTTCTACTATTTATGGTGACAAATACTTTAAAGATATAAATGAACCAATACTATTCGTGATGAATATCAAACTATTTTTTCGATTCTTAAACTTTATACCACAAAACCTTTACATATTGACGCTTTGGTAGGACTTCTGTCTACTTTTTGAGTTTACATAAATGTTCTCCTTATATTTGACAATGATTACACTTATGACTTCAATGTTTTCAATTAACAAGTACATAGTATATCAGCATTTACGTCGAGTTCGTATGTATTCAATGTTAATTAATTAAAATTTTTACTATATTTATATATATATATATATATATATATATTGAAGGTTTTATACAAAGTTCTGATCGATAGTGCTCGACAAATCAAATTGGAGCTTAATATTTATTTATTTAACTATATAAAAACTATATTTCAAACAGCTGTTTCACACATTGAAATGTAAAATTTCATGTGATCTTCAGTGAGTTGTAGTTTATTATAATAGTGAACAGAAATTTCGATTTTAGAATTTTTTATAGTAATTATGACGTAGTAATGGTACAGTTTATTACACACAACAGAACTAGCGAATTACATATGGAACTTAAAAGATAACAATACAGACTACAAAATTAAATGGGAAATATTAAACAGGACAAAATTAAAATTCAATACTAAATTCGGCTGCAAACTTTGTAACTTAGAAAAAATAGAAATCGAAAAACCAGATAAGAACGTAACACTAAACAAGAAAAGCGAAAGACAAAACATATGCATCCATTATCAAAAATACTTTTTTAACAAAATTAAAACCAACTAAATATTAAAACAAAATAAAATCGAAGCGGCAAACACGAGTATTTTTTAGCATTTTATAACATTTTTCCCAACAGCCTAAAAAAATTTTTCTAATAGCTTAAAACATTTTTCCAAAATAACCTTTTTAAACTTTCCTAAAAAGCATAGAATAACATTTACAGCGTATTTCAAATTCAACTAATCGTACAATAAACTGTACCATTACTACGTCATAATTACTATAAAAAATTCTAAAATCGAAATTTCTGTTCACTATTATAATAAACTACAACTCACTGAAGATCACATGAAATTTTACATTTCAATGTGTGAAACAGCTGTTTGAATTATAGTTTTTATATAGTTAAATAAATAAATATATATATATATATATATCGATATATATATATATTCGAATAAAGCATTTTAAGTACAGTAGTATAACTTAGAAATCATCAACTTAAAATAAATGCTTTTTCTCAATAACTGTTTTTGTTAATATATTAATATTCTGTAGGTGAGCTCTCTCCCACTAGGAGTGCTGTTCATAATAACTTCAACCGAGGTGGACAAATCGTTCCTGACGTCCACGAAGTTACTGATCACTTTCTCCTTGTTCAACTCATTGGTGAACCCGTGGATTTATTTCTGGAGGTTCCCTGAAATGAGGCAGGCGGTGAATTGCGCCATCATGCGGAAGTGTACTGGTGGAAGGTAATGAGAAATTTATTTATTTAAAATTATATTAGATTAAAAAAAACAACATTTGTATTGTTTAACGTAATTATAACGCTTTGATAAAATATTTCCTTTAAAAATCAAAAAAAAAAACATTAGTTAGCACACATGTATATAAGTTGCTATAAAAGTTTCATAAATAACTCAAAGTTGCAACTCCAATCTCGATTTATGTAAAAACTTACAAAGTTTTATTAAATTACTTCAACTCAAACTCATTACAACCCCTCTTGTTTACACACTGAAAACATTTTTAGTGTAAATGTTTTAATTAAAAAATATTAAACTTTTCCTATCAAAGGTACGTGCGGAGGAGAAAGGGAAGGAGGAGGATCTCAAACAGGAGGAGGAGGAGAAACTCACATCAGTCACGCATGGATGATTCTGCTCACTCTAGGGGAATTTCCGGTGTTTTGAAGCAGGATAATTCGCATACAACCACCAACAAGGACTCGTACAGCAGCAGCATGGGATTGTGACGTAATGGTGGTTGTTTGTGACGTCATGTGAGATGTTAGGAGTTGGTTGAGAGACATTTTGTTGCATGAAGAGAGAAGATGTTTGCATGATGAAAAATAAATAACTTAATTGTTTTATTAAGTAAAGCTTCGCAGTCATAAAAAGTTTATTTGTTTAAGTAAATTGTTCTTATCTGTAATTTTTCGTTTTTTTTTTTGAAGATGTTAAAACTTTCTATCATCTTTCTAAAAACAATTCCAATCTTATACCTAAAGGGTTTACTTTTTTTTACGAAAATTTACTTGATTTATTCATTGGTTTAACTGTTTTAAGTAATCCTGAATTTATATGGCTATTTAAGTGTAAAAATTTTTAAAACAAGTTATATAGTTTTTACTATCATTATGTTTAGTTGAGTAAACTGTTTTAAGGCTATTGTTTAAAATAAGTAGTTTAAATCTTAACTGTACAGTTAGTTAAACTAAAATGAAATTTAAATTTATATATCTATTTAACTTTCGTTGTATTCATTTAAATAAAGCTACAAATTTTATGTGTACTTGCATTTTTGTACAAACAATTTCGGGTTTTTTAAAATCATTTATACTTTTTGTTGTTTATTTGTTTTTAATGAAATATTTCATATGTTTTTAACCTGACCTTTATTTTTTTAAATTTTTTTGCACTATTTGGTTTTAACATATAACTTCTTAGCAAATTTTTTAAAGTATAAAAAAGAGCCCAACTATATATAAGAAAGACTTAAAACAAAGAAATACAATTGTTTTATTATAAGTACAACTTATTACAGAATAGTAAGTACAAATTTAATTTGACTCAACTTTGTAGCTTCACTTGTTAGTTTTCATATAAATTTGTTAAAGCTATCGTGCTTAACTTTAAAGAGCTGTTTAAATTTTCAATGGTTATTTTTTACACTGTAGTTTATCATATTTTTAATTTCATTTTATATGGTACAAAAAGATAAAAAAAAATAAAAATTTACATGTTTTTTTGTATGATTTAAATACTAGTATTTGCTATTTTTGATTTCTTATTCTAAAATGTAATTTATATCCATTAAGTACTTTAACTTGTAGTCATACTAACTAAATTAGCAGCACAATGTTTTATCAAAACCCGTCATGTAAATATATGTTCAATGAATTTCAGTAAAAGTTTTTTTGAAAATGCACTAGAAATAAAAAAAATATATATATATTAAGAGATAATAAAATTAACTTTTTTCTAAACATTAAATAAACGACACTAATGCATGTTTTTGACTTTAAGTTATATAACAAAAATGGTTTGTAATAAACATAAAGAAAACTTTTGTTTGCAAATAAAAAAGGTTAGTCACGATCCGTGGCTAAGGAACTACGTTTAACTATAAATTTGTATATATAGTAAGTTATTGTTATGAAAAAGTTAAATTAGTTGAATCAGAAAGTTATAAAACTAACCTAAACAGCATAATACATTAAAAGTTCTACCAGACAATTATAATAAAAGATTTGTCTAAACCTTTGTCGGTTATAAAACTGGTATAGCCATTATACTAATAATACTTAATTCTAAGTATTTTAATTCTTAAAGATTTGAAAATAATTCGCAAATCGGTCCAGGACACAAGTCAATTGTTTTTACTAGTGAATTTTTTCCCCTGCATCAGTAAATACAAAAAATAAATTAACGATGGTTTAAAAATCTACCAGTTTATTGCACGTTTTCTTCAAATTAATTTCTTGAAATTAATTTGAAGAAAACGTGCAATAAACTGGTAGATTTTTAAACCATCGTTAATTTATTTTTTGTATTTACTTTAATTCTTGAAATCCTTTTAAAAGCTTGAAATGCAAACTTTTCTACAAAATGTATAAACAATCGTTCGTTGTAAAGAGTACAGTGTTAAGATAAAACTTTTTATAGGATTTCAAACAAATTATTATTACTTATTTGTAGTAAACTAATAAGGTTTTAATATTATTTTGAGTTATTACTTTTTGTTGGTAGAAGCTAACAATTAAATTCACAGAGTGCTTCACTTTGAAGGAGCAAACATAAATAAAAACTAAAGTTTTACTCAGTTTACTACTTTACAATTTTTTTACACTTGCACAATTGCAAACCACTATTAACCAGAAAAGTTATACTTTCTATAATTAGTAGTAAGTTATAATATTTACAGGTTGTTACGTTCATGTGTGTTTCATGAATGTTTGTGGATCCAACTTTGATTCACTTGTAAATTTTGTAAACGTGGTGAAATTACCATAAAAATAAATGGAAGGAGTTTAGTTTTTCAATTTAGTTTACGTGTTAGTATACTTAGTAGTTTTAATAAAAGATTTAAGTTTGTTTTCAACATTTTAACTTATCATCTTACACCTTTATTGTGTTACTAAATTTTAATAATATTTATAAGCTTACTTGTAAAGTATTTATTATCTGAACTAGTTAAATAAAATTTTACCGTTTGGTTTATTTTGTATCATTATAACAATACAAACTTTTAGTACATTTTTTATGTTTAAATATAATTAAATATAATCTTGATATAATTGTAAAAAGTATGTGTTAGATATTAAATAATTATTCAACATTTTTTTCAACATTTGCAACAAATCGGTACATTTAAATATTTTGTAATACTGAATGCAACCTTGACAACTAAAGATTCATTTTCAGAGCCAACGGTGTCTTCAAAGTCTAAACCAATAGTTTGTAAGTTACAACTCACCAAACATCCAATATGGTTTATTGGAGAACGAGTCTAAATTGCACGAAGACAAAAATGCACGAGGTTACTAAATTGCACGAGGCGAATAAATTGCACGAGAACAAAATTACACGAGTGTAAAAAATTGCACGAGGGCAAAACATTGCACGTAGACGATTTTGCACCAAGGGTCAATTTCGCACGATTACATTTTTGCACGTGAGTAAAAAATAAAACTAAAAAAAAAAATAAAATAAACAAAAAAAAATTATAAAAAAAAAGTTACTGACCGAGGGTAAGGGTTAGGGGAAATAGTAATAGCTTATAAAAACTATAATAATTTTTTTTTTTAATAATTTTTTTAAAAAGTAACCGAACGAGGGTAAGGGTTAGGGGTAACAGTGATAATAAAAAAAAAAATGAAAAATTAATAAATAAAAAATTTTAATTAAAAAAAACTTACCGACTGAGGGTAAGGGCTAGGATTAACAGTGATAGTAAAAAAAAGCTTAAGTAAAAAAATAAAAGTTAATAAAAAATAAAATAAACATTAAAAAATAAATAAATAAAAGCATTTAACTCGTGCAAAATTGTCTGCTCGTGTAAAAGTGTCTTTGTGAATTTTATACCCTAGTGCAAAAGTGTCTTCGTGCAATTTTGTGAACTCGTGCAATTTTATCCCCTCGTGCAATTTTGTACGCTCGCGCTATTTAGACAGCTACCCGGTTTATTGATTGCCAAAGAAAAAGCTTTCTAAATTCGAGTACCAACAAAAACTACGTATCCTGAAACATGATTTTTGTAAACAAGCTATTTAAATTTTATCTAAATCCAGAAAATTAGACCAGTTTCAGTAAAACTCATATGACAATTTTAAAGTGATTGATTCCTTTTAAGTATGACAATTAGAAACTCATCATTTGAAGGGTGTCTACCGTACGTCACATTTCAAATCCTTGACTTTTTATTATCTTCTTATCTAATATGCTTTTAATGTACAACTTTGTAAACAAGGATTAAACTATTTTAAATGTTAATTTTTGTAAACAAACATTTGGTGGCATTAAAAGTTTCGAAATAAACATTCAAGTCATTTTAGTTATAAGCTATACCTCTCCTAGTAACGTAAACTATGTTTGTAAGTTGATACTAAAGAGTAAGGTAAAACTTTCATATTTCATTATGGTTAGCGACTACTAACGCTCTGTACTGGTATAACCAGCTGCAATAACCATAAGGTTAATTCTCAATAAAACATTTAAACAAATGTTTCAACTTTTTAATGTAATAAAAGTTTACCTCTCAACCTCAATACTATATTTAATACTAAATGTAAACATTAATCGAGATATCTCATTGTTAATTATCATTCCAAAACTTTAAAGTTTATTCTACTGAAAACGTAGTAACGGGCCAAAAGTAATGCTTGATTGGCCTCGTTTTTCCAACGGGCCGCAATTTTCCGACCGCTTGATTAAATAATTTTGTCAGTAGTTTTATTTTCTGTTAGTTTTGAAATTATAATAAGTTGTTTACCCGTAAATGTTTATAAAAATACAGTTAATTTTGCTTGATTATTTTTCATATAATACAAAATGAGGTTTAACTTTTGATTCTAACGTAGTATTTATGCATTCTAAAAAAAACTTTAAGTAAAGTTTTAAAGGGTTATGCTTAAAAAACTTTAGTAAAACATATAATATAAAAATAACATACATACAATAAGTATTTATGTTATTACTTGATATACATGTGAACAAGTTATTATGCCGCGAAACTATTTTGGAGGTGTTGTTTCAATAAATAATCTAGAAATTATGAAATTTCTATTTTAGTGTGCTAATATAGATAATAAATAAGTTAACGGTGAAAAATATAATTAATTCAATGTTAAATTTTTCGATGTTTTTTTCAAAAGTTGAATTGTTAAAAGCTTGTATTTTCTAGCACAAAACAATTAAAGAAAAAATTGCAAAAATTTAAACTTAAAACATTTGTGTTTACTAAACAGTATTGTTTTTAAGTATACTATGTAATTTTATTTTTCTAATATATGTGTATAATGGAAAATTTGAAAGTTTTTATGAACAGCTTATATAAGTTTGTTAAAAAATTCTGGTTAAAATAATTTTGTACAGATTATTGAAATGATAGCTGTTAACTTATGCACAACCTAATTTGTTGATACAAACATAAATAATTATTACTTATATAAAATAATAACAGTTTTTTGTGCATTATGTAATAAAAACTTTTAAAAAAATTACATAAGGAAGTATTTCTTAACTTAATTATGCAATTTAATAACTTTTATTCTAATTAAACAATACGCTTACTTTGCTTTTGTATATTTTTATAGTATATGGTTTGTTTGTATATTTTAATTATATCAAAACAAAAATGAGTAGTTGAATTTTTTTATTTGTTTATTTCAGTTTGTTAGCATTAAAGTAAAGTATTTTGAAAAAAAAATCTAATAAGGTTTAAAAATTATAGTTAGTAACAACTTTAAATAATGATGTTAACTTATTGCTTTGTGTTTCTTTTAATTTTCTCAACCAGAAGTGTTTCTTCTAAAATAAATGTAAATCAAAGTTAGTTTTAAAATTTATTTGAACTTAAATAGATTAGTTTAACAATATTTAAGTTGCTATAAATTTATGGTTTGTAAAATGTTATGGTATTGGTTATTATAGGTTAACAATGACTGAGTTAAAGTTGATTATAAAGACATTTTAATTCTGAGTATTATTTTAAGTTAGATGTTTACAATAATTCTATCCAAGCTTTAGTTTCTTTTACGAAAACTTTTGATTGATGTACTTTGTTCATAGTTTTTTTGTAAGATTAATATTAATTTTTATATATTGAACATCAGTATATTCCGTCAAACTTAGTTAAGTAATTTATCTAATTGCTGTAAGCGATATATAGTTAAACTATTTTCTAAACAGTTAATTATCTTTTTAGAGCTTTGGAATGGTAATATCGAAAAGAAATACCAAGTGGAAATAACATCAGACCTACGTACCGCTAAATTGTTATCAGTTAACATTACAGGACCAGAAATACCTAAAATAAAAGCTCTAGTAAACATAAAATACGGTAAAAATCGAACTTTGTGTTCATTTTCTTGGAATAACTACGCTAAATGTAAATATCAAAACAACAATAAAAAGCTGTTTTTTTCACCTTTTTTCTTCAGCTGTATGTCAAAAACAAATTACTTTCATATAAAAATAAAAAAACTAAAAGATAAAAACATTGTTCACTATTTGTTTCCGATGGAAGTTAGAATGAACTTATGTGTAAACTCTAAGAAATGTCACAAACATGTAAGCAAGCTTGAAGGTTGGTTGTTACAGTTAGTAATATTGTAAAAAAACTGGCAACGAACTTTTTTAACCTAAAAACTTCTATAGCTTAAATTTGTATTCTAACTTGTACTATTTATGTTTATTACATTTTTGAAGTTTTTCAAATGACAAATAGTTCATTGAAAGTTGAAAACAAAAATAATAAGCCAATAACAACAACAGAAGAAATAGTTATGACAATATTTTCAACTAAAAACAATAAAACTAAACCGACAAAAACCAATGAACCAATTGAAATTAATAAAGATGACTTATATTCAACTCATTCGATGGGAAGTTACAACTTTACAAAATTTCCAACAAGGTTTCACAAAAATGAAGGAAAAATTTTAGTGACAACGAAACTAATTCCGAAAAAATTTACAAACAAGTTTAAAAAGGACGAGCAATTAGTAGAGACAAAAAAAACAATTATCAAGTCAAAAAGTGTTGTCTATCAAAATACTGAAAAAGATAGACTTAAAAAACGAAAACAATCGACATATCAAATTATTGTAATTTCGTTAACAGCTCTTATTGTTGCGTCAATTGTGATATTAGTTGTGTTCAGAAAAAAGATAAAAAACAATATTAGTTTTTGTAAAGGTAAAATTTATTACTAATTTTACGATGAAATTTAAATACTAGAAGTTTTTTTCTCAAACATAAACAACACATAAAAATTTCAGAAAACATTAAAAAAATCCCAGAAGAAAGAAGACATAACTTAGTTTCTACTCCTAAATCGGACAGGAGTTTAACAGAAGAAGGTTTAAAGTTAATCTAGTTTTTATCAAAAGTATACTACGTTCTTATTTTTTAGTTGATAGGTTTAGACTGTTTAAAACTAACCTCTTTTTTGCTTTAAAAATTTTGGAGTTTTAATATTTCAGCTGCATTATTTTTTTAACTGGAACATTTGTTTTTGCCTTAAATCTAGTTGAAAGCGAAAATTACCAAACTTTAAAGATAGTTAGTAAGTATGATTTGTTTAAATTTTTTTAATATTTATTACAGTTATTTATCATAAAGTTTTCGAAGAACCACTATATTCAGAAGTTGCTAATTCTACATATGAAGATGTTAGAACGCCAAAATCAAATGTTTTGCTACCTAATTCTAATAAAAACACAATACATGGTTCGTATGATAATAGTTTGGAAATCGGAGAACCCAAAACTATTGAAGATATTTATGCTGTTGTGAATAAATCGAAGAAAGTAAAGGTTATTATTTGTTGTTGAATTTAAGTTTTTCATTTAATTAACTTTGAACAAGAACTACTAATGTGTTTGAAAAAGACTCAGTGAAAAAAGATACTTAAAGAATTAAAACAACATAAGTTTTTATATCTCTACTAATAATCAGGCTTAAAAACTAAATTTTGACTAGTTTTTTGAAAAGAAAATAAACATTTCATTTTTGGCTAGTACTAACCCCTAACCCTTACCCTCGGTCAATAATTTTATTTTTCTTGTTTTTTTTTTTACTCTCGTGCAAAAGTTACCCTCCGTGCAAAAGTGTCTTCGTGCATATTTGATCCGTTTCTGTTGTTAACAGACCTAAAAAAGTAAACAATTTTATCAACTTCAAAATATATTAGCTGGGAACGGGTTTAAATTGCACGAAGACAAAATTGCACGAGGTTACTAAATTGCACGTGGGGACTAAATTGCACGAAGCCAAATCCGCATGAGGGCACAAAATTGCACGAAAACGATTTTGCACCAAGGGTCAATTTTGCACGAGTTACACTATTACACGAGAGTAAAAAATACAGAATAAAAATAAAAATAAAATGAAACAAAATCTAAAAGATAGTTTATTGAAAAAAAAAGTTAATGATCGAGGGTATGGGTTAGGGGTAATAATGATAGTAGAAAATAATTAATATATAAAAAAAAAATAAATAAAAGAAAATTAATTATAAAAAAAACAAAAAATAGAAACAACTGACCGACCGAGGGTAAGGGTTAGGGGTAACAGTGATAGTAAAAATAAAAAAGTATAAATCGAAAAAAAAAATTAAAATCAATAATAAATTTTATATACGTAATATTGTACATTACAAATATTCAGTACAAAAATCGATCTACCTTCTAACTAATCAAACAACTAAAATTAACGAAAACAACAGTTAATTGACTATAAAATGCTTCAAAATTTGTTGTGTTTTAAGAGAAGCTTTTTTACATGTCGACAAGACGATATAAATTCGCTCCTCTTATTTAAAGAAGCTTCCTTTTTTAATGCATACATAACGGCTGTTGATTCTTTTAAGCACAGCCTACAAAGAGGGTTGTTACCATCTGCTTTTGGCTGTGCTCTTTTTATCACCTCCCAAGTTAATTTAAAATCAATTTAAGTCCTTAAGCGCAAAAACATTGATTTTAAATTAACTTGGGAGGTGATAAAAAGAGCACAGCCAATAGCAGATGGTAACAACCCTGTTTGTAGGCTGTGCTTAAAAGAATCAACAGCCGTTATGTATGCATTAAAAAAGGAAGGTTGTTTAAATAAGAGGAGCGAATTTATATCGTCTTGTGGACATATAAAAAAGCTTCTCTTAAAACACAACAAATTTTGAAGCATTTTATAGTCAATTAACTGTTGTTTTCGTTAATTTTAGTTGTTTGATTAGTTAGAAGATAGATCGATTT
Source organism: Thalia democratica (assembly GCF_965202585.1). Classification (NCBI taxonomy): domain Eukaryota; kingdom Metazoa; phylum Chordata; class Thaliacea; order Salpida; family Salpidae; genus Thalia; species Thalia democratica. The sequence continues at coordinate 292,694 of NC_139169.1, forward strand.
TTGTACTGAATATTTGTAATGTACAATATTACGTCATACTGTTTTTTGTTTTTTTGCATAATTTTTGTATCTTTGTTTAGTACAATGATTTTTATTTTGAACTTAACTGGCTGATGATTAAAGCTTTATGAAATTTTGGGACACGTTCAAAATCCACCCGCAATCAAAATCCACCCGCGATCAAAATCCACCCGATCAAAATCCACCCGATCAAAATCCACCCGATCAAAATCCACCCGAGTCAAAATCCATCCGATCAAAATCCACCCGGGTCAAAATCCACCCGATCAAAATCTACCCGGTTCAAAATCCACCCGATCAAAATCCACCCGGGTCAAAATCCACCCGATCAAAATCCATCCGAGTCAAAATCCACCCGATTCAAAATCCACCCGTTCAAAATCAACCCGGTTCAAAATCCACCCGATCAAAATCAACCCGGTTTAAAATCTACCCGATTAAAATCAACCCGATCAAAATCAACCCGAGTCAAAATCCACCCGAGTCAAAATCCACCCGTTCAAAATCAACCCGGTTCAAAATCCACCCGATCAAAATCAACCCGGTTCAAAATCCACCCGATTAAAATCAACCCGATCAAAATCAACCCGAGTCAAAATCCACCCGATCAAATTCCACCCGGTTCAAAATCCACCCGGTTCAAAATCCACCCGATCAAAATCAACCCGAGTTCATTTTTTTTTCGAAAAAGAATTAATTTCTAATAGAATTTTGTAATATTGAATAAAGTTATATGTTAAAACAACTATTGGTATAAAAAAGAGTAAGTATTTATAAAGAAAGAAATTTTAATTTATTTAATAAAATAATTAAAAAAATAAGTTAAACAATATAATTAAACAGCATTAAAAAAAAATTTATAGTAGCTTTACAAGTATTTAAAATTTTTATAATTTATTAATGTTAGTAGTGTTGGTGTTACTTTAAAAAAAAGAAGTTAAAAAAAAATAAAAAAAGAATTACGCTCAGTTTCAATCCATTTAAACTTCTTTCTAATTTAATTTCCCAAAGTCAATCATAATTAAATAAAAATATTTACTAAGGATAACTCATAGTAAATTAAAATATCAAAACTATAGAAGTTTATAAATTAGAAGAATCTTTAATAACATTTATTAAGCTAAAGAAAATTACAAAAATCAAATACCAAATAATGTAAATTTATGGAAAATGTTAATTAAATGTTACAAAAAGAAAATTAAAATATTAATCTAAAATTTTTGAGCTTTTTTTTTTGATGTAAAAAGTTTTGTGTTTTGTGCTTTACTTAAATTTCAAAATAGTATTACATACAATATTTTATTATATAAAAAATTTCAACTAACAGTGTTTATAAAAAATAAAATATAGACAAAGAATAAGATAAAATTGCTACGTGATAATAAAATAAAAATCCTTTGTTAAATTTCGAAAAACTATCACTTATTAATTATATTTTAAACATTATTGTTTTCGACGTGGAAAAGACGTTAAAAGATATTTTTGGTGTGCGACTCGATAACTTTAAGGTATGTTCGTGCAAGAGGACTTAGGACCAAATATTTTGAGCGCTTTTATTTGTCGTTTAGTAAACAATTTATTGACGTTTCTTTTATTAGTAATTTTTAAAAACAGAACATAAATTTTAATATAAAAATACGAAAACTAATTTACTAAAAATATAAATGAGGAATATGTAAGAAATCAATAACTGTTTTAAAACAATTTTATTGTTTTCTATCTATTTTTTGTTACAAATATTTTTTAGTTATTTTTTTTAATTTATACAATAACTTTAGCTGCTATTATCGTTTTTTCAAAGTGTTTAAGTTAATTGAATTTTATTTTATTAAATGTTTTTTTTACAAACCATCTATTTTTGAAAAAACTAAAAATTTTTTCGTCTAAAGTAATTAAAGTTATAAGTTATTTTTAATTAGATAACAACTTAATTTGCTAATTTTTAACTAATAGTACAAATTAAAAAGCTAAACATTTTTCTATGAATTCTAAAGTCCTTTACATAAAACAAATATCGACTCTACAATTCATTGAGTTTGCTCAAATAGCTTGTAAATTGCAACTAAAAAAGTTAGTAGTTAGACTTGAGCTAAAGAAATTATATACTTTAGAATTGTAGTAGTAAACAAATAAGTTGAGTTTTTTAGAAATGACACTATATTTATAACAAATATTACGAAAAAAAAACTTATAACATTTTTAATTTATTATTAAAGTGTTCTATTTTTACATAGGTTCATTAAAAAAAGTATGTATTTCAGACAAGAGAGTTTAAATTCAAGTATAAGTTATTTTTATGAATTTTTGTACCAGACTGTATCAACTTAAACAATCGTATTATTAATTTTATTAATAAGTTAAGGCCAGTTTTGAAAGTGATTAATTGAGTGGTTTTATAAAATTTAATCTCTTTTGGTTAACGTTTAAATTTTAAATTTAAAATTTTCTAATCTAAAACTTTTAATTTACATGCGATAAATTTTTTTGAATTAATTTCCGACAATTTAAGTTAAAAGCTATAACTGCATGTTTTTAATTAATTAGTTGTAAACGTTTTATGTTTTTTTAAAAATATAAAGTTGCATAGAAATTGTAATTAAGTAAGATAAATTATTATTTACTGTTCAATATTATATTGTTAATTGATATTTTTTAATTCATAGAAATGGAAATGTTATTATTTACCACTATTTTTTTTAAATATAATCTTCATATAAAAAAAGTCCATTTGTTAAAACTTAAGAAATTTTAAGTAATTTAATTAATAATGAAACAATATTTAAATTAAAAAAAAATTTTTATTGGTTATAACGAATTTAAACGGTAAAGACAACTATTATTATAACATATTGTTTAGTAGACAAATTAACTTTAAAAGCGTGAAAATTTTGTCTAACAAATAAAACCGAAAATTAATAAATATTTAATTTAAAGTTAATATTGAAAAATCTTTAAATGGCAATACAGTAAAGGTAACTATCTAGAGTAAATTAGTGACCTTTTCTTAACAAAGAGAACTTTTATAGATAAATATCTTGTTAAGACCTTTCACATAAAAAAATTATATTAAAAAAAACACAAACTAAATGAATTTTAAACGTTTGCCTTTTACTTTTTTGTAATTAAAAGTAACGAAGATGCAGTTGGATATAATCAGAGTCGGCAGACAATTGTTTATCTTGGGCCAAATTTCATGTTTCAATTTTTTCCGCGAGCCGTTGTTTTATTCAATTTTTGTTTTTAATCTGTTTTAGTCACGTTTATCTACTTAAAGGGATCAGGCCTGGCATATTTAAAATGTATATTTTTTTCTAAAGTCAAAAACTATTTTTTTTAAAAACTTGTGTCATATTATTATTTATATCATTATTTACAAGGTGTAGATCATAAAAAACAGGTGTAGATCATTATGTACACTTTTTATAATCAATTTCTATTATTTTATTTGTATTTTCTTTTTAGTAGTTAAAAAAAATCTTTTTTTATTTAATGCACAGCATATCACGTATTTAAAATTTTAGTGATTTTGTTAAACTAGTTAAAATATAAACAAATATTAATACTTTCATTTTAAACAGTGTAAGTTTTTCTTTTAAAACCTTTAAATACCTTAATAATCTATCTAAAGTTTTTCGGGTTGCAACTTTTTGAAACAAAAAAAGTACAACAGTTACTTCAACCCAGTCACCGTGTTTTTAAAAGTTAAAAACATGTAAAATTGCCAATTAAAAAAACTTTGCAATATTATATAAGTAATTTATCCAAGTACGTAAGCTTTTGTTGTTTAAAAGGAAAAGTAAAGTCTAAACTTTAAAGAAAAACTTCTAGATTTACTATCTGTCTTTTTTCACATCTAAGGCTTAAGCATAATAAATGATTTTTAAATGATATTCAGAAACTTAAAAACAAACTATTATAATTTCTTTTTCTTTTTTGAAAATTTCAATTTAAATTTTGTTTTGTTTAGTTGACCAAATTTACATGCTCGAGAGCCACATATTTACACTTCGAGGGCCGCAGTTTGCTGACCCCTAAATTAAATGGATTAATTTGTAGTATAAATGGTAGCTTTCACTTGTAATACTCAGTTTTTATAAAAATTATATCGTGTGACGTATTTGTTTAAAAATTACTTAAAAGTTCTAAATTATTAAATTTTATACCTAGAAACAGTAAATTATAATTGATTGTCGTGTAATTGTGATTGAGATAATACAAGATTATTTTTTCTGGCACATCCTTTAGTTTTCTAAAAGTTTTAACATAGTCATATTTGTATGGTAAAACTTTAATTTATTTATCCTGACGTTGTTAAACTTTTATTAGCTCTTATAGTTATACTTATATCAAAAACAACAGTACCTTTAAAAGCTGCTTGCCGGCTGTAGCTATTCAAAATTATATTCAGTAATCAAAAAAACAAAAATATTTTTGTCAAAAATTCCTTATAATAAGCAAAAATACCAAATAACAACTCAAAAAACCTAACAAAATAAGTTCAATCTGTAGTACAGTTTTTATATTCTTAAGTCAATTTATAAGGGACAAAAATACAAGATTTATAAGTGTTTTTTAAATAAAACTTGTTTAAGATTGGTACTTTAGAGTGGTGAGATTTGTTTAAATGATACTTGATTTAAAAAGAAATAAATAAACAAGGTGCTTGTTTCGATTCGGTTGGATTTTGACTTTAGTTGATTTTGTGTCGGTAGGATTTTGACTCGGGTTGATTTTAACTCGGATGAATTTTGATCGGGTGGATTTTACTCGGGTGGATTTTGATCGGGTGGATTTTAAACCGGGTGGATTTTGATCGGGTGGATTTTGAAACGGGTGGATTTAGAGTTGGGTGGATTTTGATCGGGTGGATTTTGAACCGGGTGGATTTTGATCGGGTGGATTTTGAACCGGGTGGATTTTGATCGGGTGGATTTTGATCGGGTGGATTTTGAAACGGGTGGATTTAGAGTCGGGTTGATTTTGATCGGGTGGATTTTGAACCGGGTGGATTTTAATCGGATGGATTTTAACTCGGGTGGATTTTGATCGGGTGGATTTTGATCGGATGGATTTTAACTCGGGTTGATTTTGATCGGGTGGATTTTGACTCGGGTTGATTTTGATCGGGTAGATTTTGACTCGGGTGGATTTTGATCGGGTGGATTTTGACCCGGGTGGATTTTGATCGGGTGGATTTTGAACCGGGTGGATTTTGATCGGGTGGATTTTGAATGCGGGTGGTTTTTGATCGGGTGGATTTTGAACGCGGGTGGATTTTGATAGTATACCGAAAAATTAAAGCTTTATGAAACATATGTTCCAGAATTTTTAAAATCGCCATTTCAATAAATTATTTAAAAGCCCTTCAAGTGGGCTCAGTTGAATGTGTTTAAGTTTAAACATTAACCTTATTATATATATATATATATATAACCGATGCAAAATTGTCTCCGTGCAAAGTTAATACGCTCGTGCAAAAGTGTCTTCATGCAAAATAGACCCTTAATGTAAAAGTATCTTCGTGCAATTTTATTCTCTCGTGCAAATTTGACAGCTACCCATATTAGCTAGTTCTCCATGTTTGAGTAAATTTGAACAGTTTTATTGCTTTATTCATGATCATCTTCTCTATTTTTAAACAATTAAACTTTAACAAAAAATCTAAACCGTTATACGAACAGAAAGAAAAACGGAATGAAAGTTCAGTTTTGCAAGTCAACCATGCTGAAAGCTTAATCCCTAGTTCATCTACTTATAGTACTGGTAACGGGAATTCCCAAAATATAGATTATTTGTACGCTGTTGTCAACAAACCAAAGAAAAAAGTGAAAACTGACGTTGATGAAGAAGAATAAATACTATAATTTTATTGGCTATTGTTTTGTAGCATTTTCTTTCTTGTATAGATGTAAAAAATTCAGCAGCTTTTTCTCAAATAAAAACTATAGTGAAAAACAAAATTTGATAAATCTAAAACAACTGTTTTTGGGGTTTAACCGTACTAGTATGTTTTTTATAACCAGGCTCAAGCTACTTTTTGGGTTTATTTTCAGGTAATTTAGTTTATTTTCTTACGGATACTCTTAATTTCAATCTACACAAATAAAAAATTGAAAGATTTTTCATAAGTGCTGTCTGAAAATCGGAAAGTTCTAATCTTATTTTCTATGCTATTAGTGTTGTAAAACATTTATTCAGATTACGTATTTTGCAAAAAATATTATTTTTTGGTGTTTTCTTAAGAAAAAAGTTAACTTTTAATCTCAAACATTTTTTACTTTTCTTGTGGTAACTGCATTTTTAATTTAGTTTGTGCATCAATGTTTTATTGAATTTTATTTAAGTAAGTTTTTATTATGACAAAAACTAACCATCATAGAAAGTGTGTTTTAAAGAACAAGTGAGATATCCTAATTCAGCAATTAGTTTATTTGTGTTTATTTTATACTATTTCAAAGTTTAATCTACAGTTTAAATTTAAAACTTTAGTTTTAGGTTTGAGTTATCAAAGTTAATATCGTTTTAATCTGTTAAAAAGCCTTAATTTAAGTTTAAAACTATACAGTGTTGTTCAAAAACTATTTTAACTTTTTGCTCTCTACTATAGTATTGCCTAAACATTTAATATTTGATATTACGATCACAAGACGTATTACTAGTTCATGCTAATATTTAATTAAAAAGATAATTTTAAAATAAACATTTTTTTAAACTATTAATATTTGGTAGCTAACATCACAACTAAATTTATCATTTAACTTTCGTGGTGTCTTAAAATAAAAATTAAAACTGTTATATACCTTTTAATTCTGTTCTATTTTATAGAAAACTTCTTTTGAAAATAATTGTTTATTACTTAAAAGTTTATGTTGTAGTTATGCGTACTTTTTTTTATTTAAAAGTATCATTCGGTTTTAACTTTATATCTCTAAAGCTATACGAAATAAACAAATAAAATAACTACTGAATATAAGTTCTAAGTTAAAAATTTAACTTGTCGTATATCTTACTAACTTAAACTTTTGCACATTTAATCCGTGGGAACATCGCCTTTCAAAAATTTCATAAAAATTTGTCGAATTTTTTTACACAGAACATGTGACTACTATGTAATCTTTAACACACTATAGTTAAATAACTATATTTAGTTTTTAAAGAAAAAGTTATACACAATGTTTAACAAAACTAGAATAATTTATACATACGTGTTTTTACAAAGTTAGTATTACCTTAACTTTTTTTTTGGGTTGTAACATATATATAGTTTATTGAAAGATAAAAAAAAGACGCTCAAAATATTTGGTCCTACGACCTGGTGCACGAAAAAAATCTTTGGTTATGAATTTGTAGTAAAATTATTGAAAAAGACAAAAATCTTTAGTTTTTAAACTTCCAGTCTCCAGATTAATCTTGACGCATAAATAAGTTTTTACACTAAAGCACTAAAATTTTATTATCGTCCGTTGCAAACTAACTTAATTTATTTTTATCTTTTTTTTAGATATGATCTCTGAAAAATAATACTACAATATGGTATGTAGAACTCTTTTCTGATTACAGAATACAGAGTATGTGATTACTAATTGGTCAAAAGAAAAAAGTACTTTGTATATACTCGAGTGAAACTTATTAGGAACCTAAAGTTACTAATAGGAAAATATTATCTTTTGGTGTTTTCTTAAGAAAAAAGTTAACTTTTAATGTCAAACACTTTATACTTTTCTTGTGGTAACTGCATTTTTAATTTAGTTTGTGCATCAATGTTTTATTGAATTTTATTTAAGTAAGTTTTTATTATGACAAAAACTAACCATCATAGAAAGTGTATTTAAAGAACAAGTGAGATATCCTAATTCAGCAATTAGTTTATTTGTGTTTATTTTATACTATTTCAAAGTTTAATCTACAATTTAAATTTAAAACTTTAGTTTTAGGTTTGAGTTATCAAAGTTAATATCGTTTTAATCTGTTAAAAAGCCTTAATTTAAGTTTAAAACTATACAGTGTTGTTCAAAAACTATTTTAACTTTTTGCTCTCTACTATAGTATTGCCTAAACATTTAATATTTGATATTACGATCACAAGACGTAAGACTTTGTGCATGCTAATATTTAATTAAAAAAATAATTTCAAAATAAATATTTGTTTAAACTATTAATATTTGGTAGCTAATATCACAACTAAGTTTATTATTTAACTTTTGCGGTGTCTTAAAATAAAAATTAAAACTATTATATACCTTTTAACTTTTAATTCTGTTCTAATTTATATAAAACTTGTTTTGAAAATAATTGTTTATTACTTAAAAGTTTATGTTATAGTTGTGCGTACTTTTTTTTTATTCAAAAGTATCATTCGGTTTTAATTTTTTATTAGTCAAAGCTTTACAAAATAAATTAAACAACTAATGAAAATAGATTTTAAGTTAAACATCTAACTTGTCGTATATCTTCCTAACTTAACCACGCTTTTACCAAGCGCGCCAAGTTTTGCACATTTAGTGGGAACATCATAAACTAAATCGCCTTTCGAAAATTGCATAAAAAATTGAAGAATTTTTTACACAGAACATGTGACTACTATGTAATTTTTAACACTTTATATGTAAATAACTATTTTTAGTGTTTGAAGAAAAAGTTATAAACAATGTCTAACAAAACTGCAATAACTTATACAAATGTGTTTTTACAAAGTTAGTATTACCTTAATTTATTTTTTGGGTTGTAAGATGTATATAGTTTATTGAAAGATAAAAAAAAAGGCGCTCAAAATATTTGGTCCTACGACCTGGTGCACGAAAAAAATCTTTTGGTTATGAATTTGTATTAAACTTATTGAAAAAGACGAAAATTTTTAGTTTTTAAACTTCCAGATTAATCTTGACACTTAAATAAGTTTTTACACTAAAGCACTTGAAATTTTATTATCACCCGTTGCAAACTTACTTAATTTATATTTCTCTTTTTTTTTAGATATGATATCTGAAAAATAATTCTACAACATGAAATGTGGAACAGTTTTCTGGCTACAGAATATGCGATTACTTATTGGTCATAAGAAAAAGAAGTACTATGAATAAATTCGAGTAAAACTTATTAAGAACCTAAAGTTACACTAGATTAAAGAAAATAAGTATAAAATCACAATGAAAAGCCTAAGTTTTAATTACTTTATGCTACTTTTGGTACTAAACTTAAAAACAAAAACAAACAAATATCATACTAATACTTTATTTAACAAGCCCGTTACCAGGCAAAATCGACTATGTGTATTGTTTAAAAAGAATAAAAATAAATAATAATAAAAACATATAAACACAGTGATGCAATAAATATAACAAAACAATAATAAATTAAAATGAAACACATATATTAAAATAGATAAAAGTTGCTTTTTATTTCTTTGTCTGCTTCGGTTTTTTAAGTACTGTTTTTTTTATTTTCCAGTCTTTTGTACAAAGTAGATCGCGATTTGAAGCCGTGATTTACAAGTCCCATTTATCAATTCTTGTGTTCAAGTTTTTCAGGTTGCGCTTTTATACGTCCTTAATACGTAATTTTGGGCGACCTCGGTTGCTTTTGCCAACGACCAACTCGCCGTACAACAGAGATCTTAGATTTCTCTCGTCACCAATCCTTTAAACATGACCAATATATCAGGCCTGCGCTGACTGAGGGTAAAGGACATGATGCTAAGACTATTACGTCTCAAAATTTTCTAGTTGGTGGTTTTTTGTTGCTATGTAACTATAGGGATGCGATGAAGACATCTTAGGCAGAGGGTGTTGATTTTATTTTTTTAAGGTTTGATAATGTCCATGTTTCGCTACCGTACAGCAGAGTACTGCATCCACAGGAGCAATAAACTTTTAGTCTTTGTGCGAATGCTTAACTATCGGTGTTAATTAAAATACTCTTTTATTTCAACTCAAAAGCTTATATAACTACTGCACGCTCTTATTAAAATTGAAAAGAAAATTTTGTTTTCAAATTTGTACGTTTACATTAATTACCTATATTAGTTATCTGATAAAGTTACGCAAAAATTAGTTAACTTATATTTCTTTTTGATACTCAATATTTTCATTTTTTATTGAGTTTGAGATCTATGATAAAAGTCTTATTTCTGTTTCAATTCATGTGTTAAATTAAAAGACCAGCTTTAGTAGTTGAATAGTAAGTTTTTTTTTTAATTCCCAATGCTGAAACTGTTATTTTTTATAGATTCTATTCTTTTTCTAAGAGTGTGCAGTTTTTAAACTAAATGTTTTAGAGTAAAATTATATTTAAATTTAATTTCACTATAGAATTTAATCAAGTGTGTTTTTAAAAAAATGTATATGAGAAATTTAATTAAGTAAAAATAAAACAAATGTAAAAGAAGTTTACCAATAACTGCTCACTCTCCCCATTTATTCAATTTTGAGATATCTGTTGCATTTTTTGTGGTTGCTCTTGTAGAAAGGGCAACAAGAAAAATGTGAATGTACATGATCATAAAAATAGAAATCTAGGGGAGGAGACGGTGTGGAGCCCATGGTAGACTATGGTTTCCATGGTCAATATTGGCAGTAATGGGTTAAAAAAGGGTGCTTACCATTTTTAAACTTAAAAAAAAAAAAAAAATATTTGTATATACAGTTACTTTCTAAGTTTTTGTTTTTATTTTTTCATTATTGTTTTAAAGTTAGCTCAAAGAATTAGTTACAAGTAAATGGTGTGCAGCTCGATGACCGAAAGGTCTTTCTCCACATCAATCCATTGACCTTAGTTGTGAGCGTTCACATTTTTCTTTCTTTCTTTCACAAAATAAAAACCATTGTCATTTGAACCCAATTAACATAATCAAGTATTACCAGCCTGTAATACTTGGATGCCACACACTCATTCAAATAGTGTTAGCCTTAACAATTGCAGGGTTGCTACAAGGTCAGGAAAATCAGGAAAAACTAAAAAAAATGTCAAAAGACAGGAAAAATTAGAGTTTTTGAAAAAAAGTCAGAAAATTTGACTAAATTTGAAAAAACATCATATTTTTTCAGTTCAAATTTACAAAGTTCCTTATTTTTCAAAGCTTTCATATGGTAAAAAATTAATTAAAAATCCTTTAAAGTTAGACTAAAATTGCAAAATGTTCCTAGAAATTAACAAATTTACCTAATTTCCAATGCCTTTATCTGGTAAAATTTAATAAAATGTTCTTATTAAAACTGCAAAATTTTTCTATTAACATTTTGGACAACTACCCTACTAGAACAAGCAGTTTTTGTATGCTTTTTAGTACTGATGATCTGTGGCCAGTAAACTTCTATGTGTTTATAAGTTATAAAGTACAAGTATTTTTCTGAAAGAGCTGTTTATTGCAATTACATCAATCATACACAGATGGAAGTTAGAAAATTGAAATTAGAAAAAAAAAAGTTGTCTTAACCTGTATAAAACTAACAAGCTTATAACATTGAAAGCTTTATATAGTTCAAGTGTTTATTATATATTATGGAATAAGTTTAAATTAAGAGTTTTATTTAAAAAATCAGGAAAATTTTAGTAAAAAGTCAGGAAAAGTTAAGAAATTTTTCTCAGCTTGATCTGTGGCAACCCTGCAATCATTCCTAAGAAAATTAAGCTGAAAATAGCTGTCTAACTCAGTCTAGGTTTTTTTTAACTCATGCTCACTCAGATAGTTTTTTTTGTGGTATAAAACATCAGTCTGAAACTTTACCCCTTGCAACAATAAGAGTTTTTTTGGAAAAGTGAGTCTTTTTTAATCATATGTACAAAAAGGCTTTTTTTAAATAGTAGCAGCCGTAATAATAGTAACCTTAAACATGTCTTGAAACAAGTGAAACAATAACCCATGCTTCCTACTGATATTTTATTTATTTTTACCAAAAATCTGATTTTCTAGTAAAATGTCTCTTAGTCCAACCTAAAATCTTCTAAAGTGGCTCTGGTATTTTTAGTTATTAGATATTTTAGTATTTCATTCCATAGATTACTACTATTATAAGCTTACTGAAAAATAAAACTATATAAGTTTTGTACCCTTAATCCTCACCAAATTCACCAAAAAGTTTGGTGGGCTTTTTTTCAAATACCAATATATACAGGGTTGCCAAAAAACCTTGAATTTTATCATTTAAGCTAAAAAAACTGGAATTAGAAAAATTTAAAAAAAACCTGGAATTTTGAACAACGATCACTTAAAAACCTGGAATTTATACAGGTTTTGCATGTTAAGTAGTAGCATTTTGATTTGACATAAAAATTTGTTATACAGATAATATTTTTCTACCATCTTAAAATTTTTTTATTAAAAAGCACTTTTAAAGAAGCTTTAAGGTATCTTTTTAATGCTGTTGTACCATTAACACATTTTTTCCTTAAACTTAATTTTAAATTAAAAATAAACCTGTTCATAAAATTTTTGAAAACCTCGAGAAAATTTGCCAAAAACATTTGGCAACTCTATTTATACTTTTATTTTAAGTGGGCTTTTTATAATAACACTTTAAAACTTTTGAAATGTACTGAATACAGGATAATTGCATTAAAAAAAATTACTGAATTTCTATAGATCTTACTAGTAATGCTTAAAGCAATTTTTTATTATCATTGTACCAACTTATGGACATATTACAGGGTTGCCACAAGGTCAGGAAAAACTTAAAAATGACAAAAGTCAGGAACAAATAGGGAGTTTTTGAAAAAAAAAGTCAGGAAATTTGACAAAATATGAAAAAAGTTAGACTTAGTTAGTATAAGTTTACAAAATTCCTTATTTTCCAAAGCCTTCAAATGGTGAAAAGTTAATTTAAAAAACCCTTCAAAGACAGACTAAAATTGCAAAATGTTCCTAAAAATTTACAAAATTACATAATTTGCAATGCCTTCATCTATTAAAAATTAATTGAATGAGTGCAAAAAGAAAAGAAATGAAGTCCACAAGCTGTGGCTAGATTTAGACAAAAGATTCTCTCCAACAAGTGTAGGAGCAGTAGATGAAAACAATTTAAGTAAAATGAAGCAAATGGTTTCAACTGCCAAAAAATTCAAGCAGGATGCAGACCAGATAAAGCAAACTATATCTTCATTAGATGAAGAGGTTGAAGTGCTAATAAAAAAGCAAAGAAAATTTATTTTAGTACATATAGTAAAAAAAACTGTTTGATTAGTTTCTTTATTGTTTTAAGGTGTCAACTGTAACAGTTCGTTATTGTTAAAAGGTTTTAGTTGTAAAAGTTTGTCATTGTTTTAAGATTTAAATTGTAAAAGTTACTTGTATGTCTTTTCATTTATGTAGATACATTTATGTTAGGAAATGCTAAAATATTGTTTCGCTTTTTTCAAACAAGTTGTGTTTATAAGTTAGAAAATACAAGTATTTTTCTGATAGAACTGTTTATTGCAAATACATCAATCATACATAGATAATTCAAGTTATGTAATGGAAGTTAGATGATTGAAATCAGCAAAAAAATGTTGTTTTAACCTCTATAAAAAATATGATTGAAAGCTTTTTACAGTTTTAAGTGTTCAATTATGTATTTTACAAAAGGTTTAAATAAAGAGCTTGATTTAGAAAAGTCAGGAAAACTTTGGTAAAAAATCAGGAAAAGTCAGGAAATTGTTCTTAAATTGATCTGCGGCAACCCTGATATTACTTTGTGTTAAATTGTACTAAATTTTCACTTGTGGGTTGAATACCAACACAAGAAAAGTTCTAAACTATAAATAAAATAAAGTTTATACTACTCATTTATTTCAACTGTCAACATTTCAGAGCGTTTTAAAATCATCTTTTTTTCTGACATTTGATTTGCAATTAAGTACAAAATAAAATTTATACAAGTGTCAACTTGATGTAAGCTAAAAGTTAGTTGTTCTCATCATCTAAAAAAAATACAAACCTAAGGTCTACTAAAAGTAGTCCCAAAAACGTGTACTTTCAAAAACCTAAAAGAAATTCAGAAAACCTGGAAATATTTTCTCAAAAACCAGTGGTCATTTAGTTGAATAGAACAGAATTTCTTGTTTTAAAAACTGGTTTTGTTTTTTGTTTGCTTAAAGTATTCCAGCAGTTATGTAAAATGAAATGCAACCATTTTTTGCTGTTTAACAGTTCAAGAGTCACTAAAAATTTCATAATAAATTTTGTCAAATAGTGGCTTGCAAAAGCTAAACAAAAATATCTAAAATACTAATTTATCACAAATATTTTTATAATTTTTATTTCAATATGGTATAGTGTCTATCAAAAAAAGAAAAGTTGTTTTAAAACTTAAATGTTCAAACTTTTTTTATTATTATTTTTTCTTTAACTTTTAAGTCTTTAAAACATATTTTGCAAAACCTTTAAAAAAAAGTTTTGTTACTAAATTTCAGAGTTTCTGAATTTTTTGTAACTTGTCTATTACATGTGCTCTGGCCTTATAAAAACTAGTCAAGCTTCCTTAAAGTTTTTGGGTTGTATATGACCCTCTAAGTTCCCTAAAATTGCAAAATCACTCTTTCAATTGAAAAAAAAGCAATTCAAAAAATTATCCAAATATAATTAGTTTTAAATAACTTATCTCATTTTTCAATTTAAATTTTACCAAATCACATAAAAAGGCAAAAAATTAAGTATTTCAGGTATATTTCTGTGTACTTGTTGCAAGTTTTAGTTTTCACATAAAATGAATAAGTATTTAAGTATTTTTTGAACAGAAACTTAACATAAATTGGTATCATTTTTACTTACATAACTTCTAAAATAGTTAATTCAAAAAATAATCAAAATAAGCTTTGAAAAGAAGCAATCAACTTCAAATCAGCAATATAAAATTCTCACTTTAATTTTTTAGTTACCAAAAAGTTCAGCTGTGTATTGGACAACTATTAAACACAGTTGAACAGTAAAGCCACCTGGAGACAGTTTAAGAAACGATGCCAAGAGTAAAGAACCAAATTATCAAAAACAAGTTAAAAAACACTGCACAAAATTAACCAATTGTAAATATAAGATTCAATTTGATGATACTGCTTTGAAAAAATAATTTTTAAATGGAAGATCCCGCATTAAGTCAAGCTAGGCTTGGTTAAACTTGCTTAGTTTGCAATTTAGAGAGATTACATTTTCCTACAATTAAGAATTACTGAATTCCAAGTCTTTGTTGGTGCAGATAGTATTAAAAGACTTGAGTAATTCCAACCTTATTTTAAGTATTACTGTTCATTATTTATTCACATTTGTTTGATTTTTTTATTCATTTATTTTATATTTTATTTACTTGGTTTAGTTAGATTTATTTCTATAACTAGTTTTATTTTGTGTTTTACCTTGTTGTTTAGTTTTATGTTATAATTATGAATACTGAAAGTTAAAATAACCTTTTATGCAACAATAGATTTGAATTTAGATCACCAAAATTTATGATATATACAGCTATTCATGTTTGTATGTTTTTGTTAGTATGTTAGTTTGATTGTTAGTATACTTTTGTGGTGGTAGCACAGGTAATTGGAAACATTTTGTAAAAAATTAACTTGACTAAAAAATTTTATTGTTGTATAAGGTTGTAGTAAATCCAAGAAGTTAGAATAAGTTTTAAGTTCTTACTATTGTTTAATACTGGTACTCAAATGAATAATTTTATTAAAACATATATTTCTAGCTGTAAATTTCACTTCTCTAACATTTATGTTTTCTATAGTCACAAACATAGTACACCCTTCAATTAAAAGAAAAATTTTTAGATATCTAAATTTATATACTTTTTAAGTTTCACTGAACTTTTATTAGTTTCAAAATATTTTTTTTATTTAAAAAAGTAAAAATACCGATTAATAAGTGTTTATAATCAAGTTATATTTAAACCAATTTTTAGCTAACACATAAGTTTTTTTAAGTTAAGTATTTTATTTTTTTTAGTTGAAAAATAGACATTTTTTATTTATCATTGACTACAGGGTTATCACACACTCAAGAGACTAAAGATAACTCAGGCTAGTTTGAAATTCTTTAAAAGTTCAGGATAGTTCAAGATCTTTAATAGCAATTATTTGTTCCAATTTCAGTATTTTGAAACTGTATAATTAATTTTGTTTAAAAACTTGATTTTTATTGAATTTAAAATAATGATATTTTTATACTCAGGATGACTCAAGACAGTTTAAAGTCACTCAGGATAATTTTAAGTTATTCAAAGTAGTTTTTGACTCATAGACTAACCTTTGACTAGCATCAAGTATTTGTTTGGCTACTTGTTTACTTTACTAGATGAGTTAAAAGACATAATAAAAAAAAGTACGCATAAAATAAAAGAAATTTAATAAAAAAAGTGGTTCAAATTTCTTTACCTTATGTATCAAATTTTTATTTTGTACTTTTTTATTAGGAAAGCTCAAGCATAATTATATTAATATGAAAGTTATGAATATAATTAGTTATGAATGTTGAACAGTGATACACTTTTTTAATAATGTTCTTAGCACTGAATGTATACAAGTTATACTGATTATAGGTTTTTATTGATATGGAGTTATATATTCTATAATGTTGAATTTTAAGAGCCTTTGGAGGTTTACCAAGCTTAGAGCATAATTGACAAAAATACTCTTTTTATTTGATATAAAAAAACTTGTTAAATAACAAACAAGTTTTGAAACATCTTTTTAAAATTTGAAAAAAATAAGTTCAAAAAGAATGTCATTGAAGTTTAGGTTGTTTTTTCAGTGCTTGTTTTCTAGTTTGTATTTTCCAATTTTTTGGTTAAGCAAAAAACCCTAAAAATAATCTTATGAGTCTTATTTTGGATGAATTTTAAACTGTACTTTTAACTTTTGAGTTTTTAAATGCGGTTTTTTCTGATCACCAAGTATTGATTTTCAAAGGAATTACAGAAAGGACATTTTGAAATTCTTATTGTAGACTTACCATTTACAAATAGACTAAGCAGTTTTTTTTTTTGCTTTAAATTTGCAACATTTACATATTAATTTTTAGTGTATTTAAATATATATACATTTCAAACATTTTGAAAAACTAATAGTGTAATCTAGTAAAACCTTATATTGTATGTAATTATTTAGTTTTCTTATGTATGTGTTGCTTTAAACTTTTACTTATTTGTTTTAAAGGTTTTTTATGTTAAAATAAATGTTTTTTTCTTTTAACAATAAGAACTTTACTTAAGAGTTTTGTATAAAAAATATTTTTTAGAAATAAATACAATAATGAAAGTAAAAGAAAGCTCACAGGCAAACAAGGTACCAAAAGTTGCCAAAAACGTTGATCCAATTAAAAAGAAGAAAAAGAAGTTGAGAAAAGTAAATCAAAATTATTTATGATATTTATTTTATTTTTGAAGCACTGTTTTAAATTTTTGAAAAATTTATAGCTGTTTAGATTGTTAATCCAGCATTTTAAACATTTTTGTTATTTAAGTACAAAAGTCTAAAAATTTAGTTTTAAAATTTTAGAATTAGATTGTATCATCTGATTTTTATGAAGTATAAGGAATAAAACTTCAAAATTAAAACCTGTATATATCTGTCAATAAAGTTTTAGATTTAACTTTTCAACCTTAAGTCTACATTGTGATTTATAATACAAATATCAACAAATATAAATATTTATTGTGTTACAAATAATTGACTTATTAGAACTTAGATTAACCTTTAAATTTAATGACATTTTTTGTTTCTACACTGAAAACTTAAGTTTATATAGCAGTTTTTAGCACAAGTGATAATTGTGCTAAAAACTACTGCATGCTTGTTTCAATTTTTAATTTTAAACTTTTTTAATTTTTTTATTTTATCATACAGAAAATTACACTAAGTGAGTTACCAAAAACTGGCACAAGTGAAGAAGATTTCAGAAAACTTTTTGAGCAAACACTGCTACCAGGTTTGTTGCAAATAATTTTATAAAGATTACCTCACAGATGTTTAATACGAATTGAGTGTTCTAATTAGTGGTTTTTCACTTAAAAGTAACTAAGTGTTTTTTCTAGTGAAAAAGGGTAAATAATATGTTCTGTACTGTTACTTTCAATTTTAACTGTTTAAGTTTTATACATGGTCGCAATTTATGATGAAAAGTTAAGTTTATTACTATTTTGCAGAGTAATAAAACATTTTGACATTTTTCTGAACATAATTTAAGCTGTGCCACTTTTTTAGGAAAATGTCAAAAATTGTTATCTTTTTATAAGTTAATAAAATAAGTTTTTGTATAAACATTTAGCTTATATACATTTATTAAATAGAAGTATGTTTAGTCATTTTTATATTAAGCTTATAAGAAAAACATATTTATATGGTTTTGAGTTTGTTTATAATATGGTTGCTTTCAGATGGAATTGTTTCTTATTGCAATGTAGAACTCAACCACACTTTAGGAAGTTTTCTAAAAACTGGTTGGTTATTATGATGTTATTTATTTTTAATCAAGTTTATATTTTTCCTGCATTTAAACTAGTCTAACTTCACCTTTATTATTAAATATAACTAAGTTTTTATAACTACTAATTTTGCACCAAACAAGCTTAAACATTGATTTTAGATAGACTCAGGGTTCGTGCGCGTCAGGCTAAATCAGTTTTTTTGAAAAAAGTTGAAAAACGTCAGGCTAAATCAGTTTTTTTATTTAGAAATTTGAGAATCTCAGTTTTTCTCAGTTCAAATGCTTGAAAATTTTTGATTAAAAAAAATTGAGAAATCGTTTTAAGATCAAATTGAGATGTGAATTTATTTCTAAATAAAAATTATTATTATTAAAGACCTAATCAGTCAGTGTTTGTAAAAATAAATGCTAAAAACCTTTTGTTGAATCTCTAAATTTTTTTTAATAATCTTAATTATTTTTTTTGAGTAGATTATATATGTCATAATTATGAAAATTCATAAGAAAATATGGTTTAAACATTACAGTTAAGTTCAACAACTGTTTGTTTAAATTTGTTTACATCAGCTATGTTTTTCAGAGCTTAGTTGGTTGAACTGTTATAATTTCTAATTTAAACGCTTTATACCAAATACTTTTAGATTAAAACTCTTAGAAGTTTGTTCATATATTTACTGTTTGTTTTAAGTTTTTGGAGATATTCACAACACTAAAACTTAGTTTTAAGATACAAGTACTAAGTTTTGTGGGAGTACAAATTTTATGTACAATTCATTTTTCTTTACAAGAACAAAATATTAAAGTTTTTTTTAATTTAAGTTTAAGCTTTTTAAATCTGATACGACATCAACAATCGATCACTGAATTTATTTAGAGTTTCGGTTTTATAATTATGTATTAGTTTTAAGTATTAGTCAAAATACTATAATAATTTTTTTTTACTTATTTTAATACTCGTGTAAGCGTTTCATTTAAAATTTTAATAAAACACAACAATGCACGTTGTTTTATTATAAATCTTCTGGTTATAATGGTTTTACTTAGTGCTTAATTTAATTGAACAATTGTGTATAGTAATGTATATTAAATTTTTACACTAGTAATAGATTAGATGTAACACTTATTTTAAAACTTATCATTAGTTTGTTAAGTTAAGAGCATAGGGGGTCAATCAATTTAGTCTTATTTTATTGAGTTGTAACTAAGCTATGAGGTGCTTTTTGCACATTTTTAAAGCTCAAAATATTTTTGAGATAAAGCTGGTTGAAGCCGGAGACTACAATAGTACTAATCAACACCCCCAATACCTAAAATAAATTCTAAAGGGGATTTTCCTTCCTTTAAAAAATGTCAGGCTAAACTGGTCTCAGTCAGGCTAAATGAAAAAAAATTCGCGCACGAACCCTGTAGACTTCTACACAAATTATAAAGAAATTCTATTTAGTTTTTACTTTACTGTAAAATTTATAGATTCAGATCATTTTATTATATGAAAGTTATTTAGAATACTTTTTTTATCATTTTACTTACTACCAAACTTACTATTACTTATAACACACCCCTAATGAAAGTAACTAATAACTTTTAAACCTAGTAGAGATTATATTGACTAAGGCATATAAAAATACAATATTAATCATACTAAGTTTATTATGACTTGAAACCACAGTATCTTTATAGTTGAGTTATTTGGGTTGAAAAACTTTTTTTCTATCTTGAGTCTCCATATGACATTAGAGGGAGAAATAATGATTTTTTTCTTAAGTTTTTTTAAAAGCGGCATGCAAGTATCTTCTTCACACGGAAACTTCTTCTTGTTCAGGTGTTCAAATGGGGTAGGTGTCATTTGCAAGAGCGGATAAAATTGTACAAGGAGACTAAATTGCACGTAGATACTTTTGCACAAAGACACTTTTGCTCAGGGGGACTAAATTACACAAAGATACTTTTGCACGATGGGACTAAATTGTACAAAAACACTTTTGCAAAGAAAATTTTTGACAAGTAAATTTTTTATTTATTTTTTACTAATTTAGTTTTTTTTTTTACTATCACTGTTACCCCTAACCCTTATCCTCAGTTGGTAGCTTTTTTTTAATAAATTTATTTTTGTTTTTTCTTTTTTGTTGTTTTCTCAAAAATAGTTTATATAAGTTTTTTGTTTTTGTTTTTAATCTCACTGTTACCCCTTACCCTTGGTCAGTAACTTTTTTTTTTAACAAATAATAACTAAAATAAAAACAGAAAATAATTAATAATAAAATAAAAAGTAAGATTAGTTTACTGACCGAGGGAAAGGTTAGTGGTAACAATGTTAGTAAAAAAATGACTAAGATTAATAAGAAAATAATTAAAAAATAAACTTTTTTTATTTTAACCCTTTCAAAAATGTCTTTGTGCAAAATTGACCCTCCGTGCAAAAGTGTTTTTGTGAAGTTTTGTGCACTCATGCAATTTTGCCCCCTCGGGCAAATTTGTACGCTTGTGCAAATTTGACACCTACCCAATTTATATTGGACTTACACAAATTCCAATAGCAAAGTTGGAAATACTCTAGCTTAACAAGAATTAATCCTTATAATATGTTTTTGTTTGTCCTTCCATCAACGGCGTTTCCAAGTTAGCACAGCCAAACTGTTGACAAAATGAACACAATTGTCACATCAAAACTGTATGTGGTCTTTTGTTCATCCATAAAACCAAACAACCTCGTTGCGCACATATTGAATATAATCTTTCTTGTTCAGTATTTACTTCCGTAAAAAGAGTACACTAACTTCACATCAACACATTGTTCTTAATCGTGAGTTGGGGGTGTTTCAAATGAGTGGCAATTTATCTATTTGTTGAGGGAATATCATTCCAAGTATATTAATTTTTCATTATGCAATTATGATATGATAACTTAGAGTTGTGTTTATGCTGACGATGAGTATGGACCTGTGAATGACAGAGCGATTAAATTTAAAGTTCTGATTGATTCTGTGTCGTTATCATAGCATGTTATCATGCCTTCAAACAAGGTGAACAGCTTAGTGTCAAATTGTTGCAAAAAAAACAATCCACAGTACAAGTGCAACATTTGATATTTCTTCTGTACATAAACATTTTGTTAAATGTCAGTTGTTAAAATAAACATCCAACAACTTGAAATGTAGTTGGCACAGATTCTGCTTGCAATATATAAACTGCAGCATTTGTTTTTTGCTAAATATAGCAGTTATTATGATAAAGAAACATTTTCTGCCTTTACCCTTTTTGGCTAATAAGATTTTTTTAAAAGCATTGTTTGTTGGCTTAATAAAGTTATGTATGTTGTTCAATGTACATACAATCTAACATGTAGAATTGAAAATAACCCTTTCTAATTAACTATAAGTTTCATTGTTTGTTGGCTTAATAAAGTTATGTATGTTGTTCAATGTACATGCAATCTAACATGTAGTATTAAAAACAACCCTTTTTAATTGTTTATAAGTTTCTTTCTAAACCAAATGGTTATTTTGTAGCTTTTTTAAAAATATTTTCAAAACTCAATTATGGCCCTCTGTTGATTTTTTTCTTCTATATTATGAGCACTAGTTCAAACTATGTACAACAAAGCCAGATATCAATTTCACAGTCAGATGTGATTTTTTTTAACCGTAGTTGCAATTAATAATGGTTTTTCTAAGTATCAATTCTAAAACTAGTATCAGGGTTGCTACAAAACCTGGAATTTGACAATTTAAGCTGTAAAAACAGGGAAACCCTTGATTTTGAGAAATTTTGGAAAAAACCTGAAATTTTGAACAAATTTTATATGTAAGTAGTAAAATTTTGATTTGACATAAAAAACCTATCATATACATGAAAAAATTTGTCATCATGAAAAAAAAAAAAATTTCAAAAACACATTTAAAGTAGGGTTACAGTATCTAATGATACAAAAATGTGTACGTTCAAAAACCTGGAAGAAATTTCTCCAAAACCAGTGGCAACCCTGACATTTAAAATATACTTGATATGGTAAAAACTACTTATGGTAATACATTTAAAAAAGTTCTAACCCCCACAAATATCATTTGATTTAAAGTTTGTTTTTTTAACAGTTAATATTTGTAAAAACAGGTATACCAAAGTGGAAGAAACAATTGAAGGAACACACGGAGAGGAATTCACCAATAATATTAATTATTAGCAGTTCCGCAATCAGGTGTTGTCAGTTGATTAAAGAAGCTAAAAATTACAAGGGGGACGAATGCAAGTTTGTAACTTTGTTTGATAAATTTATTTTATATTAATTAATTTATCAAGTTTGACTTTTTCTGTAAATGGATGTTTTCTTTTACAACAGTTTTTAAACTTGTCTAAAATATTATTAAGTCTTTATTTAGATCTTAGAAAAATGAATTTCATCTAATTAATGCATAGATGCGCTTCCTTTTTTTTTGTACATTAATAAGTATAGAATTTACTTTTCTTGTTTTAAATTATACATGTTTATGTATAAAACGTTTTACTAAAAATTAATCAAATAATAATAGAATTAGGTGTTGTATTTTTTTTAGTAAAAGTATAGTGTTTTATGAAATTTTTTTCTTGTTCATCTACTGTTCACGTATTTTAGAATAATATTAAGGCCACTGCTATAAATACTTCAGGGTTGCCACACACTCAGGGAATCTCAGGGAATTTTCAAACTTTAGAAAATCTCAGGGAAACTCAGGGAATTTTGGCATTTTTCTTTTAACTCAGGGAAACTCAGGGAAGTTTTGATTTTTTCTCTAAATTTCAGGGAAGTTTTTGAAAATCTCAGGGAAATTTTTTTCTAGATCTAGAATGAGGTTTAGTTAATCCAGTTTCAATATTTTGTTCAAAGGTAGTAATTTTATTATTTAAGTGGTTATTTCGAATTTTTTTAGCCTTGCGGCTAGTTCTTCAATATTCTTAGTATTAACATTGTAGTTTTTTTAAGTTTTAAATTTATATTTTACAACAGTCTAGAGAAATGAAAGTTGTTGTTAACTATTCATTGAAAAGTTCTAATAAACTTTTTATTTTTAGTTACTTATGTAGTTTAAAAAACACTATGTTGTACTATTAGTTCTTATTTTTTAAATAATAAAGTTATTTGTTATTTGTTTACAACTACTTGTTTTCAGTAAAAAATAAAATAAATACAGATTAGTGTTGTATTACTTTTGTTAAAAAAATAGAGGTTAAATTTTTGTTTATAAATAATAATTTCAAAAGTAGTAGCAGTAATGGTAATTAATTTTAAGTTTTATTTACTGCATTCAGAACAGTTGCTAAGAAAGACATACAAGTCATAATGAAGTTATTATGTATGCATTTAAGTGAGTTCTTCATGTGAAATTATTATTATAGTATAATTAAGTTTTGTCAATCAAAATGTCAAACAAATTAAACTTTATTCTTTTATGTAGAAAGTTAACTAACAAGTTTACACAAAGTTGTGCAAAAATTTAGTTTTTAATTTTTAATTGGTTTAAACCTTTTAAGATTGAGTTTTTGAAATAAGTTTTTTTCATAAATTTAATGCAGAAGCATACACATACAACCTTCCTTTTATTATTAAAGAAGAAAAATGAGAATGAGGTATTAATAATTTGTGTTAGAAGTGAAAATTTTTTTTTAAGATTTGAAAAATACTCAGGGAAACTCAGGGAAATTTAAGGTTACTCAGGGAAATCTTTGGTCACTCAGGGAAGATTTTTTGGCTCAAAGAGTGGCAACCCTGATACTTGTTAAAGTTTTGAAAATTTTAAGTACATTTTTGATGAACTTAATTATAAGTTCAACTAAAATTTGATTCCATTGATTTCACTTTTCCATTGATTCCATTGCACGCACCTTTTCGAATATCTAAAATTATTAAAAAATATTTGTTTTTATAAAGATGTTTCTTGCTATCCCAAACAATTTTATTTTAATCAACTTTAACTCTTATATAATTGCAAGACGTATAAATTTTAAATTAGTTATACCTCTGTATTATGTGTATAAAAAAAAACTATTTTAAGCCTCTAAACCAGTTTTTCCCAAACTTTTTTTCGTAAATCCCCCTTTTAAGAAATGGAAAAGCGATGGCCCCTCCGACAATATTTCTCAAAAACTACTTTAAAATACGCTTAAGATCTTTTTATTTGATCTTCATCATCAACTCCAAAATATATAGTGTAAGATTCAAGTTATGGTCTTGTGGCCCCCCTTTTACAGCTTATGGCCCCCTAAATTTCTGAAATTTTCCCTTTAATATCTTGTATAAGTTTCAAAACCACCATTAAATACGCCTAAAACCTTTTTTCTGCTCTTCAACATCAACTCCAGAATATCTGGTGCAAATTTCAAATAATTTACCACTCACGCACCCTTCCCCTTTGTATAGCTCATGGCCCCCTAAATTTCTGTAAAGGCCCACTTTGGGAAATCCTGATCTACTCAATAATTACTTAAATGTAGACATTATGTTATTGAAATTTTGTTGAAGTTTCTAAAGCAATGTAAAAATACTAGTAAAATAAATAATTTTAACAAAATAAATGTCATTGAAACAAATTTAAGTTTTATAGAACAAGATAATAATAATTATACCTTAATGTTTTGTAATAATAAAACATATATCACAATACAAACTATAATTTTTTATTATAACCAAACTTGATATATAATCATATACTTATTAATTTTTATGATAATTATTTAAAGGACTGGAAAGTTGTTTGCAAAACATTTGAAGTTGAAAGATCAAGTGGTAAAACTGAAAAAAGACAAATTGGACTTCGCAGTTGGAACACCAGCGCGAATTTTGGAACTCTGTGAACAAGGTTGGTATATTTTATTTTATTATGTTGGTTGGTTTATTGATAAAATGTTAATTGTATTCATTAGTAAGTGCACCATCTCTGAAGTAGATTTTTAAAACAAGGTCAGGTGTAAAGTTTTGAAGTTAGATTTTTATATGCTGAATGTATGTTGTTTATTTCCAAAAATTTTTCTTAATAGAAAAATGAATGAGACATATCTTAAACCTTATTCAATATTTTTTATTGATTTGTATGAGTTTTTTATATTACAATAGTTAAACATGACATATCTCTGAAGTAGATTTTTAAAACAAGGTCAGGTGTAAAGTTTTAAAGATAAATTTTTATATACTGAATGTATGTTGTTTATTTCCAAAGATTTTTCTTAATAGAAAAATGAATGAGATATATCTTAAACCTTATTCAATATTTTTTATTGACTTGTATGAGTTTTTTATATTACAATAGTTATATATAACAATAGTTTAAACTTTTTATACCTTATTTTAATCTTAATTAAAATACTCTATTTTTAAATGATTGTTTTGTAATATTAGTTTGTTGATGATGTATTGTAGAAGTGGGGAAGTTTTATAGTTGTGATCAAGATTTAATAAAAACTTCTTTATGGGCCAGGTTCAATTGATTTTTTTTTGTAGTGATCTACAGGATCCAAAAATTTATAACCCGTTTTTAAGATCAAGACTCTGTTGTAATTGGATTCACTGTATTTAGATTTTAAAAACTTTTTAACTAAATTAAAATAATCAGTGCAGCCCAAAATCAAAACTCCCCACAAATATGCCAAATTGTTTTGTTCTCTATCATAAACTACATTAATATCTAGTGTAAGTTTCAAATTGGATTCCGTGAACCTTAAGATTTTGTGTACACAACACAAGTTAAACACAAGTGTGCTTGAGTGTTGTTTTTTTGGTACGCGTGTTACGATCAAAAAAACAAGTGTATCAGGTCAAAGCCTGGACATTAGTCGTGAGATATGTAAAACTTGCCGAGATATATATAACATATGCCAAAATTAGTGATCTACCGAATCGACAAAATTAAGATTCAGATCTATTTTTGAAATTTGGATCTGGTCGGGTCCAGATCTTAGTGATACATACTAAATCATGCAGTAGATAACTTTTTCTTCTGACTCTTAGGATGAATTTCATAATATTAACTGCTTAATTACTTGTTGACAAGCTATAAGTTTGTTCTGCTTATGCTGATCTTTTTTTTGTGAATTGTATTTACTACTGCTACACTTTTGCTCTTTGAAGTTATAGAACACTTATTCTGATTGTTTATAAGTCTGTTTTGATTGTTTATTCTTTTCCTGTTATTTTCATATACACTTACTTGTTCTTTCAAGTTTTAAAACAATAGAGTGCGTATTTTAAACACTTAAAATAAACAAGTATACAAACAGGACACTTAAACTTCTCACAAACGAAGCTAGTTGTAATTGATTACAATGAAAGAAATGTTAAATTCAAGAGAATTATCGATATCAAAGAGGTTGTTCTTAGTTTATATATATAAATATTTAACTTCTACTTAGTTTCTATACACTCCGTTTGTAATTGCACATTTTAAAAAGAAATTTAAACATTTTTTTGCACATAATTTGTTAAAATAAAAAAACTTGCTTTAATTTTCTAGAACTTTCATTAAATAAATTAAATTATAAAATTTTTTATGTTGAGTTAACAGAATTTTTTTGAATATAGTTGTTGAACTTAAATACTATGGTTATAACCAATTGAGTATACAAATTATGGCTAAACCCTATAAAGTTGAATGACATACTTTTAAAAATTTATAAACTCTCACTTCTGTCAACTAATTTTGTAATATTTTTACTTGAATTTTTTTAATGATAAGTTAAGTTGTTAGATACAATCAAAAATAGTTGTAGTTCTGTACAACTGTTTTAAGTTTTCTCTTTAATGATTTTTATGAATTATTAACAATGAACAGTTGTCTTCAAAACATTTTGATTGATCATCGTTTTCATATAAAAATTCTAATTTTTTTTTATTAGAGTTACAAACATAACACTAAAATTTTGATTTTTTGATTTTACACCTGTTTTACATTTTTCCAGGTAAAAGAACCACTGATGAAGCTGATTACAAAACATATCATTCCATCTTTTGCTACCACTGAAAAACCTAAACTCGCACTTTATTAAATTATTTAAATTATTTTTAGTGAAACTAGTTAAACTTAAGTAGGCATGTTTTTTTAATAGTGATAAACCTAAAATTGCACTTTATTAAATTATTTAATTTATTTTTTAGTGAAATTAGTTTAAGTAGGTAGTATTTATAGACAATTTCATTTGAACATTTTATAGAAAATAAATTATGTTTTAAATATATTAGCATGTATACTTTGTCGCAATATATATTAGTAGTGTTATTTATTGTTTTTTATCTTTTTCTACCACAGGTAAGTAGTTTTCATTCCTGCAAATATTTCAATAATTTAGTTTCTATATGCTACATAATATAAAACAGAGTTTCCCAAAATGGACCATCTTAGCTAGTGAGGGGGTTATAAGCTGTAAAGATGTTCTTGTATAAATTTCACAATAATTTCGAAGCTAACTTTTGATATTCTGGGTTTTCAAATGAATTAGGGCAATAATTTTTTAGTTTCTAAAAAACGGGCGCTTTGAAAATGAGTTCTGTAAACCCTGACATAGAATCACCTAACCAAAAGAGGTTAATAAAAACTACTAGATCAGATTGAAGTTATGTTTAATTTTGAATTTTAAAATAAATTGTCCATTTAACTCAGGAGTTGGTAGTCTTTTACAAGTTGAAGGTCAATTTTCCTCCAAAAGTTCCTCACAGGTCTCAGCTATTTAAAATATTTGTAATGTTAAGTAATTACAATTTTAAATCACATTATAATGAAATTATTAAGATACTAGCAATTAATAATTGTAAAATAAAAAACCTAGTTTCATATTATACTACAATTTTCATACCAACAACTCAACACAGATAATTTTAACTTGCAAAGAAATAAATTTTAGTAGAGCTATCCATTTTAGTAGACTTATATGTTATGGTAAAAACTTAACTTTCTTTTGTTTTTTTCTTTTGTTATGCAGTGTTTTAACTACAGTATTAAAAGTATTATAACTTTTTTGAAATGTAAGTACATATATAGTTAATTGCAATTAAGATATTTATCACTGATATAAATGGTTTTTCTAGTAAGTATGTTAAGGTAATTTTAAATAGTTCTCAACAATAATGTTTAGAATTTCATTTCTGAAAACATTTTTTTAGATCAAGAAAACTCTGAACCAAACTTTAAAAAACAAAAAAGGTCTATTTTCTTAAATATGGGCGTTAATATACAAGTGTGTATAATAAATCATCTAGTAGATGTATAGGAAAAATGTATAAACTCAAAAAGTGTTTGTAAATTATCAAAATAAGTAGATTTAGCTTTTTCTCAAACAGTTTTAAATTAAAAAGTTAAATTGTGTTTAACTTGGGTGTAATAACTCAAGTAGATAGTCCTTTTTATTAAATACAACGATCAATATTTTCTGACGTATTCAATATTGTTATATCATAGAAAGCTATTTGCTCTCTTACTGTATAGTTTATAAAGTTGATTTGTGCTCCCAAATATGATTCGGTTGTTTTTTTTATAAATGTTGTTTATGGCAATCGTAATTAGTGTTGCTTAATAACTAATATCATGGTTGTCACTAAACCTGGAATTTAAGAAATTTTGAAAAAAAACTGGAATTTTGAACAAAAATCTGTAATTAAAAAAAAAAGAATTCTAAAAAACCTAGAATATCAAACTATTTTTATATGTTAAGTAGTAAATTTTGAATTGGATATGAAAAGACTACCACAAAGATAAAAAATATTATGTTACCATTAAATTAATTTTTATAAAAAAAAAGTTAAGTATCATTTTAATGTTGTTATTCTACTTGCACAGATTTTAAACTTAGCTCTAAACTAAAAAGAGACCCAAAAACGTGTACTTTTAAAACCCTGGAAAATATTGACAAAACCTGAAAGAAGTTTCTCCAAAAAAATTGGCAACCCTGTAATATTGACTGTGGCAATTTTACCGTGTTTGCTTGCCACAACAAATTATTTTTTACATTAATGCCCAGGCTTTTGAAATAAACGGACACAATTTTTTATTGCTTAAACTAGCGTTCTCTACAACATTCGTACATTTAGCATAGAAGATATCCAGATTTTATTAAGGGAATAAGTGAAAATTGCATTTTCATCGTGATAAGAAATGGAAGTGCCTCAGTTATGTTTAAAGTTCCATTGTTGAAAGCTCTGCGAGTTCTAACAATTTTTTCTTTATTCCTAAATAGTCCAATTATTTTTAACTTCTTTTTGTATTGTTCATTAAATGTTCGTATTATTTACGTTGTGTAAATTGCGGTTGGTATCAAATATATACTAGTAGTTTTTGAGTTTTAAGAACACTCTTACGAACCTTATTAACTTTCTACTAGTATCTTAAGTGTTAAACTTTATAAGAAATATTTTTTACTGAGTTTTAATGTTTCTGAAATGTACTAAAGTTTGTATCATCGAGCTAGTAGTGACTATTAGAATTTTTTCATCATGTACATTTAATCACTAGTGCCTTAATAAAAAGTCTAAATTTTTTTATTGAAACAAGTTCAATGGAAATCTTTACTTCACTTGGCCTTATTATTAAATAATATTTGTCTTATTGATCTACTGATTTAGTTTACAGAACACATAGTAGCTATTGATGCCTTATATTGAAATAATTTAACTACTTCTTGCTTACAAAACGGTTGAAAATACAATTAAGCATGACACAATTAACCCAAAACAAAAGGAAAAAGGTTTTGAAAAGGTGGTGGTAGATTACAGGCTTAACAGTTTCCAATTTGTAAACGTATGCGAATATGCAAGATTAAATCATCATTCCTCTTAATACAACTTGTTTGGTAATACTGTACTTATTTTAAAGTAAAATTTTGATACTGATTTCTCATACAAAACTGTTCTACAAATGAGGCTGATAATCTCTAAACGGTATAAAACAGAAAATGTGTTTGTAACGACTTCAATATACTACAAATTTATTTATAAAACAATGATTCACTCAATTAATGATATTTATCATCAGATATAATAGATATATTGTTTTAAATAGAATCTGTTTCCAACAACAAAACATGAACAAATGTTCAAAAATATATTTTTAAATTTCACAACAAGAATCCTCAAAGTAGATAATTTGTAATCTTGTTTTTAAAAGTTATTTGTAGTCAACTCATTACTTTACTAAACTTCAACCTGCGTCAACTTTAAACAAGTTTTTATTGTAAAAATTGATTTAAAAACATGTATTCGACTGTTGCACTACAATAAATAACCTTATGTGTAAATAAAAATAAACAACAAGGTTAAGAATTTAAAAGCTAACAGGTAATGTAAACTAGTTAATAAGATAAACTACATGGGTTTGTTTGTTTTAAAACATTAACTTAGTTTCGAATAATTTATGTTAATAAAAACTAAAAAATTTTGCAGCAACAGCAGATATTTTAAATCTACAAATAAACTAAATAAAATGCGTACTTCTCAAGGTATGAAGAGAAATAATTATAAACTGTTCATTCTTTCTACACATACTAAACTAAAAAAAACAGCATAGAAAATACTAGGTTTTTATTTCGATTAAACTTTAATTACTTGATATCTTTATTATATTGAATATGTTTTTTATTTTTTTAAGTTCAATATTTTTTATACTAGCTTCAATGTGTAATAGTCTATAATTCCTTAAGCAATAGAGCTTTCCAGTATAGTTTAAACAGAAACTCTAAAAGTTTTTATTTTTCTCTAAAGACTTAAAAAAGTTTAGGACATATTTGAATGAAATACTCTTGTTAAAAAACAAAATTTTAATCTTTTAGAACTATATCTAAGCATATATATACCTTTAAGGTCTAACTTTTCGCACTCCTTAAACTAAACCTGCAGAAAGTCTTAAATGAGGTAAAGATTTTTACACAAACAACTTTTATAAAACTTTTTAGTATACAAATTATAAGTAATAACACTTATTCAAAAATAAGATAAACTTTGGACTATGAAAAGCTTGATGGATAAAAGTTTGATAATTTAGTTTAAAGTACTAATTAAAATTTAATAAGGCCTAAAATAACAACTTTAAATAGGTTACAGTGTACGCAAATTATTTTATCTAAACTTTTGTTGTTAGAAGCAATTTATATCTTGACAAAACCTTAAAAGGTATCCGTGGTGTGCGACTCGATAACCAAAAGGCTTTTTTGTACAATAGGTCTTAGAACCAATCATTTTGAGCGTTTTTTTATCTATCAATAAACTAAAAATATTAATAAACTAATAAATAAACAAAAGTTTTGAAAGAAGTTTCTTTCAATTAAAGCCAAGAAACACAGGTATAGTAGGTAGTCATTTTTACAAAAGAAGTTATTAGTTAATAATAACTTATTAAGCACTTTGCATAGTAGAAACTTTTAAAACCTTTCTAAACTATTTATACAAAACAATAACTCACAAGATATTTTTTTTTACATAAATGCTATCAATCATTGTTAATTAGTTATAATTGAAACTAAATAAGAGACCTTTTGAAAACTTCAAATTGAATTAAAGAATATTTTATCAATAATTAAAACACTCAATTAACAAAAAAAACAATAAAATACTGACTTTCTAACTAATTAACTTTTTATTTATCTTGGACATGACGTTAAACTGTTCTGGTGTATGACTTGATGACCGAAAGGTTTTTTTGTTCACCAGGTCCTTGGACCAAGCTTTTTGAGAGTATTTTTTGTTGTTCAATAAACAATAAGTATAAGCTTTTATTTTGATATTCTTTAAGCTCTGATAGAATTAAATATTTTAAAACTTTTTTTTAACTACATAGTAAGCTACATTAATTAGTAATTCTCAATTTTTAGTAAAGAGTTGTAAAACTTGTTTTAAAAAGTAAAGCATATTGTAACTAAAATTTGTTTTGCAATAAGGTTTACATCAAAAAATAAGCGTTCATAGTTATGGTCAAAGGACCTGGTATTTGAAAATAATTACTCTTGGGCATAATTCCACTGGAAATTATACTTTTAATCTGAAAACTTAGCTACTCTAGCTGCTGGATTAAGAAGTTACACATAAAACAGCTTGTTTTGATGCACTAAAAATGGTTTCTAACTGATAACTTGATACAATATATCGAGGTAATAAATAATTAACAATTTATACTTCGTTATAAAACTGTCTTTGTTAAGTAAAGTTTGTAAATACTGGTTTCTTAAAATCTTTATCTTTTTTGGCTTGCAAACAAAATTAAATATTAGTCCTGTAAATTACACATAAAGCTCCAATTTATTATTTAAAGTTATACATAAGCAGGGCTTGCTTTATAATTGGAAACTAATTTTAAGCTATACTACTTTTTTTTTTGGTTCTTATTTTCAAAATTCATTTTTTTCACTTTTGTTATTTAAATTAAGTATGATACCCGTTTGTAATTCATAAAAAGGTTAATGAGATTATTTGCTTTTTGTAGTTTCCCTCTTAAAACTTTCTTAACTTAGTAAGATGTAAAAGTTTAGTAAGTGCTCAGTTTATTTGTGTAAAAACTTTTTTCTTGTCTTTTTTTAATTTAAATATAACTAATGCAGCAGAATATTTTTGTTCATAAAATTAAATACAAGTACTTCGTCTTTACAAGCAAAAAGAGATCTTGTCCCGGACAAGATGCTAAAAAGTATCCGTGGTGTGCGACTCAATAACCGAAAGATTTTTCGTGCACCAGCTCTTAGGACCAAATATTTTGAGCGTTTTTTGTCGTTTCATAAACAGTTAGGAATAAATTTGCTCTGTTTTTTAACAAATCTTAATAACATAGTTAAATTTTACGATTCGGACTTGTATTTTGCAACTATTTTAACAATTATTTTAATAATATCTTTAATTTACTTAAAAATTTAAGTTGAGAGCTGTAGTTGTTTAACTTAAAGCCAAAAGAATGAAATTATTTCTAAATAACAACTGTTTTGAAGTTTGTACTTTTGCAATTTTGAAATTTTAGTTAAATGATCTTTTTAACATCTGATTAACGAAAAGTATTTCTATACATCAGGTCATTAAACAATATTTCTGATTGCTTTTTTGTGTTTACTAAATAAGTGTATTTTTATATAAGTATTTTTACTAGTATTCTGTGTAAAACTATATAAAGTATATAAACTTGTCTACTTAAACCGAAATAAGACAAATTTGTGCTTTTAATTGTATTATATTTGGGTATAATGTTCTTTAAGTATAAACATTTTGTACAAGACAATTGTTCAAAAGTGCTTGTTGTGCTTATTTAAAAGATGAAAACAGGCTTCTTAAATTTTATTACTTTTTTTGATTATGTTTTTTTTATTTTTGTTTAACATTAAATAAACTTGTTAACTTTTCTAGTATAAGATAGAAATAATGATAAAAGTAAAATGTAAACTTCTATAAGCGTTTGAGTTTACGTATTAAAGTTTTTTAGTATATTTTGTCGTAAAAATGAACATTTACCACTTTAATTAATTTTTCTTGGTGTTCTAGTCTCGACAAACGTTGAAAACTCAAGTCTGTACTTTTGTAAAAAAACAAAACTTTTTTTTAAACCAGCTTAATAAATATTCGAGAACTTGACTTTTATAAACTTTTTCAAACTATTTAAAATCTCAAAATAGTAGCAAAGTAAAACAGTATTTTTCCGAAAAAAAAGAACTTATTTTAAATTGTAAAAAAAATTTGCTTATAACTTAGATGTGTACCGCCAAAAAAACATTAAAATATATTTTTTAATATAACAACAAAAGATAAGTCATAAGCTTGTTTTGGTGTTTT
Organism: Thalia democratica; assembly: GCF_965202585.1. Classification (NCBI taxonomy): domain Eukaryota; kingdom Metazoa; phylum Chordata; class Thaliacea; order Salpida; family Salpidae; genus Thalia; species Thalia democratica. Next base: position 326,857 of record NC_139169.1, read on the forward strand.
AAAAACTCTGTTTATTATTTATTACAAGCGTTTGATTAGCTTTCGTAGAAAGTTTGATTGAAATGTTTATTTGAAAACATTCAATCTCATTTTTAAACATGATGAATTTGTTATAGACACTGTATCAATATAACTTAAATTATTTTACAAAGTTTTAGAGCTTATTTAAATAAAAGTGCAAATAATCAGTTTTGTTTCGACTAAATATCTAAACTTGGTGTTAAACCGTTATATTTTTTTTTGTTTTTAACCCAACTTGAATATTTTAATTTATAATCATACCTATTTTTAAAAGTACAAATTTTTTCTTAGCGCTTATGTAGCCTAAAGGTTTTAATGCATGATGATTGCTTATATGTTTATCCGTTTTTTTTCAAACTGCGAAACTTTATACAGAGTAATTTCAAATCACGATCTTCAAGTGTTTTTACAATTTGATCGAAACTTGTACGAACAAACTTTGAACCTTTTTCAGTTTTTGAAATTAAGAAATCTTTTATAACATGTTTTTTTGTTAACATATCTCTTACAGATATGTTAACAAATTTACTTTTCATTGAAATAGTTTTTGTTTTTATGCTTGTTTAAAATTTAAACAAATATAAAAAATAATACAAAAATTTGTAAAGATAAACTTTCATTTACTAAAATAACTTTTTTTTTAAATAATATCTGTATTAGTTTTGAAAACTTTTAAGAAAATAGCTTTAATTGCTATCGAGTTAAAAAACTATGAAAATTTTTATAAATTCATTATTTATTAGGAGTTTTGTAACATAAGAGTCAAAATTGTTATGTCGGAGCCACTCATGCATAACTCTCGTTTTTCCAAACTTCTCTCATTTTAACAACTTTTTTTGAAACTTTCATTTTGAGTGGTTTATTAGCCAATAGATTGAAACCATTGAGTTAACTTGTAACTACTTTTTTTTCAAAATTGTTTATATTGTATATTGTTTTCAGTTTTAAGATTCTTTATAGGTTTTTTTTCTTCTTCAGACAATTTTATATAAACTTTTTAATGATTGTAAAAAAATTATAAAATATTTTTTTATAAACAAGAAAAGTTTTAGACTTTTAATTAAAAAAATTTATTAGACTTTTTTGTTTCCGTTATTATATTAACTATTGATAATTAAGAAATTTTATATTTTGTAAAAAAATTTACTAGCTTAAAAAACTTTTAAAAAATTCTAAATAAATACTTAAAATAATTTTTGTTTAACTTTGTTCAATATTTTTTATCAATTAATAATTGAAAAAACAAGCTTGTAATTTATAAAAGAGATCGGGAAGTTTATTAAAAGTTATACAAGAATTTTACATGTGTTTTTTTTGTGTAAAAATAGTTGTTAAGTATATTTTTGATTAACCTAAAATACTACTGTTTATATATTCTATTTATTTTAGCATGTTCTAGTTAAATAAAATGGATGAAATTAGAAAGTGCCCAGATAAGTTAGTTTTATTTAATCTTTTACCAGTTTTTAATATACTTACTAACTGTTAATTCTAAAATCGATAAAAATACGAATTCTTTAAAATTAGTTCTATACATACAAACGATATACTGTTATTTATCTTAATTTTTTCCTGATTTTAACAGTAAAGCTTAAAAAATTTTATTCAAAGAGTTAAGTAGATAATATAAAAACAAGTATTTGTATTTATTTAAAGTTTTCAAAAGTTCTTAGAAATACCAAGAGTTTTACAAAGTTTTATCGCCAAAATTTTAAAACGAAATGAATAACAAGTACGATTATTAAACACCTAAAAAATCAACTTTTATTCAGTAAATTAAGAAGTACGAAAACACTTGAATATATAAAAATAACTTTTATTCACTTTACTATTAAAACACGGTTAAATAAAATTGCTAAGAAAAATACTGAAAAAAAAGTTTGTAGCATAAAATAAACATATTAAAACTAGTAACCCTCACTAGCAAATTAAATAGAATCTAGTATTCTTGAAATTTTTTTTTACAGCTTAAATGTCATTTTTATTTAGTACACAATAAAAAAACAACTTAGGTATAATTTTCCATCATACTTCTTCTATTTTCTTTGGGAAAAGTAAAGTTTTTTTTTTAACTAAACACTATACAACTTTGTATTAGATGGACACCCTTATAAACCTGTGAAAAAATAAAACTAAAAAAAAACTTTGCTTCCACATTTAAGGATAGTTTTAACAATATTATTTTAGATGGTACCCACATGAAGCTTTCAAAGACAACTGCTGTCCGTGTTCGGAATGTCCAATCCTGGAACACGATCAGGAGAACCTGGAGAAAACCCAATGTCTCGAGCAAGCTAACATGGGAAACATCGAGCACGGTTTTGCCTGCAACGCCAAAAATATATCGTTAGTTGATAATAGAGTTCATTTGAAGACAAAAAAGTAAAAGTTTGGTCCCAGGACTTTTCGGTCATCACGGACACCTTTTAACAACTTGTCCAGGACTGATTTTAATTTAATAAGATATAGTTAAAAGACTAAACGCGTTCTTATACGCAAGAAAAAACCTTGTAGCAAATAAAAATGTAGTAAAAACTTTCTCAAACATTTGATAATTATTATTTTAATTAGAAAAGTACTACATTTTTCTACTGTATGATGCACTTGGTTTTTTTATTTTAAAATTTAACAAGTAAACAACAACTACTGCGAAGGGGTTATCACTTAAATTTATTATTTTAGTATTTAGAATTTTCAATACATATACATTTTTTTTTCCAAAACTTTATAAATACAAAAACAAGCAGTGTTTTAATTTCCAGTAGCTTTTAAAAGTTTAATGAAAGCTGTTGATATTGAAAGCTATATTTACCAATATCAGTTACAAAGAGTTGTTAAAAGATCAAAACTTGCTTTTAAGTATTAATTTTTTTAACCCAAAATAGTGTTTTTTTTTTTGTTACTGTAAGTATATCTTAACACAGTTTTAGAGTTGTATAACCATTTTAGAACAAATTCCAGTTTAGTTTAATTATTATCGTATATTTATCCGAAAAACTACATATACCTTATAAGCAAGAAACCGTAATATACATAAATTATTCAAAACTTAACAAATAATCAATATTAACATCAACATTTCCAAGGTCAACTTTATTAACTGAAGTCTAATAATATAAAAAATACTGACACTTTTATTACAGGATTTTTTTTTACTTTAAAACTGACTGTTAAAAAATACTTCCTTTATTTGAGAATCTTTTTAACTAGTTACTAAAATATGAAACATACTTTTTTAAGGTTTGCTACTTTGTATAATTGTTTTTTTCTTTAAGTTATAGTATTTATCAAGTTACAATCGTTTTAAAAATAAGGCTTTTTATAAAAATAGAATTGGTATAAAAATTTGTTTTTTGCTGACTGTAAAAACTTTTTAATATTTGGTTCTATATTTTCAAGACTACTTTTTTTGAAAGTACTTTAGAATATAAAATAAAACCTTTTAAAATAGCTTATTGTGAAACACTTTCTGTTTCTGATTATACAAACATATTTTATAAAAACAATTCAATTTTATTTTCATACAATGTACTATTATTTTTAGATTTTGCAAACCTTGGTGGACCTTAGATGAAGTTACTAATCAAATTACTGAAGTCACTACAGCAGGTTTTATTTTAATTTAAAATTAAATGCTTGATAAGCATTTCATAGGTTTTCACTGAGCTTAATCAAATGTTTCCCGTTTTAATAACAAACTTTAACATTTTACTTCATCCATGAAAACAGTTTTTCACGATACGACTGTTTTCTAACTTTAAATATTTTTTAACTTTGTTTCAAGTTTAGTCTTTAAAAGTAAATTAACTTATAGATGTATGAAGAAACTTCAACAGTTCAACATTAACTAACATTTTCAACAAGCTCGCTTAACTTAAAATTCAATTCTTTATTAATAGTATTTTCTAAACATCTATCATAATAAAAATTATTACTGTTTATACTATTTTTGTTTGATAAGAAATTTTCTAGGAATCTTCAACGAAACAGATCAAGAAAGAAAAGAAGCTTTTAAAACGGTTGCATTCATGTTCCTAGGTTTGTTTTTTAAACTACTATATTATTCAAAATATTTGCTTAACTGATATACTGTCATTATCAATACAAATACGAAATACTTTAAGGTTTTTTGCAATATAAATTATAACTATAAAACAAATAAACATAGGATTAGGTCCTGGACAAGACATTAAAAGGTATCCGTGGTGAGCCACTCGATAACCGAAAGGTTCTTCGTGCACCAGGTCCTAGGACCAAATATTTTGAGGTTCTTTCAACCAATTAAGTACAAAAACTTTTTTAGAACCACTAGATGCAGACATTATAAGTGACTCGTTTAAAATCAAATTGACACTTGATAAAGTAATAAAGTCAAACAGCAACTATGACCTACATATTATTTAAACATTTTCACATCTGCAATCTTTATTGAACATTATCCTTCACCAAGTTAATATATTACAACTGAAATATTTGTACTTTCACTAGGTGTCGCAGTGTTTGCCATGGTAATAGCCATCTTCGTTAAGCACAAGATCAAGTACAAACCTCCCAACCACCAATCCAGTCAGAACCAGAACTCTACCACTTTCTCTCAGCAGTCCCACCTCCCCCTTTCAGATTCGGGGATTTCCCACGAAGCCTCGCTTACCACGAGGTTGCATGGCAACGAACTAAACAGCATCCAATCCAGAGGTTGGTTTGTTAACAAAATAACTCTTTAGTAATTTTTTTCCAATCTAGTATAACTAGGAGATTATACTATCGCATAATCAAGATTATGAGATTGTCGTAAAAACATTTTGTAAAATAAATACTAACCATTAGGTTTCTGCATTTAAATATATTTTGTAATTTTAAGTCTAAACAAATACCAATTAAAGTTTATCGTAGTCATTTGTGTAAACATTCAACAATAGTTAAAACAAATCATATTTTTCACTGCATGTTAAAACAAATCGTATTTTTCACTGCATGTTAAAACAAATCATATTTTTCACTGCAAATTAAAAAAAATCATATTTTTCACTGCATATTAAAACAAATAATACTTTTCACTGCATGTTAAAACTAATCATATTTTTCACTGCATGTTAAAACAAATCGTATTTTTCACTGCATGTTAAAACAAATCATATTTTTCACTGCAAATTAAAAAAAAACATATTTTTCACTGCATATTAAAACTAATCATATATTTCACTGCATATTAAAACAAATAATACTTTTCACTGCATGTTAAAACAAATCATATTTTTCACTGCATGTTAAAACTAATCATAATTTTCACTGCATATTAAAACAAATCACATTTTTCACTGCATATTAAAACAAATCATATTTTTTATATTAAAATCAAATACTTGATACTCTTACACAGCTGAGACAGACGCGTTATGCACTGAAATAACCGAAACAACTTTCCTGAAAAGCAAAAATTCCACAAGTTAGTTTGCCAATTTAAAGTATTCAATTTAAGCAACGTATTCAGACTTTCAGCTCCAGACTTTCAGCTCCATACTTCCTCATCGATGCTTCCTATGAATAAGTAAACATCATTGAGCATCTTGAATGACACCGATAGTTTACGTATCAACACTTTACGCAATTTTAAATACCAAATAAGATTTGTTTGTCAATAATAAAGTTTATGCAAAACCTTAAACTTCTTGAAGAACAAAACTATTTCTTAAAGTTTTATAGTTTGTTGGCAGCCATGCTTTTTTTTTTTTGATTTATGTTTTTTTTTTTAAGTTTTACACTAAAGTACGCAGCTCTTAATTTTAATTACAAATATACAAAAAACTTAAGATATAATTAAGCTTTAAACTTGTTCTTGTTTTCTGTTCAATTTTCCTTTCATGACATATATACCAACTTAACTAATTTGATCTAGCAAAAAACTATCTACGTTAAGCCATTAAACAAAATTAAATGGTAATAACAAATTCTCGTATTCAAATTTTAACCTAATAATATAAAAGTCAAATTCTGCGAACTTTTAATAATCATAAAAGCATAAACTTCAAAGGTTTGCGGTTTTTATTTTGAAGTGAAAATTAAACTGACAAAAAGCCATTTTGTTTAATAATGATAAACAAATTTTATGATCAAGAAGTAATTGAGTTTAAAGGTCTGATTTTCACAAAAAAATCAAAAACAATGATTTTAAAAACTCTTACAAAATATGCTTGTTATCTTAATATACTCTAACATAACTGTTTTTTGGTTTTAATATACCTTAATTAAAGGTTGTAGAAGGATTTGATAAGTAAATACTTAAAACAAATTTTTTGAGATAGTATATAAAATTCGCACTATTCTTTTTTTCTTGTTAAAAAACAAACAAAAAATGTTTAAGCTATATATTATAGTTCTTAAAATATTAACTAAATATGTTTAAACTATTTTAATACATCATGCATCTTAAAAAATTACCATCAAACCATGTTAATAGAAAAATTTTATTTTTAAGTAAAATGTTCAAAAAAAATTTCTATCAACTCTTAAACGTTTACAAAGTTTTAGAGGTTTAAATTGAATTATTTTAGCATAGATGAAAAATAACACTTTCAGATACAAGCTGCTCAATTCGTTAACATCGTAAAAGAACAATTTTGTTTTTAAATATTACGAAAATTACTTTACAGCAGGAAAGCTTGTCTAAAATAATGTACTCCTAAGTTTTCGGTTGAAACTGTAATATTAAGTAAGTAGCAACCAGAATGTAAACCTTCGTAGAATAATAAATTGAATTAAGATAGGACAACTAGTAAGTAAATATTTTCATCAAAAAACTCCGTCGATGGTGCTTCATAAAGTTATTTCTTGTTATAACAAGGTATCTTCTTGGTAACTAAAAATTATTTTGTATAAAAACTCTCATTTTAAATTCATGGATCTGAAAATCATTATTATTATAGTTTTATTTCTTCACAGATTTCACTGAAGACTTCATCAGCGACCCGATGAGCAGCAAACGTGTTGGTGACGTAACAATGAATAGCAAATTTGATGATGACGTAACAAAAGAACCTCTGAAAGACATAACCAACACTACGTCGCAAAACCACCACAACGTTTATGACGTTATACACATTGTTAATGAAGGTTGTTGTTCTAACAATTGATTATAGAAAAATATTAGAAATTTTACACATTATTGTATAAATATAATTAAAGACAAAAATACTTTTATAAATCTTAATTTTTTGCTTTTTTGGATTTATCTTGCAGCTAAATGATAGGCTTTTTAAATATATCTTTAGGTGAACTTTTCAACTTATATTTTGATGTTAAAAACTTTCATGGCTTTAAAATCAAAATAAAGTGCATCTGATGAAATAGCTATACGAAAATTACTAATCAGGCATACAATCAAGTTTAATAATCTTACGATGTTCTTTTTTTAATATACAATAAAATCAAATAGTATTTTATTAAGCTTTATCTAAACAAACTATATTGAACTTATACTATTGAAAAGTTAAACTTTAGGGTAACTTTTGTATTTGTGATCAAATTTACTAATCCGCAGTTGAGAAATCGGCCCTGCTTTCTGAAAACTGCGACCTGTCAACCGTGATAATGGGCGAATCGTCCAAAGTTGAAGAAAAAACTGAACAAGTCTTCCATCCTGAAATTTGCACAAAACCAGGTAAATAAAATCTTTGTTACGTAACAATTCAACAATAACGTTGAATTGTGAAGAAAAAAAGGTTGCGGAACACCTCTGGATTTTATAAGTTTTTAATACTTTTCCAAAAACTTCCAACAACCACCTTCATTGATTTTTGTTTTCAATTTAGAACAATTTATTTTGCAATTTCTCACCAACGCTCTGATATGGATGCGAAGTGACAGCTTCTTGTTTGTTTATCAATCTCAAGGCTGGTGTTTGTTTACGATTGTTTTAAATTTTCCACCAACACCCATGACGCTCATTGTGTTTGAAAAATAAAATTTAAATTCAACTTGATATAATTACACTGGTTTTTCTCGCAAAATTTTCACATTCGCACCAAAAATAGAGTATTAACGTTGCTTTTATTACTTTGAACAAATCGATTTTAAAATTAATTTCTTTTATTTTCAACATTTTATAAGAGTAGGAAGTACTTTTTAAATGTGTTTGTAAATAAAAAGTACTTGGTTTAAAAGTAAGATTTTCTCCGTTTATTGCATTATAATATAATTTTTTAAAACTAATGTTTTCAGTAAAAAAAAACTTTTAGTTAAATAAAAATTAAGATTTTTTGTTTTAAATAAAATTGAAACTTTTTAACTGACCAACGGTTTTTTTTTTTTAACCCTGTTTCAAAAACTCATAAGATGTACAGAAAGTTTTTTTTTGATTATTAAAAAATAAAAGTTTAAAAACTGTTTAAAACAAAAAATAAACTAAAAATACATCATTGAAAATTTTTAATCAATTAATTAATATTTTAATATTTATTGAATTTTCTGTCTAGATAACGAGCTGACTAAATATATCGATTGATCTCGCTGATTATCTTTTGGAATATTTTATTAAATATATTACTATTCACTAATACGCATAATGTCAGTTTTGCAACTCTAACATTTTTTCAAGGTTTATGTTTTGAATTTTTAATTTGTTTTTAAACATTCAATGCTAAGACTTTTTTTTGTGTTTTTTAGTATTCAGGTTAAAAAATTTGAAAACGTTGAACTTAATCAAATCAATATTTAATATTCTTTTGAACTCTGAGTACACTTAAGTGTCAAATAGAAACAGGTATGGAAGTATTACAACAAGAATTTATTTTTTTCTTAACTAAAGTTTACTATATTTTACAAGGACTTAAGGTTAGCGTTAACTATAAGCTTATAATAAATTATCTTCTAAGTTAAGTTGTTTAAAGTTCTGTTTTGATTGTTTAATCTTAGTTTTATTTAAATTTCTTTTTTTTCTTTAATTATCATTTTCATGATTTTATTCTTTTAAGAGTTTATTTTACAAACTAAGTTTCGGTCAAAGACCTCGTCAGTGCTTAAAATCTTATTCAACTAGAATATTATTATTTTTATTTTAACTTAAATTAAATTCAAATTTGAATATTTTAGAAATAACAACTGAGACGCCTCAAACTTGTTCAGGATTCCCAACAACTTCAAAAGATTCGTCCCAGCAATCGACAACTGACGAGGAATGTTCGAATACCGAATCTTCAAACGAAACTTGCAACTATCCTCAAAGTTTGTTCACATATCTGATTTATATAAATGAACTCAAGTAACTATTTTAAGCTTGCATGTTTTAATAATTAAACACATTTTTTTTTTAAATTAACACTTTTCTGGATAGACTAGTCTGTATTGTTTTGTTTAGTATAACAATACAATAATGAATTTTAGATTTAAAATTTAATACATCTTAGCTTAAATGATAAATGTAATTTTTCAATTTCAAACTTCAGAAAATTCTCGTTAGCTTTTTAGTGTGTTATTCATTAATCATTTTATTATCCGTTTTCAAAAAACAAAGCAAGAGTTAATGAAAATTATATAGCGAATGTTTTCTTTTGTACAACTATAATCGTTATATATAAGTTAGAGCTCGGTAGTTTCATTATTATTTTACATTTTCATAACCAAAATATTAAAACAATTTAAACAGACAGTTTAGCAAAACAGGCACCTTCATTTCAATTAATTTTAACGTTTCTAGTTTTAACACTTTCTGGCAACAAACACACTTTTTTTTTCGGTTTTATGAAGTCTCGAAAATCTAACTTATCTGTAAATATTACAACACCATTTATTTAAAATGCTATATATATTTTGAGAATTTCTATAAAGATTATACGGTTAATAGTTTAACTTCTTTGTAATTTTTGTTTTATAGTTATTTTTTTAACTAAAAACGATTGCTCGATTAACTGAAATGTAACGAGCTTGTTTAAATAAAAATGTGCAAACTAAATATAGATAGGAAAGATTGTTATGTGCAGTTACGATTTTATTACTTGAAAGTCTCGTTAGTTTTTTTTTACCGAAACATGGTAGTAAATAAAATATTTAATTTGCACATTTTTATATAAATAATAATCGTTTTTTTAATTTTCTTAATTTAAAAGCCAAGTTGTGAATTCTGTTTTTTTTGAAGTTTAACAAAAAACTGAGTGCATTAAGCAAGTTTAGCAATTTTAGCAAGTTTAAGAAGTTATGAGTTTATTTATAATGTTTTGCAAATTTAACAGAGTATGTTAAATGAACCAGTTGTTGCTTATTTTGACTCACAGCTAATGTAACACGCGTCGCAGCTTTTTCTACCAAATGTTTGTGTTTCAAATCTTCTAAATCTATAAATTATTTGTGACAAAAATCAATCGTTTCATAAGTTTCTTTAGAAACAAAAACTTTATTTTTGTTTATTAAATTTTAAGAGTGTTCTTAATAAAGTATAAGCAAAGTTGCATAAATATCTACGGTATTATAAGTGTTGAGTATATTTAAACCATATTAAGTTTAACTTCTCAAAAATCTCAATACATTAAATTTAAATGAATTAAATATTCATACTTATCTAAATTAAATTCCACGTTCATTCTCTAAATCTTATTACATGTACAGCATAAAAGTACCTTCATATGCATAAAGCGATTGTTAGTATTTTTGAAATATTCATAGTTTAAAATACAGTGTGCAATTCAAACTAAAAAATATTTAAAGCACAAATAAATACAACTTAGTTACTCAACTTGTATTATGCTTTAAATGTTAATTATGATAAAGAAAAATATTTTTTAAATGACGCATACAACCTTGAACAAAACATTTCAATATTTGTCCAAAAGTAAGCATTTGATATTTGTTTAATTCAATTTATAACATTTTTTTTTAATAACAAAGTTATTAGAAAATTTTTCCACTGTTTGTATTAGCAATAACTTTAATCAAAATGTATACATATATTTTTCTAAGGTTTCAATAAGATTTTTATAGTTCAATAGGTATTTTATGCAGTTTCTCTTCTTAACTTACTTTTCGAAGTTGGTACAACAATACTTTAATCTTCTAACAAAATTTTGTTTTTAAGTATACAAATATGAAGCTGTATTATTAGACTATTAGTACATATTCCTGATAAAATTTATAATTTCTTTTTACTTTTAAACCTCTTCTTTGCAAAAAAAACTTCAAAGAACCTCATTTAAACAAATCGATTGTATGAATAAATAAACGCTTTTTGTGTTATAGTGGACAGATTTTATTAATAATTGAATTTTTTATTTTAATTTATCTTTGTCTATAGTTTTTTATTCAAAACTGATTAACTTAAGTAAAACTACCTATATATTTTAGTAGACAGACTTGAACAAAAGTATAAGATAGATAACCAGCTATCTATTTTTCAACTTTACTTAAAGCGTTCTTTACTTTTCATATAACAGAAGTGTTATAACAGAATAAATATAATTTAATTGCTATACTAGATGTTCCTAAAAAATTAAAACAAGTAATAATATTAAAAATCATTACTGTTAATTAAACTTGACAAGTGCTGACCAAGACGTTTTATGTCGTTTAATAAACAAATCCTAGTAAGACGTTTAAAAAGTATCCGTGGTGTGCGACTCGGTGATCGAAAGGTTCTTCGTGCACCAGGTCCTTAAAGCAAATTGTTTTAGTTTCGTTATTTATTTGTTATTCAACAAACAAATTACTAGATAGTAGTAATTACTAAAACACTCTGTATACGTATGATGAACATATACCTCCATCATGTTTAAGTATACATTTTTCAATTATTTTTTACCTGATACAGAGTCGCCTGACACGGTTGACGAGAAGACGTCGGAAGGTTCATCAGGAGACGAAGGTGACATATTAAGGTCCACAATACCGCTCCTAGTGGTCAAGCCCCAGAGGAGGTTCGAAAGCAGGTTGAAAGGTCCCGACAGTCTCCTGTGACGTAACAATGTAGTTGAAATCCATGTTATAAAGTTATTAAGTTTAATTGAAAAAAATATTGCAAAAACACCCAAAAACGGCAAAATTTGTAGAAAGAATTATAATTTTTTTTTTTGTAAAAAAAAATATTTTAAAATCTAATAGCATTAAGTTTGACCACAAAGAAAAGCTTTTAATAAACGAGATAATCAATAATTTCTTGGTTGTTTTTGCTCGCACAGAAAAAAATCAAATTCGAGATTTTACTTTCACCTTGGCGAAAGTAAAAATTTATTTTGTGTTTTCTTTGCGTTTGTTTACTGTGGTTTAATATCGTCATTAGAAGTTTTTTGTTTATTCTTTCACCACAGAACTTTCCCGTCACAAGGTGTTTGTGTTCAAATATGCCGGGAAAAATTTGGTTTGTGACGTCATAAGACTTTCTGTGTTTTGTCTGATAATTTTCAATCCATTGCAAAGTATTCAAGTTGTTAAATTGATTTTATAGTTGCAAAATCACACAAAAAAGACTTTACTGTGTCGTTTCACATTAGACATTTACCAAAAAAAAATTGGTTGTCCAAAACATTAAACAACAGTTTGTCTTTCAAAGAATGAGTTGGTAGATAAGCTACTTCTCATTTTTTTTCAACTATATCAAGATACTTCAACGCGAAAAATCACATCTACTGAAATATTTACGCAAATAAAAAAAAATTGTGCATTTATATAACTATTGTTTTCTTGAAATGAGAAAAAAAACAAGTTACATAAGAACAATGTGAGTCATATATCGGAGAGAGAAGAAACAAGAGTGGTCAAGATATTTCTGCTGGGTTATGCAGAAGATGACTCATTGTTTTATGTTTGACTCATTCTATGCATCGTGGCACGTTAATATATGTGTGCAACTTTGAAAAAATTGAAACTGTTTTTGATTTGAAAAAAATTTCAACCTTACAAACTTAAGCTGTAAATTACTTGTAAAGTAGATTATAAGAAAAAATTTACATGGTGACAAATGAGTCATGAGTTATCTTTTAAATATTAACTAAAATAAAAATTTAATTTTGCTTTAAAATCTGCAACAAAAATTAGGTTTTCTTGCTTGCTGTTTTGAAAATTTTGTTTTCCTTTTAAATTGTGTCCCCACTTTGACTCTTATTATTTCATAATGAGGGCATAACAGCAGAAGGATTTTATGACGTCATAATACCAGCTCACTGTACGTATTCGTTTGATACGTTGCAAGTATTGAGAGAAAAACCCAAATCAGAAAAAGGTTCGGATTTGTTTGTAGCAAATTAAAACTAAAACAGAATGTTTGTTGTAGTCTTTATGAATGTTATGTCTATTAATCACTTTTGTACAAAAAGTTTTCGGCTTTCTCTTTTTTTTTAACTTACCAGAATTTCGGAAAAGTTATTACACAGAACAAGTCAAATCTCAAACTTTCACTACATACTTAACTAACTATACTTCTCTACTACAAGTTTTGCTTTTATTTTTCTTGTAACTATCATGGTTGTGTCAACTAAGCTGTTTTGATTTTTTCTTTCTAATTCAAATACGTTTTGTTAACAAAAAAATGATTAAGAAGTGAACAGATAAACTAAAAACAGTTTTGTTCTTCAAGTTTACAGCATCGATAAATAAAACGTCAGTTCCCGGATGTAACTCTTTTCATTCATTTCGTCCATATTTAAATATATCGACACTTTCCCGATCTTAGTAAATAGTTTTAATCTTTGTAAACACATTTTGTATAAACTTTTAAAGTCTGTATTGTGCTTTATTTTGAATTTGTGCCACCATAAATAATAATTTCAGTATAAACTCTTGATAATTGTTTTACTAATCGGCAACGTCTAGAACTTGTTTTTTGTGGTTTTTATATAAAGCGTTAAAACTTTGAATGTTCAATAATGAAGTGTTTGTAGATATTTCTTTTGCATTCTAAAATTTGTAACATTTTCTTTGACCCTAGAACATCAGTTAATTTGTTGGCATTTTCGGAGAGGGTTGTTTTTTGTGGTTTCTATATAAAATGATTAAACATTTTCAAAGATTAAACAAAATGTAGATGTGGTGTGTATGCTGCTATTTAAGTTGCAGAAAAGCAAAAACACTTGAAACTTTAGTCTGCGTTGATATTTGTGTGAACTTGGGTTTGCAGTCTGCACTTGAACAAGTCAAAACAATTTATTTGAATTTTCTTTGAATTTTTTTCAACACAGTCTGCACGATCGGCAAATTCGCATAAACATTTCACTGAACATTTTATGAAACTGATATTTTAAACAATAACATCTTGTGAATAAAAAAAAATTCTTCTAACTTGTAATAACATGTCTTCCATTGTAAAATTTATACAGTGCTACTTATTGTAAATAACAAATTTGTCTTCTTAAGTGTTTCTTACATATTTTTGTATCAACAGTTTTCGTTGTAATGAGATTACTTGGAGCTTTTTTTTTAATTTTGATATCGTGAATTTAACTATTGTATCGCATGAAGTAACTGTTGTTTATTTTTTGTTTTCTTTTTTACACGTGGCAATTTTTGTTTAAAATCAAAACAAAACAAACCAAAACATCAAAGACAATAAAAATGTTTACAAACTTTTTTACGAACCCTGTCAATTTGTTTTTGCTAATTTTAACTGAAACCTTTTTGAACTTCTAGATTAAAAGCAAACTCACTGATATTTAACATACCATGAACTTTATTTATTTTTATTTATATTTAATTACTCAAAGTGCTGCAATATGTGATTTTGTTTCTATACAATATTTCTCTCAAATTTCTCAAATTGGTTTTGTAGTTCAACATATCCACAACTACTATAAAACTGTTATTAATGAAATAATGTTATTCATTGTATTTTTACTGAGTATTGGTATTGTGTATGTAATTTTTCTATTTTGTATTACTGTATTAAACGACACAAAAAAAAACTTGTTTTTATACCGCAAATTATATAATTTGTGTTGCAAAGCTACTTTTAAAAGCAAAAACAAAACATATTGTTAAATTTGTAGTTTGTAGAGATATTAAATAAGTACATATGAAGCTTCTTCATACGAAGTATTCATAGCCAACTTATATAAAAAAATAATCTTATCATTGAAAATCGTTTAAGAAACAAGCAAGTTTTTACCAGGTAGAATTTTGCTATTAACACACTTAGTTTAGGAATTATATATATGTTTTATGTTATACAAAATATTATTTGATAAAAGTTTATTTGTATGAGCATTTGAAGTTAAATTGATAAAACTCATATACTTATGTCACCTTCTTTTATTAAAAACTTATATGACATATAATTATTTAATGGATGTAAAAAGTTATTATAATAAAGAACTCTTAATGAAATATAAAGCCAATATTTAATTTGATACCAATATGCTCTTTTGAGTTATCATAGTTTAAATTTTATGATTAAAAAGATAATAAAGTCTACCAAATACCAAAAAGAGCTAATATTTTTTTTTGTTCTATACTTTTATTGTGTTTTATTTTTTGAAGTTTTGAAAACATTTTTGTACAAGCTGTAATTCATAGCTGATTTTTATTAAACATCAGCTTGATTTGTATGCTTAAAGTTGTTATTTTAAAAAATATAATAGACCAACATTCTGTAGCGGCTTTTATAAAATTAAAGCTGGTGTTTTTTTTACTTTAGATATTATAAAAAGATAAAACAACTGAAAACTTTTTTTTTTTTATTGCACTACATATATAAATTTAACTTTTTATTGATTTTAAAGTTTATTTTAAAATATAAAAATCGGCTTTGTATTCAGAATGGACTTTCAGTGCAGTGAGGAAATGATCAAATTAACACTCATTACTTCGATCACATTACTTCGATTATTATTTTGATCACATTACTTCGATCAGCAAGACATAGCTCTATGTAGACTGCTAACACGAATGAAAATCATTTAAACTTGTATTCAGATGGAATCATTACATTTGCTAACATATAAACAATCATAACAACATACAACATTTAGTTCTAAGCACAAATCTTTCAAAAAAATTTCCATTTTGTGAGAATTCATAATGTGATTAAAGACAAAACTTGAAACATTTAAAAAACAAATTTAAGAAAATGAATGTAGTAAAGTTATTTTGAAAAAAATAATTATTTGTACCCGCTCATGACAAACCAAATACAGCTTTTGAAAGTGAAATAAAAACCATAAAAGTATTCTTAGTGCTCACTAATTAAGAAACAAATTAATTTAAATCTAGGTTAAACTAATAAGTTTTTTTTATAGTTACTCTTTGTATAAAAAACTGATAGATCAAATTGTCCTTGTTTTACTCTACTAAGCTAATATACGCAATGTCCATGTTGAAATACACTAGTTAATCCATAATAAAACACAATGCCCATGTTAAAATACCTTAAATTGTATCCTAGACCTCGAGTATTGCTCGATAACCGAAAGGTTTTTTCGTACACCTTGGACCGATTGTTTTGAGCGCTTTTTATATTGTCGTTCAACAAATATTATTATTATTATACAAGGCCACCTACAAGGTCATTTCTACTGATATTTTTCGCGGCTCATGTTTAACATTTAAGAAAAGTCGCCTATCCTTTCTTGAGTTGTTAGCAATTGTGTCGGTGGTTTTAAAATGCTTCACTTTACCGAACCTGCTGAAGGAGAAAAAAATTTGCTTTTTCAACAGTCATCACGTCATTATTTTCGTAAAAAAATTGCTTAGAATATTTTAAGAACTAGGATAAAAATTAAAAGTCAATTTTGTATAAGTTTTGTTTAAGCAATGAATGTAGTTTTAAAAAGCTTTGCTATTTTTTAAATTTTATTTTTTAAAATATAGGTTTCCCAAAGTTGGTCATACGGCCCCTCGGGGTCACAAAGTAAAAAAGGAACAGATGGGGCTGTGAGTGAAGGGGCCATAAGGGGCTATGATTTTACACTAACACTAAATATTCTGGAGTTGATGTTAAAGAGCAAAAAAAGGTTTTAGACGTCTTTAACATTAGTTTTTTTGAGTAATCTTACTAGAAAAGACCATAGCTTTTTTCATTTCTTTAAAGGGGACTTTATGAAAAAAAATTGGGAAACCCTGCACTACATTGACGTCATTGTCTCAGTTTTCATGAACTATAAGAATTAATAAATTAAAAAATTAAAACAGTATTAACCTTTATTAGTGAATTATGATAGCAAAATAAGTACATGAATCTACTTAACATAAGCAAAATTTAAGTGCTATAATATAAAACTTTAAAATTTTGCTTATACTAAAATTACATGTTGTACACGTTTCTAGGTTTTTCGGTGGGTTGACTAGTTTTTTGTACTTGATGGTCCTTTAGATATTACTGCAGTATGGATATTTGTATCTAGGTTTATATAGACTGCACGAATAAACAACATAATTTAATTGAATTTTGTCTTACTACTTAAAAATACTTGTGAGTACTTATTTCTGTATGTCATTACTAAGTACTACTAATTACAAATATATATATGAAATATGAAAAAAAAATGAACTTTCTCAAGAACATTATAATTTAATTAGACCGGTAGGTTCCATAAGACCTCGTTTATATGGTTTACCAAAACTACACAAAGTGGATATACCTCTGAGGCCTATACTTTCTATGATAAGATCTCCACAACATGAATTGGCAAGATACTTAAATAGTCTTTTGGATCCAGTGTTGAAGTATTTTTCTAGATATATTGTAAAAGACTCTTTCAAGTTTGTAGATGACTTAAAACTCCAGGGAGCTAAAGACACGTTTCTTTGCTCTTTTGATGTAAAAAGTCTTTTTACAAGTGTACCTTTAAATGAAGTGATAGATATTTGTGCAGAAATGTTATATAACCTTGAAAATCCGACTCTGAAAAGAAGTAATTTTGTTCGACTAATGAGACTCGCAACAGAAGAAGTTGAATTCAGTTTTAATAATATATTATACCGTCAAATTGATGGTATTGCCATGGGTTCCCCATTAGGACCTACATTGGCAAACATATTTATGGGCTATCTTGAATACAAAGTTCTACCAGAATTCGATTCAAATTGTAAGTACATGAGATACGTGGATGATTGTTTTGTTATCAGTGATAGTGTAAAAAATAGTAATTTATTGTTTGAGAGGTTAAACTCTTTGCATAGTGCTATTAAATTTACAAAAGAAAATGAAGAAAATGATCAAATATCATTTTTAGATGTTTTAATCAAAAGAAAGGATAATTAATTCATAACGTCTATTTTCAGAAAACCATTTACTGGTCAATACCTTAACTTTCAATCATATTGCAGTAAAAGAAGAAAAATTGGTTTGATTAAAACCCTATTTCATAGAGCAAATAAAATATGTTCGCCAGAAGTATTTCAGAATGAACTTAAGGTTATAAAAGAATTACTAATAAAGAATGGATATCCTAATCCGTTGATTGATAAGGTATTCAAAACTGAATTGAAAAGACTAAAGTACACAAAACCTTATGGACCAGAGAAATGTCCTGTTCTATTAATTTTGCCCTATGTGGGTGAAAAATCAAAACAAGTTGAAAGAGATATCAAGAATATGACAGAAAAAGTTTACCATGCATCTAAACCAAGAGTAATTTTTACTTCTGCTGCTATCCTAAATCCTAGAGGTAAAGATCTAATATCCTACAAACACAAAAGTTGCGTGGTATACACGTATAAATGCTGTTGCGCAAACAGCTATATAGGACAAACTTCTAGGCATTTAGAAACAAGAATAAAAGAGCACGTACCTAAGTGCGTGAAAGACCATATCAAAAATCAACCGAAGAAAATGAGTATTGCAACCTTAAACGCAACAAAAAGATCATCAATTTCAGAGCACTTTATAAAAAACCTTAATGTGGTAATAATTACAGTGAGACAAAGTTCAAAGTTTTAAGAAGTTGCACGAACATTTTTGATTTAATTAAAATAGAAGCTATTTATATTCACTTAAACAAGCCAGAATTATGCAAACAAAGAGAATTTGATTACTCATTATCCTTGTTTAAATTAGACTAATTTTGTTTTGTTTTAAAATGTTACAGTTAATTACGTTTTCCTTGTTGTTTTTAATTTTTTTTTTGTTATAGTTTAGGGTTTTTTTGCTAACTGATTGATAATTTCTCATATAATTAAAAAGGCTATATAAGTTTAAAATTTGTTTTACCTTGTTACAATTGTAATCACACTGAAGAAAATTGTTGAAATATATATGTGTTGTTGAAAAAGACTTGTTTTATGTATAAAAATATATATATATAAATATATATGTGTATGATTTAAAATATTGTTTTCTCATTTGTACCTGAAGATCTGCACTTTAGCAGTATACTAAACATATGTAACTGAAAACATTTGTTGTTAATTATCCCTGATACCGTCAGTGTTTTAGCAATATAAGTTTTAGTCCAGTTAAGTACTTTTATTTTCTATGACACTAGCATTAAATAGAGTTTCATTGTTTATAGCTGCAATGTTTGCATTGAGCTAAATCTAATGTGTTTATTTGTGCAAAAGTGACCCTCTGTATTAAAGCGACTCATCGTTATAAAGTGATGCACCGTGCTAAAATGATGCTGTGCAAAAGTGACCCTCCGTGCTTTAGTGACGAACCATGCTAAAGTGATGCCGTGCGAAATAGACCCTCCGTTCTAAAGTGACCAATCGTGCTTAAGTGACGAACCGTGCTAAAGCGACCCAATGTGCTAAAAGGACACCGTGTAAAAGTAACCCACCGTGCAAAAGTGACGCACAATGATAAAGTGACGCCATGCAAAAGTTACGCAATAAAGTGTCGCTGTGCCATTCTGATACCCACCCATAGTTTGAAACTTGTACTAAATATACTGGAACTGATGATGAAAAGCAAAAATAAATCATTAACAAGGGTAGTTTTGAAACGTAGACCAGAAGAAACAGGAAAAATTGAAAATTATACCAGACCAGTGCTTACCAGTGTGGACCAGTTTAGAAAGTTAAGAGGGTCATAAAGCCATCACATAAAACTTACACTAGATATTCTTGAGTTGATGATGAAGAGTAAAAAAGACTTGGTATATTTAGATAGTTTTTCCATAAATCCTGTTGGAGACATGATGCTGCTTTTTAATTTATTCTAAGTGGTCCTTAAGAAAAAAAATTGGTAAACTCTTGTTCAAATGCTAGGTTTAAATAAAATAAACAATTTTCATATAGCTTTTTTGAATTTTTTCTTACAATGACAACATATTGACTATTTAACCAACAGCGCTTAAACTTGAAAAGACAAAAAGTTTAAAACATAGCAGTAATAGGCTTTTGTGAGTATTTCTAACAGCTTAAAAAAATTATACAACTCTAATGAAATAATAAAATCTTTTCAAATAAAAAGGTCTCACTGCCTTTAATTTTTAAGTGAGTCAGTTCAAATTTTTATCGCATTGATTTTTTGTTGTACTTTAAGCAATACGAGCTTCCCCACTAAAGGGTTGCTATGGTAACCTTGTATTCAGAGTTTTTCATCTGAAACCAAAATCAGTCCAACATTAGTCCAATTATTTCTTCATATTTGTTAAAACCACTTCCATAGATATCCAAAATGGTAATTTTGGAGCTAGAAAAGTTTACAAATTTTTCAAAAAACACTAAAAATAAAAATTTAAAAAGGTTATAACTGCTTTAAGGTTTAAAATGTCTTTTTTTATAAGCTAAATTGTTTTGAACAAATTCTTTTTTTTTTGTATAGAACTAAATATAACGATAGGTTGAAGTGAATACCATTGAAAAACTATTACAACTATTTTACTTTAGCTTTTAAAGTAAAATTCAAAGGAAAAAAGTACACTGTAAAGTTGCTCATCTTAGGAATCACGATGGTCAATATTTAGTCATAAAAAAATACAATACCAACTTAAAACTTTTCGTACTTTTTCAATAAAGTCCGTACTGTTTATACGTTGGTAAATGTTTGTTTACTAACAAGCACTTTGTACTTTAAACTTTTTGTAAAATTAGTTTCAACATACGATAAATCGCGTGATTTATTTGTTTATTTATTTCAACGCAACCCTGTTTACTGACGTCTTGCTACAAATAGAAAGACAGCAAACTAACAACTTGTTAAAATCCTCTGTAGTTCGCACCGACAACTTATTAGCAATTTGTTAAATACTTTAATTAAATGTTGATATTTTTAAATGTAAAAACTTGAGAAGTTTTGAAAACGCATAAACTATTTTAAGTTTTATATTTGCAATAGACTTAGACAGAAGTTAAGAAGTTTGTTTAAAATAATGAAATAAGATAATGTAAAAAAAATATAACTGGTTGTTTTATTACTCATCTTTTGTTTAGATTTTTAGTCAGAGTTACTAACTTAAAGGTTGTAAATTTAAACTTTAAAACATTTATTATTAATTTTTAAGTATGCTTTTTTTTTACTGAATTTGACATTTGTATAAATTATATATATTTAGTGGTTTTCTTGTGACAAGACTAATTTTTAGTTAAGGTTTTCTTAACTGTTTTAATCACATTATTACCCAGAACTTTTATACACACACAACATACCTTCAAATAAACAGAACTTTTTTTAGGTCCTTGGATAGTTTGTTTATTCATTTTATAGATTTTGTTATTTACCGTCTTGGAGATAATTAGTGCAGGATAACCCAGAGAATCAAAAACACTTTTGATGTTATTTAAACCGTCTTTTAGTTTTATCTTTGAAGAAATTTAACTATTTTACTTTTATTTTATTAATGTAACTGCTTAATGTGTTTCTTTAATAAGTTTAAATTGTAAAAAAAATAGCTAAAAATAAATACTTAGTTACAAAAAAAACAAAGTTATTATATTTTGATTTTCACAGCCTTTATTAATTTAAAAATAAAAACTTGTGCTAAACAGAAGTATACTAAACTTATTATTTTGGTTTAAAATATATGTTGTATATTTAATCTCTGTGAGTTAAAACAAGCTATAATATTTCAGATAAGTTCAATCACTAACATAACGCTTTAGTTTTTCAAGCTAAGTGTAATTTTACAGTCAGAAAAATATAAAACTTTAAACAATTGTAAATTTTTTAAAGGCAACAGTATTTAAACAACATGAAAAGTTTAGTGGTAATTTTTTGTCTCTCTGTTTGTTTTAACCTAATCTCATCAGTATATTGCCAAGAATGTCAAGTCACAAAAACGACCCCTTGCGGAGAAGTTTTTGCACACAATTCACAGATTACCAGGGGAAAGAAAGGCCCTAAGGGTAGTCACAAGTTCTTTTCTAATAATTTTTCATTGCATAAATATTTATTTAAAATATTTCCGTTATTAAACAATGGTTTTTCTTTCTTTTGTCATAACAAATTTTTTTTAATAATAATAATTTTTAATACTAAAATGAACATAATATTGTATAATACTTGTACTGTAGTTATTTTACTGATTTATTTTAATCTTGGAAAACTTTTAAAAACATTTCATTTTATACAAATAAACATAGCTACTTTAAAATTCCTATACTAACAACAAGATCAAAATAAACCATAAAAAAAATTTGTTTTTTTAATACTATTGCAATAAAACCTAAAACAGTTTGTGTGCATAAAACTTTATATGATTTTCAGGAGACCGCGGTTATCCAGGAGAAAATGGGATACCAGGTTCAAATGGAGCTGCAGGTGTTAAAGGAGAACAAGGAGCAAAAGGTGAACATTTTTTATGATCTCATGTTTTTTTTTATGTTATGTAGTCCATGGTGTTTAAGTTAGTAGCATTGTGTGTACATTTACTTAAATACATTTATCATACTTATTACAGGCAACCCAGGAGTAAATGGGATCGGTGTAAAAGGAGAACAAGGAGCAAAAGGTGAACATGTTTTATAAGCTCATGCTTTTTTTATCCTATGTAGTCCATGGTGTTTAAGTTAGTGGCATTGTGTGTACGTTTACTTAAATACATTTATCATACTTATTACAGGCAACCCAGGAGTAAATGGAATCGAAGGTGCTAAAGGAGAACAAGGAGTTAAAGGTAAACATACTTATAAGCTTACGCTTTTTCAATGCTTTGTCTATGGTTTTTACATTAAAAGCATTGTGCGTACATATGTTTGATAACATTTATCATACTTATTACAGGCAACCCAGGGAGACCGGGTTATGGAGAACCAGGACCTAAAGGTAAACTTTATATGTTTAGTTAGAGGATGTTGAAATGATAAAAAGTTGTTTTGAGACTCAGATGTTTCTAGTTTTATAAATTGTTAAATTTATAAACATCAAGGGGTTATTTTTGAAAGTTTAACGGGAAAAGTGCCCATCATCCCTTTTGGAAAGTTAATTTCTTACTTAAGTACATATAGGAGCAAGTCTAAAAACAAATTTTACAGAAATTTTATGGGTGAAAACAAAGTTTTGTTTTAAGATTTTGCAAACTAGATTTTGAGGTCACAACATGTTTATGCTGATAAATTAAAATATCAGTTGTAATTTTTTAAAGGGATAGAAAAATAAAACATAAAACTTTTGGGGTAATCAAAAAAGCATACTTAAAAGTTTTTTAAAAATCGTTAAACACAACCTTTGCAAAAAAAAACTTTCAAAAAAAACAATTTAAAGGACTGTATTGATTGAAAAAGTAATAGAAGCAATCATAATTTCCAAAATTTAGAGCTTTTATGTTTGCGCTTATGTAAGTTACATGCTAAACTACGAAAAAGCTCTAAGTTATGGCACCTATAAAAGAAAATATGGTAGAATCATACGTCAGATAGAATGCTGTGAATAAATAAATTGCAATTTATCATCAATTCTTTTAATTTTTAGGTTGCAAACTTCTTTCAGGTATCAAAGTGATTATATTGAAGTTGAAGGAGATAAATTTAAGCATTAATGACTATTTAAATTGAAATCAAATTCATTTAAATTATTTATTTAATTCAAACTTTTAAACTTTATCCACAAACGGTCGCTCCAGTACTTTGTACTTAAGCGCGCTTGGTAAGATCTTAACAACAGTTTCTCGCGACTATGCCTGCGTGATGAGTCCTAATAACGACGAAACTGGTCGTAGGTTGTCTCGGATGCTGTTGTTGTTGGTCGTGTGATGAAGCTCATTATTTATTATTGAATATAAGTAATGATGATTTTTTTTTATAATTTAGTAATCAAACTATTTAAAGGTGGTACACTAGTATTACACTTAGTACAGTTTTCTAATTCATAACCAGCTTAAATTAGTTCACATGTTTTTTTTAATAAACTTGTTTATAATAAAAGAAGCAACGCAAGGTTTGTACCGTATACGTTGTTTTCAGAATAAATACTGAAAAATTCTTAAAACTAAAAAGATGGAATTCATTTTCTAAAAAATAGGTATCAAAGGACAACCAGGAAAAAAAGGAGAAAAAGGAACAGACCACGACAAAAGTGAAATAGTTCAACTTAAGCAGGAAATGAACTTACTGAAGCAGAACGTTCAATGTACATGAATTTTAGTTTTGTAAAAAATGTTTTAAGTATACGACCTTCTCACTAAAACTAAAAGTACAATGACATTTCTAAACCTGACTACACGAATAGACAACATTATAATATTGTTATTTATTTTTTTATAATATTATTGTTTATTTTTATTATTACTCACCAACAGGGCTTACCACACAGATGGAAAACATGGTACAAGGCAGAAAAATAGGAAAATGCTTATTCAGGTTTACAGACGTCGGAACCTTCCAAGATGCCAGATCTGAATGCCAATCTTACGGTGGGGACCTAATTCACAGGAATTTAGGTCCCTCCGGCTCTGACAACCATGAGTTTGCTTTGTTTTGTTTTTTATTTTGCTGTCGTGTTATCAAATTTTGTAGTACTAATTGTTTGTAGGACTTGCTTCTGTCATGTAACAGATCTATCTTGATATTTCAACCGACTGTTAAGACAATCTAACACCAATAAATGTTTTTGTAAGTCAATTTTTTCCAAAAAATGAAGTTTTATTAAAGCATTGGCAGGATCACTTAAATATGATAAGAAACTGTCCACAATTTTAAAGTTTTTGATAACATTAGTTTGTTAAAGACGTCTCATGCCTTTCCTTATTTTCAATAAAATATATTTTTAAATTTTTAAACAGCTGTGCAAATGTATTATTTTTTAACAGAAGAATTAGGAGCTACATTAAGACCGAGGCCGGCCCGAACACAGATATTGTTTGGGTCGGTTATACGGACTTGGAAACCGAGGGAACTTGGAAACTGGTAAACGGGGAGATGTTTGATGCGGGTGACAGAGAACAGAGTAGTTTGTATTACTGGAAGAAGGATGAGCCGAACAATTCCGGTGGCGTGGAAGATTGCGCGCACATTTACCTTCATTTAAACGCGTTGAACGATAATGTTTGTTCTAAAGTATACAAGGGCCTCTGTGAAATTTGCTGATTCAGTAAATAAAATATTTTTGTTCGACTACACAGCGATCACCAATCTTTACGTTGAATGATTTCTTAATCATTTCTGCTTTCATCTGTCTACTTTGTTTTTTGACAATAGTAATTGAAATATATATTTTTAACTTTTTCAAAACCTACAAAGGCTTGAAAGAAGTCTGTTAAGGTTTTTTTTTTAGTTGATATGATTAAAACAGCAAATTTTATATTAAGCAATTACTTTAAAATTTATGTTTTTATTTTGATTTTTTTTCATGTCAATTCATTTTGAAAAATTAATTTCTTCAGTTTATTAATTATTGATAATGTTTTTAGTCTCACGTTTTAATTCAGACATTTTGATTTATTTTACTAACTAATTAGAATATCAACACAATTTCTCATCATAGACTTTGTCGACTGTGTTTTTTAATTTAGAATCAAATAAATTTTATAGTATAAGTGTAAATTTTGTCAAGTGTAACATATTTTGAATTAAATAAGTATAAAGAAAGTTCTTGTACACTAAAAAGTCATATAAACGAAAAACATGAGCTAAAAGGTATTAAAGATAATAAAATCTTTCAAAAATAAGACTTTTGAAATATACACTAAGTCAATAGTAGTCAAATAAACCTTAAGTTTTGCTTTAAAAAAATATATAATAAATTTTGTAACAAATATCTCTGCTGAGCGGTTTTTGTTCTACGTTCTAAAGTAAGTTTAAAAAACAAAACAAAGTAACTATTTAAGTAGATAGTTGAGTTTTTGTGTATAAATAAAAAGTAAGAAGTAACCGTTTTTAAGATTACCTTTTTGTTTAATTACTGCCTAGAAAAAACTTCAGAAGTTTGTTATTTAAAATTTTAATTTTGACATTTTTAAAAAAGTCAACTATATCCATTTAAATATGTCATGAGTGAGAAAAATAAATTAATAGTTTGCAAAGCAAATAAACTTTTTAAAATGGTAAGCAGCTCTTTAGGTATTACTTAAAGAAGTAAAGTTTTTTTCAACGAGCCTAAGAGTTACCAAAATCTTAATATGTTGAAGAAAATATTAAATGTTAAAAATTACTAGGTTTAACTTTAGAATACTTAATAGTAACTTGAATAGTAGTTACTCAAGTTTGTCTTTCATTGAAAAAATCTTTATTAATGTTAGAGAACAAGGTTTTTCAACATAAAAACTATTAACAGTTTTTGCAAATTTATACTATTAAAGATTGTTTACAAATTGATTCAGCTATTTTTATCTATTTAATGGTTAATAACAGTATAATTTTTTATTAATTTATCAGAAGTTTGTGATACCGTTTATAACGAAATAAAATAAGTGAGGCTTATCTTCGTAAAGCTAATAAATATCTCTATCGTATTTTTGGTTATGAAAATTTTTAGCAACCAATTACTTCCTTAACTAAATTGGTAAAAACATTAATCTAAAATAACTTTGTTATTAAATCGTTTTATTATAAACAGCTTTAAGAAGAGAGTGATTAAGTGGTGGACAACTTTAAGATGCATTGAGAAATCCGACAGTTATCAAAAATGAGGCGCATTAAAATAAGTTTTGCTTCAAAACAAATTAAGAACTTCAACTTCTTTTCCAGCTGTTAACTTAATTTGTTGAACACAAAAGACTTTCTAGATTAAAGCTGAAATCAAATTTTAAGAAGAAGTTTTTTAACCAAAACAAAAGGTCTACAAACTATCAACTATTTCTGTAACTTAACTTTTATTGGAAGCAAAAAGTTAGCCGTAAACTTCATCCTTCACATTAAAATGTGAATAAAACAATGTTTTTGTTTTAATTAAGTGGAGCAAAGTAAGCAATTTGAACTAACTATAGTTGTAAAAGTTCTGTTGAAATTTTTCTATATAATTACTTAGTATAGTCTTACAAACCTAACCTTATTTAACATTACAGATTGAACTCGTTATCATAGATCTCACTAGGTTAGTTCTGTTGAATTCTTATTCGGAGAAAATCGTGTGACAAAAAGATAACTCAAAAGAAATGTGTCCTTAATTTATTTGGAAAAAATTTCTTTTGTGCCTAGATTGTTGTTATTTATAATACTGAAGTTTACAAGGGCACAAGAAATTTACTTTAACTTATACAGGTTTAGTAATAATATAAAAAAATTAGTAGTTTTTTAATACATTTTATAGTAATAAACCTCTACTTTTAGAATAAAGGAAAACGGATTGTTCTTTGTAATTATGATTTTTAATTATTTACCATAAAACAACTCTACACGGTAAATATAGTTAATGATTTAAAAATTCTCAAAACTTTTAAATTAAAGCTAAAGAAACAAAATAGGTTTAAAACGATCCGTTTAGATTTTATGATTTTAATCTTCTATAATTAATTATTTAGATTTATGATTGTTTTAAAAGTTATAAAAGGGGTTACTTAATGAGTTTGAGATTTCTTTAAAAGCTACATTATTTAAGTTGGTTTTCTTAAGTGCAGCTAAGTATAAGTCTTAAACTAGTTTATTTCAACTGAAAGTTTGCTAATTTCACTCAAATTTCTTAAAGCACTTCTTATAAAATGCATTTCATAAAATTACAGTACAGGATGCTAACGTTATAAATAAGAACAACTTGTTAAATTTGAAAACTTATAGTTTAAATTTTTTTTAAGAAATAATACTTTTTTTAAGAAAAAAAATTAACAAAATGTTATTAAAAGTATGTAATAATTTCAAACTGTATCTCTTTAATAATTTCCGCAACAAATTGTCTACAATTTTAAAACGTTTACTTAAGCATATTTTTTAGATCTGAAATCTAGGTGCCTCTAACAGCTAACAATCTGTTCATAAACTGAAGATAAATGATATGTTGAATAGCTTTGTCAAATTTTTAGAATTTTTTTAGGACTTGACGGTCGGTTTTAGAATATTAGTACAAAAATTTACAACTGACTTCCAGTAAAAACAAACTTAAAATATTTTTATTAAAAGGTAAAAGAAAACGCTCAAAAAGTTTGGTTCAAGAACCTGGTGTATGAAAGAACCTTTTAGTTATTGAGTTGTACACAACAACTTCAAACTATAACCGTTAAGGTAATAGTTTGAACAACTTGAAAATTATTTCAAAAATTGAGCTTTGCTTTTATTTATACTTAGAACTATCATAAACTAAAAGGTGTATAACTTCTTTTAGGTTTTTAAATAACTTTTAATTAAAAAATGAGAGATATAAAAGTCTGTTTTTATATTTAAAAATATGAAATATGTGCAGAGTATACCATTTAAAATCAGCCATCATTAACTTATACGCAAAAAAACTAAAAAATATCTTAAAGTAGTACCAGGACTTAAAAATAGAGTTCAGTCTAGTAGCATTTTCAGACCGGTTGTTGAATTAGTCGGTTTTTAATGAATTAAAAGTGAAGAATTTGCAACGGACACTGTGTATAACAAGTTTGACTATCTAAAAACCATAGATGTATTAATTTATTTTAAAAATTATTATTTGTTATTAATTTTGGTAGTTTTTTTTTTGAAATTAATTGTTACAAAAGTTATTAACAGAAAAATAGCTTATAACTAGTAAGTAAGCATACATTTACCAACCGAAAGAATCATAACTTGTTTAACTAGTATATAGTAACTGTTTAATAACTATACCACTAGTAATATAAAAAATGTTAAGGTGTTATGCTCCACAGTTATTATACTACAATTTTTTTTTCAACTAAAGAACAGGAAAACTAGTGTTTCAAATAGTTTCCAATTATTTTAAAAAGATTTCAGCTGCCTACTGTAATTTATAAATCTTCGAAAATTCAGTAAAAAATGTGTGTAAAATCAAAATTTGTAAAAAAGTATTTAGCAAATAGATCAAGGGGTACGAATTTTTTCAGTCGGCTGGCAATATTTACTTGAATGATCTTTAGCGAGACGGACTTTTAAATAAAGTCTTTTGCTATTTAAAAGCACTTAATGATCATTTTTTAAATTTTATCAGAGTATCAAGTTAAAAGTAAAATTAAGAAGAATTGAATTAAAAAAAGTTTTGTTTTGTATGTAAAAATAAGTTGTGAGTCAGGATTAGGATCTTTTATTACTACCCTAAATAGAAAATAAATAGTTTATTTGAAAAAAAGCATCACTATTTTTCATAGAAATCGTGTTTAATATTTCATTAATAAGAACTTTTTATTTGATAACAAGGTTATCATTCTCGAACTTTTGTTTAAGCTTATAGAATGGAGTGTATGTAAATAAGCAACCTGTGTATCGGACTTTAAATAAGTAAATTATTTTTTTTAATCTTATACTGTCCTATTTTCAAAAACTTCTCTTAGATTTTCAAACATTTCTCAGCCATTGAATACTAATAATATTACCACAGTATTAGTAGTTTTAATTTTTTTTTTAATTCTCTAATCGAAAGAACAGACGTAGAAAAGCGGTCAGACTATTGGTCTGCTGTCGTTAGCTTAGTAGCATTTGCTTTCCTAATTGTTCTATCAAATAAAATTTTAAAGTTTCAAAATTACTAATTGAATTTCTGTAAACTGAAAACCAGTACTCGAACTAAGTACACATTTAAATTAAAACAAGGGTCGGCTAACTACAATAGTAGCATAAAGGTAAGCTAACCACGTATTTTATCTAAAAATACAAAATATCCACAAAGATTTTTTTTAACTGAAATATGCCTTTAATTTGGTTACAAATCATTTAGCAATTGATTTCAATCATAAGCATTGTTTTAGAAATTACAGCAGCCTTAAATTTTTATTATCAAACTAAGAGTCTAAACTGGGGATGGGAGTTTTACAAAACGCGGGCCGGCTCGTCAAGCTCAAGTGTTTGGTTTGCAACTTTTTTTTTAACAGTGACAAAATTTTAATCTTTAGTTGACGTCAGTCTTTATTATTTGATTATCAAATAAACCAACTAACAGAGATGTAAACTCTTACCCTAATAAATCCAATACTTTAATAATATACTCATAATGATCTTTTTTGATGCAGGAAAAAGTGTGATGTACTCGTTTCTGTTAAGAAACGCGTGATTCTTACAAAATGATGAATTAGTTTAGAAATAATTTAATAATATTTTAACTGCTTATAAAACTAAAGGTAAGTATTACCAGAGTTGCCACTCGTTATTTCCAATTTTTTTCCAGGTTTTTAAAAGTACACATTATTGGGTCTATTTTTAGTTTTTAGTTAATTTCTATATAAAATCATTGAAAACATACTGTAAAGTTACTTTAAATGTGTTTTTAAATCAAAAATTTTTTCGATGATGACAAAAAACCTTATTTATATGATAGATTTTTGTGTCAAATCGAAATTTTACTGTTGAAAATGTTAAAAGTTCCAGGTTTTTTGATAAAAATTCCAGGTGATTTCAGTTTTTTTTTTTCAAAATTTCTCAAATTCCAGGTTTTTCCAGATTATTTATGCCTAAATTGTCAAATTCCAGGTTTTTCAAGGATTCCAGGTAAAGTGGCAACCATGTATTACGCGTCAGCCTAGTTTTTTTCAAACGTCAGTTCAAGTTTCTAAATTTCAAACATAGTATGAAAAAATTTAATTGTGATATCCTTTCAGAGTAATCTAGTTTACATATATTAACAATTTATTAGTACAAATACTATCAAATCTCTAAAATAAATTTTAGAACAATTTTATTCTTGAGTATACAACTAAATTGTGAATCTGTTTCAAAAAATAGTTGTTTTTTAGTATAAAAAAGTTGAGCCAATTTTGACTTTTTCAATCAACGCTTAAATTTATTTCAAGATTGTCGAAGACTTTCAGATAAAAATAGAAAATTTCCGTTGACCTTATATTTTAGAATAAAGTTAGAATAATTATTTCTTCGTATTTAAATTTCATTACTTTGCATGTAGGAATACCAAGTATTTTCAATGATTCCACGTAATTTGTAAGTTTTAAAATTAAGCGAACTAGCCCACTGGAAATAATAGGTCTGTACCATATACATGACAACCTAAGATTTATAATATTTAGTTATTAAGTCCAAAATAACCAAATTAATAAACAGCCTTTTCAATAAGCTATAACGTTAAAACTTCTAAGCTAATCTAAATAATAGGGATACTGTGTCATCTAGTTTTGAAATTTCTAGCCTAGTCCCAAATAAGGGTTTCTCAAAACTAGTCCCCTTTTAGAAACTCCATTTTTTGTTGTCAGCGGTTTGAAAATCTATCAGTCTAACCTTATTTATTTTTACTGGTAAGGTGACAATTCAAATTCTTGATAAATAGTTGAGACTATACCAAAGAGGAATATAAATTTGATAAGTATAAAAATACACACGTTGAACTTATTTATATCTATAAGCTACTTTTTCGAAAAACTTAAATATTTAAGATATCTTAAACTCGCCTTATTTAAGCTACAACTCAAAAATTATTATGCAAAAAGAATAAATGGCTTGTAGAAATTGATCGACCAACAGTTTTTTATGACAAATTTAAAATGTTTAATTGTGGATCTTTAGAATTTTAATAGTCGTGCACACACTGGTTATTAACTAAGATCGCCTAATAAGATATTTTCAAAGTTCTTGTAGAAATTGAGGTCTGTTGCAAAACATAAGTGTATAAGTCCAATGAGAGGACATATAAAACAACTTAATCTTAACTTTAATGTAGCGGGTATTTATTTACAACTCTTTTACAGTCCTAGATGATAAAGGTAAGGGTTAGAGTTAAATCGTACCTTACTGTATGAGCAAGATAAAATCGTCTCAATTCTACCATTAAGTAATTTATTTACCTATAATTCTTTAATAAACATAACATTTATTTTATTCTTTGCTATTCATCCCAGTGTAATCATTATTAGTGGTACAAATTGTAGGACCTTTTTAACTATATAATTCTTTCTTAAAGGCTTAAAGTTAGCAATAATTAGTATTCTTAAACTACAAGGAAAGTTAACGACTGCATTAAATAAAGGATTTTTTCAAGCTTTCAACTAATTTTCCGTACGTGTAATTACGAGACTGAAATTTTCTAGCGTTTTGCAGTATTGAAGTACGATTTGAGCTTTAATAAATGGCCATATCTAAATGTTAGACCCATAGAGCCATAAAAACATTAGCGTGGTAGAAATTAAATATGGTTTAAAAAAAAATAAATTATCGTACAGCATTGTCCAATAATATCAAGCTTAAGTTGCATAACAGAAATTTGTTAAAAAATTAACTAAAATTGTTGAATATACAGTAGCAATATAAACTTGATCGCCTTAACCTTAACAAAAAAAAAACATTTTAACTATAAACTTTGTCGTAGTTATATTACTGAGAGGCCTGACTTGTTAAATAACTGATTAACATTAAATTATAACGGGTTAACAATTATAAAACTGAGTAAAATGAAACTACAATTAAACTTATATTTATATAAAAGAAACAAAGCGGTGTGTGTTTTATAAATTTATTGAAAATTGACTAGTATTCCATTGTATAAAGATCCCCAACCTCTTAGAAGTTCCTGCAAAATAATATAAATTTAATTTATTTCAAAAAATATATTATATAAAATTTTGTATCAAAACTGCTATTATGTCAATTACTATAAAATATTTTTACTAGTTTATTCAATGTTTACATTTCTTATAATTCTTAAACACAACTTATTTTAAGTAATTTAACTAAGGACTTTTTAAAACATAAATTACGGTTGTACAATAGATAAACATGGCAAATTATATCAACAATAATATTACAGAAGTTTCTGAACTGTTTACATTTCTTCAAATTTTCAAACACAGCTTATTTCAAGTAAATCAACTATTGGCTTTTAAAACATTTTTTTTAAATATAAAACTTGAACAATAGATAAAAATAGGATAAATTCAAAAAAAAGACATTTAAAATAAGTAAAGTATTATTATAGAAGTGCATAAAAAAAAATATAACGTTCTTTCAACTCATTAGCTTTGAACTATAACTTAAGGTAAAATGTTATGTTTATAAATTTTGTTAAACATTCATTCAGGCGTAAATATTTTTTAGAATTAATTAATATATCTCTAAAATGAACAATTTTTGAAACTGTTACAGAAATTTCAAACTTATTTCAAATAGTTTCTGTTTAATCACCCAAAAAGAAATTAGCAGACAATTGCAGAAATAATAATTCAAGTAATCTATAATTATTTACTTTTATTTTATCTAATAAACAATAATTAAAATATAACATATTTCAAAAATAGAAATAATTCATTGCTTCAAATAAATAATATAAAATATGTCATTAAAAATTATACAACTAAATACCACCATAATAATTATCAATTGACAAAACTGTTTTGTAATGCCAGATAGCCATCAAATTCACCACACACTCTTGGTTTGAAGCTAACATGGCAATTTCTACTACCCAAATGCTAAAACTAGTAGAATTCTTTTATTTTGGAATTTTGGTGCATTAGCAATAAATTGTAAAATTGCAATGACTAAGGAGCCAATTCCGTTTTACTTAGGTGATATTCAGTATATTAATTATTATTATAATATGTTATAACCTATGATAAACTAAATTTAATTGAAACATAGTATTTTAAATGATTTTAAGCAATAATATTATTTATGTATGAATCAAGAAACAGAACCATTTGTAAACATAATATATGCAAACAACAAAGAAACTTTTAAGGTTTGAGATGAAAAATTTATAAGAGCAGGAAATCTGTGAGTTGATGATAATTGATATAAATATGATGTGTAGCAATATATTAATATAAATAAATTGTAAACTAACTAGTTAATGTTAAAATATATCAAAACTGTTGGTAAACATAATATATGAAATCAATGATAATATACAACAATCAATGACTAACTTGTTAACAATGTCATTTCCCTTGCACCACCTGTTGATGCAATCGTCGGATTCGCCCATCTTTCTCAGTTCACCGCAGATGGTTACTTGCTTGCATGATGGAAGGGCGCGTCCGGACTCGTCAACGTCAACAATGGCCATCTGTTGTTATACTTGTTTGTTATGGGCTGGTAAATAAATTATACGCAAATATTAACTAGCTTTATCCATAAAAATGGTCATCTGTTAGGATAATACCATTATGCATCAACTTAACAATATACATGTTATGAGAATAAGGCACCTATTGAATAAATTAATTAACGTCAAAAATGATAATATGTTTTAACAAGAAAGTTATATAGCAACATGTAATTTAGCATTTTGAATTTATAAAGTATGCCATACAAAAGGTGTTTTAAAATATTGGTTTTAAATTCAAGTATTTTTATATCTTTTTTAACAGTATTGATAATTTATCTAAAAACGAGATAAAAAGGTGGCCACTTATATAACTTATTAAGGAAATTTTTCAACAAGCTGGTTAACAGTAAATATCATCAAATACTTGAAATTGAATGTTTAAATAACATGTAAAATTTAAAAACAACAAAATTATAAATCAGCAGTAGTTTTGGGGTAAATACTGTAATCAACTAATCCTAAACAGTTAACTTTAAGACTAACCAAACTTTTGAATTTAAACTTTTTTTAATCAGTAGGGACTCCTTTTTGTTTAAAACATACTTTGAAGGATTGACTTAGCCAGGGGGTTGCCAAAAGTTTTTTGATAAATTTTACTAGTTTTCTTAATTTATTCTAGGTTTTAAAAAGTATAAGCTTTTTGGTTTTTTATTATAAATTGAGGTTATGGTGAGCTGAGTGGCCACTGATTTTTGAAAATTTTCTTCTTGGTTTTTGAAACAGTTTATTGAACGACAAAAAAGCACTCAAAAAGTTTGTCCAAAACTTGGTGTAAGAAATAACCTTTCTATTATTAAGTAGTACAACACTTGCATACCTTTAAACGTCTTATCCAGGACAATATTTTTTTTGGGTCTATTTTTAGCTTACAGTTAAATTTTAAGTAAAAACTGTGTTAAATGGTGTAATAACATTGAAAAGATACTGTAAAGTTACTTTAAATGTGTATTTTTTTTTTTTGTCTACTACAAAAAAATTTATCTGTATGATAGATTTTATTTTGTGTCAAATTGAAATTTCACTGTTTAGATGTATAAAATTATTTAGTGTTTTTAGTGATTTTTGTTCAAAATTTAGGTTTGTCCAGATTTTTTTAGAGTTTCCAATTTTATCCAGGATTTAAGTTTAGTGGCCACCCAGGGTGAAAAACTTTCTTAGTTAGTATTAAATAAAATGAAAAGAAACTTTTAAGCTCCTTAAATGTTGTTTTTTAAAAAAAAAAACTTAAACTGGTAGAAAATAACTACTTTACATAATAGACTTTTTGTATCTAAACAAAGTTTTGTATGTAAAAATAGCTTAATTTACCAGGTTTATTTAGGTTTTTTTTTTGCTTTAGTTATCAAATTCCAGATGTTTCCATGATTCTAAGTTTTATTCAACCCTACTGAGCTGATTTTAAGAAATGTAAATATCAAGCAAAAAAAAAACTGAAATCAATAAAAACAACTATTTAATAGTAAATAAAGAAAAGATCAAGGGTACTACATTTTAATTAGGATTTATATTAGTAAGCTAACTAAGGTTTTTGTTGTATTAGAATGATTTGCTGCTTAAACTAAGGGCAAAAAGTTTTATTTAAATTCATAAGTTACGTGTTGGTAACATGAAAGTTGCCACTCTAATCAAAAAAAAATTTGAGTCATACTTAGACATTTAAAAAACTTCAAAATATTATGAGTTATCCTGAGAACCTGAGTGTGTGGCAACTTGGAACTGTTGAAAACCTGATCTATGAATGGTATACATAGAGAAGCAACTGAGAGAACTAGATATTTTTGAAAAAAAAATCTCTTTTAACATATTTATTGTTTATTGTCTTAAATTTAACAAATAGAATCTAATCACTTACAAATAAAAATGTAAATAAAAATTTAAATAAAAGAATTCCAATATGTATTATGATGATTTAAATAAGTAACTTAAATAAGATATAAACATTGTAAAAAAAGTTAGTATCCCTTATAACTTAAAATTAATGAAGCTCATAATAAGAAAAATATAACAACATGAAGTTAATTGTATATAACAGGAATATAATGTAAAAAAATCACATTAGCATGAACTTGGATGATTTTATTTAATGCTTCTAATAGAATATAAACTTATAGACTAAATATGAACATAAAAGATATACAAAAGGTATTTATTTAATACTATAAAAATATAATCACTGGCATGTGTCTGGTTACAATGTAATAGTGATAATTCATTCAAGTTTATATAGACAAAAGTTGAACAAGCCAAAAAGGTAAATTCTCAATTACTTTTTTTGCAATACATTTATTAATCATGTTACAAATAATTCCTTGAAAATTTCCCATGGGTTGGCTGAAACAAATTACATTTGAAAAAAATACTTTTTTGTTGATTTACTAATACCAAATAAAATTTAATTTCTTAAATATCATAAAATTTTCCTTATTATTGAATACATTGCAGACTTGATAGTCATTTGCATTCTGATTTGATTGAGAGGTGCATTATCTTTCTTATCAGGAATGGTGCTTTTTGCAAAAAAAAATTAAAACAAGTGTGTAGAAAATAAGTTTGTGTTGGAAATATTTCCAAAAATATAAGTCAAGGGGTGAGAAAATAATTTTGGTTCTTTCAAAAACAGTTAACCAGAATAATAACAAAATAACTTTAAAATACAACTTCAAGTAATAAAAACAAGCCTAAAACTTGGTAAAATTAAAGATATGTAGATTTGACGTCATAATGGTTTTAGTAATTACAAAAAAAAATATATGAAAAACCAAAAAAAAAAAATTATTTAACTTTAGAGATTAGAATCCACTTTATAATAATAAAAAAAAGTGTGATACTTATATTATTAATTAACATGTACAAACTTGGACAGCAGCGTGGTCCTTGGCACCAATGATCTTTCCAGATGAAGAACATTTCCTTGGGATGTACATATCTACTACCTCACCGGCGTCGTTTTGCATGACTGTGTTAATATACTTATTTAGGATTAATTTAATCTAATTTTCTTCATATAAATTATAGATCAGAGCTCATTGTGGTATAGTTTCTTCATTTTTATCTCTTCAGAACCCAATACCCACAAAATGTAATCATGGCTCAAACAGTTTAAATATTATTTAAATTAAATTGAATTACAATTTATTGATAATTGTTTTCAAGGTCTTTTCTTTAGTGTTTTTAAAATAATATTTCATTTAACTATTAACAATTAACAACTTTTATTATATAAAACTTCTCCCATTTAATGTAAATATTAATTTCATAGTTAAATAAATACACTATGAGTTAATTCATGCAGAATCCCACATGTTCAACTCCATATTTAAGTTTGATACTTGTTAGATTTAAGTGATTATAGTAAAAAAAACATACCAATCCAAATATAGTACTTATGAAATTGATAATGGTAATTTAACCATCAGTATTAATAAAATTAAGTACGTTTTTAACATCATTTCTTAGAAACTTTTATTTGGATTATGAGTGACTGTTGTTTAAATATAAACCAATAATAAAATGTTCAGGAATGCCACTTTGTTTTTCTAAAAAAAATTTAGGTTTTCAAAATTTTATCTAAATTTGTAATATTACTAATTTTTGGGTCTATTTTCAGTTTAAAATGCTTTTTAAAATAAAAAAGTTTAAGTAGAATAAAATATATGGTAGATCATTGTTTCAAATCAATATTTAAATGCTTATCATGTAAATATTGTTTAAAATTCTAAGTTTTTAAAGGTTCTTTAGTAATTTATGTACAATTTCTTTTTTTTGAACATTCCAGGTTTTTCCTGGTTTTTATTTTTTTGCCTTAATTGTCAAATTCATTATTTTTCCACGTAATGTGGCAGCCCTAAATATTAGAAAAAAGTACATTTAATTACCACCATAAATTGCTCATAGATATTAAGCAAAAGACACTGGAATTCAGATAAAATGTTAAAAACATTAGATTAAATTTTATTAATACAGGTGGTTGACTTACCATCACCAATTTCATAGTACAAATAAAACTCCTACTGTTTATTTATTTTATAACAATAACCAGTAAAAGATTAAAATTATAAATAAAACTGAAATATGCAGTTGAACATGTGATATTCTGCTATGGTTTAATCTAGAGTTTAGTTATTTGACTTAATAATAATTTATTACAAAAATGTAAAAAGTATTTTAAAAATATCACCACAGAGTTCATTCATTTTTTAGAAACAGATTTTGAATTTTGCATTGTTAAAAATACTAACCCTTTAAAACTGACATATAATTTATGGATTAAGATTACACTAAATGTCAAAATTATCAAATGTTAAAAAAGTACTATATGTATTATCTTAAAATTTGTAGTTTGACTTAAGGCAAATCCACTAAATAGAATATATAAACTATTTTTATAATGATGTGGCAATAATATAACCTGCCTTACCTTAATACTGTTTTTGACATAAAACCCACATTTATCTTTTTTCAAATCTAATTTCAACAGCATTTTACATTTACTGTATAATGTGTTATATTGTATATTTTATTAAATAAGAATCTTAAGAAGCAAGCCTTGAAATAATCAAAACAAGATTGGCACTGAATATAATAATTATATGGTGGTAACAAATTATAATCAAAATAAATCTTTCACATGGTACAACATATGGCTAGATTTATTATTATGAATAAATAATTAAGTTAAATTTGAATCTAAACTTAACGTATTTATTTACTTTAAGTGGCTTGTCAAAATGATTTAAATTCAAATTAACAATGATTTTTAAAATAAATCTACAAAAATATAGTAAATTATTTCTGAGATTAAAACCAAAATTATGTACAAATCATTAAAGAATTTGATAAGTAGAGAAATATGATAGGGTACTGGTAAAATTTACTTTATAAATAACAAAAACTAACTGTTTGTGGTGTTTTTGACTGGAATATCAACTAAAGAAGAGATATATTCAAAAATTTCAAAACATTAACAATATGGAGTTCTACTTATGTTCGCCCTTCAAATTAAAAATTATTAGCAGGGTTAAGTTTTACAATAATATTAGAAATAATAATAAAAAAACTTCCTATAACCCAAGACAAAACAATTTTGAATGCTTAACAAAAATTTGTTAATCTAACTGAATTTTCATACTAAAACATTTTTCGTTTACGCCCATCGCCACAATTGGTATTATACTTTTTAGTTTATAATAAAAAGAACATTTTAATGACTAATAAAACCAAAAAATGAAACTAAAAAATACAAGAAAAAGAGAACAAAAGTACTGAATTTTGTTATTTATTTAAAATTAAGCTGCAAATAGTTCGTTATGAAGACTTAAGAAACTGATAGTCATCCTTATGCTCAAAATAGTTGCCACTTGCCAGAAATAAAATTACACTAGTTGTAGCTGTTCAGCCAAGCATGTTTTTTTAATGTTTAACGTTTAGTTTTATCATAAAATTTGTTAGGAGAAATTCCGAAACATATGGAAATAGTTTGTTCTTACAAGTCTGCTTGAGCATTCTATAAGTAACGTAGCTTAGTTTTTGATTAAAAGCATTTAACTAATAAAAAATAATTATAAAAATTTCTTAAGAAACTTATAAACATGCTTTGGTAACTAGTTGTCAATAACTATTGTTTAAAAATAATTTCATACAAAATTTACACTGTAAAGTTTATAAGTGTTGTAGTTTTCAACCTGGTTTCTACCTTTAAGTTACCAAAATGCTAACGCTGCTATTCCAAAGGTTTGTTTGTTTTAACATAAGTGGCTTACAGCTGGTTAAAATCTGGCAACTAGTTACTAATACATCCACAATATTCAAAAATAATTTATACTTAACTTTTATATAATTACTTATAATAAACTAACAAAACAGATTGAACCCTTAAATTTAGATTTATGTGTTATTTTACCAATAGCTATTAGATTTTACAGCAGTTTTTTATGGTAATAGTGGTGACCATCATTTGAGAACATTCGGCTAGTATATTTAAAGGTCAGTCTAATTTGCACATTTGCTGAGACAGAATTTTTTTTATAGCTTTTTAACTTTTTTATTTATACTGTTATCCCTAAACCACCTTACCCAAAAATAATAAAAGTTTATAAAAAAAATAAAGTTCTAATAACTAAAGATAAAAAATAACATGACAAAAATCTTTGCTGACTTAGAAAATTTCCAAATCAAACTGAACTTTAAATATACTAGTCCAAGAATATATTATTATTGACTTAGTTTAAAAGTAAATATATATTGTTTATTGAACGATAAAAAAAGCGCTCAAAAAGTTTGGTCTAAGGACCTGGTGTACAATTCTAATATTTAAAAACAATTTTATTTAAAGCTATATTAAAATTATACTTATTTATAATGTTAGTCGTTTTAAAACAATTGTAAACAAAAATATTGAGTATTCATTAAATAATAAATTAGAAACCTCTTAGAAAAAACAAGAAGAACTGCAAGTCTTAATTATTTTATAACTATTAAAAACTGTTTTT
This sequence comes from Thalia democratica, assembly GCF_965202585.1. Classification (NCBI taxonomy): domain Eukaryota; kingdom Metazoa; phylum Chordata; class Thaliacea; order Salpida; family Salpidae; genus Thalia; species Thalia democratica. The sequence continues at coordinate 367,762 of NC_139169.1, forward strand.
GAAATCAAATTTATTTTGCTTGAATCTCAAGCTCAACTCAATTGTCTTACGTGATGTATTGGTTTATAACATTCTTAAATGTTACAAAAACGAAAACTTTTTGACTCAAAAAAAACAATATCTAACATTTTTCATCCATTCACACAACCTTTTGCTTACGATTTATAAAGTTTAAATATGCTTTTGTCGAACTTTCTGGTAGGTGGGTTTAATTTTTTCCCTTAGAATAACAACTTGTGGGAAAGTATACTTAAAGAACAGTCTGAGCTGAAAAAATTTGAGTTATCAAATTTTTTTAAATAATTATTTTATATGCCTTTATCCCTAACCCACCTTACCCAAACATATAAAAATTTATTAAACAAAATTAAAAATATCATGAAAAAAAGCTTCTTTTTTTCTTACTTAGCTATTTTTCGGTTTTTTTAGCTCAGACTGACTTTAAGTATACTAGAATAATTTGAGTATTATTAAGTACCAAAGTATTTACAAAGCTTACTGCTTACTTTTGAAATGGTTTTGAGCGAATTGAAGATAAAAAAGTTTTTTATTGGCAACTTTGAATGTTACTTACAAAGGTTTTGAATTATTTTTTACTGGTATTATCAAATTGTTTAAAGCTTAAAAACTCTATGTATAAATAGAAATTTAAGATAGTTACTTAATTTTATAGAACTTATTATTAAAAGCTACTTCACAAAGTACTTTATTATTAAAAAACAATTGTGCCCCACTGAAAAAATCTAGACACGCCCCTGTTTGCGTCAATATTATTACTACAGCTGGTTGATAAACAAATAAAAAAGATACAAACTGCCACAGGATTCACAATGATTAACACTTCAATTTTTTTTATCGTATTCTATAACTATCTATTTAAGTTAATGTCAAAATCAGTGCAAACTTGTAGAGAAGTTATAAACTTTCTTATTCTGATTACACCTCAAAGAACAAATATACCAATACGAATTTCTATTAACGACCGTAGTTATATAGCAATTTAATGGTTATTATTAATACATAACAGTTGTTTAGTTAGTTACTGTAAATAGTTAAAACTTAAAAATAGTACTTTCCAAAATAAGATACTTATATAGTAATCTTTGTGGTTTGAAAAAACTAAAAACACAAGGTTTTAAAAGTTTTAACTCAAACATAAAAAGCTGTTTATTTAAAATATCAATGTTAATTAAATATACTCTTAAGTTTTTTGACAATCAGTAATAACGCCAAGTAAAAAAAGTAAAAAAAAAAACTACCAAATACTGTTTTTATACATAAAAGCTTTCGAACTTTAGCTGACTTTTGTAATTTGAAAATAAAAAGACCATACTTTCAAATTTTGAATAAAAATGTTTATTGTGTCTTTATTGCGTACCTATGCGCCACCTGTATCTAAACTTTAGTATTTTCTAGATAAAAGTTCAAAATAAAGCAGTTAGTTAGTTTAATGTGGTTAAAACTACTTGAAGACTCAAAAAGTTGTAATATTATAATATTATTATTTATTGAATTTAAAAAAAAAAACGCTCAAAAAGTTTGGTCCAAGGACCTGGTATACAAAAAATCTTTCGATTATCGAGTCATACACCAGAACAGTTTAAGGTTATGCCCAGGACAAAAATATATAAGTTTTTCATTTCGAGAGTAAAGAAATAACTTAATTTTAAGTTAATTACATGCTAAAAAGGTCATCAAAACCTTCTTTCTAAGCTTATGAAATTCTTATAATATTTGGTACAAACTTAATTTTTAAGTTAAGTCCTAGAAAAGACATTAAAAGGTATCCAAGTGTTGTGCAACTTGTGTTGAAATTTTAACTAAATAAGGCAACAGTAACATCAACTATTTTTCATATAACTTAGGTTTGTCTAATTTCAAATAGATTAACACAGCTTCAAGTATATTCAACACTTAAACAGGGTAGCTGTCAAATTTGCACGAGCGGGCAAAATTGCCTAAGAGCACAAAATTGCACGAAGGGTTAATTTTGCACGAAGACACTTTTGCACGAGCTGAAAATTTTGTACGGATTAATTTTTTTAAAATTTTTTTACTAATTTTAATTTTGTTTTTACTATTACTGTTACTCCTAACCGTTACCCTCGGTCGGTAGCTTTTTTTTAAATTAATTAATTTTTATTCATTCATTTTTTTAAACAATAAATTTCTTTTTTTATTTTTATAATAACTTTTATAACTTAATTTTTTGTTTTTATTTTAACTATCACTGTTACTCTTGGTCAGTATTTTTTTCTTCTCTTTGTTTTGATATTAACTTATCTTTTAGTTTTTTTCTTTTATTTTTTACTCTTGTGCAAAAATGACCTTCAGTGCAAAATTATAACTCTTGCAAAATTGATCCTTGGTGCAAAATTGTTTTCGTGAAATTTTGTGCCCTCGTGCAGTTTTGTCTTCGTGCAATTATGACCCGTTCCCACTTAAACAATATCTCAAAGTTCTAAGCCTAAAAATTTTGAAACTATCACCACATTTTAAGGTTCGATTGTTCTTTAACAGTTCTGCTATAGATAATATTTACATTTTATTTTTTACTTCTAAGTTCTTTATCTTCTTTTTATCACCAATCAAAGATTGAATTGCACGTTTAAATACATTTATGCTGATTAAACAAAGATCAGTATTACGTTTTGTCTACATACTAAAGTTCATGGTTTAATATCATGAATTAAAATTAAATACTATGAACATATGTATTTGAAAATATTAACAAATTAAATATATTCTGAAAAAATTACTTAAATAATCAACGTGCACATTGTACTTTGTACAATTTTAAAAGAAAATATAGTTTTAATATTACACATAATTAAGGCGGTTAACTTTTTTATTATTAGTGTTTAAAAACAACACTTTTATCAGATTTAGTCAGGTTAGTTCTTTAATTGTTAAAATTCAAATAATAGGGATTTTAGATAAAGTTTACTAAAATATCAGTAGGATATTTCTTAAAAGTTAAGGAAATGATTCTAATTACTAATTATGGACATTATGAGTTGAAATAAATTTTTTTTTTTGATTTACTTAAGTTTTTATATTAAAGAAATATAACACACTTTAAATGAAAAATTATGTCATTTTTATTCATAGTTAAACACAAGTTTATACGCTTGTTTTATATTTTTACAAAGAATAACTTGCTATGTTCAACGTACTTTTATAAAACACTAGCCTTAAGCTCGCTTTAATAGATTCTAACTTCATTTTTTTAATAATAATATTTCTCAGAATGCTTTAAAAACTATCGAAGTTAATTTAGTACACTAAAACGTTTATGTTTTCAATACATACTTTTAGTCAGTCTTTGTAGTACTATATTAATGTACAAAGGAGCTTGGTTATTTTGTTTTTTTCCTTAATATCACTAAGTTAATCATTTATTAACTTAGTTTTCATGATAGGTAAATAATTTTTTAATTCTTTTTTATTTAATGCTCTGGCTAGCTCTTTAAACAAAATTTGGTTTGCTAAATAATTTTTTGAGAAAATAATAGCATGTTTAGATTAAGCTTAAGTAAATTAAAAGTATAACAAATAATCTATAACTTTGAAATACAAATTTAAAGATTACTTTACCAGTAACTTTAAAACAGGTAGTAAAATTTGAATTAAAGAAAGAAAATATTAGAAAAGGTCTTGGCTGTTTACTAAATTAAAAGTTTACTTTTTCACCGACTGCAAATCTTTTTACTTATTAAAATGCTCTGCCAAAATGACCTTTTTTTCTTCGATAGCAGATATGCGCTAACTTAGAAAAAGTTTTTAAAATATTGTTTTTATACTTTTCTTAAAAAAAAATACTGTATAAAAGAATAGTTAAAAGCCCAAAGAGTTACTATTTGAATTTCGACTTAGATTAGGATCGTTGTTGTCCAGTTCAAACACAACATTTTTATTTTAAGAGATCTATGTTGTAACCATTATCAGGATCTTATTAAACTAAAACTAGTATCATGTAACTGTTTTACTCAAAATTTTTCTAAGAGTTACAAAAAACAACAGTCAAGATCGTTTTGTAACAATTAAATAACAAAGTTAAAAACGATAAATTTTTCAGTATGACTTCATATTTGTATAAGTCGCAACGTTTTCATGAAGGTTTAGTCGAAATATTTTATAAAATCTTTTATGAGCTTCAGGCTAAATTGACAAGCCTAATTCTGTAGATCTAAAAAAGTATTTTAACGGAAAAGCTTCTAAATTATATAACTGAAAAAATCTTACTAGTGATAGATTAAAGATTGTACAAAAGCAAATGATCATAAAAGTATAAACAACAAATGTGTGTTAGTTAAGTGAAAGTGAGATAGATGCTGTTCTTCAGAGATTTGTTTAAATTTGAAAATTGAAACATTGAAAAACGTATTTATTACAAAAACGAGCAGTTACTAAGTTTTACCACTGAACGGATTATCAAACTGCTATTCTGCAATTAAAAAATATCAAAATTTCATACTGTGCAAAAATTGATAAAAACCTAATAAAGATGTAATTTTAAATACCATGTAATTGATAATTAGGTTGTTGTACAAAATTAAAATTTATATAAACAATGCAAAATTTATTATGTATTGTCTCCAAATAAAGTTGTTATAGGTAGGATGTAGAATTGTATTATTATGCCTTATACAGTATAAAATGGTTTTAAATGAAAAAAAGGCTTATTTGAAAAGTCAGGATGGTGTTTTTAACATAAACATTTGACTTTGAATAAAATTAAAGCAAAGAAAGTTTTAAGTACTAGAAATACAGTATAAGTTATAACTAATAGTTAAAACATTTTAATATTTTAAAACACATTGATTTTTACACTAAGTAATACATTTTAATTAATAAAACATAAAAAAAACATTTGTATACCAAGGTACTGGCTGCCAATTTAAATTATACTTAGTTTTTTGAAACTGTTGTGTTGTTTTTCAGTATAAAATAAAACTTAAAGGTCTAACTTGTTTATACTAGTTCATATGTATTATTTTTTTCAAATCGTCACAAGTTTTATAATGTGCAACTCATAAATTATAAAAGACACTTAACAGCGAGCTAATATCAAATTCGTGAATAAATACTGTATATAATGGACGATAGTAAAGTTATGAAGCTAGTTTTAAAGAACATAGCGTAAACATAGGTTAAACAAAACTTAGAAAACTAATTTCAATTAATTTCAAAGTTTTTCTTTAAATCAAGTATTATCTTACTATTTCTAATAGTCTTTCATGAAACTTATACCTACAGGTTTCATCCTAAGAGCTTATATAATTTTATCATTTCTATACAATTGAATGCATGTATTGTTTTAATTTGTTTATCATATGATAAAGTTCCTTGCAAGCAAATTGAAAGCATAAAGATTAAAAAAAACTTATAATAAGTTGTACAATAGGTTTGGTAATAATTAAAAAACTTACTGTTTTAAATAATTATCAGACAAAGCTAAAATTTTTTATACTTTTTAGACTCTATTTTTGGTTTCACTCTTGGAATAAAAAAACTTGAATTTATTATCAGTTAAGTTTGGTATATAAACTAGAAACCATTTTATTTAAATGAGCAATGTCCTGGAAAGACGTTAAAAGGTATCCGTGGTGTGCTACTCGATAACCGAAAGGTTTTTTCATGCACCAGGTATTAGAACCAAATACTGTGAGCGCTTTTTGTCGTTCAATAAAAAATGAAGAATTGTCATCTTCAATCAACATAACTTTTAAACTTTTGAGAAAAAAATTGACACTAGATTTATTGAAAAACAACAATTATTATTCATTTACAAACTTGTATTATTTAAACAAAACTACAATGAATACACATCCAAAATAAAAAAACTTAATAAAAGTAAAACTTAAAGTTTCATTCCTATGAACTTAAATTTGCACAAAAACTTTTATAAAATATTTTTATTTATTTATATGAGCAAAATTTTTTAAACATAAAAATGTTTGTGTATTATAAGAAAAAAAAAGTATCTGTTCCAAGGGTAGCTGTCTAAATTGCACGAGGGGACAAAATTGCACGAGTGCACAAAGATACTTTTGCACGAGGGCATAAAATTGCACGAAGGGTTTATTTTGCACGAAGACAATTTTGCACGGGTTAATTATTTTCATTTTTTATAAATTTTTCTTATTTTTAAAATATTTTTTTTTGTTTTTTATTATCCCTATCACCCCTAACCTCGGTCAGTAAATTTTTTTTTTTTACATTTTTGTTCACTATCACTGTTACTCCTAACCCTTACCCTCGGTCAGTAGTTTTTTTTAATCAATTTTTATTTTTTTTACTTTTTATTAATTATTTTTACTACCACTGTTACCCCTAACCCTTACTCTCGGTCAGTAACTTTTTTTATATTTAATTATGTTTTAGTTATTTTTCTGTTTATTTATTTATTTTTTACTCTTGTGCAAAAATTTAACTCGTGCAAAATTGACCCTTTGTGCCAAATCGTCTTCGTGCAGTTTTTTGTCCTCGTGAAATTTTGTCTTCGTGCAATTTAGACCCTTTCCCCTGTTCCAAACCACTCACACAACATAATGGTTCAAAATTTTAAAACATAAAACCAAGTAAATATGGTTTTAAAAATTTACAATTTTCAAAGTAAAAGTTGGAAATGTAAATTTGATTATCAAATACACTTGAAACCATCACCTAACTTTAATTAGAGAAAAAAATCTTGATATTTGTATATGTTTTACTAACTTATCTATATTTCTTCATAAACTTTTGACATTCATTAATACTTCAGCTTCTATATTTGATTCTTTTCAAAATACAAATCTTACATAAAGCAGAGTTGCCAAAAGTTCTTAAAATTTTTTTACAGGTATTTGGAAATACAATGTTTTTTTGTTCATTTTAGTAAAAAATATGTTTAAGGTACAAGGCTGTCTTAAGCAGAATAAAAATATCGAAAAGATGCTGTAATGCTGCTTTAATTATTTTTTATAATAAAAATCTTTTTACTTTTATGAACAACAATCCAATGTTTTTCATATAAAAGTTTTAATGTGTTGTTACTGCAACTCTTCAGAAACTTACTGCAGACATTTGAAACAAAAGTTTTTAACTAAAACTTTAGAAAACTACCTAATTGATTAATTAGATTGCTGTAAAAAAATAATAGTAGGCTTATGTCTTTGATGTAGATTTATTCTAAGTCAACAGTGCAGGTATGTGATAGTTTGCTACAAACTTTGTAAATTAAACAAAGTTATTATTTTGAATGATTTTCTAAAACGAAAAATTTAAAAACTGGTTTTGTGTTGGTTTTTTTTACAGCAATTAATTTAATCACTTAAGTAGTTTTTCAAATTTATTGATTTTAGTTAAAAAAAAAACTATTTTTTTATTTCAAATGTCTGCAGTAAGTTTCTAAAGAATTGCAGTGAAAACGTATTAAAACTTTTAATGATAAACATTGGATTGTTCTTAATATAAATAAAAATCTTCAGTAGGCTTATGTTCGTGATATTAAAAATAAATTTAAAATAAAACATTTTTTTTATGTGTGGGATAGATTTTTCGTCCTAGTCTAAATTTTATCATTTTACAATTAAAAAATTGTTAAAAGTTTCAGTATTTTTTGTTCGAAATTCCAGGTTTTTTGGCAATCCTGATAAAGTTTAAAATACTAGATATTTTATATGTGATATTGACTAGTATTTTGGTCGTAAAGATAGAAAGTTTACATAAAAATTAACCAAAACAAAATTATTTTAAAACAACTATGTAAATCCTATAAAGTTTGTACAGTTGTGGCAATGTAAAAAATAAATTAATTTAAAATTTGATCGTTTTTTGTCATGCCTTAATTGAGTAAAAAATTACCAAAATATTTGCTGTGACAGCACTAATAAAAATACAAACTTGTATAAACTTTTTAGCGAGGTTATTAATTTTGTCAGAAGAAAATTTATCTTGTTAAAAAGTTGGTGTGTGGCATTTAAAGCAATTTATAATCTTTAACTGTAATGAGAAAAATAACTCACAGTGAGAACTGGTAATAAACATATGCATTAAATTATTTTTATATAAATATTCGGGGGTCAAGGTTCGCGACATGCAATATTTTCTTCCCACAAAACCAAATATTACGTCACAATGCAACAAAATCGTCATAATTGACTGTTGAACGGTTATTTTAGTTCTATTAATTCAAAAATCTGAACTTTATGCTTTAATATTTACATCGTTGAGTGAGTTTGATTGCCTTTTAAAATTTTTTGAAACAAGATACTAATCTTCAATTGTTAGAATTTTTTTAACCATTTTCAATTTTTAATAGCTCCTAAATTATATAGTATATAAAACAAAAACTAATTTATATAGTTAAAAATAAAACAAACAAATTTTTCAATGAACTTTTTATTAAAAGCGAAGTATAAAATTTGTGTTAACGACCAACTATTTGAATAAGCTAAAATAATTTATCAAAATGTATTATATTATTTAACACAGCACCATAAATATTAAATGCTTCAAAACTTTTTATTTATTTCATTATAAATTATTTAATTGTTTTTATTTAAATTTACCAACGTGAAGAAAAAAGAAATACTTTTTGAAGAAGTTCTTATTCGTACGAATCATAACAAAAATATAACGACACTGTCTTTAAAATGTAATAATAAAAAAAAACTCAGAAAACTCAAAAAAAAAAAAACATTAAAAGAGTAAATGTTTAAAAACTTCAACAAACAAATAAACGAGAACAGTTAAAAATGGCAAAATTTGTGTTAGAAGAAGGTATCTAAAAAAGAGTGGTCCTTTTTATATTAAATGACAGTTTAGTATATCAGAGGAATGATTCTATGTGACAAATATTTCCTCTTACTGAAAGTAAAATGACGTTTCAACTCGAATTTGGCGATCAGTGCCACTTTAGATGTTTCACCAACAAAAATGACACCTCTGTGCAAAAGTGGCACCAACCGCTAAATCCGGTAGAACTTCGCTGAAAACAGCTTTTGTGACGTCATAATACGTTCGTAATTAAAGGTGCGAGCAAAGCTAAAATATCCTACTTTTTATTATCTATATACAACTACTTGTTTTAAACTTCACGTTTCAGAGTTTTCAGTTTCAAAACAAACAAGAGAGGCAACCAACAGCATCAAAACAAATTTTAATAAAAGTTTAATATTTATGTATATATAAATACTTTTAAATATAATAGTAGAGAGGTGGTATGTAGAAGCGTTAAAATTTTGTGCACCTATATATAAAATAACTCAACATAATCCTTTTAAAATGTTTTTTTTTTTTAACGTAAAAACGCGAATAAAACCAGATTCTCGCTCAACAAGGAACTACTTTTCAGTCGCGGATGAATTTTGAGTATGTTTTTTTAACTTCCGGCGGAGCATACAAAGTATTAGAATTAGATTTTTCTAAACAAATTTGGAGTTTTTTGACGGGATGTTTAAAATAAATTGCCATAAAGTTATTCATATTAAAGTTTTTAGAGCAAATTTGAATAAGAAAGAGTTGATAATGTTACTTTTTTGCTTAAATTTACAGTAAAATACCTGCATAAAATTATAGTGTGGATTTTAGATTAAAAACAAGAAAAGTTTAACTCAAACAGTTCAAAATTTTGCTAAAAAAATTGATATACCTAATAAAATTTATCACTAAAATAGAATTAAAGTTGGTTTTTGCTTTTTGAATTTAATACATTTTAAAATGCCTTGATTAACATAAAAATTGTTCTAATAAATACTTACACAAAAAGTTATACTTATAAAATAATATCATTATCATATAACAAAGTACCGTTAACAATAAAATTACCAGTAATTTTATGAATTCCCACTTTCTAGTACAGTAACAACTACAGTTTAGTTCTAAAACATTTCAAAAGACTCCGTGTCGCCACTTAGCGGTTGTATTTTTTTGTTCAAAGCTATCGACAGACATTTGTTCAAATTGGAATAAATTTCGCCATAAACACACACAAAAAAGCTCTTCAGAATAAAAATAGTTACAAAAAAATAATAGAAAAAAAGAAACTCAAAACAAAATTAGTACCCTTTGTAAAGCTTTTGTCTGTGCCAAATTTGATAAAATTTTCAGGTAGATTTTTTTTTTTCAGATGTCTAACTTTCAGATATGGTGCAAAATCTCTGAATTTTGTCAGAAATTTCAAACAAACCTTGCTTCATTTCGTATGGCTGTGAAATAATAAAAAAATATCAAAAATTATTTAAAGTTATTATCTTTATTTTAGTACAAAATACATCAAAGTTTCGAACTATTTTGTATGTAGTTTAAATAAACAAATAAAAAAACTACTTTTAAATTTAACAAACCGCAACAGAGAAAAAGATTTAAATTTACAAAATTTTTGCTAATCAGGAAGTTTTTATCAGTAATATAAAGTTTAAAAGAATAAATTTAATTTCAATAGAGCTTGTTCAATTGACAAGAAGTTTTGAAAATAAACACAAATTAAAAGACACATCTGCATCTTTATTTTGAGTAAAAAGTTTTATATTGTTTAGTAAACAAGTTAGTGTCTTTGACTTAAAATTTTTTGTGTGTTATCAATATTTTTACAGAACTGTTCTTATTTTCAAAAGTATAAGACTAAACTCATAAAAAAATACTGTACTTTTAAAATATAAAACTTATATTCAAACGATAATTTTTTTTACAATATGGTTATATTTAGAATAAAATAAAACCATTTTTTATTCAGTAGTAAATTTGGTAAACCACTAAATATTTTGCTCTTTCAAGCTCATATAAAAGTTTTTTGTTTAAATAATATAAATCACTTAAAAACTTTTTTTAATACAAAACACAATTGACTTTATTATTTTATGTAATACTAGACTACTATATTTAAACTTTAAAGAAAAATATTTTGAACTTAATTTAAACTAGATAATAGTTAATTAAATATGCAATAAAATAAAAATATACATAACTATAAAAATGGTCACAAAAACTTTCTGACATTTAAAAAATTCAACCATATTTTAGCTGCCACATTTACAAATTTTTAAACCGAAATTCTACGCGCAGTTTTAGTGAACTCTCCAAAGGTTAGAAAAATATCAGCAAATTAAATTTTCAACAAAAAACTTAAAAAACTTTTTTGAGTGACAATCGAAATATTCAAGTCCATCGAATACCAAATGGCTTATTTAAAACTTCACGCCAAATCAAATTTGAAAAAAATATTCAAAAGTCGAGATTTTTTGGCGATAAAAAAAGTGAAAACTTCTTGTTTATTGTTAAGCGATGTGTGCCTTTTGATAATTTCAAATTTGTTAACTGAACGCTTGAGTTTTAGTTATTAAATATTAAAAAGTTGATGTTTATCTAATTCTGTGGCAGCATTATTTCAAGAAAAATGGATCTTTAAAAGCTTTTTTGCTCTAAACTGTAAAATAAGCTTTTGTATTTATTTTTATTACCGTTTTTACTATCGTATAAAATTATTTTAGTGTTTGTTTTAGTTAAACTTATTTACTTTTTTTTGTTATTTTTGTGTATTTGGTTCAAACTTTACAGATTTTAAATACGTTGTAAAACTTGATACAAACAAACTTAATTAACTTAAAATATAGAAAAATTGTATAAAAAACTTAGTCTAGAGATTCGTTTTTACTTGTAATGTTAAGGACTCAATAAATCTGATTATATTATAAACTAAGATGTTTATGTTTTTGTTTATACAAAACAATATACTTGGTAATGTTTTATTACCTAACAATTATTAAACTAGACACAATTTTCATTTTTATGATTTAATGCATATCATAACTATCTAACTTCTTGTATTTAATTACTCTGGTAAAGTTACATAACTTACTAACTTATGTTAATAATTTGGTAAGTTACAAAACCATCTATAACATGTAAACAATATTAATCACATTTCCAAAGTTTTGTCTGAGACACAAAAGTTACATAACTCGTATAAAAATAAAATCAATAACTAACATCTTGAATGTTCTGACATTTTTTCCATTTGCTGTTTGTGTGAACTTTGAAGTTAACTTTGTTTTTGTCCGGTCCATTCATCAACATAGCAGCTCCTTTCTTTGAATCCTTTATTTAATAATTATCAAAGTTTATATATAAAAATTTATTATTTAATAAATTTTTAGTTAATAAAAAAAAACTTTGACATCCAGTAAAAAATACGGTTATTAAATTTTTTAAGTAGATAAAAGTGTTGAAAAGTATTTTAAAGAAATTATTGTATAAAACAAACGTAATTGTAGTTGTTTTCCTTGATAACTTTAATTTGTTCAGCACCATCTGGGGGTTGCCTCTTGAACTTGTACGAATTGTTGGGTCTTGGTGATGAAGCGTATTTCGGTTGTGAGTTGTACTGAGCTGATATTTGATCTGTATTATAATATTTTATTAAGTTATATTCATTTAATTAAAACTATAACTTTCATTAATAAAAAAAAATTGTTATTTGTTCATACATACAAAATAATTTTAAAACAACCAATGAACTAAATATTAACAATAAAACATACATTAGCACTATGTATATAAAAAATTTTAATTAGTTCTTTTTTTTGTTTGAATATTTTACTAATTAAAACAATTTTTTATAACTTTTTAGTTCTAGTGGTATTTTTAATAATTGTCATAAGTAAAAAAGACCAACTTAACACAACTAAACAAACACTTCAAACATTTTACCATTACAAACAAAACTTTTTAATGAATTGTTGTTTTAAATATTATTATTTTTTGTTTGACGCTAGTTGAAATAATAATATGTTTGAAAGTTTGGTGACAGTTGTTTCTAGTTATTAAGATATATGGTTGGCAATGTAGTGCTAAATCAACAAAAGTATTATAATAAAAACTAGACTTGTTTTATTTCATCAAATGAAAATTAAATAAACTTTTAGTCATGATGTAATTCAATACAGTTTTAGGTGTTTTTAAATTTAAGATGTTTTTAAATTTCTACGCATGAATAGATAGTAAATATTATTGTGTAAATTAATTAAAAAATACCTTTAAACTTATGCTAATAAAAAGCATAATAATTTCACTATCAGTTAGACTTTGTGGCAGTGATAATTAATCTATGGCCAGTTTAATTTTGTTTAATATTTTGTGCTAAACAAATTATAACACGAGTTTATGTTAGATAAAGAAATTCAATATTTTTATTTCATTTTACTACTGGGTACTTCTATAATTCTTAAGTAAGTTAATAATTTTATTATGTAGTTTGTTTTGTAAAAATACACCTTAACAACTAACCACATTTTGTTTTTTGTTTATATTTTGTTATCAAGTAATAAAGGTTTTTTTTTTCAATAAATAAACCTTAAAAACAAACAGCAAAAAGACATTTACTTATCAACAAAATATTTTTATTACTTTTATTGCATGTGGCGCTTTATGGGCCAATAAATAAAAAAAGATGCTTTCTGTTGACACAAGCTCCGTCGAAATATTTACTATAAAACGTATAAAAAAAAGTTTGTTGTGCGTTACTTATGTGTTTATAAAACAAAACTTTGCGATGGTTCATTATTTTACTTAAAAGCTTTGTGTGTTTGTAAACAGACTGCATTTCATGATGTTTCTCACAAAATTACTATGCAACTGATGAAATAAGTTTATTCATTACAGCAAAAACTTGGAAAACAAACAGTTTCAAGTTTAAAAAAAAATTAATTTTAATTGGGGGACAATTGGTCAACAATTAAGTTAGTAACATAACACTATGACCCTTAAAAAAGCTATTTTATTGGTCAAAGCAAGCAGTATTATTTTACGTAACTGGTGAAGTGAGTACTTATAGTAGGTAATAAATGAGCAGAATATGACAAAATGATGTGATTATTTGGCACTTTTATATTGAGAAAGTGCAAGTGTATAGTACTATTTATAAAATAATCAATTTACTCTGCAGTTTTCAATAGTTTGAAGCTTATATAGTAGTTTTAAAATAATTTGACAAATTCATAAATTTAAACCTAATTTTCTTAAACAAGTTAAATGTTTTATTTACCGTAATTCAATTAATCTAATAAACATTAACACAAACCTCTGATATTATTATGCTGATTTGGAACGAGGTAGATCTGACTCTTTTCTTCCTGAACTATTTCTTTCTGAACTTTTGGAGACGCATTTCTTGAAACTGACACTTCTGTTTTCACAGCAATAAAAGTTTTCAAAAAAAAAAAACTTTATTTAAAAAGTAAATAGTACTTTTAAATGTTTCATAGTAGTAAAGTTACACTTCAGGAAATAAGTGTTACATAAACTCTTTACTTCATAAACTTCTCATAATATATACATTTAAAATATGATACAAAGCAGTGAATTTTACACAAACATAGGAAACAGAATTGTGAACAGCCAACTGAAATCGTGACAAAACTCAACTGAATTCAAATATAAATCTGAGAGGTCATTGCGAAATCGATTTTTACAAATCTCATTTAAAAAACTCCATCCCAACTTAACTTAATTGATCTCGACTAAGAGTTGATGCCGCTTCAAACTGAAACAAACAAAAAACTTGACCCAAATTCGAACGCAACTCGAGTATTTGCGCAGTGCGCTTCAATTTCGACATTAGCAGGCTTTTGTGACGTCATAATACAGCGACGCGTTCGAACAAAAAACAGATTTTCTTTCTTTTTCGTCGTGAGCCGGCCTTTCTTGTAAGTTTTGACACTTTTCGTACGAATAATGCGAGGTTTAATTATTGATGGAAAATATTTTGTGTCTTTCTCATGTAAAACATTTCGAAATGTTTTTACTTTAAGATCTTATATTTAAATAACGTAAATTTTATTGTTTTGTGCGCAGTTGTTTTAAATTTAATTACTGATGCCGGGTATTTTTCTTATTGTTTCAAATTTAGTAAAAATTTAAGACACTATATGTAATTTTGAACATCAGACTTTTACAAAACTCAAGTTTTTTTTTTTCCGTTTAGGATTAAGTTTTTTTAAAACTAACAAAATTTATTTTTAATAAGTAGGTGTGCTTAGCAAAACAATTAATTATTTTAACAACTTAAAACTCACCTTTAGTCTGAGTGTCAATGCTTCTTGTTGAGGCACTTCTGGCTGGAAACGGTGCTCTATGGCCATCAGGTGGCGTTATTCCCAAATACTAAAAAACCAGTTAACTTATTTAATTGAAGCTTTTTATTTATACAAACTGTTAAAGATTTTTTGTTCAGGTTTAAAACTTTCAAAAATAAATAAAAAGTAATGGGAAACTTTTATTTGTAATAGGATTATTTTGTTTTATAAACAGTTTTCGGCAAACAACACATCAAACTTTAGTTTTTTTGAAAATATTTATCCAACCAAACTGTATATAATCAAATATTTTCCTTGATATTTTCTAACAACCGTTTTATTTGTAAATATTTTGGCGCGTTTATAAATATTAGAAGCCTTCTTTATACAAATAGCAAAAAATTTCGTAATTTTTTCTATTCACATTTCCCCTTGCAATTTGAGCAAAAAGTTTTTTAGATTTCTTTTGTCACATACTAAAGCTTGTTTATTTAAAACTTGTTTTATTCTTTTGTCATTCTGAATAAACTTTTCAAGTTTTTTCACATCTTTATAATGGGTAGAATAAACATATTTTTCTTAATATTTATTAAAAAGTTTAAAAACTTTGTCTTAAAAAAATTCAAAATGTATTAAACACTATTTTCTTACAAATTTTATAATGTCAATGATTTTGTTGCCCGAACTTTTTAATTAAAAGCCTTATAAAATTAAAAAAAGGAGTTAGCATAAATTTTAAACTTTTAAAAATGCCACTTAATTTAGGAGAAAAATGAAGTTTTTCAGTTCATGATCAGATTAAGTAACTTGAGTACAGTCAATTATAACAGGGACTTTTGACATTTTAGGAGAAAACAAAATAATTTATTAACCTTTTGTCATTTTGACACACAATTTTTTTGCTAGTTTTTATTTTCTCAAAAAACCTTTTTATTTATGCTTCAACTTTTTATGCATGCAAATTAATTAAACCTTATACGATAATTGACGTTTCGAAATATAAATAATTCACTTTCGGTTCAATTACAGAGGGAAATGATAGTAGGGACGAGTAAGCGGCAGTTTTAAATTACTCAAAGAAGTTTTACATAACGCAGGCCTTTCACGAGCATTATCTTGAAACTTGTGCAAGAAATAAGCTCCTTTGTCGTCGTGAAAGACCAAAATAATGCTTTGAAAACTAATGAACTCAACAAAAACAATGTCCAAATTTTTATTTAGAACCATGTCCAAATAGTCTTTAAAATCTAAGAAAATAACTGCATCCATTTGTAGAAATTAAAAGGAGATAAAATACTAAGATTATAGCAACTAAAAAAGTAAATATTTCAACTAAAAACTTTTATATAACAAAGACCTTGCACAAGCATTATCTGAAAATTTATATAAAAGTAAATTAAGCTATTTTATGCTGTTAAAGATAAAAATAAGGGCATAAATTTTCAGATGAACAAAGAAAACTGGCCTTGAATAAATTATTTTTGTGGAAAAAATAGATGCTTTTTCCTGTATTTTTGAAGCATACATTATTTATGTTGGTGCTTAGAAACCGAATATAAATAGACCAAGTCAATAAAACAAACACTACAAGGTTATTTAAACAAACGCACCTTGAAATTTTGTCCTGATATTACAGATTAAACCCAAAAAACAAATAAAAATATGCTTAAAAATAGTTAAGGTTATTTTACCTATTCTTATTAATAATCATTTAGTAAAGTTTTATCCTAATAATAGTATAATATTTTATTTAGTTCAGTAATTTAATACTTTCATATCTATTTAAAAAGCTCAAACTATACTATCAGGGCTAAAAACATCATACTAACTGAACTTTTCAGTAAAATAAATTGAGATACAATGGATTATATTTAAGATATAACGGGTATTTTGTAAGGTCAATTTCAATTCGATAAGTTGTTTGATTAGAAACATTGCAAAGCATTGTTCACCAAAAGTTGATAAATTATCATCAGTTTTTGCTGGTCGATAAGAAAAACCATTGATGTTTTACAGCTGCTTAAATTTATTTCCATCAAAAAAGTTACAACAGCTTTCAGTAGTGATAAACTCAACAAGGGAAGCAGTATCACTGTAGTAGTAGTGATGTTTAATAATTAATAATTAAATCGGCAGTGTTGGCCAGTAGGGAAAAGTGACCTAGTTTATGACACAAAAGAAATAAATCAATAAGTCAACTCTTGCTAGTAAACTCATTGAAGCTCAAGTCAATATAATAACTTTCACTGATAAAATATTCAGTTTTATTATATAGTAAATCTGCTAAACAAGATTTTACTTTACTTGGGTTTAATGAGCAAAATGGAGATAAACTATAAAGCATCTTAAGACATGTTTTGAATAATTAAAATCAATATAGGAGTCTAATAAAGCCATTCAAAATTTCATAATGCCCCTATCCTTTAAAAAATAAAATTTCAATCTTCCTAAAAAAGCTTTATTAATATACACATATTTAAAAAAAATTAAATACTCTTATTTGAAATTTTGTCTCAGTAAAATTTTTTTACTTATAAGTAACTTATTATTGGTCGAACTAAAAAGATGCTTTAAAAAAAAACTTGGGAAAAGCAAAGCACCCGTTGACAGAAGGCATTAGCCAGAGAAAAAAAAAAGTCTGTAATTTGCATGAAATTCTGGTTGAAAATATTCAGATAAAAAGATTTGCTCGAAGCTTCGAATTTGCTAATAATTTATGTGACTCACACTTAAAAGTCGATAACAAGATTTCAAGCAATTTTGTTGAGTAAATATTTGCCCAGGATGTTTTCTATTTTGCTTGAAAACTTTCAACTTACTTTGATAACTTTTTGCATGATTTTACTTTGAAGTTAAAAACTAATGCAAAATTAATTTTTAAATATATTGAAATATAATTTACTAAACATAGTTTTATTTTAATGTAAGTTTGAGTCTCCTAACCAATAAAATTACTTTTTAATAAACATCCTAATTTAAATTTTCTACTAAATTTAGCACTATGAAAGAAAAAGGTTTTAAAAGCATACTTAATACCATACTAGAAATAAAGTGAAACTTATTTAAAATAATTATTTAAAACTGACAAGTAATTATTGAAACTCTGACATACAGCTTTTTGTACTTATTATCTAATCAGTGTATTTTCTGGCTTATACAAGAAATTAGTCATAACAGAACAAGTATTTTGAAAAGTTACGCTTTCTGACCACATACTTAATATTTAATGAACTCTTCAGCTATTGTGCTCCATTTTCACAAGAATATTTAATATAAGAGAGGAATATTGACAATTTTTTGTTGAAGAATTACATGGAAGGAAGTTTTGTGGTTTTTATTTAAATTTTTTGATTTTGTATTCTACATAAAGATTTGATTACTTGTTCATGTATCTACAGCTTACAAACATTTTTTTTTATTTAAAGTTCAAAAATAGGTTAAACAACCACTGCATTTAGTAACAACGTTTGTAAATTATCAGAAATTTTGTAAAATAAAATAATCTTAACTTTATAAACGTAAAATATATCATAATTGAATTTACTATACAAATATCTACATTTACAGAACGGTATAAAGTCAAAACGACTTTTAGTAGATATAAACGTATGAGCTTGTAACTACATCGTAAAATCAGCTTTTTCAAGATGTACAACAAAATGCCCGCTGTAAATGAACCACTAAATTGACTTGAAACGTTTCAGCTAAATCCATGCATCATTAAATTCAAATTAAACCGAATTTTATTTATTATAACGAAGTTATTCTTTGAACCTAGCTAATATAAGCATTCATAGCTTAAATTTAATGTTAACCAATGAAAAATAAAGAATGTACCCTCTGTGAGCAAAAACACATGTAAACAAACTAAAAGGACTTTAGAACAAGCTTTTAAGTTCAATTTTAAGGTCTCTGTTAAAATACTACGTCGTAAAACGAGGTCTTTATAAGAGCTAGTACGTGTAAAAGCGAGTATATTAACATGTAAATCTACCAACGTGCTTTACATAGTGAAAATAAGCCTGCTTGTATTTGTAATTACTTTGAAATTTGATTTTAAACTCATACGTGGCATGGGTACTACTTTGTTTTATTCAAAATAAATTTCGTGTTTGCTTTATTTAGATGTAAGACTTTATTGCTTTTAGAATTTGTTTTTATTTTTTCTTGAAGAAAAACATGTGCACAAATGTTTGTTTTTATGGAACTTACCCGGTCAAAAAACCACAGAAATTCGTAGAATAAATAAATTGTTTATTTTTCTTGATATGAAGAAAAATAAGATAAATTAGTTGTATATACATAAATTTTCACAAATTATATTACAATCAAAAAGTTTTTTTTTCATATAATTAATTTAAACTATATGGAATAATTTTATTGTTTTTGATAATGCATTTGTTTACATTAGTATTAGTTTAAAAAAGGACTTTACTTTTTAACTTAAAATATAACTTCAAACTCTAGTTCAGTTCAAAATACACCACTTTTTAACCTTAAAAAGATACAAATATTAAAAAAAACCCTAGGCTCGATGCTGAGATCATTCTTCATCATAAGGATGTCAATCATCTCTTTATTGAGAGCTTCATTGGAGTTTTGTCTCCTTGGAGTCCTTCCAAAGCACTTCGGAGGCTCAAAGTTCATCAAGATCTGCTTTCCCTGTTGATAATAAAATCATGTAAGGTAATTTAAATTAGATAAGTTATGTTACAAAAAATTACTTATTTTATTTAGTTTTAATTGTTTTTGTTTTATTACTACATAGAAAAAAAACTTATTTAACTCATATATATATACCTTTATAAATTTCTTATGTCATAAAAATATTTAGCTAAATGAATAAAATTTATTTAAATTCCATCAGTTTAAGTGAACTGAAAGTTTACAACAGGATTCATTCAAAATAACTCAACGATGTAATTTCTAGCAGTTGTAAATACACATCATCGAAGTATTTCATTGATAAAATTTTCCTAGTTATGTGGTATGGGGCACATATGTTACGGAATTAGTCATTTGACAATTTTAATTGAAAGTTGTCGTCAACACATTCATGATTCATTTCACAATAAGACAGAAGGTTGACAACAAATAACACAATTCTTACTACATGCTGGGGTTTGTTATGAATCTTTGCTAAATAACAGGCAAAAAAAGAGTTTTTAGTGACCTACAAAGTACTTTGGTCCTTAAAAATTTTACTTAGATTTTTAAGGTAGTATTAAAAAAATTACTTAACTATTTATTACTTCTCGTCTTAAACTAATGAGATTTTTGATATAATTATTGTATAATAATACCAACAACATTATACATCGTAGTGGCATTTTCCCTTACACGAAACGATTCTAAAGGTAAATTTGTAAAATAAACAACTTCATACACGAGTTTATAAATAAACAGCAATCGCTAACAAGGAAAATTACATAAACTCTTGTTTATAGTTGGAAGGAAAACACA
The DNA here is from genome assembly GCF_965202585.1 of Thalia democratica. Classification (NCBI taxonomy): domain Eukaryota; kingdom Metazoa; phylum Chordata; class Thaliacea; order Salpida; family Salpidae; genus Thalia; species Thalia democratica. The sequence goes on from NC_139169.1 coordinate 388,281, forward strand.
GTGATGTTTGTTTACGTGGCTCCCTTCTAACGACGTTAATTATGACGTCACAATACCGCTAGGATCAGATGATCCTCGTCAGGCGTCAGTGAGCACCACCGTGGCAAATTTATGACGTCACAAAGGCTTAGACCCAAAACTCTGTTTTATAGTGTTTTTAGAGCAAATAGATGCAATTACTTTTCAAATTCAAAAATGTGGAAAAAAACTGCATCCATTTGCAGAGAGTTAAATAAAAAAAATTGAAAGCTATAGCTATCGTATTGAGTTATTGCAGCCACTTTAATATTGTTATTTGATTATTAAGCCACGTAGTAGCAAGTTTTTGGGTTCAAACAGAAGCGAAATATTTAAACTCACTTCAAACTAATTGAATTAAATCGAGTTCCATTGTTATTGGGTTTGTCGTTATTTTTTGGCCCTTTCATCCGAGGGTACTTGTTAACTTGTAGTATTTTTATCCGAAATTTAGCGGTTTCCATTAATAAATATTTGTTGTTGCGAGTAAACAGATTAAAAATTGATTTTCCGGAAATAATACTTGAAATTATCAAAAATACAAATTTTTATCAAAATTATCTTGTGTAAGTGTTTTTGTTCGTTAATTTTAAAACTACGTAAAATTCCGCCTAAAAACTAGCTGTTTCGCAATTGACAATTGATGTAAAGAACTAACGAAAAACTAATATGTCAACTTAAATATCGCGTACATAAATATTCTAACATGAAATCGCTCTAAACTTTACTTTTCTCTGAAAGATTAAACTTTAAAAATTATCGGATTTTAGACATATATTATTTTGTGTAAATTGCTTACAAGGTGTGTAATTAATATATAGAAATTTAAATGTGGGCAGATTATTCTTTTATTTTCTCTCAACAGTCTGAATGCTTAATATTTGTACGACCTTTGCAGAACAGAATTAAAATTAATTTAAATTAATTTGAGAAATTTAATTTAATCTTGAAGCCTTTTTAAAGCAGCAAATTTAAAACAACATTTTTAATGATACAAAAAACAATTTAGATGTTATATGTTTAATAAAAATATGTTACACAATATTTTAAACTCAATTTACATTTACTTTATCTATTTAATTTGTAAAAGCTACAAATTTTTATTGATTTAATAATATATACTATTAAAAATGACTTGAATCATGCAAAGGACCAGTTTTAGCACGCCAAATATAAAAATGATTGTAAATTACAAGGTTTTTCAATTTGAAAAACAACATCATACGATAGTTAGCACACATTTGTCAAAGGCACGAATTTTTGACCATATTTCAGCAAATAAAAGCGGTGAATGGGTTTTGTAGAGCGCAGATAATGTGATTATGTTATTACAAATTTGCAAAATTGCAACTTACTACTTGAATACTCAACAAACCCCGACTCACTCAAGCGTCACTAAAACTTTCTGCCAACCCATGCACTTTTAACCCAAAATTGATAAACCTTTATCTATTGGCTCTATGTTTCATGATGGTTTAAAACTATTCAGCTCTTATATCGTTCTTTTTAGTTGCCACAACAAGTAACAATAAACATTTAAAATCAATGGAAATAAGAGCACTTACTGGTAGAAAAACCTAGCAACTACAAAAACAAACAAAAAATTCAAATTTCAAAACGGATGCACTTTTTCATTTCAGAGAAAAAACCAATTGATGGTAGTTTCTAATAGTTTTTTTTTGGCTATAAACACTACATTGGGGCAATAAAGAGGCCTTGGACGGCTTCAGAAAGTCAACTGTACGTTTAAAAAGCTCTCAAAGGGGCAACAATAGAGTGGAGAAGACAGAATAGAGTTTTGTGAAGTGTTGAAACACATTGTTGTTAATAATGTATGACTTTCCACACAGCAACTATACATGTACTAGATATTGTCTAAAGCTGAGTGTTTTCTGTGTAATTGTTTCTTTTTGTTGTCAATGAACACTTCAATTTAATTCTTTTCTTATCAGGTACTTGCTTAACTTTTCCAACATTCTTATATTTGCTTTCAACTTACTTTTGAGTCTGGTAACTAGTAAACTATGAAAATTTGTAAAAATAGTTTCACTTAAGCATTTGTAGATTGAAAAGAAATAGTTTTGGTTTAACTGAACATTTCAAAACTTTTCAAATATAAAAATACCTTTTTTTTTTTAAAGGTTTCGTAACAGAACAATGTTATGTAAATTTTCAAAGTTATGTTTTAATTTATTTTGATGTAACTTAATTAGTTTCCAATTACTATGATACAGTATTTTTAACAAACTTAAAAAAACATTTTTCAAGTGTTTTTTAAAAATAGAACGAAACATAATGGTCTTTTTTGAAGTAAAGTGTTTTTGTTATTATTACTTTCTGGATTTTAAAACAAAGCTATTTCAACTGACCTTACAACAACAGAATGACTTTTATCATATGAGTAAACAATATGATATCGGCGAAACAATAAGACAATGGCCTGTTATTCAGGAAGCAAATTTAAAATAAATATTTACAATAAATTTCAACATTCAACGGTGAATTGACAGGTACTAATCTAGAAAACTAGTTACTTATGACGTAACAAGCTATACTTATGTGAATACTGAATCTTGTTTCATGAAGTTTAAAACCCTGTGTAAATAATTTGCTCAGAATTTAAAATATAAAAAAAAAAATAATTCTTTATTTGCAGAAAACTATAACACCCAAAAGGGTTAATGGTTTCTACAGCAACCAGAGACTTGAAAATAGTGAATAATGAAGTTGCAGATACTAATCTAGAGTAATTTTGAACTAGTGTCATTAAGAAGCATGTGGTTGCATTATTATCAAATTAGAAGTTTGATTTAACCTTTTGAAAAGATCTCTATCTACCAAGATTTCAATCATCTGCTTTTGAAACTTGTTTTATGTTTATTTATCTGTTTAGTAAAGAAAAAAAAAACTTAAAAGTTAAATTATATAATTTGATTTTGTGTTTATCAAATGTATGTCTAATCGAAGTTTACTTACATGTAATTATATAAAAGTAGAAAATAAAAAATTCAATACAAAAATAGAAAGCTTTTTATATGTTTCTTAGTTCGTAAAAAAAAAAAAAGATTCATATTTATGTATTAAATGATAATTTTTGCATACACTACATTTTTTACTATTTAGTATAATTAGTTAATAATATTAGTAAGAATTAGAAAAGCAAAAGTTTATAACGGCAGTTATAAATAAAAGAGAGAAAGAGTTGATTAATTGATTACTGCAGGCAGCTTTTCAATAAATATCCGTTATTAAACTAATTATACTTTATAACTTTCACACACACTGTAGTGCACAAGTGTATAATTACCTTGACAATTTGAACGGTTATAAGATGATTTGCCACTAACAATTACATTTAACTGCCCTTTTAATTTGATATAAGTTTTTAATTATATTTTTAACTTTTAGTTAAAAGATTTTTACCACACCAAACTTTTACTAAATATTTATAACTTACTTTGTGAGCTTAAACTAATTATACGAATTTTTTCATTTGATATATAAAACTTATAATTCTTTAGGATTTCAAGCTTTATCATTTCTGCATTGTGTTTATTTAATTTTTAAGATTTTTTTGACCTTATTTCTTTCGAAACAATTGAATTTCAGTAACTTTTAAGCTTCCACTAAGCTCCAATTGAAGGATGTGATTTATTTCAGATTACTAATATATCGAACTTTTTAAAAACTATACCATCATTTCTCAAACTTTATACTTATATAACACAAAAAAATAACAGTTGTTTTTTTTTGTGGTAAGTAATGATTTTGAACTTGTACTTTAAGTACTAATAATATAAAATTTATGTTTTATAGAAGGAAGTTATAATTAAGAAGCTTAATGCTCTTTTACAACTGATTTTTTTCAAGTTATAAGCAACAGGTGCTTTGTAAAGTTTAAATATTAATTAACCGGCTTTAAAATTTTATTACTCCGTTGTTTTACAATAACAAAACAAGTAAACTGTTAACTAGCCATTTACTTTGTAATGTTCAAAAAAAAATATTTTAACATATGCTAGTATTCAATGAAGGCTTTAAGCCATTTAAAGTAAACAATTTTCATGTTTTCTTTTTGTTCCTCTTTATTGATTAGTAATACAATTTAAAACAACAGCACTAGTATTTTATTATGCTTAAAAAACATGTTAAACATTTTAGATACTTACCTGAACATTTGTTATTTTTTATGTATATATTGATTGAAACTAACAGTAGCAAGTTGCGATAGAGCGGTGTGGTTACCAACTTTTCTGCTTTCTTTCTTCTCATTATTCTGCCTCTGAGAACTTTGCTTGATTCTTCTTATCTGCTGCCTCATAAACTCCGTCGTCTGTTACAAGTTATGTAAAAATTCACCTTTTTATGATATACACTTGAGTTTTAGCTGTTGATTTTAAATGTATTTTAGCAAGCTGATTTGTAAAAATAAAACTTTTGCTTGGATACAGGTAGTTTGATTTTTCTTACACAACAGCAATATATGTATTATTTATTTGTTGTAAATTTTGTACTACTTTGAAGCTTATCATAGCTGACTCAGCAATGAATTGGAAATGAATTTCACAGGGAAAATCAGTGTTTTATTCTCACATACTTACTACGTTGATAAAAAAGATTATTTATCTGCAAACTAATTTCACAACAAATCTTGAATAGATTAAGTATTGGAGTTAAAAATAAACATAAACAATTTGTTCATGAAATAATTTATATCAACATAAAATATTTTGACTTTTATCAAAAAATAACAATATCAAGTTTTATTTTTTTATAAAAGTCAAAATCAAGTTTTATTTTTTTACTGAACTTTTTAAAAGCACAAAAACTCTTTTGAAAATAAATTTTTATGATAAATATTAATACGTTGTAGTACTTGGGGAAAACAAATGGTAATTGACAGTGCAAATGTTACACATAATTGTGTTGGGGTTTCACATATAGCTTCAAAATGCAACAGATGGTTTACAAATATGTTCAACTTTAAATACGGCTAGTTCAAGTATTTGCTTCTTAAAAATACATACTTGTATTTTGGTAAATGTTAAATATATTTTGAAACATTGTAAATTATAAAAGTTTTATACAAAGAACGGTTTTACAGTGTGTTAATGATCATTTAAATCATTTTCGAAAAATATTCTGGTTAAAATATTTTTTAAACCATTATGTATGGTATATTTAAAAATTTATTTGAAAAGTTAGTAGCAACTGAAATTAAAGAGAGAATAATTTTTCTGTGAAATTGTTAAAAAAGGTTCTTATGAAAAAATAGTAAATGATAGACCAACTGAGATTTTTCTAAGTTCTTTAAATGTTTACGTTCATTTTTCTGTTTATATCAAATATGGTATGCATTTTAAAACTATTAATAACATTATCTTGGAAATTATCTAATTCTTTCTAGAAACGATCATAAATAAATATATCAATATACATATTGAATATAGATCTATTGAAACTCCATACATATTGACTAAACTTGAATTTCACAGAGAAGTTATCATAATAAGGACCATTAAACTTATAGATACAAATTAAAATTAAGAAGTTTTAATAACCGAGCTATTTAGACGTGCGAATGTTTTTATTAGAAATACTTCAAGTGTTTTTCATGCTGTCATAACCTGAATAAAATTGGGGTTAAAATAACAAATTTGTTCCAGTATCACTCAGTGTTTGAGATAAACTATATTTTGTTTGCATGTCTATTTTCATCAGTCTTATTGTTTCTTTTTAATACTAATACAAGTTTTCCTGTGCAAAAAGATGCAATTATTTTCTCAGAATTTCCAAATCTAAGAAAAGAATTGCATTTATTTGCAGAAGGTTATAATTAATAAAAAAGCAAAAAATTTGTTTTGTTTTGTCACTTAATATCTGTCATTACTCAATTTTTATTGCTGATGTTTTAAAATTAATTGAATTTGATAACTACGCTGTAATTAAGTGAATGCAAAAAAGATGATTTTGCATTTTTACAATCCTAAATATAAACAGCTAGCACCTGTAATAATAAGTTAACAATTTTGTTAAATTGTAATTACTAACTTTTGTTGAACTTTGTTTTGTTTAATTCAAATTTATAATTATTTATACAGAAAAACTAAAACTACACTTGAATAGAATAAAATACGTTTGTATATCTTTAAGATGTCACATGAATCATTGGAAATAAAGATTGAAAATGGACTAATAATTTTATATTTAAGTTTTATTCACCTTAAATGCAAAATGACCAGATAATTCAAAAGCATTATGAGATTTATTTACAGTTAAGTGCAAACTCTTGTTTTCTATAAAAACAACGATAAATTTCGAATGAACAGTGACGTCATAATTGAAAATTCACCGTGAAATCTCGAAGCACAATGCCCACACCGTGTATAAGATGAGGGCATTGTCATAAGTTATCATCTCCATCACATCGAGTTTTATTTGAAACAATTCAACCATAAATGACACGACACACATAAATTATTTGTAAACATTTAAAATAAATATTCTCATTTAAATTAAATTGAGTGCCAAGAAATCATCGCACGATACTAGAGGAAATTATTTGAAGTTTTTTAAAAGTTATGCTTCAGACTTATCAAAAGTTAGATGTTAATAAATATCGGTACTTAAATTTATTGGATTTTAAAAATCAGAAACATTAAATCAATATTGATAATAAGAATAACTAAAGTGATTAAATAAGAAAAATTGATATGTTAAAAAAATGATTTATAATTTTTTTGATTTTATTTTAGCTATACTCAAATATGTTTCCAAAAATCAGTCAGTTCTAACTGGGGTTTATATTTTGATAAACAAAAAGTTATAAATGTTCACGGTGTTTTCATAATTGTTTTATTATTACAATTTTGGCAAAATTGAAGCATCGGATTACAGCAAATTGTTAAGTATAACTGCAAAAGTTTACATTATAAACCTTGATAGCATAAACAAATTTCAACAACTCCATTGTAAACGAGAGCACAATAGTTTTACATTTGCATGAGTAATATCATTTCCTTCGTTTTAACTTATTGTTAAAGTTGGTATACAGTTTTAATTAAATTGCTGTTGAAATATGTGCTTGTTGAAATGTTGAGCTAGATCATTCAACTAAATGAAATGTGATGTAAGTCATATAATGAGCTGAATTTAAAGATGAAAGTCTCTGTGATGAAGAGCGAATTGTTTGCTCAAATCATCAGTTCGGATTAACATAAACTAATTACAAAAGTAAACAATTTGTAACCTATTCCGCTAACTTGTCATTTAAACTCATTATTTTATTTTTGCTTTATAAACTTAGCAATGAATACCTCAGAATTGTTTAGAAAATAAATAAAGTTAATTTATACACAAAACTATCTGCCAATGCATGTACTTTTATATTTTAAAATAAAAAATTTAAGGAGTAAGTGCATTAATTGGCAGAAAGCTTTAAGTTAATTTAATTTTTATATTTATAAAATAATTTCAACCTCTTTTGCCGATTTGTCATTTCTACTTTGTATTTTCGGCTGGCTTTTTTGCTTCTCTGAGTTCCAGTCAGTTGGTGTCTATAATATTAAAAAAAAGTTTTTTTTTATAAAATATTGATAACTACTAATTTATTTATACCTTAATTAGCTCAATGACCAAAGTATTTTTAAACCTAATTTGATAATAATTTCAAAGAAAGCCTGATTTAAGCAGCATTCAAATACAAAAGCATTGTTCAAATAATAAACCAATTTAAATAATTTATTACTTTTAAGCATATTTAACTAGCGGGTGTAAACTATGCTAAAGTTAATAGTTAATTTTTGATTTAAACTTTAACATAGTTAGTTATAAAAGTCAAATATTAACTGTTTAGGAGACTTACTGACTAGGTTTTAATAGCTTGATACTAATAATTCAAGTTAAAACTTTAATTTATTCTATAAATAATTCAAAAGAGTTAGTTTCTCAGTTTTTCGTCCACAAAGGAATATTATTTTCAACGTTAATGAACAGTGTGTTGCACAGAAAATTCATGTAAAATTTCTGCCCACACAGTAACTCGATATATGAAATCTCAGGAGTTAAATTTTGAAGTGAATTTTTGGCAGACAAATTTGATTATTGCAGGCTGGGGAGTTTAAAACATATGTCCAAATTTGATTACATATAACTGAATTTGTATTTATATTGACTGTAGTACTCTGTTCAAGTTTTACAATTCATTGAAACACTAAAGTATAGAAAGTAGAAGACTGTATGAAGCAATTGCCAAACGTAGCAAGTAATTTAAACCCAGTATAATTAGATACAATTTTCAATTTTAAAGCAGAACTAAACCCGCTTAACTAATGCAATAAATAATGCACTTATTTGAAACTAACAAATGAGTCAATCGGCGTATAAACTATATAATTAATCAATTTATTTGTGCCACATGACTAATAAGGTTTTGCAGTTTACTAAATACATTGAAAGTTGATAAGTTTATGTAAAGATAAAACTCTACATAAAACAATCGAAAAAAATTATAATGAGTAATTTTGTGAGAGTTTTAAACGAATTTTCTATTCAAAATGTGAGCAGAGTGTATGGCTGATTAATTTTTTTCAGATGTAAACTTAATTTTAGCTGGCAAATTGCAACAAAAGCCGATTTATTGTTTCAATTCTGCGCGCACAAAAGTACTTATTGACTTACTGTCAAATGCAGGAAAATTTTATTAAAACAAACAGGACAGTATGAAATTATCTCGCATTTTCAGTGTGACTTTCAGCGAAATTCGAAGTTAATTTGGGGCTGAAACGCGAAATTGGCCGGTTGAAAGCAGCTATTTAAGAGCTGTGACAATAACAACAACTTGTTTTATCGCCACCATTTATGCAGTGATAGTTTTGCTTTTTAAGCTTTTAAGGTGTGTTCAACACTGAAACACTCAAATTTGCTTTGTTTGAACAAATCTCGAGAGTTTTAAACATTTCCTAAGTTTTTATTACAACTTCTTTTTTTTATTGTCGGATTTTTTCCACTATTATTCAGGCCCGGACGTGTTAAACTTGTTGTGAATGAAAATTACAAAGTTTGAGGTTTTTGAATAAGAGTGAAACTTGTTAAGTGGTAAAGCGAGCTCAGTGTAAAAGAAAACAACATTTTCCGTGTTAGTTTAAAAAAACTTCCTTTAAAAAAACTCACAAAAAATTTAAAGGGGGGATGTCAACAAAAAATGAGCTCATAACATGTCAGAAAACGATTATAAAGATTAATCGAAATTCAGCAGTAAAAACATTTTTCACTTTTTAAAATTTTCCAATTTTGTCCGGACGTGTACATTTTAATGGGGAATTTTTTAACAATTCAGCTCAAGTACTATTTGAAAACTAGGATATAAGTCACCTTTTATTAAAAATATTTAAATTATTCAGATTTTGTTAACTACGTATGCGCTTAACAATGTTTTTATTTAAAAGTTAAAACCCTAATAAAAAAAAAAAACAAATTAAATTTTAGTTTTTAAATGATAAAATATTTTTAAAAATTTACTGATAAAAATAAATTTCTAGAATATGCGCTAGTTTTGAACTGTTTATTAAAAAAAAAAATTCAATAAAAAGTAATTTTTTGAGCTGGTGTTAATGGCGAAAAAAACAAATACAAAAAAATTAAAAAAGGGTAAGTAGAGTTTAGGCAGTATTGAATTTAAGAGCACTCAACAAAATGTAGAGTATTTAGTAACATTTGCTACAAACTCAACTTGCTACTTGCTTGCCACTATTTTAGTGTTACTTCCGTTCTTAATGTTTCAAGCAAAAAATTTTCAACTGTCTCTCGTTTATTTTACACTTGATAACTTATCTTGATATTTAATTTAATTATTAACTTCTCAGTCTTGTTTTTAAAGCTTTTCTTATAGGTTTAAAGATTATCACTATTTTATACACCTGAAACAAAAATTTGCCTAAAGACTAATTTCTAGTTTTACAGTTTTTTTATAACTTCAATTTTCTGCAATTTGTTTTATATTTATTGAAAAAAAAAGTTAAAAATAAAGTTATTTGGCACTGGCAGAGGGTTTGAAGTAAAAAGTATTTATTTAAATAAAGTTTTTTCTGTCATTATCAACAATAAACTTGGCTATAATTTTTCTAATATTTTTTGTAAACCAAGAATGAAACTGATATTTTATACGTATATTTGTGATTGACAATGGAAATTAAGTATTAAAAAAACTAAGGGCGACTTAATCCTGCTCATTTAAGTTCAATGTATGGAAATATTTTGAAGAATTAACGGTTAATTAACTTTTTAAAGTTTAACCTTATTGATTTACAGTTGGAAAATACAACATATTATATGAATAAATTATTGCATCAGACTTTTTTAAATAATATTTTTAAGTTTTTTTTTTTAAGTTTTTTTAAAACTTTTGACCCTTGATAAAAAACAAAATAAATATTTACTACTAACAGAAAAGATTAAGGTAAATATTTATTTTGTTAAAACTTTAATTTTAAAAATGCTTCCTTGAATACACTGTTGTGGGAATTGATTGTTGTAATTTCAAAAAGGAAAATGAATCATGAAGTAATTTAGCTTAAAACACTGAAAACTGCTTAAACTAATTATTGCAACTTTTTCCTGAAACTTTATATAATTTTCCAGTGTTTTTTTAACAATTATTTTTGAAAAAATAAGTATAGTTTAACACCTATTTTAATAACATAATATTTTATTACTTTTCAGTATAAGAGTAATATCAACTGTAATATAGTTTAAAACAGTAAATATTTTTATACATATGCTTTATATTGCATTTTATTCTTACACCTACGCTAGAAATAACGATAAAGAGAAAATTTTTTATTGTTTTGTTTTTACAAATGTATTAAGAAAAGTTTCAGGATGTAAGCAATTTTATTTTTTAGTAAAAATAAAATTGTCAAATGCTAGATCATACTATTAACTTCTTTATTTTGAAAAAAGTAAAATTTTCAATTGTAACAGAAGTTATTTAAAAAAAATACTCTTAAGTTTTTTTTTGTATTTACAGGCCACTATAAAACTTTTGAAACCTTTATACTAACTACCTTAATTTAATAACTTTTTCCATGTAGATGAACTAACCTATTTTTGAAATAAAAATATTGTGTAAAATTTATAAGATATTTTGCAAACTTGTGTGGACTTGTCCCTTGTGAGGAGACCCTGATGTTGCACGGACTGACTGGACAGCTCCCTGGGCCACTGACCAATGAGGTAGGGGGTGGTAATGTTGTCATGGTGATTGGACGAGCTCCTTCTGATGCTTGGTGATGGCGACCTTCTGTTTGTTACTAAAAAAAATATTCATAATAGTAACATGCTCAATTCAAAAGTTCATCATTTCAAAGAACTTTTTAATAATAAATAATAATAAATATACTTTTATTACTTTGATTAACTTTGTGAAAACCATTTCAAATCACATTGAAACTATTTAAATTATTTAGTAAGTTAACTGATTTTCACAATTTTTTTGTAATCTGTAAAAATTCAATCAGGTAAACCTGATAAAAGTTGAGTTCTAAATATCTGCTACTTCAAAACCTTGATAGAATTATACCTTTATTTATTATACATAAATTAGAAGGTGGAATTTATTTCAATTAACCCGAAACTCGCGCTAGACACCAGTTAATTAATATTGATGTAAATTTTACAATATTGACACTTGTTCGTTATTACTAATAAATATTAATAAAATAAAATTCAAAAGATCATATTTCTTGCATGTAAAGTCATGAGAGACTTTATTACGGCCAAATAATTTAATTAAGCTATATTTGCATTTAATTAGGACTAATATAATGTTTGTCTTGTTTTAGCTATCCAGAATATATTCTATCAATATAAAAATATTTCAATGTAATTTGCAACATTTTCAAGAACAAACTCTTTAGAAAACTAATCGTTTCAAGAGCTTAATTATTTATAAACTAACTTAGTAATAACTAGCTATAATAGTCCAATTTAAAAGTACAGAAAAAGCTTAAGAGAATCTATTATTTATTTTAAATAATTAATGTTTGTTTACTTTAGTTAAAATTTAAAAATTCCCTCAAAAGTCCTGCCAGCATGAAAAATGTTTCCTGGGTAGTCGAGCCTGGGAAAATAACTGTTTGTTTATTTGAAATTGTCCTATTTATATTTGGCTGTTTACACTTTAATTATTTATGGATAAGTAAGATGAAAAGTTACATTGGAAATCAGAAATTAGTCTAAATTTTATTTATTTCCTTCTCAATACAAAACATTCACAACATTTTGAATTTTTCTACAATTTTAGTCATTGAATTAAAGTTAATATTCTATTAGTAGAATTGACGCAAGAAGAATTAAATATTTATCAAAATAAACTTTTACCGAACTTATCATCAAAAAAAAACCCCTTTACTTATTCCAACAATCAATAAATTTAATAATAGTATACCATCACATGCTTTTTAGTTTTTCTTAAACCGTAAAATATATTAATTTTACGTTTACTCAAGCAACATTGGAAAGATAACACAGACATAAAAAGATTATCTTTTATTTTCAAAACATTTAACCACATTTTTATATAAAAATAGCTTTCAAGGGCAAAATAATGATAGTAAGGTAAAATAAAACCTTGTATAAATATTATCTTAACTTATCTTTAGTAATCAATTTATTGAAAAAAATATATATTCTAACAATCGATATAATATAACTTATATAAATGCTATAAAAATATAATTCTAGTGTAAAAACAGCTTTTCATTTTTGTATTATTTTGCTTATGCAAAAAAAAACTTTATTATATGTTTTGTAAGTAAAACTGAGATATTATTTCATTTATACTTGTTTTTTTTTTCAGCACTAAATTCAGTTGAGAGCAAGTAGATTATATTATTACGATGACATATTAAACACAAGTGTATATAATTAGCCAACAGCAGCATGATTTATTGATTGAATGTCCGTTTACTCTATTCTCTATTTGCTGCTTAAGTTTTAACATGTTTGTTTGTATTTTCTGAATTCATTTCAAGTAAAAACATATTTCACATCAGTTTTAGTATAAGTACTTATGTTCATACTTTAGTTAAATAAATACTTTATTTCATTGTACTTGTAATATCTTGTATTACAATATTTTGTAGATATTACAAGTTTTCACTGTTTAATGACAGTTAATTGCAGCTAAAAGTTTATTACTAATTTCAAATAAAAAAACTTTAAAATATATTTTTCTAGTTTCAATTTAACCACTTTTCATTATGTAAGCTCGCACTTTTACCTTTTCAAATATAGACTCAAAATAAAATTTGATTTATATGTTGCCATCTGCTGAGTACAAATTACATTGTTACTTGTGTGTGCTTTTGTACTTAAAATTTGATAAAAATTAATGTTTGCCTTCTAAATAAAAGATTAAACAAGCAAGTAAAAGCTTTTTTGTCTTGATTGTTTGAACTAGTATGTATAAAGTGAGCTTTCAATAAGAATATTAGCTTTTAGTAAATAAAATAACCCTGAATTGGTTATTTTATTGATAGTTTAGCGCATGAGTATTTTCTCCTGGCTGAAACGTGGCAAATAGTCACAATTTTGTCAAAAATTTCCGTTTTAAAACCCACTATCTGCATGACGCTTTAAAAAAAATCCAATTTTTTGGGAAGCTTTTTGAGAGTAAAAACTGATAAATAACAACCAAGACTACTATAGGTACAAACATAACATTAAATTTGAAAATAAAAAGGTTCTTCCTAAAATTCAAAGTTCAATAACATAATATTTCTTAAATTAAAAGTAAAAAAGTGGATTGTAGTTAATTGTCATAAAAAAGGACCTCTACTAACACAGAAATCGAATATAAAAGTTATACAAAAGAATATAAAAGTTTATAGATTTTTTTTAATAAAGAAGTTTCAAATTCTTGCCGTCACTAACATTAATTTTCAAATTACAAAAATATAAACTTTAATTTTAACTGTAATGCATACAAAATTTAATTTTACTAAAAACACCATAGCTACTTAAAATTTTCATTTGAAAAAAATGTAATTTATTTTATTTTCAAGCCGAAAGACTTACACTTTTATTCTTAATTTAAGAGGAATTTTATTGAAGTGAACAGACACATGCGAAAGCACAACGTAATTTTTGACAGCCGAATCAAAATAATTTGAAATTAATTATTGCGTCGCAGGGCATAAGAATTAGAAAGAATTTTTTTAATTCAGGATATTTCGTGAAAGTTCTGATTCAATTACAATGAGCCATTGTCAGTTTATTGTCATTGAAGCTTGTTTGTGTTATAAAAATAAAATTTTGATAAAAACAGTGGAAATGTTGGTGGATTTCTTAGAACTGTGAAATTAATTATTGGAAAAAATGTTTTTGAAACATATCAATAACAAAAAAATTCAAGTTCTTTTAATTTTATGGTGGATTTATTTTAATGTAAAGTTTAGCTCAGTTCTTATTGTCAATTCAAATAAATTAAGCTTTTTGAATGTAAATTTCTCAGAAAGTCAGATCATAAATTAATATGAGAGTTGCAACAATAAAAATAATCAGATTGAGAAATAATAAAACAATAATTTCAAGTTGTCAAAGTGAGTCAGCATAAATAATTCAGGCAACAATATGTTTTTTGAGATTTTGAAATGAAGTTTATATGTGCATGTTAGTGCAATGTACAGATGTAGATTTATTTACCGACAATCAAAACAATGTCAAACAGTGAATTTGCTTGGACTTCAGGGTATAAACACACAAACATCAATTGGTGAAATTTGATGGAATACTTATCTTGATTTCAAACTCTCTACACAACAATGGGTCTATTCATAAACTTTTTATAAGAATTATTTGTCATCTACAAATAAAAATATAAACTAAATTTAGTTTTTAGAGTCAATTTTTTTTTAATACTTTAAAAACCTGACTCATAATAACACAAATTTTAACAAAATTTTAAGTTTTTTTTCTGAGGAAATTTTAATTTAAATTTAATATAATATTGTTACTGAAACATTTTATATGTAAATAAGTTTGTTTAGTAGCAGAAGGTAATCACCACCTGAGAGGTGAAAACTTTTTATTTTGTAAATCGCAACAACGGTCTACTTGGCAGCTGCCCATTATAAATGTACAAAAGATTCTTTGATCAAAAAATTTTGATATTGTCAGTGATATTACCCTGGCTCACATATGTTTGGAATTAAGCTCAATCAAAACAAAACACTCACATAATTTGAAGGTAACAGTTCAAAAAATTCAAAAAAAAATTTAATCATGTTGTTCTAATTTCAACAACTCACGTTAAATACTTTAGGGCAAAAGTTAACTTATAACAGTTTACAAAAAATATAGTAAAAAGTGTTTAAAATGTTAAAAGTTAATTGAATTTTTAGGTCAAGTTCTTAACTAAGTCATGTTACTTTCGCGTAACACGATTTAAAGAGTGGATATTTGACAAACATTAAAAACATCCATGTTCTAATGGATATCAACAAACAGCAGAAACATGAAATTTAAAATAATTTTTTATCTCCTTTCAAACGTCACACACATAAGCGTGGTAGATATTATCGTAAATTGTTTTTTATTTTAAATTTTCATCACTTTTTATGCCATCTGCCAATGGACGCACTTTTTTTTTCCACAGTCTTTCAAAGCCAGAAAAAAAGAAGTGCGTCCATTGGATGAATATATTACTATTTGTATAAAATTTTCATGAACAAAAAGTTGTTTGTAACCTTTCAAGAGATTATTGTGCGAATTGCCAAGCCTGTTTTATACTTCTTTTTTCGGCTTAAAGCGTTTTAAAGCGACGAATGTTAAACACCGAATTGTGAAAACATATACACCTTAAACAACGTTCAACCTTAAGCATGCCTTTTAATTATTTATTAAAATTTTATTTTTCTAAGCCGAATAGCTGGCATAAGAGCGAGCTTTTAAAAGGTATTTTTCGTCAACCACACTCCAAAGAGGCTGAAAGAAAGTTGATAAAAACACGAAATGATGTGGAAATATTTTCATAAGAAAAGTTGCATCCTGTTTTATATCATACAACTTGCATCACAACACGACTTTTGAAGGGAAAATCATTAAAAGGTTGCTTGTGCGTAATAGCAAGATGGCAATACACACACACACGAGCGTTAAGGGAATGTTAAGTGCCGTGCTTCTGGCACAAACATCAATAAAAACAATAAGAAGGTGCATATTGTGTGCAATAAAGGCTCACATTATCTTAAAACATGTAAATTTTTACCTCAACTTTTAAACCTAGCTTCCAAGTTCAACCCAAAGCAATTTTTCAAATACAAAGAACCTTTTTGTCCATGCAAGTTTAGTACAAATATTTTTTGAAAAATTTAAAAAAAAGTATTCAAGATTTTTAATTGGCATATGGCTATTTTTCGAAGGACATAATTTAGCCATAATCCAAAATTTTAAGTCCAAGTAAAGCAAAAATAAAATATATTTTCCAGCTGCCTTTAAAAAGCTACTGATTCGCGCTTTCTTAACAAAAAAAAAACTTCTTTTAAAGCTTTTAAAGTAATTTTTGATAATCATGTTAGTTTAGCGTGTTATTTTCTGTTACATGTGCCCAACTAAAAGCAGGCTTACAAGGCAGGAAAGCAGTGCTTATAATCAATTACAAGTGAAAGAAAATCCAATTGAATGTTGTTGGCAAATAGCAGCAAATATTGTAGAGAATTGAAAACATTTTACTACAGATAATGTGGTCAACCTCAGCCGAGCTACATATCTTACAAATACTATGCACTGAATTACTCAACGTTTTTACCTTTCAGTTTCTATAAATTGCCTTTTTAATTATTAAAATTCAAAAATTTTGACCTTTAGAGTTTATTAATATAAATTTTCACTTAATTAGCTACTAAAACTTAAAATTTATATTTTTTTAGCTGCTACAAGTTTAATTTTTATCTCTTTATGTTTAAAACTTTACAGATTACTTTGTTGTGTAAAACCAACAAATAATAACCATAAATTTTACATGTTAATTTATGCCACCCTCTTTTAAAAACTAAAAAACCATCCACAAAACTGTTTTTTTGTAACTTTTCACAGAAAATATTGGTTCTATTTGTTTTTGAACCATAAACAACTTCAATATTAAACAAATGAAAATTATTTATTACATAAATTTGCCGTTGTGTTTTACATGGCATTTATGTATGTATTTCTACTAAATAGCAGCATATTATTTATAATTATTTGCTTCTACAAAAACTTCGTGTTCAGAATAGATTGTATTTCAGTGTTTATAATATCATAACTACAAATATTGATATGTTTACAAAGTACTCACTATAATTTGTGTGTCTTCTTTTAAGTTTTGCATAAAAACAATACAAATAACAAAATAAATACTATCATGTCAGCTTATATGTTTGAACAATTCGCTTGGACTTTTATGTTGTCATCATAATGAGATTAAGGAAAATTTAATATTAAAAAATTATATTACTTAGTAGTTTTTACAAAAAACATTATACTTATGCACACATTTTTAGAATTAAATTTAAACATAAAACACTTAAATTATTATTTTTTATTTTAAAAAAACTTTATTTAAATTTAAATATACATCATTTAAATTAATTTCCTTAATTGTTTAAAACAATTTACTTTTTATACAAACTTCAATCTAACAGTGTGTCAATAATAGGATTATGGTTTTATAAAGGCTTGTTTTACAACAAATTAAAATTTGTTTGATTTTCGTTTTAACATACAAAAGTTTAAGTTTAATTTATTTTTCATATTAAACTGAAATTTAAATATTTTATTATACAATTGATATTAAATGTAAATTTATTGGCATACAAATGCTTCTATTTGTGTAAAATGTAGCTTATTATGTTTAAAAAAAACATATCTAAATAACAACTGGATGAAACAATATTTAAATTTATTTTAAAGTGAGAAACTACTGATAACTATTTTTTACAAAATTAAAATCAAGTATAATAAACTCTGTGTTATTAAGGTATTCGACTTCAAATTTTCATCTTAGACTTGTATAGCTATTAAAAGTGAATAGTATTTTATAATTCTACTAAGTACATCATATTTTTCCCTTATTTATTGTGTGTTTTTATGTTTAATTAACTTTTAGTGATATTTAAACAATTCAAGTGCTTCTGTTAACATTGATAATATGAACAAACCTTTTACAATGGGTGAGTTTCTTTCACTCCTGCTGTCTTGCACTGACGGAGACTGCCTGGAATCTGGTGAAGTGGCCCACCTGTGTCTCATCCTTGCATCAGAAGAAGATCTTCCGTGAGTCAAGCTCCTGTGAGGATCTGATCCGTTCCTTGGAGTCGGTGATGAACATGGAGATCTCCGAACAGGCGATTGTGATAACAACTATTAATTATTTTTAAATTAAACTTTGTGTTAAAGTTGTGAAATAGTTTACTTTTACTCCAAATTAAATTTATACCTTACAAAACTATTTATTTAAGTTTAACATTATTTCTTAAATACAAAAAAAAATTTAAAGTGCTTAACAAAATATTTGAATCAGATAATTAAACCAGTACAAAATGCTGTAGAATATTTATTATAAAACCTGGTAGGGCTGTGTAGCCCGCATTGGCTGGACTCTTCCCATTTTCTGTTTCGGCTTGGACATTTTCACAATTATATTAAAACTATGAATCTACCTGTTACATGTTTGTTGTCAGTACAAAAAGTAAAACTAAAGCTTTCAATTTAACATGTAACTTAAAAAAAACCTATGTGACATAAAGTTTTGATTAAATTTTCCCTAGTAAGTTTATATTTCTTATAAATACAAAAAGTAAAACTAAAACCAAAAAGATTTCTCTGAATAAACATTTGCATTAAAATCAATACTTGAACAAGAAAATTGAAAAGTTAAAATTTAATTGTAAACTTTTATTATAAACAGAACCAGTTTATAATTATTTATAAAAACTAGTTTAAAATATTAGTATTTTAAAACAATTAATTCAATCTCTTAATAAATATAAAACACTTTTTTAAAATGTATGAAGAATAAATTTTTCATCTGTGTATTTTGTACACCATGTACTGTTTATACAATAAACAATTATTATGAACTGCCCTTCAGTGTTTTATAATATTAATACTTATATAATTTAATTTTATTTAAAACTAAGTGCAATTAGATATTTATCATAAACTTAATTACTATTTTGTTCAAAAACAACTTTTTTTGTGGCAATTATTAAATTGCAAAGCTTGAAAGGCACTTATTGATTGAAATAAAGTAGATGAGTACTTGCAAACTTGTCAGATTAAAAAAAAATGGCAACAACTTTGTTTAATACTCATCATGATTATTAAGTGCACTGAAAAAATGCAGCTTATATTTACTAAAACACTGGTAAGCTATTTGGCTTTAAAATACAACTTGTACTTCAACTAGGTTTTGTACAAGCTTTGTAAGCTTCTTAACTTTTTTGTTTAACATATTGTGATTAATTGCTGTTGATGATTGTAATACAAGCTGGTTACATTATGTAATACATGACTCTGGCTTTATCAAGTTGATAGCACTGAAACCTTCATTTTTAGTTTGTTTGTTAAAATATGAAAATATTTATATAAATCATAACTATTAAATAAAACTTTAAATACTATGATAGCTTAGTACTTATTAAAACTTATAGTGTATAACTTTTTCTATATTTTTGAATAAAACAGAACTTTTTTCAATATAGTAATATAACATATGCACAATTATTTTGAACTTCAAAAGTTTTTGAAAGACAAATGTTGATAAATAATAAAACATACAAAAAAAAACTAGTTTTCAATTACTTATAAGTATTTAGTATGTTATATCTATTTAAATATATTCAATTGTAAACAAAATAATTATAAAAGTAATGAAAAACAACATTTCAGAAATTCTTAATAGAAAGACATACTTTTACTGCATCAGCAATTGTTTTCTATTGAGTAACAAACTTTCTTAAGTAACAACTAACTTATTTTTGCTGTAAACACCTTTAATTATTATATGAAGTTGTTTGTGGCCCAATCATATTTAAAAAAACAATTAACAGAGCAAAAAACTAAATATTGTTTACATAAACATCTAAAATATTTTTTTTGGTATCAAATTTTGTATACTCCTCAATAACTACTTCAACCTCATTATCTTATTTCTATTGCATTTATTTCGAATTAAACTACTTATATAACTTAAAATAAGGCAATTATAACTGAATTAAAAAAAAATTACTCCCAATACATTTTAGTAAGTAAAAAAGATATTAGGATTAAGTATTATTATCTTATTTTTTGAATCAAAACTGCGTTACATTATCACAAAATTATATATTTTTACTTTATTTCTAATTGATGCTTTTTTTAAGAAACATGTTTAAATTTTAAAATCAAAATTATAGTACTTATTAAATAAATAAATTTAAGCTGTTTTGTTAGAGGGTATACTTTTTTTCTGTAACTATATGCCTTAAACTCACAGTTCTTATTTTGATTTTTGACAAAAATCAAAAACAGTGTTTAATTTTTAACAAAGACTCTAACTAGAAATGACAAAATTACATGTTGAGTGTTTAATTGTAAACACTAAAGTTTTATTTATAAAGGACTTTAGTTAACTTGTAACAAATATATTCTAAAGATTTTTAATATCTGTTTGTACTGTATTTGGTTGCATAAAGATTAGTGAATATTTTTAGGTGCCAAATAATGTGCCACCAAAATTTCTATTTAAGTATTTTCTTGGCTGTAAATTTAGGTAAATCAAATTTAGTTAACTGTTAGAGGTGCAAGTAAGTCAAAACATAATTAAAGATTTACTTGCTAATAACAAGTGATTTTTACTAAGGGGAGACTGAGTTACTGGTAAATTACTAAAACTTACTTGAAAAAATTAACATCATCTTTTGTCATATCGACAAAACAAAAAACTCTAGTACACCTAAGCACATGTTAAGTTTTTGACAACAAACAAATTATAAATCTAGAAGTTTCCAAGGTTTTGGTATGATTTGTTAAAAAAACTTTATATAATATTTTTTACAAAAACAACTAAAAAAAAAACTTTGTTAACAATAAAAAATAATGGAGGTTGAGGTTTTTAAGTAGTTTAAATGCAGTAATAGTATTTAAATAAATTAACCCGCTAACTTAGTTATGAATTTTTTATGCATGAATTTTTAATAGAATTTTTTTTTGATGTGTCTAACTAAAAACCTATTTTCTAATTTCAATGATATTTTAAAATATTTCTAGAACTTTACTTAACAAAATAATATTGAGTTAAACTCTGAAATCTTTTACAAATTTATAATCAAACTACAGTTTTAACTTTTTTACTAACTATAAACTCATAATATCTTTTAATACTTGCTTTTTGTTATAAAAAAAACTATTATTGTTTTAAATTAAAAATTAAAATCAGTTTAAATTAAATAGGGAAAATACCATTGCTAAATTTATTTTATCCTGTTGAAATTAAATAGTAATATGAAGACCAAGTTTAAGTTTTTTTAATGGTATAAATTTAGTTATTATATATGGACCCATATATCACAAGACATTTACTTTGCAAAGAGAAAAGTGAGACTAATTTTTTACTACAATTGAAGAAGTCTTTACCATTATATTTAAAATTGCTTACTAGATAACAACAAAATACATAGAAATTGGTAAAATGATTCTGAATAGTACTGTACTTAATACTTATTGTATTAAATAATATATCAGGGTGCAATTATTTTCAAAAAGGACTACAGGTTCTTTTTTGTTTATAAATAACCTTCTGTGTTTATCATGGAATATGTAATTTGTAAATTTTTGTGATAACTGGGAAATATAGCTTATAAATACTAGCTTATAACTAAAAAAACACCATTCTAGCAGCAGAATGAAATAAAAACTTAATATCAATTAAATGATACTATTGAAAACGTTGAAAGCTAGTTGAAAGCTTATATGATTTTCAGGTAAATATTTATAGTATAGAAACATTTGTGATCACTTTTAAGAGAATTTTGAAAGTCTAGCTTTTTTTATGTATATGTGTCAACCACTGGGTTTTGATCTTGCAACATTTAACTCGGCTTAATAAATAACAGAATACATAAAGCCCATCTATTTTTAATTTTTATGATAAAATTTATGGGTAAGTAAACTATAAAGTGAAATAAAGCTACTAATAACTGTAAGAAAGTATTAACAAATAATAACTTAAAATCACTCTGAGATTTTTTTCTTATACCTTGTTTTCTTTGTTTGTCTTTAAATAATTAAGTGTTATATATTAAAGGGACTGAAGTTACACATGATGCTTGACTTTTGCAAAACTTTTTTTGTTGAAGGTGTGAAGTGATTATTGAAAACTTCTTTAAAAATATTAGTTTAAGTTTTAACTTAGCTACAATGATTTACAGTTTACAATGCTTCTATAAAACTAAAAGACTTTAAACAACCAATAATTGATTAGGGACTTTAATACACTTTTATAATTAAGTTATATAATTAAACTTTTTTTTTAATTTTAAGCTAAATAGTAAAAGGTTAAGCAACTAAATTAAATATTTAAAAATACAAATACATTTACTTATTTATTAACTAATGATTACTTAATTAGCTATTGAAAATACTATCATAATTTTTATAGTAAATAGTTTTTTTTCTGCTTTTTAAGCTGTAAAAAATCATTAAAATTTTTATTTTGTAAATTATTATTAATCAATAATTTAATATAAGCTTATAATCAAAAAGTTTAATTTTGAACAATACTTTTAAAATAAAGTTTTTTATGTGAAAAAATATTCTTAAACTTATTTTAAATAGTATAAGTGAAAAAGACAACCCAAAGAACTGAAGGTCCCTTGGCTGAAGTTTGTTGTGAGAAGCCCTGAAGAAAAGAAATAGTTTTTGATGTGTTTGTAGTAATATGTGTAGTATTCTCCAGTCACTAGAAAAAGAAATTTTTGTGAAACCCTCAAGCGGAAATTATTATTGGACAACCTCGGTTCAACCAAGCATGAAATTTGTGGGCTTTTTTTGAAAAAGATCTTTTAGTCATTGACTACTGAAATGTTGGCAACCGTTGCTAATAAAAACTTCCAACTTTTTGCAAAGGCATTTGTAGCTTATCGTAGCACAAAAAATGCTTCAGAAAAACTTTTAAATCTTAAATAACATATCTAAAATTTTTTTTTATAAACTTGCAATGTTTATTTTATTTTAATTTTTTCTAAACTTTATTTTGTATTCAGTAATTCTTTATTTTTCGTTTAAAAACCTTAAGCAAAAACTTCATTATAAAAATTTGTGAAATAAACTTAAGATTTTACAAACAAAGTTTAGATATCTTAAAAAATGATTAGTTAAGAAAACTTGATTTTACATAAAAATAAAGAATGCAGTACTTTTATACAGTACAGTACAGTTATAGTCTTTTGAATGCGTAATAACTATATGACAACAAATTGTACAAAGTCATTAAATTTTAAGTTTTAAAACAAACTTAAAAGCAATCAAAGAATAGAGAGAGTTTAGTTGCTATATAAAAAAGGTTTAAGTAAAATTAGTAAAGGCTATAACTAACTAAAAAAATTATTTAGGGTAGCATTAATCAAAAGAAGCTTAAAAATTAACTGTTTCAATTAAACAATTAAGAACTAAAACTATTTTCTCCTCATGCTATGTTTCCAATGAAACAAAAGTTTAGAAAAAGCTAATATGTTTTTAGGGCCGTAATAAAGACTATAATTGTTAGTTTTTTATAAGAAAAGCATTATTTGGATGGGAACACTATTTAATTATTCTGTAATTAAATTTTTTAACACTTGTAGTTAGTGGCAGGTTTGCCATTTTTGTTCAGTTTATTTGCAAAAACTATGACAATTTTTCCCAACACTAATCGTAATAGTGAAAGTTTAAACCTAACATATTTATTCGATGTTTTCTATTTTTTTTTACCGAAATCTAAAAAACTGTATTATTTTAAGTCGAAAAAAATGCTTATTAAGTAATAAATTTTTAACTATTATAAATACCCTTTATTTCTGAAAAAATAAATATTGTAATAAGTATTGGTTTAGCGCTATAATTGTATACTTTATGAACAACTTTATTTAATTCTTTATAACAATCAAGTATGGTGCAATTTACTGTCAGTAATAATTTTCAGAAGAGTATTGCGTAAATCTAGCTGTTTTAAATGCTATTTTTTAAAACTTTAAATATCAAATTTCTAGTCTCGGCAAATTAAGGATTAAAAGTTAGTAGCTCAAAAACAAATAAAATTAATAAAACTTTAATTGTAACGGTTTTGTTTAAAACACAACTTGGAAAAAATACCAGAATGAATTGAAAATAATTTTTTAAGCAAGTGGCAAGTAAACTAAGAATATAACGTTTTTTGTAAGTAATTTTAATAATAGAGAACCTATAAACAATTTTCTAATAAAAATAAAGATCATCCTTTTCAGAGTATTCTGTTTAGTTGAAATTTTTAACTAAAAACAAATAATCAAAAAATTTATTCTACATATTGCGTTTGATTTTATTCTAATTTTAAGTTTGTGAATTTTTTCAATATCAGTAGTTAGTTTATTTGTTTTGTAAGCTTTAGGTAACATAAATATTAACCGAGCACCTTTATAATAATTTCAATTTGAGCTAAAAATTAAAATACTACAGCTAGTCTGAAATATCAAGTTTCCTATCAGTTAAAAATAAAATATTCTTTTTTGGCCGTAAGTACTTAAATCTTTTTTATTTTTAGTCAAAATAGATGTTATATTAAAAAAACATTTTGATTTTGTTTATTTATGAAAGTTTAATATTAGATACAATGACTCTGACAGTTGTATTAATTTTCGCAAACTAATATGCAAACATATAAAATAATGTGATCGTATAAACTTAATCAATACCCACAGAGCCCACTTGAAGAGCTTTTAAATAATTTATTAAGAAAATTTGATTTAAAAAAACAGAGCTCACTTTTCATAAAAACAACAAAATTGTTTTTAATCTTCAGCTGTAGGTTTGAAATCTAGTGTACATATATACTAAACATTTGTTATTAAAGAATATTCCGTGATAACTTTTGAGGTGTATTTAAGTGTTATTTTGTTATAGTTTTAGCTACAACTTAACTAAGAGATAATTAATGCACCTATATAAATTTTATACGTCTAGGTCTTTTAATAAAATTTTTGTCTTTGTATTTTAAACTTATCTAATTATTAAAAAAGTAAAAGCTTTGAGTAATCTGCATTTATCTTTAGACTTAAACATAAATTCTAATTATTCATGTTACATGATTCTAAAACTTGTTTACAAAAACAAATTATGTTTATGTAAAAAATCACGATTCAACAGTTAGATTATTTAAAAACTAAAATGTTGAATAAAGTTTGGACTTTTATAAAATATTTAAAAGATGTATATTTAAAAAAAATAAAAAGTTTCTAGAACGGTTTAGTTTTCCAACTAAACTAAAACTAATAGCAAAAACTAAAACTAAAAATAAAAAATAAAACACTTTTATGCATACATTAGTATTGTTTTTTTTTTTGCGCTAAGTTTAAATTTACAAGTATGAATTAAACTTAGCAAGAAACTTTATGATTAAGAAGAATATAGAAAAAGATGAATTTAAAAAAATATGTTACAACTTGCACCCAATATTTGCTGTTATTTTTTCTACAATTATTTAAAGTTAATATGACTTAGTTTGTATTGTTCTATTATTTTTAAGCGAGAACTGTTTTACTTATGTAAACTTATTAATAAATTAGTTGTCGCATTTAAATTAGTTTCTTGCAATTACTTTTTCTTTCAAAATTCTTTATCATAAGTTTTTCTTTAAGTTCAAATTTTTACCGCTATTTTTTTTTTAAATAGTTTTAGTTTAAGTTTGGTGTTCGACTCGATGACCGAGCTGTCTTTTCGTACACCCAGGTCCTTAAATCAATTTTTTTCTGAGCATCTTCATTTTTATTCTCTGTACAATAAACTTATTAGAACAACAAAAATTTATATTTTGTTTGAGATTTCGTGCTTTTTTGTGCATTTGAAGTTTGTCAACGTGTCTTTTTAACTAATATATAATTACAGAAAACCTATTGACAAAAACAATGTTAGAAAAACTCAAACTAGTTTATATAAATTGTTATGAATTACACAAAACACAAAATATAACAAAAACAACTTAAAAAATCTATAAAACATGTCATTTACAACTACTTAAAAATTTAGTTCTTTAGATCTTTAAATTTTTTATTGATAAAACAAAACCTAAAACCAAAATAAAAAAGTTGTATAAGAAAAAAAGACTTAATTGGTTGTTAATATTTTTTTGTTATAAATAGAAACAACACTTTTTATATTATTTTATACATCTAATAGTTCTTTCAAGATGTTAGCTAAATTTTACTTTACTTTAGGTCTAGGCCCATTATTTTAAAATGTTTTAGATTTTGCTTAAATTTATCCTAATAAATTAACTCTTTGTAGATTAGTTTTTTGTTTATTTTTTATAAATTCTTGAAAACCAAGTAAACTTTTCATATAGTTTAATGCATTTGCAGTTAAATATGTCTGTTTTGTTTTAAATTAATTTAATATTTTTTGATTTAATGATTAAAGATAGATATTTAATTTGAAAGTTTTTGTAAAAACTAAACATTATCAAACTTATCCACATACTTTTCATTTTTTCACAAAACTATGACAATTTTTCCCAATACTAATCGTAGTAGTGAACGTTTAAACCTAACATATTTGTTTGATATTTTCTTGTTTTTTTCACCAAAATAAAGTAAATTAGAGCTAAATTGTGAAAGCAAGTTAATATATTTTTAGAAAAAAAAAATACTAACCTTGTTTTATACAAGTAATTATCTTTAGGGTTTTTAATTTTCAATTTAATGTTAACAAAATAATAAACTTTAAGCAGCCTTGTAAAAGATTACTAAGTTTTAGACATTAATACAAGACTTATTTTGTTTTTAAACAAACTTGATTTTGTTATTGTTTAGTTTATAAAAAAGTAACAACAACTAACTTTATTTGTTTTTAAGGAAAAATACTACCACATATTATGTAATATACATAGTGACTCAAGAAGTATATTTTATATTTAATAAGTAAAACATATTAAAGATTTTGATTTTTTACTGCTGATTAAAAAATAAAAGAGTGTAACATTTTATATGAATTATACGTTTTTTTTCATAAAGTTAATATTCAAAAGAGGAAAACCTATTTGTTTTACTTAAAGTTTTATTTCGCTTAGACACTGCAATCTCTCTTAATAATGGGTAAGTAAAAGGCTTGGAGTTAATAAAAAGCTATTAACTAAAAACTTAGTGGTGACGTAACATGTTGTTTTTAAAGTTTGAAGGGAAAATATGACACACAACATGAAGAAACAGTTTGTACTTGGTTAAAACAATACTTAATTTGTTAATTAAGTCTAAAACATTATAACAAAGTTTCACCTTTTTTTCAACATATGGTATTTTTGTTTGAGTACACTTAATGTTAAAAAGTAAAATCTGACTTTATCATTGAAATGATTTTTATATACTAAACTAAAATTCAATTTTAGCTGACATACCATAAACTCCCGAACTTGTTTATCATTACAAAATATCGAAATTGTTTATTACTATAAACAAACACTACAATCAATCTTATTCATAAGTCATCATTTAAGAATTTATATTAAAATTTCCGCAGACTGTTTACATGGAAAAACTTGTAGTTAAATATTGTAAATTCAAAGTTTTGCGTGGCATAAACAAGTTATTGTAGTTTGTTCAAAATTAGGTTATCTAGTATTTATTTAAATAACAAGTTACAGTATTTTTGTTCATATAGTTTAAAGTATAAATTAAAAATTTCAAGTGAAAACTTTTAATTTTGGGTATATAATATTATATGCTAAAAAAATTGTTTTGTATAACTTATAATCTTAGCTAAACAAATAAAATTTTCTAATCTGTTTAGGTTTTTAACACTTTATTAAAATCTACTACTTAATTTGAGGAGTTTTAAATTTACAACCCGATATAAAAAGTCAACTGGTTTGTAATATGCACCCAATCATTATAACTTTTTTAAAGTAAGCTTTTCTACTTGTAACACTTGATGTGTATAGTTAGGTATTTGACATTAAGCTGATTTCATTATAAAATATAACTACTAATTAATTAATTTTTTAAAGTTAAAAAACAGTATAAAACATTTATACGTTCATTTTGTTTAATCGACAAAACGTACTGAAATAAAGACACAATCATTAAAAAATAAAAATAAATTTAAATAGCGCTTGTGAGGAAAGCTTATTTACAAAAATACTTTTCTATGCGGCCTTACATAAAAACTTTCAAGAATCAAAAAGTTGATAAAGTTCAGATTTTTCTAATAAATCAAAAAATAAACTATTTCAAATAGACTAGCTTAAGTTTTAAACATTTCAAAAAAATTTGTAAAAGCACAATTGAAAACTGAAAGTTTTAAATATCTAAAATTTGTTCCTCAAATCCAGTTAAAAAGAAGGCAGAAAACCTCTAGAGACCTTGAAACAGAACTTGTTGCTGCGTGAAACTTTTGAACAATAATTATGACGTCACAGTTCATCACTCACAACTGAACACCAAAGAAGCATCGTTACTATTCTCGCAATACTTGGTAGCCTGCTTCTTTGCTTGTATTGGGTCGAGTTTGGTCGATTTGAAAAACCCTTCTTCTACTTCTTCTTCTTCGTTGTACGGAGCGTTCATCACGAAGACTTCTTCTGCAACGTCTCCCTCGCTGGTGTTCTTGGTGATCTTGCACTTCTCTCCCGAAGACTTCTTCGCGAATACTTCTATCTGGTTTTGCACTACCACACCGTCTTTCTCAAAACTGTTGCAAAAATTTTTCGTCAAGTATTTACATATTTTTCAATCGTATACATGCTCTAATAATTCGAAGAACTATTTAGGAACAAAATCAAAACAAAGCGTAGTTCAAAAAAAACAACTAAAATATTTACTTTGTGCTTTGCTTGTAATTAAAAAAGTATTTTACTATTTAACAAGCTGTATGAAATACCTTTAACATTTAAAACTTTATTATATTTTACAAAAAACACAAACCCGCATTGATACTGCACACAAGCCTCATGTGACGTCATAGTTATTTCCCTGCTTCCAATCAGCTTCGAGCTTTCCGCTTCGGTGGTTTTCGATACCACTGTGACGTCATCGAACGGTGATTCAACTTTCACCTGTGAACAGAGTTGGTAAAATGCTAATAGTTACTATGGTAATTCAGCAATGAAGCGTATAAACTTTGGTTTGTTTTAAGTTAGTAATTTCACGCTCGAGTAAACAAAGCAGAGCTTTTTAACATGTCTGCCTGTGAATTGTTATTTAGTAAAATATAATCAAAACTTGCATGTTTTTAGTTCTTAAATGAATGTAAAGTTTCGTATTATACAGACTCGAAAAACAACTTTAGAAATTAGAAACATTTCTTTAGTTGGTTAGATTTAAAATAAGTTAAACCAGCAAGCAGGGAGGAACTGTAAAGTTAGCTTTATGTTTTACCTTATATGAAGTATTTGAATTTAACTGGAAATTTATTATTTATTGCTAATGATAGAAAAGACACAAACTTTCATGTAACAAGCAGTGAATTGCTTCAACGAAGGATACCAATTCAGAGGATTTTCTTTCCAATGAAAGAAGATGTTATTTTCATCCGTGAAAATTGTGTTGTGCTCTTTAACTGGTGTGCTTTCTCTGTTTGTAATAATCATTTACAGTTAGAGAAAAACTAGCACTGAATTAACATTCAGGTCTAAAAAGTTTTTGTTTCTTCAAGTATCTTTAAAATAAAATACGTTTTATTTTAAGAACGTCTAGTTATACTGTTAAGATATTTTGTATAAAGTTTAAATGTTTAACTTGTGTTTAATTGGTCTTCAGTAGGTACATTTGTAAGGTTTAAAACATTTATAAAATATTAAAACAATGTCACATTATCTAGTTAACAGTTTTAAAATTAAATAAAAAATATTTAATTATTTAAATTGCTGAACTATTTAATTTTTAGACAACTTTATCATTTTCACCTGTAAAATCTGAAATGGTTGTCTAGTTGTTTAGCCTTCATGCAAGAGTATTTGTCGAAGTAAACGGGTCCCCTCATGTTAGTCAGCTCCTCTCTCGCCGGCAGCTCTATTGTGACGTCATACTTGCTCCTCCTGTACTTCAAAGACTGGAGGTACTCCTCCTCAGTACCCGGGTCGTCATCGGGAGCCACCAGCAGTTTCTCATCCCCGTTGTACGTTGCTGTGACGTCATAATTGAGTGTTTTACTTGTGTACTTAATAAAATGATTTTTTATTTTCAGTTTTCTAAATTTTCTTACTTCATGTTTTACAAAACGAACAAAACATGTTGAGAAAAGGTAAACAACAAAGTAGTTTTAGATGTAGTTAAAGTTAAAAGATAGATATAAATACAATTTTTTTTTGATTTGAAAGTTATCTTACGTTTTGTACCCTTTATATTCAAAGTAAACGTAGAAAAACAGCAATATTCAAGAAAATGTAAAACCATGTACTTTAGTTAAGTTAATGGTTAGTAAGTATTCAGCACATAGAAACAGGAAACTTTTTGAAACAAATAACAACAGGAAACTTTTTGAAACAAACAACAACGTTCAAACCGGTGAAAGTGGCGGTTTGGGCATCGCTGTAATCACAGGGAACAGGGACGCAAGATCCGGTGTAGGGACTCGTGAGATGATTGTTGACATACCTCCACCTCTGTATGTCCCTGGATTCCCTGGTAACCTGACGGATCCTCACCCCTGAAAGTTGCTGTCCCTCGCTCATCTCTATCGATGAGTACGCTCGTACTGTTGGGTGTAGTTAATGTTGGAAACATTGTGTATAGAAGTTTAATAGTGTTTCTAGAAAACTATCTTGGAGTAACTTTAGAGTATTGATTGATATGCATTAATTTATAACTTTATTGTCATTAATTTTAAAAGTTAGAACTTAATGAGTAAACTTAATGATGAACAAATTCTATAAAGTAGGTTCAAAGTATTGTTAGGAAATTATGTGGAAGAAACTTTATAAGATAACGTTTAAACTTTTTAGTTTAAATTTATTCTGTAAGAAAGGTAGTGTTCCAATTTACGCATTTAAGTAGTTAATAAATGCTTGAAATTTTATAACTAATTGTAAGTATCCAAAAATATCATAAAACATTTTGATTTGAATTAGTTTTAAACTATATGGTAAAAATAAAAAACATGAATGCAAAACAAAACTTAAAAAAATATGTTTGTTTTAATTAAAACTAACTATAACAAAACTAACAATTTTTTTTTGTTTTTAAATATAATTGTAATTAAACCAACAATTAATATTGCTATCACTGTAGTAGAATGTTAAAGTAAACGAACTTTTGGTGTAGCATATTTTTTGTATTTCGGTAGCCAGTGCCAGGTACCTGAATTTATCTACTTGAGGGATATTTGCTGAAAGAAGTGGAATTTTTCCCTTGCTTGATGCCTATAAATTACTTGTAATTAAATAATATTCAATTTTTTTAGTACAAATTTAACAATGTAAATTCTTAAAAGCTAAGTTGTTGTAGTTAAAATTTTACTATGTTATACATAGTAAATAGTGCGTTCATAAAACTTTTTAATTGTTAATATTTAGAGAACTTAATTTGCAAAAAGTTTTGCTTTTTCTTTATAACGGTAAACTTGAAAAAAAATTATGAGAGTTTTCAATAAAATTAATACTTTTTACTAACAGAGAGGTCTTGCTTTTCTCTCCAGTATCCCTGGTGTTCATCCAACATGTACAATCTCACTTTATTCTTCTCTTTTCTCAGTGCTATCTCGTTCTTGTAGAGTCGAACTCGAATCTGGATGAAATCTTTATTATAAGCTTTATAAGAAAACATTAAACACCTGTTCGAAATATGCAAATACATAATGTTTTTTGGCTTTAAAAAATTAATTTTACATTTTCATCTATAGATTTATAAATTTTAACAAACTAGATTAAATATATTAAACAACTACATAATAAAGAAAAAACAAACATTTTGCAACTTGAGCATCATGTTTCCTTGTCGATATTTACTTTCTATCCGGAAGATGGCGTAAATGCGCATCGGTTTCCTCTTAGTACTAAAAAACTCTTCATTCGACAACAAGTTTGCTGATTGGAGGCGTGTGTCGATGAACGGCACTGCTGTTTTTATCTGAACAAATATATTAGGTTTGAATTTGTTTTGTTAATGTAAACTAAGAAAACATTTGATAGTAAGTAATACTATTGAGTATTGATAATTTACTTTATACACCACGCGCTTATATTAAAGAGCTTACTATACAATTAATACTTATTTTTCAAGTACAAAAAGTGTAGTTTAAAGATGAAAAGTTAAAGCTAAGTAGATATTGTACCAACAAAAAAAAAAGTACAAACTGTTGTAGTTTTTTATAAGATGATCTTTTTGCTTATATTAGTTTGAAACAGAACATTTAAGTTTTGCACATTTGTTTTATAAAATAAAACAACTCACCCATCCTTGCACGGATTGCCCTCTCTCATTGAAGTAGGAGTTACTTTCCACGTCAACTTCCACAACCGCGTTCAGTCTCTCACTGACATGCTTCTGTGTACTCACAGGTCTGAACAACCTCTTCGTACTTGTTCTGTACTCCTGAAATTTCGGCATCCTCTGCAGGTACACATCCATGTACACAGCTCCACCGAAGTCCTTCGTTTCTACTATCTGTAATGAACTTTTTTTTAAAACTTAGTTGGTAAATATTTTATTTATTCTTTTACTAGTTTGGTAAGTTTGATGAAACCAATCGAAACCTGGTAGTGGAAAAAGCAGTATGATTTCTCTGTATTTTATTAACCAGCTCTTTACAACTATAGTTAATTAAGTAAAAAATTATTTTAATTATATTCTTAAACTAGCTTTAGAAGAAATAAAAAAAAATCTTAGATGACTACATAAATAAGTATTAAACACGTATTTCGAACTTATCAAATGGACTTCAGGCTATCATAATATAAAGATAGAATTAACTAACCTTAATCGTAGGAACAATTTTGTTGTTTTTGTCGTAAAATCTCAGTGGGACATGTCTGAGGCTGCCCACATTAACCGAATAATACCCCTCGTCGTCACTTTTGCCTAGCAACCTGGGTCCCCTCGCAATCATGACGTCACTGAGCTTTGTAAAGTTCCCCCCTGCTTCCATGATCATCACTCTGGTAAATTTGTTAAAATTTTGTCGTAATCGTTTACATGGCTTTAATAATCAAAAACTTTAAACTAAAATAAAATACCAAAACTCCCACAAAAATAAAATTAAACAATATAATTAATTTAAACCTTCCGGTGACGATAGTATTTTTTTCCTTGTTGCATTCCACACACCCACATTTGGTAACGACATTCACAAGTACTGTTGAGTTGCCTGAAAAAGTTAATTAGAGTGTTAACAATTGTTTGTCAAAAAAAAGTTTTATTTTTAAATATTTAAAAATTTTAGATTGTTGCCTTTAATTTTATGAAACTTTACGCATAAATTACATTATTATTATAATTCTAACGTAATAGAACAACTTTTATAAAATATTTTTAATAAATAATAGAAAAATAGTTTGTAATTTTCAACCTTTACAGAAAACTTCTCTTTCAATTTGCTCCGAAGCCCCGCAACATTCAAGGGGATCCCCCTTCTTTTGCGTGGGGCAGGTTACAGTAGGGCACGCCCCAACATTGATGACGTAATCACTCCCGTCGGCGCGTTTGCATGACGACGGAAGGACTATCTCGTTCACTATTGGTTCCTCGTTGCACGTCACTGTGACGCAACAGTTGTTCAAGTATTCATTGAAAAATAAATTACTTTACGAGCTGTTTTTTACGTTTTGAAACCACAAAAACAACTAAAGGAATAAAAAATACTGCAATTTAGCACAAACTAATAGCTGATAAAACCATTCTAAAATATTTTATTAATCAAGCTTAAATAAGTTAAAAACTTTTTAGAGTATGATGGTAGTTTAAAAAAAATCTTTAGTTTTTTTTTTATTGTTTTTAAGTTATGCTACTATTAATAAGAATGTTTAACAAGATAAATAATAGAGTTTAATTCGTTTGGTAGTAAAAAAAAAAGTCGAATTTCAATCGAGGTCATAATTAGATTATTTGTGTAAGTGTTTTTACAATCCAAACTATGATTAAGCATATAAATTAAGTGTCATACTAGAATAATAACAAATTTAAATTGTTATTATTATATATTCCTGTGAAATTGTTTCGCTAGGATCATTTTTTAACAAACGATTAAATTTGTATTTAGGTTAGTTTCATACTATATCTTTTATCAGAAGAATGTACTATCGTTGAATCAACAATTAGTGACACAGTTTTTTAATAAACCAAACTCGTTCTAACCAGCTGGGGTCTGGCAACCAAGTTTGCCATTGTCGCCATAAGCACACCTCTGTGTCCTAGGACAGTTGGTAGACGTGCAAATTGTCTTTCCTTTGTTGCACCTGCACAGTTTCCTGCACTTCTCCGTGTAGTGGGTCTCTCCGTCCTGAAAATTAACATTCGATAGTCTTTTATCTTAATTTTTGTATATTTCAACGTCCAAGGCTTTTTTGCAAGGTAACAAGTTTTGTTTCATTCACAGTTTTACAGACAAAGCAACACAAAAGTGCCCCTTCAGTGTCAGAATGCTTGAAAAGTTATAAAGTAGTTTTAAAAGAGAAATGCTCTGTAGAAGGTCATAAGTTGGAAAAAGAATCAAAGATTTTGTAAAAGTGTTTAGACCCTGAACAAAATTGAGCTAAACCAACATTAAGTAAATACCAACTGTGCATTTTAAACAAAAAACATTAAAACTTGTATATTAGTAGAAACCTTGTAACAGTATCTACTATAAAAGAAATATAAAAACAGTACATAAATATTTAATATGAAAGCCCTATAATAACATCCATTATAAACGAAGTACGAAAATGATATTCAAACATTTAATATGAAAACCTTAAGTAAATACCAACTGTGGATTTTAAACAAAAAAATATTGAAACTTTTACAATGGTAAAAAACTTGTAATAATATCTACTAAAAAAAAAAAATAAAAATAATATTCAAAATTTTTAATGTGAAAACCTTATAATAATATCCATTATAAACACATCCACATCCAGTGTCTTCAGCTACACATTCTCCACCTGATAGCAAGTACCCTTCGTCGCATTCGCAACCTGACAAATTAGTTTGTTTAGTATAAATCCAACTGGTTGTTTTAACTAACATCCTGTTAACTATTTTTTTGTAATAATTTGTAATAATGTTTGTCAAATATATTTGTTCGTTGTTGCAGTTCAGTGTTTAAATTATATTCTTTAAAAAGTGTTTTAAATATTAACTATAAGATCTAAGAAAAATAAAAGTTGAAGACTAAGATTTTTTCCTTACTCAAAGTTCTGTTCAAAGTACATGTTAAGATAACAATGGGTTCAGATGTGTTTTAAGATAATTGTATTTTTTTCTAAGGTAAAAGAATCAGTTGTAGCAATGGCTAAAAATAAAAAACATAAACATGTTATAACAGTCTTCAACGTAGTTTTAGGTAGTTGAGTTTAAATTAATCATAAAAAGAACTAAATAGTTAAAAAAAACTTTCAAAATATTTGTGTAAAACCTTCAACGCAGGGATCTGGACAGTTTTCCTCACTTCTCGGATCACTGCAAGTTCTTGGACACGCTGATGCACAAATACTGTAGTGAGAATTCCTTCCGCACGGTAGCGCTGTGAAATAAAATCAAAATTAATATCTAAATCAGTACGGTATTTGACTCTTTATAAACGCAGGTTTTTATTTTAAAGCAAACTTAGTTGTAAAAAAAAAAGAAACAAAACGCTGTAACGTTAAAATTTTTTAAAAGTAGCTTAACAGCTTTATTGATACAAACAAGTTATTTTAAACTAACGGTTGTCAAGCATGTCTCTCCAGTCGCAAACTTTAATGCCGAGTTGCTGACACTGCATCGCGTAGGTTTCAACTGACTTCACCAATGTGAAGTTCTCACCACTAAAGGCGCACATATCGTGTACACAGTTCTATAAAAAAAAATAACTTGCTGAACAAAAGGAATAAAACCAGAGTTAATGCATGTACTTATGTTAACAGACGTTGCAATGTCTGAAAAAAGAACTACTCTTTTAGGAGAAAACTTTTTAAGTTAACTAAGAAAGAAAAGTTTTTTTTACTATTTTGTAGAAAGCTCGAAAGAAATTATTAGATAAACTTACGACAACTTGAGATTTTGAATTTTATAACAAACAAACATAGAAATAAATTTCCGGGTTTAGCTGCTGGTGACAGAAACCGAAACAGCCATTTTCCTGGTTGATGATCCCGCACTGTTGCCCGTACCTGGCGCGTTGCGTCCACCCGCACGAATCTACAACCCCTCCTGCGTCCCTCTTGCATCTGTGACGTCATTGTCGTTACGTCACAATTGAAAGTTTGTAAAAAACTAAAGTCTATAACTTACTATTTAATATGTTTGAAAAATTGGAATCTTAGGGGTAAATTCAAATTAAGAAAAGTATAAAGTATACAAATCTTGCTTGTGTAATAAAATAGTTTATTAGTACTATAAAATAAATTTTTATAAACAAAAACTTTAAGTTGAAAGGAAATATTTAGAAGATATAATACACAAACTCTTTTTGTGAGTTGATCTGGTAACTATCTCCAAATAAGGTCATGTCTTCAGTTGTGGAGCCGTTTCCCCTGATGACAAAATCATCATTAGGATTTCCGTTCGCATTTCCGCATAAACCTAAATAAAAAATTATAAGTTTATAAAATTTTTAAGTTTTCAAAAGATAAGATTAGACTTATTTTTATTAAACAGACAATTATATCCGAAAACTTTTCACTTGCAATATTGTTTACAAACTAAATGCAAACAAAAACCTTCAACGGCCCCGGAATAATCACTGGAAACCCCAACTTCGAGCAAATGGTCCCCATCGTACCTGACCGTCAACCCGAAACTGGTCAGTATTCTCACAATGCGGCCCTGCAGCCCAATCTCAAGTCCGTGTTTTTGCAGGCTTCCCCACGGAAAATTGATTGAAACCCCGTTTTTCTATTGGTTTTAATATTGAAATTTAGTACATGAATTATGTTTTAAATAATTTTATACTGAATAATAATTGTTAAACCTGCAGTTTTGTAACGCACAAAATGGTAATAAGTTTATTTGAAGAAACGTTTTTATTTATTATATTCGTACAGCATTTAATTCAAATTAACTAGCAATTTTATTTAGCAAATTTAAAGAAAGCTTAAAAGAAGAACTAAGTAAGCTGTTAGTATCTAAACTTATAAACTATTTTAATTTATAATTAAAATAAGCTAAAACACGAGAGTTCAACAGAACTGTTGTTTTATTGTACCTTTTCATAATCATTTTCAAAAGAAACAATAGAAACAACATACAAGGATCCTAGGTCCCTTCCTGAGTTCGAGGACGTAGTTAGGAATCCTGACAGTAGCTTTCTTCAACCAGGTACCAATCATAACACCGAATCTGTACTCGTTCTCTGTCTGTTTGAATACAATTATTTTGTTTAATGTAAAACAAGAAATTAGTTTATAAATGATAGAATCTTTTGTTGGTATATGATTGCTAACCTATGCTTTTTCATTTTTAATTAGTTTATCTTTTTTTTGCTTTCAAAACTAACTTCAACTTTGAAATTAGTGAGGAATTTTCCTTCTTCTGTCTCCAATACATCTTCCCTGACTTTTACGAGATCGTACAAGCATTTACCCTGGTAATCGAACTGGGTTCCATCAAACGAATTGTAGTGGGGATCTCCTGACAGTGAACACCATCTCTGTTGCCCGTAGTTTCCTAAATAAATTATATTTTATTTTTTCTGTACTTGGAAATGTTAAGTTTTATTGATAGAGGAAGGTATCTATTATATAACTTTTAATACAAAACTTTGATAGTTGATTGGTAAAATTAGTTACTTAACTGTTCCGTCTTTATATATTGTGAAGCTTCTTATTTAGCTAAATATTATTTATAATTTATAAGTTTTCGACTAAAAAACCGAAATTAAGTATTATTTATTTAAAAT
Source organism: Thalia democratica (assembly GCF_965202585.1). Classification (NCBI taxonomy): domain Eukaryota; kingdom Metazoa; phylum Chordata; class Thaliacea; order Salpida; family Salpidae; genus Thalia; species Thalia democratica. The sequence goes on from NC_139169.1 coordinate 426,552, forward strand.
TCAACGAAAATACGGTAAAACACATTTAAACACAATCTTTACACTTTATCTTTATTACGTTTACACCTTATTACATCTAAAATTTAAAGATAATGTAACATTTTGTCTTTTTCAATAAAAAAAAAAGTTGCAATTGTTTTTATCAAATCAAAAAGTAGGAATTTCATCAATCCTCGAAATATTAAACGCATATTAGTTATATTTATATGTTTAATTGCCTCAAACAAATCAAACCAACTGGAACAAATAGGCATTGCATCACTCCACGAAAATTACAAGGAATAATTATAGTTGTTTATTTATACATATTTTTTACTTAAATCAAACCAACTGGAACAAATAGGCATTGGGTCACTCCAAACACCATTCTGCATACAGACAAGTTCATGCTTGCCAATCATCGAGTATCCGTACGCGCACTCAACATACAACCTGTCCCCCTGCATGTACGGTCCCGTTGATTTTATCATCCCTCTCGTTGGCACCTCTGGTGTCGGACATTCCAGCACTGTTGGAAGTTTAGTAAGTAGTTTCATAAGTATGCTTGGTTGTTGTTTTGATACAACGAAATTTTTACTATTTGAAATAGAAACCTTGTTACAATACATTCGAACGTTATAGGATGTACTAAATGTTTTGTGGATAAAGAGCTCTATGATAAAGTTTTATATTATATAAAATCTGTTAATTTAATTAAAAAGTAAACTAGATAAAGTATAACACATATATAACATAGGAGTTCATTAAGTCAGTAGTATAGATAATGAAAAACACGGTTTAGTTTTAAAAAGAATAAAAACGCTTACGTTTGAGAGTTATATAAAATAAAAAGTACAAGCACCTTTAGTAATAGAAAAGATCTATACGCAACAACTGTAATAAAGTTGAACAATGATCAGTACTTACTAATCAGTATTGAAAACTAACAGAGACAGTCAAGTCCTTGTAGCAGGTATCCTTCTGCGCACGCACAAGTGAAACTTCCAATTGTGTTTGCACAAACTTCCCCTTCATCGCATATGACGTTGCTTGTTTCACATTCATTTATGTCTGAAAAATGATGAGAATTTTCATCTAAACTGTATTGTTTTTAATGTTGCACTTTGACAACTATGGGTTGACTTAAATTTAAAAATTAAACTATTTTTATCATTACATTACTTGTTTCACATTCATTTATGTCTGAAAATGATGAGAATTTTCATTTAAACATTATTATTTTTAAGGTTGCAATTTGACAACTATGGGTTAACTTAAATTTCAAAATAGAAATTTTCTTTCATTACATTACTTGTTTCACATTCATTTATGTCTGAAAATGATGAGAATTTTCATATATATAAACTTTATTATTTTTAATGTTACACTTTGACAACTATGGGTTAAATTAAATTTCAAAATTAAAAATTTTTCTTTCATTACATTACTTGTTTCACATTCATTTATGTCTGAAAAATGATGAGAATTTTCATATATATAAACTTTATTATTTTTAATGTTACACTTTGACAACTATGGGTTAAATTAAATTTCAAAATTAAAAATTTTTCTTTCATTACATTACTTGTTTCACATTCATTTATGTCTGAAAAATGATGAGAATTTTCATAACTTTATTATTTTTAAGGTTGCACTTTGAAAACTATGGGTTAACTTAAATTTCAAAATAAAAATTTTCTTTCATTACATTACTTGTTTCGAATTCATTTATGACTGTGAATGTATTAACGATATTATTGATTAACACCCGTATGTGTATGAATAAAAAAAAAACATTTACATCTTTTATAGCAAAAAGGTCATTGTTTTAAATGTTAGTCTTCGTCATTTACTAGATAAACAATCTACTTAACGACAAAACTTTGCCTTTAGTAAATTGTTAAACTTTTTTATTTTACCTTCTAAAAATTTTTCGTCACAAAAAAAAGTACAAAACATATAAATTTCAAGAACTCCATCACTTATTTAAATTTCAAACAAAATCCAACCATCACAGTAAGACTGAATTCTGTTGGACCAGGTACCATCAGGCCTGCAGGTCAATGTGTCGCCGGACATGAGTTGGAATCCTGGTCTGCAACTGAACGTGACCGTCGACCCGACCCCGTAACTCCCATCATCGCTTGATTGGGCGAATCCGTTGAACGGCGCGCTTATCCGGTCACATCTGATCTCTGTTTGATGAATTTTTTTGATTGTATGTAAAAACTGAAAAAAAAAATATTACGGAAAATTCTAAATATGTGATACAACAACAAATTAATGTCGTTGTCTCAATAAGAAGACCCGACGTGATGTCTATTGTAACCAATCTAAATTGCTAGGGGTAATTAATTGGGGATAGATATTTTTAGATAAGATAAATACATCTAAGATACTTAAAAGTCAACAAAAGTTTATTTACAAACATAAAGTAGTCACACGACACACTAACAAAACAACAGTTGAACACAAGTAACAAGAAGTATCTTAAACTAAAGAAAACAAAGTATTTCAGATTTAAACTTAAACATTTTATAATACAACATTTCGAGCTTTACCAAACACCTGATACTGCTACTGCTACTGCAAGTAAAATTCCGTTTTATAAGCACTGAAATAAATGTAACTCCTTTAAGTAAACAATGTTGTTTATTGTTTTAGAAAATTGTTTTAAGAGTTATAAAAATTGTTTTGGAAAAGCTTGTTTTGAAAATGCTGAAAAATGTTTTGGAAAAGCTTTTATTGTTACAAAAAATTTCATATTTATTCACAAGCTTTAAAATACTAAAATGAAATGTTAGTTTCATTACATCGTTTAAGTGCAATTAGACGTTTTATAAGTATAGTTTTTTTCTACATCATTAACAAAAGTATACAAGTTGATACAACATGTTTATCCTTACAAACTTCAAATTTGTTCAACGAAACTCGTTTAAGTATTTAATTCGTTTATTTTTACGTTACAACGTTCTAGTTTATTCAAAATAAACTCAAATAAATATTACAAACCGTCACATTGAGGAGGAGGAGCCCAATTTCCATCATTTTCACACCTAACACTCATGTCCTCCTCACTACCTTCGAACCCCTCCAAACACTCATACAGGACCTGGTGGTCGTCCAAATACGTGAAGTTGCCGTTCTTTATGTTAGGGGGTTCCCCACAGTCTATTTCTGTTTGTTTATTGATTGTTGTTTAGAAAGTGTCGTTTTAAATGTCGTTAAAAAATTAAAAGAGTACACTCTCATATAACTGGTAAGATGTTTTAGTTAATATAAATTCTCAGTGAGAATGGTTTTGGTATTCTAAACTTAGATGCATATACAAAAAGTATGTGTTTTAAGTACAATTATTAACAGTTTTATTAATTTTTAAAAATGTTCTCAGTAAGTTATTGTCACTTACAGGACTACAAAACTAAACTAAAAAGTTGTTTAGAAAAAAGTAACATGAAATTTAATAGTTTCAAGTTTATGTTTTTGTTTTAAGTTAATTTTAAAATTACTTTGAAGTGATATATATAAACCAAAAGATGCTTGTAAAATCAGTTAATTTTATGAAAATCTTGTAAAGTTTAACTTACTGATGCACTTGGGGGGATCTGACCAGTTGCCCTCAAAATCGCATATGACGTCATCGTTACCCTCCATATTGTACCCGTCGTCACACTTGTAAACAGCTGATTTCTCGTCGCTGGACAAAACAAACTCAGCGTTCTTCACATTCGGTGGATCCCCGCATTCGATCTCTGTTTAGTTTTTATCTAGTACACAAACTTCAAATGATAAAAATATCATTCTTATTCTAGTACGTTGAAGTTTTGTATTTGACTGTTTTTTTAAAGCTTTAAAAATGTTACTTAGAGTTAGAAGTATTACAAGTTCTAAAGTGTAGTATATAAATGTAATGAACGATTTATAAGTTTGTTATACTGTAAATAGCTTTAAAATTTATTGAAAGAATTTAATAAATATAATTTCTCCTCTAGAAGTTGAGATATTTTATTAGTTTCCGAAAAATCAAAACGTATAACACTGTAAACAGAATAAACTCTTAAGAACATAGTTTAGTGCACAGTTTCAATCTTAAACGGTCTAAGACGAAGCTTAATCAAAAAAACAACGTATATAAAAACAGTTTTAGCCAACTTGACTATAAATATTTTATGAAGTTTTTCAGTTGAATTAAGATAAATATTTCCTAACCAAAAGTACAAAAGCCAAAAATATAGTAAACAACAACTTGAACCCACCAACGCACTGGGGCTGATCTTCGTATTTGAAATCTCCGTCTTCATCGCAAACAGCATCATCGGATCCCACCAATTGCTTGCCAGGCTCACAAGACATAAACACCTGATTGTCGACGTTGAATTCTTCTTGCGTCACTTCATCGTTGTTCTCGTCTAAGATCAGCACTCCAGGGAAGTCAGGACGCTTGCACAAGATCTCTGTTGGGAGTTTTTGTTGAGCATTATTTACAAAACGTAAATAGGTATGGTATAATCAAATTAATGTTTTTATGTAGCTTTTTAGATAAAAGAAAACAAAAAAACTCACAAAATACTTGTTTCACTTAAATTACACCGATACGTATAGCAGATAAAAATAACAAGTTGGCAAGCGTATGAAAACGTATTGTGTTAATTGTTGAAAGTCTTACAAAGCAAAGCTTTTTTAGCTTAAACCACAAAAAATAGTTGACACATTAGGAAGTTTTGAGCAGCCTAAGTATTACAAATATTATAATGTTATTACTGTAACTTTATAAGAACAAGAAAAAGTTTTTGTTTGTTTAACTTTACTTGGCTTTTATCATAATTAACACACATATAGAACAAGTAACATAGAAAAATAAACTAAGGTATATCTTAAAAACTCAGAAACACTTCTTTTTGGAACAAACCTTCACAAACAGGGAAGTCATTGGAGTAATCGCCGGATTCAGTGCAAGTTACAGTCTCCAGCGAGGGATCGTTCATCTTGTATCCTCTCAAACAAGAGTACTCGATCGAATCTCCGATTGAATTGAATCCATCAACGTTCTCAGGATTCCTTGTTGAGTTGGGGACATCTGGCACTTCTCCGCATTTTATCTCTGAAATACAAGCTTGTTTTTGCAACTTAATTTGTTAGTTTTTGTTCTACTACAGCAGTTCTTTAAAAACTTGTAGTTTGTGGTTCTTATTAGAAGCTAAAAAAAAAACCACGAAAAATCTATTTAGATCTTAAAATCTCTTCACACATTTAGTAATTTTTACGCTTGTTTAAGCCTCAAGATGCGTTTGATACAAAAAAGATCGTAAAAAAAAACAACAACACGCACCTTCACAAGTAGGATATTCTTCAATGTCGAAAGTTCCATCCTCAGTGCAATTATAAGGTCCAGGGAATCCTTTCAACTCGTAACCTTCATCACAATAAAAAGTGACGTTTTCAAATACTTCATAATCATCAGCTAGCGGATCGTAATAACCGTTTGTTATATTTTCCGGCTGCTCACAGAACACATCGGAGTAATCATTTCCACTAAAATCAAAACTTGGGTCTTCTGTGTAAAAAAATATTAAAAAGGTTAAGGTTGTCTTTTTTTATAATTTTAATACTTTATCAATATGTTAATAAACATAAAAAGTTTGAAATTATTAATATTTTTCACGCTAAAAATCTAAATGGCATAATCAACCAAATTACTTTTACAATTAGGATTCGGTCCCTGTATTTCAACCATCCCGTCTGCCGTACAAGTACCGTTGGACGTCCCATTTACAATCAGCCCTGTGGGACATTTGAAGTGGACCACATCTCTGTACTTGATGGTCTCAACATTAACCGAACTGTTCGGACTGTTTGTCACATTCACTTGTTTGTCGTCAAACATCGGTAAGTCGCATTCAATTTCTGTGAGAGAGTTAAATAAAATAATTAGATTTTTGTATATGCTTAATTACTTAAAAAATACTTATTTTTTATTAGCATTGAACGTGGCCTGATTTTTAGTAAGTTGCAGCTGTAGATTTACTTAATACCAAAAATAAAGCATTTTTTCACAAACTACAAATGGAGTTATAAAGTCAGCACTGTGTTGACATTTTGTTTCAAAGTATTTGAGCAAAAGTTTAATTTGGTTCGGTGTATTAGAAATCAGATATTATATATTTCAAAATAGTATTTAACTTATAAGTATAATTGTCAACCTTCGCAAGTGTCGTCTTGATTTCTCGTATAACCTTCTTCGCATTGGCAAATGAAACTGCCAACAGAGTTCATGCAAACTTCATTTGATCCACAAACGTCTTCATCACATTCATTTATATCTGAATAAATGTTTATAAATAAAAACAGAAATAATAACATTTTATAACATCTATAACATTAAGAATTAAAAAACTTTGATTTTGTAAATTTCAGCACGTTAAACCTTTCAGAGTCTTACAGTCTACTTTAAAGTTGATATTAAAACATACTTACATAAATTTTGAATTATAAATATTCTCACCATTGCAAGTAGGCATGTCTTCGTGTACATCTAGTTGTTCATCTTCAGTGCAAACAGAAGAATCTGATCCGTCCAACAAGAATCCCTCATCACACTCGAAATCAACTACGTCGTTGTAACTGACAAATGATGGAAGTTGTATTTGTTCGTTGTTGTTTGTTGCTTTCATGTTTGCCATCATCGGCACTTTGCACTTGATTTCTGAGATTTTGTTTATAATTAGCAAACTTGAAAATTACACTTTACTTAATAACTGTAAGGTTCATTATTTCATGCATGTAAATAAAATGATTGGATATTCGTTTAAAACAAAAAAATAATTGTGAAAGCTTAAGTGGGTTTAAAGCATGGAAAATCCAATAGACTTGATTTCCATCTTGTTTTATGTAAATTTAAAAAACTTTTAAACTTACATTTTTAAAACTTTTAATTAAGACTTAACACTTTATATTAATAAAATTAACTTCGGCTACAGAATTATAAAAACATCCGAATACACCAGAAGAACAACCTATACATTCTCCTTTTGTGGGTGTAAAAGTTTCATCTCTCTGACAAACAGAAGTTTCGTCGCCAACGTATTTGTACCCCTCGTCACACGTCAGGTGTATCACGCTATCTAGCGGTAACATTTCTACAGATTCATCGAACTTGTTTCCTTTATCGTCGACAATCAGGATTCCTCCGTCGAAAATCGGGAGGAGACACTCGATCTCTGAAAGTTTATGAAACTAGTTGAAGAAGTTTGCAGTGAGTTGTTGACACTGATGAAAAACATGCTCGTATGTGTTTGTAACGAGTATGAATAGTTTCTGTACTTGATTGTAATTTTTATATTTTAAGCAAAGCTTTAAAACATTTGTTAGTTTTTTATATTCATTTATAATATGGTTTTTAAGTTAAAAATCTATTTTTGATTGTGCCTCGTTAAAGTTTAAAAAACTAAAGGTTATAAAAATATTTAGAGTTTCATTTTTAAGTATTTTTATATAATATTTTTTGTTTAGTATCTAATTAATAAGTATTCTACTAACCAATACATTGTGGAAAAAACTTCAATTTGAATCCTTCATCCAAACAAACAGCAGATTCACTTCCCACAAACTTGTGCTTATCATCCGGACATCCGAAAAACACTTCCCTGTTGTACGCGAAAGTAGGGTTTTCCCCACGATCGAGAACAACGCCCTGGTCGTCCAACACTTGCACTTTTTCGCCCAATCTCGGGTACAGACATCTTATTTCTATTGGTTTAAAGCTTTAGTTTTAATCATATACTTACGTTTTTCTGTGTATGATTATGGCGGCGTCGGTGATATTAAATTTTATTACATATTGATTATATACAGTTTGAAACAAGTATAATGTGTTAGTGGTTTACTGAATCAATATTTTTGGTTAGTTTTGACGTCAATTACAACATAAATATTAAACTCAACAAAACATTCGACTTGATTAGAAATTAGTCAAAAATAATTAATTCGTTTTTAATTTTTTTATTACATTTTTTTTTTCTGCTTTAGTTTTATTCTTGTAGTTTTTCAAATCAGCCTATACAGCAACAAGTCACAAACAAAATCAGTTCAATCACATTCATTCCATGCATTTTAATAGAAAATTTCAAATAATTTGTGTTACAGAGGTCAAACAATTACACTTTTCTAAGTTTTCTTACCTTTTTTGAAGTTCGTTGCAGTACTGTGATTCAAGTTTTTTTTTCAAGTTAAGTATCATTGAAATGTTAAGTTTCTTTACTTAAATTTTTTAACGAACGCTTCAAATGGTTACAACTTTAGGTTTGTAATTTTGGTTTATGTACATGTAAACTAATAAAAAAAGCTTTGAACATTAATAAGACGAAATAGATTAAAAGGACAAAATTTGTAAAGCTTAAAGTTGTTTTTGTCGTATATTTTAATTTTAAAAGTAAACATTTAAAACCAAGTTAAGATTTTATGAAGAATCTAATATGTGTTATATACCAGCACACTGGGGTAGATCCTGGTGGTGATAATCAAAATTCATGTCCTCATCGCACGACGCGTTCATGCTTCCGACCAATTCCCATCCCTCATCATTACACTCGAACTTCACCACATCTCCATACTTGTAAGTGTCATCTTCACTCTGCACATTTCCATTTTCATCCACTACCACAACTCTATCATCGACTAACACTGGGTACTTACACACTATTTCTGTTAAAGTTTGTTAATTTTTACGTAGTTACCTTTGAACGGTGAACAAAAATTTCTGCTGTTTTCTAGATAAAATATGAAGTGTTTTTGAATTTCAAGAACACTGATTTATGTTGTGGTAACTAACTTTACTTGACTTTCCAAATAAGTGAAAACAAAGTTATTCGAACAAATTTTTCTAAAAGTTTACTTTTGTAAGATTGATTACAGTTCTTTTACACATTCTAAACCAAAATGTAAAAAAACTCTTATAAATTGTCATACCTTCACAACTGGGATACTCGTCAATATCAAAAACAGTTTCTTTAGTGCAATTATAAGGACCTGGATATCCATTTAACTTATATCCTTCATCACAGAAGTAAGTAATGTTTGAATAAATATCATAAAATTCATTTAATGGTTCGTAATAACCATTTGTTATATTATTTGGTGGTTCGCAAAACTCGTCAGAGTAATCGTTACCAGTGAAATCGAAGTCTGGGTCTTCTGTTTTTGTAATGGTAATGGTTTTTCAAAATTTAGTATTTATACTAAAAAAATTATGAAGCTTAAAAAGCTGTTGATATGAAAAGGTAACTTATTATTCCAAAAAAGTATTATTTTAAAAACTAATTGAACGGTGTTTTCTTTTATACTGAAAAGAGCCCAACTAAGTAAGTAAAGATACATACGCTTTAAAAGTTTAACAAACGATTCAGAAACAAAAAGAAACAATGGGCCATACTCTTAATGAAATTTGTTATATGATTTTACATTTTACAAATTTAAATTTTACAAAAACAAACTTTCACATTTAGGCATATCATCCCCATTGTAGATGATTTTATTATTTTTACCGCATGTAGCTTTGTCACTTCCACTCAATTTAAATCCTTTCTTACATTTGAATTCAATTTCATTGTTGTAATTTATATAATCAACTTCATCAGTATTTATTTTAATGTTATCGGCTTCATCTTTATCAGTTTGATTAACATGAAATATTTCAACGTTGCTATCATCCAACATCGGTACTGGGCATTTTATTTCTGTTTTGAACATTGTTTGTGTTTGAAATTAGTGTTTAATAAAAGCTAAAAACAGAACAACGAAATCGTTTTCTGTATCTTTTGAACTGACAAAATAACTTAAAAAGTCTGGAGTGTTTTCAAAATCACAGGATTGACGTTCAACGCCGGAAACGAAAACAACTGTTTAATTTCCAAGGAAACAAAAAGTAAAAGTATAAACAAACTATTTAATTTAGTGTTTTTATACATAATGATCAAACAAAAATACAAACTTTCACATGTTGGGTACTCTTCAATATCAAACTCTCCTTCTTCAGTGCAATTATAAGGACCTTCAAGACCCATCATGTAATACCCTTCATCACAATAATATGTAACATTCGAGTATATCTCATATAATTCATCTAATGGTTCGTAGTAACCATTTGTTATGTTGTTTGGCGGAAAGCAAATGTCGTCATTGTAATCGTTTCCCTCAAAATTGAAGTCTGGATCCTCTGTTTAATTTTTGCACTTTTATTTCAACTGATGTAATTTTTTCAACTACTTTAAAGACTTCTTACTAAGTTTAAAGTTTAAGAATATTATTAACCCTATAATTAGACTTTAGTTATTAAATTTTACTTCTCACAACTTTTACAAAAAAACAAACTTTCACAGGTGGGCAACTCCTCATCGCTATACTGAAAAGAGCCATATTTTCCGCACTCAGCGTGTTTGCTTCCCGCCAATTTGTATCCCTTCTCGCATTTGAAGTGGACGTGATCTCCTGCATCGAACTGATCCTCTTCGCCCGATCTGTTTCCGTCGTCATCAACTACGTACAGTTTGTCGTCATCAACCATCGGGTGTGGACACTTGACCCCTGTGGAAACAGTTGGTTAAATTTTGTATAAATAGCTTAAATAAATGGACATTTGATTTCTTTGAATTGAAGAAAATAATTGAGTAAAGCATGTTATAGTAAAAATGCATTAATCTTATAAAAAACATGTTATACTAAAAATGACTAAAAATGGATGACTTTTTAAAAGTCACGGGTATAAACTTGTTTTTCATTATTTGTAGAGGGAAATACTCTATGATAAGTCATACCCAGAGAACTAATGGAAATTTGATTTCTGTGATTTTAAAGAAGTGATAAATTTTGTATTTAAAGCTTAAATATAAAGTAGCAATGGAACACAACTATTGTTAGATAAAAAATTGTGGATTAAAATGTTCACTAAAACATTACTATTGGATGAAAACTTTTTGTGCTAATGAAATAATTTTTTTTTATACCTAAATAAGGTTTAAGTAGTATATAAACATTTATTTCTTGTTATTAAAACAATAAATTATATTGCTTATGTAAATATAAAGCAATAATTAAATATAATTGTTTAAAACTCATCACAAATTTTTTACAAGTTCGTTTAATAGTGAGTTAAGAATGTATGTTTATTTCAATTAAAGAAAATTCAGAAACTATAAACAACTATAAGTAAAGTTTTTATAAAGAATAAAAATAAAATAAAAACTAAAATTATATAGGATTAATTTTGATAAATACTTTTTCTTATAGACTCATATTCAATAAAAAGTTTTTATACATTACAACTACAACAAACTTTCATTTATTTTTATTAGAAATTATTTAGGCTGCACTTAATCTACTTAAAGTAAATGCATTATGTTTTAAAATCTTATCAGACCTTTCAACTTTGTCCTAAAAAAATCATTGTTAAAGTAACCTTAGTGAAAAGTATTTTAAACAATAATTATAGAACTTATAAATTAAACTTATAAATAATATTGTACTAAACAAATAGAGTAGAAAATTATAAAATAAAACTTAAAATAAAAAGAAGTAAAATGTTAGCCAATCAGAAGCCTAGATTTTGCAGATGACATTTTTATCAAAAAACTACGTAGTTAATTTAAACAATTTTAACAAGTTACATAGCAACCGATAGTTTTCAAGCATTGTTACGTACTACGCGAGTTTTACATTAAAACTGAAAAAGGAAATAAATTAAAAACCACAAACAATTTAGTTAACATGATAAAAATGTTTAACAATCGGATACTGAATGTCCCCGTATTTTTGGTCACGTTTCTCTGCTGTAGCGGTACTTTACCATGGATGTACCAACCAAGCAGTATGCCGACCATGCCCCAGCTACCAATCAGCCAGGGCTACTTTTGGGCCACGCCCCAGCCAACATTGTACGAGTCAGTTTGGAACAAGGGAAGCGAACTGTACGAAGATGGAATAGAAGCTCTGAGGAGCCATCTTGAAAAGCAGCTCCGAAATGAAGAAAAAGAAGAAGAGGAAAAGAGCTTCTACGAACTGCCGTGGAGTGAGATGCTAGAAAAGATCAACCCTTGGCACAAGCCGAAGAAGATGCCACTGGATGAGCTGATAATTAAAGTAGCAACGCTGAAATATAACGAGCTCAAAAATAATTTTGAGGAATTCATGAAGAGCAATGAAAACAAGAAACTTCTGGAGGAATTTTTCCTGTCGTTTCTCATTCTCTTCATTACACTTTATGAACTTGGGTCACAGTGAGTATTCTTATTTGTTCTTGTATTTTTTAAATGTAAAGTCAAATTTATAGGTTCAACTTTAAATTCATGGTTAAAAGCATTATTTTTACAAACCATTCTGTAATGGTAGTACTTGTAATGGTAAAACAATTTAGAAAATACTTTAAAGTAGTTTAGAGTTAAAAGTTTTATCAAAATATTTTCATCAACAGAATGAAATCAATGGTTATAAGGCTGACCAGAACTATATTCAATGACATGAAGACTGCTGTTTGCTTCATATTTAGAATTCTGATGAGACCCTTTAGGTGGAAGAAAAATGTCAAAAAGGTGTCTGAAACAAATATCAGTAAAGCGAAAGAAGGACAAGAATCCGAGAAAGTAGTGAGTTCTTTTTTTGTGCATCTTTCAGCCAAAAATTTTAAGTAGCTTCTGCATTTTTATTAGTAGGTTGAAAAAGATTACCTCAAAACTATACTCGTTGAATTTTTTTAAAGGTTCAATCATTTTGTTTTGCATAACAAAAACATAATTTTGAAAATATGCAAAGTTTTATTATTTTGCCAGATCTCGGCTGATAAGATACTGGAGGAGTCAAAATTTCTCCAGCCCGCAACTGACAAGGTGCAAGAGGAACCAAAGCCTCCGATTGAACAACCGAAGAAGGTTTTGAAAGTAGGCAGACCGAGACATGCCAAACCGAAGCCGAAACCTTTTCACGTGGACAACCCGGACTTTGACGTGTTTCCGAAAAGCAAGAGTCTGTACAAAAGAACCCTGAAGAAGAACCACGATAAGGCGCTGAAAAGGAGAACCACCAAAAGAAAATTTCAATATTAAGTTTGATTCAAGTAGTTTTTTTGAAAAAAAATGTTTTCCATCTTAAAACTATAAATATGCGTTACATTGTTTGCAATTAAACTAACTTAATGATTTAAATACAATGTTATGTCGAGACATATGTAGTTTTAAGTTTGAGATCCAGTATTTAAATTTACAGTTTGTTTGTTTATAGTCTGTACGATGTAGGTTTAAAAATTGGATTTATGACGATTTTGGCTGCATAAAACTTAGCATAACTTGTACTTTAAATACATTTTGTAGGTGTAAAAATCAAAAAAAGTTTTTTTTCAAAGATAAAACTAATAGCAAGAAGTATAAATGCATTTTAGAGTTTATAAAGTTGGAAACATAATTTTTTGACAAAAATCTACTTGGTTCTTTCTTACTGTTGATAATTAGAACATAAAACAAAAGAAAATAATTAAAATGGATGAAGACTACTTGGAAATAAAAAATTAAATTTGATTTTAAATAACTTAATAAAATATAATTACAGAACTTTTGTGTTTTTATTGAATTATGTATAAAAAAAAAGTATGTTGGTAAATAATTAAAAAAAAATCTTTTGAATGACTTATTTATTATAATTTTATTCAAATAGTTATTTACTAACATCTTAAATCGACTTTATATATACTTATAGCTTCTTTTTGACTTAGGAAGGTTTAATTAAATAAATAAAATCGGGTTTTGATAGTAAAAGTTAAGTAATTTCATACATCAGCTTTTATAAAAAAAATTTAATGTTTAAGTATTTGTGTCTGCAAAACTTTGTTTAAAAGAAATTCAGTCAGATATTCAAAAGTTTATTTTTGTTAAGCTATTAATTAATATTAACTACTAGGCTAATTGTTTAGCGAAGCCCAGTTGTTAACTACTTTAAGATAAAAATAAATACCTGTTTATTTTCTATGTCTATATTAACAGCTATATCAAAAATATCTAAATAAAATGAATATTAAAGTACTATTTGTTAAAAATTAAAAACTTTATGTATTTTTTAACTATAATTTTCTTTTGTTTCATTAAATTTTTTTTTTGCATTTGATAATTCTTAAATTCAAAACTTTTTTTTTATTTTTAAAAACAGTTTTATGAACTCATTAAGATAAGTTGTGGTATACTTGATATAATCAATTTAAACTTTTTTTGTTAAGTTACTTTGCTCGTACTCAATTTAGGATATACCGTTGAAAGTATGATTTAGCTTTAATTGTGCTAAAAATAATCTAAAGAGTTTTAAAAAAGAACAAACTTGAATTACTAAGCTTAAATTTTAGACCATATGAATTTTTTTATTTTTAAGATCGACAGTTTTTAAAAACAATATTAGAATAATACTGTACATAAATTAACAATGTTAACTTGATTTACTTCACGTTTTTATTATTTAATACAATAAAACTAATACCTGTTTTCTGTTCCATACAAGTAGGTTGATCTCCGTTCAAATTAAAATTTCCGTCCTCGCCGCAAACTGTAGAGTTCATGCCCTCAATCACGTGGTTGGTCGGACAAATGAAGTTGATCTTCGTGTTGACAGTGACGTCATCAATCACGATGTTGTCGCCGTCATCAACGATCAAAACTCTGTCGTCGTTCACCATCGGTAGTGGGCATAAGATTTCTGTTGAAATATTATGAAAAGTGTGATAAGTTGTATGATGTTTTAATTGGGAACAATTTTTGCACGAAAACTCTGTATTAGGTTTATCGGTTTGAACTATCACATGTTCGATTATAAACTTTATATTAAAAGAAATATGAATAAAACTCTGCAATTTTAAAGTTTTATGAACTTCAAGTAGAAAATGAATGTACTTTAAAAAGAGAATTAAGTACAAGACTCACAATAAAACTACTAATGATTAAGCTTGATAACGTTTGCTTGAAAAATATGTTTTAATAAATTAATATAATAAATAAAAGATTTTAACAACCTTCGCATTGAGGTTTCTCATCGTTGATGAAAGTGAACATTTCATTCCTGGAACAAATAGCATTTTCGCTCCCAATAAGTCTGTAGCCCACGTCACAATTGAACACTATGACGTCATTGTAGACATACTTCACCCCGTCATCTAAAACATTTCCTTCTTCGTCTTTGAAGTTGATTCTTTTGTCGGCTAGTTTCGGGAACGGACACTCAATTTCTGATTGAAAAATTATAAATTTAGTAGAATAATTAGAATATCTAAACAAAAGAAAGTTAAAAAATATTTGCAAACATCTGTTCAAGAGTTTTATTAGAAAAAAAATTATTTTACCATTAACTTAAAAAAAAGGAAAAGTAAACGAAAAGCTTTATAAACAGAATAATTAGTTTCTATTTTAATTTGAATAAAGCGTAAAATATTAACTTATATAAACTCAAACTAACTTTCACAACTAGGATACTCGTCAATATCAAAAACGGTTTCTTCAGTACAATTATAAGGACCTGGATACCCATTTAACTTATATCCTTCATCACAGAAATAAGTAACGTTTGAATACACATCATAAAATTCATTTAATGGTTCGTAATAACCATTTGTTATATTATTTGGTGGTTCGCAAAATTCATCAGAGTAATCGTTACCAGTAAAATCAAAGTCAAAATTTGGATCTTCTACAATATTTTAAGAGTTATTTTTTTGCTCAGCGTACTATTTAAATAATATATATGATGATACAGAGTTGTAGAAAGGATATAAAACATTTTTGAATGTGTTTTAGTTTAACTTTGTTTGTGTGACAAAAAATTCTTAATAACAGCTCTTCAGACTTTTATTGCTAACAGGATAAAAATCATAAACTAGATAAATGAACTTGTTTTATAATGTCATGTCCACACTACGCTAAGGAAAGCTTAAAATTTGTTTTTAATGTGTGTTTTTTTGATTGTTATCGCCTTTTTTTGTCTACTTATATGCTTATTTTTATATATGTATGAGTTTTTGCGTTAAGTTTTTTTTAAAAAGCCATTTAAAAAAATAAATCCCCGTTTTTAAATCTGATGTGTTTACAGCTTCTAAAGTCTAAACAAAAATGTATTAGATTTTAAAATGTTTAATGAGTAAAAACCTTTATATTATACTTGTTTAAAGTTTTATAAACTACACTTAAGTTTAGTGTTTGTCTCACTTGAAGTTAGCTTACGTATTTTATCTCTCACTTAAAATTTATCATAGATTATTTTTTACAAAACATTAATGCTTAACTTTGTTTTGTTTTTATTTTTTATCATTGCTTTGTTTTATTTTTCACTTTTTTTTATGTCTGAAAAGCTTTTACCCAGCTTATTACATTATCAGATACTTTTTGTTTACAGTGAAATATACTTAGTCACATATAAATTTTTCAAAGACCTATAAAACAATAACAAGCAAGAGAAACAATATATATGCGCTTAAAAGTTGTTTGTTATGTTAAAACCAACCTAAAACTCTTACAATACTTTAGCAATTTTATAGAAAATTATGGATAGAGTTGAGATAATTCTTTTTTATATATTACAAAATGAAAAGTAAGTAACATATACAAACTTTCACATTCTGGTTCTTTTTCTTTATTAAATTTAAATTGTGATGATTTATCGCAAGTAGAATTTTCGCTTTCTTTCAACTTGTACCCCTTTTCACATTTGAAATTTATATTTTCTCCATACTTGAACTTTTCATCTGAAGTTCTATTTATTTCCTTGTAATTTTCATCGTAAATATGAATTTTGTCATCAGATATCATTGGGAGAGGACACAATATTTCTGAAAAAATGTATCAAAAGGTACATATGTACTAAAATTCTTATATAGATTTTAAAACTTAATTTTTGCTTTGTAACGCGGGTACCAGATCAAAAAGTTATTGATCAAACACCAACGCTATTTGAATTAGTATTTTACTAATTATTTAATCGTAAGTGACGATGTAAATATATACTTTTAGTACCTTCACAATGAGGTTGCTCAATTTCATCAAAATAAAAGGTTTCCGAATCCCCACAAGTTGCATGCTCACTACCGACTAAATTGAAATCGTCAGGACATTTGAAGTTTAGTACTTGGTTTAATTTAAATTTCTCATCTTTATCAAGAATTATGTTCTCGTCATCAAATGCAGTTACCCTGTAGTCTTGTAACATTGGAAATGGACAGAGAATCTCTGTATAATTTTTAGTTTTATTGTACTTTTAGTCAATTACAATCTATGAAGGAAAAGTTTCATATTTAAATTCTCTCAATGTTCAAGTTTAGAAAAGTTTAGTTAGGACACCTTTGCATTTAGGTAGTTCATCTTTTAAATGGAAAAGTCCGTCTTGTTGACAAACTGCTTTTTCCGGTCCTTCTAACTTAAAACCTTCTTGGCATTTGAAGTATATCACTTCATTATACTTTGTTGGATCGAACAAAGCAATTCCACTATCATCTACAATGAAGACGAGTTTCATGAACTCTTCGACTGGCAGACCCTCATTCAACATGGGCAGAGGACACTCTATCTCTGTAACATGAAGTATTAAGTTATATTAAGTTAGACAAACAAATTTTTATTTTCAATATGTATAAAGTTAAGTCAAGCTATTTTTATTTTAGTTAAGTTTAATGTTTGAAAAAGTACAAAATAAAACTTTAGCTCACAAATAAAGTAACACTATAGCTAGCTTTTTTTTGAAACAATAAGTTTATAAAGTTTATTATATATGATTTTAGTATTTATTTAATTAATTACCTTCACAAGTGGGCATATTACCATCCTCAGTTGATACCACTCCTGTTTCATCACAAACAGCTTCACTATTACCATCTAATTTGTAACCTGGTTTGCATTCAAACTTGGCAACTTCCTCGTACTTCAACTTGTCACTTTCTTCCAACTCTACTCCATCGTTGTTTGTTATGAGCAGGTTGTCATCCAAACCCATCGGGTACGAGCATTCTACTTCTGTAAAATGATAGTGACGTCACAATTAAATTTGAGTAAGCGCTTGGTAAGAACAAGTTTTATAAATCTTCAAGCTTAAAAGCATGTAAGAAACAAAACTATCGTTTTATAACTCAGTACATGTTTAAAGTAGTTAGCTGTATAAACATAGCATATACAACAATCTATATCTTGTTGGTTTTACTAACCATAACAGTTAGATTGCAAATTGTTTTCCAATTTTAGCTTTTTCATTAAAACCATTTTTAAGTGTATTTGAAGCACACCTATAACTAAAAAAAATAGGTTCTTTTACTTGTAACGATAAAATATTTTAGTTTGAAGCTTACGAGATTTGTTGTTTTATAGTATTTTGTAAAACGGGGATCTACCGAATCTTAATCATCTGTTACAAATGAAATCTGAACAACAAATCATGATCCTTTTAATTTACAATAAATTATGAAACAGTAAACCTCATAAATGCTGTGTTTAAACTTTTAGGTGGGAACTGTAGTTGCTTGATTTAAAATCAAAAGTAAAATTACAAAGATTAAATCAAACATTAATTTATTGAATAAAAACTTTCAAATATAAAATAAATAACCTTCACAATGAGGGGGCTTATCATTTCCGTACATAAATTTCCCTTCCTTCTTACAAACAGCGTTTTCGCTACCCACTAATTTGTACCCCTTCTCGCATTTGAAATTGATGGCGAAATTCAGTTTGAAGTCTCCATAGTCTTCCTGCTTCATCAGCTGCCTCGTTTGATCCACAACCATCACATTAGAGTCCTCGAATGTCGGATACAAGCACTTTATTTCTGTGAAATGTTGAAATCAAATTATAAATTTATTAGCTCACAAATTCTTTCATGAAACAATGTTACACTGAGTTGTTAAATGAGATTAATGAGATCTTTAGTGACACTTTAAATATTATTAAAAAAAAAATTAGATTAAAAAAGAATTTGAACCGGTCTGTTATGTAACGAATCATGTATGTAATAAAATTACAGAAACAGTTCAAATAACCCAGATTTAAGAATTCTAGCAGCGTAGATTTTAATCGCCTTTTATGCTTGTACGAAGTTACAAAAGCAAGTTAAGTGATTTATTAACACTTTAAACCTTTACAGCTAGGAACACCATCAGAGAAGTGAAGTTGCTCATTCGGTAAACAAACTGATTCTTTAGATCCGTCCAAATAATACTCTTGAGGACAAGTAAAGTGGATGACTTCACTGAATCCTACGTCTTCGCCAATATACTTCTTGAAATTAGAATCAAGAATGTTTATGTTGTCATCCTCAATAATTTGTAATGAACATCTTATCTCTGTAAATTAAAAAAAAAACTGTTATAACATATTCCATATTTTTTTATTATTATTGTATTTTATTTTATTGTTAATTGTGTTTGACGTTATAAAAAAGCTTTAAACAAACACGCTTGGTAAATGAGTTAGTTGGTAGATTTTATAACTACTAAATAAAACTTAAAAAACTTTTTGTTGCTACTGAACTATAGCAATCTGCTAAAAAGTTCAAGGATTAAAAATAAACTATCATATTTTCTATATCATCGTTTAATCTATTTTATGATAAGTTGTTATAGTTTTTATAAATATGAACTACTAAATTGTTAGTGTTTTTATTGTTTTAAAAGTAAGTTCTTCTATTTGGTTATTAGAATGTAGTACTTAAAACTTTCTTAAAGTAAAACTGCTTACTAGTTTAAAAATATAAAACTTGTTAAAATTTATGCCCTGTTAAAGTTTTATCTGTATACAAAAAGTACTTTATGTTTCATTACTAAAAACTTTACTATAAAGTTTTATAACATTTTTTAGGACTTATTGTTTCACTAAACGATTAAGAAATACTATCATGCCTCCTATAAAGTTAGTGTAAATTTAACGATAAAGTTAGTAATATATTAGTAGTGGTTTTTTGTTAGTGTTCCTACAAAATTAAATTCTACCAATAAAATTTCTTCTGCTGTCTGTACAATTTGGTTTATATAATTTGTCACCTTTGCATTTAGGTTCTTCCCCATCAATGAAAATAAACTCCCCACTGACGTCACAAACAGCTTCATCGGATCCCACTAATCTGTATCCGATGTTGCATTTGAAGTGTATGTTTGAATTAAAATTTAATGTTTCATCTACCGGGACAAGATCGTTGTTCTTGTCCAGAATCTTTACCATCTTGTTAGTTATTAGTGGTAGTTGACACTCAATTTCTGAAGATAAGTTGATGTTTGTCTTTATGTGAACAGTTCAATAAAATTAGTTTAACAAAAAACTTGTTAACTTTCTAACAATGTAGGTTTAAAACAGAAAGTTATAAAAACTAAAAAAGAAATTTAATAAACTCTCAAGCTTTAAAATCTGTTTTAAAGTTGATCATGTGAATTAGTTGCATGAGAACTTGTGTTTTTAAGTAAAACAAAAACTAACTTTCACAGCTAGGATACTCGTCAATATCAAAAACAGTTTCCTCAGTGCAATTATAAGGACCTGGATACCCATTTAACTTATATCCTTCATCACAAAAATAAGTAACATTTGAATATACATCATAAAACTCATTTAATGGTTCGTAATAACCATTTGTTATATTATTTGGTGGTTCGCAAAACTCATCAGAATAATCGTTACCGGTGAAATCAAAATCTGGGTCTTCTGTTTAAAAAATTCTTAGTTGTTTCAAAAGTTAAAAGCTGTCTGCTTTTGAGAAAATTATTATACAGTTTGTTATTTTGTAATGTATTAAAAGTACTTATTGTACGCAGTTTGTTAACAGTTCAAAGCTTAAAATTGTGCAGGCTTTGATCAAATAACGCTTGCATTTGTTTGTTTTATGTTTCTATGAACTCGGTCAAAACTTAGTCAATGTCAGTGAGTGGCAAGAGTTAATAAAATTAAAAAATTACTGAGTTGTTTATAAGAAAAGAAAAAAAAAGAACTAAATTATTTTATGACATTTTAGCAAATGCGTAGTTGAAAGAGTAAAAAAGTTGTTCAAGTTAACGAACAAAAGGAAATATTATTTTATATATCTTCTAATTGTAAATAAGCTTTATAAACAAGGTACAAAGTAACATGACAGTTTTAACTAAACAAAAAATCTAAATGATTTTAAAACTTTACAATAAAAACAAACTTTCACATTCTGGTTCTTTTTCTTTGTTAAATTTAAATTGTGATGATTTATCGCAAGTAGAATTTTCACTTTCTTTCAACTTGTACCCCTTTTCACATTTGAAATTTATATTCTGTCCATATTTAAACTTTTCATCTGAAGTTCTATTGACTTCTGTTCCATTTTCATCGTAAATATGAACTTTGTCGTCAGATATCATAGGAAGAGGACATAAAATTTCTGAACGTGCTTTTTATTATTATAAATTTGTACAGTGAGAACATTATTATACGTTACTTGCTTGTTTTCTTAATTTTAGTTTAAAAGTTTACTACGAAATTGTAAGCGAATATTTTGTCAAAATAATAAGTATTATGATAAAGTATATAATAAACAGAGATATCTAATAAGGCTGTTATTTTGTAATGTTATATAATTCAACCTTCGCATTGTGGTAGTTCATCTGTGTCATACTCAATTGATCCGGACTTATTACAAATTGCCAATTCACTGCCAACTAAGTTGTACCCTTCTGGACATTGGAAAGTCAACACTTTATTTACTTTTATTTTGTCTTCGAAGTTGATTATGTCGTCAATAATGTCAAAGACAATAACTTTTTCGTCTTGCAACATTGGGAAAGGACACAAAATTTCTGTTTGTTTATACAACTTATATTTTTTAAACTTAACAAACTGACTATAATTAAGTTTCATACTGTTTTAAAAAATCATTAAACATAATAAAAATTCAGTTTTTAAAAAAATATAAACTTGAGATATGTAAACTATAAATAAAAATCAAATAGTAGATATAACATTCAAACTTTTACTAGGAGCTTAAAGCATTTCAATTAAAAAGAGGGTTTAATGAAGATACCTTTGCATTTAGGTAGTTCATCTTTTAAATGGAAAAGTCCATCTTTTTGACAAACTGCCTTTTCAACTCCTTCTAATTTAAAACCTTCTTGGCATTTGAAGTATATCACTTCATTATACTTAGTTGGATCAACAATGATAACTTTATTGTTGTCCACAATTTCTACAGGACTTTCATCGTCTTGTAGATCATTATTTATCATAGGAAGGGGACATTTAACTTCTAAAGTAGTTCAAGTATAAGTGAAATAAATTTGAAGTTTTTATTAAAAAATTAAACATTATACCTTCGCAAGTAGGAGTGAAGTCGTTTTCGAAATCGTACGACCCAAACTTATTACAAACAGCAGATCTACTACCAATTAGATTATACCCATCCGGACACTTGAAATTTAATTTGTCATTTGCTTTTATTTCGTCATCAAAGTTTACAACATCATCGTTCTTATTAAACACTATTACTTTTTCGTCGTTTATCATTGGAAAGGGGCATACTATTTCTGATTAAGTTTAAAAATAAAACTCTTTAAAATAAGTTTTTCCGAAGTAGAAGACTAAAGAAAAGTAACAAGTTAAATTTTTTGTTTTATAGTCACTTAAAAAAGAATCTAACTTATTAAGTAACTTCTGTCAACATTTAAAAAAGATTAATTAAATAAAAAAAAGTTTTCAAACTTAACTAACCCTCTGCATCTATGTTCTTTGTTTAAAGTTAGTTTTTAAACAAGCAAATCAAAATTTCAAAAATTACTGATTTTAAACATGCAACAACAATTAAATTTTGATAAAGTTAGCGCAAAACAAGTCTTTGCATAATAAGTAACTGGCAGTTAAAATTATTTTCTTGTTTTGATTGTTTTGGTTCAATTAAGTCAGACAAGCAGTCAAAAGTTGTTATTTATTTAAGCTAACATACTCATTTTGGTTTGGTTAGTGTATAAATCACTTATTAATACTTACTGAATTTAAATATTACAGTTTACAAAAGCATAATTTAAAAACATAACTTCTGTTTATTGCGTGTACAAGATTTAAGTAAAACAGTTTATAAATTGCATAAAAGCAATATTAACTTTTATTTTTAAGTGTTAAAAAAGTTATTTAGTTTTCAAACTCCTTACCTACTCTTTATAGAAAAAAAACATACCTAAAAGTTTTAATTTCTCTGCATTGTTAGTTTTTTTTATGTTTTAAAGTAGAATTTTTAAACAGCTTTTGTTAAAAAAAGCCAGGTTTTAACAACAAATTAAAAACGTTAGACAACTATTTTGGAACAGTTTCTAAAGGAATTAAAGTTCCAGTATTTTTTTTTGCAGTAAGTTGAGTTTCTATTATGTTCTTTAAAATTGAAGTTCCATTGAATTAAGATTACTAATTTGCAGACTATGAGATAAATTGTTGGTTTCATTTAAGTTTTTATATTTCGTACTTATTGGTACAAAACATATACCAATTCGAATCGTAATAAAATTTAAAAAAAATTATTAAACGAACTTTATAACGAGACAATCGAAATAAATTATTATTTTTTCCTTAAATTCTCGTTTTCATTCGGATTATCATAATCATACCTGCACACGTGGGTATGACGTCATCATACTGTAGTTCCCCACTTTTAGTACAAACAGCACTGGTAGATCCCCCCATCATGTAACCCTCCTCGCATCTGAAGTACACCTTGCTGTCGTACTTGATGACGTCATTCTTGTTGTATGTGATGACGTCATCAGTTGAAATGTCGTCGTTTGATGTTGCGATGACGTTTGACATCATTGATATTTCGCATGTTATTTCTATTTTCAAGTTATTTACACAGTTAAACCTTACAACACCTTTCATAAAACCTAAAAAAATCTTCGAATTTGGAAAAGTATATCTCATTAAGGATTTCAAAAAACATATTTAATAAATCATCAGCTGTACTTTTATTTATATTAAATTTTTGTTTACCATAAAAAAAAGTAACTTTTACGATTTACAACTTAGATCGTATAAAATAAAGTTGTTAGTTATTTAATGGTTTAGTATAAACCTAAACATCAGCATTGTTACGTCACAACTAACCGACGCACTGAGCTTGAGATAGGTCTGAGCTGAAGAGACCGTCAATCTGACAGTTCACCAAAGGATCCCCCTCAATCCTGAACCCCTCCTCACAGCTCAGGAGTACCTGGTCCCCAACCCTGAACTCCTGAATGTTACCCAGGGATCTCCCGTTCTCATCTGATAATATCACCCCTTCGTTCATGTTTAATGGCATCACGCATTTGATTGCTGTTAAAAAGTTTATTATTTTTTGTTTTTTGTTTTAGAAAACAAAACTGCAAAGTTAATGTTTTTAAAATTTTGTTTTTATTCGAAAAATAAAATCTAACAAAAATAATTTCAAACCCTGATACTTGTGGAGTACTTAATTGTTTGATGTTTGAATAATTCGCATTTGCTTACTTGATTACAACAAACAACTATAAAACTATATCAACATTCCAAGTTTACAAAATAGTAAGCAAAAAGTAGTTTGAATTTCATTCAATTGTTATCTTATATTTTTTTTTTGTTTAAAATTAACTGTACAAAAATCTTAAATAAATGTTATTTCTTTAAAGCTTTAAAATTTTCTTTAAACACAAGTTAGAATAACTAAAAACAACATATTTTGTTGTCTGTTTAAAACTAAAAGAAAAGTTTATTGGAATTTTATTTTTTCAGATCAAAAGGTACTTTATAAACAACATTTTTTGTACATAAAAGGCATCAAAGTATTATTATTATTGATAGCTCAAAAAATTTATATGCAATTGCTATTCAGATTTGATGTTTTTTTATTAAAATATTTCACATTAAAAAAGCAAAATATTGAAACACAAGCAATAAAAATGAGCACGATAAACTATAAAAGAAAAAATCTATTTCAAAATAGGTTAGAAAGTGTAAGTAGTAGTTTTTCTAACATCAACCCATCTACAACACAAAACGCGACAAGTTACGAAACTTTAAAACTAAACTCTTTTTCAGCTTTGGATAGCAAAACTTATTGATCCAAAATAACCGCAGTTTTCGGTTGAATAGCGAAGATTTACCTTTTAAATTTAGTAAGCATCAAATGACAAGCTCTTTTTGAAATATTTTCAGTAAAAGTACAATTGCAGCAATGTAGTACATTTTGAAGCACTGGCTATAAGCGCTAAATAACTTTAAGCAGTTTCAAAAGAATTATTTAAATCTAACCCCTGAATATTTCTAGAAACTGAGTGAAACAGGCTGTGTCCAGGTTTTGTTGAGGTTGCTCCAACTTGATTTTATCTACAACAAGATAGTATATCACGTGGTTGTGATGTCACAAAAGATGGATGGCACTTGAGGTCGAAACATGAAGTGACTGATGAGATTATGACGTCATAGAAAATGTTTTGAACTTGCAAACTACTTATATGGGTTTATATAATTGATAATACTTTGAGATCAATAACTTTTATGCAGATTTCAAAATATGAGGTGAAAGTGACTAATGAGATTATGACGTCATATTGTCTGAATGAAGTTATGAATGAACTCCGCGGTTTTGTACAACTGATAATGACCAGAGATGAAAGACTTTGTTGAGCTTAATTCAACATTCTTACAATACAATAAAAAACGTTTGAATGAAATTTGATTATACACTACAGTAGACTGTTTTTTTCTCCAGTTTAAGCTTTAAAATAAAAAAACACCTTTTCTGATAGTTTTGAATTAAAATCTCATGAAAAACACTAAATTATTTGAAGTTTGTAACCTGTGAAACAAAATACATTTGATGAAATGAAAGTTATATTGACCACTAATGACCTTATAATAGGATATATCTTTAAATAAAGATTAATTACACTGCACACGAAAGTAATTTGTAAAACAAACAACGTGTAAAGTTTAAATGATGTTTATAAATACTAAGAAAGAACTGACAAAGTAAATAATTGAAAAAGATTTTAATATTTTTAGAAACGTTCATTGCAACAAAATAATGCAATTATAACTATAAAACTATTTTTGTCTGTTGTCATAATGCAAAATACTAAAAAAACGACAAAAATACCTTGGTACAAGAACTTATCATTTCTTAATTAATTGAGTAGAATGAAAGATGCTCTACTAAAAGCTTAAGAATTTTATTTCAAACCACCATCTGAGCTATTTTTTTAGTTGCTAGAAACTTGCTTCAGACAATAAAAAAACAACAAACGTTTGCAACAAATGGTCGTTAAATGAGCATTTTTATGATAAAAATGAATGAAATTTCATAGAACTCCTGTTGTGACGGATAGATATAGTGAAAGTTGATGGTAACAAACCAATGCAGACGGGTCTAGTGGACCAGGTGTTGTCCTGCAGGCAAATAATTTCGAATTCGTCCTGCCTGTTGACGAATCCCTCATTGCATTGGTACATAATGGTCGTTGCGAACGTGTGCACTGACGTTTCAGTGACGTAATAACCATTTATTACCGGTGGCGGCTCCCCACAATTGGTTTCTTTTCACAAGCAATATAAAAGTAAAAATTCAAACTTTTATAAAACTAGTGTAGTTTATAGTCCGTTAATTAATAGCAAGCTTTTCAACAACATTTAAAAAGGTTATCTTCGTTGTGCAATAAGGATGCAAAGTCTTAATATTAATTAAGTTATTTAGCAAGAATAAAGCTTAAAGTTCAGTTGAAAAATTCATTAAACCACTGTTACATAAATTGCAGCCGGTATCAACAAATTTATAAAATTCAAAATTTTAAACCAACCTTTACAATAAGGTATTTCCCCTAAATTGAACATGAAAACGCCATTGTCGCCACAAACAGCCTCATCGCTTCCGACCAATGAATACCCAATGCTGCACTTGAAATTGATGACGTCACCATTGTAAAAAGTGTCCAGTGTGACGTAGTTATTGAGGTTGTCGAATATTTCAACTCCATCTCCCACCATTGGTGATTGGCATTGCTTGGACTCTGTTAATAAAGCAGTTTCTATAATAACTCTTTTTTTTAGCTTAAGTTTGTTGAGTCATTATAAATATGATATGATCACAATTCATGAAACAAAAACCAAGTACTTGTTTAACAAAAGTTTTAGCCAAGTTCTTCTTAAAAAAGCTATTATTGCTAGTTTTGTAGGCTTTTTTTTAGCTTATATTGTAACTTTAAAAAAAATGATAACTTATTTAAGTTGACAAACAAAAATTAACTTTTACAGAATGGCATCTGTGTGAAGAAGTCCCAAGAACCGAACATCGTGCACTCTGCCTCATTAGTACCAATCAGCTGGTACCCCTTCATACAATCGAAATACACAAAATCCCCCGCCACGAAACTATCTTCTCCTTCTTGCATCAGGTCCCCTTCCTTGTTGAACACCTGAAGTCCTTCTGGGGTCATTGGGAACACGCAGCTTATTGTCGGTATCTCTGTTGTTGGTGAAAGTTTTTTTGTAATGTTTTTAAGTTCTAATTTAAAATAACGCTATTACACATTCTTTTAAAGTTTTTATCACAAAATATAAAAACATGAGTGTTTTACACAGTTTGTAGTTTGGTATTTTATTCACATAGTAATTAAAGCTTTTATTTAATATTTTAACAAAAATAAAAGTTTACATACATAATTACCTATTCTGTTACATTTTAAGTTTGTACCAATCAAGAACAACTAATACAAAAAATTAAATACTGAAAAGCCACAGCTTTTTATATCATGACGTAACAAACTTTGACAGGTGACCCCTGTGACGTCAAACTTCCCGGTCGTTTGACAGGTTGCCGTGGTAACGCCCGGGGGGAACACCCTGTACCCATCGTTACATCTGAAGGTTATCTTGCTCATAATCCACCTGAATCCCATAAGTGGGGGAAATATTTCTCCATTTTCCAACTCCGGTTCCGCACATGCGAATGCTGGGAAGAAAATATGTTCGAACGAAAACTTTTTTATTATGTTTATTTTTTATCAAGTTTACAATAAACATTTTTAACTATTAATATGTATAGTTCTAGCTCACTTATATAATAAGTTTAGTTATAGATACAACTCATAAATCACAACACATTATTTAGCTTTTTCTTTTATTTAAACATTAAGAAGTGTTTATATATAAGTGTATAACTGATCCTAGAAAAAATAGTACATGTAAAAGAGGGTAAATAACCTTATTTCCCTGTACTGTTGGAACATTTTAAGGCATACTTAAGTTATCAGAAATAAATAATTTTAATTTATGGTTGATTGTGAACTACCTCGAATCAATACTTCTTATGACAAAGAACTTATTTTAACATTTAACAAACTATCCAAAGTTTTTACAAAATTTTACAACTTTTTTTCGAAACTCACGAAAACAGAAGAACCCGTTTCCATTGAATCCTTCGTTGCAAGTGCAAGTAAAACTGGAAGTCATTACGTCATTATCAATTGACGTCATTCTACCGTTGAAACTAGTCGTTATGACGTCATTAGCAGTGCATTTCGCGTTCTCATGACATGGATTCTCCTTGCACGGGTCTGGTTCTATTTTGATTTTGGGGATTTTTTAGTACTTAGAAACTTGCAGAGTTAGTTAAACCAAAAAGCAAAAAAAAAAAGAATTATATAGAAATATTACTATAAATGCATTAATTAAACATAAAGTGTTTAAACTTTAAACTGAAACTTAAAGCGTTTATGTACTTGTCTAGTAAAAAGTCTAAAGCTTTTAATTTTACTATTGAACTTTTTCATTAGTTTACGATAGATTAACATTTGCGTTTATATATTTTTTCAAACATAAACAACAAACAAACAACGAACTAGTGCAAATACTGTTTTCGAGTTTATAACCATCCAAACAAATACATTTGTAACTTCCCTCCGTATTAACACATTGAGTATTCAACTCCTCCGAACAGGGTGACTCCTCACACTCATCTATATCTGTTAATATTATTTATTATATTAGTAGTTGCAACACTATTAATAGTTTGAAAGATTGATCATAAGCTTATAAAAATTTAGAAGTTACTTTTTTTACTTAAAATAGTGTATGTATTGATAAATAAAAATAAACTGTATATACAGTTGTAATGGTTATAATAAATTACTTCACAATATTCATTTAAAATGAAATTTTTTAAACAATTTAAAATATTTGTCAAATACGCACAGAAAATGCAAGAAACTTTTGTAAAGAAAATAATTAATCATTATTACCGAAACAGTCTCCCTCCAACGGATAGAATCCTTCCCAACATCCGACACAAATCCTGAAATCAGATCCCTGACACAAACATTTTTGATTTGCATCGTTTCTAAACTCTTTACCTGTTTATTAGATAGATGCAATTTAAAAAAAATATTATTATTTGCTGTTTTTGTTTAAAAAGTTTCTAGCTACAATAAATTTAGCTAAAAAATACTTTTACCTGTTTGCTTTAGAAAATTTATGCATATTTATTACGAAGTTATTTTATATCAGACTTTGATAAAACAAGCTTTAACAGCTGTCGTATCAAAAACAACTACTTAAATATGTTTGTCTAATAGCTTAAAAACTTAGTCTAAAAAGTTAAAAACAAAATTAAGTTTTTACCACTAATGTTATTTAGAACAAATTAAAACAAACACACCAGCAGTATAGTAAGCGCCACTGTTGGTTCTACATCCACACTCTGACTCCCTGACACAAACGTCTCCATCTTTCAAGTATCCCATGTCACAAACGCAATCTTCCGTAAATCCCTTCAACTCGCAACTGGAAGCAATAAAAAAAAAGCTTAATTTATAAGTTTTTCATTGTTGTTTGTTATAAATAACAATACAAACATTGACAAAGGAACTTTTTAGTTTTTTGATAATTTAAACATTAAAGTATTAATATTTAATCAAAATAACACATAAAAAACTTTAATAAACTTTAAGGTAAATTACAATTTAGTAGCGCAAAACAATTAACAATACGAAACCAAAGTTCTACAAACTAAAAAAAAACGAACTTTTCGGCTGCAAAAGGGTCCTGGCACGTGTTTTGACATCTGGAGGTTTGAAATTTGAATGTTGAATGTTCAGGACAGGTAGTGTTGAGATCAGGGAGCATTATTGGTATGTCATTGTACAAACATTCAAGTCGGTAAGATGTTAGTGACTGTTATAAAGTATAAAACTAATTAGATATTAATAAGCATATAAGCACATTGATTATTATTTTTTGATTAGTAACAATAAGCAAAATAAAGTAGTGTTGCTCAAAATAAAAAGTAACTTAAAATAAGTAAGGAGAAATGAGTAGTTAGAATAGAGTGTTTGGAGGTGCTGTTATATAAAACCTTAACATTTTTTGATTATTGTTTTACTTACCATATGTCAAGTATTAATTATAATTTGAATGATTTTTGATAAATTTATGAATAAATATAAAACTTCAATTATTTATAAGTCTAATTTGGTAATATTAACATAAAAACACATTAACTAAAAAACAGGTGTTTAAAATAAAATTCACTAATTAATAACGTGTTTGATAACTTGCTAATATTTACGAGTTCAAAAACGCTTTGAACAGTACCATAACTACTTGTAAACAGATAACAACCTCAGTGAGAGATTCTTCCATTCCTTTTGTGGCACATACGTCATAAACACAAGATTCAAAGAAGCTCTCGGGATCAACTGCTCCGTGGCAAATTGCAAAGTCACCATCAGGATCTGTTATTTGTCCGCAGTAATCTGTCTTACTCCTGGTGAGGAAAAATCAGTATGATAAAAGGATACGTTAAATAAAAGTTAATTAAAAGTTGTCTAAAATAATATAAATCATTAACAGTTTTTCAAACAAATACAGGTTTAATAAGTAAAGAAACGGTTTCATTATGTAAGAGTAAATTGAAAAAATTACAAAAATAATCTTCTTTTGCTTTTTACATAAAAAGCGTAAAAACACGAATGTCAGCTAAAATATGAATCTTACAACTAAAACAAGAACTTCATTAAATTAAAAAAGAAGATTTACAAAAGTTTTAAAAATAAAAATAAAGTAATATTTTCTATACAAACCACTTTTGATTGGGGTTGTTGTCACAATTTGGTGATTTTGGTACATTAGTGTCCTCACAAGTGTCATCAGTCTTGTAATGAACAGCAAAATCGTCATAATTGTCGAACAACAAACCTGATGACGTCATCAAATCGTCATCCGGGTCATCGTTGAAGTTTCCGCATAACCCCTCAACCTGCAAAATTTCGAATATAGTTTTGTTTTTAATATTATTAACTCATACACTTTGTGGTTTGCATGTTGCTTTTTTTTTAAATTTCTTTAACTAAATGCAGCATATGATATATTTCGAACCATGTATTTGTTTTTAAGTTGTTTTACTCGCGATTCCAATAAGTTACAGAATACATATAATAGACCTAATATACATAACAAGTCTATTAAAAAAACATATTGAGACTTAAGAACCTAAGGTACTTATTTAAACATTTTACTTGACAAAACATTCAAAATTTCTTCAACAAACCTTGGTTTTGTAGAATTCAGGTAGTAATATTCTCAATTTATTTTCATTGAATTGAACTTCAACACCGTGTTTAGTTGTTAATACTGCCGAGCTTCCTGAAGGTTGAACTTTGAAGTTTGGTGATTCAAATCCTTCTACTTCTTCGCCGTTTATCTGGAAAAAAGTTTAAAATCATTTTATTTATTTCGGCTAGCTTTTATTGTTAATTTAATCCTGATTCCTGTTGTTAGTTCAGATACTTTATAACTTTTAATATTATTTGTTTGTAGAATTATACTTTAAAATTACTACACTGAGTACTGTGAGTTATTATGATTTATTGTTTGAATTTGGTTCTTAGTACTCGATCTTAAAACTTAGAGCAGAGCCTATTGTAGTTTGAGGATAAAAACAAACACCGTTTTAAGTTTAATCGCTATCAATCAAACTGTCTTTATAAACATTTGAGACGGTTTGATTGACAAAATTCAAACCTGAAACGGTAGTTAAACAGTATTTGTTTTAGTACTTAACTTGAAATAGTTTTATAAAAACACCTGTTACGTTTTGTATTAAACTAACAACAATAAAAAAACAAACTTATATATTTATATCGGTTTTTAAAATGGTAAATCTAAGTTGTCTAATAAACAGTTTTTCTGTAAGGTTGTTACTTTTATCAACTAAACCCACAATGATTCGTTTTTGTTGCAGCAGTTCAACACTTGTCTCTCCGCCCTGCAGCTCAACCCGGACTTTCCCCAAATAAGAAACTTGTTTGAACCCGTGCCTCCGCTCATTGGTGGTGACAATTCTCAGCCACTTGGGGTGCTCTGGCGGCAAGTCAACCGTTTCAACCATGACATAGCTGCACGCCCCCATGAAATCGTACTTCTGTCCAATCCTGTCGAAGGTCTGGTAGTGCGGGTCGCCCCACGACATGCATTTGCCCGTTGCTAGGGGCTCGCATTTGTACCTGTAGAATTATAAAATTTGAATTATTACCTTATTGTTTTATTTTTAGTATTCATTTTAACAGTTAAAACCTTACATAGGCAAAAAACACAAAAAATTTTCACCCTGTAAAGTACAAAGTACCATAATATCCTTTGTTTGACTTTAGTTATGTAATTTATCATTAAACTAATATGTTTAAATTTCAGAACTTAGTTACACCATTAAAGTAATTAAATTTTTACTAGCTTTGAAAACTTTAATAGATCTTAAAGCCGTTTTAATCATTGAAGGTATTAATAGTTTAAGCTTTTGAAGTGTTTAGTGTTCAGCTACTTACAACACTACGTAATGTATATAAAATCAGCACATCTCATACCTTCCATGTTCGGATTTTTCACAAATTTCTCCTTCTTCACAGCCCCTTCTACTCCTGCAAGCGAGCTTACCCCTGTCGCATTTACACTCCAACTTGCAGTCGTTCAACATGAAGAAGGACTTGTCCTTAATTATTAATACTTGTACATTTCATGTTTGTAAATATCAAACAAAGTTTTCAAACCATTTATTAAAACTTTGCTTCAGCTTTAAGAAAAACTGTAAAGTTCAATTTTTTTTAAAAGAGTACAGAAAACCTTCTATTTTGGTTTTAAAGTTAAATACGACTTTTTATGTTTTTTTTGCGCTAAAAAACATAATCATACTTATAACTCACTTTATAGTATTTAGCACCACGGAAGCAGCCACATTCCTCCTGTCTGACGCAATCCGTCCCGGACATGACGTAACCCTCCTCACAGACGCATCCCTCTATACACCGGTCGCATGGGGGCGATATCGAGTCCATCTTCGCTTGGTTCAACAGGTAGAAATTTGAAATCGAAGAGCAGTCTCTGATGTCACAATGCGAGTAGCATGACGAGTAGTAAGCGTTTGGTCCGCATCGTTGCGCTGTTTCGCGGATAATGTAGCTTTTTAGTTCAAAATTATAATAGTTTGTTTTTATCTAGTATTATTAATAACATTTTATTTACTTAATTTCGTTTGTTTTCATAAATTTACTTGGTATAACAAAATAAAGAAAGTCTGTAAGTCGGTAAGTTTGTCGTAAAAATCGCGTCCGATTGAAAATTTTAACAAACGCTAAATAGAAAAAATATTTTTGTAGTTTCGCTTGAACTTTGCGTTTTACAAGTTTGTTATTTATTGTATTGTAATTCTATAGCATCAGTTTTACGAACATTTTCAAACATATTCTAAAGTTAATGCTTTTGTTTTTGAACAGTGAATAATATATTATTGTTGTTATTATTGACACACCATAAAAATTTTGTTGCTATCAACTTTAGAATGCTTTCACATACTTGAATTTTACATCAAATCAACAAATGTTGTTTTAAACTTAACAGAAATATTAGTTGATTATTACAAAATAGATTATAGTTCCAACTAAAAAGCTTTTGAATTTTTAAAGATAGTAATGTTAGTTTAATCTTATAATTGCTATTTTGGATACTTGTTTTATCTACATGCTAATCAGTTACATAAAATATTTAGATTTTATTGCCTTGTGGGATGTTAAGGAATTTTAATACTGTTATTATATCTAATGTCAAATATGAAAACTTGAACAAAAGTTAAATAAAAAACTTAGAAATGTTGACATTTAAATATGAGATTACTCACCTCATTTTGTTCTAATAGAAAATATTTAAATTTTAAACTTAAGTCGAACTTAAAACTAAAGATAGTATAACTTTCCAGTAAAGCTGTAAATTTAAATATTTGTGGTTTTTGGATTAAAAGAATAAATATAGTATATTTTGTTCTTAATTTAGTTTTGAAACTTTTAATAAAACTATCTTGATTTAAAAAAACTATTTATTGACAAGATAATAGTTCTTAGAAATGTATTAGAATTTATTTTTTACTAAAAAAACTCTAAAAACTTGTACTTTTAGTATAAGTTTTGAAATTTAAAAGAAATTTTTTATTATAAATAAACAAAATATAAGACTTAATAGACAATTATGTTTAGTTGCAATTTTAATTTAAGTTGAAAAATTAACAAAAAATAACTAGGTGAGAAATTGGTCCTAATTACAGCATTGAAAACTGTATTGTTGTTGTAATACCCTACAATCAACAAACATAAAAAGAAAAATAAACAAACAAGTCAGAGTGTTTTCTCTCCAATAATCACAAACTTCAGCCCCATTTTCCTGACACAATCTTGTGTACAGTGTCACTGTTGATTTGATTGCGGTTTGAATGTCTTTGTGAGCACATGCATCTTCTACACAACTCTATATAGTTTGAATTTGTGTAATTTTTTGATTGTTTAATTCAGTAGATATTTTTTTAATATTTTAAGACTAATAAAGGCACTAAACTGTTAATTTTATTTTGTATAAATTTAAAAAGTTTGTCTGTTTTGGTAGAAAGTCAAGTTTGCTAAAAAGTTTGTTTTTTAAATCATAAACTTAAATAACATCATTCTTGTAATAAAGTAACTAGTCAACTAATTAAGCAAACATAAACCACAAAACGTCTTCAGTAAAATCTTACATCAAAAAAGAAGTCAGGGTTGATATTTTCATGGCACTTATGAAAGCAGCCATTTTCAGCAGTAAGAACCATGCAGGCTTCTATGTATTCATTTCTTTCTTCAGAAGAGCAACTGTCTTCAATGTCATCAGATTGCACAAAATCATGATTTTCACATCTGATTTAAAATTTTAAGATGAAACAGATACTTATGCATTTTTCACTATAAAAAAAGATGGAATTTATTCTTCAAGACTTTATTTTACAAACTAAGTTTTGGTCAAAGACCTTGTCAGTGCTTAAATAAATCTTATTCAAATAGAAACTTAAAAAAACTGTTTTGTAAACAATTTATTAGTATTTACATGGTACTTAATGTTACTTATTTAACTGTATTCTTTTTTGCAAAATTTTGTAGTATAAGTACTATTTACTTGTTTTTATAAAATTTTTAACTAAGCAGTTATACATATAAAGCTAATTTTTGTGATTGGGGTTTTAATGTAAATTTTGTACGGTCTTATTAAAACAATTTTAAAATTACTAATTAAACTGTATGAAATCTTAACTAACAATTTTAACTCTTCTTAGTAGATATGGTTGCATAGCAAGTAGTTGATTGTGCAGTCATGCATTTTTGTAAATATTATGTTAAACAACATTAAAATGTCAAATTTGTCCCAAACTAATTTAAGCCTGTCACTTGAAAAATCAAGCTTTGAAACAACTGATCCAACCATCAATTCATTTGTGAAAGTAATTTATGATGATCAAATTGAAGAAGTTTGTAATGAACATTCAAGTTCTGTAGACCCAACTAAATGCAATTTAGATTCATCAGTAGACCCCTGTGTTACTTCACCTTTGAAGCAAGACACCAATGCTGAACTCCTTGATATATCAAAACTGACATCAGCTAAAATATTCTGTGACAAGAGCAACATCAAAAAGCAAGCTTACAAGATCAAAGTGAGACTGCCAAGATTGGAAGCAAACTTTTGCAATTCGGATTCAATTGCTTTCAGCAACCCTTATCATAAGATTCAAGCAGAAAAATCTAACTTCACATTTACCAAAGCTGCCAAATCAGCAGAAAAAATTCAATTAAACGATGTGTTTGAGGTAAAAAAGTCGTCTTCTTCTTTATGTTTAAAAAAATCAACTCTGTTTAAAAAAGTTTCAAGGATTTATCAGACAATCAAATCTAAAATAAGTCTGTTCAAACCTTCTAGTTGTGAGCTTAGATTTCACAAGCAATATCTTGAAAATGTTACAGATTGGACTAAAAATAAACAGAAAAATTTCAGTGACAACCAAAAGTCTAAATCCTTGTACTGTGTAACAAATGAAGTGTTGACCCAAAATAGAGATGTTAATAAAGAAAAACTTGGAGTGCCTATTAATTTGATTAATAAAAGTTTGTCAAACTACAGTACAATTACTTGTATTAGTTCTGTTTTCAGTGAAGTTTCATCTAAATGCTCTTTTGAAAACTATGAAAAAAACAAAACATTTATAAAATCATTTGTTCAAAATAAAATAGAACCTTGCAAAAATCAAGAGTCAGGCATAGCTTTAGATTTGTCAGTAAGAAGTAATAAACTTCGCGTAAGTACACAAGTTGAAAATGATAACAAAAATACCACTTGTGGTACTTATAAGGAGAAATATGAAAGTCAAAGTTTATTAAGTGAACATTGTGGTGAAGGTGTTTTGTTTGTTGTTAAACAGTTGAGTGAGCAGGTTTTGTCGCAACAAATTACTTGTAATAATCAACAGAGCTCTGAATATCCTGATAAACCTCTAGATTTAAGTGTTAAAAAAATGGGTGCTCAGCAATCTACAAGTGCAAAGTTGTGTGACAAAAGTTTGATAAACAACAATGAAAATGTTGATGGTCTTATGTTAAAAATGAACAAACATCAGTTAGTAGTGCATAAAAGTTTCACAGATGCTCTGGAAAAAAGTCCTTTAGACCTGTCCTTTAATTCATCTCATTCACAAAAATCACAAGAGAACAGTTTATCCACAAAAGTCACTTCTCAAAGTTTTGCTTCTACAAATGATGAATCTCAGCTTAGCAACAATCTTACTAAGATAGAAAATCATATAAGTTGTTTAGATTTGTCTTATAACTCAAAAAAAGATTATATAAAATCATCAACAAACCTTGAACAGAACTATCATATGGAGAAAAGTATCAATCAAAGTTTTACTAACAAAACAACTTCACAAAACTTTTACAGCATTGTAAATGAGTCTGAACTGGGAAATGTAAATTGCTTCACAAATAGTGACAAAAATTTGTTTGAAAATCAAATAATCTCGTCCAACTTATCAAATGTAAGAAATAAGAATAAAGTTGATTCACCAAAAATTGAAGGTAATTATTTTTCAACAAATTGTTTCAATGAATTTACTCCCCCACTTTGTAACAACCTAAAAAATAAGTCACAAGCTACAATTGAAACTGATTTGTTTAATAATTGTTACAGTAAGTTTGTTGCTGATAAGTTGGCAAATAGAAATGATAACTATATTGATTGTAAAATAACAGACAAAAACAAAACTTTTATACGGCCTGCTGCAGCTATTGTTAGTGAAAATTCAGAACATGAAAATCTTACCAGAAATGATAACAATTTGAATACTACATCCAAAAAACTTAAAAAGCTTACTAAATCTAGACAAAGTGTAATTAATATTTCTTCTGAGAACAATTCAAAAAGTGTAACTAATTCACCTAAAACAGGAGTTTTAGATGACCAAAAGACATCATTAAAATTGAAAAAAGTTAAAATGATTAAAAATAAAAATAGATCAAATTTTAATATTCCAACACCTTACAAAAGATTAAATGGTTCAATCTCATCAATAAGCTCATCAGAAGGTGAACAAACAATTTCAAACATTTCCTTCAAGACAATTTACACTTCGCCTAGAGTAGCTCCATCAACAAAATCAATTTCCTCTGATTCTTTCAAATCATTCACTGATAACAAGCCAGCTGATAAAAAGAAAACCAAAACTGTGATGAAGGGAAATTATGATGATGATTTGTCAAGTTTAGGTGCCTCAACTTTGGTTTATTTGAATCAACACTTTTCCAACAACACTATTGACTCAAATATAAGCAATTAAAAGTTTTGATATATTCAGTTTGCTAGTTTTCATTGTTTAATAAATATGTAACTAAAACTTGGTGCTGTATGTAAATTTAATAGTGTAACTGCGATTTTTATATCTAATGTTTTAAATTTTACAGATTCTTTAGAACTTAGATTTTTATTTAAAGCCTATGATTTCATAAAACCACTATTTACCAGTGAAGATAATTTTTGCAGAAAGTTTTATAGAAACTTGAACTTTCAACTCCAACCGATCTCTAAGAATATGAAGTAAACTTATGTCATCTGATGGTATTCAGCAAAGAACTTATAAACAATATATTAAAAAAACTGTTGACTTCATATATACTATTTTACTGAGAATTTAAATCTTTGAGATTTGTGTGGATAAAATTTTAAGTGATAAGCAAATTTCATGATAAAGTCTAATGTTTATTTTGAGTATGGCAGAATTATGCTTGATTTTCAGATGAAGATTTAAGTTAGGTTTTTAACTAACTAAAATTAGAAGAAAAGTTTTTGTTTGTAAATTTAAAAAAAGTTCTTATTTGTTGGTTTGTTTTGATTAATTTTATTATGTTTTTATATCTTGTTTTTGTTTTTATTGTTATTTTAAAGATCAGATACTTCTATTATCTTATATTTTTATTAGGAAAATAAACTCTGATTATTCAGTAAGTCATGATTATTATTATACTAAAATATTTATTATTTAATAAAATTTAGCATTTTTTAAACTTGAAAAAAAAATTAAGCTTGAATTGTATGAAAATTTTTAGATAAAATGTTATAAACTCTTTATTTGGCGTATTTTATAAATTTTTAAAAACAATTTAAAAAAAGTCTGAAATAGAATATCAGATTATTCTATTATACTAAGTACTTTGTTTGAAAATTATAATTAGTCCCATGTAAAGTTTTCAAAACTATTTATGTATTTTTAAATTAAGTTTTAATAGCTGAAGTTTGATAAATTTTTTTTGTTCTGCTTTGTATTTAAAACCAGTTTGTAATGCCTAATTTAAGGTTTTAAAATCGTTATTGTAATTAAAAGTAATTTATATATTTCAACTTCTATTTTAGGAAGTAAACGGCTTTAAAATATTTTTATAATACTTTCTAAACATGTAATTTTTATTATTTAGTTTTTTAATGTTTTAAGTTTGTTTCAAAATATCAAATCGTTCCATTATACAAAGGCGGTTGTTTAAAAATGCTCAATAAAAAGTTTAGGATGGGAATTTTTGATGTACATTAAATTGAATTTATTTCAACTAAATAAACTAACTCATAGAGCAGTGGTCTTCAAGGTATGCACCCGTGCACACTAGTGTGCATAGAATTTATTTAACTGTGCACAGAAAATTTAGTAAGATTAAATAATATTTTGTAAATGATGTTTGCTTGATCTTTTTATATTATAAAAAACTTCATATAAGGTTGATTAATAGTTCTTAACACGTTAACTATATATTATGACGCTTAAAACTATAAAAAGGTAAAGCTTTTAATAGTAGTTTATAAACTCGATAGTCTAGTGTGCATGTAATTCTTTTCGATTAAATTACTGTGTACACTTGTTGAAAACCACTGTTCTAGAGCAATCATCAATTGGAAAATATTGTTGTGTTTTGATTTTATAGTTTCTTTTATTTCTTCACTTTGCTATTTAACTTTATTGGTTTGTTGATATTTTAATGTTTTTTCAGTGATAAACAATTTATAACTCCGTAGAATTGTGTTATTAATTTAAAGATTTTTTAGTTAAAGAAAGTAACTTCTTGAGTTGTTACCAATTAAAGTATTTTATTGTATTTTGTTTGTATAGTTTCATTTATTAGCTTTATTCCTTCAATTTGTTGTTATTAATTTCTGAATGTTTTATATTTTTGATGATAAGCAATTTATAACTCCGTAGAATTGTGTTATTAAATTAATACAGTACAGTTTGATTAATGGTTTCTTTAAAGCATTAGTTTTTGCATATTTTTACTAAAACAGTTCAAATATTTAGTTACATTAAGGTTTTTGTTTTTGAAATGTGTAATTTTAATCAA
Source organism: Thalia democratica (assembly GCF_965202585.1). NCBI lineage: Eukaryota > Metazoa > Chordata > Thaliacea > Salpida > Salpidae > Thalia > Thalia democratica. Next base: position 466,735 of record NC_139169.1, read on the forward strand.
ATATGTTTTCATAGAAGTTTTTAACTTTTGATGTTTTATCAAATTGAATTTTATAGAGTTTATTTATTGTAGAAATCAATATGCATTTTCAGAAATAGCTTATAAATTATTTTAAGTGTTTTATAAACTTTGTCAAACTGCAAATTGTTTTTAGTTTTGAAAGTTGAGTTTTTTTTTTGTTGGTGTCTTTTTAAAACAAAAAAAAAGTTGAAATATGTACAATAAAGTATTACTTTTTTAAATAAAATTTATTTATGAAATTACTGGTTTTAAACTTTAGTTACCTGGTTTAAACTAGTTTACTATGACAGAATAAGTATTTTCTGGAATAAGGTTTTACTTATGAAAAAATTAAAAACATAAAAAAAAAACATAACCAGTAAAGTTTATTAACTAAGTTTTAACCATGGTATTATTATATTACAACTGCTATTGAAAGCTTATTGTTTAAATAAAATAAACTTTAAAAGAGTATCTAATAATTTGATAGAGCTTGTTTTAAGGATTTAAACCCTTATATTATAAGTTATAACAGAAAGTAAAATAAACTAGTTGGAAAGACATAGATTCCACAATACTTTTTTTTACCTTATAATTATCAATTCAATTCCATATCCGCTTTTCAATTGCCTTTTTAGTTTGGGAACTACTGGTTTAAATAAAGATATAGTACTAAAGCTATTCTTTAAATATGTGTTTTTCGAAAAAAAAAACTATATGAATTTATAATAGTATTAGTCATTTGATCCTTAGTATGTCAATATTTTCTAAACATTTATAATTTTATTAGTAGTGTTTTATTTAAAAGTTTCCTAAAGAATGAACAGTGTTTTGTAATAAATCAATTTTAACTGGGACAAAAATATATTGGTAATATTTTGTTTTGAACTTATCATATTATTGTAATTTAATTGTTATACTTATGATAATTTTATTTAAAAAAAAATAATTAAAACACAATGGAAAATTTGTTACTAATTTTTTTTACCAAACTTGATATCACAAGGTTTTGATTTTAATGATAAGTTGTGAAAATTTTGGCTTTACTGCATTTTCGGGTTTATAAAGGTAGTGGAGTCATAAAGCTTAAAATATCAGTTTCCATTAGGTGCTTGTTTTGAAGTTTAAATTTTTTAAAGCCTTTGAATATTATTCAATTAGGTATTTTTAAAGTTCTTAACTAAAAATAATGACTTTTTTGTAGGAAACTAAGAACTTTTATTCAAAAAATTTAAAATGCATAAAAACTCCAAACTATTAAAACAAAATATGTAATAAAAATATATAAACTAACTGTTTAGTTCTAGTAATGAACTGATTAGCAAATTGAACAGAATCTTGTAGTGATTCTTGACTTCCATGTAAAATCATGTCATTATCTCCATTTCCGTCGTAATTTCCACATAATCCTGTTTATTAAAAATGAATTATTTTCGGTTTATTTTCACCTTAATGTTTTATTAGTAGATGATTTAAATTTTAATTTACAAAAGGAAGAGTTTTGTAATGTTTTAGGGTTTCTCACCAAATTTTTATTAATACCTCTTTAGTAGAAAACTAAGAATATAATAGTCCCTTTTAGTTAGTCATCGCCCCTTTACTAGCTATTACTTTTACAACCCCTTACTAGTTAATGCCCTAACATAACAATAGTAATCGCCCAATCAAGGAAACATTGTATAATAATTAGATAAAGCTTCAGTTTGAAAAAATCTCAAAAAACAAAAATTTAATCCCAAGTTGTTTATTTGGTACTAGTTTCAGTTAGCACAGCTGTACGTATATTCAGTTTTATTTATTTATATAAGTATACTAGAAAAAATATATTTGTAGTTTATTAAAAACTATTAATATATAAGATATTTTTACTATTTAAACGTTGTATGTTAGTAAATAAAAAAACTAGTAATAAATTTGATTAACAATATTCTTTAAAAGAACATTTATAATTAAAATTTAAGTATCTATTTGAAAGTATTTTAAATAAAAATAGCTAATTTTTAGGCTATAATCATCTAAAACGTCTTAACTACTGTAAAGTTTAGTTTAAGACAGAAAAAGCAGAATCTAATATAAAATTTTAAAATCATACTTTTATGAAAAAGGCAAAAATTTTTTAGAAAAAAAAAATGTTATTGTTCTATATAACTGAAACGTAATACAAAGCAAGGTACAAACAAAACTTAAAATATATTTTTAATATTTACTGAAGCTGTTTCAATTAACTATTGAATATAAAATAATAATTAAAAGTAGACAAATATCGACATACAATCTTTAGAAACAACTTTTCAAAAAAATTACTTTGGAACTTTGATGAGTAATAAAAGTGCCAATAATCCAAATTGTACGATTAAACCACATTGATATGTGGTTTTTAAAGTGTTTATGATTATTACTATAGCTGATCTCGCGGTCAAATAACATAATTAAACGTGTTTAATAATTTTACAAGTTCTTTTGACATATTGTTAAAAATCTAATATTTGTGTGATAATTTAGGCTTTTAAATTATTTAAATAAAACATGTTTCTTATAGCACTCAAAATACCATTTCTACAAAAGTTCTGATGAACAATTTTAATTATAAACAAATATTTTACATATTAATACTTCATATGGACTAAAACCGGTTTAAACGTTTGAGTTTTAACAAAGTTATTATGAGAAAAAAGATAGTAAATATTTATTTCCTTACATTGTCGTAATGTCAGTTTTGTTAATTTAATTTATACATATTTTTAGTCAAATTTTTGACAAACAAGAGCTTCAAGAACTGATATTTCAGGTTACAAAATTTAATAATAAATCATTAAAAGCTTTTTAATGAAAAGCAAAGTTTATATACTTAAAGGTGGAAGTTGATAAGTTAATAGTTTTTATTGAAAAATTTATGCAGTCACTGAGTTTTAAAACGGATGTTAAAACTATGGTATTCATAAAAATTAAAAATTAAAATGACAGTATTTTTAATTATTGAATGTCAGTTTTAAAATATGTTCGCGGTGAAGCTAAGTAACTGCATAAATTTTTCATCAAATACTTTTGATCCCTAAACTTTCAACTTAAATTGGTTTCTTTGTTCAACCTGTTTCAACCACATAAAAAAATAAAAAATTACACATAAAAAATATGTTCGTATTATCTTTTAAAGATTAGTTTGTAATAAAAAAGTTTAGTTTTGTAGAACAAACGTTTTTGAATTCTGTTGTTAAATTCAAAACTAAAAAAAATATTGTCACTAATTCTAAAACATTTGAAAAAGTTTTACATTTTTTTAAACAACATATTTGCTTTGTATTATACAATTTAAGGAATTTTATGGTTTTAGATTTTATAAAATGGTACAACTTTTCCAAAAAGTATTATTAAACAAACTATAGTACTTACTTTATCTCTTAAACTAAAATTTTAAAATATTAAAACAAAACTTTACTTAAGAAGTCTCAAAAATGTAATCATCAGATTAAAAAAAAAAAATGAAAATAGTATCTTTTTCCGACAATAAAACGTTTTTAAATCACGATTGAATAGTTCGAAAACCACAAAAATGAAAATAAAAATTTGATTTTTATTTCTAGACAACAATGTTTCATCATTAATTTGAAATTCAAGTAGTTATGATTGAACAAAGTCAGCTGTTTATAAATTTTATTAATTTTAGTAAACAAAAGTTTTTTTGTTGAAACACATTCCCTAAGATTATTATAAACGTATGTATAAAGCGGCTTTAAAGTTTTGCTACTGTTTTATTGAAAACTTTGAAAATAAGTTTATAGATATTCATAAAACTAGGTTGTGATAAAAAAAGAAGCTTTCAACTACAAAACACCATACAAATATTCTTCAAGGCTCTAAAATAGATCGCAATCATATTTAATTGTTTGAACCTTTTATATTAACACTCTTTCAGTAGCATTGAACGAAAACCACAAACATTTTATTGTTATCTATAATTAAAAAACTCATTTTTTTCTCATGATAATTAGACAAGGTTATTAATACCTACAACTTTTTTTTTCTCATAATCGTATTAAAGCCACAACTTTACACCTTGAGTTCTAATAATTTTGTCACACAAACTTAAAATTTTTTCTCACTATTTTTATTCACAATTTTAGCAACATTTTATTTCAGTTATACTGTTGAGATTTATATAACTGAAACAACAAATCAACAGACCTTCAATTTTACCCATGAAAAACTGGGGAAGTGTAACGGTGAACGAGTACAACCCATCGTACTGAACGATAAGCCCGTCCCTGGAAAGTTGAACGAAGTTACCAGAATGTTCGATTTTCAACCCGCTCACAGTGTTCAGGTAGGGAAGTTCTATCAGTTCGTCGTTTATCTGTGAAAATAATAAAAACTTTGTGAATTTGTTATATAAAAAATTAATGAACTAAAGTGTTTGTTTTAAAAGTCTGTACATTTAAAACAGTTGGCCTCAAAAATTTGAAAAACTTTGGGTGATAAAATACTTGAGTAATTATGATACACATTTATCACTTTATATACAGTAAAATACATAGCTTTTAGAAATGAGTTATATAATTTGGTAAAGCTGTAATGTAAAATTTAATGTAGAAACTAGCCAATTCAGCTTTTTATTTGAGTAATTACTGTTAAATGACGTAATAACTGCTTATAATAGCTAAATTATTTGAAACATATACAAAACCAACGTAAAGAACACACAAATCAACTTTTAAATACTAGTAAGCACGTTTTTAGATAAAAGAAAAGCACTTATTTATTTTAGTTTTAAACAGCTAAACATTGATAAATTAAAGTTAGAAAAAGCAGCTACATATACTAGTAAGTCAGGGAAAACATGACTAAAATAAATCAACAATAAAACAAAACATTTATATTTTTAAAACATGACGAGAACTAATACTTCAATAGAAATACACATGTTAATATTTCAGAGTTTTTTGTAATCTTTTGTCCATTTAGTTGTAATTACAAGCCTTGTCAACATTGTTTACTAAACAAATTTCAGTAAATTCCCTTATACCTCTTCCTTGAAAATATTTACATAAAACTATTTTAGAAATAAATGACAAATATATGAGTTATTGTCGTAACAAGCTTGGAAAATGTTTTGAATTTAATAAACTACGACTAAACTAAACGTTGTTAATACGAACTAAACAAACTTGTTATTCAATAAAAATAAGTATAATAATCTGTTAAAAGCTCTCATTTGAAATATAATGTTACATTTAAAAATCTTACAAATAATTATAATATATGTTTCCACATTAACAGAAAACTAACAAGACTTTTCAACAGTTTTAAATTTTTAACTTTTGATAAAAAAGGGTTTTTTACTATACTTATAATAAAATTTATAGTTAAAACTATGCACAAAAACAAAATACCAAAAATTTATATAAAGAATAACAATAAAAAGTAGACAAAAAACATAGCAGAAAAGTACAAGTTTCTAATCAACATTTAGAACATTTGGTTTTAGGTTTGTAAATCTGTTGTAAGTTGTTTGGATTGCGTCAACCAATTGTTTCCGCTCAAGATTTATTTTTCATAAAAACAGTTGAAAAGTTACAATCATCATATTAAGTCATCAAAATTCACGTGCTCTTATAAGCTCAATGTTTATATACAAACTCTAATCACGTGTTAAATTGTAAGTTCGATGAGATCACGTGTTTAGTTTTCTTTTTCGGTTTTGATGTGATTCACTGTTTTTCATTGTAATTTGCAAAGAGCTTCACAAACTTTCTTTGAAGTTACAGAAAGGAAGTGTTTCCAAAAACTAAAAAAACTAGTTTTTTTAGTGCTTTAATTATAGGAGAAAAAAAAAAGCTTTTTACTTAACAAAAAACTAATAATACATAAAAAAGATTTTAAACTAAAACTTTCTCGATAAGTTTTTATTTACTATTAGATTTTTGTTGTCAAAACTTTTGTAGTAAAAAAAAAAATGATTAAAACTGTACCGTTTAGTGGAAAACTGTATTAGGTACGGCAAATTAGAAGCTAGTAGCTATTTACTAATGATTGCAATAAGTAAATACAGTATACAAGAAACAAACACTGTAGAACAAAACAAGCTTTACAGCATCCAGTTATAATTTTTTCAACAAGTAGATGTTATTACTAAATATCTATCTTAATCAATAAATTACTAATTGTAAAATAGTAGCTATTAGCTAGTTATTGGTCATCGCAATAACTAGCTACAAAAAAAAAAGCAAAAAGTTTACAAGTAAATATAATTACTCACCACAACTTTTCTCCCCTTCTTAAGTGTGACGACATACCTGTGGAATCTGACGACAATACTCGATACCCAACTTCTGTCACCTGAACCATCGCGTTTCTCTTTTACTACCTGAACAAACATATTTAAATTAAGTTTAAGTAGATTAGTTGGTGTTTTAAAAATTGGTTAGTACAAAAAACTTGCTTGTATGATAATTCAAACTTTATTTAAAGTAAAAATAATTCAACAGAAAATGCAATTGAAATGTTTAAAAAGCTGTGATTAGAGTTTAAAACTTTATTTGTAAACGTTTATGTTGTCTTTCTGTAAAATTTTCAAAAAAAAAACATTTATTAAGTATGTCAAAAAATTATAACATCTGTTTAAACTACAATTAAATTTTTAGCAGAATATAGTTATAAAACCTATGTTCAAAACAGCATTGAGAATTTCAATCAAACTGATTGTTTTTTCAAAAAATTATCATGTAAGAAAAAATTAAAAAAAAAAACATTATTCTCTTAGATTTCTTGAAATTATTATTTTACCATTAATCAATAAAAAAATCAGATAAAGTGTTTAAAAAAAAACTGCAAAATTAACGCTAGTAGATGTAGCTAAAGATTAATTTTAACTTACAAGAAATTTAATTTAAGGTTAATATTGTACTAAAAATAAACTCAAAAAAGAAATGTTTAAACGCAACTAAAGTTTTAACTTCTGTATATTCGAAAATGTATAATCGAAAATGCCATAATCTCACCAACTAAGCATAAACACAATAAATTTCACACTTTAATTAAAACACCATTCTAATTATTTACTGTAAACTTTCGCGTCCGTTTATCTATATGAGATATATTTAAGCTGTAAGTTTTGAAAACACAAGCAAGATTTTGAAACTGATTATAATATTTTTCATTATAAGTACAATGTACTACTGGTTCTTAATACACGTTTAATAAGCTTAATGTTAAGTTTTACCGGATTTGGTAGTTAGTTTTTGTTTAAGTGTATACAAATTAGAAGCACTAGAGAATAGACATTTAGTCTACAAAATTTCATTAGACCATGCATTAAACCAAATTATTACAAGATAAAGGTTTTATCATAACTTAAACCTACAATATCGGCACATTATTAATTAGTTTTAAATTTATAATAAAAAAAAACAAACTGCACAAAATCATAAACGGCATATTTTTTTCTATTAGTAAATATTTTGTTACACTTTGATTGTAAAAAACAAAACAAAACATAATTTTTAAAACTAGTTATTAGATAAAGACATATTATCAATTACATATTATCAATATCTTACCTCAACAACGAAAGGTTTTTTAGTTTTAGCGGAAATTTTCGTTCGAGCGAGTACGTAACTGCAATCTCCCGGGAAGTTAACTTGGCTTCCATCAAAAGTTGAAAAATGAGACTGACCCATTCCGTAACATGTTTTTGGCTCATCTGTTATTAGTATATTGATAAAGCTTTCACAATTTTTGACTAATTCCTTAATATATCTTTTTTAACTTTGAGCTAAAAATTTTGTTGTAAATTTATTATAATGCATGTATAGATTATAAAAGTTTTGTTCCGTCGAATGTATTAATCTACTATCAAATTACGACAAATTAACCTTATATATTTGTTATAATGTTAAAAAAAAATACTTTCTGCATTTTATGCTAAACATTTAACAGCTATTGATAACTAAATTTATTCTAAAATAATAAATGCTTTAGAAACGGTGCTATACCTGACAGCTTTAAGATACTTCAACATAGTTTAAAAGTGTTGAAAAAAACTCAAATTTTATGTCTACAAAAAAAAAAGTTAATCTTACCATCTCTGCCTTTAATTTCCCTGATTTTAACAACGAATCCCTTTCCAGTAGTTCTATCATCAGAATGGAAATTAATAGTCATGATATTTTCGTTGCTCGTAAAAACAGATTCTTTTACGGGGCCGCATATTTTGTGAACAACCCCAGAGTTTGATTTTGTTCCGTTAAACAGCTGAAATGTATTTTAAATTAAAAACACAACGTCTGTGGTTGTCATTATTACGCTAGGAACACACGTTTTAAAGCCACAAAAACAAAGATTTAAAGTTCAAAAGTTTATACAAGTTTTTTTTTTACTATTATAAGTAACTGCGGTGTGTTTTAAACTTTTCAAAAAAGGTGTGAAAATTTTCGAAAATTGTTAAAAAGACTATCTTCACACTGAGTAATGTTTTAAAAATATTTTTGTGGTAAGAAAATCCAACAGATTAAACAAATTTACAGACCGCAGAAGTAAAAGTAATTAAAATAAAAAACTAAAACTCCAAAGGTTTTCGTTTGACCAAAATAAGGAATTTTAACGTGATTTATTTTTATTTTCATGATGAAATAAATTTCTGATGTAAATTTTATTTTTCCTTAACAGTGAAAGTATTGTATGAATATTAAATTTTTAAATAGACTAAAAGCCCTACAAGTATTCACGTGTTTTTAAACGTATTTTTTCAGTTTTAATCTTATAATTGCAAGTTTTAAAAATAAAAAGTTCAATTTCATTGACCAAATGAAAAACTTTGTGGCTTTTGGGTAGCTTAGAAAAAATAATAAATCCTAAAGCATAGATACAGTAGCTTTATAATTAATATATAACTTTCGAAAAGGTGGAAATTAATTTATATAAACAGCTTATCAGTCATTATAATCAGTTAGTAGTACGTAAAAAGAAGATATTGTGCAAAAACTTAGAAATAAAGCTGTAACTTTAATGATAAAAAAATTACACTTTTAGAACAAAGTCAAGAAAACATCGGCGATAGTCTACAGAGCCTAAGCTTGGAATCTCGTATGCCGTGAGACAAGCTTAAGATAGGGTTGATCATACCAATTCGATCATCAGACCACAAGTTTCGGTAGACTGAGATCGGTTTCGTTTTTATTAGGACTCATCAGTCAGTCACAACCGAAAAACCTGCAGTCGTCAATCTACAAACGGTTTATCATGCTTTACCATGAGGCAACCGTTTGTAAGTAATATTAGAATAACGTAAAAAAAAATAGAACAAAAACTATTTGTATTTTAGGTAATATTCTAATGTTTTAAATTTTATTCGAGAAAAAAACTTATTTTATAAAAAAAAATTAATTGTTTTAGTAATTTCAGAAAAAACGAACAAAGATAGTCGTAACATAAGTAACCATTTTTTTTGTAAAATAAATTAAATAAGTATAAATAAAATTGTATGAATAATCATTACAAATCAGTATTAATTTACTAAATAAAAAATTAAAAAAAGAAAACAAACAAGTTCTCACCATAAGATAATCGTTCATGCACCTCACATTAGCCTGGACGTCCATATTGACCACTTTGGCCTCAATAAACATGTTGGGACCCCCAACTACCTGCCAACTGCAGTCCTTGTTGCTAGGATACAGGTGGGGGTGGTTTGGGGAGAATATTTCCTCCACCTCCGATGCCATCACTATTCCCCCGCACACTGAAAAATATTAAAACTCTCTCCAAGTACAGTATGTAGTTTTGAACTATAATGACTCGTTGGAATATATTTGACTAAAACCCAATATTTTAAAAGTTTTGTAAAAGTTTTAAGCAAACAATATGTATATTAAAATAAAGTTGTTTTAAGTTAATCTAAAAAGTAAACAAATAGTAGAACTAAACTAGTTAATATGTACATAAAAACTTGTATATGTAGATGTAGCTACTGTTCTTAATAAAATATTCAAAAATTTTTAAAACGTTTTAAAACCTTGATTTATTTCTTAAGCACAAAATTACGCTTTAAACGGTTTTAAAAAGTGTAGAAAAATAAAATAGAACAACAGAAAAAGAACATTTAATGAAAATGAAAGAGAAAACGAACAAAATAGTTAAGATTTTAATGGTTACAGTTTTGTTAATTGTGGTTGTGGTTTGTTGATACAAATTAGTACCAAAGTCAGTTACAAGATAACTGTCAAGTAAAATGGTTTTGTTTTAGACGTTTAATAAGTTTGTTGTCAGTAATTTACAACGGTATTATTAGTGTCGTTGACATTTGGAATGATAAATATTTTATGGTTTTTTTGTGGTTTTAAATAAGTTCTGGCTCCTAATTTAAATTGTTTGGTCCTATATGCGTAAATTTGGAAAAAAAAGTCCTTTATGATGTTTAAATAGTGTATAAAAGTACCAAAGTTCCACTAATGTAAATGTTTTATTGAAACATGCTACAAAAGTCTGTTAAAATATACTATACACAATTTTTAAATGGCAAATGAGTTCATAAAGGTTGCCGAGGAAAAATAATTGCCCTTTTAACGTGTTTTAAGATTTCGCAATGGTGAATATAATTCAAACATAAGATACTTTAAGTATAATGTCATCAGCATAGTGTAATAATAACGTATGTATATTTATAAATTAAATGAAATTATCACCATAAAAACACTTGAAGACTCTAAATACTCTTTCTTAGCATCCAAGATATATATGTTATTAAGAAAATTATAATTTGAATTTTTTATAGTAGAATTTGCACTCAGGTTTTTAAAGTTAGATAATATCATTAGTGGCTTGAAAAGTTTACATTTAGTTTGAAAACTACTTACTTGTCATTTTTTACTAGCATAATGTAAACAAAAAGCCAAAACACTGGTACTACGTACTAGTTTTATCAAAACACTCATATGACGTAACAAGCTAGTTTTATGAAAACACTGTTATGACGTACCAATTTTATTAATACTTCAAAATGAAGTAACAAACCAGATTAATCAAAACAGTATTATGACGTGCGAGTTTTATTGAAACACTTTTATGATGTTACAGAATGGTTTATCAAATTTTTTATGACATAGCAACTTTATCAATACAGTTTTATAACAAACCAGTTTTATCAATACATCATTATGACGTAACAAACCAGTTTTATCCAGTCTGCAACTTGGTTTTCTTCCACTGTACTGTCCTGACAACTGGCATATCAGTTTATCGTCCCCATCAATCACGAACCCTGGTAAGCAATCGAACTGGGTCATTCCCCCGAACCTGTGAGACTTGCGACCAACTATCAGGCCGTTGGCTGGCGCTGTTAGTACTCTGCAACCTGGAATAAGTTCGAATGTTGAATGTTTTTTAGTTTGAAGTTGTTTTGTACAATTTGTTGTTACAGTTTTATGAATGTGTTTTTTATTTGATTTGTTAGGAAAGTGTACGAGTTTTGTTAATATGTTAAATGATTAGTATTGAATGAAATATATTAAGAGAAAGTAGTTAGAACTATTCACCATATAATTTATGATTAAATTTTGAAAATATAAAAAGTAAATTGAAATAAAAAATTAATAAATAGTACTACAGTATCAGGTGAATTGTACATAAACAATGTGCTTATAAGTAAAAAGTTTATAGTCTTTTTTATAAAACTGCTTTTGAAAGTATAAATCAAAATTAATCAATTTTTTGTACTATTTAAGTAAAACAGTTCAACATATATAAAACACAAAATAACGTAAAAAAAAAATTAAAGTCAGAACTTTTAAACTTTACGAAAACCAATTACGAACTGCAATTCGAAAAAGCCTATAATAAGAAAAAAAGTTTAAGTTACAAAACTAGACACAACTTAAGACTTTTGACAAACAGTCTAAGAAAAAGGTAAATTTGCAAACTTTTATACCGAGCTAAAGTTCAAAATAGTTTTCAAATGTTTTTTTAATTGAACGTAAAACGAAAGAATTTCATTCTAAAAAAATTAGCAACTTAAATTACACTAATACAGTGAAACTAAGCCCTATAATTTAAAATTTACAATAAAATTTTTGTTGAGGTTACGTATGGAATTTAATTTAATAATTAGTGGTTTTCCTACAAAACAATAAAATTTAATTTGGTTGAAATAAACTTTGGTTAAAGTATGAGCTATAAATCTTTATAAAAGCTTATTTTAATTTTGTTTTAGTACTAATTTCTTGTTTAAAACTATTACGTTGATAAAACGACCAAGTTGATAAACTTTTAAGCGTTTGGAAACTAAAGTATTTACTACGTTTTAGTTTTTAAAAAAGCGTAATACCATTAATTACAATAAAATACTATTAACGCGATTATTAGTGTAAGTCTGATAATCCAATTAAATAATTTCATGGTAACTATACTGGTTTTGTTCTACTAAAATGTAAACAAAAATATGAAATTATTGGTTTTTAATCTTGTATACACTCTTATACTTTTTGTAGTGGTAGTTTTCTGGGTTTGAATAAAAAATATAGAGTTACATTTTTAGCTATCGAAATTAAGCTTATTTAGAACTTGCCATTTATATTTTAATTAAAACGTAAGCTCTTAAGTTTTACTTTTTGACGTTTAAGTTGTTTCTAAAACAAGCAACAAAATCTGTAAAAGGTAATATAAAAAATTAAGTATTATTTACGTAAACTATTTTATTTATAATAGTATCACTAAAAATAGACTATATATGTTGTTGCTATTATATTGTTATGAAATAAACAAGTAAAATAAGCAGTTATAAAACAAAAATAATAGTATTTACTAATAACAAAAATTGAAACGATATCAACAAGTTTAATGTCAAAATTTGTAATTTATTTCTAACGCGGTAAATTGATTGAAGTAAAATTATATATATATGTATAAAACTGATTTAACCTTTAACTTATTGTCATTAGAGTTTACTCTATTCAAAAAATAAAAAGCTTACAAATGTATAAACAGATTTGTGTAACTCTATTGAATTAAACTATTTATTAGTATTATATAAGATATAAATAGCTATTTTTTTGAATTTTATATCTATACTAATGAGGAATGTTTTATAGATTTTTTAATTTCGTTTTTTTTTCAAAATAATAACAATATATAAATTTGCAAAATTCAAGAACTTAAAACACAGCTTATAACATACTTTTTTATATACTGTTTTTATAAAAGTTGAACTAGTTTTACAAACGTTAAGAAAATTCTATATTTATAAAAAATGAAAGTGTACTAACAAAAAATTTTCGTATCTTGCGTGACAGATTAAAATTGAACTTAAAAGCTACAATTAAACACACTTATTGCCTTTTTTAACATTTAAAAAGTTTTTAATCTGCAAAATAGACCTATTTGGTGAATCATGGGTATAATTAGGAGTTGTTATTTGTAATTATTGCAAACATTTCTTAAATATTGAAAATAGTGAAAACTTTTCTAAGCATGGAAATTTTTTTAGCTTGCAGTTTAATCAAACAATTAAAAAAAAATATTTTTGTGTTTTTTTCAAAAACAAACAGTTTAACTTTGAAAAAAGAGTAAAAGTATTGAAAATAAATTTATATTTACAATTGTACATTTACATAGTATTACTACGCCAGTAATAGTTATATTTTTAAGCACTAAAAATTAAAAAAGAGCACCTACTGACTTAATAAATGCTCTTTTAAAACAACACTGGGTACAAACAATTTCAAAGAAGGGAAATAACCTGTTTTGATGCACTTTGGGGGAGTGCCGAGCCAGCCTTCTGACCCGCATAACAGTTCGATGGGCCCCACGACAACTTCTGTGGGGTCCGAACACTCGAACCTGACCGTGGTCCCTTCCGTCCAGGCTTTCTGGTCACTTGGGACGGGTAAGACGTTTGTGTCGGTTTGCGGTATCGAACATATTATGTCCGTTTCTGTAAACGTTTGTGAGGAATTTTAATGAGTATTGAAATTAATATTCTATTTTGAAAAGAAGCTTTAGTGTTTAAAATTTTGAAAATTAAATTTAAACAGTACAAATAACTTTTATTATGAGAACTTAGTTTAATTTAAGTTTTTAAGTACAGGTTGTAGATGTATATAAATTAAATAGAGATACTAAAAGACAGAAAAAAACGAACTAAATAGCATGACTATAAAGTACTTAGTTGTTTCTTCAAAACTATAATGACGGAAAATTCTAAAATTATTTGAAACTCATAAACAAACATAGATGAACTGTTTTATAAATACTAATTAAACAAACAAACCCGCATGCATGCAACAGTATCTGACTTTGTAATCGTCACACTTCCCCCCTTCAACTTGATCCTCATCCAAGCATGACACTCCGTACGTCAGACTGTTCCTCACAGCTTGCTTTGTGACGTCATAACCACCTTGCGTAGTGCTTATCTGCATGCCAACAGGGTGCTCGCATATGGACGGGTTGTTGTTGCGGTGGTCTGACAGCAGTTCCCTGTTTCCATTGGATAGAAGCTCCTGATTGGTTGATTGGGTGTCCACATTGTTCCATGGTCCCCATGAGTTTGACGGACAGTGACCAACCGTGTCAAGGCCTGGTAGAAATAAAACTATTTGATAAAATACTTTACAGTTTGTCGATGTTATATGTGCTAGTGTGGTAGAATTAGTTAAAAAGAGTATTTTCAAAACAGTTTATTTTGTACATTTCAAGTATTATTATTGTTGTGTATCTTTAAACTGTATAAAGATTTTAAAGTGTAATTTGACTAATATTTCTAATACAGTACATTAAGTATTCGTTGATATTTTTGCTTTTCTTTTACTAGAAGTTGAGACTAGTACAAAAGTTTTTGAGAGCTTTTGTCTTATTTTTATAAAAACTTGAAAATATAATTAAGTTCAACAGTTTGGATTAAGTTTTTCCTAATAAAGTATATTTCAAAAAAATTAACTTTACAATTTTAAATACGCTTATCAATCTTAAAGTTATCAAAGTTTAAAATTTTTTATTTATTCATTATACTTCCTTACGAAGGTGTTTAATTATTCATCGTGTTAACTCTTTGCTTTGGGTTATGCCACATACTTTTAGAAACACAAGCTATTAGATATTTAAGCACAAAAATTAAGTGTTTACTTTTATTACAGTTTGAAAGTATAATATATGAACTTTTTTTTGATAAAATCATTTTTAATACTTTTTCAAAAAAAAACATTAAATTTAGATGTGAACGAGTCGTTTCTATGAAGTCAACGAAACTTAAAGGTCAAAATGCATGAAATTTAAATGATATGTTTGTTTTCTAAATAATATAGACCAAACTTTTCTGAAAACTTTAGTTGTAAAAAAAACTGATACTTACGTGTACTAAGTTTTTTATTCATTTTTTATATAATGAAATGGAAGCTATCTATCATTATATCGATCAGATGAAAAAACTATATATAGCTTTTAAAATGCAGCTTACAATGTATTTCACACTTTCTAAATGATTGATTATTTTATGCTATTTTTCTTAACAAAAACAAAAACATTATTTAATTTGAAACTGACAAAACTTTACATAAACTAAAGTTCTAGCTCTTTCTTAAAATCTTGCTTTTAGCTTTTTTATCAATATAAGTCAAAAATATTTTCAATCAGTAGGTTGTTTTTTAAATAATGTAACGTTAATAATTATGTATTTAAAAGAAATGTTTTAAATTATTTACATAAGGTTTGAACAATCAACACGATTTATTTTTAAACAAAAAAAATTGTTAAACAAAACAAAAAAAGTGTTCAACAGTTTTAGAGTACAAACAAAGCTTATTAATAAACTTATTATGACGTCACAACGTACCGGGAGGGGCGCATCTGAAATGTAGGTCGATGTACTTTTCAGTACCGGGACACGGGTCGCCTAATTGTGACGTAATAGCACGTAATGTGCACATCTGTTTACCCTGGCACTCCCCCCAAATTTGTTTGAACGCTGTTTGCGATTTGCATCGCGTGTTCATTGTGACGTCATTATCGGCTCTGCATCTGTGTGAAATAATTGGTATCAGTGCAAAGAAATTTTTTTAAAGTAAAAGTTATGAACTTGCTACAAAAGTTTGAAAAAATCTATAATTAAAAAAATGAAACATAACTTAAGTATTTTGCTTAAAACTATAAATTTTATTTCATTAAACTTATAAACACTTTATTATAGCAAAAATAAAAAAAAGTATACTATTCAACTCAAGGTTACAAAATAATCTCACGTATGTGAGTCGGATCTCCCCCAGAAAGCATCTTCAATGTAAATAACAGATCCCCTGTTCTTACAAGACACCCTGTTACCCACTCCTTCACAGATCTTCGTCACAAAAGTGTAAGGTGATCCTGGGATCATCAAGTCGTTCCCAAACTGGATCTCCTCTGTTTGTTTTAATTAATAATTTTTAGCTTTTAATAGCTTTAATGACTTTGTTTTTATTTATTGGCTACTTAGATAGCACAAAAAAAGAGTGACATGAATCTCCTCTAAAAAATGTATTTTCCGTTTTTAATACATCAAGTATCAATGACCAAACTCTTAATGGTATTATAGCAAGTTTCTATGACAAAAGGCATCAAAATTTTTTTATAAAGTTATTAATTTTTTCTTTTCTATTATTTGTTTTTACGAACGAAAATAATAAAAGCGCAACTATTTTTTTATTTTTTACGTGGTTTACTAAATAAAAGCACCTCAGGAGTTTATTGTTACTTTTTACTACTTTACTGCTTCAAAAGTCAGGTAAAAGTTTAGATTTTTTATATTGTAAGCATACTTAAAACTTGTAGTAAAGAGTTGACTTAAATTATCTATTTTTGAATAATAACTCTAGCGATTCGTACTTAGAATCATCAAAATAATGTTTGCAAGGAATTTAAAAACAAGTTTAATGTAAAAAAAATAAATATAAAATGTATTTTAAGCTTAACAGTATTATTTCTTGTGAACATTAAAAAAGTTATTTAAAAGCCGCAAAAAGTAATTAGAATATTAAACTTGAGCAACTAAAATTTGAGTAAAGTATATTCTAGTAATAATTAACTTTTACATGATAACATCTAGTAAGCGCGTAAACCGGTACATATAGGTACAGACATGTATTAAAACTTGTATTTTGGAATACAAGCTCATTTGTATGTTGACTTTAAAATACTTGGTGCACTTTTTAAAGTTGGAAATTTTTCAATTTAATTATCTGTTTATAAATATCCCTTTGTGTAATCACTGTAGGTATAAGAACAAATTTAGGTAAATTGTTAAGTTTCAGTTAAAATGCTTTATACGACTTTAATTTTCTTCACAGTTAAGAAAATTGTTACTTAATTAAAGTTAAAAAAAAGCTTTCCCAAAAACTAACTGTACCTAACTTTAGTTCAAAGCAGTAGTTCAAATACTTTAAGTGGTTTTTAATGTTTATAGTGGAAGTGAAAGTTTTCAGCAACTTTCAAACAAATCATAATATTTACGAAATTCGAAGATAAATTCACCGCAAGCAAGTAGCCTCGCACGCGTTTAAAGTTAAACATCAAACTTTTAACTTCTAAAACTTGTAAGTTCTATTTGTTTTACTTTGATGTTTACTTTATTCAGTTGTGATATTTCTTTTGTTTTATAAGGTTTTTGATATAAAAGTTTTAAGTTATTATAAATGAACATTGCTTATTGCTTCTAAAAATTTATACTAGTCTCGTTCTATTACATATTTAATTATATAAAGTAGTAATTTTCGTCTTTTTTTGTAAAGAAAACTTTTTTTTTAGATGCTTGAAGCTCATAGTATTCTTATTAAAAAGGTTCAATAGTCATTTTAAGTCAGAAACTTATTTACAAATATTTAATAAAAATATTTACACACAAAAATGTTACAATCTCTCTAACTATCTACCTAATTTCTCTAAATACATTAACTTTCTACTTTTTGAAATTGAAACATTTTTTGTCATATAGAAGTATTTTAGGTACACTGTAATCTGCGACTAACAAGTCATAATTTTATCATTATTATTAAATGAACAAAATTTCTATACAACATACAATATTACCTCTGTCTCCAGCTCTCAAAGTACATCTGCAGGCTTGAACAAACAAAAGGAGCAAGCAACAAGTCGAAAGCATTTTGCTCAGTATGATTTCAAACGTCTCATTTCGGCTAATATACCTGAAATCTTCAAATACCTCCTCGGGCGATTTCAGCGCAATTTGTTAATATTTTCCGATTACCGTAATTATAAGCCACCACACTCATCTAAGTAGGTAGTTTTTCGCAAACTTAACTTTATTTTGAGTTATAAAATTTTCTATTTCTATTCTTAAAGCTATGTTTTAAATTTCACACTTAAAGAAAACTTACTTTTGTTTTGAACACCGTAATTATAAACCAAAACATTTATCTAGTTTTCTAGGTAATTTTTCATAAACTAGACTTTCTTTAATTTTTTTTTTGGGCCTAATATTTTTTTTAAATTCCAGAACTAAAGTAAACTTTTTATTTGATTAAAGTACTGTAATAAAAATACGGATTTTTTCAAAATTTCGTTTGTTAAAACATCTTTTTGTACTGAAAATTTTTTAATTACTTTTTTTTTTTTGATTTTATGAATGCTTGTATTATACTTGATATCTTTAAGTACTCTTTTTTTTTACAAAGTTTTAAAGTTATTTGAAAAAGATTTCTTAAACATAAAACTAAACCTGGTAGAAGTTAAAATGTGATAGTAAACAAGGTAAATATTTCAACCAACTTTAATTTTATTTTTCTCAATTTCTTTGAATTGGAAACGTTTTTCACTTTTGAATACTTCTTTTGGTAGTATTTGAGTTTATAATAATACAAACTTCTTTTTGTTTTGTTAACTTTGTCAAACAAGTTTAAATTTCTACTACTCATTGAAGTGTTTTGACTATTAATATGTTTTCTAAAAGCATTTTACTAAAAGTTTCAAAATACCGATTTTCATATACAAAAAAAAACTTATAAAACTAATTAAAAAGTTATTGAAGTATAAATTTTTTGATGGTAGGCTTTAGTTTGTAATAGGTAAGAGTATAAAATTATCTACGACCAAAAGTTATTTTAGTTTTCTTATAATGGTTAGTTAATATAACTGTATTTATCTTCGAGTGTACCTTAAGTATTTAAAAAAAGACTAAAAAACTTTAATCTTTGACTAGGTAGTACATACCTTATTTAATTTAGAAAACTCAAAAAAAAGTTCTAAACAATCATTTTGTATGCTTATCATAACTAAAACTGTTTTTACATAATAACTCTTTTATACAATACAACCATTTCAAAATATGGAGCAGAAAGTTATCGAAATAACTTCGCAGCAATTAAAACAAAGTAAACAAACTAAATGTTTATAAACTTAACTGTAGTAAGCATATAACTTTAATCAATTGTCTAATTTAATAGACTTTATAGTATATTAGTTTGATATAATATGTGTAAGCTCATACTTTTTGACCGAAAAGTCTTGTTTTAGTAAGTATGTGTTAAAAAAAAAAATTAATAAAATTTTTTGAACAACTTAAACATTATGTTTAGGTGATTTTTATGGTTTACATTTAATTGTCAAAACAAAAAAAAATCATTCAAAAACAAAAAATAAAACAAGCAACAAAATATTTAAACAAACGAGAAAATTATACAATTAAAAATTAAAAATTTATTTATAAAAGTAAAATATATACTTTTTAGAATATTAATTGTATTAGTTTCAATGAAGAAATATCTTTTTTTGAACTTCTAACAAAACGTAAAAAAGACATTACAAAATAAACATATATAGTATCAAAGTTTACGCTTAAAATAAAAACGTAATTTTTAATTTTCATAGAATTTTTGATTAATCATTACTAAAGGATTACACAAACAAATATGAATAATAAAAGTAGCGAACACATGTATAAATAAATTAACAAATAGCGTCTTTTGTTTGAATAAATTGTTAACTATGTTGTAATAACAAACGTGAAATTTTTATGTTACAGAAAATTTATTTTTGTTCGTTTAAAGTTTCATCTTACATTGTAAATTTTTTTACGACATAGGGAGACATACTCTACATACTTTATCAGAAAAATAAGAAGTACATGAATTCGAGGTGTATTGAATTTTGATTTTTTTTGGTTTTTTATGTTTTTTATAAAAAAACGTATTTATCAGAGGTTAAACAAATGTTAGAGTTTAATATTTGTTTAGAAGCAGATATGAAAAATAGAAAGTAAAAATAACAAATATAAATGTATAAAAACTTGTAAGTTTAATAATAACTTATTATAAATTTCTTTTTTAAGTTAAACCGTAAAAAAACATTGAATAAACGATAAAAACAAAATTAAAACTATAGTTTGTACAACTTATCGTATTTAAACCAGAATAAACTTTTTTTTCTTTTTTCTTTTGTATCTTTTATAACAGCTAAACTTTATTATAATACAACATTAAAAGTTGTGGAATACAATTTGTTTTTAAAAGCTCACTATATACAACAAAAACTATTTAAATTTGTTTTATTTTAACCACAATATACATAAAAGTATATCCGATTTTAATTTTCATAGCTAACTTTTGTCTGTTATACGATTACAGTAATTAACTAAAATAACAATATAATTTTTTAAATTATGTTGCATTTAAATTTGGTGTTTTAACTGGCTGTAATTCAAAGTGCACTTTATAATACTAGAAGCACTTAAACTCAACAAGTTACTGTAATAACAATTAAGCAGATTAGAACAGCAAATCTGATTATCTAGTAGGAAGTATCTAGTCACTTAAAGCAACAATGTGTGATTGTAACTATAGAAACTGCTAATTGCTGCAAACTAATAAGGGAGTTTTTTTTGTGTCTAGCCTGAAAATACTGGCAACTTATAATTGATGCTGTTAATAACATAGTATAAACTTAATATTTATCTTTTGAAAATCAATTTAGTAACCTTAAAACAAATATTAGATTTAAAACAGTTCACGTAAAAAAAATGCATCAGAAAAACTTTTCAGGGTTAAAACTTAATACCATATAGTGTTACAGTTAAGTTATTTAATCAAGTTATACAAAACGTAAAAACATTAAAAAACAGCTAATAAAAGGCTAAATTTATAAATGCACCACAAAAAATAGGCCGTAATTAAAATAATGCTTTGTTAATATAAAAGATATTAAAAGCGTCATTCTAATATACAAAAATATTTAGTTTTTTTTCAATGATAACAAATTGAATTAACTATTTGTAAAGCTTTTACTTAAAAAAATCGATTTTATATGTATCATAATTGAGTTATTTTTTTGTTTATAAACATGCTAGACTTCCATAAATAAAAAGAATTGCTAAAGTTTTTTCAATCACAAACAATGTACTTAAATAATTTTACTAAGGTACTTTTTACAACGCTATAATTGCCTAAGTCTTTTTTTCATTAGTATTATAAATTGTTATAGGTGTATAATGTGTTTGTTCGATATTTACATGTTCAACTTTTTATAAACTTGAAAAAATCCAAGTTGAAAATAACTTTCAAAAAGTTTTAATCAAAAGTAAACAAAAAGTTAAATACAACTTTGTTTTAACATATTTCTACCAATTTACAACGTCTTTAAAGTTTTAAAATTTGTAAGTGAATTCGAATCATGAAAAGTGCTTAGAAACGACTTTTTAAATAATTTTACTTCGTAATTTAGTAAGTTATCATTCAAAATTGTAAAAAAAGTGAAACTAAATTTCTAACAGAGTTTATTAGTTTGAAAAATTTCGTTAAAAAATGTCCAAACAAACTTTACTTAAATTGTTTTTACAAGTAATTAGTTTTCAAGTGTTGGTGCAGCAATCAATAACTGACAACGGCCATATTGTTGTTACAACCAAAGTATAAAAGCCCCAACTTCAAAACTTTTGTCATCAAACTTACTTGTCAACTCAAGTTGAATCATGAAGTTTATCGTGTTGTTCTCACTCTTGGGACTTTCCCTAGCTAACACTTTCAACAGCCTTGATGGCGGTATTGTCGGACCAGGTATGTTGAATAGTATTTATTCATTGGACTGTAAATGAATCAAACTGTTTTTGCAATTGTTTAGTGTAGATCTACTATCAATTAATAATGTTTATAGATAGTTCGGTTTTCTTCTTACTATTTTAAGTAGTAAAATAAACATGCAAATAGTTATGGGTTTAAGCTGCAATTTTCAGAAAAATATTCAAACCTTTAGGAAATGGTTTTGCTCAAACTTTTTTTTTTTACCATATACCATCTTTAAAGTAAATTAAGCAACTATCTGAAAAATTTAATAAAAAATATGAAAGTTGCACTGGTATTTATAAATGTTATAGAAATATTTATTGAAACAAAAAACTCATTATGAACTTGCTTGTTTGATCAAGTAACAAATAATAAGTTGGATTAAGTCGATATCATAAATGTTTATTAAACTACACATAAACTAACTTCGGAAAAACTAACTTTTAATTCATTGTATCTAAAACTTTTATTTTTGAAAACTTTTGTATTTAAATCATTGTTATAACAAAAATATTTCTAATTTTTAGGACAACGTCAAGGTCAAGTGATAGGAAGAGGTAAATTAAATTTTATTTAATATTTATTTAGTTTTTATTTTGCTTTTTGTTTTGTTTTATTTTTATAACTGTTTCAATATCAGCTTCAAAAGTCAAAGTATTTTGTCAGCCTCATTAAATAAACAGCTCTATGAAGTATTTTAATTTGCTTTAATACTTATAATAAAAAAATATTTTTGTTTCTTTTAGTCACAAGACATTAAAGATAATATGTTTTGACTTGCATATTTTTGTTTTAGTTGTAACCAAGTTAAAAACTCCAAAGTTGTTTTTTTTTAGTTTATTTACTACAATATGAAAAAAAACCTAAATAATCAAAATTTTATAAATTTCAGGAATCTACTCACCAACACCAGTTGCTAGAAAAGGAACCGGTTAGTTTTTATTTGTTTTAAATGTTTTGTAATGACACTTTTAAACATAAACGGTGAAAATGTGTAAACATCATAACTTATAAAAGCGAACCCTGTCCCTGTCTATGTTTTATTTTTTACCATGTTAAATGTTTACAACTTAAACAAAAAACTTTTGTATTAGAGTTTCTACTTGTATGTGGTCAATAAGTACAAACAAAGTTAGTAAAATCGTACAGACGGCAGAAAACAAAATCGTACTTATTACTGAACAGTTTTTCACAAGAATGGAGGGTGCTTATAAAAAAGGCGACATTTGAATTTTCAGCTGAAAGCTCTTTTACATTTGGTCATTACCACAAAAAAAAATATTGTGAAAAATCTTAATTGATCTAAAGAACAGTAAAAAGGGGGGTAAAAATTTTTCTTGAAACAACCCGATGTAAAATGTATGGGACCTTATAAATTCGATGTTCAATTTTTTGGCTTGAAATTGTTCTACACGTAAGAATTATCACAAAACACATTCTGCAAAATTTTAGACGATATAGGTAAGTTTCAAAAAGGCATTTTTTTACTTTCTATAATTTTTTATAACTTTTCGTAACTTTAAGTTATTTTGAAATGATCAAGAAATGTCTTCGTAAACTATTTTCAAATCGTCTAAAATTTTGCAGAATGTGTTTTGTGATAATTCTTACGTGTAGAACAATTTCAAGCCAAAAAATTGAAGATCGGATTTATAAGGTCCAATACATTTTACATCGGGTTGTTTCCAGAAAAATTTTTTCCCCCCCTTTTTACTGTTCTTTAGATCAATTAAGATTTTTCACAATATTTTTTTTGTGGTAATGACCAAATGTAAAAGAGCTTTCAGCTGAAAATTCAAAGGTCGCATTAGTTGTAAGCATCCTATTTAGCATATTCACATCATTTTACTAAATATGTTTACTGCAGCTTACTAAACTTCTTCTAATAATTTTACTATATATATTTTTTACAGGAACTTACTAAAACTATTTTCACAGGTACTTACTACAACCCACCACAAAAGAGAGGTGCTTACGTCCCACCATACGCTCCACACTACAACCCAACCCCACAAAAATCAACCGGGTATGTTCCAGCCCCACAAAAGAGAGGTGCTTACGTTCCCCCATACGCCCCACACTACAACCCAACCCCACAAAAATCAACCGGGTATTACCCACAACCAACAAAGACCCCTACCTACGGTGGTTAGTTTTGTGGTATATAAAAGTCTTCAGTTCACTTACTTGTAAATGTTCAAGGAAGGTTTAAAAAACTTTAAAAAAAGTTATAACTTTGGTTTTCTAAACACAGAGAATAGCTCTTTACAACTAGTATGTACTGGGTAATAAGTTGATAAAGTTGTTTGTACAACAAGGTCTTTAAGCTTTAAATTAAGGTTGAAAAACATGCAGTACAAGGTCATACTGAGATAAAAGATACCTTTATGCCTAAATGCACAAAATTACCATGTAAAACAGTAGTAAAAGCAAATTAAAATTTTACGAAAGCTTAACCTTCCTTTTGGAACTCAATATACTACTTTAACTTTAATTAAAAGCCCATAAACTTATGATTATCGCATAAGCTGCTGTTGTAATAAAGTTTTTAGAAGCATTTATATAGTTTGTATTGAAGAATTTATAACAATACTTATGCAGTATTTTATTGATTGTTATTTTGCTATTTAATGATTATTAAAGTATAAAAGTAAACTAAAAACTGCTATGTGTATAAAAATATGTAAACTTAAACAATGATTACTTAAAATTTTTAAGATCACTTTTTTTACTACTGTTAAAATCAGACAAGGAAAAAAAAAACTGTTTTTATTTTCAAAAATTTTAATAAAAACAAACTACTCCACTCATTATGTTTAAAAATGTGACGTCATAAAATAACTATAGGCAAGACCTACGGAGGCAGAACTTACACCCCAACCTACGGAAAGAAGACCTACACTCCATCATACGGAAAGAAGACTTACACCCCAACTTATGGTGGTAAGGCGTTCGCTAATATTTTTGTTTGATTTCTTAACATCGTGTTGTTGAACTGTTTCAAACTGTTATCAAGTTTACTAAATTTTTTTCTAACGAGATCGTTAATGTTTTACTATGACTTAATAATCATACTATTCTTTGTTTAACTTTATTTGTATTACCTCGTTTAACTGCAGAACAGCTCATCTGACACAAAAAACCCTGAAAGCAAAATATAAATTTTGTAATTATTAAAAATGATCGAAATAGGTTTTAGTCAAAAAACAAAATCTATGTTGTAATCTGAATTCATACGACGTAATTGATGATATTTTCCATAGGTAAGACTTATGGAGGCAAGACCTACGGCGGAAACACTTACACCCCATCATATGGTAAGAAGACCTACACTCCATCATACGGAGGTATTTTCTAATATACATAAATTTGTCATATTGGTGTTGTTACATATCATGGTTTATTATATATAAACACACTTTCAAAAATAACTTTTAAAATTTTTGAAATATGTGATTGACACCTTTTGGTATTTGAAAACTAAAATTTGAAAAAAGTGAACATATTACGTACAACCATCTTCTTTTAATTATGACGTCATAACACAGGTAAGACTTACGGAGGCAAGACCTACGGTGGAAACACTTACACTCCATCATACGGTAAGAAGACTTACACCCCAACCCCAACCTATGGAGGTATTAATTTAAATTGTTTAACATTTAATATCAAATTTAATGCTATTTTTTGGTTTTGTTCTAAGAAAAGCGTTACAAGTGAAACCTATTACTAGCGATTTAAAAAATATGTATTTTTGTACATCATTAGTGACAACCAGATAAATGATGATTTAAAAGTAAAAGAAAATATGTTGTTGACAATGGTTACATGACAATCTAAATTTAGAAAAAAAATGTTAAGTGGCAATATCTTAAAAAGTAATACACATTTAAAAAGAACAAAAAAAACAGTTTTAGATCTTATTTATAAGACTTTGATATAAAAAAAAACATGTATATTTCCTAAAGGATGATTTTTGAAATTAATAAAAATAAATATATCTAAACAAATTTTAGCCATAACTCATAAAATATTTAAAACTTTGCAATCCCTTTTTAAACAATTTTTTTCTTCGAGATAAGACCTTTTATAAAACACTTAATTGTCCGAATTTGAATGGTCGTGCACCTATAAAAAACCACAAAACTTACAAAAAAATATTTAAGGAAGTTATGCTGTACTTACACTATTAAATTATCAGCTTTAACCTTCCAAATAAATGCATATTGAAAAAAAAATTGAACAAAAACTAAACATATTGAGCATGAACATTTATTCAGTCAAAATAATGCGGTATTTTTTTGTTTTTAATAGAAAAGATATACTAGCATATAAATACTTGCGGTCAATTATTTTTTCAAGAGCAATCTTGCAAAATCATCTTATAGGATTTGCATAACTATTTAATTCAAACATTACACATGAAAATAATTGTGATGCTAAAAGCATGTGTCAACACATGCATTTATTTCTGTTTTATTTTAAAATTTTAGCAAATAAATGCACTGGTTGGCAAATTGTTTTCGTTTTCATTAAACGCACTGTATCTACGGTTAAGTTAAGTTTTTACATTTTTCTAGTTATTTTTAGATACAGACACCTTTTGTGAATCTACGCACATTGTAATACAGCATAAGTGCGTAACTAAACGAGAGGTAGCAAATATATTTGCTGTATTGACTGTTTTTTAACAATGCATTTGATTAAATCAATTTTTGGACTTTCCTACTTTTAATCACTTGTTTAATCAACTAGTTTTCATTTAAGTTGCATTTATGAATGTAGTTTAGTGTTGTAATGGCTGTCTTTATTTGAAAAAACAGTGGTTGAATGCAAAAAAGTTTATTGATAAAAATTGTTTTTGTGTAGACTTTTTTTTCTAATTTGTTACTTGCCCAAATAAAATTAAACCTTTTTGCATGGTATTATAAAAAATTTGGAGTTTTATAGAGTTGAAATAACATTGTATGCTATAAATATTGTAAAGAAATGAACATTGTACCTTATTTAATTCATTTAAATACATAAAGGGGGGTTAAGACACTTAAGATATAAAGGGCGAAGTCATAGAGTTCAATAGGTTCCAAATGGAAGGCACAAACTAAAAATGCAAATTTCTAAATTTTATAAAAAATACATTTCTTCCTATATATTTAAAAATATTTAATTAAAACTTTTATATTTCTTGAGAACTCTAAAATGCGTAATTAAACGAGAATGCGTAACCAAATTAGTACGTAGATTCGCAAGAGGTGACTGTAATGTCCTAATTTGATCAAAATGTTTTACGAAAATTTCTTCGAAATGATACTAAATTGTACAAAAGTCTAACAAGAATTTTAAGTTAAGCTTTTCTAAATTACTTTGTTAATGTTTGACTGTGCTTTAATAATCATAAATAAAGTTCAAGGTAAATTTAAGTCAAAAAATATAAATCTTTTGACGTTATAAAAAAAATTTAAAAGGTAAAACTTACGGAGGAAAGACCTACGGCGGAAACACTTACACCCCATCATACGGTAAGAAGACCTACACTCCAACTCCAACTTACGGAGGTATTTTATTTATGAGTATAAATTCGTCATATTGATGTGATTGCGTGATATACGGTTTATTATATACAAAAACACTTTCAAAACTAACTTTTTAAATTTTTGAAATATGTGATAGACACCTTTTGGTATTTGAAAACTCAAATTTGAAAAAAGTGAACATATTACGTACAACCATCTTCTTTTAATTATGACGTCATAATACAGGTAAGACTTACGGAGGCAAGACCTACGGTGGAAACACTTACACTCCATCATACGGAAAGAAGACCTACACCCCAACCTACGGAGGTTTGAATTTACATTTATAATTTCTTCATACTAATAGGTTTATACAAAAAAAAAAAAAAAACTAAAATGTCTTTCAACAAAGTTTTACAATAGAGTTTTACTGTTATATATAATAACTAAATTCCGAGTTTAAAAGTACAACTAACGTCTTATAAAATTTGCTTATATTTAAAAAAACTTATAAAAAAGAAATATGTTGAAAAATAAACGGTTTTTAATACCATAAATTAGTATAAAAACTTTGTTTTTTACTTAAAATACTTAATAAAAAGTGTATATGTATTTACATATGCTCTAAGTATCAGCTTTTTGACGTCACTATGTATTTCCAGGTAAAACTTACGGAGGAAGAAACTACGGAGGTGAATATTGTTTAAACTACTTTCCGTGAAAGGAAACAATTTTTATATAAATTACTTAAAATTATCATTTTTGATTGTTTTAAAATATATCAGCAATATGTCAAAAATTACTTAAAAAAAAAAATGTCGTAAAAAAGTAAGTTTAAAGTATGAACATTGAAAATAAGTATCTGCCTTACAACGTACAAACAAATACAGCTACCAAGGTCTTTCAAAGTTACAAAAATAAGTAAATAGTAAACTTTGCTATATTTTATACAGATACTTTGAAATCATAATATAAATTTCAGGTAAACAATACGGTTACTAGACGTGAAAATCAAGTTGATTACTTTGCAAAATTATTTGAAGGTTAGTAGTATTGTTTGTTGATTAATAAAATTAGTTGCTAATTTACTTCTATAAGGTTTAAGTAATTATTATTTAAATTAATAGGCTTAGCTAAAGTCTCTACACTAAAATAACTTGTTTTATATTTTTTTATGGATATTAAAAAATAATACTTTATTTAGTTACACATTTTTTATATATTGTTTAATCAAATAGACATTATTGAATTAATCTTTCTATTCAAAAATAAAGACGATTTGATGTTAAAAATTGTTAACTTTTGTTTTTGCTTATAGCTTGAGACTAAAATATGAATTAAATATGTATCTTAATTTCTATTACTAATTTTTGCAGATCATCAAATACCAAAAAAGAATTCCAACATAGATAACTTTGTTTTGTTTTTAATTTGTGTCTTCGATATTTTCAATAAACTGCATTAAATCATCTTTATGTTAATTGTTTTAATAAACAGAATTTTAACATTTTTATGCGATCGTTCTGGGTTGTAATTACTAAGAAATAATAATTAACTTCAGTATTAATCTTATTGAAAAGATAAGTAAAATTTTTAAACAAAGCTTACGAAAAATCAGCAAAGCTACTTTTAAGTATGAGACAAATAAGGTGGAAAATTAAATCTTTTTTTTTTAATATAATCGTGAACAGTAAGTATCTTGTTATAAACTATTGGTGTAATTATAAGAGCAAATGTTTTTAGTGCAGTTACTGCATTTTCTATATATTTCGGTTTAAATACATGCAAACTTAAAACAAATTTAAATACATTTATGTAAAAAACATCAACATAAAAAGTTGAATTAGCATATATAATTTAATTAAAGATAATAAAACGCTCAAAATATTTGTTTCTAGGACCTGGTGAGCAAAAAAAAAAACTTTTAGCTATCGATTCGCACATCACGGATACTTTTTAATGTCTTATCTTGATAAGATAACTAAGTAAAAAAAAGAAAGACCTATCGTTTTTAAGTTGCTTAAATGCTGACTTTCTTAGAAAAATTATTTAGTACGACTTTATAAAACACAACACTTCAAATATTTTTGACTATAAACATTTTATAGCCTAATAAGTATGATTGAAATTTTTAAAAGTTAACTTAGTGTTATTGTCTAGGTCAGTGAATGTAAAATGTTCACCCTCCATTAAATGATATAATAGTAAATACAAAAAAGTGCCCTGAACCTATAAATCATCTTTAGTTTTTAAAATACACTTTTAAGTTATTTACATAGTTACTATGTAGTACATCATAAACATAAAGTTAGATTTTAATATTTTGTTTTCTATGTTAGTTCTAAAATTATCTGTGTTAGCAAAGTAAGAGTGTTATTTTATTTTCAAGTCTAAATTATTTCAGTATTTTT
This sequence comes from Thalia democratica, assembly GCF_965202585.1. Classification (NCBI taxonomy): domain Eukaryota; kingdom Metazoa; phylum Chordata; class Thaliacea; order Salpida; family Salpidae; genus Thalia; species Thalia democratica. The sequence continues at coordinate 496,681 of NC_139169.1, forward strand.
TTGTTAAAATGGTTGTATATATTTTTTATTATAAACCAAAAGCTACTTCAATCTTAATGATAATTTTTAAGAATTGCTAAAATAAAATAAACTTCTTATTTAAAACTCATAAGTTTTAATTTAAAACACTTTTAGTATTTAAGTTCACCTACAAACTTTTATCTTACATCTAATTGTTGAAAAATATATTTCCATAAAATTCTGTATTAATTTGTTGGGTTGAGAGTAGTTTCAGATGTCAGGATTTATTAATTTAAAAAAAGGTCACAAACAAATTTTACAGAAAAATCGTTAATTAAATGCAGTATATAATTTGAAAAATCTATATAGTATTTTATATAAAGTTTATTGAAAAAGAGGAATCAAAAAGTTCAGTTCTAAGACCTGGCGCACGAAGAATCATTTGGTTATTGAGTCGCACACCACGGATACATTTTAACGATTTGTCCAGGATTTGAATTGTAGGTTAATGTATCTAAAACTATGCACACCAATAACTCGCTTTTAGTTTTTAACAAACAAGAGAGCCAAATATAATTCTAGATTAAAAAAAGCTTAAATTGCAAGAATTATTACTTTCAAAGTAATTAAACCATGTCTAAAAAAGTAAACTACTCCTTCCTAACAAACATTTTACGCTTAATATTACTTTAATTGAGATAGCAAAAAAATTCAACCAAGCTATAACATACAGTTATAAAAAATTACTACTAAAATGTCATTAACCGAAGATTAGTAGGCCTACAATTTGGGTTAAGAAAGTTAATTTTAGGTCATATGGGTATATGTTACTGATTACTTTGGTGTTACAGCTGCGTACCAAGCAGCATCGCAAAAATAAAAAATGTTAACATCAAGCAAAGTTCTTTTACTCCTAACTAGAAAATTAATATTTTTTGTCATTTTATTTGATTTGCAACGAACAAAACTTAAACTGAGCTCTACTGTATAATTTTCAGGGGCAACAGACGCACCCTATAAAGTACAAAAACTAGTAAATATTCACTTATAGCTACTAGGGTTTGTTTAACATTTTGTGTACAATGAGTTTTTAAAAAAATAATAATGGATTGAATTTAAAACCCTATATATTCTTATGTACAACTGATCTGACTGATTGAAATAATTAAATTTAAAGTTTGCAGTTCAATATTGTGACACCTACAAAACTTGATTCAGATTATAAACAATTCTGTATTATTGAAGACTTCAAAGTCAATTTAAGATCCTTTTTATATCGTAATCTTTGCAATTATACCTACATTAACATTGTCTGTTATATTCAAGTTAATGTTTTTATTTTTGAAATATGGTTATCAAAAGTACTTGAACACGGATAGTTTAACATCTTTCCACTTTTAAAAAAATAATTTTTATCATTATTTTTATTATAGCCAGACCCACACGTAGATTTTAAATAATCAAGGTTCCATAAAGAAAAAATATATAATTTCTATTTATTCTTACTACATAACTGTGATTATTTTACAACTAAAAGAATATAAAGTTACCTTAGAAAACAACAACCAAGGTCATTACAGAATAATTATTGTTTGTGCAAATTTATAGTTTACTAAAAACTGTTGCCACAAGGTAGAATTATGTAAAAGCTTGATATGAAAACTTACAGACTTCAAAGTACCATTTGTCAAGTAACCAACAGCACAAGGCTTGGGGTGCTGTTGTGTTAGTATAATATATCAGTTTTATAACACAAACGTACTTTGAGGATTATGTCAAATTGTTTTCAATTTTAACTGCGCTTTTTATGGGAACCGCTCATTTCCAACCCGCGATCAAATCCCATCCGGTCAAATCGGAGAACCGCTTACCTACCAAGGATAACAGCGAAAATAAAAAAAAAAAAAAGTAAAACAACAATGTTAAAAGATATAGGAATAAATAACAATAACAAAAAATTTGGGTGGGAATTGTCAGTATACTGCTTTTAATGGGAGCCGATCGTTTCTAACCCGATCGTTTCTAACCCGATCATTTATAACCCGATCATTTCTAACCCAATCACTTCTAACTTGATCACTTCTAACCCGATTTATCTTGATCATTTCTTATCCAACCACTTCTAACCCGATCATTTCTAACCCAATCACTTCTAACTTGATCACTTCTAACCCGATTTATCTTGATCATTTCTAACCCAACCACTTCTAACTCGATCATTTCTAACCCGATCACTTCTAACCCGATCATATCTAACCTAATCAGTAAAAACATGTTTATATTTATGTTTTTAGTTCGAGATTTAAATCGAAAACAAACTAGTCTTACAAAGTTGTTAATAAAATAAAGTATCTTTGTTTTTTATATTAAAAAGTAAGAATTTTATTGTGTTACCTAAAATATAGTTTTAGCATTAATTAGTATTAGCTTAACATAGTTTTAAATTTTATTGTTAATTCTTTTTTTTCGTTTTAACAATCTACTTTATTAGACATTATTCTTTGACTATATACAATTTACTAAATAGTTTAACAATTTTTCGAACTCTTCTTAGTAGGATTCTTAAAGTAAGCAGTTATAATTGTATTAAAGTTATATCATCTTTTAACTTACGTAGCTAGAATAATTTTAACAAACGTAAGTTTTTAAAAGTAAAATGTAATATTGAGATACAAAAATCATTATATTACGGTCCATAAACTACATTATAAGTCTGGCGTAAACGTTGGATTATTGTTGACTAATCTTTTACTGTTTAATAGCTGGTTAGTTTTCAGTTACATCTTAAAAACTTATAAAAATGTTTTCAACTTCCATAGGCCTAACAAGATAATGAAATTTAAATATGCATTAGGAGAAATTAAATAATTTTGATATATAAAGTGGAAAAGCATAGTTTTTAGTTATAATCTAGCCAATAAAACAGTTTTGTCATGTAACAAACCGCAGAAGTATGTTACGTCATTTGACCGTCTTGAATTTAATTAATGATTAATAAATTCTTCTTCGTCCTATAGCAAAAAATGCCACTAAAACTTAAACCGACATGTTTATTTGTATAACAAGTCCGAGGGTAACTAAATTTCGTTTACTTAATCTTCTTTAAAATTTTTACTTAAGTTCAGATAATATCCAAATGTTTTGGTTATAACTGAAATTAGTACTTTAGCTGAATTTTTTTTGATCTACTTTAGTAAGAAGAATCAAAATAACATAAGTAAATAACGTAATTAATAGAATAAGAACTGAAAAAAAAAACATTTGAAAATGAGTATATTTACAAATATAAATAATTTAAGTAGAAGCTCATAAAAACTCCATCGAAGTTTTCATGCAGCTTTTTTTAGCAATAAGTCTACTAGAGTAGTTTGTACGCATATCAAAAAAGCTTTTATCTATCTATTATGAAAAATATGTTTTTTATTTTGACTTTATTAAAACTTTTTCGCATTACAAAATTTATAACAGTCTAGTACAGTGCTTCTGAACCTTTTTCTAGTGGCGGAAACCTTTTCCAAAGTTCAACTTTTCCGCGGAACCCCTAATTTTAAATTTACATAAAATGTTTAATTAAATAAATATTCTTTATTAAATTTTGAAAGGCTTCGCGGAACCCTAGGGTTACGAGGAACCACATTTCAGAAGCACTGATCTAGTAGATTAGTTCAGAGAACTTCTTCATGATATTTTCATGATAGAAACCAAAAAGTAGTAATTGGTAGAACATCATTATAGTTTTAACCTATTGTAGTGCCTCAACGAAGGGTTATTGGCCCACTCTTATTTATAATTTTTTCAAATGTTAAGATCATAAATGAAGTTGATGTTAGTAGCAAAATTAATCTCTTTGGAGACAAAAAATATTAGCCATTCTAATTTAATTTAAACAGTGTTTAGATATAATTTATCATTGCCTTAAAGAAAGAAATTTAAATCTAAATTCTAGTAAATGACAGGTTCTAAATATTCAATATATACGTCTACCTCTACTTTTGACTTTGTAATAAACAAGATAAGTTTTTGTTTTAAATCTAAAGTTATGAAAATTAAAAATAAAACCACCATACTAAGTACGTTTAAAAAGTTTTTATAATTCCAAGTTTCATATCTACTGATCTTATAATTCTTAAAAAATATTTTTTCGTATACATTCGTCCTAAGTTTGAATACAACAAGCCAATCTGGTCTCCGTACTTAAATAATATATATTAACCATCTAGAACCTCTTAAAAATAAATACAGAATAGTCTCTAACCGCTGCAATATTTCTCACGTTGAATACTAAGAAAACTGAAAATTTATTCTTTAGAATACAAAAGACTTGGATTTTTCTTAACGCTTTTTTAAACTAATTATCTAACATTAATTTATAATAAGTTTTATAAACTTATATAATAATTAAGAACTAAAAATGAAAAAAATGCATGCAGTCATATATACAATAATGTTTGGCAAATAATTATTTTTTTATCGTTCAGTTTAAATGTGGAGTTAGCTTCCAAACAAAACTATTTTTTGCAAAAAAGCCGAACAACTTTGATTTAAGTTAACTTGATTAAAATTTGCAGGAACGGGTTTAAAATGCACGAAGACTAAATTGTACGAGGTTACTAAATTGCTTGAAGATGATTCTGCACCAAGGGTCAATTTTTCACAAGCTACATTTTTGCACGAGAGTAATAAAATATAGAACAAAAAAAAATGGCAAAAAAAAAGAAACAAAAAAAGTTCGCAACCGAGGGTAAGAGGTAGGGAGGGGTACAGCAATGGCAAAAAAAAATTATTAAAAAATAAATTAAAAACAGAATTAAAAAAAAGTTAACCCGTAAAAAATTGTCTCCGTGCAAAATTTTCTGCTTGTGCAAAAGTGTCTTCGTTCAAAAGTATCTTGCAATTTTGTCCCCTCGTGCAATTTAGACAGCTACCCGAAGTTTAAATTAGTAAAAGTTATCAGTAATTTAAACCATACTTTTATTTATAAATCATTGAAAATATTTAGGATTTTTTCCATAGATACTTATTTGACCTGTATTGTTAATGTGCTTTGGTTTTAAATTTTGTGATTAGTTAAGGTATTTAAACTTTTGATTTTGATGATTTTTGCATTTGCTTGTACTTTAATTCTGATATATAAAATTATGTAAATACATATAAAATTAGTCAAGCGAAACAGACTAGTTAAAGTTTAGTTAATCTTATCATTTGTTGTAAACATACGTGTAAATAAATCCATTAGATTAAAAATAGTGATTTTTTTAAAGCTTTATACAGATGAGAATCTTTTACTGACTCTATAATTTAGTTTTTTTATAAATGTAAAATATTTGATTTTACAGTACAAAAGATGTATCTGAGTTTTAAAATATTTAAATTTGTTAAAAATGTTATTTTATTAAATTACTAGTTTATTTTCATTTGAATATAATAAATAATGTAAAAACTCTACAAATACAGCTCATTTAATATTTGGTTAACAAAATTATGAAGGAGCAATTGTTCAACAATTTTTTTAGTTTTTATTTTACCTCTGGTTTTGATGAAAAATTGTAGATACTAGTATAAAATATTTCTGTGAAAAGTTAAAATATTGTTGAACAACTGCTACCTCTAAAAGTTATAGTAACTTAATATTTTAAATACTTTATTCTATATATAAATAAATATTAAGTATTTTTCCAAGAACATTTTTATTTTGAACAATAATGACAGCCACAAACTCAGTAAATTAAGTACATTCAGGATAACACTTGATTTTTTTTAAATTTATTAAATATTTTAGATAACTTAAGACTCTAATGCCTAGCCAAAGAATTAAAAAACTAATGATAATTTAGTTTTTTATAAAAAACTCTTGATAGTTTTAATTATTGTTAAACTTCTTAACTTAATTTTTAAATATTAAATGAAAATAAAGTCAACTAGAAACAATACTTTGTTATTACTTATTATGTTTTATATAACAAATTTTATTGAAAGACTTATTAAAAAAGTTTGTTTTATTTTTTGTTATCCCTGTGGCTCTCCTATTTTACACTTTGACAAGTTATTACTACATCAGATTAAAAAACATCAAGTTTAGCAGAATTCATATACTTTTTGTTAAGTTTGAAAAAAAAAGTTAATAAGGTATAAACATGTAGAAAGCAGAATACTTTTAAGGATATTATAAATCAGCATAACTCAGGCTAGTTTTAGTTTACAGAGTATTTTTTTAGTCTATCAGAACATTTTCAAAATTCAGAAAGGCAGCCATATTTAAAATCTATGTTGAACTCACTGTTGTTTTTATTGGTGGCCAAATAACCTGTATTTCTTGATTAACTTAAACTAGAAATATTTAAGTAACAGTTTAATACAGAACTTAAGAAATAAATTTAAGCAAAAAAATTTTCCACAATATATTTGTAATGTGTGAATGTAAAATATATAATTCTAAATAGATTACTAACTCTCAGGTTTTACATGCTAGTTTGTCTTAACTAAAATACAATGTAGCTCAGATTAGTTTTTTTTTTTTGAAAAAACCTGACTGAATTAAGTCACTTGATAATTTTTCTTCTTTAGTTATTGAACTATCATTTTTAGGTATTTAGTCTTGACTAAATTTAACTAACATTAAACTTATTTTTATAAATTTTATTTATAAGACATCTTATCAACTCAGACTAGCTTGGTGTTAATCAGGGTACCGGGTCCAAATATCAAAAATTTTATAATTTTTTAAATTTTTTATACATGTTGGCCAATTGACATGGAAACCTAGAATTTAAAAAAATACTTAAAAAACCTGCAAAATCGATTATTTTATAAAAAAAGAAAAAAAGAAGTAAACTCAGGGGATAACCTGTAGTTTTTTAACAATTTTAATATCAGTGTGACTATTTTTCCGAAAGTGTTAAATTTTTATGGAGAAATCTAAAACATAGAAGTTGAAATGAAATTTTTGTTATTAGATTTATTAGATGTTTTATTAATACTTTTATTTACATTTTTCACTGACGAAAGTTTAACTTTAGGAATAAATTAACTCCTAATCAGAAATGTTATACAATATAGAATTAATATATGTTTATGAAAAATTTTTTAAGTAGTATCTAAAATATTATAAAAAATAGGTAACGAATTTTTTCTAGTAATTGTTTTTATGACATATTACAAAATAAAAAACATAAGTATGTATATAAGAGTTCTGTTGATTGTTGTTATAAATAAACTAGTTTTGTTTATTTTTTGAACTATATTAAGTTTTTAAATAAAAAAATTGGTACATATTATGATTTTTAACATACTCGGAACACTCAGAACAAATTGAATTAAAAAAAAAAAACTGAAAATGACTAAGGATAGTTTATTCTTTATTTCTTTCAAAAAATAACAAAACATGTTTTTTTTACATTTTGAATGAGATTTAGTTGATTTATATTTAATATTTTTTATTTTATAACGTAACAAGTCTTGTAGAAAAACCTGATTTTTATTCATTGAAAAAATTAATTTAATTTTTAAGAATTGCAAAAATCAGAATGACTCTATAAATTTTTTTTAATTTCTCTCAGGACTGTATTTTTGATCAAAATAATGTCAACCCTGCACATTGTTAAAAAAATATGTCAATTACTTATTTACATAAATATTTTACAACAATATATGTTTTAAAATATTGTTTAACTTATTAATTTAAAGTAAATTTAAAAGCTATGAATAAATATTTCATTTTATAAGTTGACAATGTGTATAATAATTTAAAGTAGAAGATATTACAGAACTTTAGAAATAAATAAAAACATGAATTTTTCCTCATTATATTTATAATGAATGACTGCAAAATATATAGTTCTAAGTTGTTTACCCAGTCTCAAGTTTTACATGCTAGCTTGTCATCAGCAAAAACTACAATATAGCTCAGATTAGATTTTTTTTTGAAAAAACCTGACTGAAATAGGTAGCTTGATCTTACTTCTTTAGTTATTATACTACTATTTTTTGGTATTTAATCTTGATTAACTTTAACTATTATTTAACTTATTTTTATAAATTTTATTTATAAGACATCTTATAAATTTAGGCTAGATTGATGTTAATCAGGGTACCGGGTCCTAAGACCAAAAATTTTAGGCAATAATTATATTTGTCGTTCAATAGACAACAGTTAGTAATTTACTGATTTATATTTTTAATCTAATTATAAATGATTTTGTGAAAATATATTCTTTGAAGTTGTGCAAATACTCTTTTTATTTATTAAAAAAAACAAAGATACTAGTTTAGTTTAAGTTAAACTAGTTTTTTACTTTACATCTGTTTATTTGTTTTATAGGTGTTAATAATATTAAGAATAAAATATTAAGTCATGGAAAAACAAATTAGTTTGAAGCCAAATATTGTGGGGCAGAAGTCTAAAAACAGTAAAAATGATAAATATAAATGTATTGAAGAAAATAATGTCCTAAAAGAAAAAAAGCAAGAAGAGAACTCTGTTATACTTAAAATTGGTTCAAAAAGTTTTAAAACTAGTGTAAGCTTAGATAAGCTTATTGGTAATTTTGCGTACTTTAAAAAGAAAAGTAATCTTAAATATTTTAATAAAAATATAAATGTTTTTACTCTTGCAAATTTATCTAAAGCTAGTTTGATAACTTTACTTGAACTAGCGGTTGATGGTAAGTTTAAAACTTTAAAACTGTATTTATTAACGTTTTTTTAGATAGAATGCTTTTCATAGTTTCAAATATTTATAAAGGTGTTTTTATTTTTTAAACTATTTTTTTTATAGGTAAAGTGGATATACAAAAACAAGACTTTATTTTACTTTTGGAAGCAGCAAAATATTTAGAATGTGAAGAAGCAAAGAAAATAATAAGTCAGTACATGTATGATAAATTAAATATAAAAAACTATTTTTTCTATTACAAGCTTACAAAACTATATAAGTTAAAAAGTTTAAATAAGTTTCTGTGCAACTTTTTACTGCAACAGTACATCTTAAATGAAGATATTTTAACATTTTACAAACTAAAATATGAGGATATATGTGAAATATTGTCTTGTGAAGAACTGCAAATAAGTTCAGAGTTAGAACTTTTTAATGCAGCAGTCGATTGGATAAATTACAATAAATTTGAACGGATCAATTGCATTAAAACATTTTTGAAGTTAATAAGACTACCTTTGCTGACCACTGAAATATTAACAGACGTCATAAAAAGTAATAATCTTTGCAAAGCCTCTCTTGAGTGTAGAAATGTAGTGGATAACGCCATCAAAAGTAAAGATGATTGTAAAGACAAAGCAGCAAGTTTACAGTTTCAAAACCGATTTTACAATTGTGAATTTGAAACCACAAAAGTAATGTTTATCGGAGGAAGGTTTTCTTACATTGATTTGATAAAAAGGGGTATGGAATACGAGTTTAGAAAATCAAATGCACCGATATATAGTAGCAAAACGAGTAAAATGTTAGTACATAGATATTACTGCAAAACTGCTGTAATTGGTTCAAAGGTATACTGTTTTGGTGGTCAAATCTACAGAGATAAAGATCTCAACTCCGTTGAAGTTTATTGTAGAAGATCGAACACTTGGGCTCCAATTGCTTCGTTGCCAGAAAATTGCACCTATTTTGTTTGTGTTTGTTCTTTTATGAGTCAAATTTACGTTTTTGGAGATTTTCACTTCAATAATTGGGTTTATGATCCAATTAAAGATAGTTGGGACAAAATTTCAAGAATGAATGTTAAAAGATATCGATCTTCTTGTACAGTTTTCCATGGTCAATGCGTCGTCTTGGGAGGTGAAAAGTATTCTGATGAAATCTTTAAAACAGTTGAATCGTATGACCACTACCTCGATAAATGGTCATTTCTACCTTACATGCAAGTTGCTAGATCCAAAGCTGGAGTTGTTACAAAAGGAAACAAATTGTTTGTTATTTGTGGAGAAAATCTCGTATGTGAATTTATAAAATCTTTCGAAGTTTATGATTCGATATCACAAAAATTTACTTTTATTGAAAGTAGTTCTAGTATTTCAAGTTCAAACAGCTTATTTTGCACTCACTCTAACCCTAACAATATTATTGTAATTTATGATAATCACTACTGCTTTTACAATATAAATACAAACACTTGGTCAGATAAATATTGTATAGAATCCGAAAAAAGAATATATGGTTATTCTTGTGTAGAGTTGGGAAAACTGATTAAGTGAAAATTTTTAGTAAATGTTCTCTAAGATTATTTCAAATTAACTACTTTTGGTATATTTTTAAATTTGTGTTACTAAAAAGTTTTATAAACAATTTACTAGCTATCAAATAAAATAAAATTAAATATTTGTTTTTATAAAATTTGAATGACTTTTTAATTCATAAATTTTAGTGATCTACCGAACCCATGGTTCGGATCCAGCCAAATGCTAAATTTCAAAATAAGACTTGGATTTGGCCGAATCCGAACATTAGATCCGGTAGACCACTTTAAACTATTTGAATTGTACTTACTGTTTGTCAAAAGTAAAATGAAATATAAAACTAAATAATGATTTCACGCTTGAGTTAATAAAACAGTGGTTTTCACACTTACAAATGCCTTCTCAACTTTGGTTTAGAGTTTTGCACACAGTATAAAAACTATGATAAATTATTTTTAAGACTATAAAATAAATTAAGTACAAAGTTAAGGCGTTTTGTTAAAAGGTTTTTGGATAACCGCTCTTACTTATTCATCATATTTTTATTCTTTTTATGTTTGCTTATGAACCTATTTCGGTTCAAATAACAATTTGGTATTTCGCTTACGAGTATACAATAAACAAATAGACTTGTAGGTAATTTAGTTTATTTCATTTTAGTAAGGTGTTCTCATGTCACCCCAGTTTAGTGAAATCTTATCTGCATAGATCAGGCCATACAGATTTTTTCTAGACTACTATATTAAGGTTATCTTGAAAACTTCAGACATATATTTTATGGAAAATTTTATGGAGTTTTTAGCAAGGAGGTCTAGTTTACACACACAATGTAATTATTTAAAATATATTTTGTTTGGTTGATATGGCTTTCAGTTTCTATTTAGATGTTGTTGATTATTTATTTAATTGTGTCATAAATGACTTTTGAGAAGGATTAAAAGGATTTATATATTTTACTCTTTTCCTAATTAAAAAATATCATGTTATTGTGTCTTTTCTATAGAGTCTGAAAGATAGAATTAAAAATCTCAGTTATAATATGATTATTTTTTTTGATATTTTTCATGTAAAGTTTAATTATTTATACAAAAAAAATGCAACTTAAATTTATAACATTAAAGTGCATAACATAAAAAGATGCTTGCATACTTTTAGCTATATACTTTTGTGTTATTATCTTATTATTTGTTTAATTGATAATTTTAATTGATGACATATATTTTAGAACTTCAAACATTTTAATATTTTTTTTTAAAAACAATGTTCTAAATAAAGAATCTATTAATAATAAAATCTTAATTAATTTTTAGTAGATTCTTATTTTGTTTGATGTTCTGTTTTTGGATTTAAAGATTGTTACGAAAAAAATCTTAAAATAACTGAAGTTATATCATTCTTTTCAATAATAATATATCATAATATCATACATTTTTTTAACTGCGCATTGATTGAATGAAAATTTCGAATTTAAGTGTTTTGCATTGCCGGAAAATGGAGGATGAGCACACTGGCCAAAACAGTTGTAATTACAATAAGGACATGTTACGTAAATGGAATACTACCTTAGATCATGTTCACGTTTTTGTTTTTGCGAGACAATGCAACAAATATTAAAAAAGAAATATCATTGTCCGTGCACTGAATTATCCATACGCTTCAGCTAGTCATAAAGGACTCATTCTTGAGAACATTGCTTCTTGTTCAAGATGTGGATAGGTACTCAACATATCTTATGCTAAAGATGATGAAAAATCCAAAATAAAGTATTTGGTACTATGTGGTAAACTATAAAAACGATCATAATTTAATTATTACAGCTGAAGAACGTCAACTAGTTAACCACATTATTTTACTAGTCCAGGACAAGATGATAAAGAGTATCTGTGTTATGCAAACAGTTATGTTAACAGAAAGCTTCTTTGTGCACCAGGTCCTAAGACCAAATATTTTGAGTGCTTTTTTTGTCGCACAATAGACTATATATATATAAATACTGCTCGAAATTTTTTTTTGTAACAAAGGAGTATAGTAAAAATAATACATTGCTCTCAAGCGTGATCCTGCAATCAAAATCACTGACAAAGTTTGTAAACTTAAATGAAAACTCAAAAAAAGTATCAAATGTTTGTAAGCCTTTAGATAAAAATATAGGAGAGGTTTTCAAAAAGAAGGTTGTATACCAATAGCAACAGCTTAAACCTTAATGACAACAAATTACTATTAGTCACAACAGCTTTTGATCCACGATATCGACTTTCCTCTTTCCTTTCTTACCTTACAAATAATGTTTTAGAGCAGCTAAAATTAAATGTATAGTTTACATAAGTTTGCATAATTTTGACAAAGTGATGTTAGAATACTTCTGGTTTTTATTGCAACATTAGTAAGTTAAATTACTAAAACGTAGATCTTATTTCCTTAATCATTATAAATTAAAAAGACTAAAAATTATATCCCAATATATTGAGTTTTAAAAAAATACTTAAGTAAACAATATATAAACTAATTCGAGCTAGTTAAAATTTTTGCAATACTTGAAAATAAATATACTAATTCTGTTTCAATCAATATTTTATACTTAAAATATTCATTAAATATCAAATTCATGCAGTTTATGCAACTAAAAACGATAGTAAGACGAAAAAACCAATTTATAAAAGACATTACTATTAAATCTAAACAATTTTAACTTATCAATAAAATTTGCTAATATAAAACTTTATGAACTTTGGTAAATAAGTTACATTAAATTTACGATTTAATTTCTATTTACCAGAGTGTTACTACCAAGTTTGTTTTTAGGATATGTTTGGTAAGAGTAAGCAACAAATAAGTTTGAATAGCACATTTTAAAATTCAGACTTTTTTATACTCTAAATCTATATCTTAATTATTATTTTGTTATATTTTTAACCAGTATACATACCTTTAAATTAGTTTTATAATTAATTTGAAATAAAACACTTTAAATTTTATTTATAAGTGTCTAAACGGACAAAATAGCTTAAATTAAATTAAAAAAGTATAAGAATGTACATACAATATAATAATAAGTTTATACAATAATAAACGTTTACACAAGAGAAAATATTTCAAATTTTTGCATAAAAAAACGATAATAAGACGAGAAAACTATTTTATAAAAACTAAACAAATTAAACTTGCCAATAACATTTGCTATCGCTGTTCATTAAAATAAACCAAGCTGATCAGTTTTATTTATTTCGTTATGAATGTTATATCTTATTTCTTAAGTTGTTATGGTTAAAAAATTACTAAACAGCTTCAATTTAAACTTAAGTATTTATTATAGATTTAAAACTACTATTAAATGATTAAAACTGTGTTTATGTTTCAAACATAATATCATACACCAGTGTCTTTAATTTGTTTATCTTTGATCATTAGTATGCATGAAATTTTATTTAGAGTTCAAGAAGCATAATTAGGAGAACACAAAACTTTTAGGATTCACCAAAACTTTTTGAAAGTTATTTAATCAATACATTATTTTAAAGCAGTAGATTTTAAGATTATAGTTTAATTTAACCCTTTTGTACAATTTCAGTGCATTTTAATCATTTTTCTTTACTCTTACTGTTCTCCTATTTTTAGTTAACATTATATTAGTTATATTTACAAGAACAACTGCATAAAATGGGAGAATGAAAAGTGATGACTTACAATTAAGATTAATTTGTTTAAAAAAGTCCTTCGGTCAAGAAACAATTATGAAAATAAGTAATAAACTGTTATAGAATACTAGGTTAAATTGCTGTTTCATTTAGTTAAAAATTGATTAATGTGAAATCAGTCTTTTTTACGACTTTTTGTACTTGAGTTCTGATAATGTTAATTATATCGATTATGTTTTTGCAAAGCAATAAATACAAAACAGATGAAATATTAAACGGTTGCACAATTGTGCAGAACCTAACTTTAAAACTGTATATCGGTTTGATGTTGAACAAGAAGAAAACTCATTTTTGAAATTTTTTTGTAGGTGTTAATTCTAGTATCTTTTATTTATTAAAGTGACTAATAACCCTATTTTGGTGTAGAAGTGGGTGATTCAGACTGTTAAAAAAAATCGTCTCAGTATGTTTAGCTGAATTTTGCAGAGAAGTTTTTTGTTGGTAAGAAACTGGAATTTTAATTTAAAATGAAAGATTGTGCAAACGTGGTAAGCGTAGGACAGCGAACTTCCAACAATAATAAATATCAAAGGTTATATGAATAGTAAAACTATATTAACATTAAGTTTTGCTTTAGACAAAGTAAACTAAAATTCAATAAACGAACAATTTTGTTAAGATTGATTAAAACAATAAACTGATATATACAGATAAGTTAGATATGATGATAGTAAACCCTTTTTAATACCTTTCACTGAGTGAACCAAAGTTGCATCTAATAAAAGACAGAACCTTGAAAAGAAACTTACCTTAAATATGTTGTACTGAATGACACCTTAAAATTAACTAATGGCACAGATTTCATTGCTTTTACATGGAGAAAAGGTATTACAGAAACCATATTGCAATTTTTAATTACATATATGTTTGAAATCATACACACAGTTGAAACTGCTTTAATACAAAAGTAGTCTGAATTCCATGTGTTACTAAATTACTTATTAAGTTGATTACTAAATAACAATGTGTCTAAAGCTGGGTTTCCCAAAGTGGGCGGTACCGAACCCTCGGGGAAGATTTTAGTTAGTCGGGGGGCTACTATATTAATAAAGTAAGTTTAGATTATCTTGTACTAACATTGTAATCAAATATTAGATGTCAAATTTTTACGAGCGTACAAAATTTTACGAATATACTTTTGCACGAGAGTTCTTTTTGGATGGGTTTAATTCTTCTTTATTAATTCATTTTAATTATATCTGATACCCCTAACTGTCAGTTGGTAATTTATTTAATTACTAGTACCCCAAATTCCGTAATTATTTTATTATCGTGCAAAAATGTAACTCATGCAAAATTATCTTTTTTGAACAGTTCCGAGGTAGTGTATGTTCAAATTAGTTATTATTTTAAGTAGTTGATAGTCACAATATCTAAAGTATTATGTGCGACTTACAGAAGTTACTTAACATTAACTACTAATTGTCCGAAATTCGTTATACAAAAGGTTATTAAAATGTCAAGATTTCAGAGCGGTAACGTGCGGTCCAGTTAAATATCGACCC
Source organism: Thalia democratica (assembly GCF_965202585.1). NCBI lineage: Eukaryota > Metazoa > Chordata > Thaliacea > Salpida > Salpidae > Thalia > Thalia democratica. The sequence goes on from NC_139169.1 coordinate 512,030, forward strand.
GCCAAGTAACTTGAGAACTATTTGAGCAAAACAGGTAAAACTTTTTTTGTAGATAATATTTTTAAAATCTCTATCAATTTGACTTTAGTTCACAATAGCACTTTCTAGATTACAATAGTATGTACTAGATCGTTTTATAACATTATCTTTTACGTTAGTTTTTTAAACAACGTAGCCCGCAAGTACACTTTTGATAAGTCGACACGATAAAGATATGACCAGCTGACAAAAAAGTTGTCGACTATTAACTTAAAGGATTTATTAGTTATAAAATAAATAATATTTGAACAAATTTGTTTACAAAAGGCTTTTTAATAATTAAGTACTTTAAAATACTTTACAGGCTATTAATATAATAGCCGCAAATTATTTTTTTCAAACCCTGTAAATTACTTTGTAGTTTACTATTTAACAAATACCAGTCTAAGTTACATTTCAAACACAACATTTTTGGCTCAAAATTGCGTACTTAAAACTATTAGTAGTTCAAAAAGAGGTAAATTACTATATAAAATCATGTGGGCGATTTTTTCAAATTTCTAAAAAGGGGGCGATATAGTAAATGAGCTTGGGAAGCCCTGGTCTAATGTTTGAATAAAAATTTGTAGTTCATATAAAAATGTATCCGTTATACCACGCAAGGTAGACTTTTTCTTATTCAACCAGTAAAATAGTACTTGTGAAAACAACCCTTCATACATTATGAAAAAGTATATAAGACTATAAATATTAACTTCAGAAACAATATTTTTCTACTTAGACACCGCTGGTTTTATGCTTAGTCCTATTTTTATATCTTGTCCTAGACAAGACTTTGAAACGTATATGTCGTGTGCAACTCGATAACCAAAAGGGTTTTTACGTGCACCAGGTCAGAAAATATTTTGAGTGTGCTTTTCTTGTCGCTCATTATAGTATACTTTGATGGAAAAAAAGCAGGTAGATTTAGTTTAACACCTTTAATTTCACCAGAGTTTTCCTAGAAAACAAAACTAGCTTAAGAAGTACCAAAACTGTTTTTAAACTGATCCTTAGTTAAGCTGGTAACTAAATAAAAAATATCCAGAAACGTAAAACTGCGGCAGATAAAAAACACAAAACAAATTGACGACCATAAAAAAATTACAGCAAGAAGTTATTTGAAAATGAACGTACTAATAAAAAAAAACTAAACAAAAAAGAAAAGTTTACATTTGATATGTGTATACATATTTTAGCTCGACAAAGATAAATTGTTTCGAAAACATTAAAAAAAAATTAAGCGAAACACTTCAGTATAAATCAGAGTATGATTTTTATTTACAAAGCCATTTCAACTAATGTAATCAGTTTTGCTTTATTACGTTTTGTTTTATTTCGATTAGTATTAATATTTTGGCTACCTTTAGCAAAGCTGAAATTATTTTTTCATCATAAAATAATCACTAGACTGCCTTCGACCGCCAAAAACCATCTACGCAATATTCAATGATGTGATTTCTTACTTATTACAATTTGTCAGGTAGAGATAGTTGCGATGAACCGCTGAACAAGTTAAACCAAGTTGGATTTAGTATTGTAGTGTTCTTTGAAGAATTAACGCAACTAGGTCATTCACAGTTAATTACCAAGATAAACCTCACATTGAAACTGACATTGAAATGTGAATGTTTCAGTTGCGATAATTTTACCAACTCACATACAAACACAACCTAATACAGCTTTATTAAACTTAATCAGCTGTTTCTCGCGACTACGTCTGCCTGATAAGTTCTAATAAGTCGAAATCAGTAGTAGATTGTCTATGAAACTGATGTTGATGATCGCGCAGTCTATTAACTACTGCTAAATTTTATAAATAGTATAAAAACAAAAGTTTCAGTAACAACTTTTGTAAATTCAACTAAATTAATTACTCTTTTTTCAATTAAAAGTGAACAATTTGGTTGTTGCTTCTTATATTTATATAATAACAAAATAATAAAAAAATACTTTAACTAAGTGTAAAATGGTCATTAAATTATTTTAAACCTAAAGCTTATATACCTTCAAAATCTATACATTATAGAATTTTCTAGTTTTCCACATATATCGTACTTTATAAAGGTTGAAGTTTAAAAAATTTTTAAGATGTTTGTATAATTGTTTTAATCTTCTATTTGTTTATTGGCACTAAAGTTTCTTTATGGAGTTTTTTTTTCAATTTGTTTATTACGTGTTTATCACTATATTAATGCTTTTTAGAAACAGGAAAATTTACAAGTATATTAATTTAAAGCAACACTTTTAAAAAATATAAGTATCAGTAGCAAAGATCATAAAGAATATGAGATGTTTTAAAGTGTCGCTTTAAAACAATATACTTGTAAATTTCCTGTTTCTAAAAAGCATTAATATATAGATAATCACGTAATAAACAAATCGAAAAAAAAAAACTCCATAAAGAAACTTTAGTGCCAATAAACAAATAGAAGATTAAAACAATTATACAAACATCTTAAAATTTATTAAAACTTCAACTTTTATAAAGTACGATACAAGTGTGGATAATAGTAAATAGTACAATTGTATAGTTTTTGAAGATTTAAGATAAAAGTGCATAACTGTAAGTCAAAGTACTTTAATCATAAGAACAAGTAGTTTGAAACAAAAAGTAAAATTTACAGCAAAATTACATTAAATTTTACTTCCTAAAAACCTTTAGCACATTTTCTCAAATCATGATTTTAAAGTAAATTAAATATAATTTTGCTGCGTATTTGCACTATTTTTTTCAAATTAAGTTCTCAATTATTGGATTTTTTAATATGATTCTTTAAAAAAATTAATTTAAAAACTATATAATGATCATTGAGGCGAATATTACTTATAAAAGAAGTAAAATAATAAATTACTAAATCTTGCTGAAAACCTAATTCAAAATTTACTTGTACTTGCTTTTTCAAATTGAAAGTTTTATAACCGAGTTAAAAAACTTTATACAACACCATTTTATATTTCAACAACTAATTATTACAATAATAATTTTACTAGTTTACAATATAATTAACAAAATTATCTAAAATAGAAGATATTCAATGATAGTGGGATCTAGTAATAATCTTGTTCATAATATTGTAAACTGGTAAAAAAAATCTGTAGTAGTTCATCACAGAAAAATTTGAATTTAAAAAAACACTTGCTAAGTTTAAAACTATTATTTTGAGACTTCGTTTATAGAAAGAGAAAAATAAGTACCAAAATTTTTACTAGCAACCTTTAAAGAATTATTTGTTTAAAAATTATTTTGATTTAAATCATATAGAGCCTTTTGTTTGATGCATAAATATATAGATAAAAAAATAAACTGTATAATAGATTTGTAATAAAACTATAAAAATATTTTTTCTAAGACTAATGAAGTAGTCTTTATTTGATAAGACTTTTTAATTTATCGATATATGAGAATTTTCAGTACGGAAAGTCTTGAAAACAGCATATATATTTTAAAAATAAAAACAGGCTTATAAATTATAAACATTGGTAAAATTACTAGCAAGTACCATTTTTTATGTGACACTTCTAAGTTTAGAGATAATAAAAGCAAAACACCCTTACAAAAATCCAAAAAAAAATGTTCATACCAGTTGTAAAATCTAAGAATCACTAAACTGCACTGTATAACCATCAACAAAGATCTATGTACCAGTATGTGACCTGGTTTCATCCTTATTAAAAATCATCAGGCAGACATAGTCACAATATACCGCTGTTTAAGTCTTACCAAGCGGGTTTAAGTACTGAAGCTGCGTTAGTTTTTCCACTGTACCCATAAAATGATGCTTCAAATCTTATGTATTTAAACCTACTTGGTTATCTTAAAAATCAGCTCACAGCTACTACTTATGCCTAATTAGTTCTAATGTGGACTAAACATAATAAGGTCGTAATATATTGCTTGAATTTTAGTTGATGGTCGCCATATATAGTCTAGTGCTTATTAAATTATAACGAAAAATATCTCAGATTTGCTGAAGGTAGCCAAAATATTTCCACTGGTTGTAAAATTTAAATAAAGGTTTTAACTTTGCTGTATGTAGTTCAATGATTTATTTTAAAAACTATTTTGTCAAATATTTTAAATTGATGTAATGAAGCAAAGCTGATTATAAGTTTTAAACTAATGACCCTGAAATTATTCAGAAACTATGACAAAAGTAAGTTTAAATTGAAAGAATAAAACTTCTTGCTGTAAACAAATTATATTTACTAAGTAAAATCAGCTACAATTCATTTTCAGTGTCATCTCCTAACATGATTCTCTCTCCGTAGTGAAGGGTTCACTTGTCTTCTCAGATCGTTCAGGCTTCATGTTGTCACACATCCATCACCAGCAAGAAAATTTCCGACCTCACAAACATTGTCACTTATTGATGAGTATTCTGAAATTTTATACAATTAGTACTACTATTAAACTCTTTGAATTGAATAATGATTTAATATTATGGCTAAATAATAGTAGCTTACAAGTTTTTACTTAAACATAAATTTTTTATTGAAGAAAGCAGTAAAAGTAAAAAACTAAATTAATTTACTTTTAAAGGTTGAAAACTATGATTTCTTTTAATAACAAAAATCTTTATACACAGAAGAACACAAAACAAGAAAAGAAGTTGATCTTAGATTTATGAAAACTAGCCTGAGAACAAAAAAAAAACAATCTAGCATAAGTGTGTGGCTACCTTGTTATAAACTTTTATAAACGTTTATCTAATAAGCATTAACTTTAAGTTAAATCTACATGTATATAAAATTATTTAGTATAATGAATTTATTCGTTCAAGAATTTATTTTACAAACTAAGTTTCGGTCAAAGACCTCGTCAGTGCTTAAATAAATCTAAAAAAGATATGTGACAGTCATGGAAAATAGCATTTAAACAATTTAATTAAAAAAAAACTTTACTCAAAATTTTTACTTAAAAAACTAAACAAATTAAATTTTAATATTAAGATTGAGTATAATGTGAAGTCTAAATTTTAGTTAAATTTTAAAATCAATATAACAACAATAATAATAATAGCTGTATGTAGCTTTCTTTTTCTTCTAATTAATTTACAAAGTAAACATTGCTTAAGCAAAATTGTAATTAATTAAGAGAGCTTAAAATTGAGTTGAATTTAACGTAGCTTATTTCAATTGTGACGTAACTATTGAAAATTTAAACAATCTTGTGCTTGTAATCGCTATTAAAATTTAAAATCCCGCTCAAATAGTTTATATAAAAACTTATAGTTAAAACAAATTTTTCTCTACTTGCTTTCTTAAAACCAAAACATATAATATTATTTAGTATAAGATAGCTATATAATTACAACAAACATAATAGTTTATGCAATTACTACTTAAATTTTAACTACTATTTCCTTAACAAACTAAAGATTAAGTTAATAAAATAAATTAGGTTGTTTTAGTTGACATCAAACAAAAAACTAATTGCAAAAAATCTCAACAAAATTTATCACTAATAGATTAGCTTTTAAGTGCACGTACTTGTTATTGATATATAAATATGTATATAATTAAAAAGAAAATTGTAGTGCTAGAGTAGGGGTAATGGGCGACGTTTTTGTCTGCAGGCAAGATATGGAAATAATTAGTCCTTGAAGGACAGGAGCATTTTAAAACTTTTTACAAAACTTTAAGAATTTGTAAATTTTAATATTTTTCGCATAATATTGTCACAAAAACTACTCAACTATTTTCAAATTCATTTTGACAAAATGATAATTCTATGTGGCCCTTTGATACTTCTATATCAAGTGTAAGTTTAAGAGCTCCCTAAAAATAGTACTGTAGAACTAGTTTTTGGGCTTCATTTTAAATCAAAAATATATAGTTTAAGGGCATAGGGGGGGGTAAACACCCTTTTTTGGTTTTTGATCTTATTTTATATAGTTTTTACTAAGCTACAAGATGCTTTTTACAGATTTATAAAATTCAAAATAATTTTTGAGATATAGCCGGTCAAAGTCGGAGGCAACAATAGGATCCTTATGGGAGGAGCAAACTAAAACGTCAAATAACTAGAAATCACTAAAAATATATCTCCTCCTACGTTTTTTGAGATAACTACCTCAAATTTTCAGGATATGTTCCTTGCAGTATTTAGAAAATTCTGTCGGAACAGAATTTGAAAAAATTAAAAAATAAAAATTTTATAACAAAAAAACAAAAAAAAAACTGTTTTTTTGTTTATTTTTTATATAAAATTTTTATTTTTATTTTTTATAGTTATATAGTTTTTATAGTTATATAGTTTTTACTAAGCTACAAGATGCTTTTTACAGATTTAAAAAATTCAAAATAGTTTTTGAGATATAGCCGGTCAAAGTCGAAGCCGACAATAGGATCCTTATGGGAGGCGCAAACTAAAACGGCAAAAATAGACTATTTCACTAAAAATCTATCTTCTCCTACGTTTTTTGAGATAACTACCTCAAACTTTCAGGAAATGTTCCTTGATATATTTAGAAAATTCTGTCGGAAGATATTTTTTTAAAAATAAAAAATTTATTCCTGAAAGTTTGAGGTAGTTATCTCAAAAAACGTAGGAGAAGATAGATTTTTAGTGAAATAGTCTATTTTTGCCGTTTTAGTTTGCGCCTCCCATAAGGATCCTATTGTCGGCTTCGACTTTGACCGGCTATATCTCAAAAACTATTTTGAATTTTTTAAATCTGTAAAAAGCATCTTGTAGCTTAGTAAAAACTATATAAAATAAAAGGGTGTTTACCCCCCCCCCCCTATGCCCTTAAGTTTCAAAATTTAGTTCAGTGGGCCAGATTCACATGCTTGCTTGATGTAGTTTTACCTTTTGGGGCCAATTCAACTTAAACTTTGTAAGCATTAAGAGCAATGGGGGGTCCACCTTGATTTTTACAAGTTGACTTTATTTCATAGAGTTTTATCTGAGATATCAGAAATTATTAATATCTTGGAAAAATTCAAAATAATTTGGTGATCAAAGTCGGTGATCTCAATATGTTCCTAATGGTAAGCGCAAATCAAAAACACAAAATAAGATTATTTCATTAAAAATCTATCTTCTTCTTTATACTTTAACAAATTTTATTCAAATTTTAACAGAAAGTCTATAATCATTAAATTTTGAAAAATTTGAATGCACCAATTTTTTAATTTTGAAAAAAAAACACATTTTTTTTATCTAATATTTCTGTCTTTAATATTTTTAAAATTGCAACATTCAAAGTCTTTTAGACTATAAAAGCAATATTTGGTGAAAGTTTGAGGTCTCTATCTCAAAAAATTAAGGAGAAGATAGGTTTTAAGTGATTTTTAAAATTTCTGAGATGATTGACCTAAAAAGAAAAATTTACGTTCCCTACTGGAAATGTTTGAACTGGAAATACTTGTACTGGAAATTTAAAAAAAATTCAATATCTCCAAAGTTAAATAAGATTTTTTAATTCTATAAAAACTGGCTTGTAGTTTGTAGTTAAAGCTTTCATATACAAACCAATGCAAATTTTTGTAAAAAAATGTTGTAACTCCCCTATGCCCTTAAGATGCTAGTCATTTTCACTCAAAAACAGCTGGAATTGATCTGACGGTCGTACATTGCCAAACCCTACTTTAGAGACTTAAAAAGTTTTATTGCTACAACTGTTACTTTTCTTAATGCTTTTGAACATTCTAAACTCATTAATTTTGTTTGCACATAGTCAGGAAGACATTTAAAACAATTTAGGGTCAAAAGTATGTTTGGCTTAATTAAAAATATAGAAAAATATGCTTCAAACAAAGATTATTCAAATTTCAATGTAGTAAACTCACTCTTACAAAAAAAAAGATAAAAAAATCCCTACACTTAATCAATACTTTTGTGGAAATATACTAGCATTATAAGCTTTTAGTTAAATTAAAATGTTCAGCTAATAAGATAATCAAAAATGTTAATAAAATAAAAAAAACATAAAAAAAAAACTGAAATCTAGAGTATCAATTTTTAAATTAATCATTTATTAGTAATAAATTGTAGTTGTACTTGTGTATTCCACAAAAAGGTTTTCAGTATTAGTAAAAAATAGGTTAAGAAATATTTTAAGTGGTCAAAAAAACAATGATCTTTTTGTACTGAATGCAAATAGATATTAGGGGTGAATGTCAGAAATACAAACTAAAGTTGTTTGTTTAAATAAGTAACAAAATTAAGTTAGCACCTATTATCCAAATAAATTACAACAATTATTAAATTTAATTGAGCATGTAGTTTAGGGTAAACTACTATTTTATAACTATAATTCATTTTAAAGATATTTAACTTGGCTAGCAGTTGCTATTAAATGTTTTTAAAAATTTAAATCAAGTTTTGGGATTAGAGATAACAAAGTTGGAGAGTTCAATATGCTGATTATAGAAGGGCCAAGCTTAAAAGACTACCAAGGAAAAAAAAATCATACATTTTTTTAAGAAACTGTTTGTTCTCAGAGTATTTTTAACTTAGTAAAAAACATTCCTACTCAAGGATTTATCATTTTAGTGTAAAAGTAAATCTTTTTCATTAAAATACTTTTAATACTTTTGTTCATTTAAGGGCATAGGAGGGTCCACCTTGATTTTTACAAGTTGATCTTATTTTATAGAGTTTTATCTGAGCTTTCAAACATTTTTAATTGCTTGAAAATTAATTTTTGAGATATGAGAGATCAAAGTCGGTGACCTTCATAGGTTCCTAATGAAATGTGCAAACTGAAAACAGAAAAAAGATCATTTTACTAAAATTTTATTTCATCCTTCATTTTTTAAAAAATCTTCTTCAAATTTTTATTTCATAATATTTTCAAAATTGTAATATTCAAAGTCTTTTCAATTATAAAAGGAACGTTTGCTGAATGTTTAAGCTCTCTAGCTCAAAGAATGAAGGAGAAGATAGATTTTTAAAATTTCCAAAAAAATGGACCTTGAAAAATTTGCTGTTCAAATGTTTGAATCAGAAACTTTTTATAAAAATTACAATGTCTCAAAAATTATATAAGATTTTTTAATCCTATAAAAACTGGCTTGTAGTTTGTACTTAAAGCTTTCATTTAATATCTAATGTTATTTCTAGTAAAAAAAAATGTTGCACCCCCCCTTATGCCCTTAATTTTTGTTTTTAATTCTCTTAAATTGATACAACATTTATAATACATGGGTTTTTTCTTGAAAAACTAGGTTTAAGGGGGGTTAATCACCTTTTCACAACTTGATTTTATTTTAAAAACTCAAAATAATTTTTGAGATACTGCGGTTGGAGACTACAATAGGTTGCTTATGGGAGGCACAAACTAAAACAACAAAAAAAGAATATTTCACTAAAAATCTATCTTTTCCTACGTATTTTAAGATAACTACCTCAAACTTTCAGGAAATGTTTCTAGCAATATTTGAAAATTCTATTAGAAATGAATTTAAAAAAACAAAAATTAACAAAAAAAAACCTTTTTTATGTAGAAAATTTTTGATTTTGATTTTTTAAAAGTTTTTTTCCCACAAAAATTTCAAAATATTGCAAGGAACATTTCTAAGTTTGAAGTAGTTATCTCAAAAAGCGTAGGATTAAAATTGATTTCAGTGATTTCTAGTTATTGCTTTAATTTGCGCCTCCCATAAGGTAAATATTGTTGTCTCCAACTTTGACCTACTATATCTTAAAAATAACTTTGAACTCTTAAAATAAAAAGCAACTTGTAGCTTTGTTAAAACTGTATAAAACAAGACTAAATTGTGAAAAAGGTGATTTGTTGCCTCAATTCCCTTAATTGCTTAAGAAATGATGGAGTTCATAGATTTTAAGATTTATTAGTTTCAAGATAATTAATTTTCTAGGAAAAATTAAAAATTTACTGCAATTTGATCTTATTTTATTTTAAACTAGACACTCCAAATTTTTAGAAGGCATTCCTTACACTGTTTTAAAGAAAAAGTATTTTAATAAAAAAAAATTAGATCCCAAATCTTAAAATATATAAACCTTTTTAGAAAATCTTTTCTCAAATTATAAAATATTCTGCCTGTATTAAAAAAAGAGTATGAGTAAAATTTGAAAATTTTAAGAAGGTTAATTAGAAAATTAAGGAGAAAATATATTTTAAGTAAACAGGTCTATTTTTGTTTTTTTAGTTTGCAGCTTCCATAAGAAACATATTAAACTTATCAACTTGGACTGCTTATGTCTGGTTACTTTGAGTTTTATTAATAGGTTGTACATAATAAATTCAAATCACACTATAATATTACTAGTACATAGATTAACATAAACAACAAAAACATTTTAGGAAGAACAGATACATAACATTTTCAAGACTATAAAGTGCACTTGTTACACTTATTACATTAACAAAACTTAAAGTTTTCTCTAGAAAAATTGAACTTTAAAAAAACAAAAAAAAATTAAAATGTTTTCCTACTTTTTTTTAAATGTTAAAAAATGTTTATATGATTAGTTTAACAATATAACTAACAAACTTTTTTAGGAAGTAGCTCCAAGTGAAAATGACAATGAAAATTTATATTGACTCATCATCTTACACTAGGGTTATACTTGTGCATTTTGAATAATATAACTATAAATCTGTATTATTTTTTATGTATTAATATAAGGTTACATATTAAATTAAATTTATTTAATTTTTACAAATACCAAAAAGTTATTAAAATGTGGTATTTCCAATCACTAACTTTAACAAAAAAATTACTAAACTTAGTATTTATTAGTTGCAGGGTTGCCACTCTCTCTGCCACTGAGTGATTAAAAACTGTCCTGCGTCATGCTGAATTTTTTTCAAATCCTTAAAACTTTTTTCGTTTCAACATTAATGAAAATTGGAACTAATATAACTAAATCTCATTTGCAATCCAGAAAAAAAATCTGTTCTGAGATTTTTTATTTAACCCTAGAACTATCCTGATCTAAAAACTAAAATAAAATAAAAACTGTCTTGAGTTTCAAGAAAAATTGAAATATCCTTAATTATCAAAAGTGCTGTAACCATGTTGGTAGTAAAATTAAAAACAAAAAAACTTAATTTTTTCTATTTATAATAAGTGTTTTATGTTTTAAATAAACTTAGTGCTTTAATTATTTAAATCTTTATAAAAATGTCAAGCTTAAAAGGATAGTATTTTTCTTATCTTCTTACTTTAATTTTGTATTTTTTTTTTTTATAAGTTGTTTATATACTACTAAAATAAAATTCTATCAATTTTGATTCAGACAAAGTTTATAAAAGATAAGATCCTAATATAGCATTAAATTAGCAACACACTTCACAAAAGCAAAGATTTTTAACTAACTATTAATATGATAAATTTCTGAAAAACTTAGCAATTTTAGTCAGACATAAAATTTTTTTTTGCTGATATATTACCATTTTAGGCTTTGAAAATTAAGGGCATAGGGAATTTAAATCAAATTTTTAAAAATTTTATTTATTTTATAGAGTTTTAACTAAGCTACAAGTTGCCTTTTACAGGTTTTAAAAGCTCAAAATTGTTTTGAGATATAACAGGTCAAAGTCAGAGACAACATTAGGTTCCTTATGGGAGGCGCAAACCAAAATTTTCTAAACATTGCAAGGAACATTTCTTGAAAGTTTGAGGTAGTTATCTCAAAAAATCTAGGAGGAGATTGATTTTTAGTGATTTCTAGTTGTTTGTTTTTTAGTTTGCGCCTCCCATAAGGAACCTATTGTAGTCTCTGACTTTGACCAGCAATATCTCAAAAATTATTTTGAGTTTTTAAAACTGTAAAAAACAACTTGTAGCTTACTTAAAACTTAATAAAATAAGACTAAATTGTGAAAAAAGCGACTTAACCCCTTATGCCCTTAAAGAATTTTGTAAATTAGAACTGGAAATTCTGAAACTTTGCCATTTTGACATATAAAAAACTGACAATTGGTCATTTTTGCCCTAAAAAACTGACTTAGCCTGACCTATGGCAACCCTAATATATCTTATAATGAACAGAGCTAAAAATATAATAACTACACAAAATTTGAGTTGTTATATTCTAGGCTTAAGAAAGAAAATTTGAACGCTCACAACTATGGTCAATGGATTGGTGTGAAAAAAGACCTTTTGGTCATTGAGCCTCACACCATACATTTTATAAATTTTTTTGAGCAGTTTTAATTAAAACAAGAAAAAAGAAACTCAAGATCAATGAAATGTCACTATTATTATTAAGTAATAGTTTTTTTTAAAGTATTATTGTTTAAGGGCATAGGGGGGGGGTAAACACCTTTTTTTGGTTTTTGATCTTATTTTATTTAGTTTTTACTAAGCTACAAAATGCTTTTTACAGATTAAAAAAATTCAAAATAATTTTTGTGATATAGCCGGTCAAAGTCAGAGGCAACAACAGGATCCTTATGGGAGGCACAAACTAAAACGGCAAAAATAGACTAACTAATAAAAAACAGTTTTTTTTTGTTTTTTTTGTTATAAAATTTTTATTTTTTAATATTTTAAATTCTGTTCCGACAGAATTTTCTAAATATTGCAAGGAACATTTCCTGAAAATTTGAGGTAGTTATCTCAAAAAACGTAGGAGAAGATAGATTTTTAGTGATTTCTAGTTATTTGCCGTTTTAGTTTGCGCCTCCCATAAGGATCCTATTGTTGCCTCTGACTTTGACCGGCTATATCTCAAAAAATACTTTGAATTTTTTAAATCTGTAAAAAGCATCTTGTAGCTTAGTAAAAACTATATAAAATATGATCAAAAACCAAAAAAGGGTGTTTACTCCCCTATGCCCTTAAATTAACTCAAAACAAAATTATCCATGCTTTGTGCAGAACTTAAAAACTGCCACATTTTTTTACAGTAAAAAAACACCAATCTCAAACTCTACCTTTTGCAAGGATAAATATTTTTTGGGCAAAAACAAAAAAATGTTATATAATGTGTAATATTACCTGCCCCATTGTTATATCATTTTTAACTAACTAATAAAGAAATAAAACACAAAAACTGTGTAAGTTAAATAATACTTATTTTTTAGTTTAAACTATGTTAAAATTGATCATATTTTGCAACTTCAATATAAGCTATTGTTTGATTTTTACACTTGAATCAACTTAAAGAGTATTTTTTGAGATTTAAGGCATAATTTTGGTTAGTTTAATTGGTTTAGTAACAGTGAAAATTATTTTTTCACCAAAAGTTTGCCTCAATGCACAGATTATAAGCATTTTAAGGGCATAAAGGCGGTCTGACATTTTCTTTTACTATTAATAACATTGTATCTTATATGGAAGCTTTAAGTTCAACTACAAGCCAGTTTTTATAGAATTCAAAAACCTTATTCAACTTTTGAGATATTGTAATTTAAAAAAAAATTCCAATACAAACGTATGTACCGTATTTTTTTTGGAGTCAACTTCTTGGAAATTTAAAAAAATACTAAAAATCTATCTTCTCCTTCATTTTTGAGCTAGAGACGTAAAACTTTTGGGATATGTTTATATCATACTTTATAAGACTTTGATTGTTGAAATTTCAAAAATATCAATATATCAAAATTTTAGATTAAAATTACAAAAATAGGTGGTTTTTTTAACTAAAAACTTATTTTTTAAAATTAGAAAACTCCTGCATTCAATCTTTTTAAAATTTAATAACACTCTTTTTGTGAAAATTTGAAGATGATTGCTTAAAAAATGAAGACCATATTGATTTTTAGTAAAATAATCTTTTTTTGCGCCTTTCATTAGGAATCAATTGAGGTCATCGGCTTTGATTGCACATATCTCAAAAATTACTTTGAATTTTTTCAAATGGTTAAAAATGTCTGATAGATCAGATAAAACTCTATAAAATAAGATCAACTTGTATAAATTAAGGTGGACCCCCACTCCCCTGTGCCCTTAGTGTAAAGCTTTATAATTAAGGGCATAAGGAAGTTAAACAGCTTTTTTTTTAATTTGAGCTAATTTTATATAGTTTTTAATAAGCTACAAAATTCTTTTTACAGATTTTAAAATTTCAAAATAATTTTTGAAATATAGTGGTCAAAGTTGGAGGCAACAATAAGAATTTATGGGAGGCGCAAACTAAAATGGCAAATAACTAGAAATCTATATCTATATCAAAGCTACATCTCAAAAATAGTCCATGTTTGCTGTTTTAGTTTGTGCCTCCCATAAGGAACCTATTGTTGTCTCCGACCCGGCTATATTTCAAAAATTATTTTGAACTTTTAAAATCTGTAAAAAGAATTTTATAGCTTATTAAAAACTATAAAAACTAAGATCAAATTTCTAAAAAGTGTTTACTCCCCTATGCCCTTAATTCTTATAAACTTTTCAAATAATTTAAATATAGAAAATTAATTTTTAGAAATTTGTTATTTTGAACTTATTCATGAGTTCTATCATAAAATGAAAATAAAAAGCTTTCTTATTCAAAGATATTTTTTGAAAGTTTGTGTTTCCTAGCCTGCTGAGTGAGTGGGAATCCTGACATCAGGAATAAGCCAATAAGTAAATTTCGCAGTGCTTAATTATAAATTTTCCAATCTACAGTTGAAAATTTGTTTTTATCTAAATGCCATAAAATAGAAATTAATTAAATAAATCAAATTACATTACTTTATAAATTACTAATGTCATTACTAGAATAAACAGTCACTAAGGAAAATTTAAAATTGAAAATTCAAACTAGCCAATGAGAATTAAGCAAGCTTCAGACAAAATTTAAGTAAAATTTATATAAACACTGAACAGGTCCTACAAAAACAGACCAAATTGTCAAACTTAATACTTTAAATAAATAAAAAACATTTCAAATTTTTTGTTACAATTAAACATAAAATAAACAAAAATCAAATTATTTTCCGCTAATTTTTTATAAAATACTAAAGGTCTAAATGGAAACAAAACGTTATGTATAAATGAAAGTATACTCTTAAACAAGTTAAGAGCAACAATTAAACAAATATATATTTATTTGTAAGAAAGTAAAAAAGCATATTAAAAAAAAAAATATTTTATTTTGTTATAGTCTCATTTTTATTTTGTTAATGTCTCAATCAAAAATACATTAACATACCTTATAATAAAGCAAAAAAAAATTGTTCTCAACGGCTATTAAACTAAAAGGTCGGCCGTAACTACAATAGTCACTCCCATTTGCTTATTCAGCATAAAAAAACCTTTTTTGTTATCATTTTTATTTCTAACTAATAAAACTTTATTTTTATAGCTTAAATTTTTATATGCTTGAGTAATTTTGGTTAAGAAATAGGGTATAAATAAATATTAAATAAAATTCTGTAAAAAAAGCTGACTCGGCAAATATTTAAACCAGACCTTTAGGTTTATTTTCCGTTATTGTGTACCAGTATTTTTAAAATCGTACTTTTCCTATAAACTATTTAAAAGCCCTTTAGGTGGGCTCTGTAGAAGGTGTTCAAGTTTGAATAATAACCTTATTTTATATAGATATATAACTTATACTTGAAGGATAAAACATATACGTGTGTATTAGCTAAGTATATTTTAGCTTATAACAAGTTAAAATAAATATAACATGATATTTATTTTTAATTTTAGTAAAATACTATTTGAGTTTTCATTTGAAAATAGACAGTTAATTTAACAAATATAGGTCAAACAAAATAAAACATAAAAAACCTTTTTTTTAGTATAAAGTAATTTTTTAGTGATAAATTAAAATACCCTGGTTGCTTAATATCATAAAAAGCCAATTTAGTTTAATACCTTTAAAAATACCTAAATTCATATACATTTATATTTATTTAGTTTTAAGTATGTATAAAGCATAGTTTTAGAAAAAAATAGAGTAGCTAAACTGATACTATTTTTTAGTTTAATTTTTTAATTAAATTTGAATGATTTTAGAAAGCTATTTTTAAAATGTTAATAACTAACTAAATTTCATCAGTAACTAATACAATGATTAAAATTAAAATCATTAATAGGTTTTTATTTTAAATGATGTATACATTATATGTATATACTCTACAGATTTTTGTACTAAAATACTAAAGTTATTTTTTTGATAATTACACAAAGCTATTAATTTTTAACATAAAAATTGTTTGACTAATTAAATTTTCAATTGAAAAAGTTTAATGTGCTATTTTACAGTTGTTTTAAGCATTTTAAGTAAAATTTTTTGTTCATAAGAATCTATTTATTTGTTATAAGTCTTTCTTTACACTTTTTATTCAATAACTAGTTTTCATTGTTTAAGCATCATAACATTCTATAAAATAATTTTATAAGAAGTGTAGGATATAACTTAAATGATATTCTTTGATGTGGCTTAAACACTAAAGAAATAAAATTCAGGTTTATTTAAAGTTTAAACTAAGGATTGTTTTAAGATAGTATACTTTTTCAGGGTTGCTACTTGACCTGGAAACCGTGAGAAACCTGGAATTTGACAATGTAGGAAAAAAAAAATTTGAAAAATCTGGAATTTGTGAAATAAAAAAAATCTGGAAAAACCTGGAATTTGTGAAAAAAAAAAATCTGGAAAAACCTGGAATTTGTGAAATAAAAAAAAATCTGGAAAAACCTGGAATTTCAAACAAAAATCACTTAAAAACCTTGAATTTTAACAATAACCACATGTTTAGTATAAAATTTCGTTTTAATTAAAAAAATCTATCATATGAATAAAAAATTTTGGTCATCATGAAAAATGTTTTTTATTAAAAAGTAGCTTTACAGTATCTTTTTAATGTTTTTATACTACTTAACACAGTTTCTTACCTTTAACTTAAGACTAAAATATTAATAGACCCAAAAATTTGTAGTTTTAAAAACCTGGAAGAAAGTTGGAAAACCTGGAAAATATTTTGAAAAAAAAATGGCAACCCTGCTTTTTTCATATATTTGATTTATGCTACATGTTATATTCTATTTTTAAGATTTTATTTCTCTAAATGTACCTTTTTAATATCTTTAAATTTATAAAGGTTTAGAGTAAAAAACTAAATATATCTAAATGGTTTTCTTAGATATGATAAACAAAGTGTGCTATACATTTACAGTTGTTCCTAAGCTAGTTGAAAAATTTATTAAGATGGTACATAGTTTTAGATAAAGTCTTCTAAAAAACTCAGAACAGTTGTGTAACAATCTTTTTTTAGCAACTAAAACACTTTTGAAATAAAATGATTGTGAAAAGAAAAAAATTTATGCCATAATTTTTTTTTAATTTTGTGAGAAATTAAATTGATTTAAGTAAAAAACCGAGTATATAATAGCTTACACTAAATTGGTTCTAGTTTAAAAAGAATAATAAATAAAGTTATGGGTAAACGTCGCCAAAGAGGAAGGAATAACAAGGGAAAAGAAGTTTCAAAATACAAACCTATTTTGGTACCTTTTGAATCTAAATTCACACTGAGTGCAATTTCTGCTGACGATGCAGAAAATTACGTAAGTTCTTACTATTTGATTAGTTAATATTAGTTGAAAATTGTCTGTAATTAAAAACATTCAACATTATAAGTTTGTCAAAGCAATTTTTTAATTCAGGTTTTAATGTATTTTATTTTTATTAAAATTATTCAGACAAATAACTTCCAATTCCTTACTAAACTTGATATTTAAAAAGATTTTCTTGAGTTTTACTTTTCTAAAAAGTATTTACTTATATCGGTTAACTTAGCAAAATCTAAGATGTATATAAGCCATTATTCAGTAATCACTAGAAACGTAGTTGCAGCCTAGTGCTTTTTTCAGTAACAAATACCTGGACTAAGACTTTAAAATAGCTAAGCTTAATTAAGTAACAAAATAATATGTTACACTAGCTAGCTGAAAACGGGGTTCAAGCGGCTATTGACTGTAGAAAATAATCTTGCTGAATAGAAAATTAAACTAAGTGTTAAACATAATTTGATAGAAGTTGATTTTTTTGTGTCAAAATTGGTTTTGTTACTTTTCTGTGCTTCAATTATTTAAAAAGTTACGTAAGTTTGAATCTAACCAGAGTGTGTCTTTTAAAGAGTGAACAAAGTCTAAACTTTTATAATTTCCGTCGAAAGTTTGCTTATAGAAAGTTACAGAAAAATACCAAAAATACTTATTTAGAATAACTTTTATTACCATTTTTGTACAAGATAAAAAAAAACTGTTTCAGCGACAGTTTTTTTGAAATAAATACTTTACACTGCTCTCAAAACAACAATGTATTTTCATTAAAAATATTTTCAATTAAGACTAATATATTGTTCTTCTTAAATATTCAAATAATCTCAAACCATTTAAAATGTCACTAAAGCAAAGAAAAAAAATCTAATATAAATAACTGTTAAAACTTTTTTGGTGCTTTTTAGAACTTGCTTCAGGCCTTAATTCTAACATAAATTTCATGATTTTGTGAGTTGTTTTTAAAGTTTAAACTGCAAAAGTTTCCTACATTCAGGTTTACATAACTTTTAATATGCTTAAAGCAAAATAGAACTAAACCAAATTTTAGAAGAAAAAAACCAGCTCTATACTAAATTCTTTTATTCAAACTGATGATTTAGTTTTTTAATTACAAAAATAATAAATGTGTGCTTGCCAACCCTCTATGCTAGCTTTATATTTTTTATGTGAATATTATTAGTAGTAAACATATTATCTATAAGTAAAACTATTTTCCTAACTTAAGTACAATAATTATGGAACAGCATAATCAAAATGATGCAGTAGCAAATGTTGAAGGAATTCCGGAAGAATACCAAGTAGAAAGATTTGAACAATATATGAATAATCTCTTAGAAGAACGACAAAAAATTGAACAAGAACGACAAAGAATTGAACAAGAACGAATTAAAAGAGAAAACGAAGCACGTTTGTTAAGAAAAGTGCAACCAATGATTCAACGTCTACGTGAAATTGCTCAACAAACTCCAAGACAAGTTTTTTATTCAAGTATCAATAATATTTTTGCACGACTGATATTTCGAGGAGAAGAACAAGTTATGGAGGAAGATATACAACGAATGTATCAACTTCTACAAGAAGCTGCTCTACAAATTCCAGAAGAAGTTTTTCCTCTACAAATTCAACCAGAATTTTTTCATGCACCTATCAATGGTCTTGCTCGCGAACGAATTGAAAAGTTTGAGCATTTCTCTGCAGACGAATCGTTGGTAGGTGAACAATGTGTCGTTTGCCTTGAAGACCTGCAAGTTGGTAAGCAGATGGTCCGTCTGGACTGTCATGTCAGCCATCATTTCTGCGAAACTTGTACAGATGCTTGGTTTAAAGACCACAACAAATGTCCTTTGTGCAATCATGTTTTCCACTAAAATACTGCTCAAAAGTAATATAGAACATTTCTAGTTGTGTTTTTTGTTTAATAAGTAATAAACTCCTCAATTATGAATGTTTGTTAAGTAAAAATATATTTAAATTTGAAACACTATTCGCTTTTATTTAGATACATAATAAGTATTTAGCACTTTTTATAAGTTTTCTTGTGACAGTTTAATACGTCTTAATTACTTTTCTACGGAAACTCACAGTCGAACAAAACATAAATTTTCTATATTTATATACCATTTGCCACTTAATATTAATAGATTATTTATTTTGTTTAATATTTTATTACACAAAGCTTTTCAAAACTATACGAGTTTTATTCTCAAGTGATAAGCTTTAAATGAAATTTGAAAAATGTTTTGGTAAGTGAACAGCTTAAAAAATAACTTTAAACTATGACGTATGAATAAATTCAAATAAATACAAAATTTAGAGATTTATCAAGTACCTTTACTGTAGTTTTACTTGCTAAATCTCTATATTTCGTATTTATTTTAAATTTTCACACGTCATAATTTAAAGTTATTTTTGAAGCTGTTCACTTACCGAAATTTTTTTAAATTTCATTTAAAATTTAACATTTGAGAATGAAACTCGTATAGTTTTGAAAAGCTTTGTGTAACAGAATATTGAACAAAATGAATGGTCTATTGATATTAAGTTGCAAATGGTATATAAATACGTTCAAAAACCTTCCTATTATAAATAGTTCTTATAAAATTTTCTATAGTTTTTCACTAAAAACATAAAAAAGTCTAAACTAAAAACGTAAGTAATAAGCTCAATAAACAACCGGTGTAAAGTATTAATTAGTTATATTAAAACACTAATAATGGAAACAAAATGGGTAACCCAATTAAATAAAGACACTTCGTAATCAAATTCTTTTTGTTTGCACACTTCTGATCTGTTTAATGATATAGAGATAGTCTCTAACTTAACGAGATCAAAAACACTATTACAGTAATTGTTTCAAATCTATAAATCTCATATTTCCTAGCTAAATCTCTCTATTATTTATTAAGTTAAGCTGTGTTTTTGGTTGATGTTGTCTTAATTTCAGGATCTTCTATATATTTTAACACGCAAGCAGGTAAATGTTTTTTAGTTGTGGTTAGCCCCTCTAAAAGTTTTTCCGATACATAACTTCTTTCACAGAAGCAATTTAATTTGTATGCTACACAACTTTTGTTTAAATCTGGTATCGGATCATTCAAAACATGCTGTTTTAAAACTGGTTTTGAGAAAAATATAAATTTGACTGAAAGTTTTTTTGGTTAAATATTTAACTTTGTTCTCAAATACTCATGATGTTTCTCCAATATATGGTAGTTTCAAAATTTCTTGGAACTTCTCCGGTCCGTATACCTTAGGTTTTAGATTGGCATGTGATTTTATAACCCTCTTAATAAAATCTGGTTGTTATTCATTTTTCATTTGACTGTCTTTAATTCTCTCCACCTCAGAATGAAGGAGTTCTTTGGTGTAGATCTTGTAGGCTCTACGGTATACTGTTTTTATCAATTTTACTTCTCGCTTCTGTATTAGTTGATTTAATGTTTCTGATCCTTTTTATTACCTTAAAAGAGCCTTTGAAAACAAACTGTGAATTATAAAATAAAACAGGCTCTAATAAAAAATTCAGAAATCTGGATAATTTGAGCTAAGGTGGCTTAATCATTGACAGAATTTACAATTTTGTATTTTTTTATAAATGTTTACTATTTTAAAAATTTAAGAAAGTGTTGAAATATTTATTTTTTAAGGATTATAAAAATTATAAACTCAAACACATATTAAAAGTAATAAGTATAATATAAAAAATCGAGCAGATATAGTTTTTGCAAGATCATCACAAGTTTTCAGATTTAAATTTGCTAGCTTAGTTCTTATTAATCAATTTGAATTTTCAAATTTAAATTTTCTATGGTGACTGTTTATGCCGTTAATAAAGTCAGAAACAAAATGAATTGGTGATTTTCTTTCTTTTATTGATTTATATGTTACAAAATTTTGTTTTAAACAAATACAAACTTCTTATGAAAAAAAATTAAAAAAAAAGCACTGGCTAGTTTTGTTATTTAGATAATTTAGATGACTGTCACACACTCAGGAACTAAAAACTTCATTAAAAAAATCTTTGTAATAGCATATAAACATTAAAATGTCCAAAATTTTGAGTGAAGTCTTATAAAAACTTTTTTATAATTTTCTGAAATATAATTAACTCAAGAAACATATGAGAAAAATTTAAATTTGTAAAAATGATATTAAATCTATTAAATACTCTGCACTCAGACAGACTTTTATCAAAAAAGTGATATATCTATTTCTAACCTTTTGAACTAAACAATTTTTATCCGCTAGATTTCAAAAAATACTATAAAGTTTGTTTAACTACTAAAGTCATTTTTTAGCTTTAAAAAAATGTCAAAATAAGGGTCCCATCGTGGTCAATTTAAGAATACAACATTTGTAATATAAAGCATAAATAATTGCTTACTTTATACAAACATTTGTATTTGGTATTGATGGACTGGCCGCGTGGCCAAATGGATCAATTGGCTACGATCTAGAAAATTGTGGTTTCGACTCCTTTGCGGTCATTTAATAAAAACTTCGTAAAATTGTTAAAAACAACAATATACTTTTCAACTATAAGCATTTATATTAGTTAGCCACAGACTTTTATAAGGATATCAAATTACATTTGTAATATGTTATACAATTGTGATTTAAAACATGTATAACTCGCGTTCATTTAAGCATTCAGGAGACAGCTAAGAGAAGCAAGGATGCGACTGGTTTAATATCATTTCTAACTCGATATCATTTCTAACCCGATCATTTCTAACCCGATCACTTCTAACCTGATCATTTCTAACCCGATCACTTCTAACCCGATCATCTCTAACCCGATCACTTCTAACCCGATCATCTCTAACCCGATCATTTCTAACTCGATCACTTCTAACCCGATCACTTCTAACCCGATCACTTCTAACCCGATCATTTCTAACCCGATCATTTCTATTCATTTAATTTAATTTTTGATATTCATTGCTATTTGAAGTTTGTTATCCTACGCTAGACCCAGGCATCAAAATCTTGGCCAGTTAAACTGAATGCCACTTAACAAAGAGACGCAAATTTGTATATCTTAAAATCAAATTCTATAATTTTATCTAATATTTATACATTAACAGCAACAGAATTTAACACTTTAGTATAATATTACTTATTAATTTATTTATGATTTGAAGGAGAAAGTTTTTAACAAATTTGGTTTTGCCTCCATAATAAGCAAGTTTAAGATCAATTCTTTCATCGATCAGTGAGACCCAATAAAACCAAACACAGTTGCACAATCTTTCAATTTAGAATTACTTTCCGATTTCTTTTTAACAAAAATAAAACATTCTTTTAAAATTTCAGCAACATATATTTAGACGATTTAATAAATTAGTTCAATGATTTTAGTGCAGCAATCAGCAAAATAGTCTGAATTACGAACTTTTTCATTAAAAGAAGGTTCATGGTTACTTTTATAAAATTGTTTTAGAACATACCAGAATGTCAGAATTCAAACAAACTACAAAAGTTCATGAATAAAATTTGTTTTTGTTCAAAAATCAACCGGATATACACATCCTGATTTTAGAGTTAGGTTCTGTACATTTGTGCAACCGTTTTGCGTTTCATTGTTTTTTTATCATTTATTTTTGTCGCTTTGCCAAAGCATAATCGATACAATTAAAATGAACATTATTGGAATAAAGGTATAGACAACTGTAAAAAAAAACTTATTTGCATTGACTAACCACTAAATTTAAAGTCCAAAGCACATTAGGAATACAGGTTAAAAAAATATCTATCGAAAACATTGAAAAACCTTATGATATTTACAGAGGAAAGGCGCTGCTAATAAAACCAAACTATAGAGTTACCCAAATTCTGCATATTATATCAATGGTTTATATTGGTTTATTTTCGTTAGGTTTATAAAATATAATTTTTACTGTTTCTAGTTTAGAAAAAAACTTGGTTTTGTGTTACTTTGTGTCTAGTATCTTGAAATAAAGAGAATGTCAATACCGCTTTTAATATTATATTATAAATTAAAAGTTAATTTTATGTTTTTGACAAGGTTATTTTAAAATTTTAATAGATTTGTGAACTTGATGACAATTGGTTATTTATTAGTAAGGTGTTAAAGTCAACTAAACAACTGTAGTTTTTGTCGTAATTTGTAAACTAAATAGATAAAAAATAACACATAACTTGACACAAACTACAAATAAGATGAATAAAAAGTATTTAGTTTTTAAGAAACTTAAAACATTGTAATCTTTAAATTAAACGTTTTAATACTTAATTTGGAAAATTTAAGATAGAACTCAATCCTAAATGTAAAAGTTTAGAATAAGTCTACAGTTTTCCATTATACATAAGATATACACAAGGATATATAGCATGTAGTCTATGTTTTTACTTAAAAGGTTTAAAATAAATATTTGTGTTTGTATATTTGTAAGTTGTACCTTAATAGAATCTAGATTTTGGATTAAACTTTACTAAACTCAATGAAAAGCTCAAAATAAGCATGGTTTTTTGTAATTAAAATATTCAAGACTTGGTATTTTCTTTAAGATTCTTTATTGGGTAACACAAAAAAATGCCACTCAAAACAAGTTGTTTGTATCATATTACATTTAAGTTGATTTAAAAAAAATTAATATATTTCAATAACTGGTCAAACTTTATTCTATTTAGTTGTATTAATTGATCTAATTAATATTTCAAAGTTATGTCATAACTAATTTTATTTTAGTCAAATTTGTTTAACTTTTTAAACATTAAATATACTAATAACTTTTTTTCATAAAGTAATGTTTACTTCAATAATCATCCCAGGTACACAAACATTTTCGAAAAGCTATAAACAATTTATATAAATTATTACATCATAAAAAATTACAAA
The DNA here is from genome assembly GCF_965202585.1 of Thalia democratica. Taxonomy (NCBI): domain Eukaryota; kingdom Metazoa; phylum Chordata; class Thaliacea; order Salpida; family Salpidae; genus Thalia; species Thalia democratica. The sequence continues at coordinate 536,328 of NC_139169.1, forward strand.
AATATGTTAAGTAAAATCTACCGACACACTGTAGAGTTAAATGTAGAACGTCAAATGTTTTTGTGTCTCACTAACATATTTGCAAGTTAATACATAACAGAATATCATTTACAATCGTTTGATGTTAGAGCGTTATTTTATAGTGTTTTTTTTCAATGAATTAACACTAAAATTGCTTTGTGGGTATGCATTAACTTATATATAAGTTGCATTACTTCCGTAAATAATCTCAAGTTTCTTAATATGGAAGTTATTGAACTAGTTGTTTTATTTAGAGTTCTAATGCCTTTTTAATGCTAAGCACATTTCTTTAAACTAGCGAAAAACAATGTTTTAATTTTGTTTGAATTTAAATTAACAAATAAACTTCAATTATTATTTTTTTTTTCTTTTTAATAAATACAAGTGAGTTATAACATATTAAAAAAATAAAGTTAACAAAAATGTGTTTATAAATGTTTTTATAGAGATGCTCTACTAAAGTTAGATTAAACTATTGAATTAGGAAGCTACAAACAAAGAATATTTATTTGTATGATAAGTATAATTCTATTTAATTTTTAAAGAAGTGTTAACTGGTCTGGTAACTTAAAAATGCTGCATAATTTTAACTAGAATATATCATACTAAGGAAGTAAGCCCAGATTCAAAAACTTTTTCAACGTTGGGTGATAAAGTCAACTTACAAAGGCGATCCTCACTATAAATGATAAAAATTGAAAGAATTAATGAATAATTAATTAGTTATTAAAGAGTGATATCTACTAAAGGAAACCAATTTCTCTCTTTATTTCTGCCAATGGGAGAAGAAATAAAACTGTATCGAAATCTATTAATTAAGATACGAATTAAAAATTTATGCTGCTAACAAACTTGACTTAATAAAAAAAAAATTAAAGAATTAATTTGAAATACTTTATTAAACAGATATTAAGACTTTATAAAAGCACTGTAATTCAATGACAACTATTTGAAACGTTTTATTGTTACAAAAATTTCTTAATCAAATTTATGCCTACAGAGAGGACATGTGTTATGTTCAGCAAACCATCTTTCAATACATTGCTGACAGAAATAATGCTGACCATCGCAAGTGAGACGTCTCATTCTTCTACCAACATCTATGTCTTCCATACAAATACTACATTGATCACCAACATGTGACACATCAGCTGTAAAAAGCTGAAATCTTCTGATCATTCCTGAAGAGAGACCTTGTTGTTGAACTTCATTTTCTTCCTGTTGTAAATAAGGAAAAATATTCCGAAGACGATTAATTGCTTTATTAAACTTTTGACAAAACTTGTCATGAATTGCTTTTAGTTTGACTTCAGCTTGCATAATATTTGTACGTCTTATTTTAATTAACTGGCTTATCAATTTGTTGGAGGACATCCAGTCGATTTGTTTTGTTTGCTGCAAAGTGTGGCTTTAGTAAATCTTCCAGGCGTTCGTAATTTTCATCCTGCTCTGTGTCAATTTTAGACATAAGTTTTGTTAGTTCTTTTTTCTTGTTGTTAAATTTAGTTTTAAACAGATTTTTTTTTTGATCTAAAGTCCGTAGAAACCGGTCAAGATCAGAAATGTTTCTTATAACCTGGATTAACGTTTCCCAGGTTAGAAACGTCCTTTCGAGATTCTGCTCTAAATTGTCCAAACTTAGCTAAAAACTTGTTGTAATTTTTAAGTAAAGAGATATAGAGCATTTCAAATCATACTAAATTAATAAAATTTAGTTCAAACTACTGAAGTTGTATAGATATCAAACTCAATATCAAAAGTTTAAGTTTTTCATTTAATTATCTAATAAATATTTAAGCTCGTTACAGCATGTGAAAAGTTCTTTCAAAACATAAATGTTTTTATTACTTTTTACTAATGAGGTTTATAAACGAAATTACATGCCATTTGCAACTTATTATTAACAGATTAAATAATATTTTTTATAACTTTTTTTACAAAGCTTTTCAAAACTATACTAGTTCCATTTTCAAAATGGTAAATGTTAAATGAAATTTAAAAATAATAATTTAGTTAGTAAAAGGTTTAAAAATTACTTTAAATCATGACGTATGAATAATTAAAATAAACACTAAATTAAGAGATTTATCAAGTTAAACTAAAGTAAAGGTATCTTTGTAAATAATTTTCTTATCTACTTCAATATTGCCACCATGTAAACAAAGCGAACTCTTAGCCTGGAATCAATATTAAATGAGGAAAAGCGACCTTTAATAAACAAACTTTTACTTTAGTTTTACTTGCTAAACTTTTAAACTTTTTCTTTATTAGAATTTATTAATAATTTAGAGTTATTTTTTAAACAGTTTAATAACCAAACAATTTTTTAATTTAAAATTTTCAGGTCCATGAAGGACTTTTTGATTATCGACTTGTACACCACAAATAACTTTTAACATCTTGTTTAGGACTTTTTTAAATATATTTAACACTATTATTTAATCTATATTTTTTAATATGTAGCTAAAACTCTTGAAACTTAAAAAGTGTTTAGTGAACCATATAATAAACTTTATTGTATATTTTGCATAAAATTTTATTTTGTGCAGTTCACGTTTAGTTTTAACTGCTATAAAATTTACAAACTTTAATCTTATTATACTAATTTAAATACTGTGATTATCATATAAAGTGTTGTATTAAATTTAATAGTATAGAAAACACACCACTTTTTTAAGGTATTTTAATCAGAAATATAAAATATTTAAAGCGAAATGGATTACTTTTACTAGCAGTATAAACAAATATTGAAAAAAGAAATCATTTATATCAACTTAAGAACTAAGCTATGCTAAACAGTATGGTAACCTAATTATTATTAGGTATTTTATTTTGCTAATATAATCAAACCTACTTTGGCATATATTTATCTCACCTTTATAAATGTGCGATATACAATTTTTAATTTAACAACATAATAAAACGTGCATAACAAAAATGTAAACAAGTATAAAAATTTAATTACAATATTTATTAAAATAGGATTATACTAAATAACAAATTTTTAATTGTTAAATAATTACTAACCTCACGTTCTTCATTTGGATTCAAAACTGAACCGACTGTATTTGATAATGAACTATCCATTGCTTATTTTTTTTACTTTTATAATATGTGTAAGTAACAATAAGAATGATTTAGATAAATTTTTAAATTAGATTTTGTTAATATAAATTGATTTGCATTTTTTAAATAAAATAATAGAAACGTTTTAATTTCAAAATATTAAAAACAAACTTAATAAAGTGAACTTAGAGCAGCAAATTTAGTTATGTTCACATCTAATATTAGGCGAACAGTTTTTATTTGGAGGTTAAGTGTAAAATAAATTTAGTTAATAGGATAATATGTATATAAGAATATCCATAAAATTCAATAGCTTTAAGATTTGTAGTACTATCAGTTTATTATAAGTAATAGTAATTATACTTCAAATAAGCATAATATATTTGAAAATCTACACTTAGTTAAACTACAACATAACGCATGTTAATTTTAATTTACTCAACGTAATTAAATAATGTTCTTTAGAAAAACATCTTCAGTTTAAATAATATTGTAAGGTTTTAGAGTAATGTACAATCTCAATAAAAACCACAATTAAATTTAAACAAAACTTACAACTAAATTAGAACACAAGAATTAAATCTACCAGTAATTTAATATAACAATATATAATAAACTCAATAATTAACTACTTTGTATTATACTTAATTACAACTAAAATCTCAACACCCTCTGATCGGTCTAAGCCGAAATAAATTTCTTGGAGTGTGGTTGTAGAAAGAGGTGAGAAAACTAAATAATAAATAATATTTTCCAAAAACTAAATATTCCACCCAAACTACCTTTTTGACAGCTAATATTTAAAACTTGTGATAAAACCAGCCCAAAAAAATTAAACTATATGTTTAAATACTCGGAAAAAAACCTTCAAAAATTACATATTAGCAAGATAAGGTTGAAAGTATTTGTTTCAAAAAACAAACATCCCGGTTAGGCTTGAGCTTCCAAGAATAAATTTCAAGTTGTACTGAGCTGACTTCAGAATGGACTTACTAAACTGAAAGTAAACTAAAAACCGAAAATAAATTTTGCAAATTCTCACAGGAGAAAAGCCAGAATGTTAATTATATCTGATTAGTTTCACAAGCAAAGACGAAAACTGTGGTGATTCACTTAATGTGCGATGAATACGTAAGAAATCTAAGATTAAACGTTTCGTATTAGTAACTTTAACGTATACTTCAAACATGTTTACACTACAACATTACTTATGTTAATTGGACTTTTGATAATTATAATCTATAGTTAAGAATAAAACAACTTCATTGTAACACTCAATTGAAATTATAATCGAAATTATAAATAATATAGGACTATATGATACTCACAGATTTTTTATCTAATAATGAACTTAGACAATAATTTTGGTGGTCATATTTTATAATAAAAAGATATCAAACATTAAAAATTAAGAAAATCATACTTAAAAAAAAAAATAGGTCAAAACAATTACACAAAAATTTAATCTATTAGGAATATACTTTAGTAATTTGAAGTTATTTTAAGAATTAACTTTATTAAGAATATACTTAATTAAACTAAAATCTTAATACCTTCTTGTCATTCTAAACCAGAATAAATTTCAAGTTGAACTGAAGTGACTTCAGAATGATGTTACTAACTAAATACAAACTAAAATCAAAAAGATTTTTTTTGTTAATTATCTCAGGAGAAAAGCCAAAATGTCAATTAAACCTGAGTAGATTCATAAGCAAAGACAAAAACGTTGGTGATAAACTTAATGTGTGATAAATAAGTAAGAAATTTGACATTAAACGTTTTTCTTAAAGTGACTTTATACAATTTTAACATATACTTTAAACTTTTTCACACTAAAACATAAATCATGTTAATTTAACAAACTGAAAATAAACTTAACCTATTGTTTATAAAAAAAAACTTTTAGTTTAAATACTTACTATTGTAAGGTTTTAGAGTAGTGTACAACCTCAATTAAATAAAACTTACTTAAATTAAAACTAAACTAAGTTAGAACTTAATTATACTCACAGGTTTTTTATCTTGGAACGGGTATAAATTGCTCAAAGACAAAATTGCACGAAGTTACTAAATTGCACGAGTGTACTAAATTGCACAAAACAAAATTGCACGAGTGCACAAAGTCGTACGGAGCCAAATTTGCACAAAGAAAAATTTGCACAAACTTCTTTGCAAAAATGACTCTTTGTGCATATTTTAAATTATCATTGTACATATATATATTTATACATTTACATACTAATTAAATGAAAAACAATAACTAAGATATAATAAAAAAGTATTTGAAAAGGTATCAAAATAATTCAAAAAGTTTTTAAAGATGTTAAGAACTGTTTTTTAGCAATAAAAAATATAAGAACATTAAAATTAAATTACTCTGACGTATTCTCTATGTTGCAACACAAGTTCAAAATTAAAAAGTTCCTTAAAAAAAAAAACTTAAGTTTATTACTAAAAATAAAGCCTAATGTTTCTAATGTAATGTTCCAACAATCTTTTTTTTTAAATAATATTTAAAGGTAAATAAAAAGACTTAGACATGCTTGCTGAAATTAATTTTTGAATTTTGGAAAGAACAGTTTTACTTATTTAGATTTCAATGTCCAAACTTTTAATTATTAATTAAAAAACATCAAATATATATAATTAAAATTAGTATAAAACATTGAACTATTTTATGCTTCATTTTAAAATTAGAGCCTATAAAACCTAAGAGAACTTAACACGTCAAATTACCTAGTTATAGTAACTTGGGCTGAAACCAAGATATATTTGTATTAACTATACAAGTAAATGAAAGAACATCATATCTTATTTAAAACGCTTTTATCTAATTGAATTTAAGTTTAAACAATAAAGACCAGGAATAAGCAGTAACTAGATTTATATTTTTAAATATTATTTTAACAAAACCTTGTTGTATAATAATCAACATAAATAAAAATATAAATATAATAAAAAACACATAAATATGATTGCTAAATATAATTTTATGATTTGAATAAAACTAATTTATTTTATTTCTTTATAGTTTATAAACTTTTAAACTTGACAATTAAAATCCTGAAATTATATTACTTAAAAATAATTTTTCAAACTTTATTTAGCTTAAGTTATCATTTCACTAAAATTGTTTTATAACTTAAGACTTCCGAATTAAAAAATGTGTATTTATTTCGAGTCATAGAGTTTTAATAAAACTTAGATTCATCTGAAAGTTTTCTAAAACTATGTATTATACATACTTGAAACGAAATATATATGTATTTAAATAAGTTTAGGTATTTTCAAAAGTCCTTAACTAAAGTGGATTGTTATGATATTTAAGCAACCAGACCAAGTCTATTTATAACTCAAAAAATTACTAAATGATAAATAAAGTATTTTTGTACTTAAATACGTTAGACCTATATTTGTTTAAATAACTGTCTATTTTAAAATGAAAACTCAAACAGTCTTTTACTGAAATGAAATATCAAAGATCTCATTATATTTCTCTAAACTTTTTATAAGCTACAGTATATTTAGCTAATTGACAAGTATATGTTTTATCCTTGAAGTATAATTTATACGTATATGAACATACATTATCAAAACAAAAATAAAATAAGAAAAAAATTATAAGACTTTTTTGGGTCTATTATAAGTTTAAATTTCAATTAAAGGTAAGAAACTGTGTTAAATAGTATAAAAACATTGAACAGATACTGTCAATCTACTTTAAATATGTTTTTTAATATCAAAAACATTTGATAATGACAAATATTTATTTAGTTAAATGATAGATTTTTTGAGTTATACGAAAATTTACTACTTAATAAGTAAAATTAGTTTAAAATCCAGGTTTTTTAGTGGTTTTTGATAAAAATTTCAGGTTTTTCAAGGTCTTTTTCAAAATTTCTCAAATTTAAGGTTTTTTTTGCCTAAATTGTCAAACTCAAGGTTTTTCCAGGTTTCCAAGTAAAGAGGCAACCCTTCTTAGAACAAAATTTATTATTTTTAATTAATGTTTGAAACTATGTTAATAGAGTAGTTGTTTAACAACTAATTCAAAAAAAATGTTTACAAAAAAAATTGAATAAATATTTAATATAAATCTATTACCCTATTGTCAATCTAAAGCTAAACAAACTTTTTGGAATTTCGTTGTGAAAATGGCTGAAAAAAAAACAATTTTTCTAAGATTCAATATTCCACCCAAACTACCTACCTGACAGCTAAGTATTAAAACTTGTGATAAAAACAGCTTAAAAAATAGACTATATGCTTAAATGCTACGAAAAAACCCTTCAAACATGACATATTTACAACATAAGGTTGAAAATATTTGTTTTAAAAACAAATATCCTGGTTAGGCCTGAGCTTTCCAGAATAAATTTCAAGCTGAACTGAGGTGACTTCAGAATGATCTTACTAAACTGAATACAAAGTAAAAACCAAAAAAATTTTTTTGAAATTCTCACAGGAGAAAAGCCAGAATGTTAATTAAAGCTGAGTAGTTTCACAATCAAAGACAAAAAACTGTGGTGATATTTGTTTCTTAAACTTCATCATTTAACTAAAATATTACAATTTTTTTTATATTTTGAATGGTATACAATGTTACAAAAGTCCGTTTATTTTAAAAAGTAAATCTAAAGGTCAATCTGATTTGCATAGTTGCTGAGTCAGCAAATTTTTTCAAAGGTTTAGTTGTTGTTTTTTTTATTTATACCCTAATTACTGATCCACCTTACTCAAAAGTATCAAATATTGAGCAAAAAAATGAAATTATAATAGTTAAAATTAAAAATTTCAACAACAATTAATGCAAATTTATTTTGTATATTTGATATTATTTAGAACATTTTTAAATTGAGTACTTTAAAGAATCTTGGTGCATAAAAGAATATGTATCTTAAACTCTTTTGAACTTTTTACATTGAGAACTTTTTAATTAAAATAACTTATCAAATTGGAGTACTAAATTTAGTATATACATAATTTTAGTATGTTTATTTGATCTCCACAAAAATTAAATAACATTTTAGTTAATGCATTTTAATTGAAGTTAAAATTAAAAATCAAACAAGTTGGTTTATATCAATAATTTCAAACTTACATATTTGATGCAACCCTAGCAGTATGTTTTATTTATTATTTAATCAATAGTTTTTTATTTGTTTTATTGATATTTAAAGTTCCTATATATATTTTAATTACACACTACATAATTATGCTCCAACAAACTCAAAAGGTATTTATTTAGCTAAAAGTAGTTTATAAGAAGTATTATATAAATAAGTTATTGTGTTAACTAAATATTATTTAGCATTGTGGGTATTTATTTAAATTGTAAATGTGGCAACCATCCAATTTTTTATCATTAATCTAGCTGAGTGATTGAAGCTGTAGTTATAGTTAATAAGTTATAATTTTTATGTAAGGTATCTGTTTTATGATACAATTATTCACTTGTATATCACTTTTTGTAATTTTGGTTTTTTTTTTAATTTCTGGTCATGTAAATGCTCTTGTACATTTTCAGCTTGATTTGTAATATTAAATTATTATGATTTAATAACAGACTTTAAAACTTTCTGTTTATCTCACAACCAGCAAGGTAACAAGCGTCGCAAATTAAATATATAACTATCAAAAATCCCCGACAGTAGGAATTTTTTAATCTCAAATGTAAACAGACTTATAAAAATATTTATACATAACAGTTAGTTTATATTCTTAAGATAGGTTTTTTCATACTGAGGATATATTAATTTAAACTAAAATCTTTTTAGTTTCATTATTTAAATCTTTGATTTATTTTGTACCCTCAAATTAAAACTATATAGATATTTCTTTAGAACAATTCAGCCTATAGTTTACAAACTTCATTTGTGGACAATGCATTCACAAACCAAAACTTATTTTTACAAACTGTTAATATAAAACTAAAGTATATCTCTAAAAATGGTGTTTCCAACTTTTATTGATTAATAAAGATATTAAAACATTTAAGTCTAATGTACCTTGAAGAACTTATGTATTTAACTTTATAAAAAATTTGTACAAAAATTAGTTAATAAATGATAATGTTGAATAAAATATTAAGTTACAAATAAAAATTATTTATATTTAATAGTTTTTTTACTCTGTTTTATTTTTCAAACTTCAACCTAAAAATAATTTGAGAAGAACTCTATTTTTTGTTTTTGAAAAAAAAAAAATTAAGGTAGTATGTAAAAATATTATTAAACCTGTTTTAGTTTTACAATCAAGGTGTTAAAATTGTTTTAGTACATTGTAAATTGAAACTTAAGTAATTTAACACTATAGTGAGTTTGTAATAACAAAAGTAATAAAGAATAACTTATGTAATTTTATTCAATGTAAAGTATAAGAGAAGAAAATAAGCTATATTTTGTTACTTTAGCTTTCTAGTTACTATAGCAATTAAACAGCTGTAATTAGTGGTTTTCAAATTTTACCATGCCTGCTCACAACTATAATTTAAAGTTAGGTGATTTTTTTTCCTGGATACCTGGTAAAACCATGATTTGAAATCAGAATAAGAGTAACGGCTTTTGAAATATTTTGATTTAGGACAAAATAAAGTTTTCAAAAATATATTAACACTTTTAAATAAGTTTTTTGTTATATATTGACTTTTAAAAAATCTAAATATTGAGTTAAATTTAAACAAACAGAACTAATAAAACTAATTTTAATATTTGATTTAAAAATTTTGATCTGCTACTTAAATGAGTTTTTATACTTTTTCCAAATAAAAACTTCCAATGACAAAAAAAAACCCAAGCCACAATGTCAGGAAAGTCAGGAAAAACTACGACAGTCAGGAAATTTTTAAAGTTTTTCAAAAACATAAGATTGTGTCAGTTCAAATTTACGAAATTCCTTATTTTACAATGCCTTCAAATGGTAAAATTAATACAAAATGTTTCTTAATTTACTGAAAAATAACCTATTTGAATAAACAGTTTTTGTATGCTTATAAGTATTGGTGAGCTGTAGCAAGGACACCTCAATTGTGAAACTGTGATATACTAAAAAGTTTTAATTTTTAATCAGATTTCTATATAAACAAGCACTTAGTATAGTATTTATGGTAACAAGTTTATCTGTATACTTCACCTCTAAATCATTTTTTCACAATTGTTTACCTGTAAACCTGGAACTTGACAAGTTAAAAGAAAAACCTGAAAAGGCCTGGAATTTGAAAAACTTTGAAAAATAAACTCGAATTTTGAACATAAAACCTGGAATTTTTTAAGTTTGAAATTTTGTTAGTTTTTCAAAAATAGATAAAATCAAAATACTTATAGTTTTTTTGACTTTAAATAAAAGCTGTAGCTGAAAAAGCAATTTTTCATGGGATAAAAACAATAAAGTATCTTCCAAAGTATGATAAGCCTTCTCGAGAAATATATAACAGTATTAAAAGAGCAGTAGGTGACGTATTGATGGTTGCAAAACTGAGTTTTTATTTGTTGTATCTGTAAAATAATAGAAACTTTTCTTGCCCGTTTTCAAGGCGAAAAATTCCCACGTTAATTTTTGCTTGGATTTATCCAAAATATGTTTAAAAAATTGTTGAACACCTTTTTTAAACATTGTGATGTGAATTCTGAAACATCACTATTTCAGATTTTAAGGACAAAAGTATCATTTAAAACAGTTGAAGTTGGTTGTGCTTTAGCAGTTGATGAGCTTCAAGGTGGGTATCGAGAGATCGAGATTGGAGTTATCAAAAACTTAAGAATAGAATTCTAACTCCAAGAACAATAAACTTCATCAAAAAGTTATGCCTTGACCTAAATAAAGTGTTAAAGATTTGAAAATAATAAGTTATAACAAACTTTAGTTCTGCATACTTGTTTAATTTAACTTAAGTTCAAGCACTTACTCCTAGCTAGGACTTACTTCTTGTTAAAAATTATAATGTTTTAACTAACTACTTCAACCTTTTTTAAAACATCAAAAAATCATTTCATAAAGTAGTTTAACAAGAGTTAATAAAAAATAACACGTTCAATCTAAGAAAACATTTAAGTAAATTATTAGCTAATTATTTTTAACCAACCTAACATCTTTTGAAAAACAATCTTAAAAGAATTTAGTGTAAGTTTCAACATATCAAATAAAATTTGTACATTTGTAGAACATCAAGGTTTTGTAAGGATTAAGGCCGTCTTGGGTTTTTCTAAAGTTTTATGTAAATCTCGTGCTAGTTATTAAATATTTTTTTAAATAAACCTTTAGCTAGAGAAATTTCTAATGTGAAAATATTTTTTAAGTTGTCTATAATTTTATATTTATTTAATTCTTTTGAATATCTTGAAGTATTTGTTCTTAATTAACTGTAAATTTCTCAGTTTTTGAACTTATCTTTAATATTTTTCTTTTTTTTTTAAGTCAGGATAGTCTCAACCTAATTTAATAAAACAGTTGCTTTTTTTTTTACTCAGATTAATATTTATACTCTTAAAAGTAGTTACTCTGTTAATAATCAGTTAATATCCAGTTTTAAATTTTAGTATGAATCAGGGTTACAACACACTCAAACTAGTAAAACTTTCCTTAAAAATACAATTTGACTAAGGATGTCTTTTTTTACTTTGTAAAACTTAAGCTAGTTTTGATATTTTTCTTAATTCTCCGAATACTTTAATGATTAAAATTTTTTTTTTAAGTTTTTTTCAATATTAAATTTAACTTTTATATTGAAATAATGATAATTTAAGATATTAATTTTAAGTTTTTACTTTTATCAGAAGATTTATAATACAAAAACTCAAAATATTAATTGGTAACTGTTTATATTTTGCAAAAATTCTTAAAGTTGGCTTAAAAATAGTTTTTTGTTCTGTTCTATAATAACATGTAAATTAAAAAATAACAAGTAAAATTTCTTCATTCTGTGAAATATGATATTATTTTTTAGTGTTTTAGTTAAAGCTTGTTCTAAAATACTGAAAATTAATTTTTTGTTTCAAATGTTGTCAAAAGTTTTATAGTTCTTCAAATTTTTAATAACCTAAACACTTGAAAGAAAAACTGTTAGCTTTTATTCATTTTAAGAGTTTGTGTGAATTTTTATTTTGTAATTTGAATAATGTAAGTTAGTTTGAAGTTTTTTGTAATTTAAACTAAAACTTAGACTGTTAAGGGTTTTTTAGTAAACAGGTTAAGTTAAGTATTTTTAATTTAAATTTTGAGGCAGTTTTTTGAATTTAAAACAAAATTTGCCTTGAAAATAATTTTTTGTTATAAAAAACTTAGGATAGTTTAAGTTTTTTGAAAATCTCAGTACTTTTTTTCAAAGTTTAAATGATACTTATTTTAATATTTTGTTTGTTTTTAACCAGTTTTTTTAAAAAGCTTGATGTTTATTGACTTTGATTTTTTGTTTAGTATTGAAGGAACTCACTTTTGACTCAAAGAAGTGGTAACAGTATATATTTAGTTATACTATTAACTTATGTACTTAAAATAAAGTAATTTGAGTAGTTTAGAAAAAAAATCTTAGAATATTTTTTTTGCTTGAAATAACTTAGTTTTCAACTTTTAATTGTTATAAAAAGAAGAAGTGATAATATTTTTCAACTCTGAACTTAAAGGAGTACAAAATTTAGTACATGTATGAAAAATTTACAACTTAAAGTAATATTTTACACAGAAAAACAACATACATACTTTTAAAACTTAACTAGACTTGGTTTGTTCTTTCTTTTTTGTTCAACATCTATGTAAATAACAGAAAATATTAATAAAATAATGTTCAAGTTAGTTTATGTATGTATTTAGTTCTTAGTGAAACATTTGAGAGTACTAGGTATTTATCAAGATGAACGGAAGTGTGTTTATTTAAAATTGTAAAAGGAAGTCCATATTAATGCTGTAGAAATAAAAGTGTATAAGAAAGAGGACTGCATGATAAAGTTGTTATAAATTTAAGCTTAAGTTGATAAAAGGCTTTCAGTTGTTATAGTTGTTGTATTTGATCAGTATATATGATCGATATATTAGTTGATATTAGTTTGATCTTTCAGTTGATAATAGTTTGATAAGTTCATATTAATTTGATATAGTTGATGTAAATGATCAGTATATCGGATCAATATATCAGTTGATATATTTGATCTTTCAGTTGATAATAGTTTGATTACATGTTAAATAAGTTTAGTTGATTGTTTCAAATCGTAAGAACGTTATTTAAAATCAATTAAAAGTGTTTTCGTATTCCTGCCACTAGAGGCTCTCTTAAATTAGATCTTTGGGTGCACATAATTTGTATAATATTGTCAACAGCAAGCTAGATAGATATAAAAATGTCAATTTTTGAAAACACAACTGGCAACATTGAAGCCTCGAGCGAATCTAGTGTTGAAAAAATAAAAACCACGAACTCTGAGAACCATAAATTTTGTGAAAAGTTTCTCAGGAACTTCGATGTAAACAAAAATTCCGAAGACGAAAATGTTGTGAAATGTTTCAAAAGAAATACAGTTGCGTGTTTTGGTGAAACGGCATTAAAAAGTTTCTCTGATTTTTTTCGTACAGGTAAAGAGTTTTTTATTACTCTCTGTTAATTATATGATGATTTTATGTAGAAACCGAAAATATACTTTTTTATAGTTAGCATCTCTATCTAGTTTTATTAATTTCTTTTTTTTTATATTAAACGAATAATATTTGAATTAAATAAACTTTTGTAGGTAATGCGAAGTTGTCCAACGAAAATTTCTTCAAACTCTACAAAGTCGCAAAACTACTTAATTTCGCCAACGCCAGACAACATTTGCTCGACTCGTTCAAAATCGACCTGAACATTGATAATGTTTGTTTCTACCATCAATTTTCCAACATTGCATACAACAATTAAATTCAAAAGTGTACTTTCGACTTCATAACAAGGTGGTTCTGCTATTTGGCCGAAAACAAAATCCTGGACGGTTTGAGCTTTGATCTCCTTGTGAGGATCTTGTCCAGTTCACATTTGAATATCACCTCGGAGCTTGAGGTAGCAAAAGCTGTGAACAATTGGATTGAACAAGATCAAGAAGCAAGCTTACAATAGTTTTGGTGAAAACAATTCGTCTACCTCTGCTCTCAACTGCTGCCTTAAACACATTGTTAGATGCTGAAACATTTTCAAAATGTGCTGAGAGTAAGGGGGTTATATTCAAAGCTATCAGCGATAAAACTCTTCAGAACTTTGACCCGAGCTTTGTGGACTGTCGAGTGAGACATTGCGCTCAGGATAGTTTTGAGGTGGCACTTTGCGGCAACACGTCTGTTGCACACAGTACACATACCTATCACATTACTAATGAAAACACTCGTCGTACCTATCGCGTGTTCGAGTTGGAAAATGAGAACTACTCGTCCTTCACTGAGATCGCCTGTAGAGATGAAAATATCGACGTGTCCTCCGTTGAGTTCGTAAACGGGATCATATACTTCTTGGGTAACGATCGCTTTCTTGATAGTTTGTGGGTGCGGTCTTACTCAGTTTTGACTGGATCCTGGGAGCATTTAAGGTTTTCCGATTCTTTGATAAACTGTAATAAGTTTTCAACTTGCAATTTGGCGGGAAAGATTTACATTTTAGGGGGAAAATTCCGTAAAGCGTCAAGAACCGTCAGGAGCCGTCATCAACGTGACCTATCAGGAACCAACTTTGTTCTTTTTGATCCCAGCACTAAAAGTTTCTGGAAGCTGGAAGACACCAAACACTACAGGAAAGTAGCATTGTCAACCGTATTCAACGGGAGAATTGTCACTTCAGGAGGTCGAATTCGTCCGACATCCGTTGAAGCGTACGATCACTGCGCAGGTGAGTGGTCAAATGACATGCCTGACATGATTGAGCGAAAAATTTCTCACGCCTTGGTGAGCATCGGAAGCAAAATGTACGTGATCAGTGGAGCAGAAAGTTGCGAGGTTTTCGATCTCTTCAGCGGGAAGTTTGCTCTTCTTCAAGCACCGTGGGTTAAGAAGAATTTTTTCATCTATCAGTGCGTAGTGATTGGCAGCAAAATAATAGCGGTTCTAAACATTTTTGATTATGTTGTTTTCGATTCAGAGGAATTAAAATGGGAGAAGGAAGTTAGTTTCAGGCAATACGAGCTGGATTGTAATTATCACTGCGTTAATTATCCAAAATTTAATGTTATTCTTTGATTGTTTTTCTTTGAGGTTTGATTTTTTACCGTGTTGAATAAACTTACTATTGAAATGAGAAGAGGCCCAAATATTCATTTGCACTTCAGTGTTTCTTAAGATATTTAAATCCTTGAAACTTCACTATTTTTTTAAATTTAAATAGTATTTTTCTATTGTTTCTACATCTCAACCAAAGATTATATAGGCAAAACTTTTGAGACAAAGAATAATTGGTAAAGGTGAAATATTTATCAGCAATTTTCCTTGAACACTAAACTATAACTTTTACCTTGTTGATGAAGTAAAATATTTTTTTCTACTACTTATACAAAGAAAAAAAAAAGTATTCAATTAATAGTTTTAAAACAATGTTATACTTAGATTGATTTATCTTCCACAACAAGCTCGTCTATTTTTTGTGCTGACTCAGCAAATATGGCCTTGACTGACCTTCAGTTATAAACAACTTCGTGGCATCTATTTCCACAAAAGATGTATTAGTTTTAATTTACGTTTCGTTTGAATGATGGGGCACCGAGGCTGTGTTTGGAAACGTGGAATTTGACAATTCAGGCTGAGAAACCCGGAAAAACCTGGAACAAGAGAAGTTTACAAAAATCTGTTATTTCAAACAGCTTTTAAATTTCAATATTATTTATAAAACAGTTGTTAGTATTTTATATTTTAGATACTTCTTAGATATAGACTAATTGTATTAACTTTATAATTTTAAAACTCTGCATTCGAGAAATTTACGTGTTAAACTTATTTAGTATTTGCTATCGCAATATTTTACCTTTTTTCAAGATTTTGAAAATTTTAAGTGCATTTTGTTAAGCTTTAAAGTTAGAAGTGTTTTTTTAAACAATTTCTTATTTAAACTTAACAAAGAAGCAGAATTTGTTTAAATATAGCAGTTTTTAATTTAATATATATATATAGAATCAAGTTATTTTACTTGATAAGTTAAACCTTTCTCACTGAGCCCATCTAAAGGGCTTTATTATTAAAACGGTTTATTTAAGATGTAAAACTTCTTTTCTTAGAGTTTTACATCTTTAAATAAACCTTTATAAATATATATATAACTATATTTATATATATATATAAATATACATATTGAAAAAGTACGATTTTAATAATGTTGGTATATATATTTCATAAGAGTAGACGCCTTAATCATCATTCAGTTTGATTAAAATAAAAAGCACTATACTAAATATAGATGCAAAAGTTATACAAAAAACAAAAAAACAGTATGACGTATTATTGAGAAGTGATAACTACCGTAACTGAACTTAACTTTATTAAATAAATATATAAAAATAGTACTGTAAAAGTTATGCTTTTAATAAGAAGAAAAAAATAATAATATTATTAACAACAACAGATTTCCTTCTATTTTAAAATATACTTTTTTTCTATTTTGCATAATTTTCAAAGTTTAAAACTGTAATAAAAAACACTTTATGCAAAAATAAAAAACGAAAACTTTTTCTTTGATCTTCTCAAAGATAAAGATTTTTTAACATAAGTTTGCTTCAAACAGTTATCTAAGCTTACTATTTAAATGCTTAACTTTTTGCTGAAGTATCTACATCTATAACTTTTTTTACATTGGCATGCTAAAAAACATTTTGTAAGTATTCTGAACTTAATTCGAAGTTGTAATATTATTAAATAACCTATAAAATAACCAGATAGAAAATTTTGCAATGTAGAATAAAACACTGTTATTGTAACCAAACAAATTAACTTTGAACAAAGAAACCAAAAATATAAATAAAAAAAAAATTGGGTGTTAAATGACAAATACTATAATTTCCTTAAACAAAGGTTTAAGAAGAGTAACAATGATCTATAATGACCTTGAGAAAAACTATTTAATAGATAATTTTTAAGTTCATCCTGGATCTTTCTAAAATGGATTTTATTTTTAAAACATATTGATAGATTAATCCATAACTTACTTCCTTGGTAGGATAGCGATTTATGACCTTTTTTGCTGCTGAATCTAGGTAGGAAAACATTTGATTCTGAAAACCTCGTATAATAGTTATTGACATTTTTCATACCTATATAGTAATTATTTAACTTATCTGGTAACGAATTGTTGTTAAACTGAAACATAAATAGACTTAATTCATATAGATACAGACTTTAAGCATCTAATACTTTTTCTGTTTTTTTAATTCTATTACACTATCATCATATTTCTTATAATGTATGCATCTAAGTACTCTGTTTATGAGAACAATAATACTTTTTTTATTTGCTCTTTCCAGCACAACAAGCCATATCTAAAATTGCTCATAAGCAAAGAACTAAAAATCAAGTATAATGCTTTTTTATTTAAGAAGTGTCTGGTTTTGTATATTATATAATCTTTTATATATTTTTTTTTAGTTTGTATGTGTTCTAACCATTTTAAATTTCTGTCTATATTTATTCCAAAATATTTATAGCTGTTTGTGTTTCGTATATCTGTTTTACGTATTTTTACATTAAGATCTATGTTTTTCCAAAAACTATTTTTTTATTGGTGTACAATCATGCATCTAGTTTTATTTAGGTAAATTTTAAGTTTGTTTCCCATAAGCCAATCTGATACCTTTTTAGTCTATTTAAAATTTTTGCTGTCATTTAGGTATGTGTCTTTTGTGAATGTTTTGTATAATATTGTATCATCTGCATAGTTGAGGACGTTGAGACTAGTTTTATTCTGTAAGTCATTTATATGTATTATAAATAACTAATTTCCAAATATTAAGCTTTGTGTTACCCCAACTTCACACTTTTCACAGGTTGACTCATATCCTCAAAAGCTAACAAACTGTTTCCTTCCATCTAGATGTGAACTGATCAGTAGATCATATTTCCTCACACACCATAACGTTCAAATTTCCTTAGTGAGCTATCTACACTATCTTATGCTTTACTTAAATCTAAAATAACTGCACATGTGTTTTCTTTATCAAAATTCGGCAGAACCCCGTTTAACAAATTCAGACAAAGCTAAAGTGGTGGATGATGCTGTCGAAAGCCAAACTGAGAACTATTTAAAACTTTATTTTCAGAATAAACACTATACAGGCGATTATAGATTACTTTTTTAATTATTTTATTTTAGATTAGATAGAATTGAAATGGGTCTATAACATTCTGGTAATGTTTTTAATCCTGATATAAAAAATGGTATCACTTTTGCAAACTTTATGCTACGTAGATAAACACCTTTGTAAAATGCTGGGTTAATTAATTGCTCAGTGTTGAGGATATAAGATTGTTTACTTTCTCTTTACAGGTATACTAACCTCACCACTTGCTTTATTTGGATATAAACTGATAACATTGAATACTTCAGTTTCTTTAACAACAAACCAAACAAAAACTACTACTAACGTTTCTGGGATTGTCAGTAAAACCTACTTGGTTACCTTTTTTGCTGATGTTTGCTTTACGATGTTAGAAAACAGAATGTTAAGTTTAATCTATCTGTTTTATATAAGGTTTTTGATTCACACTTAGTCTACGTGAAAAATAGCTGTCTTTCTTCTGTCTACTAGTGATGTTATTTATTACATTTTCAAATTTTGATGTATATTTGTAAGAATGTTTTTTCTTTTTTTTTAGAAATTATTGTTGATTTTGTAAGTTTATTACGTAAACAAACATTTTCTTAACTTAATTACATAAAAAATGAAACAAGAAATGGAAGCAGTCGGTAATATTGAACGAGATCCCAATGAAGTAGTTGGAAATTTTGAACGAGGTTCCACTGATGTAGTTGGTAATTTTGAACGAGGTCCCAATGATGTAGTCGGTGATTTTGAACGAGATCCCGTAGGACAACAAGTTGAAGCTATAAGATTTGATAATGAAGACCAAATTCGTAATGTAGTGAAACAACTTCTACGTATTCTTCAATTTATACAACGTTCTCCACAAAATTTAGGGGTTGATGCACGTGTTAATGCTCTTTTTAAACGGGTGAGACTTGGAGGAGAAGAACAAATGCTGGAAGTAATGCAACATGTGCTTAAATTTTTACTAGATTCTCCACAAAGTTTAGGGGTTGATGCACGTATTGATGCTCTTTTAGAAAAGATTAGATTAGGAGGAGTAGAACAAATGTATTATATGCTGGAAGATTTGGATTGCATCAACTTCTTGGTGGAATCGCTCAACGACTTCCAGGGTATATTTATAGTAAGCGTATCAATGGTCTTTCTCTTCCAAGAATTGCAAAGTTTGAGCATTTTTTTGTAGACGAATCGTTGGTAGGTGAACAATGTGTTGTTTGTCTTGAAGACCTGGAAGTTGGTACGCAGATGGTCCGTCTGGACTGTCATGTCAGCCATCATTTCTGCGAAACTTGTACAGATGCTTGGTTTAAAGACCACAACAAATGTCCTACGTGCAATTATGATTTTAATTAAAATACTTGTTTAAAGTAATAAAGAATAGTGTTTTCGTGTAGTGTATAATAAACTACAATGTTATGAACATTCTTTGTTTGTTTTTTATGTAAAAACTGTTATTTTTTCTTTGATACCTAAAATCGGATAAAAAATTTTTAAAAAATCAAAGGTCAAGCAAACATATTTAATACTAATTTATTTATGAACACTACGTTTTAGGTAATAAAAGTTGTTTTTGTTTTAAAAATGATTGTTTTTATGAAAAAAAGTAATGTTTACTATTGAGAAATAAATTCAAAAATGAAGCTATTTTATGTTTTATTAGCTGTATAGTTTATCATATACTTAGCAGATAGGTTAAAAATGTTTTTATTTAATTCTGCTCATACTTGATAAAATAAAAGTGTGTAATAGCTGCTCAAAAATATTAGTAAAATATAAATTTCAATTAAACTTTTGGTTTTAAACTGTCACTTAAATGGGTTCTATTTAAATTCCTGAAATAATGAGTTCAGAATTTCGAATAAAACTTTTTAACTCAACATGTCTTGCTTCGGTAATTAAAAGAAGACTACTAATCAGTAAAGCAAATATAAAAGATTTATAAAATTCTCGGCAATATGGTTTAAGCTAATAAAAGAATTAAAAAATAATATTTTGAATCCTACTGCTTGGGATCTGTTAACACTGATTTATATCAAGTCTGCTGCCAGCAACATAATTAATAAACGCCTCTAAAAAGAAACTTAATAGTTAATCAACAGTTATTATTAGGTACCGACCCTTCACTAGTACAATACTCATTAGCGACTGCTCTTTGTTTTCTCCTTACACTTTGCACTGAGAGTTTTTTTAAACGGTTTAATGAGCACAAAATTAAATTTAAAACTTTTCGTTAAATATAAATAGTTATCAGTTGAAGTTTGGTATCCTCAATACTCATTTAATTTTCCCAACTAATTGACGCTGCCCGATAGCCATCATGCTTGTTTGTGAAACAACAAAATCAACATTCAAAATTTCATTATTTATTAGAATTCTCATTTAAAAGGTTGTTGTTAAACAAGCCAAAAGTCATTTTACTGTAATTTGATATAAATAAATTTGTTTTTTTCAAAGCTCTAACTCAACATAAATATTTTTGTACTTTAACAATACAGTAGACATCAGGAAAAAGCAATAAAACTTTGTTCTAAAACTATTTATAAGTTTTGTCAGAATTCTGTGAATGATTAATAACTAAATAAAGAGTTTTTTCGTATTAACTTACAATGTCAAACTATATATCTTCATAAACTTTCTTATAGTTTTTCTGAAAAGTTGTTTTCGAGTATGATTTAGTTTTCTTACCATAAAAACTAGTTATTTTTGTTCTATAAGTGCTTATTTTTAAAATTTACTTAACTAATTGTCGTAACGTATTGCTACACCAGGGGCACTCAGCAGCCTTTAGTGACTCGCAAGCCTAATTTTCTTAGAAAGAATTGCTCGCGGGTCGCACTACTTAGAAAAATGTCTTCGAGGGCCGACTTGTAATAATTGTAATAATCACTATATAATAACTGCTTTAAATCAAAAAATAATAAAAAATAGCAGTAATTAAAAACTAGTAGAAAAAATTATTTATTGAACTAAGAGCCTAATTTTAGGTTTTTATTACAAAACTTTTTTATTTTATTGTTCTAATTAAGTATGTTTATTATTAAAACTGGCGAATACAATATGTTATGTAATGATTTTTTTACATAAGCTGATACAACAGACAGAGTTGTGTTGATAACCGCCAGGATTTGCAGAGACTGTTTACAAAAAAGACTTTTCAATATAGGTGTTGAGTTGTTTTATAAGGTTTTAGTATATTTAGTTATAATTGTATTTGTTAGCTTTTAAGATTGTCATTTGAAGTAAGTTATGTAATTATATTACTGTACATTTAAATAGCTCTTATGATTTTCAACAAGTGATTTATTAAAAGAATTTTTACACTGGTTTAATATAAAGCATTTTTCACATTAATGACATACTTTATAGTTCTTGTAGTTTTCAACACTTGGTTTCGCATTTAAATTCAAGTATTTCTTAAATTAATATTGAGATTTGTATATTGGTTAACATACAGTATTTTAGTGCACAAATTACATATTTAGAAGTTCTTGTTGTTTTAACAATTAACTTTGTATTCATTAAAGTTCGTTTAACAGAGAAACCCACTATATTGTTGTGCTTGGTTATTTGTAGTAGTTTTCATATCTAGTAATACTAAGTCTAGGGTAAAGTAATAATTATTTCTATTCCCAATATTAAAGTTACACTTAGATTAAGACCCAAGCGTAAACGTTCTAGAGTAAATGAACTTTTAGATGTTGGGTCACCAACAAACACCCTTTGGTTTCACTATAACTTTATGATTTATAAAACATGCAAAATAAGTATAACTATATGGAACTTAATATATCACTTTTATTTTTAGTTAGAATCAAAGACATGTTATAGATTTTTTAGCAGTAAAACAGTTTTATTAAATATCAGGGAAAAAAACTCATTAAGAAGCATTTTGTAATTGAAAATTGTATGTTAGCATATTTTTTAGGTTTTAGTTGTTTTTGACCTTAAATAAAGATTAAATCTAGTTAAAAGATGTTATAAATAACTACTAATTATACCTTAAATTATGATAAAATATTGATGCAAGATATTATTAACTAATTTATTTACTGTGATGATCTTGTTTATACACTTAAACAACCTGTTTAAAAAAAAACTTGCTTAAAATTTTTGTAAGCATATGACTTTTTAGTACAGAGGTTGGCAGGTCAAAATGGAACGTTTTTTATGTGCTTTAAAAAACATATTCAACGACATTTTTTTTGGACAAAAAAATTTAGGCGATAGAATATCCTTTAAATATAACACCAAACTTTTATTTTTGTGTTTTCGAAAGTATTAGTATATTAAACTAGTTGAACAAAAAATTTAATGTGGCCCACGGGCCGTAGTTTGCCGACCCCTATTTTAGTATATATAATAGTTTTACTTAATGTAAATTGATTTTGCTGAATAAGCGAAATTTGAAATAAAAGTAAACCAACGACCAATATTATGCTTGAAACTTTCTCAAACAAACATCAAATATATTTAAGTTTTTGAAGTGAAAGCAAATGAACTTTAATCTGACATAAAATATAAAGTTAAGCTATAATTTTGTAGTTTTACTTTTTATTTGTTTCTAATTTATTAAAACCACTTGAGTTAGATATGTTAAATTTTTCGGTTAAGTTATGTTTTCAGTTTTAGTTTTAAAAGAAGCAATAATTTTAGCTTCACTAAGTTTATAATTAGCATTGAATTGTATATTAGTTTCTTAAAAAAACTGTCGCAAAATTTTAGTTTCACCGATTGACAGATTATTAATCTGTGTTTTTTTGTTTAAATAAGAGTTTCTTGTTGTGTATTTTACTTTGTGCTAAAACTGTTATTAAAATTTCTTTAAATTTATAAATATTTTGTTTTTAGCCGCAAAGTTTGCAACTTTAAAAATTAACAGTGAATGGAGTTCACAGTGGCGGAAAACCATTAAAAGTAGTTTTTTTATATACATTTTTTTGGAATATATTGGTTGTTAGTTAAAGTTAATGACGTCAATAAGATAAATGAGACTAGTTTGACTATTTTTTCATTTTTTTTTACTGTATTGCAGGTACTTTTTTAGTTTAGTATTATTTAAGTTTCTTTAAAAAAATATTTAGGATTCCTTATTCTTGAGGTAAAAAAACTAAACTTTGTATCATAAAATGTTTATAAAATCTACTATATGAATTGATGAACCATTTAATGTAAATGTAATGTATCCCGCGTTTTAATTTCAACGCATTTTTGAAATCAGTTTTGCATTAAGAATAATTGCGATACTACGATTATAAATTAATACATATGTGCAACTTTTTTTTAATTTATTATAAAACATTTATTATATATTTATGTGTAAACTTTAATTGGTATTCAGCTTTTTGTTTTAGATTAAGATTTAAATTTCTCATTTGTAGCCCTAAGAAAAAATAACTACAGTAATATATATATTTAACAAAGTATTTGTACTTTTATAAAAACTTAAAACTAAGTTTGTTATGCTAACTTTTAGTAAAATTGTTTTGTACCTGATATTTCTTAAGTTTTATACTTTGTTTACAAATAGTAAAGGCACCTTTCAACTTTGTATGTAAACTAAATAACTTTTTTTTAGCACTAGTTTATTGTGTTTAAAAATTTTAATCTAATCGAGTTAGTTTTTGAGTTTTTAGTTTTGTTTATGTAGTAAAGCATAAATTGAAAGGTTTAAATAACATACTTAGAATTTTATTTATGTTTTTTTAGATTATGAGTCATTTTTTTAAATGTTTAATATTTTTAAAACTGTAGATTACTTACTTTGTTAAAAATAACAACATTTATTAAGTTTGTATTTAAAAAAAAAGTTATTCCCACGTTGTTAACTATTGAACTAGTAAATTTAATCTGAAAATTGTAGCTGTTGTAGGTATACTGTGTGTTAAAAAGACTTTTAAAAAAGTTGTCTTTAGACAAAGGGAGATTTTTGTTGATAAAATTATAATGCAGCCGCTAAAAATGGAAAACTGACAAATTTGCACGAGGGGACAATATTACACGAGAAATTGCAGAAAGACAATTTTGCATCAAGAGTCAATTTTGCACAAGGATAAAAAAAACAGAAAAAATAAATAAATAAAATAAAACAGAAAAAAAAATATAAAAAAACAAATAATTAAATTAGTAAAAAACAAGTTAATTTAAAAAAAAGTTACTGACCGAGGGTAACAGTAATAGTAAAAGTAAAAAATTAAGTAACCAACAAATGTTTTTATCAAAAAAATATTAAAAAATAAAAATAAAAATCAAATTGCCGACCGAGGGTAAGGGTTGGGGTAACTGTGATAGTAAAAAGATATATGTAAATAATAATTAGAATAAATGATAAAATGATAAAAATCAACCCGTGCAAAAATGTCCCCTCATGCAAAAGTTTCATTGTGCAGATTAATCTTCGTGCAATTTTGTGCCTTCGTGTAATTATATCCCCTCGTGCAATTTAGTACGCTCGTGCAACTTTGACAGTTACCCTTTTTTGGTGGCTTCATTGTAATTTTGATAAGAAAAAATCGACTTTGGTCTAAAGATGTTTTTAAAGTCAGTTTAATACACATTATAACTGCAACAGCTACAGTTTAAATTGGTTTAATATTTTTAGAGTAAATTTAGTAGTTCAATAGTTAAGAAAGTGAGAATATTTTTTTTCTAATACAAACTTAATAAATGTTATTATTTTTAAAAAAGTTTCAATAGTTTCAAAAAATTTAAACCAACGACTCATAATTTAAATAAATATATACAAAACTCTAAGTATGTCATTTAAACCTTTCAATTTATGCTTTTTGTTACATAAACAAAAATAAAAACTTAAAAGTTTACACAAATAAATTAAAAATTTTAAATAAAAAAAGATGGTAATAAAAAAGAATTGTTTAGTTTACATACAAAATTGAAAGGTGCCTTTGTTATTCTTAAATAAAGTATAAATTTAAGAAAGATCAGGTATAAAATTTTTTACTAAAAGTTAGCATTAAAAACTTAGTTTAAACTTAAGATAGATGTAAAATTATTTTGATAAATTTAAAGTAATGTTGTAATTATTGTTTCTTAAAACTACAAATGAGAACTTAAAACTCAACTTAAAAACAAAAAGCTGTATACTAATCGAAGGTTACACAGAATTGCATAATAATTATATCATAACAAAATAGAAAACAATAAACTGTCGTGGCTGTTTATTTAAAGTAATATTGATATCTAGTAATATAAAGTCTAGGGTGAAGTTAAAGTTCTGTCAAATCCCAATATTAAAGTCACACTTAGATTAAGACACAAGCGTAAATGTTCTAGAGCAAATGAACCTTTGGATGTTGGGTCACCAACAGCTTTTGGTTTCAATATAATTTAATTATGTATAAAATACGTAAACGACTTATAACTATATTGAACTTAATACATCACTTGTATTTTTAGTAAAAGTTGAATATATGTAATTGATTTAATAAAACAGTTTTATTAAATATCAGCAAAAATAAATTCATTAAGAAGCATTTTGTAGTTGAAAAAAGTATGTTATTGTTTTTTTTTTCTTTTCAAGGTATTTTTGACCTTAAATTAAGATTAAATCTAGTTGAAAGAAATTATAAATACTTATTAATTATACATTAAATTAAGATAAAATTTTGATGCAAAATATGATTTATAAATTTGTTTACTGTGATGGTCCTTTTAAAACGCTTTAAAGAACTTGTATTTAAAAAATTTTTTGCTTAAAATATTTTATAAGTTTATTACTTTTCGCTATAAATGATAGTTCTAATTAACTAAATATTGATTTAAAAGCAAAACTTGAAATAAAAGTAAACCAAAGACCAATATTATGCTTAGAAACATTTCTCAAGCCAACATCAAATATATTTTAAATTTTTAAAGTGAAAGCAAACTACCTTTAATATGACAGAAAAAATAAAGTTAAGATATAATTTTGTGGTTTTGCTTTGTATTTCTTTCTTATTTACTAAAACTACTTGAGTTAAATATGATAAATTTTTAATTATGTTTTGTTTTCAGTTTTAGTTTTAAAAAAAAGCAATCATTTAGCATTACTAAATTTATAGTTAGCATTGGGTTATAGATTAGTTTCTTATAATTTTTTTTGCAAAATTTAGATATTTACTTAGTATTAGCGGTTGACAGATTATTAATCTGTGTTTTTTTTGTTTAATAAAAGTTTCTTGTTGTTGTTTCCTGTTTTACTTGGTGCTAAAATTGTTATTGACTTACTTTATTTTTACAAATATTTTAATTTAGCCGCAAAGTTTGCAACTTTAAAAATTAACAGTGAATGGAGTTCACAATGGCGTAATACCATTAAAAGTAGTTTTTTATATACATTTTTTTGGAATATATTGTTTGTTAGTTAAACTTAATGACGTCACTAAGATAAATGAGGCTAGTTTTTTTTTTTTTTTACTTTATTGCAAGTATAGTTCAGTATTATATATAGTTTCATTATATAATAATTAGGGATATTTATTTTTGAGGTATAAAAACTAAACTTTATATCATAAAATGTTAATTACAACTACTATATGAATTAATTAACCATTTTATGTAAATTTAATTTATCGCGCGTTTCAACTTCAGCGCATTTTTGATATCAGTTTTGCAACAAGAACAATTGCGATAATATGATTAAAAATTAATTTGTATGTACAACTTGTTTTTATTTTGTTATGATATAATAATTATGTATTTGTTTGTAACCTTTGATTAGATTCAGCTTTTTGTTTTTAGATTAAGTTTCAAGTTCTCATTTGTAGTTTTAAGAAATAATAACTACAACATTACTTTAAATTTAACAAATTATTTGTATTTGTATACAAACTTAAAATTAAGTTTTATGTGCTAACTTTTAGTAAAATTATTTTGTACCTGATATTTCTTTAGTTTTATACTTTGTTTATTAATAATAAAGGCACTTTTTAATTTTGTATGTAAACTGAATATATATATATATATATTTTTTTAATTTTGTGTTTTCATAAGTACTAATTTATTCGACTTAATTTCTTAGTTTTTTATGTTGTTATGTAATAAATAGTATAAACTAAAATGCTTAAAACATATTTAAAAATTTATAATTGTTTATTTGATTATGAGTCGTTGGTTTCAAGTGTTTAAGGTTTTTAAAACTATTGACAAATACCTTTGTTGAAAACAACAACATTCATTAAGTTTTTTTGTATTTTTTATAAAAAAGTTATTCCCACTTTGTAAACTATTTAACTAGTACTTTCACTTTGATAATATTAAACCAACTAAAACTGAAGCTGTTGCAGGTATAATGTGTATTAAACTGACTTTAAAAAAAGTTGTCTTTAGACCGAAGCCGAGTCATTAAAATTATAATGCAGCCGCCAAAAAGAGGTAGAAGTCAAATTTGCACGAGCGTACTAAATTGCACTAAGGGACAAAATTACACGAGGTCAAAATATTGCACGAAGAGAAAATTGCATGATTATACTTTCATACGAATAGTTACATTTGCACGAGGGGACATAATTGTAAGGAGATAATTTTTTACTACCACTACCACTAACACTCCTATCCCTTACCCTCGATAGGTAACTTGATTTTTTTTTTGTTTTTTTTAATTTGTTTCTAAATTTTTATTAGTTATTTTATTTTTTATTGCTTTTACTATTACTATTTAACCTAATTCTTACCATCTGTTGGTGGCTTTTGTCATTAATTATTATTATCATTTAACTTTGTTGTTAAACAAAAGACTTAGGCATTAAAACTTAAGCTACTTAAACTAAAAGACAGTAACAAAAAAAGAAAAAACAATTTACAGTGTTGAAATAATCATAAAACTTATATAAGGTACAAACTGTAAAAACTCCAACTTTTACAACTAAAATATTCAAACGGTTCCAAAACTAAAAATTTCCAATTATATATTCCAAAATAATAGTTTTTTGAAATAAGCACCTCTTGTCAAAACTTTTCAGAACCTAGTTTTTTCGAAATTAATTATTTTATTTTTGATGGTAATTTGTATTAGTTCTTTTTCCTTTATATTTTTATTATCACTTTTACTCTTAACCCTTACATTTGGTCAATTACTTTTTTTTTCTTGTTTTTATTAACTTATTAATTTATTTTTTCGTCTTTTTTTTAATTTCTTTTTCTGTTTTATTTCTAATCTTTTTTTTATATTTTTTTTTTACTAACTTGCAAAATTGACAAAGTTGACCCTTGGTGCAAAAGTGTCTTCGTACAGTTTATATCCCTCGTGCAATTTTGTCCCTTCGCGAAAATCGGTCTTCCAGAATAAATTTCTTCGTGTAATTTTGTGCCCTTGTGCAATTTAGTCCTCTCATTCAATTTAGAACATTCCAGCCATAAAGCGTTAAATAAGAACCTTGTATTATATAGTAGATGTAATTTATATTTTATTATAAAAAGTTTAATATGTATACCTCAAGAATAAACAATATTAAGTATTTAGAATCCTGAATGTTGAATTACTTTTTAACAATAAATCGCGTTTAATTATCTACGCAAATTAACTTAAATTTTACTAAAAGAAAAATAGGCGATACTCTGTTGGAATATTAAGCTGAGTAATCAACTTTTATGTAAACAACCTTTCAAAAACGTTACACGTTGCTTTTGTGTTGGTTAGCCAATACAAGAAATTTTAGAATGAATTTAGAAACATTAGTTAAAACTTCCATTAATACTTTATAATTAAAAAATTTAAAAATGATTTAATTATGCTAAATTTAAAATGAATATCTTTTTTATGTATGGATAAATATGCTTTAAACTTTAATTTATTACTGAAAAAAAAGTAGTCAAATTTATTTATGTCGACTATTTTTTAATTTTTATGAGATTTAACAAACTTTTATGTTATAAAATATATATTTCTACACGCAAAACATGTCTTGCCAAAAGTTTACTGTAGTTTAATTCTCATAAATTGCGTTGTATTTACAACTTAACTTACTTTGGTTGAGTTTTAATATTTCGCACGCTTAAACATCGGCACATTTTAGCATCAATTTTGCAACATGAAAAATGCGGTAGAACACACTTAGTTTGAAGTATATTGGTTTTTAAACTTTAAGTGCAAAAAAAAATTTTTTATGACCATGATGAATATAAATATAAGTGTGAGATGATTTAATTGAAGCGAAAGCTAAGTACCACACTAAATAAAGTAGCAATAGATATAATTAAAAATAAACTCTGATTAAAATATAGTTTAGTAATACATTAATGTTTTTAAAAAAAATCCAAACACATATGATGAATTATTTCGTCTATTTTTATTTCTTATTTCGTCTGTTTGAAACAATAAAAAAGCGATAATGTGATGAGAAAAAAAAAGCTTTATGATCAATCATTTTTTAAGCGATTTTACAATTGATTCTTAAAAAAACTTAGAGTTTAAACATGTATTAGACAGTTTTAATTTCAAAAATTGAATTATTTTTATTTCTTTGTAAAAACTAGCCAGTATTTATTTAGGCCATCATCAACGAAGTTGAGATATTTTATGTAATCGATAATAAACAATGAAGTTTACCGCAAGATCAACAACAACAGCATCCGAGACAATCCTACGACCGATTTCGTCCTTACTAGGACTCATCATGCAGGAATAGTCGCGAGAACCCGCTATTGTGATCTTTAACAAGCGGGCTTAAGTACGGAGTACTGAAGCGACCGTTTGTGGGCAAAGTTGGAAAAATGACACAGCTAAATCATTTACAGCCCAACAGATCAACTGATGAGTCCTAATAAGGACGAAACCGGTCGTAGGATTGTCTCGGATGCTGTTGTTGTTGATCTTGCGGTAAAGTTCATTATTTATTATCGATTGTTTAAAACATCTCAACTTCGTTGATGATGGCCTAAATAAATACTAGCTAAAACTGATCAAACGAACGCAGACTATAATCTCACAACAAGCTGACAATGTCTGAGACGCTGGACTGTGAATGATTTAGCTGTGTCATTTTTCCAAACTGTTCATTGTTTATTATTTGTAAAAACTAGTATTGCTAATGTATAACAATTTTTATATATTTTTATAAGTAGTTAAAATTAACATTGTTATGTTAATTTTGCAAAAAATATTGTTGATATATAAAAATATATATGTTTTAGACTTTTAAAATTAAACTAAAATAACTAATAACTAAAAATATTGACTACCTTTTTTAATTGTTTAGATTCTATAGAATTTTTAAAATTTAATATAAGTTGTTCTTTGCATAAAAAATTCCTGTCAAAGGTATACTGTATTTTGAGTTACTTAAAATTTCTTGCATGTACCGATTATAACTTACTTTGAATTAATCGACTAGTAATATTTTACTTGTCTAAACATCAACAAATTTTGCGTCAAGAAACAATCCGAATGCATGAAGTTGATATAATGTTGTTTGTTCAGCTTTTTATAAACATTTTGCATTTATATTCAGTATTTTGGTTTTAATGGAAACTTTTTCTATTCATTTAATTACTTTTATGCTTATTTTGTTTAAAAAAGTTACCATAGTTAAATTTAAAACATTATTCTGTTTTTGATAAGTTTTTTTACATCTTAAACTGGTTACCTTTCAATACTGCTTTAAGAATCATAAAACTTATATCCTTACCTGGTCTTTTACCTTTGTAAAACTCATGGAAGTAGTCAAATTAACTTAATATTTAAATTTGTTCAAATATCGTTATTAGCCGCAGAAGAACGACTTCAAAAATTTCAACCTATTGTCATTTGTAAAAATCAACACTTATCAATACTGTTTTTAATATATATTACATTATCAATCTACTTTTTGTATTTATAAACGTATAACGTCACTAGAATCCTATCGCGTAAGTAATTACCAAATGCGAGTAATTTTGATTAGCTAGCTGTTACCTTGAGTTTCTATTTAAAAAAACTTTTTTACGTTGGTATTATTTATCAAATTCTTGTTGGATAATTTAATTAACGTTTTTTTATATCGTAAAGTAAACTAATAACAAATATTTTATTAAAATAAAATTTTATTTTAAAAGAAGAACTAAAAATAAGCTAATAAACATGTGGTGGTTTTAAAAATAACATAAGTCTATGTAATCTGTAAAATTTTTGTCGCTTTTATTTATATTTTACAATAAAGTTTTTTTTAATAATTTAAAATTCAAATTATATCACAAAAAGATTTTTTTTGCCCTAACAACTTGTTTAGTAGAATTAACAGTATATAAAATATCGCAAGTACTGTAGTTTTAATTTAATTATACAATTGCATTCTAACGAATGTAGATACAACTCTTATTGAAATTATGAGAAAAAATTGGTTTATGATTTAATCTAGTTAATAATTAATTTTAGTATTTTTTTTGGATTAAAAAAACATTCAGTTTTAAAAATTATATAAATATTTTAAAATTTTCAGCTGCTACATGATAAATATATTTATATTTACCAAAAAATTGGGTAAATAAAGAATGATATATCTGATATAAAACTGAATTAAGGTTGAAACTTACTTTTTTTAATTTATTAATTATTGTAAATTTCTGCACAAAAGTCTTATTTTAAGCACAAATAGTAGTTTATTTAAGTATTTCTATCATTAGCTAAAAGTTAGATATTTTTAAACTGTAAAGATTTAAAAGCCGAATATAAACATTGTAAATACTAGTTTTTAATTTCAGTATTTAACTTTATTAAAAAATAAAAATCTTCAAAACTATTTTTATATGTAAGTTAACTATGTTTAGTATTCAAAAGTTGAAAATAAAGTTTAGGTATGTTCAAACTAAGTTAGAAATGTTTCTATAGTATTAAAAAACATCAATATGAAATAAAATTCACTTAAAACTTTTGGTTTTCGATTATAACTTATTTAAAATTTCATGTATTTGCGTATGATAAACTAAAACTAGTTAACAACTTAGAATACGAGCCGGTTATTTTTTAGAAAGTGTTCTTAAATTTAAACATAAATTAAATTAAAAAAAAATGATAAATTTATTGTTTAAACATTCTATACCTTTTAAAAGTTATTTTTTATTGTAGCAAGATGTTTTTGCTATATATTATTTACTAGATCAACAGTTCATCTAAAAGAAACATATGTTAAGATTAACTTTGATAAAAATACAACGTCCTATATACATTAAACACAACACCTAAAACAACAAAAACTAAAAGTTGAGTATTTAAAATTTTTATTTTTAAGTTTAAATTTAATTAAAATTTTAAGTCTTAAAGTTAAGTGCTTATTATAAGCTGCTTAAAATTCATTAAGAGACTTAAAAGTATTAAACATTTTTAGTTCTTTTTTCTTGTGGTTTTAGTAGCTGTATACCTTTCTTAAACTACTAGTATTACTAGTAAAAAAGAATAAAATTAGATACTAAAACAAAGTAATCTACCTCCTTATAATACTCTGTACTTTCGTTTGTAAAAACTGAAACTTTATGAATTTATAAACTTTAGCTTGCAAACAAATTTATGGTTTTTCACTATTGGTTGTTTTGTTTAGTACAAACTGTTGGTTTTTTTAAGTGAAAATGTTTTCAATTATTATTATAGACTCATTTTATTACTTTTATTAAAAGTTAATAGCACTAATATAGCACTGTAATATAAGTCTGTTTTTTATGATTTCTAAAATTACTTGTAATGTAAAAAACATTTTTCATAAATATAATCTGCATAAGGTAGTTATAGTATATTTATACTCAAATTTTTCTACCTACAATATTTATTAACTTGTGCTAATATTTTTAGTTCGTAATTATCTAAATTTATTGAAAGTTAAGTAAAATTTGTTATTTTTGTCGTTCAATGAGGGTATAAAAGTAAAGAAATTGTTTGTAAAACTTTATGAAACAATTTATGAACTTTTAGAAAGCAATTGTTTTCAAAATGAGTCTGTAGCTAAGTAAATACAAATTTATTACTATATTTACAGCCAAATTTTTCCATATCTTATTCAACAGATAATTTAAATCAGTACAATGTTTTATTTTAGGTGTTTTAGAAGTCTTCAATTGTTGACTAAATCTAAAAAGTGTGTAGATTATAGATGAAAGATAGTTTGACTTAAAATTATTAGAATAAAAGCTTATAAATCTTGAGTGTTATGAGTAAATTAAATATGGTTTATACAACAATTAAAAAGATCAATCTTAATCTGTTGGCTTTACAAATTTAATAATGATTTAAATGACAATGATTCCGTATAACAATATCTTTTCTATTAGCTTTATAAAAAACTGTTTTTTTATAATTTGTTTAGATTTTCGATATTACTATTAATCTAACCAAATTAACAGATCAGAATAATTAAGATGACATTAAGATAGTATTTCTCGACGATTTTTCAGATCCGGAAGGACAATGAAGTGCAGGAAACCATCAAATAAATTCATCAACCAATTGGACGTTTCCGAAGCAATAAGACATATTAAGGTACGTGTATTTTATATCTTAAAATTCTACAAGTTATACACTAATACAATTGCCTTTTAGAAAATTATACAGTCTAAAATATATCCGTGGGTGTTTTAATGTTTTGATATGTTGGAAGTTTAAAGAACTTTGAAGCTGTGAAGCCTGATATGTATATAAGATGAGAGCTCTTAATTTTTAAGTTTAGAAATTAAGAGCAATACCCATGTAGACATGAAATCAATTTAATTTTCAGTCTAGCTATTTAAACGCCTAATCAAATTTATTTAAAGCGGGGTTTTCCAAAGTTACTCAGGGGGCCATGAGCAAAAAAGGGGCCAGGGGGTATGAATAGGAGTCACCAGGAGACCATGGGGTCATAATTTGAAACTTACACTAGCTCTTCTGGAGTTGCTGTTGTACATAGAGCAAAAAAAAAAGGTCTTAGGTATTTTAATTTTCAAGTAAT
Organism: Thalia democratica; assembly: GCF_965202585.1. Lineage (NCBI taxonomy): Eukaryota > Metazoa > Chordata > Thaliacea > Salpida > Salpidae > Thalia > Thalia democratica. Next base: position 570,550 of record NC_139169.1, read on the forward strand.
CTTGGTACAAAGGGGTCAAAGCTTTTTTAATTTCTTCTAAAAAGTTCGGAAAAACCTGATTTAAAGCGAAATAGTGAGCAAAACTTTTAGGATTTTGCTACTCAACAAATATTAGTTTTAAATTGAATTATAGGTTGTTTTAAAGCTCTAAACTGTTAAAATGAGTCTAGAGTTTCTGAAAATGTCATTTTTGAAATGTTTTGAAGCACAATGGTAGTTTTAAAATGTAAAAAAACTGGTAAAATGTACCAATGTAACACAAATATATTAATTTAAATATTTAGCAAAAAATAAAAATTGAGACTATAACATTTCAATAATATATTGTACTTGAATGAAATTTTATTATTAACTAATGATATATTTTTTTGGGTGAAATTTATTTTGAAAATATAATCTTATTGTAATTATATTACTTTCTATTATTAAGTTGAAATGTTTATTTTTTTTCTTTAAACATAAAATTTTTTTATATTTATACTGTCTTAAAAAATCGATCAAAGATTCTATATTTGATGTAATCAATGACCTTTTTAAATATGGTAAAACAAAAAGGGGCATGTTTTCCAAATTTAACAGTAGCTTTCATATCATTAAAAGGATTAGAGATGTACAATCACATTAATATGAGGTAGGAAGTATCATGAGTCGGTGATATTTTTGAATTGATTGAACATTCTACATTTTTTTTATTTCTTGATATTATTATCATTTTCTCTTAAGTCTTACCCGGTGACTTTGTCTTTAAGTGTCTTCGCGCATATTTTACCCTTCACCATAAATCGTGTTCTTTTTGTTTATCTTTTGATTGGTAAAAATAACCTTTAGTCAGCCACTGGGAGTAATGATGTTTTAGTTATGTATAAAAGTTTAGTATAGCTAGTTATTCAATGCCTTATAGAAATGAATTGCTTCTATACCGGCTTAATATTATACCGGCTTAATATTTGTTTGATAGAGTTTTTCAAACTAACTCTTTAAAATTTTAAACTATGTTTATTTTGTTTGCAACAAAAACTATAAATTTATATTTCATTTAATAACTTCAGATACGATTTTCCTTAATCTCCCGTTGGTAGATCTTAAGAAAAAATTGCTTTTCTTTATTAAATATAATTCCTTAATAACTTATTGTTCATCAAATCTTTAAGATTTTATCCTTTTAGATCAAGGATCGCCTTTGTAAGTTGACTTTATCATCCAATGATGAAAACTTTAATGAACTTGGGCTTATTTACCAGGTAGGATATATTGAAGTAAAATGATGCAGTATTTTAAGTCACTAGACCGGTTAACACTTATTTGAAAAATTAATATAGAATTATTTCTAACATGCAAGTAGTTATTCTTTCTTTTTTGCTTTCTCAATCAACAGTTTAAAACTTTGTTAGATCATCTCTATAAAATTCTATATAAATACACTTTTTTCAACTATAAATTCGCAATGTAATTTATGATTCACTTGTTTCAGTTAAAAATGGAAGTTTATATATATATGTACATTTATAATTTTATTAATTAAAGTTTTTGGGTAAGCTTAAATCAAAAAAAAAATTAATAGAGATTTTAAAGTTTTAGTTATTTTTTTAATTTTAAAAAATGTGTTTAGCATTAAAAAAACGTTAAAACTTTTAATATAAAACTACTTCTATGACGTTTATCTAAAGAAACTTTAGATTATTAAAGGAAGTAGTGCAACTAAGATATAAGTTGATGTATAAATAAAGCCATAAGGTTTAATTCATATAAAAAAAACCTTATACTAACATCAAACGATTCTAAATGACTTTCTGTTTAGTATTAACCTACTAACAAATTTGAGATTGTTTACGGAAAAAACAACTTTTGGGTTAATTAATGTAAAAAACACTATAAATCACGCTCTAACATCAAACGATTCTAAATGATATTCTGTTATGTATTAATTTGCAAATATATTTATGAGACACAAAAACATTTGAATTTCTACTTTTTAACTTTACTGTGTGTCGGTAGTTTTTACTTAACATAAATTTGTAATTTTTCATAAATAGAAATCAATTGTTTGCAGCTTTTCTAAGTAGTTTGTGTACTTAAGATGTTTATTGAAGTAAGTATTACTTAAAAATTATTGGTAAATTTAATGTATAAAAAATCAAATAGTTATTGGAAAAAATTAAATAAAATTAGTTATGGGATTATTTTTAAAACATTCTTTTGAACAATTAATCAAGCTAAAGAGAATAAAGTTTGACCACTTATTAAAATGTATACTTATTTATTCATCATTCATAATGTAATAATAAACCAACAATTTATTTTGAGTGATATTTTGTTGTTTTACCCAAACAACAAAACTTATAGAAAATACTAATTCTTAAAATTTATCAATTATAAAAGCTATGATTGTTTTAAACTTTTAATGGAATTGGTTAAAATTTAATCCAAAAATAATAAAAATATATCATTCACATACAAACATAAGTATTTATTTAAACACCTCTTGAGGTGACAAAAACAAAAAAAAACAAACAAGATTTATCATAACAAACAAGTTTTTTAATCTTTGACAAGACATTAAACTATATCTATGGTATATAAATCGATAATCTAAAGGTTTTATTTTTCTAGTATAGTAACCAGAAGTCTATTTTTAAATTATCAAAAATTATATCGAGTACAAAATCTATCTAATAAAAGTGTTTGTTTTTTTTAAGAACTTATTTTCACTTTAAAAGAATAATTTCTGCATTAAATTTTTTTTTCTTACTTAGATTTTTTGTTAAGAAAGTATGTATCTATATCATTTAATATATAATATTATACTTGAAGCATAAAACATAAGCTAAATATATTTTAGCTTATAACAAATTAAAAGAAAAATAATAAAATATTTGATTTTTATTTCAATAAACTACTGTTTGAATTTTATTTTTAATAGACAATTAATAAAACAAATGTAGGTCAAACATAATTAATCAAAAAAATACTTTATTTATTATTAAGTAGTTTTTTGAGTGATAAATAAACATGTCCTGGTTTCTTAAATATCATAAAAAGCCAATTTAGTTAAAGACCTTTGAAAATGCCTAAAGTTATATATAAATATTGTGTAGTTGCACTGGTGCCTTTAAATTAATTTGAAGGGGGGCAATTGCCGGTCAGAGAACATTATTTACAAGGCAACAGTTAACTCTAACCTTGAAAAGAAGTTCTACATAGGCTTATGCTCCACTCAGTTCAGATTTTTGTATGCTAACCAAAAAAAAATTTTAAGGTGGTGAAACGAAAATGAAACTGAGCTTTCGAAGTAAGTTTGCAGCCTTAAGCGCAAAAACATTGATTTTAAATTGACTTGGGAGGTGATAAAAAGAGCGCAACCAATAGCAAATGGTAATAACCCTGTTTGTAGGATGTGCTTAAAAGAATAAACAGCCGTTATGTATGTGTTAAAAAATAAAGATTGTTTTAACAAGAGGAGTGAATTCATATTGTCTTGTCGACATATGAAAAAGGTCTTCTTAAAATACAACAAATTTTGAAGTATTTTATAGTCAATTAACTGTTGTTTTTGTTTATTTTAGTTTTTTGAAAGTTAGATGGTAGATCGATTTTTTGTACTGAATTTTTGTAATACACAATATTACGTCATGCTGTTTTGTGTTTTTTTGTATAACTTTTGAATCTATGTTTAGCAAAGTGCTTTTTATTTTAAGTTTAGTTGGCTGATGATTAAGGCGTCTAGTCTTTTGAATCAGGTATACCATTATTTTTAAAGTTTTATTATTCAAATATATTTTTTAAAAGCCCTTCAAGTGGGCTCTGTAGAAGGCGTTCAAGTTTAAATAATAACCATATTATATATTTATATATATACATATTTAGTTTCAAGTATGTATAGAACATCGTTTTAGAAAATAATTAAAGAAGCTTGATTGGTACTATTTTTTAGTTTAATTTTTTTTTTAGATGTTCTTACAAAGCTATTTCTTAAATGTTTATATACTAACTAGCTGCCATCAGTAACTAATACAACGTTAAAACTAAAATCAGCAAGAGGTTTTTGTTTTTGATAATGTATTTATATTCTACAGATTGTTGTATTCAAATACTAATGTATTTTTTTAATAACTACACAAAATTTTTAATTTTTGTAATATAAATGGCTAGATTATTTAAATTAAGATTTTAGAAAGTTTAATGTGCTGTTTAACAATGGTTCTAAGCATTTTAAGTCTTTTTTTTTTGTACATAAGGTTCTTTTTTAAGAATTCTTTTTTCATTTTTAGTTCAATACCTAGTCTTCATTCTTTAAATATCATAATATTCTATTAATGAATTTTAGATGATAATATGTTTTATTAAGACTCTATTACTTGTAAAAAATACACATTTTTGAGTTTGGGAGTCTTTAATTATATAAAAACTCCAGTGAAATAATAACTTAGGCAAATAAATTTTGAAGAATTATTTTAAGTAATATAACTTTAGGATTTTTATTGTCAAGTTTAAAATTTTATAAACTATAAAAAAACAAAATAAATGATTTCATTCAAATTTTAAAAATAGTTTTAGCAATCATAGTTATGTGTTTTAATTTATGTTGATTATTAAACAACAACGGGTTTTTAAAATTAAATTAAAAAAAACTAGATCTAGTTATTGCTCATTCCTGGTCTTTATTTTTTAAATTTCAAATCAATTAGATAAAAGCATTTTAATTAATAGACAACCTAAGTTACCATAACTTGGTAATTTAATGTGTTTAGATCTCTTCCATGAAATAACTATTATAGGCTGTAATTTACAAAATTAAGTTTAAAATAGTAAAAATTTTTAAATAAATTTCTATGATATATATATGATGTTTTTTTTAACGATTCAAAGTTTGGAAATTGAAAACTAAATAAGTAAATATGCTTTTTTCTAAATTTGAAAATTTAATTTCAGCAAGTATGTTAAAGTTGTTCTAATTACCTTTGATAATTATTTGTAAAACAAAAGCTTGTTAAAACATTAAATTAGAAATATGAGGCTTCATTCTTAGTAACAAACTAAAGATTTTTTTTAATAAACTTTTGAATTTTAAACTTGTGTTGCAACACATAAAATAAAATCAAAGTAATCTTATTTACATTTACTTATATTTTATATTGCGAAAAAAAAATTCTTAAAATCTTTAAAACTTTTTGAATTATTTTGGTAACTTTTTAAAAACTATTATCATTATATCTTAGTAATTGTCTTTCATTTAATTAGTATGTATATGTATAAATAGGGTAAATGAAAAGTATGCATAAAGAGTCATTTTTGCAAAGTAATTCGTGCAAATTTGGCTCCGTAAAATTTTGTGCACGCGTGCAATATTTTTTCGTTCGATTTAGTAACTTCGTGCAACTTTTTTTTTTGTGCAATTTATACCCGTTTACAGATAAATAACCTGTAAGTATCATTAAGTTCTAACTTAAGAATATTTTTCATTTTTGTTTTAATTTAGGTTCTACACGACTTTTAAACCTTACAATACTAAATGTTTAAACTAAAGGTTTTTTTCTAAACAATAGGTTAAGATTATCTACTTTGTATTAAATTAAATAGAGTTGTGTTGTAGTGTGAAGAAGTTTAAAGTATATGTTAACTTTGTACAAAATTACTGAAATAAAATGTTAAATATCAAATTCTTTACTTATTTCATCACATAAAGCTTATCACCAAAGTTTTTGTCTTTGCTTTAAAACCTACTAAGGTTAAATTAACATTCTAGCTTTTCTCCTGTGAGAGTTTTCAAAAAAATTCTTTTTGGTTTTTAGTTTTTTATTCAGTTTAGTAAGATCATTCTGAAGTCACCTCAGTTCAGCTTGAAATTCATTCTGGAAAGTTCAGTACTAACCAGGATATATGTTTGTTGAAAGAAATATTTTCAATATTATCTTGCTAATATGTAATTTTTGAAGGTTTTTTTTTTAGAATATTTAAGAAAGTAGTGTAACTTTTTTGGGCAGTTTTTATCAAAAATTTTAGTATTTAGCTGTCAGATAGGAAGTTTACGTAGAATATATAATTTTCAGAAAAAGTGCTTTTTTCTCACCTATTTCTACAACTACATTCCAAAATATTGGTTTAGGTTTATACTGACTAGAGGGTGTTAAGATTTAAGTTTAATTAAGTATATTCTCAATGCAGTTTATTTTAAAATTATTTATACACTGTTAAGTATAATCCTGATAGATTTAATTTTTATGTAAAAATTTTGACACTTTTTTTTGTTTATTCTGAAGTATGATGTTCTTTATATTTAGTGTTTAATACAATTTTAATGTAAAATATGTCTACCAAAGTTTATGTTTAAGTTTTATAACAAGATAAAAAACCTTCAATTATCATAAAGTTTTAAGTTTTGTTTAAATTTAATTGTGGTTTTTATTGAGGTTGAACAATACTCTCAAACCTTACAATAGTAAATATTTTAACTGCAGATTTTTGATCTCAACAAAAGTATATAATTCTGTTCTTTTATTTGATAGAATAAGAATATCTTAAGTATATTAAATAAAAATGAGTGATGTTGTAAACAAGTGTAGTTTTTTAAATATATCATTTTTTATATGCTTAATTGAAATATAATTATTATTTATGATAATAAATTGATAGCACTATAAATCTAAAAGCTATAAATTGTTATTGATTATTAATGTACATATTATTATAACAACTTAATTAATTTTAGACTTAAAATTCATATGAAAACTATTAGCCTAAATTAATATGTGAACAAAAGTAAATTTTCTGCTTTAAATTCCCTTTATTAAGCTTGTTTTTAATAATTTTTAGTTAAAACGTTTCTGTTATTTCATTGTTTAATTTATATTAACAAAACAAAATACAAGAATACGTTACAAACTTCAAGGAGTAAACATGTTAAAAGGAACTGCTTTGTTTACTCAAGCATGAAATTACTAACTTCAAACAAATCAAAACTTTTTAGCTTCATTGCTGAATTACCATATTAACTATTAGCATTTTAACAAATATGATACTTCGTACCTTATTGGTGCCCTTACGATCAGTACTTTATCGGTGTCCATACGCACAGTGTAGTTGCCATTGTGGCGATAATTGTATCGTTCAAAGTTACTTGAGTATGACATTAAATTAAAATAGTGAAACGTTGGCTTAGTATTCAGTACTAAGAGTTCTATTTTTTTTTGGCAACCTTGCTCTGTATATTAATTTTAATATGTAAGTTACTAGAAAATTTTCGAATAAAAAAATTTTAAAAAGTTTACTAAGTAAAGAAATGTAAGTTTAAATGATTTATTAAATTACTTTTAAATATTAAGCTTATCAATTAATCCTGTTATAGTTTTGATTTTGAAGATAAATTTGCCCTGGTTAACATGAAAAGCCAAAATATCCATGTTTTCAGAAAATTAAACAAAGTGGTTCTAATTATACAGTCTTAGGCCAATTTCTATTGTCTTTGTGATTGAATTTTTGCTTATTATGTTGGTGAGTCATTAATTATTGCTTTTTTTTTTTGAGTTTTGTGTTCAAATGTGTTAAGGTTTTTTTTATTTAACAGACACTATAATGTATGGGTGAGTTACTCTTAGAATAACATAATATGTTATTAGTTTTTTTATTGTTTTTAAAAGTTAGAAATTTCAATAAAATTGATTTTAGTGTTACTATCAGGCAGTAAAAATTGTATAAGTTTTTAAGTTTGTTATTTTCTAATTGTTTCATATTTTATATGATTTATAGCATTTTTGAAAGTTGTAGAATTTTAAAAATTTTGATTATTTTTGTGTTTACAACATTTTTATCTAATAAAATTGAGATTTTCTTAATTAAAATAATTTTTAAAATTCAAATACTAAATTTTATACATAACTTTAGTGTGCTTATTATTCCTGCCAGCAGTTTAATAAAGTTGTATTCAATGCATTTATTTTATTTAATTTTTGAAATCAAATAAGGTGATAATTTTCTTTTAATATTTTCTTTTTTTTTTAATATTTACTATTACCGTGTAAATTTATCTATTACACAGTACATAACTATGCTCTAAGAAACTCAAAAATTACGTACTTGACTAATAGCAGTTTAAAAAAAATATAATTTAGATAAGGTATTGTGTTTATTAATTGTTATTTATTATTGTAAATATATGTTCAAAATAAAAATGTAGCAACTATCCAAATTTTGTTAGTAATTCTAGCTAAGTGATTGAATCTGTAGTTAAAGGAAATAAGTTTATAATTTAATGTTGAATACTTGTTTTTGAACTACTTATTCACTTGTACAATAATTTTTATATTACTATATTCCTTATTTGGATTTTTGGTTATATTAATACAGACTGTTGCACATTTTTAGCTTGATGGTTTAGTTTATTTAATATTTAATTATTATGATCTTGTTTAGCATGTTCCAAAGTTTTTTTATTTATTTCACAACTATAATTTAAAGTTGAGTGACAGTTTTACCGGAATACCTGGATGATCTTGTTTAGCATGTTCCAAAGTTTTTTTTATTTATTTCACAACTATAACTTAAAGTTGAGTGACAGTTTTACCGGAATACCTGGATCCTGGTAATAGTGATTAAAAACTTTTAAAGTAATTTGGTCTGAGACAAAAAAAAATTCAAAAACAGAATAAAGTTCATAACTAAGTTTTTGTGATAACTTAATTATTAATAAAGTTTAAATAATAAGGATAACTTACTTAACAAGAATACTGAAAGTAACTTTTGAACTTTTATATAGCTAACAGTACTACAAAAACTAAATTTTCAACCTGTTTTTTATTTTATATAAGAATATTAATCGGCTACTTAAATAACTTTTAATACTATCCCCCAATAACAACTTTCTATGACACAAAACTCAATGCAGAAAGTAAGTATAATAAAATTTGTCAACAACATTACTTAATTATACTACTTTAAGGGTATATATGTTACGAATAAAATTTATAGTAATAAAGTTTATAACAATGTTTTATTACAGCTAAAACTTTTATAAATCTGGGCTATCAATCTCTTTCAACTAATAATTTAACACCTAGGTTATATATGAAGTGTTATTTAAAAATTTTATTAGGCATATTTTAGAAAATGTTACATTCACCTATTTAGTTTTTGAAAAAATATTTTATGTTCATTACTTATAAATTGTTTTGGCATGATTGGTAAAGTTTTTTGATAATTAAGTAATCAGATTAGTTACAGACAAAATTTATTTTGACATTTTAATTTTTTTCTGTATTTAAAAACATTTTGTGTAGGATGTAACTTAAGTGTTGTGTATATTAGCTCACCTTAAAACTTAAAAAAATTTAAATTTAAGTTTATTTGCATATTGTTTTACAAAACTGAGGATAGTTTTATAGGTACTGAAAATATACAGATAACCTTTTGTTTTATAAATTTAATTTATGATATTTGTTATATTTAAATTTAAAGCTTTAGTTGCTCTAAAATTTTAAATTTCTATAAACTTATGAAAAGTTAATAGCAAAAAGTGTAGTATAATTAAACGTTTTTTTTAGCTATGTTTAATATAATGTGCTACTCTTTTACAGTTGTTTCCAAGCTGGTTTAAAAATTAATTTAGATAAAAAATAATATTAAATAAACTTTTCTTATAGAAAGTTTTTTTTTCGCAACCTTTTTGTAGCAACTAAAAGGAATTGATAGAAAATGATTGTAAAAAGTTGAAAATTTACGCTTTTGTTTTCTTTAAAACTATTGTCAAATAACAAATTATTAAACTATAATATCTAAAATAGTTTTAGAGTTTTACAAAGTATTAACTAAAGTAATGGGTAAACGTCGCCGCGGAGGAAGGAACAATAAGGGAAAAGAAGTTTCAAAATACAAACCTATCTTGGTACCTTTTGAATCGAAATTTACACAGAATGCAATTTCTGCTGACGATGCAGAAAATTATCAAGGAAATGACGTAAGTTGACACTTTTTGATTATTTGAATTTAATTTGAACAAAATTTCAAGCATTTCAAAAAAAAATAAGTAGTATTTTATATATTTATCAATGTAACCTCCAAATCACTAATAAATATATAGTTTATTTAGTAAAGGAATTGAGATAAAAAACAATCATTTTTTTCTAAGCTTGATTTTTTTTTTCAGCTAATATTTATTTATAAAATCAAAAATGTCTATAAGCTTTTAGTAAAAAATAACTAAAATGGGTCCTTGTGATTTTTTTATGTAACAAAAGTATGGTAATTGAAAAATTGAAAGCATGAAATTAAGTTTAGTAAAATAACAAAATAGCATGTTATACCAGCGCTATAGTTATATTAAGTCTTTTTTGGTGAATATTATTAGTAGTTAATACTGTTGGTGACAAATAAAAACTATTTCTTAACTAACATAAATAAAAATTAAAACAGGAAAAATATGTATTTGGAAATATTGAACAAGATCTCAATGATGTAGTTGGAAATTTTGAACAAGATCCAAATGATGTTGTCGGAAATTTGGAACACGATCCCAATGACGTAGTTGCAAATTTTGAACAAGATCTAAATGACGTAGTCGGAAATTTTGAACGAGATCCCGAAGAACAACAGGTTGAAGCTGTAAGGTTTGATAATGCAGAACAAATTCGTAATCTGTTTGTAGATATTGAACGTGTGCTTCTACTTTTACTGAATGCTCCACGATATGCAGATCCGGATCCACGTATTGGTGATTTTTTTGAACGGATAGATCTTGGAGAACAAGCTACGCTGGAAGATATGCAACAAGTTCTACAACTTCTACAAGAACATGCTCAACAAATGCAGGAAGCACGTATCAGCGGTCTTACTCGCGAACGAATTGGAAAGTTTGAGCATTTCTCTGCTGACGAATCGTTGGTAGGTGAACAATGTGTTGTTTGCCTTGAAGACCTGCAAGTTGGTAAGCAGATGGTCCGTCTGGACTGTCATGTCAACCATTATTTGTGCGAAACTTGTACAGATGTTTGGTTTGAAAACCACAACAAGTGTCCTTTGTGCAATCATGTTTTTCACTAAAGTAGTGCTTAAAAGTAATATATAGTCGAGTTTTTATTGTAAAATTTTTCTTTATTTCTAATAAACTACTTCGTTATGATCACTGCTTGATTGTATTTTTAAGTAAAAACTGTTGTTTCTTCTTTGATACATAAAGTTCATTCGGAATTTTAATAATTTTTATAAATAAAATTTAAGGTTAATCAAATATATTTATTGCTTGTAATTAGCACATAGTTTTAGGTAATAAAACTAATAATTCTTATTCAAACGTTTTTGATAATTTATATGAAAAAAAACTGTACACAACTTAGAATTTTTTATTTTGAAAGATTTTAAATAAAGCTTTATTTTGTTTCTTGCAGCTTTATAATTAATTATAAGCTCGGCAATGAATTAAAATTATTATAGTTACTCTGCTTATACTTGATAAATAAAAAATGTATAATAGCTGCACAAAATATTTTAGTGGAATTTACGTTTTAAGCTAAAAATTCACTGTTTTTTTGTAAAACTTTATATTCCAACATTAAAAATGCACCACACTTCAAACTGAATAAAACTTAAACTAATTTGTTGAAAATTTAAAGTTTAGTTAAGCTTATATTGCTCATTAATTCAAAATAATTTTTTTAAGTAATGGTAAACCTTAACGTCCTTTTTTAATATTTATATATTCTCTTTAGTTCTAAAAACTTAACCGTTTACAAATATATTTATTAAAATTATATTACGCTCTACTTTAAAAACTTTATGAAGAGTTATTTTATTGCAAGAACTCGATATTTTTTTAATGTTTTGTTAAATACAAATATGCTTTTTACTTTTATTTTAAAACATTTTTATAATTTGAATATTTTTTCTACTTAGTTAGGTCATTGTATAACTAATGAATTTAATACTTTTCTGTTATGTTCAAAAAGAAGTATGATAGTAGAAAAATATTAAAATAATTGTTTGACTAAATTCTATCCAATAAAAAATACTGTCTATGTTTACATGCTTATATTGTATAATAAGTTTAAGTAGTTATAATAACAGATATTTTTCCAATGTAACAGGTGACATAATTTGTTTATTTGTGTATTTCATATAAAAGTTTCTATATAAGAAATTTAAATTTAGAAATACCCAAATACCTCCTTTTTTAAGTCGTTTTGATTAATAAATTTATTTAAGTTATAATTATTATAATACGATAATTTTAACAGTTGACTAGTGTTTAACAACAGTACGGAAATTTTAAGTACAAAGCAATAAAGAACATCCATTTTCTGAACAAACACTTTTAAAATTCAAAGCTGATGACTTATAATGATGTTTATCTAATTTTAAACTTTCTTTTTATATGTTTCAATTCACTGTATACAGGTAGAACAAATAGATTTACTTTTGAAGAATTCTGACATTTTCTAAGCGTATGTGTTACTGTGTATGTTGTTAAATTATTTTTTTTTAAACTCTTACACTTAAGTTTTAATCTTTTTTTAAAGAACTGATCTTTAAAAGGGTTTATTGTCTACTGTCAACTTGTTTAATTTGGTTTAAGTTAAAGAAATACATTCTTATAAGTAAAAACTATTTATAATATTTAATAATATAATACCGAATTTAAATTTGTGACAAAATAGCTAAGATACCCAAAGTTTGTTGTATAACTTACGTTTTCACAGCAGAACGTAGTTTAATAAATTTAATCTAAAAATATCATCGTTACAAAACAATAAAATTTTGTTTTAAGTTTAATGCATATTAAAAAATACTTTGAAAATTTATATTTATATAAAATTGTAAGTAAAAATAAAAACTTATATTGCGTTGTGCTCACAATTCCATTCATTAAAGTTTGAAGCATTATACAAATTATTTTTTTAGTTTCGTGTAAAACCATTAGTATGAAAAAAAAAATACTATGAAAATTTGTTTAAAATTGTAAGTATAACTAAATGCGTTGTGCTCATAATTCCCACCTGTTCAAGTTCAACCCGATCGGTTCCCGCATAAATCAGTTGCAACCTAATATATTCCTAACATACTTGGTAAAAAGTATTGTTTTATTTACTCAAATGTGAAATTATCATGATAAAATAAAAGTTTATACGCTTAAGTGCTGAGTTGAAACAAAAACTTTTAGCATTTTACCAACTTTGATTTCCACCAAAGTTGATCGTCACTATTCACGGATTTAATTTTGTCACAAAGCTTCACTTTTGCACGATATCCACTTATTTATGACGTCACTTTTGAAATAAACCTCAGTTTAATACTTATAAACCGGTCATCAATTCAGCACTAGTTTTCATTTTCGAACTAAACGTCAATTTTCCATAAATGACAATTTAGGCAAAGTTTAAGTTAGTGAAACTATAACAAAACAATTTAAATTAAGGAGAGAAATTTATTATTGTTATAAGTTAATTACACTAAATAAAACCCGAATAAGTCTTAAACTGTATTTTGATTTAAATTGTACAAAAGATTTGTTTTATTAAGTATAAAAACAACAAAAATCAAAATAAAGTTAATTTAAAGCTTGTTTAAAATTGTTCATTGCTAAATAAAGTTGATTTATTAATAAAAGTTTAAAATATATAAAAAATCATAGTATTTGCTTGTAACTATTTATTTTTCTATAGAAATCAATTTAAAGATGACGTTGGATTAGTTTTAGAACAAATGTAAAAAACAAGATGCAAGAAAATAAACACAAATCAAGGTTTTGTGGTAAAAGTGTTTCGTCGTTGTATTTACTTCAGTTTCATTGGGTTTATAGACAAACTATTTTAAGTATTTTAGTGCTAATGAAATGAAAAACTAAATGCCTCAAGTAAAATAAATTTTAAAAAAACATTGATTAAAATCAACAGTATGAGATGATCTAGTTGTAGCTAAAATAAGAAGTCTCTGCGTTTTTTAGTTTTTTATTTTCTGCAAAAAATAAGAGAAACTTTAATAATAAATTTTAGTTTAAATTTTGTTTACAACTTAAATTAATTTCAGTAAAACGTAGAGTTTAATTCGTTTTAGACAGCAAACAAAACAAAATGTTAAAATTTACTTTATGTATTAGAAAAATACATCTTTGTTTTAATTATAACAAATGTATTTCATTTCTATACAAAAAAAAGTTTTGCTTAAGTATAACCGAATTCTTTGCTAGTTAAATTATAAATTTATAAAGACTTAGTTCACAAAAACACATAAAAGTAATTATTAATGTTGTCACAAGTCAAAAAAACTTGTTTGTTTAAAGAATAATTTGTTTTACCAGTAAAGAACTTTTTTTATATATAAAACTATCTGAGTTGTTATGTAGTCTACATTATAAACTTGAAATTCTGAGAAAATATTTAGAAAAAGTTATATTAATTAAATATTTGCATTGTGAGTTGTATACTTCGTATTCTATAACTTTAAATAAAGGCTGGCTAACAAATTTGTTTAAAAACATAAAAACTTCTTAACTTTTAATTTAACACTTAGTTATAAGTTATCAACTTTTCAACAAACAAAAGTTACTGATTAGTAATATGATTTTGCAAAAAATTAAATTTTCAGCAGGTAAAAATAAGAGACAAATAAAATCATTTCAAACTTTTATAGGGCTTTATCTCAAAATAAAAACATTAAACTTGAAAAATAAAAGCTCATGTAGGTCGAACCAATAAGATTACGGTGCTGAAGTATTTTTTTATAAAACTAACAAAAATAGTTATAAGTAATAATTTTTAAAGTTTTTTTAGGCCATACAACTATAGAAAAACTAAAACATTTTTTATGTACCCCTAAATGCTGAAATTATGATGACAAAATAAAAAATAAAGCTTTAGTTATTTAAAAGAGATACTTCACAACAACTAAGTTTTAATGAAACTTATAAATTTTCGGAACTTTAATGGTAAGAGTTTGGAAAAAATAAGCAAATCTTATAAACAGTTTGAGCAATAAAGTTTAACTTAATGAAAAAACTACAATAACTAAGTTATTTTTGCAAACCAAATAAAAAGATTCTTTCGGCTTCACAATCTATAAATTAAAATTGTAATTTACCAAACAACTATT
The DNA here is from genome assembly GCF_965202585.1 of Thalia democratica. NCBI lineage: Eukaryota > Metazoa > Chordata > Thaliacea > Salpida > Salpidae > Thalia > Thalia democratica. The sequence continues at coordinate 585,619 of NC_139169.1, forward strand.
AATTTAAAATGTTGAAGTAAAGTGTGAATCCTCTGGATAAATCTTGTACAGCCTTGGTATTTTAAACTATCTTGCATGGGTTAAAAATAATACTTGTCAAGTAAAAACTAACAAAGCTTTTACCAGCAAACACAACTACTTTTCTAGTTTTATTAATACATTTGAGCATGCTTTGAGTTTTTAAAATGTACAAATGTTTTAAAATGTTTTGTTGAATTTTATGTTAGTTTTATGTAACATTTTATCTAAACTTAAAGAACAAAAAATTTTCAAATCTCCTTTTTTTGTCTAGAGTTTTATTAATTTACTTTAGCATAAATTATTTCTGTACAAAAAAAGTCTACCTTAAAGGTTATTGCATTTCAAACTTTATTTTAAATAAAAACAAATTTTGTCATAATATGATTTAAGTAAAACTAAATTTATATATATGTATGCATTCCCAGAAACTTTTAAGCTAATTTTAATATACTTAACGTTAACATTTCAACACTTTTCAGTAACAATAATTGCAACAAAAAAATTGCGACAGTATAGTGGTATAAAATTTAATACAAACTTTTCAATGATGTTCATTATTTTGATTTTAAACGAATCTCTGTTTTTTTAGATAAATACTTTTAGAAATTTTACTTTTCATTATGAAAAAACTACAGCATTATTTTTATTTGAAAGATGTTTTGTATCTACATGGAAATAAAAACTAGTTTCATCATACTATCTTTTTAACAAATTTCATTTGTATATGAAGTTTATTGTACTTTTTATTTTATAATGTAATTGTTTTATGCGCTTAAATACTATACTAACGCATTTTCAACTACATTTTTGCAACAAAAAAATGTGTTAGTCTGATGTTAAGTTAAAGGTTTATTCTAAAACCTTTTCTAATGGTTATTAACAAAATGTTGCATTTGTTTTAGAATTTTGTTTCAATATAAAATGTTAAAGTTTAACTTATCATAGTAAAAACAAATACTTTTGTTATAACTTTAAAAGTTCTTGTATTTCCATTCAATATTTAAACTAATTTTGTTAATCTAATTAAAAAAAATATTTTGTATATTTAAAGTATTTTAAAACTAAGTTTAAAAAATAATAAAATATGTTTTTCATCTAAACAGAGTTCATTTTTGTAACAATAGTACTTTATTTTTTGAATATGTCTTTTTTAAACAAAAAGTTTTGTTTTGTCAATATTATTCATCATAAAACTAAAATATTAAGAATTACTTAAAAAAAAATTGTATTAATAATTTACTTGCATTGGGAGTTGTATATTAAAATTTTATAGCTTTTAATAAAAGACTGTCAAATAATTTAGTTTAAAAATAAAATATCTTGGTGTTATTAAATTTACCATTATTATATACTTTGAACTTTTTTAGCCAATCGTTAATACTCATAAAACAAATAATATTAACAATATAGTTTTGCAGGTTATGTTCGATTTAAATTACATAAGTTCTAACTTTTATAGGGTAACATCTTAAGGAAAATTGAAAAAATGCTCATGCAATTCCAATTACTTTGATTCTTTGGAGAAAATTAATAATTAATAAAAATTGTCGTATTTACTAAGTTTTACAACTTTTTAAGCCATATCTGAACACAAATAAAAAATATTTTAGAAAGGAATAATTGCTGAGAATATGTTAGTAAATCATACCTGAGGAAAAATATTAAATTAGATAATTAACAGGAAATATCATTTATTAGAATTCACAAATTTTCGGAACTTTAAATAATTAAAAACATTTTTTGTAAATTAAATGCAAATCGCCTATTATTGTCAAACTCTATAACAATTAAACTGTAAGATACCGATTAACCATATTATATAAAACGCTTTTGTGGTTGTTTACACTTTCAATTAATTGGTCGATGTCGGTTATTTCAAAACTATTTACACATTACCCAAATATTATTAGTAAAAATAAAGCAACAAAGCTTTTTAATGCAGACATAATTACTTTTCCTTAGTTTTATCAATCATAAATGATCATACTTTAAATGTTTATAAAATATGAAATGTTTTAAAGTACTTCTAAAAACTCGATGCTAGTTTGATGTAAAGAAACTTTAAATACAAAAAATTATGTCAAATATATTTTTGTTTTGTGTAGATTCTATCAAACCTTTATATTTTTAGCAAAAATAATTTCTATACATAAAATATCCTTCTAAATGTTTACTGTATTTAAAATATGATAGACTTTGTTCTATGTACTAATTCTAAATTTCCTTTGGTTGAATTGAAACATTCTGCAAACTTAAACATTAAGTCAGTTTGGTATTTATTTTGTAACAAGAATAATTGCAACAGTATTTAGTATTTTAGCACAAACTTTTCATCGATATTCAGTGTTTTGTTTTCAATGTAAACTGTCCGTCTTTTTTTAGATTTTTATTCTAATTAAGTTTGAAAAAACTACCTTTCACTACGGTAAAATACTCACCACTCGTTATATCAAACTATTTTTAATTAAAATTAAAGCATTTTTAAATAAGCAAACTAAATTTTAATTTTGAAAAATATACAACCGAAAATCAAAAAACTAAATTTTATTAAACTAATTTATAAAAGCATTAAAACGACCCCAAAAATAGTTGAACAAAAACTTTAACTTAAATCAATAAGCATAACTCCGAGCGCAACACATTACTACATTTTTTACTTTTTTTTTACTGCAACTATTTCTACATACAGTTTTGCATTTAGTAACAGTTTTGTAACAATAAATACTGAAATATTTATATAATCAGCACAAATTAGGATCATGTATGTTATTACTCATATTATATTTAAACAAAGTTAAATTAATGTGAAAATTCTTTTTAACCAAAAAAACATTATGTAACTCTATAAAAAAAATTGTTTTCTTTAAATGTAATAATATAAGGAAAATGATTGTAAAGAAATTTAAAATATGTAAACTTAGAGCAGCGTTAGTTATTTCTTTTACTACGTTTTCTTTTTACGTTAGTTATTTCTTTTATTCAAAAAATTGAATAGTTAGTATTTAAATTAAACTTAATAATCCATTATAATTATGGATGCTATATTTTCTACTGACAACTATAAACTTCTTAAACCACTGCTTAATTAATATTAGTTAGTCACATAAATATGACTTAATTTTGAGATTGTATTTTTAACATTTTTAATTTATATTTTCATGTATAACTGACTACACTGTACTTTTGTATATATATATATATATATATATATCATAGCTACAAATATATACTTAATTTGTTTAGTTTGGTTTCTAATTAAAGTTTAAATAACATTAAGAATTTTACGGATCTCAGTTTGTTAAAGTTATAATTTAAAACCATTTTCACATGGCTATAAAAAATGTACATGTAAACTAAAACTTAACAAACAACTTAATAGACAATATAACTTTTTATCACTATTTCTTTTTATTTCTAGTTTTAAAGGGTATTTAATTCAGAATTTTAGTTTAGAAATAAAACAATAGCTCAATAAATTAATTAGTAATAATGGATAGTAATAATGGATGGTTATAATAAATAATACTTGTTAAATAAAAAGTTTACAAAGCTAACAGCAAAAAAAAACTTATATGTTAATTTAGTTTTGTTAATATTATTAAGTAAGCTGTAAAATTTTATAAAATTCAAAATATATTGAAATACTTCATGGAATTATAAATAAATTTGTTAATAATATTTACCTAACTTAAAAAATAATAATTGTACACTATCTTTTTTTTGTCTAGAGGCTATCAAGTTTTAATATTTTAGCATGAATTATTTATTTAATTAAAAAATTACCTACAAAAAATTTATTGTTTTTTAAATTTCATAAATTTTGTTGTATGCAATGATCTTAACTTACTTTTCATTAAAATGTAATATTTTTTTCGCTTAAATATCAACGCATTTTGCAACAAGAAACAGTGCAAATGTATGAAGTTAAAATAATGTTTTATGTTGAGCTTTTAATTGACCTTTTTCAATTATATTCAGTGTTCTGGTTTTAATGAAAACTTTTTTTTATTTGTTTTAAGACTGTTAGGCTTATTATATTTGAGAAATCTAAGACTCGTTTGAAGTTCTAGTTTGAAGTTTACAATGTTATTTTATTTTTGATAGGTATTTTTTATATCTTTAACTTGTTACCTTCCAATACTACTTTAATGACCTTAAAAATTTTGTTTGTTTTTAACCGTTTATTATTTCATAGAAATAATCAAGTTAACTAAACAAAACATTAAATAAATGTTTGAAAATTGTCAGTTACTATATGAAAAGTATACTTTTTTTTACAAAAAAAAAGGTAAACTAAATATGAATTAAATGATAAAGACTGAATTACGTTTAAAATTTCTTAAAATATTTAAAAGCAAACTACGGCACAAAAGTCATATTTAAAACGCATATAGTAGTTTTTTTTTAAGTATTAATATTATTAGCTAAGAATTAGACAAAAAAAATGTGTTAATTTATAAAAACTGTTATTCATTACATTTGTACAGTTTTGGTATTTAAGCCATTCTCGCATTGTTAAAATAAATTAAGACTTGTAAAATTTAAATTTACAAAAAATTTAGCAGCAAAAAAAACTTTTTATTTTATTTTATTAATATTTTTGAGTAAACTTGGAAGTATAATGAAAATTAAAAGTTTTTGAAATATTTTGTGGAGTTTAGAATTATTTTGATGATAAGTGTTTTTCACATATGAAAATAATTTTTATTCTTCTTTTTTAGTATGTCTAGATTCTATCGACCTTATATATATTTAGCCTAAACTATTTTTACTTTTTCTAAACTAAACAAACCTCTTGCGTAAAGGTTTACAAATTTAAACTTCAATAAATTGTGTTCATATTTAAAATTTCATAGATCTTGTTGTATGTATCAACTTTGAATTACTTATAATGACTTTGCGTGCTTGAATATCAACCCATTTTGCGACAAACTACACTGCGATAATATGATGATAAAATAATGTTTTATGATTAACTTTTTTATAAATACTTTTCAATGATATTTAGTATTCTGGTTTAAATTGAAACTATTTGTATGTTTAAAGATCTTTATTCTTACTAAGTTTTAAAAATTCACTATTCGTAGTAGAAAGTCACAATGTTATTCTATATTATAAGTATTTTGTAACTCTTTAAGTTGTTTTTCTCCAATACTACTCAAATTTAAAATTGTATTCGTTTTTTTTGAACCTAACGTAATTTCAGAAAAAGTATAAAATTAACTAAACATCTAAACTTATTATAGTATTGTTATTAGCCGTAATAAACGACTTTAAAAAATGACACAATCAGATTTTCAACGAGAATTTCACATTATCTTAAAAACTGTTTTGATTTTATTACAGTATTAATATGATGCTTGTGTTTATTAACAAATGACGTCGATCGTATCTTATTTAAAAATAAATATTAAATGCTAGTAATTTATAATTTCTTACTTTAAACTTGAGAACATATCTTAAAAGACTATTTTACGCTAGTATTTCTTATTAGTTGTGTATTTAATAATTTAAATAATAACATAATTTTGTTTAGACTATATAAAATAAATACAATTTCCTTATTGAAATAAAACATTCTTAAATAAAGAAAGAATAATCAAGTTTATAAATATATTTTTTAGTATAAGTTTACATAATTATATATAACCTGTAAAATTTTTGTCCTTTTATTTTGCATTTCACCGTTAAATTGTTTTAGTAGTTTAAATTTAATCTGAGCCATTAAATTAATTTTATGCCTTTACAATGTTTTAAGTGGAATTAAAAGTTTATACAGTATCGCAAATACTATAGCTTTACTTTTATTTTTTGAAAGTATCCTCCTAACTGCTTATACAACTGTAATAGAAATAACAGAAGAAAAAAAAATTTAGAAAATTTTAATAACTAATTTTATCATTTTTTTTGTCAAAAATATCTAAAGCTTTAAACAATAAAAAAATGTTTGAAAGTAGTCAATTAAGATATGAAAAGTATATTTTCATTTCCCAAAAAAAAAATAAATAAAAAGTTATTAAAAACTAAATAAAGGTTTAAACTTGCTTAGATTAAAGCTTTAACTAAAATACTTCACATAAGTTTAGTTTTAACCGAAAATAAACATTTTTAAGTATTATTACTGTAGAACTTCAAAACTACTTTTCTATGTAAGGTAAGCATATTCAATAGCCAGAAATTTTAATTGAAATTTAATAGTACTCGAGCTAAATTACAATTCTTCTATAATTTTTTACTAATGTCAGTATACACTTGTTTGTCTTAAATAAAAAAGATTGCTCAATTTACATAAATGTAAAGAACTTATTTTAACAAAGATGTGGAAATCAATTATTTTATTTACTACCAAGCTTCGGTGACTATTTTATTTTACTTGAAAAAATCACAATGTTTCTACCACCGAAACCTGATAGTAAATAAAATATCTAATTTAACATCTTTGTACAAGTATTAGTATAAAAAGTATTTATTATGTAGCGAGTAAGCGATGCTAATTTCATATCTTGAAAACAAAAATAAAAACCTAGTTTAATATTGGAAATTAAATTAGAAAATCGCCGTTTATTTTCGACTGTAGTAAAGTAATGTGTTTTGTCTACGATTATTTGCATCTTTAAATTTCGTAAAAGGATATTAATTGTTGTTAAACAAATAAAAAAGTAGGTAAGAAAAGAGAAATAAACTTTGCTTTCTATATAAAATAGACAACATTTTGAAAGCAATGGCATTCGGCAGTCAGGTGGTATGTTGTTAGCTTTATAACTTCATTTATTCTGAAACATTTGTTTAAAAGATGCAGCTAGTTCGTTATTATTAAAGATTTAAGTATGTGTTCATTTGTTATTGAACTTTATATGAGTGTTTATTTATTGTTAGTAATTTTGTAGTAGTTCTTTAGTATACATTTATCTTCTGTTGTTTTTAATTTGTAAATAAAATAGGCTTTTTGATTTGTATATTAATAAAATTTTCTATAACCAGAAACCATACATATCTTTATTTGTCTAACCTGTAAGTATCTAACCTTACGTTGAATACCACGCATATTTAGTTGTACTTCGTAAATTTTGATGTTTATTTTGTCAATAGTCTGTCTAAAGCAAACATAAGTTCACATTAACTAAAACAAAAGAATGTCCTGTTTACATGAAGCCTAACACACTAAAAGCTATTATTTTAGTCTTATAAATACGTAATTTGTAATTTTAAAAGCTAATTAAAACTTCAAGTATCTATATTTAGCGCTTTTTAAATTAAAATTTAACTTTAAAAAGAAAGTTAAAGCTATTGTGAACTATAGTTTCAAAAAACTAACTTTTTTTTTGTATTAAGAATACTACTTTAAAAAAGAAAATTTTACATAAAATAATATAACTTTAGTGCATTAAGAGCTTTTGGAAAATATTTTTTTAGTTTATTTTTGAGACAGTTTTGCCCTAAAGCAAAAATAAACCATTTTATTTAAGGAAATTCTAAAAATTTTTCAAAGTTTAGTTATTGGTAGTATAAGTAGTATCTTTCTTATTTAGTATAATAACCTTAATAATAAATTTCATTCTTAGTAAATATCAAAATTTAAAGACAATATATCAATAATAAAAAATATTGAGAATGTGGTACAAGTATGGAGCCATATTTTGTTACACAATAATACTCTATATAGACTTAGAATAAAAATATTAACATACTGGTACTTAACTAACAAAATATCTTAAACAGAACGAAATAGCTTTTCTAATTTACTAGTATCTTAAAACACCCTGTTATAGTTCAAAAAGTACAGTTAAGAATTTTTCAACATAATTTATTAAAAGTTTTAATTACATGTAACATAGACACATTTTGTTGAACTTGAAGTAATAAAAAGAGAATATATATGTGCTATTAATGTTTATTTTATCATATACTAAATATTATTTTAAATCATCATAAAGTACACTTAAACGTAACAATCTATTTAGTTACACTTTGTAACACTTTGTGAAGAACACATTTTTTTAGTTTTATATGAAAAATTACAAATAATTAGAACAGAAATTACGAGTTTATATAAATTAATCTCTTGATTAGCCGTAAAGCGCAAATTTAAATAAAAAAAATAAATAAATTATGGTTAATTAGAACACAAGTTCTGTTTCAGTTTTAACTCTAGTAATTTAAATTTTGCGAGCTTAAAAACTGAAATAAATTATCTAATATTTATTTTACTGTTTTTATTAAAAAAATTTCTCTTGGTTATTGTTTTAAGTAGTTTCATTTTTTATTCAAACAAATAAACTTATTAATAATAATTCTTTAAAAAATAAGCAAACTTGAGCTTGTTAATTATTTCTGTATTAAAAAAAATATTGGTAACTCCACCTAAATTAAACTTAGTTAACACTTTGTTTAATGCTCTAACAAAATTAAAATTAAAAAATAAAATGTCATGTTTAATTACAAAGTGTTAACTAGGTTTAATTTAGGTAGAGCTACCAAGTTTTTTATTTGATATAGAAATAATTAACGTAGCTCAAGTTTGCTTATTTTTTAAACAATTATTGTAATTAAGTTAATTTGTTTGAATAAAAAATGAAACTACTTGAAACAATAACTAACAGTATTTGACAAAACGTTTAATAAAAAAAACATCAAAAATAAAGATGGATGTTTTAATTTGTTGTTTAATAAAACCTAATATTGTTTTAAACCTTCAGTATCACAACTTAAACTCAAATATATATATTTTGAATAATACAAACAATATATACCAAATTATCAAAAAGAATATACTTTATTTTATGACTTTAAAAATATAGGAGATAGGATGATAAAATATTAATTATGACAAAACTAGTATTGTCAATATATTGTTATGATAACTCTATTTTTGCGAGTAAAAATCTATGACGTCAATCAAAGCTTAACTTATGTTCACTCATGATTTTATATTTTACAACAACCTTAAATTGCGTCAAAAATTACTTGACATCATTTATTAATAAATAGCGAGCAGTCTAAAAAGTGCTTGTATCTATAACTTAATAGAAAGGTTTTAAAGCTGCTGCAGTTTTTTTAGAGAAGGTTTTAAATATACTCCAGTTTATTTCTAATTTTAATAGTATTTAAAAGCTAATTTTATTTTACATTTCATAGAAGCATAGAAAAACTCCTTGAGTTTATTTTATTGAATTTATTCTGAGGTGTTGAAAAGATAAATTTAATTAAATTTTTATTGAATTGTTAAAATTATGATATAAATATAACATTTAAAACTACAAAATGCTAATTAAGTTTAATTATAAAACTAAAACTAAACCTCAAATTCAGGATGAAACATTAAATTTTACTTTAGAATTAACAATTTTTTTGCATTTTTGTACATTATTATTTATTTTATTTTAGAAAAATAGATTTTTGCATTTTATTTCTTATAAGTTTTTATTTTTTGAATATTAATATTTGTTTTTCTTAATTAATTTATTATTTTGTTTTTAACATATGCTAGAGTGATTAAGTGATATATATCATACTATAATTCATTGATTTCGAAATTAAACTTATATCAAAAAGCAGCTAAATAAGTTACTTTTTATTTAATTGCAATGTTTCGTGTCGCTTAAACAACTACGCATTTTGAGCCAAGTTGCATTGCGATAATATGATGATGAATTGATATTTTATGCTAAATTCTTTTATTAAAAATTATCAATGATATCCACTTTTATGGTTTTAATTAAAGATATTTATTTGCTTTAAAATTTTTATTCTTATCAAGTTTTAGGAAATACCTTAAGTAGTAAAAAAACTACAATATTGTTATTCATTCTACAAATATTTAGTATTTTATATATATTTAAATTAAAACTAGTTTTGTTATGCTAACTTTTCATATATTTATTAGAATATATATAATGTATTGTATTTTAGACTATATGTGTAATTTTATAATTTAAAATTCTATTTTTACTGAGAAAATTTCCTTGTAAGTTAAACGCGCTAATAAAATTTATTTTTTCAAGTTTGATGCAAATACCCTCGTGACGTCACAATTTTAAAAAAGCAAATTGTAAATTACTAATCAACTTTATAAATATACATATTCGACTTGAAATTACTTTGTAAAAAATTGTCTGTATCACTTATTTTTAAAACCATTTGAACATGGCTATAACAAAATATTAATAACCAACTAACTAGGAAAACATTAATTGGCAAGCAATTTTCTTTTTACTTTTTATAAATATAAAATAAAAATGTAAAATATATAAATTAAGTTACTTAGAAAATAAAAATTAAAAACAGTTTTTAGCAAACAAAAATTATTTTTATAATTATTGTAGCCACTCACATATAAATATTAAAAATCTTAGTTGAAAAACTAAATCTTAAACAACTCAATAGCAATCAACACTAATTTATTTCTCTTTAAGTTTAGACAATATAATTGAACAAGAGTTGTATTTAACTAATACATAAAATAACATAAAAAACAATGCAATAAACATAATTTTTTTAAAACTTTTAAGTTTTAAGTCGAACAATAACTATATCAATAATGTTTTTATTGAAAAGATTCTATTATTACATTTTAGGTTTAGCTTAAGTAAATTATATATAAATAACTCCTCTTAAACTTTTTTTGCATTTGAAATCTTAGAAATTTGTTGCTTATAAAATCAATAATAAATTCAAGTTAGAATAAAAGTTTATATATATTAATGCATATTATCCTCGTTAAGTGATTTATTATTTAAATGTAATGTTTTGCACGTTTTTATTTGAACCCATTTTTACCACTGATATCAACAAGAATAATGTGATACTATAGTTATAAATCAAAATATGATAACTTGTTTATTACAAACCTTTCAATGATATTATGAGACATTTCCATTATAATTTCTAAAAATGTCTAACCAACATTATATTAAAACTTGATAAATTTAATTGGCTTTGTATTTTATTATTTAAAGCTTATAGCAAATTGTAGGCTTGTTTAAAAGAAATTTAATTTGCTGACAAATAAGCAATTCATTTTTTTTGTCAGCAGATTTTTATTGAAATATTTAAATGACTTGATTTGTGAAATACAAATTATAAACTACCAATTAGTTATTTAAATAAAGTCGTAATAAAATTTGTACTTTTGATCTAGCTTGTAATTATATTCAGTTTCTAAAGCCATTCTTATATGGCTATAACAAAGTAAAACTTCTTTAGGCATTTTTTTTGTTGACACAATGTGCGTAAATAAGCGATAGTTACTGTAAATATAAAACAATTACTTTTTCTGTTGGATATTTTTTATAGATTTTTTTGTGTTGTCATGTAGTATGACTGTAAACCATAAAATATTTACTTTGACTGAAACAAACTGCATATTTATTTCTATTATAATTTTTTGGTTTTGAGTTTTAAAGTGTTTTAGTTAATTTTTCTATACTTTAGTTAGAGTATATATAATAATCTTTTAAGCTTAACAGTTTTTGCTGAAATGTTTTGGTTAAAAAACTTAAAAACTTAGTATTTTTATTTAAACGTTTAAAAGCGATTACTGCAATAAATTTATCCTACTGAATATATAGCAGATTAATTTCTTTTTTTTTAATTTAGATTCAAAACACCTATTGAAGTCATATTCTGTAATACAAATTTAATTTAGTAATATATTAAAAAAAAAATACATTTGATTTTTAATCTTTTTTTTTAAGATTAATTATTTGTTAATTTTCAAAGTCATTTACACATAGCTATAATAAAATACCACTGGTAAAAAATAGCTGTAAAAATATTAATTAGCAAGCTATATTTATATTTCAATTTTTTTTAAATACACATTCAAAAAATTAAAACTACTTTTAAAATTTAAAAAAAAAAAGTTCAATAACAAACTTGTTCAAACAATAATATGTTCAATGTACTTTAATAATACATTTGATTTTTAATACATTTAATTTTGTTTATAATTGAAATATTTAAAACAACTTATTTAATAAACTTTGTATATCTTTTTACTTAGATGAAGTTCTAAAACTTTTAGAATTTTATAAAACTTAGTTTATTTATTAAATGAATAAAAATTTGCATATCTCAAATTACACGATTGGCTTTTCATGATTTTTAACAGTTTTAAAATTACGTCATAATGTACTTATGCGTTAATTTCAAACTTTTATTTGAGTGTTTTATTTTGTGCTTTATTTTAAACTTATTTTGCAGTTGAGGAGTGTGTAAGCACAAAACTTGAGTTCTGCAAGATAAACTTTTTTATTAAATATACCTTTAAGGTGGGCTCTGTGTTGAAAATTATAATTTATTAAGTTAATCAACATATTTCTATATTTATATACATATTTATAATACAAAAAACAACTAATGTTCGTATATTTTACTATAGCTTCGACGTATCACATGTTTTACCAGAACAATATAAAGTACATAGCAAAACTTTTTTAAACAATCACAAAAAACACATTATGAACTTACAAATGAAACTAAACAACTTTAGTTAGTAAGTCTTAAAACAACTTATGTACAAGTCAACTTATCTTTTGCTCTGTTTTTTCTCACTTTTAGGTTTTTTTTGTTGCTATTGTTGTTATTGATTAGTTTTTTTTTGTTCTTATAAAATACAAATTTTGGCTGTGAATGTAGAACTATTTTTTTTAGCTTCTTATTATGGTAGTTTTGCCCTAGAAAAGAAATGATTTTTGTTTGTTTAAGTAAGTAGTTCTAAAGTTATCAGTACATTTTTATAAGGTTATTATTTATTGTTAAAATCTTGTGGTAGTAAAAATTATATGTAACAAAAAGTTTTTTAGTAAAAGTTTTAAGCTTTTTTTATATAAAAATTTTTCAAAGTTCTATTGTTGGTAAATCAAATAAAAATTTTCCTCATTAATATAATAATCTTCTTTAATGAATTTTAGTTTCTTCGTCTACATTTAAATTTAATAATAATATTGAGATTATGGTACAAAAATGAAACCATAAATTAATGCAAATGTTTTAAATACAATAGTACTTTAATTAAAGTTTTAAAATATACTTTATTAACAAAACAGAGCCAAATAGTTTTTCTAAAATACAAATATCTTAAAACACACTGTTGTAGTTTAAAAAGTACAGTTAAACATTTTTAAACATAATTCAATTAAGAGCTTCAATTAAAAAACTAATTATGCAACATAATATATATTTGTTTTTTAGGGTAGCTGTCTAATTTGCACGAGTGTACAAAATTGCATTTAGCGAGGAGACTAAATTACAAGAGAGCAAAAAATTGCACGAATATGCTTTTGCACGAAGACTAATTTGCGCGACAGTACAAAATTGAACGAAAATAAACTTGCACCAAAATAAATTTGCACGAAGATACTTTTGCACGAGCAGGAAATTTTGAACGGGTTAATTTTTTTTAATTTCTGTAGTAATTTAATATTTTATTTTTAATTTTTTCGAATATCACTTTTACTCTAAACCCTATCCTCGGTTGGTAAGTTATTATTGTTCTTTTTCTTTTTTTTTTTTTGATTTTCTATTTTTTTAGCTATTACTGTTAACCCTAACCCTTACTCTCGGTCGGTAGCTTTTTTTAGTAATTTTTATTAGTTTATTGTTAATTCTTAGTTTTACTAACACTTTTACCCTTAACCCTTACACTCGGTCAGTAACCTTTTTTTAATTATTTTTTTTAGTTTTTTATTTCTATTTTGATTTTTCTGTACTTTTTTAATCTCTTGCAAAAATGTAATTCGTGAAAAATTGTGCCCTCGTGAAAGTTTGACTTTGTGCAATTTTGTGCACTCGTGCAATTTTTTTTTTCGTGCAATTTAGTCCCCTCGTGCAATTTTGTCTCCAGCAGTTTGGACCCGTTCCCGTTTTTTTTATATACTAAATATTAGTTTGAAGCATCATAGAGTATGATATCATACTTATAAATTTAAATAAACTGATAAGTTGGTTAGCCGAAAAGTGCAATTTAAAATATTTAAAAAAATTAGATGATAAATGGGTAATTAATAGACAAATTCTGTTTAGTTTTTAAATTGCTAATAATTAAGAGTTTGTAAGTGAAAAAAATGCGTCACTTAAACCTGTTGCAAAAAAGTTTGATAATAATCAAAGCTAAATTTTACTTTAAATTTCGCTATTTTTAACTTTGTTGTATGTACTTATTTAAAATTTATTTTTTGTGAGTTGAAAAATTTTGCGCGCTTAAATATCAAATCATTTTTGTATTAATTTTGCAACAAGAACACTCTCGACATTGTTTAGTAGTTTAGTACAAACTCTTAAACGATATTCAGTAGTTTGCTTCCAGAGAAAACTCATCGTCTAATTTTAGATTGTTATTCTGATTAAGTTAAAAAAAACTACCTTTCATTTTGATAGAACACTCACCACTCATTAATTCAAAATAAATTTAGGTGTTTAAAGCAGTTTTAGGTTAAACTTAAAATTTTAAAAACATACAACTTAAGAATAAAAAAGTTAAATTATATTCTTTTATTCAAACATTTTTCTTTTCTTTGTTGATTGATTGTTCATTGCTAAAGATCTAAACATTTAAATGATAAAAGAAACTTTGTGTAACAGCTCGTAAGAAACTTTACAAGCATGTGGTGTACGACTCGATGGCCGAAATGTTTCTTTGTACACCAGGTCCTTGGAACAAATTTTTTGAGCGCCTTTTTTTATCATTCAATAAACAATAATGATTATATGCAAAGTAAATTATTAAAGCATTAAAATGACCTCAAAATAGTTAAACAAAAACGTTACTTAATCAATAATAAAATCAGATTGTATACTCGAACCTAATTATAAGCAATATAACTAAATTCTCTACTATTTACTGCAACCATTTTTACATCCATTTTTTCATTTAGTAATATTTTTGTTTTAAACAAACGCTGAAATAGTATGATAATCAGCACAAACTAGCATCATATTTGTTGTAACACATAATATATTTAAATAACCTTATACAAAGATAATTAAATGTGAAAACACTTTTTTAAAAAAATAAATATTTCCTTAACATTTTTAAAAAAGTTTTCTGTTTTTATCAAATGAAATAACAAAAAGGAAAATGATCGTGTAAAAGAAAATAAGATAAGCAAGCTTAAAACAGCGTTCATAATTTCTTCTAAATCAAGTTGGAAAGTTAGTAATCGCAATCAAACTAAACTAAATAACCAATTATAAATACGCATGCTATATTTTCTACTGACAACTAAAAACTTCTTAACCCACTGCTTAATAAATATCAATTAGTTACATAAATATAACTTACATTTTAGAATGTTTTTTTAACAATTTTTATTTATATTTCCATGTAGAGCGGACAACACTGTACTTTTGTATTTATGTACATCTTATACATCTTTAGGTACAAATATATGATTTATTTCAGCTATTAAAAAGTTATTTGTCAAAACTTCTAAAGCAATACCACAAACAACAGAACTGAATGTTTTATTTTATCAGACAATAAAATAATATTTTTTTTGTTTTGATTAGTGCAAAATAAGTGTTTTTTTTTATATTTGAAATCATTTATTGTGTGTTTTTATAAAAAAATAACGTAATTTAGTAGAACTAAAAAATTTTTTAAATGTAAGTTTAGAGTGTTATAAAGTATAAACATAACAGTAAAACAAATAAATAATGTTAACTAAATAGAGTGTTGTTAATAAATTAACTGAAAATGCGCTTAGGTGTAAATAAAAAATAATAATTAATAAATTAATTTCTGAATCAAAACTACAGTAACTTAAGACTTTTCTATCTTGAGAATTTTTTTAATTAAATTTATTTTTTTAATTTTGGTTATCTTGTTTTTGCAAACAACCAAATTAAATGAAATATTTTTTTTACATTCTACTTACCAGTTTGTTGCTTAACCTTATATTTTATTAAAAAATATATATGATTCTTACAAATCAATTAGTAAAAGCTAATATATTTTGTATATTTTTTCAATTAAAACTCACTCAACAAGTTATTTATGCGACAATCTGAAATTCTAGATATTAAAAAATGCTCGCAAAAATTTTAAATTTTAATTTGCGTTAAAATTTTTATGACGTCATTTGTCAGTTAACAGCGAGCTGTAGAGTACTAAAAATATTTATAAATAAAGTTACTTTTAGAAGTGCCAGGTGTGTCAAGAATTGAAATCTAAATTTTTAAAGTCGTTTTTAGCGGCTACACAATTTAAATGAGAGAAAAACATGTTTACTAAAAAATTGTCAGCAATTAAATTTTTTTAGATTAACACATACAAAATTTATATACACGTACAGTTTGCTTTTGTTTTATATAGCTAATATAAAATTTTTTTTTTAAATTACCTTTCATAGTTAAAACTTACATAAACACTTTATAATTAACAAACAAAACTAATTTATTGGTGCTAACTTTAAAATAAATATCCTTTATATAAATAGATGAATATTTTTTAGACTTTAGTTTGTAGAAAAAAATAACTAAATTTTAAAACATTTCCACTATCATTTTAATTTTTACAAGATTTAACAAACTTTTAGATTTAAAAATATATTTCTATACACAAAACATGCCCTGTATCACTTTAATATCACTTTAACTTACTTTTGACTGAGTTGAAACATTATCCACGCATTAAAATCAACGCATTTTAAATACTAATTTTGCAACAAAAACAATTGCAATACTATCGTTATAATTTAATATATTATGTGTATATTTTTTTTACAAACTTTTTCAAAAGTATTGTCTATTTGTACTTCAAAGAAAACTACATACTTTTTTTGCCGAAAGTAGTTTTAATAGTTTTTAAATAAATTGATTTTTATAGTAAAATATTACTTTTTTTATTATTTGAAAATTTTTCTGTATCTGTATAGTTTTAGAAAAACTGTTTTATATATAATATTTTTAGATTTTTAGACTTTGTTTAAAAATATTAAAACCTACCTTTTAATTTTTTGCAAACACTTTATTTTTTCGTTTTTAAAACTATTAATTTTTTTCATATGAGGTTTTTGTTTTACTATATATATGGACTAACATATATACTATTATTTACTTATTTTATATTGAAAAGTATAATAAGTTTTTTAAGAAAAAGTATTTATTCTATACTGGTCGGTTTTAAAAGGTAAAGATTTGTCGACAAGTAACAACTTTTATTTAGTTGGTTTTTTTATTAAAAGTGTTAAAACATTATAAACTATTTAACTAGCAAGTTTTACTCTGAAAATAAAAAACAAGTAATCGATATTTATTTGCAACCTTTTAATCGTTTACTGACGTCATAACTTCTAGCGAAACAAATTATCAATTTAAGTAAACTATCTTTATAAAGCTTTTAATTACTTGTAATTAAGTATTAGTCAATTTTTTATTGCAATTTTCTAAGCCGTTCTTGTATGGCTATATCAACACAAAAATTGTAGAATAGAAATTAGTAAATTATTCAAAAGCAATCAAATATTTAACTGTTTAAATAAAGTATTAAGAAAGATAGTCGATATAACAAAGTTTAGCAAAATTACCTTTTATCGATGAAACTTACATTATTGCTTTATATTTAACAAACTTCTTCTACTTTTATACAAAGTTAAAATTAATTTAGTTATACTAACGTTTAAACAAATATACATTATATATACATACTTTTGTGTTTAATATTTGAATAATAAACTAAAAAATATTTAAAAAAAACTAAAAATAACTAAAAATTTTCATATTTTGACTGTGTACTTTATCTTGTCCAGATTATATTGTTTGAGATTTTAATGTAAACTATTTCTACACATAGAAAATTTTTGTTAAAAGTAAAATAATTTTTGTTGTATATACCAATTTTAGTTTCTTATAATGAATTGTAATACTTTGCGCGCTTAAATATCAACGCAATTTGCGACAACTAACATTGCGATAATTAATGATAAAATAAAGTTTAATCTTCATTTTTATTATAAACACTTTTCAATGATATTCAGTATTCTGGTTTAAATTGAAACTATTTGGTTGTTTAAAAATTTTTGGTTTTATAAGGTTTGAAAAGTTTACCTTACATACTTCAAAACCTCAAATGCTACTCTATATTTGACATATGGTTTGTATTTCTCTATATTATTACCTGGCAATATTTTGTTAAGCTTTTTTTTATATAAATCCGTTTTTTTAACCTTATATAATTTCATAGAATTAATTAAATTTAATAAATATCTAAACTTGTTATAATATTACTGTTAGCCGCAATAAACGGCTTTAAAGATTGCAAAGTCTACAAAGAGAAACTGAATATATACATTAAAAGTTGGTTGAATTAATACTACATTATTAATCTAATTTTTGTGTTTATTAACAAATGACGTCACTCGTATCTTATCGCATAAATAATTAATAAATGCGAGTGTTTTTAACTTGCATACTTAAAACTTGAGAACATATTTTGAAATATTATTTTACTTTAGTATTTCTTATTAATTGCTTTTTCAATAGTTTAAATAGTATTTTAGTTTTCGTTTGAGCTATAATAAAGTAAATACAATTTTTCAATAAAAATAAAACATTTTTACAAAAAAGAAAACAAAATCAAGTAAATAAATATGTTTTTAAAACTTAAGTTTACATAACTATATAAAACCTATAAAATTTTTGTTCTTTTACTTTGCATCTCACTGATAATTTGTTTTAGTAATTTTAATTCAGTCTTAGTCGTTAAAATCCGTTTTTAAATTCATAGTTTTCAAAGTAAAAATAACAGTCTATAAAATATCACAAATACTATAGTTTTACTTTTTTTGTTTGATAGTATACTTCCAACTGCTTATACAACTGTAATAGAAGTTAGAAGAAAAAACAGTTTATAATAAAATATTTTGGTAATTATTTTAAATATTTTTTAATTTTCAAAATGTGTAAAGTTAACTTCAAATAATATGTGCTTTTTAGCAATAACAACACTTTTTTACCTTTACACTTAGATGAAATTGTTTTTTATTAATAGCTTTATTGAAACAAATGAATAGTTAATAAAACAATAAGTCGGTAAATCAATCAAAAAAATAATAAAGTTTGATATTAGTTATGTTTTAATAATATTACAAGCTTATTAGAAATAGATATTTTGTTCAATTCGAAAATTTTCATCTACAAAACACTTAAAAAATAAGGTAAAGTGTTCGAAACTTTATTAGCAATTTAGGTTTTAAGTATTTAAATTTTAAATTTTGTTAGCTTATTTAAAAAAAAATAGATTAGTAGTTAAAATGTATAGTAAGTATAATTTACTTAAATAAGTACTTTATTTTTTAGTATTTCTGTATAATAAGCATAATTAAGCAAAATTAATTAGAGGTAAATTAACAGTTTGTTATTACATAATTTTATTTTTAAGTTATGTACAAACCAATATTTCATCAGTATTAATTTAAGGAATTTTTGACATAGATTTTATATATTATATAACCTCAATTCTTTTCTTATCTAACTTAGTAAAAAAAAATCTTAGTTTTTACGTTTGTTCCGCTCTCGCGGTAATTGTCTCTTATTTATTTTCTTCTTTTCTGAAAGCGAGTATAAATTGAAAAATCGCACGTAAAATCGGCTTTTAGTTTTTGCTGCGTAGCAGCAACTTTAAGTAATGGCGGCTTTTCACTGCACTTAATTTACGAATGGTTTCAATCTTGTTTATCGAATTTAGTTCGCTTCTATATTGCTTTATGGATTTAATTTAAACGGACGCTTAGTTTTTATCTTCTTTGATTCGTGTATTTTAGTAATTTCAAACAATTAATAATTTGATTTAATAGTTTTATGTTGTACAGTATTTAGTCATCTTTTCGTTTCGCAATTTCATTGTAAATATAATCATTACACAGACTCGAACTACGTTTAAATTTGTATAAGTAAGTTATATATTAAACCTTTAGTAAGTATTAAATAAGTCATATTAGTTTATTTAAATAAATTATAGTTTACTCGTAATATTTGGTGTATCTCTTATACAAGTCAAAGCGCACGTTGCGTTATAAACCAGGCCCCTAACAGTGTTGAGTAGAATACATCGTTAGCGACACGTTTTTGTTTTAATGTTATTTATTTTACTAAAGCATTAAAATAAAGGTAAAACATTTTAATACTATTAAAGTTTGTTTAAATATAGATTTAATTTTAAAAAAGAAAAATTACAATAAATTAGTAATATAGGAGTTTGATTTTATTAAGTATATTAGCCGTGCGACTTTAAAAATTAGCAAGTTATTTATGGCTGAGTTATCAAATTCATTTATTTTTGCGTATATACTATCTTGGTAGCATACTGTTTGTAACAGAAAATAAATGACGTCACTAAGAACCAAACTAATAAATTCTATAATTTTAATTTTGTTTGTTTTTATTCAGAAATATACTTTTGCATAATAAAAATTTTGCACAAGGGGATAAAATGGCATGAAGATAAAATTGCACGAAGATACTTTTGCTCTAAATTGCACGAGCGTACAAAATTGCACGAGTGAACAAAAATGCTTGCAGATACTTTTGCTCGAAAACACTTTTGCACAAGATGATAAAATTGCACGAAGGTACTTATGCACGAAGGGTCACTTTTGTATGAAGACACTTTTGCACGAGCAGACAATTTTGCACGGAAGCAATTTTGCATGGGCTTAATTTTTTTTTTTTTTTTTTTTTTTTCTTTCACTATTATCCCTAAACCTTACCCTTGGTCAGTAAAAAACTTTCTTTTTTAATTTTTTTAGTTTTTAGTTTTCTTTAGTTTTGTTCTTTTTTTATTTTATTTTTTGTACTATCACTGTTACCCCTAACCTTTACCCTTGATTGGTAGCTTTTTTTTTACTTTATTTTTAATTTCTAATTTTTATTATTTTTTTAAGTAGTTTTTTTTTTATTTTAATTTTGTTTTTACTATCACTGGTACCCCTAACCCTTACCCTCTGTCAGTAACTTTGTTTTTTATATTAATTTTTTTTTTGGTTAATTTTTACCGTTTTTATTTCTTCTGTATTTTTTTACTCTTGGTCTAAAATGTAACTCGTGCAAAATTGACCCATGGTGCAAAATCGTCTTCGTGTAATTTTTTTCCCTCGTGCAATTTTGGCTTCGTGCAAATTTGACTTCTTGCAATTTTTTGCATTCGTGCAATTTTGTTCTTGTGCAATTTAGTTGTCGTGCAAATTTATCTTTGTGCAATTTAGACCAGTTCCCCGTATAAAACTTTCTTAAAATTTTAGATATTAAGTAATGTTGCTTAAAAATTAACAAAATATACTGAATTTAAGTTTATACAATAGTAAAAGTTAGTTGTAGAATATAAGTACTTTTTAATTTTTATACTCATCTAAGTTTTTTTTGTAAAAGTACCAATATGAATTCTTTATTTTAGTAGAAAAAATCAGTATTAAACAGTTTTGAATTTCTGTTTATATTTAATTCATTTAACTCATTGTATAAAAGTTGTATTCAGTTTTATCAAACCGCACAATTATTCAACAAATACTAAATTTAAACTAATACATGTTTTAGCTTTTTTAACAAAGTGTTTCAAAAGGTCTTTTAATAACTAAAAACAATAAGGAACGGTGTAATCATAATTTACCTCGCAAAAATTATAATTCTGATGTTAAAAGTAAAACGCTTTGTTGAAAACGTTTTGAAACAATGAATAGACATGTTTCGAAAACCGAATCTTTTTTAATTGAAAAATCTAGTTAACATAAAATTAAGCTTTAAGTTCATCATCACAATGACAACTACTATCTACAGCAGAGTAGCAGTTATTTATACTAGTTCAGAACCTGTAAATAATGGGTTTCTAATGAAAAAAAAAGTTCTAGGGGATGATTGAAGATGCATTTAATTAAGTAATTTAATGGTTAGATAGTAATGAAAGATAACATTTTTATTCAAACTTCTAAATAAATTATAAAAGTGATTTTGGTTTACAGCATAGCAGTCAAAGTTTGAGTTTTTGGTAATTTAAAGGTTGTAGATACTACAGTTTTCTACATGTTATCGCAGGGAACGGGTCAAATATGCACGAAGACATTTTTGGACAAAAATTAAAAATAAGAAAAAACTAAAAACACAAGGGCAAGAAATATAAAAGAGTAAAGAATAAATAAACTAACAATAAGAAGAATAAAAAGTTAACGACCGAGCGTAAAGGTTAGTTGTAATAGTAATAACAAAAATATTAAAAGTAATTTAGTATGATTTTTTTAAATAATTGTTAGTTAATAAAAAACTAAATACATTAAAAAATAGTTACAGACTGATGGAAAGAGCTAGGGGTAACAGTGATAGTAAAAAAAAAACAAAAAAATGAGAAAAAAAAACTATGCAAAAGCGTCGTCAAGCAAAACTGACCCCTCATGCAAAACTGACGCCGTGTAAAAGTGTCTTTATGCAAAAACATCTCTTTATGCAAAATAAACATTTCGTGCAAATGTGTCTTTGTGAAAAAGTGACTTTTCATGCAAAAAATCCTTTCTGAATATTTGATACCTACCCGTAATTGCAATGTGAATATCATTGATAAGTTGAGTGTAAGAGAAAATAGGTCCGATTCAAATTCGGACAGTTCTAACTCTTAAACAATATTTAAAGCCCCACAACTCAAAATGTAATATATGTTTAAAAATATATAAAGTAGGTATTTAAGTATTTTAATATAATTTAATATTGTCCTGGACATGACGTTAAAAGGTACCAAGGTGTGCGACTCGATAACCGAAAGGTTCTTTGTACACCAAGTCCTAGGTACAAATATTTTGAGCATATTTCTATTGTCTTTCAATAAACTGTAACTTTAATAATACAAGCCGTTTTTACTGTTTTGCAAAACTTTAATCATACTTTGAAAAATGAGTGATATAAGTATCCAAATATATCTATTTTTAGTAGTCTTATATAGCTCACAAGACATTTCAAGTTTTTCGTAAAAGAAAAATAGTTTTTAGATAATAATAAGATCTACATACATATTTTTTAGTTATTTAAAATATGTATTAGTTTTTGAGATATGATCTCTTAGATCCATTTTAAGAATTTAAGTTGTTTAATTTTAATTGTCCGAACTAAAATTGCCATTAAACCAAAAAATTACTTCAACTAATACCTCTAGATTTAAGAAAGGTTTATTTATTATACCGCTATTTGAAAAACTATACATCTTACAACAATTTCAAGTCCAAATTAGAAACTGTGCTCAATTTTTTACACTTTTTTAGTATATTTAAAAAAAAATAATTAAAATTTAGTATCTTTGACATTTCATCATATTTTAGAACAGAATCTGTTATAAAACTCCAATTTAGAAAACGACCATTTTCTCACTTCACTGCCTCAAACTCTTAACTGACTGCCGCAAATGAACTCAAAACAGCAAAATTTCTTCAAGAATTACCGCAAAATCAATATCTTGCGGTAAGTAAACTAAGTTCAAAATTCCCTGTAACAGTAAAGGCTTAAGTATCATTCCACAAGCTATTGTAAACGAAAAATGAAAACAAAGCTAAGCAGAGCAGAAGTAACTCCAGTAGAAGCAACACAAACAGAGGCGATTCGAGCAGAGGCAACTCAAGCAGAAGCAACTCTGGAAGAGGCAACTCGAGCAGTGACAACTCAGGTAGGGGCAAATCGAGCACCGGCAACTCGATTTTTTTTTCTGCACCACCTAGGAAAAATACCACGCGACGCCACTGTTACCTACTCAATGAAAAATCGCTACAAAATTACTCGAGCAAAAATTTTTTGAAATTGTAGTTCAGTATTCAGGAACCTCGGTTAATATAATTCAATCAACTTTGTTCAACAGTAAATGACTTCAAAAACAATTTTTCAAGCTACATTTTAAAAAATATATGTTAAAGTTAAATTAGTTTAATTCTTATGTATTAACAACGATAACGGAAAATGTTTGTAGAAATCATTAAAAACAGTTTTTTTTTTTGAAATAAATAAAACTAATTTCGCTGCAGTTTCATATATACCTAGACTTGTTTTTTAGTGTTTTTTTGTTTTTTGTTTCCATTTTCCATTTATATATATATATCAATGTTTTCTTAAAATACGACATAGAATTTATCGGCAAAAATCTATCAGAGCCTAAGTTTAAACTTTTGTATGCAATGATCAATCTGAATTTAATTTAAAGTTTTTACCGTATTCGATCATCAGATTTCGGTAGACTGATACATGGGTTTCGCTTTCATTAAGACTAGTCAGTTAGCTGCAACCGAAAAAAAAAAACAGTTGTTCTCCACAAATTGGCTTATCATCTTAACCATTATATATTTAATGTCCAGGACAAAAAATTTTGCTTTACTTAAAACTACTTTACATTTATTCTAAACTCTCCCATTTCTTACTTTACAATTACCACATACGTGCACTAAAATGGGTTTTTGGTAAAAGTATTAATGACCAACTTTAACACTAGTGAAAAAAAGGCTGTTTTGTATCTATTTTTTAACCGTCTTAGTTGTAAAAGTTTAAAACTTCAGCAAAAAATTTATAAGAAAAATTAACTTTGGGTTTATTTTTGGTTATTTTAGTTTTATGAAGGATCTTAATGATGTGCTTCTATTAATTTTTATTCACTATTTTTTCTTGCACAAGTCTACATACAGTTTGTTTACAGTTTTAAACAGTTTTTTATCAATAAGGAATTTTTATTTTACTTGAAGTAAGTTTTACATAATGATATACATTAAATTCATGGAGTTTAAATGCTTTAAAGCATATTAAACTACAAAAACTATTTAGAAAAGTTTTAAAGTTTATTAATTCTTATCAATGTTAACCTAAAATATTATTTGCTAGATTCAAAGAACTTTAGCCACTTTTTGAATTTAGGTTTTACAAAAAAATTTTGTGTTTGAAGGTAAAAACAGACATACATCTTATTTCTATAAATTTCTTAAATTTTTTTATTTTTTCAAAGAAGCAAACTAATTAATGGGTTGCAACTGATTTTTGGCAAATTTTTTCCAGGTCTTTTAAATTACTTGTTTTTGGGTATTTTATTAAGTTTAAGGTAAAAACCTGTGTTAAATAGTATAAAAATATTGAAAATATACTGTAAAGTATCTTAAAGTATTTTTTTCAATAAAAAATTTTTTGATGATAACAAAAAAAATTATCTATAGGATACATTTTTTGTGTCAAATCAAAATTTTTCCACCTAAAATGTTATAATTTTTTTAAATTCCAGGTTTTTCCAGAATTTTATGTGATTTATGTTCAAAATTCCAGATTTTTCCATGTTTTTTTTTATTTCTCAACATCAAGTTTTTTCTTGTTATTTTTTGCCTAAATTAATAAATTCCAGGTTTTCAGGTAAAGTGTTACCCTGTAGTTAGTTGTGTAGGTGAGTTTTTGTTTTACTTCTTAAAAAAAAATAAAAAAGTTTCAAGCCGTTACAGAATTTATTTTATTTACTATTATATGCTTAAAATAAAATAAAAAAAATTTTTATTTATAGTTTTATTATTGGTACATAAGCTATTAAAATTCAATTTAGAGACTTTAGAATAATAAATATTTTTAATTACTTTTATGTGGAATTTCAACAGTTATATACTTTTATTAAACTTTTTATATTGCTAAGAAATAAGTACAAACATTTTAGATACTAAAAGTAACTAATCTACCTCATTAAAATACTCAGGTTATTTTTTGCAAGAACTATAAACTTTATGAACTGTTAGCTTGCAAATAGATTGACAGTTTTTCAGTACTGGTTGTTTTAGTAGGTAAAAAATGTTATTTTTTTAAAAAGTAATTATTTGACATTATAAGTTCATTTAATACTTTTCTTCCAGTCTAAACAATATAGTATAATTCTATTTGTTCTGATTTCTAAAATTACTTACACTATAAAAAATACTTTTGATAAACATCAGCTGTATAAAATAGTTGTAGAATATCTATACTCAAATTTTATACTAACTACAATGTTTAATAACTTTTGCTGTTTAATATGTGTCAATAATACATAAGTATCTAAATTTATTGAAAATTTAATAAAAATTGTTTTACTTTTGTCGTTTAATGTGGGTATAAAAGTTTTTTATGAAATATTTATTCATTATCTGTAAAACTTTATGAAACAATTTATGAATTTACAAAATCAACTGTTTACAAAATCAGTCTGTAGATAAGTAAATACAAATTTATTATTATTGTTGCCAAATGTTTTCATATTTTATTTAGCATATAATCTAAAACAATACAATGTTTTTCTCCGGGTGTTTAAGAGGTCGTCAGTAATTAATCAAATTAAAAAAGTGTGTAAACTAATAAATAAAAGATAATTTGACTAGAAATTATTAGAACAAAATATTATAAATCCTTAGTATTGTGGGTAAAATTGATATGGTTTATACAACATTTAAAAAGTTCAATATCAATCGGTTTGTTTTAAAAATTTAATTAGAATTTGATGAGAACTTCTGTATAGTAATATCTGTTCTATTAGCGTTACGAAATAATGTTTTTTTCAGGTTATTATTAATCTAACCAAATAAACATATCAGGATGATTAAGATTATATATGAATGATTTGGAGCAATAGAGTAATTAAGTACAGCAAACCATCAAATAAATTCATCAACTAATTGGACGTTTCCGAAGCGAGAGGAAATATTAAGGTACGTGTATTTTATTTTTTCAAGTCTGAAGTTCTTTTACAAATTATACTTTTATAACGATTGCCTTTTAGAAAATTATACAATCTAATATCTATATATATCCGTGGGTGTTCTATAATTTGATATGTTAGAAGTTTCACAGCACTTTGAAATCGTAAATCATGATTTTTATATAAGATGAGAACTTTTAATTGTACAGTTTAGAAATTAAGAGCAACATCCATGTAGAGATTAAAGTATTTAAAGTGAATCACGGATTATATTAAAGCTCTAAAGTGTTAAAATGATTCTACAAAAATTGAAAATGTCAGTTTTTGACATGTCTTGTAGTATATTATAGTTTTTAAATTAACAAAAACTGATAAACTTTACCACAAATATATAAATTCAAATATTTTATCAAAGAGACTGTAACATTACAATCATAATTTTTATTTGGTTAACATTTTGTTGTATATTAATGATACCTTTTTTGAGTGAAAATTGTTTTGAAAAAAATTTTAAAATAGTCCATAGTAATTTTATTCTTTTTATCGTTAATTTTTAACTTTAAAGTTTTTTGATATATACTGTCTTAAAAATTCGATCAGGCATATTATATTTAGAGTAATCAATGATCCATTCTAAATATATTAAAACAAAAAAGGCATATTTTCCAAATAGCAGTTTCCATAGCACTAAGAGGATAATCACATTACCTGAAATTCGTATCATGGGTGTTAAATTTACAGGAAGAAATTCTTGAACGGGTTTAATAATTTCTTTTTATCACGGTTACTCCTAATTCTTACCCAGTAACTTTGTCTTTATTTCTACCCTCTTGCAAAGTTGTCTTCGCGCATATTCGACCGTCACCATAGATCTTATAGCAATATCGTTGTTTTTAATTTAAAGAATAGCCTATAAGCTAGTCACTGGTAATGGGAGTGATATAGTATTATTTCTGTAAAAAATGTCAGTATAGTATGTACAGTCATGCCTATTATAAGATGAAATCCGCAAACAAAATACATACACATTAGATCCCTAAAGGAGTTCTTGCAATTGAAGATTACTGGTTTATTTCGCTAATTGTTGTGTAATAATTCCAAGACCAGTCGGTATGTGTTTGATGGAAAAACTTAAAGAATAACAACATAAGCAGCTGTGGCTCTGAGAGACTGTTTCATAACAGTCTCTCAGAAGGTTCAAATGTAAATTGTTAAATGATTAGGCGGATTCGTCCAACATGCTGGCGAGATTAGCTAAATATATAGTGGTTCGCAATCATTTTCTTTAAAAAAATGATGCTGTCGACGTTGTTTGATGCTACACATATTTAAAGTGCATGCAAGAATTCACGCTTGTTTAAGTTTTTTGATTCCTAGATACATGTGGACAAACATCACGTTATTATGATTATAAGAGCTCGGATAGGATTAAAATATTTCTTTCTAATTGGGAGATAAATTAGGTCAATTTTCAGTGGTACAGTATAATGTTCGGTTTTTCTAGTTCATTCTAATGCAGTAACTAATTAACTTTTATTTTCAGTTTGCAGCAATGCTTACAAAATATTATAATTACATGCATTGCTGAACAAACTTACTAGAAACAAATAACCGCGAAACTTACATAATAAATGAAAGCATTGCAAAACATTATGCATGACTTATCACAAGTTTTAATTTAATGACTTTTAACATGTAGACAGCAATAAAATTATTTGCTACGTTTAGCTAATTAAATTTGATATTGAGGCAACTAGTTTGTGTTTGATTACAATATACATTAGTGGGAGTAATTTGATAATAAGTAGTAATTCTACAGAAACAACCTAAATTTTCCGTTGTAAATTTTAAGTTTTTTAATGAAACCCTTCAATAACATAGTAAATTATAAGGTAGTCGATGAAACCATTTAAAATCGATCAGTCAGACAAAATACGTTTATGGTATTTGCATTAGGGTACCTTTATTTTAAGATAGAGCATTTATTATAAACATTTAGTTACTTGTATAGATTCTTTTGTTATAGTATGCAAGTGGTGTAAAAAAATTATCATAAATAAAATCCATGAACTTAAAGTTATGAATGCTTTAACGTGCTTTCAAATACTAATTATATAGTTTAAACTATAATATTTTTATTTTATGTGAAATAGATTATGAATCGTCGTGAAATTATTAGTACAAAAAAGGAAACAACAAGAAAGATTAGAGTAAACATTAATAAATAGATAAATAAATATATATATACATAAATATATATGAAAAAAGTTTATTACACGATGTGAAAACTTACAAAGCTCAAGTTTCGTGCCTTTGCATTCCTTAACTGTAAAACAAGTTCGTAATAAAGTACAAAACAAAACACTCAAATAAAAGTTTAAAAATTAATCATTAATACATTATGATGTTATTTAAAACTTTTAAAAATCATGCAAAACGGCTTGTGCAATAATTAACTTCTCAATCAACAACAAATTGGCAAAAATTCATAAAATTTCGAGGAGTGACAACAAAATATAAATAAAAACTCAGGAAATTGTAGTCAATAAGGTTGTGCTGGATGCTGTAAACATGCTTGTAAATATGCATAGCCGTTCGCAGAACATCGTTTACAGGGCCACAGTTAACTCTGGCGTTGAGACGAGGTTCTACATCGGCTTGTGCTCGACTTATTTCAGATTCAGGTATGCTAATTGTAAAAAGTCTTAAATATCAACTCATTTAAAAATATTTTTTTCAAAACGAAATCCTGCGATAAAATTACAATAAATTAAGTTTTATACACTACGTTTTATAAAAAACATTTAAATAACTTTAAAAAGAACATATATTTTGCTTTTGTTCTAGAACAGCCAATATAAAAAAAATAAAAAGACTTACTACTTAATAAAAGTGTTTAAAGTCACTTCAAGTACTTTTTGAGTTGCATTTTTTAAGTTTAATATTTAAAACCATTCTCACATAGTAGCATAAAAATATTACTTGTAAAATAAAGATTGCAATGTCTCCAACAGCAAACAAGACTATTATTTTTCCTTAAGTTTTATTTTATATATTGAACTTTAAAATTTAATAATGACTGTTTTCTTTATACTTGAAGTACAAAATGTTATAAACTTAATATAAATTATTTAATAAACTTGAAGTATTTTTTTTCTAGATCAAATCTTGATATTTATAGCATAAACTTTTTCAATGCATAAGTGTTTTCCTACTAAAAGTTTATTTTATTTAAAATTTAACATTTTTATACGTATGCATATATCTAAAATTTTAATTTTTAGAATATAATTAAATTAAACTAACTTTATATATATGTATTCATCTTAAACAACTTTTGATTGAATTGAGTTTTTTGGCTCATCTTTATTTCAACGCATTTTAGTATAACTTTTGCAACAATAAATATGCGATATAATTTAAAGCGCTTGTTGACGTCATCGTTTATAGAACAACAAATAATCAATAACTAGTAAAATATATATTTAAAACTAATTTACTTTTTGCACCTAACAATTTTACTCTCAATTTGTGCATCTATTGATATTTAAAGCCATTCTCACATGGCTATAAAAATATTTACTTTTAAAATAAAACTTAGCAAGTAACTTGATAGCTAATATAATTATTTTTTATTCTATTTTTTGTTTAAAAGTATATTTTAGTCAGGGTTTTAGTTATACAAAATTTAAAGTATTTTGAATTATCTCCAGTAGTTAGTTTGATGTATTTTGTTTTTTAAACATTAAGTGCAACAAAAACAATATTTCTGAACTTTACAACTACAAAGTATTAAGAATTACATTCTAAAATGATTTAATTAAAGATAAAATACTAGCTAATTACCACAAATTAGTTAGCAAGAAATGAACTTAAACTTTACTTAAGTTCAAGGTTAAATTACTTAATAGATTAGTTTATATATACCGATTCTAAATTACATTTATGCAATATTTTACTAACTTAAATGTAAATGCATTTTTAATTTCAATTTTGCAACATAAAACATTGAGATAGTATAATAATAAATTATAGCTAAATGTTCATGTTATTAACAAAATTTTTCAACCTTAACAAAACGTAGAGTTTGCATTTGTTTAAGACAGCCAATATAAAAAAAAATGATCAACTTACCTTCATAGAAAAAAAAACACTTTTATTTAAAAATTAACAATTTTTTTAGATTTCTATTCAAAATTAAAACCAATTTTGTTTTGCTAACTTTTTTTTGTGTAAATTTAATAAATTTTAAAACTATGTTTGTAATATAAGTTAAAAGTAAATTTTAGTATTGTTCGAAAATTAAATTAAATGCATTTATATAAAAATTATAGTCTTTCTTGTGCCAAAAATTATTTCAAATAAATATTTTTTTTCTTTTTTTTCAATAGCATACATAATAAAACTAATAGTTTCAAAAATTAGTTATAAAAGTATTATATTAGTTATTCAATTTTGTTGTGAGTTGTAGAATTCAAAATTTTCAGCCTTTTTTAAAAGGCTGCCTAATAATTTAGCTAAATACATAAAAAATTTAAAACTTGAGATTTAGTTTTAAATATCGAACTTATTTAAGTAAAAAAGATTACTAATAAAAAATATAAATATATTAGCAACATATTATTGCAGATTACATTTAGGTCAAGTTAGCTAAGCTCAAATTATTATAGGGTTTCCATATCAAAATACATGTTTTTGAAAAAAATAAAAGTGCTCATGTAGGTCAATTAGTAAAGTTAGGGTGTTCTATATTTTAAGCATATATTGTTTCTGCACATAAAAATGTGATGCTAAAAGGTATTTTAATTAAAATAAGCTTTGTTGATACTTAAATTGTTTTTTAATTATGTAGTATGCACCAATTTTAAATTACTTTTAGGTGTGTTCAAACATATTGCTCGCTTAAATGTCAACGCATTTTGCGACTAGAAACAATTTTGCGACAAGTTTTAATAATTTTTTGATTATGTTTGTAACAAAGTTTTATGTTGAACTACTTATAAAAACATTTTAATGATATTCAGAATTCTAGTTTTAATGGAAGCATTATATTTAATTCAAGATTATTAAGTTCTTAACTTTAAAGGATTTATCATTAATAGTTAAAAGTTTATAACGTTATTTTTTGTTTAACAAGTTTTGTATTTCTTTAATTTTTTTTTTCTAATTTGTAACGATTTAAAAAAAAAATCTTTTTTTTTGAACATTATATAGTTTTACACGAACAATAAAATTAACTAAACATCTTAACTTGTTTTAAAATTGTTTTTAATTGCACTAAACGACTTTAAAAATTGCAAGCGAACGCGAAACCACAACTAACAGCGTAAAAACTTTTTTGAACATATACTACGCTATAATTATAACGTTTGTGTTTATTTCAAAATCACATAACTTGAACCCTATCGCACAAATAACTTTCAATTGCGAATAATCTTAATTTCCTCATTTAAAACTTCAAAAGAAAAACTTTATCATAGAAAAACTATTTCACCTAAGTATTATTTATCATATGGTTATTAACTTTTTTACAATTTTTTTTTTCTTGTAATTTTTATTATATAAAAAACAGTATTACAAACTATATTTCTAAAATTAACACCATTTTTCTTTAAGAATAAAAATCTTTTACAAATGAAAAATTAATTAAGTTAATAAATTGTTTTTTTATTAAAATTTACATAACTATATGTAACCTGTAAAACTTCTGACGTTTTAATTAGTATTTTACCATAAACTAGTAGTTTGAAACTCTATTTGATTTATTAAAATTCTTTTTATGCCTTAACAATTTTATAACTGGAATTAACAGTACAGAATTTATTACTATAGCTCTATTTTTATTATTTGAGTGTATTCCACCGAATGTTTATGCAACTGTAATTTGAATTAGAAGAAATAACAGTTTATGATTAAATTTTTTTTATACTAATTCTAATCTTGTTTTTGATAAATTAA
Organism: Thalia democratica; assembly: GCF_965202585.1. Lineage (NCBI taxonomy): Eukaryota > Metazoa > Chordata > Thaliacea > Salpida > Salpidae > Thalia > Thalia democratica. The sequence goes on from NC_139169.1 coordinate 618,245, forward strand.
CTTATAATTTTTTTAATTAAACAAGTTAAAACTATAGTTGTATTTACCAAACATTTTTAAGTAAATAAAAATGTTTGAACTGCTAAAAACTGAATCAGATTTAAACTTATTTTCGTTAAAAGCTGTATGTTTTAATTCATCGTTAAGTAAAACATAAAAACATGTATAACTTTAAATAACACAATTTTAATTTCATGTTTTATTTTAATAAACATTTTTTTGAACTAATATTGCTCATAATACACTATCATTATAAAAAAAAGTTACTTTGTTAACTTGTTAGCTGAAAATTTACGACTTTGCGTAAAGCTTGTGGTTAGACACGAAAACTTCAATAAAAATTTGATTTATATTATATTAACATAATAATATAATAATTTTATTTTTGCTAGTAAAATTATATAACGTTATTCGAAGCTGAACTTATGTTTACTATTACTTTTTTTAATAGCAACTTTAAATTGCGTCAAAAATTACTTAACATCATTTATAAATAAAAAGCAAGCAACAAAAAACATCGGCGAAAGTTTGCAGAACAGAAGTAAGGACTTTCGTTTGCCGTGAGACAAGCTCAAATTTAACAAAATAGTTGATCATGCCAATTCGATCATCAGACCACAAGTTTCGATAAACTCAGTCTGCATAACACTCAGAAAGCATGATAAACCGTTTGTAGATTGACGACTAGAAGTTTTTCGGTTGTGATTGACTGATGAATCCTAATAAGGACGAAAACAGTCTCAGTCTACCGAACCTTTTAGTCTGATGATCGAATTGGCATGATCAACCCTTTTGTTAAAAAGCAAGCAGTCTAAAATTTGCTTTTATCTATAATTTTAGAGAAAAGTTTGAAAACTCCTGAGTTTATCATAAACAAAATAAGAAATCTTTTTTATTGTGGTGTTAAAAATTTATTAACTTTAAGTAATTTATTTTTTCAGTTTCAAAAATTATGATAAAAAAAATTTAAAACTATCAAACGTTTTTAAAACTTAATTAAATGAGTTTGATAAATAAACGAAAAACAAAAATAAAAAATTGTACTTTGAGCAAATATAAAAACTGTTTCTAAAATGTAATCAATCTAACTTTGTACCATAATTGTAATTTTTTTTGATACCATAATAGTTTTTTATTGTTCTTTTATTTTTTCAAAATGAGTTATTAAAAACTTTATTTAAAAACCAAAAATAGTATTGAAATTTTATTAAAATTAACTTAAAATTGATTAAAAATTTAATGGTCTGTGTTACTACATCTTAATTTATGTTCAGTTATGTTTTAATTAAATTTTTTGTTATTTTCATTGTTGTAAATTTTAATATTTGTTTTTTTTTCATAAAATTCTTAAAATTTAGCATTTTTGTTTGATAAAAGCAAAAACTTTAACAGACAATTTTAGAAATATGGAGAATACACAATAAAATAACAAATCATAATACTTCGTACATAAAAATAGGGGAAATACTAAATCTAATTATTTACTGGTTACTAATGATTGAAAAAAACATATCTATAATTACGTTACAATATTTATGAACATTAGGACTAGCTAGTTAATTTGTACTAGACAGCTAGATAAACACAAACATGTAATTTATAACATATTTTAATTATTAATTATTCAAAATATCTGTAAAAGATCTTTAATTTAGATATCCGACTGCTCCTATATAAAACAATTTTTAATAATTTTGCTTACTATATAGTATAAATGTAGTTTAAGTCATGGTGGTTTTATGTGTGTCGTTGTAATTTAATTTTTGTCAGAGCTTTATAAGCTTAAAAACAAGCTTGTTTTTTGTGCATTGAATTTTTATTTTTTCAACTTCTAAAATTTAAACTCATTCTGCTTTCTAATTGTATATAACTTTAATTTTGTTATAATTTAGATTTAATCAATATAAATAAAAAATATACCAAGTTCGTGTGGCTTTTATTGCCTTTTCTTTAATTTACTCATTCAACAATTGATGTTTGTTGTTTTAATTTTTATTTACAATAAATTACATATTACTTTTTTAATTAAAGCGCTCTACTACCTTTTCCAATTATAAAGTATAAGTTATCTAACTTCGTAGTATAAATTAACTAATTAGTCCTAATGTTCATATAAATTGTGACGTAATTCTTAGATATATTTTTATCAATCATTAATAACCAGTAAATATTTAGAATTAGTACTTTCTTTATTTTTATGTACGTAGTATAATGTTTTTTTTTATATTAATGTGTGCTTTAGTTTACTTTATTTAACTTAGACTTATAAAGTCTACATTTTGAACTAAACGTAAAAGTGTGTGCCCAAGAAACTTTGGACGCTAATTACCTACATTAATTTTAATATATGTTTATCTTCATGAATATCATACATTTCTACACTAAAGTTAAATCATGGTTTAAACCAATTGCTATGTTCTTTGTTTTCATAATTATCGCTTTTAATACCAATTTTCAACTTCTTTTTATTTTTTAGTTTTTAAGTGCTAGTTAAACTGTTCATTATTTTGTTGAACTAGTTTTTATATAACAGATATTTTATGCGTTTATGTTAATTGTGAAGTACGTAAGTTTAAGTCACAATGTTCGTTATTTTGTTTAACATATAATTTGTAATAGACCTACTTTGAATGTAAGATTTTATATGTAAGTTCACGACTTTTTTATAGTTCCTGTAGATTAAATTCATTTAATTAAATTATTTTTCTAAAAATACAATACTTTTCGGTTTCTACTATAAGGTTGATTTTTTTTAATTTTAAAAAGAAAAAGTTCAGCTTAAACGCAACCTTTTTGAAAAAAAATACCAGCAGTGCAAAAATTAGCGGCAAGTTATTTTATATTTTGGAGACTGACTAAAACTTAAACGAGGGGTTAATAAAGCTGATAAAGAATTTATACATTTTGATTTAAGTTTCATTTATAATGGACGCAATATATAAACTTTGTAATCAAAATGTTTTATTAGTGTTTAAAAAATAACAATTGTGCATTTACTTTTTATTAAATTTAATTAGTTTTTATACAGTCTGCAACATAAAATAATTAATCAGAAATTACTTAAATTCTATGTAATATCAACGTGTTGTTAAAAAAATTATATTTAGTTTTGAAGTAGTAAAATTAGTTTATAATTATTTACTAAGTGGTACTATCAAGTTAAAAAAAAAGTTTAGAGTATTATAACGTATAAACATTAAAACAAAACAAATCATTAAAATTCTAGGTGTTGTAAACAAAATTAAGTGAAAATGTATTCAGTTATAGATAAAAAATAACAATTACTAAAATAATTTCTGGATCAAAGCTATAATAACTTAAGACTTTGTTATTTTAAGGGTTTTTAAATAAAAACATATTTTTTAACTTATTTTTTTCTTTTGTTTCCAACGAATAAAATCTAACAGTTTTTATAATATATATTACTTAATAGTTTATTGCTTAACCTTTTTTTTTTAAATAATACATCAAAGACATTTACTAAACAGTTGCTAAAAGCTAATACAAATTTTCAATAATTACAAATTAATTATGAAACAAGTGAGTTTCAAATCAAAGAATTTATTTAAAACTCACTAAATAATTATTATTTACTATTACCTGAAATTCTCAATATTAAAAAATGCTCGCAAAAGTTTTAGTTTTTAATTTGCGTTAAAATTTTTATGACGTAATAATTCAATAAGCAGCGAGCGGTAAAGTACTTATAATATATTTAAATAAAACTTTTTATATAACGTATAGTGGACATAGGAGAAACTTGAAATCAATTTTTAAAGTTGCTTTTAGCGGCTACCCAAGTATCAAAGTAAGCAAAATAAAATGTTTATTTATTTGTTGGTAACGTTTTAGAATCTTTAGAAATTTGTTTATTCGACCATTTTGTTTAATTCGTTGAACTTAAATTAGTTGATTAGTAAAGTTGTGTTACATTTATATTATTTCTGATTAAACGATTGCCTTAATTTGTTAATTATTACTATTGTGTTAAATTTAATTAGTTTTCTTAAATACTTAGTTTTATTAGTTTATATCAGTACATCATTATTTCAGCTTGTTTTGACACGAAAAAATACTGAAGAGCGTGTCCGAAAAGTACTTCTACTTTGTTTTTTGTTTGCAATAAAGTTTAATCTTTAGATTACTTACAAATTAAAATTCATTAAATCTGTTAATGAAAATTATTTAAATCTCGATTACAAGCCTGAACTAGTTTAAAAATAAAAAGATATAAATAAATTACATTAACTAGTTAGTTTAATATAATTAATTTTATCAATTTATTTAAATTATATGGCAGCATAATAAACCAATAAGTTTATAAAACCTACTTAATTTTAATATATTTGTGTGAAACAAGTATAACACGAAATCTGTAAAATAAAAACTTTAATAAAAAATATCATTTAATTAGCAGTATTGTGGTTTGATTTCTACATCAACTTCAAATAACAGGTAAAAATATTTATTTAGAAATAAAATACTAGTTCAATAAATTAACTAGCAATAAATTAGAAAAACTAAAACTCCGACTTAATTAAGGGTTAAACTAGTTAATCGCTATATGAAAATAAAACTAATTAAGTTACTTTTAATGCATTATTTCACGTTCTTAAACACCAACGCATATCAAAGTCAGTCTTGAGACAATAAAAATTTCGATAGTGTAATGATAGAACAAAGCTTTATAATCAACTTTTTTAAACAACTTTCAATAACTTTAAATAAAACTTAGAGTTTGCATTTGTTTAAAATACACAGTATAAAAAAATTTAGAAAACTTATCTCTTATAAAAACTATTTAATGATATTTTTTATGTTATTATAAACCAAAGAATTTCTCTTAAAGCAAATCAACATTTATTTTAGATTGTTAATTTAATTAAGTTTAATAAAAATACCTGTCATTATAACAAAATATTCATCATTATATAGGTTAAATTCTTTGAGTTTTGAAAAGTATTTTTCAATTAGGCAAAATACACTTTAATTTTGAATAACATGCGACTTAAGAATAACAAAACTAAGTTGTAAGAAATATAAAATGTTGAAGCATTAAAATGACCCTAAAAGTAGTTCAAAACAGAAATTTATTAATAATAATAATTTAACCAGGTTTATAAGCACAACTGTAAGCTAGCTCAATATAACTAAATTCTTTACTTTCATTCTTACTGTAACCATATTTAAGAGTTTTATTTATTTTTAATTCATATTTAAGTTTAGTAAGAGTTTTGTAAAAAAATACTGAAAAAGTACAAATTAGCATCATGCATTTTATTACACATAGTGTATTTAAAAAAACCTTACATGTAGTTAATTTGAATGTACTTTTGAAATACTTTTTAATAAAAAATATATCATGTAATTATCGTTTGAGAAAGCTTTTGTTTTTATCAAATGAAATAACATAAAGGAAAATGATCGCATAACAAATGAAAACTGAGCAAACATAGAACAGCGTTAACTGACTATTCTTCAACAAATTAAAAAGTTGTTAGTTAAACTTAAATTAAACTTAGTAGCCCATTATAATTATGTCTGCTATGTCTCCTACTGACAACTTTAAATTTTTTTAAGCATTGGTTGATAAATATTACTTTATTACATAAATATTACTTACTTTCAAGTAAGTTTTTTTAACAGTTTTTTATTTCATTTCCAAGTAGAACATACAACAAGATACTTTTGTACTTATATACATCATTAGGTACAAATATCTATTTAACGAAAGTTGTTAAAAGGCTGTTAATCAAAACTTCTAACAGCAATAGCGTAAAAACAGAAATGAATGTTTATGACCTGCAAATAAATTTATAAAAAGTTAGTTTGAAACATCTCTTTATTTTTGAAAACTTTCAGTCTACAATAAAATAGTAAAAAGAATTTTTAGTTAGTGCAACTTAAGTGTTTTTTTTATATTCAAAATTATCAATTTTATATTTTTAGCACAATATTAAAAACAGTGTATTTGTAAAAAACAAAACTAACTTAATTTATTTCGTCGTAAAAATTGCGACTTTAAATTTCATAGCAATTGATAATTTAGATAGTTTTAAAACAAACTAATTTATTTATTTACAAATCTAGTATTAAATTGTTTGTTGTTAAACTCAAATGATGTCACTGGAAACTTGCCGCATAATTTAAAATTAAATTTTGAGGTTTTTAAAACTTCTATTGTTTGTTTTCAACTTAAAAACCTTAAAACATACTTTTAAGTTAAACAGTATAGTAATTATTTGATCACTAATACTCTTTATTAATTATTAAGCATACTATGGTAGTTGCTTTTAGTAGTTGGTTTTTTAATACACCTTACACTTAGTTTTATTCTGTTTAATCATTTTTTATTATTTGCGACAATAAATTTATGAAAAGTATCCCTATTCGTTCATGAAATTTAAAAATTTGTATTGTTTGTCGTATATTATAAAGTTTTTTGTAAACAATGATATTTCTTTATTTAGTATTTTTATTTAACTTTAGGTGTATATTGTAATATTATCTAATATATTTTTAAATAACTTTCTCTGAGGCTTACAAGTGTTTTAAGGTTTAAATTACATTCAGTCTGTTTTTAAAGCATAAAGTTTTCTATAATGTACTTGGTTTTTTATTTGTTCATGGAATAACTATTTAATGTTTGTAATAGTTCTTTAATACAATTTGTACATTGCTAGATTAGTGTTAACATTTATTTGTAGGTGTATTATATATTATAACCGTCTATAATATTAATAATACTTAATATCATAATAAAGTTTACCTAACTTTGTCGGTTATATTGTTGCCCTTTAATTTTTTTTATTATTTTGAATGTCGGAATAAGAATAGATAAAATTACTTTCAAATTATCCTAAACGGATTTGTCCTGAACCCATAACGTAGAAAGTTATAGTTCAATTTTATAAGTATAAAATTATATTTTTGTTTTTTACCAAAACATGTTTGTAGTTTCTTTATTCATCTGTTTAACCTTACACAGCACAAAAACAATTAAATTTAATAAGTAAAAGCTATGTTTTAATGTGAAAATAAATCTAATTATTATATAATCAATAAAATTTAGTCAAACTCAAGACCTAAATAAATATTTTTAATACATTTTTTGAAGGCCGAAGTCAAATCTATTTACTAAATTAATTAAAAAATTATAACCTTGAGAATTACAGTAACCTTTTGATTTTGTCTGCACTTTAAACTCTACGTAAACGTGTTTACCCAACCGGCACTGCACCTCAGAAATTTTTGTTTATGTTTATTTTTAGTAATGTCATACGCATTTTCACACTTATTTATAACTAAAGAGTATGTAAATGTCAGTTGCAACTTTCTTTACTTTCATTATTATCGCTTTTTATACGAGTTTTCAATCTATTTTGTTAATCATAAGGTATTTAAAAGCTAATTAAACTGTTGATTACTTTCCTTAATATATATTTTATTACAAATTAACATACACGTTTAACGTTTTTGTTTTAATCGTTAATTAAAATGTTCATAACTTTCCTATAGTTTTAAAAAAACTTAAAAGTGTAAAAACTTATTTTTGTTTGACTAGCACTTCAAGTATTTTTTTAAAGAAAAATAGAATTAGTAAATTTTATACTATGGGAATAAGAGGTTTCACATTATATTTTGCAAGCTGATCAACTACAACACAAGTTTGAAGAGTTTTATCTGAGCTATCAGAAATTTTAACCGGTTATAGAAATTCAATGTAACTTTAGAGAAAACTTTTGAGTAAACAAAAAAGGTATCCTCATTAGGTTTCTATTAAAAGACGCAAACTAGAGACGCAAAAGAAACTATTTTTATAAAAAATATGTCTTCTTCTTAATTTTTTAACTAATATTCTACAATTTTAACTTTAATCAATTACCACTATATAGATAGATTAAATGATGGAGTTCTTAATATAAAAATAAAAATTTTATTAAAATGAAACACTGTTTTTTATTAAAAATAATCACTATTTTATATTTTAAAAATTGAATTGATTTAAAACCTATTACACTTTAAACTGAACTTTTTTTTCGAATTTGAGGACTCTAGCTCAAAATATGGAGAAAAATATATTTTTAGTGAATTTTTTAATTTCTTGGAAAATTGACAATGAAAAAATTGCAGTTCATACGTTTGTAAAGAAATTATTTACAAAACCATCACTATCTCAAAAACTAATTAAAACTTTTATTTTGTATAAAAAATATTATTAAAGTCTTAAAACATTTTCTTCATCTGTGTATTTTTTCTGAAAATGTACTTTGGTAGTGAAGAAACTTTATTTGAGCAGAGTATACTTTCTTAAAACTAAAAATTTTTCAAAGGTCTTTAAGTTTGTTTATTTATGAATAAGGTAAGTGCAAACAAATTTAAATTTAAATTACGTTTTTGGTTTTACATTTTACATTTTCGAATGAAATGTTAAAAAAAATTAGGTAAAAATTTTATATTTATTTTAACTTTAAACAAACACTAACTTTTTTATATTACACATACTATGTATGAAACTAACTTTGAACGTACTTATTGACTTATTGAGGTATTGAAACTTACTTTGACATTTAGTACTTATTACTAAGAAACTTATTTAAATATAATAATTCCTATTTATATTCAATTTATTTTATATTATTATATTGTTGAGTAGGTAAAATAAATAAGAAAATCAATTTATAAGTTTTTTATACTTCAAAAGGTCGCAGTTGTTTGCGTCCAAAATCTGGTTGGAAATATAATATTTAATCTTTATTATTATTCAAACATCTTTATTCAAACAAGCTCTTTACATTTCAGTAAATTGAGCAATCTTTTTTAGTTAAAAGGAATAACTTTATAACTAAAACGCACTAAATATTCTTTAATTTTCTTCGCACTTAACTTGATAAATTGTAAGAAAAATGTTTAGAACTTATTTTAGGAAAAATTCTTACTAACTAGAGATGCTTAAAAAAACTTCAGGTTTCTTTTGATGTTTTAAGTTTTTTTTTGACAGCTAAAAAAATAAACAAATAAGCTAGATATATTTAAATGTTTGTCATTCATTTAGTAATTTATATGTTAGAATTTTACTTTTTAACTTTAAATATAGCGAAAACGCAAAAAAAAAGTTGCATTAAAATTGCTTACAAAAGTTTCTGGCTCTGCTTACAATAAATTTAAAGCATCAAATAAAACTATTGGAGACGTCAGTAATTTTTTTACCGCAAATACTAAAACAGTGTAAATATACATAAATAAAGTAATTGTTGTTCTATTCATCTATAATTGTTCTAAATTGTTCAAATAGCTTAAATTTTAAAGTAGTTTAAACGGCCGTACATCACTTCATATAAATAAGAATTTATATAATTGTTTTACAACTTTTTTATTTAGTTCTAAGCTATTTATGAACAAAAGTATTATTTGCAATAAACTAAGATCCACTCTAACAAACAAATTATAAAATTATTACCCAAAAATTGTCACACACTTGGCTTAAAAATCTAAAAACAAAATTACAGTTTAAGTATATAGTAAATATAAATTAAAGTTAACTCTTATAAATGTTAAATTATTAAAACAAACTGAAACTGTTGTTACTGTGAAAGTTTTATTTTTATTTTTTATTTACTTGCACTAAAAAATTGCTAAGAAAATTGAAAAATAATTTGCGAAAACATAAATTTAGAAAAATTAAGTTTATATTATTACTAATCTTGTAACTTATATTTATAAATGAAACAAGTTATCTAAACAAAACTTAATAACTTCATAATTTTAACATTAGTAAAAAAGAATTCAATTAAAACTTTTGTTTGTTATCAAATTTTAGAATACACCAGTAATAAATATTTATAAATAGTAGTTTTTCTAACAAAGCTTTTTAACCTCTAAGTAAGTAAAAAACAATTTTTTTAACAAATTTCTTACTTGAACATCAAGTTTTTACGCAATCAAAAATTAATAGTTTTTTTATTCAAACTGTTGTTGTTATAAATTTTTAGAATAACACAAATTATAAATAATAGTTCTTCTAACAAAGTTTTACTAACATTCAAAGTAAAAAAATTAAGATTTTTTAAACAAATTACTTAATTCAACATTAATGTTTTATTATCAGTGCATCTTGCTAATCCGTTGCTTTTTTAGTGAATATTAGATGCATTTTGTTAGATAAAATCAGTATATTGTTTTTTTTTTAATTATTTGGGTAGGAATCAAACATGCACATAAAGGAACATTTTAGCACGAAGAATCGTCGAATCCACGATGGGTCACTTTTGCAGGAGGAAGCTTTTGCACGAAGACTTTTTTCCACAGGTTAACTAATTTTATCTATTAGTTTTAATTTTTTTAAACTTTAAATTAGTTTTTTTAATATAAATTTATTTTTTATCTTTTTTTATTATCACTGTTACCCCTAATTTTTACTCTCCTTCAGAATTATTTTTTATTTTTGGTTTGTTACATTTTTTTTTCTAAAATTGTTCTTCATTTTATTAGTTGCTATTTATTTATTTTTTTACTAACACTGTTACCCCTAACCCTTAATCTCAGTCAGTAGCTTTATTTTATTTTTTTACATAGGCTTATTTTTACTTATTTATTTTTCTCTGTTGTTTTTATAATAACTTTCAGTAGCTTTTTTTTTACTATCACTATTATCCCTAACCCTTACCCTAGAACGGTAACCTTTTTTGTTTTTTTACTATTTATTTTTTCTTTTTTCTTTTCTCGTTTCTTTTCTTGATAATCAGTTTAATTTTTTTACTCTCGTAAAAAAATGACCCTTAGTGCAAAATGAATCCACAGTGCATAAGTATCGTCATGCAAAAATATCTCCGTGCAAAAATATCTTTGTGAAAAATTGTCTTCTCGCATATTTGATCCGTTAGAAAACTTTAGATCTGTTTTAAATTGTGCAACTAACCAAACATATTTAATTTCAGTTAATATAGTTTATTGAACATTTTTCAAGAAAAAAAAGTATTCAAGCATAACTTTAATAAAGTTTGAAATAAAATTAAACAGACACCCCAAAAACAGTTTAACTTGTATGTGTTTTAGTTTTAGAGTGAATTTCTTGTTTTAGCTAAAATTACATTTCTACTTTTCGTATAAAACCGGCCGGATTAAGAAGTCCAGATAAACGAGGATGAGCTTTTGTTCAAACTCATGATAAAAATAAAAAGTTTCATAGTTGCACTGCAATAATCTTTATATTTATACTTTTTTGTTGTAAATAGTATAAAAACTTAAATTTAAGTTGTAAAAATTTGAGATGTAAATTATCAAAAGTTTATGTAGATTAGCCAATTGTGACTAGTTTAAAATACTAAATGTTGTTATTACGCGTAACTAAATTTGATTTGTTAAAACTAAACTTGATACATTTCATACCAACGCAGTACATTTTTTCATCGCAATTTAAGAAAATCTAGCGCACTTTAAAAATTGCTCAAATTCTCTGACATAACTCTTGGTGACGTCATTAGTTAAAACACAACAATCTGTCGATTGTTTAAAACGTACAAATAAAGCAAAAATTTAGTAATTAAGAAAGGAATACATCTGGAGAAGAAATTGGAATTTTTAAATCATCTAAACGGTGATACGTCATAAAATAAAGACCTCATAAAATAAATTAGAGTAAAAACATTTAACTTTTCTTAACAAAAGCTTGAATGCTGAGACAGTATATTACAACCTATTAAATAACACAGTATTAATGTTTTAAGACAAACTTTAAATTACTTTAACGTAGCAATCAATGCATTGTTAAAAGTCTAGAAAAATCAAGACAAAACTGTTGAGTTAGGTAGTTTTTTTTATTTTTGAATTGCTTTATGTTTCGTCTAGTTACATTCTTCTTTAAAGGCATTACACTTTTGCAAAGAAAATACTTTCTAGAAATCAACTAAAGTTGTGTAAAAGTAAATTTATGTTTTAGTAACAGCTTCAGTATTAGGTTAATTTCAATTTTTTTTAACTAAATATTTTGCCTAATTAAAAAATTAGCTCTTCTTCTTTTTTGTTTTAGGTTTAATTCAAAGAAATTTTTTTTGAAACTAAAACAAACTCACTTACAAAGAAAATAGGTTATGTTCCATTACTATATTACAATATTCAGAAGATAATAAAAGTATACAAGGTTTTACAGGAGCACAAATCGTTTTTACTTAAGCTGTTTAATCCTTTTTTAAACTAAAACAACTTCACAGCTATCTTTTAAAGAGGATTGTTATTTAAACTCGACTTTTATTCAAAAAGATTAATATTTTTATTATTCAAATAGTTTGAATCAAACATTAAAACAATTATGATTGTTTAATGTCACTTGTTCCTTTTATAATTTTAAAAGAAAATATATTATACCTTAAAGGTAGTTCAATATTAAATTTACTTTGTTTAAGCGTAGCACACAAATGATATTAGCATATTTATTTCAAGTAATAAATACGTAAATAGGTTTATGCAAATTATATATATTATTCGCGACCGGTTTCGGTGGTAAGCGATTGCGACCTTTTGAAGCAATAAATAAAATATTAAACTGCATATAACAATGTTAGTTATTTTACTGTTATTTGAAAACTTATTCATGCGTGAATAATATATACAAAAATATTGCATATTCGAAAATTCAAGCATGTCAGAGTATAATTCGGTAAAATTTGTATTAATTAAAAAAAAACGAATTGAACTAATATTAATATAATGAGTCAAAGAAAAAAACTGAATACAGTACTTTTTTTTTATAAAATATTTAAACCTTGTAATTTATCTAACTGAAATTAAAAATTGTCTAAAATTGTGGTTCTAGCCAAGAGTCAACAAAACATTAATAAAACTCAAAGTCGCTGGAGATTTTAAAATCTTATTTTTCTTAAGTTAACATAACAGTCAAAATTTAAGCGCATTTAAAGACAAACTAAAGAAAATTTTAAGAATTTATCTAAGTTTTGTTAACAACTATCTAAAATTTTTTTTTTTATAATTTAAGTCAAATTTCAACAAAAACTCAATGAAAAAGTCAAGAACAATAACCTATTTTGTACTATAATTATAATTTGGTTAAAGTTTTGTCTATTAAAAGCAACTTAAAATTAATTTAAATGCAATATTTTACTTTCTTCAATATCAACGGATATTTAACTTCAGTTTTGCAACAAAGAAAAATTGCATTGGTTCCATAGTAAAACAAAGCTTTATAATGAATTTTTTTAAACTACTTTTAATAACTTTAAATAAAACTTTGAGTTTGCGTTGTTTTTAATATCCAATATAACAAAGTTTAAATAAGTTACCTTTTATAAATATTATTAAATTCAATTTTAACATTAAAGCAAACTAAATAGTTTCTGTTATAAGAAATTATTAATTACAAGTAAACCATAGTTAAAAAAAAAACGTAACAAGAATATGCATCTTTTTTCATTTGTGTTTGTACTTTCTAATTTTTTCGTACATTACCATAAAATAATTTAACTTGTAAACTTTAAACTGTAAACTAGTAAAACTTTCAATAGCAATCAAAGCGTTTTTTTCAGATTTAACTTTATAAACATATTTGAGCGGACTTTTAATTTTTATAAAGGATATGAAAACTTCAAATAAAAATTAAATTATTTTAAAAAGATTTCATATAATTTGATTGATACATATCATATTCTAAACTTTAAAAGCAACAAAAACAATGAACTTATCTTTACTACCATAAAGAACTAAAAGATATCAGTTCAATTGATTCGTTTAAAACTAAAATTTTAGCTAGGGAAGTTAATTGAAAAAATTGGGTTAAAAAATCATCTAAATTTAAGTTTATATCAGTTGATAAACATAAACTATGTTAATCAGTTTTAAGTTACTTTTAAAGCAATAACCAACGAGCTTAAGTATCAACGCATTTCAACTTCAGTTTTGCAACAAGTAAAATTGCTATAGTTAATAATTTAAAACTTAATGTTTAACTTTTTATAATTTCAAACAAAACCTAGAGTTCGCTTTTGTTTTACATAGCCAATACAATAAAGTTTAAAACATTTTCATAGTCAAATACTTACTTGTACTTTAGAAACTTATTTTACTTTTAGACGTTACTGATAAAAAAATCAAATGATTCTAGTTTACAAACATAAAACAAACATAAACATTAAACGTTATTTAAAATAACTTGACAAAAAAAGCATTTTGCAGTTTATTTTTTCAATTGCATTTAGCAAAAATGGGTATTCTAATTTACATTTAAGACATTCTCATCTTTAATTTAAAATAAAATAATGTAAAAACTACAACAGAAAACGAATTTTAGTCTAAGCAAGCCATCAAAGCAGTATTAATAAAATATATTCTAAACCTTAATTAATTATCTACGATTTTCAACTTAATTTTTGCATCGACTTATTATTCGAAAATTTTAAAACTATAACTTAAGTAAAGTATATTTAATTTTTATTACGTTTTACTTTTGTTGCCCATGTTTAAGTTTACAGGTAAAAATTAAAGTTTAGTACGTGTAAAGTACATCCTGTTTTTACTACAACTGTTCTATGATGAGTTTAGTTTGAAGTTTGTAATTTATTAATTGAAAGACTAAAAAGTGCTTATAAATTTGGTCTTAGGACCTGATGCACGAAAAACCTTTTGGTTATTTAGTCTTATTTTTATGCCTTTTAATGTCTCGTCCAGGATATAATAACATACTGATGTGAATGTTTCTATTAATAGTATTAAAATATATAACGTTAACAATTTTCCTAAAATATTTCAAAAACATACCCAAATAATTATTTAAAGAGTACAAATAAACTTTTTTTAACATATAAATTTTTAAACTTTGCTTTAGTATAACACTTAACAACTTTATTATACTTCATAAGTTTATAACAATAGATGCACGGTTTTTTATATTAAAAAAAAATTAGTTTAAAAATAGAACTTGTTTTCGAACTTGAAATATAAACAGATATCATTAAGTCAAACTAATGATAATGAAAACAAAAGTTTTAATGAATAAATAAGATGTTTATGCGAAAAATATTAATAAAAACTGTAAAAAAAATGCACCTAAATATTTGTTTTAATAATGTATGTATGGAAAATAAATTTAAACTTATTCTATATGTTTATACTAAGGATAAGTTTTAAACATAAAAATGTACATGTTAAATGTAACTGATTGAGTTTCACAAAATCTTAATGTTTTCAAAATACATCGGGATTTTATATACAATAATACAAAGTATGTGTACTAGCTCAAAATCTGAACAAAGTTTATTTCTTGTAAGTCGTGCAAACACTATCTAAAATAGTAGAAAGAAAATAGAGAAATTAAAAATACATTGCTAATAATAAAGTATTTTCTAGTGAACCAAATGACATCACTCAAATCTTGTCGAAAAAAAGTAAACACAATATTTTGTTTTACTTAAAAACTAATTTTTATTACTTGATCTAGATTGCTAGAAGCTTTTTTTTGATTTTTGGATTTTAAATAATATTATAAGTTGCTAACCACCGTACTCGATTTAAAAAGTTAATAATTTTTAATATTCAACTTAATTTATTTAATAGTAACTTTATTTGTTTTATATCTATAATAGGCCAAAAATATTTTTAAATTTCAATAAAAATAAAAGAGTAAGTTTTTGAGTAATGTAGATTGTAAATGGACTAGTGCTTAACAAAAATTGTTTAAAAAACATGTTCTCCCCAAAATAATTAATTAAAAAAAAGTTTTGAAAATGGATAAAATATTGATAAATTTTTTTTGTGATAAATAGGGTAAGTACTAATAACCATTATAAATAAAAAATACTAGTTAAACAAAAAACATTCTTAATTATAGAAGTTAAGTTTTATTTTGAAATAGCAGATTACCAAGCATACATTGTTGTAATATTAAGTTTGATCATATGGTTATCAGTAGAAACACGATTTTAAAAATTAAGGAATGTAAAGTCAACCGAGTACATGTTTAACAGATGATACGAGCTATTGTAATTTGTTAATATATTTATCTAGTAAACTATTACTTGTTGGGAAAGCAAATGGCGTCATTGAATACCGTCGCAAAATCAGTTTCAAACATGCTGCTTTTTGTTAACAGTTTTTTTAGATAAAACGTCATAAAAAAAAATTTTGTTAAATAAAATATTTTTTGTATAAATATGTTTATATTTATTATGTAATTAAAATTTAATATTGCATGTACTTTTTAGTGTGATAATTTTTATGTTTAATTTTAAAGAAAGTATTAAAATATTTAATATATCAATTAAATGGCAAGCTACTACTTAAAGACATTGATTAACAACTATTATTTTTAAAATTATAAATTTTCGAAGTAAATGTTTATAAATACAATACAAATAATTTTTATTAGCTTTAGTTAACTAAAGTTAGAAAGTAAATTTGAAACTAATTTCCTTAATAACTTTTTTTTTAAATAATTTTATATTTTTTAATATTAAATTAAAGCTAACAAAGAGTTCAAAACTACAATAAACATTTTCAATTTAAATAAAAAAAGTTAAAAGATAATATCAGTTATTTAATTTTGATTACCATATTTTACAGTTTTAAGTTTAGTGATTCAGCAAAAAGTTAATCTATGGATGATAAATATATTATCAACAAAAATCAGTTTAACTTAGTTTTAATGAATTAAAAAAAAAAATTAAACTTTAAGTACATTTTTAATTAGCTTGAAACGCAAATTTAATCTATCGTAGAGATTTCGTTTTAACCAGCTAGTTATACTTTACAAATTTGCGTTGTTTAAATTGTAATTGCTCTTTACAATGCATTTGTTTTATTTCACTATGAAAGTTAATTTTAATTAATAAAACAAAACTTACAACCTTGTGTAGATAACTTGTTCAAGTTTGCTTTCGTCTTTACAAAAAACAACTCAAGATTAACTATTAAAAAAAGTAAATTATTATTAATCAAATTTTTTATTATTAAAAAATGTTTAATTTTTTTAATAAAAGGTAAAAATTAATTTAATACACATTTTTTAAATGATATAACCGCTGACAGATAGTTCGGTCGTTGTCAAGTTAGAGGGTTGACTAGTTTTGGTATTTCACGAGCCTGCAACCTAGTAATAATTTTATTTATAATGTCGGCTAAAGGTAAGCGTTTGGACTACATTATCATATAGTTATTTAATTACAGTATTAAGTTTTTTCAAATGGAACGCTTTAAATCCATGGTATTAATTTTATTACTAAACTAATGTTGACAAAACAATTTAAGTAAAATGTGCTATTTGTAGCGCGAAAGCAAAAACAAAACTAAATAGTTTTTCTAATTTCTTAGTATCTTGAAACACCCTGTTATATTTGAAATAGTACAGTTAAACATTTTCTAACATAATTTTATCAAAATGCTTAATTTCTTACACTATTGAAACATTTCATAAAACCTTAAGTATTGAAAAGGTAATTAATATATTCTATTTGTACAAAAAATTGTACAGTGTTCTCTTTTTATTACACTAACACATATATCTGAATAATCTCTCTACCCATACAGTATCTATTTATTTTACAGAGCTGCGTTGAAGTGTGTTAATCCGTTAACACACAGACACATATGTTAGTGCAATAAAGAAACGATTCTGTATAGTTTTTTTACTACTACAACTTCAGTGAATTTGATTCGCTAGGATCTTTTGTTAACAAACGCTTAATTTTATATTTTGGAATAGTTATATGCTATTTATGTTTTTCTATTATATTAGTTCGGGAAATCATAAAGTACTTTAAGAGTTTAATAATTTAATAACTATAATATTTTGTTTTTGATTATTTAAAGTTTACCACGTTTTCGCATTGTCGAAAACTAAAATGTAACTAAAAAGTTATATTAAGGACTAATTATTTATTAGCTCTAACGCTTGAAAATAAGCATAAACTTATCAAAACCTAACACATATGGATAATATTTAACTAAATAAGTAAGTAATTATTTTAACAGTTTGAGCGCTTAAATGTCAACGCATTTTAGTAGAAGTTTTGCAAAAAGAAAAATTGCGACAGTATAAAGATAAAACAATGTTTTATTCTAATTTGTTTTCAAATACTTTTCAAAAGTATTCAGTATTTTGGTTTAAGTAAAAACTATTTATTTCAAGACTGTAAATTTATATCATATATAAAATAAATGTAATATTCATATTTAAAAACTTACACTTTACTTTGATACTTGACAAATGATTTTTCTTTAAAATGTTACCTTCCGATACTTCTTAAAGAAATTTTACAACTAAATCCGTTTTTTGAACCATATATAATTTCTTAGAAATAATCAAAGTAACTAAAAATCGAAAATTAATTAAATATTGTTATTAGCCGCAATAGACGACTTAAAAAATGTCAAATTATGCCTTGTGAATTTCTCTATGACTTTAAAAACTTTTCTGAATTTATATTACGGTTCAAATCAAATGTTTGTGTTTATTAACAAATGACGTCACTCGTATCTTAAATAATTGTTAAATGCGAGTAATCTTATTTCCTTACTTTAAATTTGAAAATATGTTAAAAAAAAACGTTTTACGTTAGTATTTCTTATTAATTGCTCATTCAGAAGTTTAAATAATATTTGATTTTGTTTAAACTAAAATAAAATAAATACAATTTTACCATAAAAAATAAATTTTTACAAAAAAGAAAGAGAGTCACGTTAACAAATTTTTTTTTCATTAAAACTTACATAAACAGTAAAATTTTATTTGTTTATTTTGTACTTTATCATAAGCTTTTTCTTGAAAATTATATTTTAATCTGAATATTTAATCTATTCTGATGTCTTTCCAATTTCTTAATTGGAATCAACAGCATGTTAAATATCACTAATACTATAGTATTAGTTTAATTCTCTTAATGTATTCTGAAGGTTGTTTATACTACGGTAATATTAATCAAAAAAAAAAAGTATCTAATAATTAATTCCATTATTTCTTCAATAAAAATAGTTTACAACTTTGAACGTTTAACAAATATTCAAAAAGTTTCAATTACTATATAACTTTTATTTTAAATTTTTTTAAAAACACTTTTCAATAATATTCTGTATTCTGGTTTTTATAGTTTAAAGACAATTGACTGTGTCCTGGACCGATTTGATAGTTATATATAAATCTTATCCAACTACTATATAAAAAATAAGTATCTGTCAAATTTGCACACGCATATAAAGTTGCACGGGGGGACAAAATACCCTGAGTGCACGAAATTGCACGAAATGTTACTTTTGCACGGGTTGAATTTTATATTTAATTTTTTTTTTTATTGTTTTTTTTTAACTGTTACTTTAACCCTTACCTTTGGTCGATAGCTTTTTTTTTTTTGCTTTTAATCAATTTTTTTTATAACTATATTATTTGTTTTTTTACAAAAAATTTACTTTCACTGTTACCCTTACTTTTGGTCTGTAACTTTTTTTCTAATAAATTACTAGTTTTTTTTGGTTTTTTTTTTTTATTTCGTGCAAAAATGAACCTTGGTGAAAAATCGTCTTCATGCAATTTTGTTCCCTTGTGCAATTTTAAGCCCTCATGCAAATTTGTGCACTCGTGCAACTTTTTTCTCGTTTCCAATATGTCTGCTTTTTCTTAACACTTTTAAAAGATAATATGTCAAAAAAAAAAACATTGTTTTGTTTACTTAAAAGTTTTTTATATAAATATGTTTATGCTTTTTTCGTATTTAAAATTTAGTACTGCATGCACTTTTTTGTGTGATAATTTTTTTGGCTAATTTTAAAGAAAGTATTAAAGTAGGTAGTATATATCTATAATTTAACAAGATATTACTTAAAAACATTGCTTACCAAGTTTTTTTATTTTAGAAATTATAAATTTTCGAAAGTAAATGTTTATAAATAAAATACAAATATTTTTTATTAGTTTTAAATAACTGAATCTAGAAAGGAAATTTAAAACTAATCTCCTAAATAACTTTTTTCTTGAAATAACTTTACTTTTTCTAATGTTAAGTTAAATTTAACAAAATTGTTCAAAACTAATACAAGTATTTTAAATTTTAATTAAAAAATAATAAAAGAAAATATCAGTTAATTAAAATTTTATTTAGCAAGTTGACAGTTTTAGTTTTAGTGATAAAAGCAAAAAGTTGAACTTATGGATGATTAATATATTATAAACAAAAATCAATTTAAATTAGTTTTAATGATTTAAAAAAAAACTTCATGTACACTTTTAGTTAGCTTAAAACGTAAATTTGATCTATTGTAAGGATTTGGTTTCAACCTCCTAGTAATACTTTACAAATTTACGTTATTTAATTTGTAAATGCTCTTTATGATGCATTTGTTTTATTTCACTATGAAAGTTTATTTTAATTAATAAAACAAAAGTTACAACCTTTTGTAGATAACTTGTTCAAGTTTGCTTTCGTCTTTACAAAAAACAACTTAAGATTAGGTATTAAAAAAGGAAATTGTTTGTTTTCAAATTTTTTATTAGTAAAAACATGTTTAACTCTGTTTAAAAAAAAACAAAATTTAATATAACACACATTTTTTTAATGAAAGAATCGCTGACAGGTAGTTCGGTCAGGGTCAAGTTAGGGGGTTGACTAGTTTTGGTATTTGACGACCCTGCGACCTAGTAATACGTTTACTTTTAACGTCGGCTAAAGATAAGCGTTTGGACTACATTATCAAATAGTTATTTTATTACAGTATTAGAATCTTTCAAATGGAACGCTTCAAGTTCATGATATTTATTTTACTACTAAACTAATGTTGACAAAACAATTTAAGTAAAATGTGCTATTTGTAGCGCGAAAGCAAAAACAAAACTAAATAGTTTTTCTAATTTCTTAGTATCTTGAAACACCCTGTCATATTTAAAATAATACAGTTAAACATTTTCTAGTAAAACTTTATCAAAATGCTCAATTTCTTACACTATTAAAATATTTCATAATACCTTTGTAATTGAAAAGGTAATTTATATATGCTATTTGTACAAAAGAAATTGTACAGTGTTCTCTCTTTATTACACTAACACGTTTTTTTGTGTAGTAACTGTTTAAAAAACTCTGTCCTTTCAGTATCTATTTGTTTTACAGAGCTCCGTTGAAGTGTGTTAATTCTTTAACACACAGACACATATGTTAGTGTAATAAAGAAAGGATACTGTATAATTTGTTACTGCTAAAATTCCAGTGAAGTTGTTTTGCTAGGATCTTTTGTTAACAAACGCTTAAAATTATATTTTGGAATAGCTATATGCTATTTATCTTTTTCTATTATATACTAAATATTAGTTCGGAAAATCATAAAGTATTTTAAAAGTTTAATGATTAATTAACTTTTTCACATTTTAAGGAAAACACACTGTTTCAGCTTTATACAAAAAATTACAAATAATATGATACCATAATCGAAAGTTTACATAAGTTAAAATGTTGGTTAGCCGTAAAGCGCAAATTTAGATATTAGAAACAAAGCTAGAGAATTTATGGGTAATTAATTTACCAAAAAATTGTTTTTTGTAGATTGTTTTTTTACAGCTTTCTAATTAATCTCTTAAGTAGTTTTATAAAGTCTATTATTTATATTTAAAAAATATTGTTTAATTTCATGTCTGCAATTAAAAGTTGCAGTGAAAATATAGTAAAACTTTCATTGAAAATCAATCCATTGTTATTTAAAACTGTATTAAAATGGTAAAAAAAACTGTACTATGCTCATGTTTGTGATTTTATAGTTATAAAAGTATTAAAATTAATTCTTTTAGCTATTCTGTGAAGCTTTGTGGTTTCATAGACTACAATCTTCAAGGAAAATGTTTTTTTAACACAAATATAGTCTAAGCAATGTAACAGCTACGTTATTATTTCTGAATTAAATTTAAAAATTGGTAGTTGTACTTAAGTAAGACCTAGTTAACGTTATAGTTATCCTTTATATTTTTTAGTAATATTTTTAAGTTCTTGCTTATTTAGGTTGTTTTTCATTTTGTGTCTGTTACAGTTTTATTTTAATAAGAATAATGACAGAGCTTTGCGTAAAGATAAATTATTAAAAATATGAATATTTAATAAATGTCTTAAAAAATTATTTGATCAAATTTTAAATAACAAGTGATTTTAAAAATAAATTAATAAATAGCTCATCGTTTAAAGAAAACATAAAGTTAGTTTGAAATTTCAAGTAGTACGATTTTTAAAACATACTATTTTTTAAAGGGTTATAAATGGAACAAAATAGGTTTTTTAAATCAGAATTTTTAATGAAGCTAAATGGTATTTCTTTTAGAAAACTATAATTAACAGATATAATTAATTGTTCGATTATTATAAATTATTTTACTTTAAATGTTATCAAACAAAACTTTTATATCTTATAAAAATACTTTGTATATTTTCTCCTTATTTCACTGGATAAATTTGAGATTCTTAATTTTTTCTCAAGTCAACAATGCCATTTATTGTCCAGAGTAATTTCCAGTTGTTTTCCTTTTTGAATTGAAGAGCTATAGTGAACAGTTTCTGGTTTCTGTATGTGAGGTTTCATTAATGTGTACTTTCTTTGTAGATTGAATTTTTACATTTGAATTATTTTTTATCTTTAAAGATTTCATTTCTTTTTCTACAAGATACAAAAATTTTACTATAATTGGGGCACTATAATTTTCCTTCTTGTTGTTCTTTTTATTTTTCAACCTATTGACAAACAAAACCTCTTTTTTTGTTGATCTACTGTTTTTAGTATTTCCACAGCTACTTCAGTATTTTTTTCACCTATTTCTCTTCTACACCACTTAAAACTATACTGTTAGCCTTTTAATATCTACAAATAAATAGTGTAATATATTTTTCATTGACTCCTCATTGATTTATTATAAAGCTTTGTTTAATTCTTTGTTTTTTATTTTAAGTATAGACATTCTTCTTTTTATTTCAGAAATTTCCTATAAAATTTCTTTAAATTTGATGTTTATGAACTTAAGTGACTTTTCCATTGAGTCAATGGTATTTTTCTTGCGCTTCATCATACCTTTCATTTCCTTCATCTCTTAATTCATTTTCTTTACCTTGCTTGCCCTTGCGAGTTGCCATTTTAATTTAGATTAATTTCTATTTAGTAACGCCTTATTAAATTTATTTGAACTAATAGTAAAATATTCAAAAATTTTTGTAATATGTCTTTTTTTTTTTTAAATAGATTTATCTCTTATAACTAAGCAATACAAATTTTAGCTTGATAATTAGTTATTGAGATTTTTTCGTTACATTTTTTGTTAATTAATTTAATTGGTAGTAGTCACTTTGAATCACAACTAATTTCTTAATAACTGGGTCCATAAAAAATATAATTTATTTTACATTACAGCGGTTATTAAACTCTAATTTAAATGAATAACAATTAATTTAAGGATACTATTTTTCTTACCTAATAAAAAAATAGTTAAGTCCTACTATCAACCGACTAAAAACTTGAATCCAGTTATCAAACTTGATTTTGTGAAATAAAAATATTTTTATTAAAACTATAGTTCTTAAAAAGAGTCATTTTACAATTTCAATGGAAAAAAGTTTAACTACGAAGTCTACTTTAAGGATAGTAAGAAATATTTAAAATTCTTACGTATGAATTGATTACAAAATATTAAAACTCACCTTTTATAAATTACCATTAACAAGTACTCAGCAAATAAGCTAAAAAAATCTTTCGAACCAATATTCAAGTATTTCTTTTTTTTTTTTTACTTTTGAGTTGAAAGGTCATGAATGATAGCGACAACAAAAGTTTGAAAAACCTTGTATAATTTTACAATATAATATTACTTATAGCCTTTTAGAAAATTATGAATATAAACTGTTAACTTATATTTTAGAACATTAATCATTAATAAAAATAGGTTCACTTCTTAGCTACAAAATCAACAATTAAAAAGCCTTTATTTACAACTTACAATCTCATTTGTTAATTTACTTAATTTGAAAATATTCAAGAATATTTTCAACCATCTCTAACATGTGCGTGTATACAAAATTAACACTGCTTAGTATAAAAATGAAAAATTATTTATATATATTTTTTTTTAATCTCAATTTGAAAGAGATATCATAACTTTGTTCTAACCCTTAAATGATAGTAAATAATTATATTAACATATCTTAACTGACTCTTGTTTTTCTACAGGATCCATTTATTTTTTATCATATTTTTAAATGTTCTACAGCAAAGTTTTAATTATACTTATGCCGTACCCATTGCATCAAACCTTACCTGGTTAATTGGTTACAACCATATATAAAATATTTAACATTAAATGGAGTAAGTTATAAAGTAACACATCATTTTTTTAATTGTTTATAAATTGTATTGTTTATTTTAATTCTTTAATAACAAAGTAATGCTTATATTTTAACAAAGTTGGTTTTAATCAACATAAGTAAAGCAAAGCAATTAAAGCAAAAGTTTGGAATTAAGTATGAAAATAAGATACAGTTTAAAGAATAACTCAAACAAAAAGTTGTAAACTTAACAAACTACCTTTGTTATTGTTTCCTATAAATAATCACAATAAAGTATAGTATTTAACATAACATGATCTAAACTTGATTTTAGTATAACCAAACTGATCGTTTAACCATTTTTCTTTTTCAACATCATATAAGTAAATATATGTTTCATTGCAGCCTCCTTCAAAATTTTGAATTTCAAAAATAACAAGTGTATTTCCGATGCTGAATGCATAAAATTTACATAAAAAAAGAATCCTAATTTCTCAAGTATTTTTTGTGAATTTTCTCGAACAACTATCAAATACCTCACAATTTGTTGTTTCCGCTCCACCAATAACAAACATTTTATTACCCATACTAACTACAGCATGACTACTTCTTTCTTCAATCATATCAAGTATAAAAGTCCATTTGTTTTCGTAATGGTCGTATGCTTCTACTGATTTCAATTGTCTATGATCCTTGTCATAACCTCCAGTAACAACAATTTCTCCTTCAAAAACTGTACAAGCAGAACAAGCTCTTGCTACATTTAAACCTTCTAACTCATTCCATATATTATTTTTTATGTTGTAGGTACAGCACGAACTAAGACGTTTTTAAATAAATAAACCCTCTAATTGAATACAATTTACTCATGAATGGACTAACACAGCAACAAGACCTTTCGTCAATTTGCACATTTTAATGTGTCCAAACTTTAGTTTATGCAGAATAAATTTCAACAGATATAACTGAATCATCTAAACATTGTTTTATTTTTACTATATTACCAAAAGCAAATATTTCAGATTTGATATAGACTAAATCTAAGAAGTAATACGGTTCTACAATCAAAGGAATTTCTTTACTTTAAAACTAGGTATTTCCAATTCTAAAACTTCGTTTGTAACTTTCCCAATTTTGTCTTTTCCTCCACAAATCAAAATACTGAAGCCTTCTTGGATACTGTTTTCATACAAAATTACTGGTACTTGAAAATGAACTGACTTGCCTTTTCCATATATCATAGACATTTTGCAAGAGAAGAATTAAGTCTAAACGCAGAAAAAAAAAATAACACATAGTAAACGGAATTACAAAATGTATCACTAAAAAAATGTATTAAATTATATTTACATATACACACAGTTAAATTTACTATAAAAACAGTTTTGCTTATTATTTCAAATAACAGTAAAAAGAAATGTTTTAAAACAAATAACACTGATTAAAAGTATAAATTGTTTAAACTATTTGACTAATAAATAGGTAAAGCAATTGTAATTTTTAAGCTTTAAAAATCGAAATAAATAGACTGTTATAACTACTTAAACTATTTCAAAGTTTCACAAAAGGTGTGAATGGAATTAAATGGGTAGAAGTGTTAAATTAATTATCAAAAAATGACTTCTTTGCTAATTTTATTAAAAAAACAATAACAATTTAGTTCTAAAAATGTGGTAAATTTATTTTATGTAGTTGTTGAGTTCTGATAGTTTTTATGCTTTTAAGTTCACATTAGTTAAAAAACTATATATGTAAATTGCTGATATATTTATTATTCAGGTAGTTTAATAACATGTTACAGTACTCTCTTAAACTTCTTATAATTGAAATAATTAGACGTCTTGTTTCGTAATTTAATACTTGAAATTTAAACAGGTCAAATTTTTATTAGAATTTCTTTTAATAACAAGTAACAAGTTAGAAGTTAAGCTAAATACTGTTTCAAACAATACAGCAATAATTAAAGGTTTTTAAATTATTAACTAGTATTTAAATGTACACTTATGAAAAAATTAAGTATTTTTTATTCAAAATAAGCTTGCTAATTTACTAAAGATAAAAATATTCTGCTATAAATACTTTTTGAAATCAAATACTTATCTTAAAAAAGTTTTTTACTAGATAAATTGAGCCGAAGATACAACAACATTTACCTAATTGAAAATTTACATGTTAAGAATGAAAACAACCTTTAAGTTATTTTAAACGTACTTTTCTATTTACAAAAACTAGTTTATAGCTTTTTATAAAATGAAATAATTGAAATAGATAATGAATTCTGTGCACAATGTACAGTAAAAGTTTATTATTTTACTTAAAATTTGTCATTTTTTATTATTTTTAGTAAATGGTTATATAAATTAGAATTTAAAATTATAATTTTAGATTTATATACCATTTGCAACTTAATATCAATAGACTATTCTTTTTTCTTTAATATTTTATTACACAAAGGTTTTCAAAACCATACAAGATTTCTTTGTCAAATGATAAACTTTAAATGAAATTTTAAAAAATTTTGTTAAGTGAATAGCTAAAAAAATAACTTTAAATTATGACATATGAATAAATTATAATAAATACAAAAATTAGAGATTCAGTAATTAAAACTAAAGGTATGTTTATTAATAGATTGTTAATAATTTTGTTTTACCATTTAATGCTAAATTTAGTGTTTAATGCTTTATTGCAGTGGTAAAAGTTTTACAAATAGCCCCAACAAGATTAATCAAACTACCATTAATAATACCTATAAACTTTTTTTTTCTTCATCAACAACTCCAGTATATCTAGTGTAAGTTTTAAACTATGACCTCATAGCCCCCCTTGTGCCCCCCTTTTTTGTTCCTAAACTTTGAACTTCAACGGAATAATCTAGAAAAAAGAATATTTTTGTAATAATAAAAGCGTGAATTTAATTTACTATATTTTACTAGGTTTCAGTAGGAAACATTTCTATCTTACAAATATTAATAAAACATTTAACTTAGAAAAATAAGTGATAAAATACACAACATGAAAAAAGCAACATTATAACAAGGCCTATTATAACATAAAGTATTTAAGAGAATTTGAAAAAATATATCACAAAAAAAAACTTGAAACACAAGTAGATGTACTTTTTTACAAATTATATTTTAAAATAAAACTAAGTTTCATACAAGTTTTTGTTGTGTCAATGTTAAATAAAAAAGTACATAAACTTTATCTAAGCAATAACTTCAGTTTGAAAGTTTAATCTTCAAAAAGAGTGTTTGAATTAACCTTTAAAAAAATAATCTGATTTATTTTCAGAATACTTCAAGTTCGTAAAATAATTTTATTTAAAAAAGTCCACTATGAATATACTTTTTCTACAAGCTGCTTCTCGATGTACTGAGTGTATGGAAGATTCAAAAAAATATATTCTTTAAAAGAAAACATGTACAAAAGTATTAACTTTATAATTACAAAGTCTAACTTTAATTAATTACAACTTTTTGTAATTTAATTCTATATATTTCCCGCTCTTTAGATTATAAAACGAAATTAATTGTAAACATAAATTACTTTTCAGTTCTACATAAAATTATTTCTTTAGTTAATTTCAAAGTATTTAAGGATAGTGTTTAGCAGCTTGCTTTCTTTGTGTTTTGATAAGTTATTGAAAAAGAATTAAGATTAAACAATAACTATTTCAGGTTTGTAAAAATAAATTTAGACTTAATTATCTGTAAAATATTAACCAAACATAAAAAAAAACTTTCACAAACTTTTATAAATGCATATGTAGAATTATTGTACTTTAGATTTTAAAACAATGCTTTAAAAATATATTTAATTAACTAAGTTTTTTTCGAATGTAGAAGTTTGAAATGTAAAAATTTAATATTTCTAAAGTCGCCTTGATTATAAGCTTTTTGCAATATAGAATACTTATTTTATTAAGTTTGAGGTCTCTAGCTCAACAAATGAAGGATAAGGTATATTATATTTTTAGTGAACTTTTAAATTTCCGAGTAAATTGACGACTAAAGAATTGCAGTTCCTATTTTTGTATAGGAAATTATTACAAAAACATCCCTGTCTCAAAAACTAATTAAAACTTTTATATTCTAAAAAAACTTTATTAAAGTTTAAAAATGTTTTCTTTTTTTTATTTTTTTTTTTACTCACTTACTGAAAAATTTTCTTGGTAGTGAACAAACTTTGGTTAAACAGAGTATATTTTCTTAAAACTAAAATGCTTCAAACGTGTTTAAATTTTTTGTTTCTGAATAAGATAAACGCTAACAAATTTAAATTTTATTTACGTATCCAGCTTAAATTTGATAATTACGATTAAGCGAAAATCACTCTCCTACATTTTGACCTAATAAACATCTTTAATAATAAATACTTAATGTTAACTGACTAGATTACAGTAAACAAAATTAATTAAAGGTGTGCTTATTAATAGAAAACATAATATTAATTACTAAATAAAGTTTCTCAATCAAAATTACAATAACTTTAAACTATTTATTTTGAATTTTTTTTTTTATTTAAATTCTTTTTTTTTTCGCTAAAAAGCGAACTTCTTTTTTACTTCTCACTTAAAAGTTTCTTACTTTACCTTATATTTTATTAAAATACTTTATCAGAGACACTTAGAAAGTACTAATTGCTAAAAACTAATTAAAATAGTGAATTTTTTTAATTAAGTTAACTTGAAAATTTTTTAATACAACAACCTGAAATTCTCAAAACTAAAAAAATGATCGCAAAAGCTTTAGTGTTTAAAATGCGTTAAAGTCTTTATGACGTCATTTGTCAATAAGCAGCGAACGATTAAGTACTGATAATGTATTTAAACAAAATTATTTGAAAATTTTGACGTGTTAGCTAGAAGAATTGTTTGTTTTAATAATTTTTAAAGTCGTTTTTAGCGGCTATCCATATCAAATAAGCATAAAACAGTTAATTTGTTTGTTGTTTAATTTTTTAAATTTTAAGCATTATACTCAAAAAAGTTTAATATGCATAATAAAAGTTTTTTGATTAAAATTTTTATTCATTATTGATTATTTCTTTGCAAACCATCGAATAGAAAACTCTATACTTTTTACTAAACAGTTTATTGCTAAACCTAAATCTTTTCTTAAAAAATTTATTAAAGACACTTACAAATCAGATATTAAAAGCAAATCGATTGTGTAAAAGTTTCGAATTAAAAATCAATCAATAATTTCTGTTTTATAATAACCAAAATCTATTAATATAAAAAAATGCTCGCTAAATCTTTAGTTTTTAATTTGGGTTAATATTATTTTGACCTTATTTGTCAGTAACCAGCAAGCAGTAAAATGCTTAAAAGGTATTTCAATAAAATTACTTCGTTAAATGCCATTATGGTCGAGTTCATAAAGTTTGGTTTTCCTAAATTTTAGGAGTCGTTTTTGACGGCTATCTATATCAAAATTAGCAAAATATTTATTTGTATGATTGTTATTTACGTTTAAAAGTTTTTAGATTTATACTAAATTATTAAAAACTAGTTCATGTTTTGTATGGAAAATAATTAGTTTTACCATTACAGCCTTAACTAAATTTAACAAAAAAAAAGATTTTATGGCTACAATCCGTCCTAGGGTTTGCAATTGGTTATAGTTGTACATAACTTATACAGCTATTTAATTAAAAGTGTGTTTATAAAACTGTTGATAACTTAAACTAAATTTATAAAGTTGTACATAACTTATACTACTGTTTAATTGAAAATGGGTTTGTAAAGCTGTAAGAAGACTTATATTACCAATTATCTGAAATCGAGTTTGTAAGTTAAAAGCGTATTACAAAAAATAAATCTGTTAATAGCAGAAATAAACTAACACCTAAAAATAGCAATACAACAACCTGTGCTAGCAATTAATGCGAAATAAAATACCTCAGCTTAATAGCCTAAATTAAAACCAATCGACAACGTCACGATTGTAGGGATGTTTAATGCTACAACAAATCTGAAAATGTGCATGATTGCGCGTAAGACAAAAATTAAAGAAACGAAACAAGTTAAAAAGCCACATTCAAAAAAATATTACTGGTTGTAAGCATAAAATAATTTGAGAGAAGAGAACGAAATAAAAAGCAATAAAAAGCGACTCTCTACCGCCATCCGCAGCAGAGTGGTACAGTTGAGTTATATGTAATACTTTATGCCAGCATAACAAACACCTAACATTTAGTAAATTAGTTTAATTCTAATAAATTTGTGCCAAACAAGTATGTAATTAAATATTTGAAATATAAAGGTTTTAGTTAATACTCTTTTTAAATAATGGCATTAGCTACAACTAGATACTAAATAAGAGTAAACACTTTTTAATGATATTCAGTATTCCGGTTTTACTGCAAACTGTTTATTTGTTTTAAATCGTTATGTTCAATAAAATTTGAAAAATTTACAATGCTATTTTATATTTGACAAATGTTTTGTATCACTTTAAATCTTAGCTTTTAATACTTCTTCAAGGATTTTTAACAATTTTAACGTTTTTTTTTCTCTTATAAATTCATAAAAATAATCAAATTAATTAAAAATATTAACTTGTTCTGAAATTGTATTAGCCGCAATTGACTACTTAAAAAATTGCAAGCAATACTTATTAAGAAACTATTCAATATTTTCGTACAAACTTGTTTAAATTTACATTACACTATCAATATAATGTTTGCGTCTATATTGTTAACAAATAACATCACTAGCACCATGTGGCATAAATAACAA
Organism: Thalia democratica; assembly: GCF_965202585.1. Lineage (NCBI taxonomy): Eukaryota > Metazoa > Chordata > Thaliacea > Salpida > Salpidae > Thalia > Thalia democratica. Next base: position 649,262 of record NC_139169.1, read on the forward strand.
TTAAATTCTAGGTTTGCTTACTTTAAACTTAAAACACATTATAAAGACGATTTTATGTCAGTATTATTAACTGATGGCTTATTAAAGAAACTACATGTTATTAAAAAAGTATAAATCTATAAATTTTCTTTTAAAATAAAATGTTGTTACAAAAAAGAAACAAAGTTTAAGCAAATAAATATATGTTTTTTATTATAACTAATTTGTCATTAACTTTTCGAGTAACATTAAATTTAATTTGAATTATTGAAATGATTTTTTGCCTTTACAATTTCCTAACTGGAATAAACCTTATATAAAATATCGCAATTACTGTAGTTCTACCGAATGTTTATACAGCTATTATTGAAGTTTTTAATAGTCATTTAACTATTGTCTTTGCAAGTTTTAGTTCTTTGATTAGTTATATGGTAGATCAATTTTTGTACTGAACTTTTGTAATGCACAATATTACGTCATAATGTCTTTTGTTTTTTGAATAACTTTTGCTTATATGTTTAATTAAGTGATTTTTATTTTAAATTAAAGTGGCTGATGATTAAAGGTTTATGAAACATATGTACAAGTATTTTTTAAATAGTACTTTTCTAATAAATTACTTGCCCTATGAGAGGTGTTCAAGTTTGAATGATATTATTTATATATATAAATTTTTTAAAACATAGTTAAATTAAAAAAAATGAATATATATTTATGAATTTAAAACAACTTTTGATAAAATTAATGTTTTGTGCATCTTTATTCCAACACGTTTTAGTATTACTTTTGCAACAATAAAAATGCGATATAATTTAAAGCGCTTGTTGACGTCATCTATAATAAAAAACAAATTTTATACTACTAGTCAAGTATCTAATTAAAGTTAAAATAACATATAGCATCTCTATTAGCTTGTTATGTGATTAATATTTAAAGCCATTCTGATATGGCTATAAACAAATGTATAAGTAAAATAAAAGATTAGCAAGTTACTTAATAGTTAATATAACTATTTCTTTTGATTTCTAGTTTAAAAATGTATTTTAAGCTGGTATTGAACTTTTTATAAAACTTAAAGTATTTTGAATTATCTCCAGTAGTTAGTTTGATGTTTTTTGTTTTTTATAACTTAATTGCAAAAAAAACTGACATTTGAGATGATTTGATTAAAGATAAATTACCGACTACTAGTCAACGATATGAATAAAATCGTGACAAAAATGTGCATCTTTTTTAATTTGTGCTCCTATATTTGATATTTTACGTCATTCTTGCATGGCCATAATAAAATTACACTTGTAAACTATAAACTTTCAATAGCAAAAAAAAACTATTTTTTTACTTTAAATTTATAAACATATTTGAGCGGACTTTTAATTTTAACAAACAATATGTAAACTTAAAATATAGATTAAAGTATTTTGAAGACACTTCATGCTACATGATTAATACATATTGTATTTAAAATTAAAGTTTAACAAAAATATCATGCTTCAAAGAACTTAAAATGATCAGTTGAAATTATTATTATAGAACTAAAATAAAATTTATAAAAGTTAACTGGAATAAAACTTTGACTAACTGTAAGGTTAATTTACTCAAAGATATGAGTATGTAAACCTACTTTAAGTTATTTTCGTTGCAATAGTTTACGCACTTAAATATCAACTCATATTTAACTTCAATTTTGCAATGATAAAAATTTTGATAGTCTGATAACAAAATATAACTTAAGTTCAACTACTTTTATTTAAATTTTTTATAGATTTAAATCAACAATCAAATTAAAAGGTAGATTAGTTAACTGATATTTAAAAAATTATTAAGTAACTATTACAGCAAAATTTCATAAACACGAATGCATTTTTAACTTCAGTTTTTGCAACAAGAAAATTTGCAAAAAGTAACTATAAATTGTAACTACAATATATAGTTTTTTTACTTCAACAGTTAACTTTATTTATTCTGATATTTTTTTTACAAAGCAATAATATTTTGTTAGTTTATTAATAACTTTAATTCAAACTCAACATATAATTAATTACTTGTAATGTATATGGGTTAACTATAAAGTTTTTCATTATATTAGTAAACTTCATCAATAAAAATATTTAGTATCATTAGTTGAAGACTATTTAATTAAAAACTGAAAAAAAAAAATACTGTATCAAAATAACTAGTAATAAGTGGGCTAAAAATGAAAATCAGAGTTTATTTCAGGTTTCAAGTAGATTACTAAAACTCAGAATACTTTAAAGTTAAAATTAGTTGATAGGTAGATTTGTTAATGCAATATTCTACTAGGTTAAATATCAATTCAATTTTAACTTCAGCCTTGCCAAAATAAAAAAATACTATAGTCTGATAATAATTTAAAACTAATTGTTTAACTTTTTTATTCAACTTTTTTACAATTTTAAACAATACTTAGAGGTCTTTGTTTTAAATAATATAAAAAAGATTAAAAATTACCTTCAATAGTAAAATACTTACTTGTACTTTATAAACTTTATTTAGAATTAGTAAAATTTTAGTTTTTTGTTTCAACTATGAATAAAATAAATTATCGACTCTCTTATTTAAATTGTTTAAATTCTCTCAAGCTTCTATATTTTATAAGTTAACCAAAATTGTTTTAAAATGTTTTTGCTAAAAGGATACTCTGTTTAATTTTTCACAAGTTGTGCTTGTATTTAAAATTTCTTTATTTCTGTTGTATGTACTATTTTTAGCCTAATTTTCATTATACTGAATTTTCTAGCGCGCTTTAAATCAGCGCATTTTTAAATCAATTTTGCAACGAAAAATTGCAATCGTATGTAATTCAAACAATATTATATGTTCAGCTTTTGAGTTAACCCCTTTTCAATGATATTAGTATTATGGTTTAAGTGGAAACTATTTATTTGTTTTAAAACTGTTATGCTTATTATGTTTGAATGTTTACCTTTCATAGTTGGAAACTATAATGTTATTTTTATTTCACATGTTTTTGTATTTTTTTAAGTTTTTAACTTTCAATATTATTTTTAAAAATATTTAAGATCTATTTTTTGAGCCTTATATAACTTTACAAAAAAACAATCTAATTCACTAAAAATCTAAACTTATTAAAATTTCGTAATTAGCCGCAATTAACGACTTTTAAAATTGCAAAGAGCATCTATTAAGAAAATACAAATCAAGTTCATAAAAAGTATTTTGATATTATACTAAACTATTAATCTGATGTTTGCGTTTATTTACAAATGACGTCACTAGAATATTATCGCGTAAATATTTATAAAATGCGACTAACTTTGATTTGCTTACGATAATTCTAAACACATTTTACAAAAAACTATTTAAAGTTAGTTCTTTTTATTAATTGCTTTTTCAACAATTTAATTTTTTTAAATAAATAGAAATTTTCTTTATAAGTAAAATTTTATTAAAAAAGTGAAGGAAAACTAAGTCAATGTGTTTTTATTAAAGTTTAAATAACTATAAATAACCTGTTTAAATGTATTTGTTTCAAATAGAATTTCACCATTAACTTTTTTTAGTAATTTTAAAATTCTATTTGTATCATTAGAAAGATTTTTGCACTACCATTTCCTAATTGAAATTAACAGTATATAAAATATCGCAAATACTCTACTCATGCTTTGAATTTCCTTCTAGTTTATTACTTATTTTTTCTACTGATTGTTTATAGAACTGTAGTTCAAAATTAAAAAGTAATAATTTTATGATAAAATTTGTTGTAAAATTAACTACAACAAATTTTTCAATAGAAGCAACTTAAAATTTTTTAAACAAACAAATGTTTAAAAGATGTCAATAACTATACGAAAAACAAACTTTTAATTACCAACAAAACAAGTTTAGCGTTTAAACTTGCTTCTAGTGACATTACGAATAGCTTTTAGTTGCTTTATTGATTTATTTATTTGACCTTACATGGAGCAATAAAACAACCAATTTTCATTTAACTTATTAAAAACTATGCTTTAATATAGAGCACATACTATTTTTATACAACCAATAACATTCAATTAAGCTTTTAACATAACAAACTTATTTATTTTTAATACTAATATTTTTTGAAGGTCACAATTTAATCTATACTATTTATAAAAATTAGTAAATATAATGTTAGAGAGTTACAGTTATCTTTTTGTAAGCCTAAACTCGACTGTATGTTACTGATTGTAGTAAGAATTTTATTTTACATTTAAGCTTAGTTTTTAAGAATATAAAAAAATTGACTTTCTTACTATTTTTAAGGTCACATAAATGTTTAAAGCCAACTATAATTATTCTAAGTTATAAATAAAAACTGTAATTTTACACTTTTAATATTGTACTGTTGCTTTCAGGGTAATTTAAGTCAAAACGTTTTTTTATACTAAGTTACAAATCTAAACTGAGGAGGTAGTATGGTATCAAATTGTTATTTTTTATTCCTAGTAGAAGTTTTATCAAGTTAAAGTTTTGTTTTAAGTTTTAAAAATTTATTCTTATTCATCAGCTAAACTTTCAAATGACATTATTTAGTTTAAAATTTAGTAAATATGTTTTATGTTAGTGTTAGACTACTAATTATTGTTTTTTTTTTTAAATTTAACTATTTATTAATACCGTAATATGCATTACATAAAAAACATGTATTAAGACTCAATTATATAATTAAACTGATATCATTATTTTAGTTTTTTAAACATTTTGTACATATTGTGTTTAATTTTATGTTGTGGTTTTTAATAGATGGTGCAAACAAAACAAAAAAAATAAACTATTTTACTAAAAATCTATCTTTTTCTTTATTTTTCAACCTATTTTCTTCAAGTTTTAACAACAAATCCATTACTAATATCTAAATATTTAAAAATCTTTAACTTGAAAAATAAATAAACTATTATAATAAAACACTTTAATAATGTTACTTTTACCTTATTTTTTTAACATTTTGAAATCGTAACATTTAAAATATTTGTTATACCTAAGGAACTTTTAATTTAAATTAAGATTATTTCAAACTCCAATAAAGTCATTGCGAGCGGAAAAAGTATATAAATAATTTAAAAATTTTAGGCAAAACTAGATAAACTTAAAAGAAATTTGTTAACCTTTCTTTAGATTTTAAACTCATTTTTGACGGCTACCAAACATACAAAGCTGAAAAACATATTTAATTAATTGTCATTTACTCTGTTTAAGTTCACGATTTATACTTAATAAAGTTAAATATACCAACAAAATTTTTACAAAAATTGTCGCCTTTAAACTTAAAACTTTTTTAACCCATTTGCTTAATATAGTTCTAGATTATCAAATTAATTTCTTAATGACGTCAGTATAATTTTCATCACAAATACTATCACAACGTAAAAATATAAATGCAAAATAATTAATCTACAAGCCAGATAGTTTTTAAGTTTCTCGAAATTATAACTTTTAAAGTCGTTTAAACGGCTGTTCACCACTTCATATAAATTTAAGTTTAACTACTTATAACTTTATATTATAAGTTTTTAGCTATCAACAAAAATTAGTATTTGCAATTAGGTAAACTACAATTTATAAGAAAGTGCGATTTTCTAAATTCAAGAACATACATTTCATAAAGATTAAAAAATATTGTCTTTAATTTTCATATAAACTTTGTATATTTATGAATATATAAAGTTTTTATTGACTGAAAATCAAAATTATTAATACATATGTACGCTTTTTACATTAACTTTTAGTTAACTTTAATAATTGACGCGTTTTTATTTTAACGCATTTCAGTACCAATTTTGCAACGGAAAAACTGCGATGGTATAATAATATAAGGTTTTATAAACAGCTTTAAATGATATTTGATATTCTAATCTAAAGGAAAATTTGTGTTTTTAGATGTTTAACGATCAAGTTCAAAAACTTTAAGTTCATTGTTAAAAGTTACATTATAGTTTTTCGATGACAAATTTTTTCTGTGTTTATATTAAATTTTTTTTTTTCTTGCTAACTTTTTAAGGAATTTCATTTGCATATTGAGTTTATAGTTTTTTAGACTTTTATTATATAAATAATGACATTCGTTTCTGAGTGTTAAAAATTAACACACTTTAACTTAGCTCTGTAAAAAATAAATACTGTAAGGAAAGAATATAAGGTAGAATTGGTATATACATGTGTCCATTAAAAATTTATATGATAGCTATATATTTATCTAGGTAAATGGTTAATAATAGATAAAATAATTAATCTTAAATCCGACTGTATAATCTATATAGTGTTTGTAATTATTAAGTCTAAATTCAATAAAGTAAACTAAATAATATAATTATATTCAGATTGTTATATATCTAAAATAAGAAACAATGTTTTACTTCAATAGTTCTTATGTTCATTTCGTAATATAATATGACTCTCATACTTTGTAAACTAATCTTTTAAAAGTTCAAAAAAATTATCGGTAGCAATGAATATCGCTCAGAATTGGTAAATGGTTAAATTGTACACAATAAAAAAAAAAAAACTATTACTAAATTTATATGAAAACAAACAAATGTTTTAAAAGTATAAAGCTTTTACGTAAAGTGTGTTAGGTTTCCGATAAGATTATCAACAGAAAAAATAAATCATCAAATGTTACTAAAAATGTTAAAATAATAAAACTGTTTACAGCTAAAAAGTGTTAAACATTTAATTTCTATTAAACCTCAAAGTAAAACTTACCCACTTATTTATTCTTAATACTTATATTTCGTAGGAAGTTATTAACGGCAGCTAAACAGTTTTTTATTTTGAAATGTAATATAGTGCTGCGCTTAAAAATCAACGCATTTTAAAAATCAACTTTTTAACATGAAAAATTGCGATTATATGGTAGCATAAAGTTTGAAATCAAATTTTTATAGATATTCACTATTTTATAAAGAAACTTTCGTTTTTTGTAGTAATACTATAATAAAAGTTAAACAAATATCTTTTATTTTCAAAAGTTTCAATACTATTTACTACTTGACAAATGTTTTTTTATTTATATTACCCAAAATAAACACTAATTTTAAAAAATTATACAAGTATTTAACAAATTTATTTTGTATATAAAATTTATTGCTTTTTTGACTTTGTTCCATAAAAAGTTAAAAATAATATTTTGAATTGCTTTTTTACTAAAAAAACTTCCATAAGTTTACCGTACTTTTTGAATAATGATTAAAATATTCTTTTTAATTATATGCAAAACGTCTAGTGACGTTAGAATCTTCAAAAAGCAAAATGTAGATTACCGGTCAATTATAAACATAAAATACTTTTCAGGATTGATACTTCAAGATTTAGTTATGTTCTTCTAATTTTTAAAGCCAGTAAAACATGGCTATAAAAAAAACAAATTGTGAAAAAAAAATTAATAATCAAAAACTTATTTTTTAATAAACAACCAAAAATAAAACATTTAATTAAAATTACTTTGAAAATAGAAATTCAAAAGAGTTTAATAGCAAACAACAATGTTTTTATAATTTTTAAAGTCATTTACTTATATATATAATAAATGTTAATTTCAAAACTAAATTCAAAAAACAATCTAATAGCAAACAACCCTTTTTTTTCTCTTTTAATTTAAATAATATAATTAAACAAGAATTAATTTTTTTAAGTAAATTAAACTTAATGAAAAAAACAATGCAACCAACTTGATGCATTCGGTTTTTTAAGCTAAATATCGGAAATAACTATGTTTTTGTCTATGTCTATTATGTTTTTTGTTGTACAGACTTTATAACTGATTTTTAAGTTTAGCTTAAATATTTATATATAAATATTACCTGTTAAACATTTTATTGTACTTGAAATTTCAAAAAATTGTTGCTTTTCAAACCAATAAAATATTATTGCTTATGAAATTAGAACAAAAATTTAATTTTACTTATGCTCATTAACCTCGTGAAATAACTTTTTGTTTAAATGTAATGTTTTGCGCGTTTTCAAAAATAATTGTAATACTATAGTTATAAATAAAAATTTAAAATGCAATTTGTTTATTAAAACCTTTTAATGATAATCACTACTTCTACTTTAAAGAAAACTTCAAATTTTTTTATATCTATACTGGAAATTTAAAACAGTTTTAATAACTTGCGAAAATAAAACTAATTTTTTGTGCTAAGTTTTACAAAAATTGTTTTATATGCAACATTTTTAGTAGTTTAGACCTTTTATTAAAATAATAATAGCTACCTTTTATTTTTTTTGCAAAAAAAGTTTTTTTTTTAATTTTTTTTTAGTGTTTAAATCTTCTAATCTTACATAGGAGTTTTTTGTTTTCTTATCTAGTATATACTACTATTTTCGTATTTTATTTTGAAAAGTTCAAAAAAACTATTTTAGAAAAAGTAGCAGTTATTTATCTTTATTATGATTTTCCGTTTTAAAATTTTTAGTTTTTCTAAACGGATGATCAAAAACTTTGTTAAACATAAGAACATTCAGTAAGTTTTTTTTTTTACAAAAATTTTTTTCGCTCATTGTAAAATATGAAATTAATAAAATTCACTTTGAAAAATAAAATTCAGTTATCTTCATTTACTTTCAATGTTTAAATGGACTACTGACTTCATAACGTCTTGCAATGCAAACTATCAATTCCTAGTAAACTAGGAATAAATAAAATTAAATAATATAAAGTTGTTAACTGCTTATACGGCATTTTAAATTGTACTTCAATTTTTAATTTTTTAAGCCATTTTTTAAAGGTTATAATAACATAACACGTGTAGAAATTATCAAAGTATTCAAAAGCAAACAAATTTTTTTAAATTTATTATTATAATATATTCATTTTTTTAACGTGAGGTTTTATATTCTAATATTTAAAGCCATTCCTACAAGGCTATAACAAACAATACTTGTAAAACAAAAATTATTAAAGAGCTTAATGGCAAATAAAACGTTTTTTTCTATCACTTCTTATTTTTGAGTAATTGTATTTAACAGCAGACCTGTTTTTTTCTTTTTTACAAACACCTTTTTTTTTTTACTTCCAACGAGGTTTTTTTTTTAAATAGTTATACTATTATGAGACATAAGCAGCTAGTTTCATGCATATTGTTTTTTAAACCTTTAGTGCAAAAATAGGATATTTGTTAACTTAAACAACTAAATGTTAAAAGTAAGCGGTTGAAACTGTTAATTAAAAGATAAACAACCTTCTACCTTCATGAAGTAGTTAGCAGAAAATGACTAAAAATAAAACACCGATTAAATAAAGCTTAAAATAGTTAACAAACTTGTGTAAATAAAGGAATCAAGAGTTATTTTAATAAGTATTTTGCGCTTAACTATTAATGCATTTAGCGTAACTTTTACAACAAGAAAAAAAAAGATAGTCTGATGGTAAATTAAACCTAAATACTCAGCTTAATTTTAGTACACTTTTTTGTGTTTTTAAAACAAAATATGCAGTTTACTTTTGTATTAGATAGTATGTGTAACAAAATTTATAAAATGTAATTTTTGTAGTTTAAATCTACGTTATTACTTTATAATTAACGAACTTTAAATTACTATATTAATGCTAACTTTAAAATAATAGACTTGAATTTGTCAAAAAAAAAAGTAACTAAAACTTAAAACATTTCGACTATCTTTTCATTTTTACAAGATCTATTAAATTTCTGTTATTAAATATATATATTTCTAGAAACAAAACATGCCCTGTTAAAAATTTACTGTAAATAGATTCTCATAAATTGTGTTGTACTTCTCAATTTAACTTACTTTTGATTAAGTTCTAATAATTCGTACGCTAAAACATCGACGCATTGTAGCATCAATTTTGCAACAAGAAAAATGTGATATAATACACGTAGTTCGATGTATGTTGGTTTCTAAATTAAAACGCAAAAAAAAGTATTTTTTTTTACGATCATGAAGAATTTTAAATAAAAGTTTAAGATGATGTAATTAGACCTAAAACATTAGCTCATTACCACAACAAAAAAAGTAGCAAAGAATAAAATAAAGAATAATATCGGAACAAAATATAGTTTAGTTATACATTTACATTTATAAAATAGTTTCAAAATAAATATCATGCATTATTTCATTTGTTTTTATACCAACAAATTTTTTTATGAGTTTTAAAGCAATAAAAAGGTGATAGTTTGATAATAAAACATATCTTTATGTTTAATCCTTTTTTTAATTAACTTTTCAATTAACTTTAAAAAGTGTAGAAGTTACAAACTTTCTAGACAATACAATAAATTCAAAGTTAGAAGTATAAATGTTTCATTTAATATTACATTTCATAATAAAAACGGGTTATGCTGCTATATTTTTAACAAACTTTTTGTATTTCCATACAAAGTTTAAGATTACTTTCTTTAAGCTAAATTAAAAAATATGTATTATTTTATATAAAAATCAATATGTTTTAGACCAAAGTTTTACAATTAAATTAAAATAACTAAATAATAAATACTTTGACTATCTTCTTTATTTTGTTTAGATTATATAACAGTTTCAAGTTTTAATACAAGTTGTTCTTTGCATGAAAAAGTCCTGTTAAAGGTAAACTGTGTTTAAAATCTCATTAATTTTGTTGTACGTACGCATTATAACTTAATTTTGGTTGAATAGCAATATTTCTTACGATTAAATATTAATTCATTTTGCAACAATAAACTGTGCGAATGTATTAAGATGAAATAACATTTTATAGACAGCTTTTTATAAACACTTTTCAATTATATTAACGTATTCTAGTTTTAACATATTTTTTTTGCTTCAAAACTGTACTGCTTATTATGTTTGAAAAATTAACCAATCATAGTTAAAAACTTACAATACTTGTTTTTTGTATCTTTAACTTATTATATTGCAATACTGCTATAATGATCCTAAAAACTATTTCTGTTTTACTTGAATTTATTTATGATTTCATAGAAATTAGTAAATTAGCTAAACATCTAAACTTATTGAAATTTAGTTATTAACCGTAAAAATACGACTTCAATAATTGTTCAAAATATCTCAAAGAAATACTAAAGCTTGTATAAAACTATTTTTAAATACACTAAATTATTAACATAGTGTTTGTGTTTATTAAAAAATGACGTCACTGGAATCCTATCACGCAAATAACTATCAAATACGAGTAACTTTATTTAGCTATATGTAAACTTGAGTTTTTTAAACGTTTTCCTATGCATTTTTATAAAATAAACACATAGTGTAAAATAGTGCAACAAATAATTATCAAATGCAAGAAATTTTTATGTACTAGTTTTAAACCTGAGTTTATATTTTTAAAATTTTTCACGTAGATATTATTTATCAAATGCTTATTGAAAATTTACAGATTATTACTTTTTATATCATAAAATAAACTAATCACTATTTTTCTATAATTTTTTTCTATCAAAAAAAAAAGGAAAATTAAGTTAATAAACATGTGATTTTCTTAAAATTATTGCAAGTATATGTATACTGTATAATGTTGTCGTTTTTATTAGTATTTTACCATAAACTTTTCTAAAAAATAAAAATTCTAATTAAACTATAAAATTGATTTTTTGCATTTATGTTTTTCTAAATGGAATTAATAGAATACAAAATATCTAAAAAAGTATAGTTTTAGTTTAATTATGTGAATGTATTTTACCGATTGCTTATACAACTGTAATTTAAATCAGTAGAAAAAAATCGGTTTACGATATAAAAATTTAATAATTAATTCCAATCTCATTTTTAATAAAAGTAGTTAACAACTTTTTAAGTCAAATATGCCTTTGAAAATAGTCATTTTCGATATTAAAAGTATATTTTTATTTACAAAAAATAAATAAAACAATAAATAAGTTAATGATTTGGTAAAAACTAAAAGAAGGTTTAAATTTGCTTAGATTAAAACTTTCAGTAGAATACTGGACACAAGTTTAATTTTAGCAAAAATAAATATTTTTCAAGTATTAGTATTATAGATTTAAAACTAGATACTTTAATACTATATAGATTTAGTAGGTGAAACTAAAATTTGTGGAAAGTATTTTTTTGAATAAGTACTTATATTTTGAAATAAAAACTACAAAGAAACTTTATTTGTCGATAACTATATTGAAAATCAAATACTGAAATTAAAATCAAGTAATATTCAAACGAAATTATAATTCGTAAATTTTTTTATTCCAAATGTCAGTATATAGTTATTTGTCTAAATTTAAAAAGTTTGCTCAGCTTACTAAAATGTAAAGAATTTATTTCAATGAAGATGTGCAAATTAATTATTTTATAAACTATCAGGTCTGGGTGACTTTTTTTTATATTTGAAAAGGTAGCATTTTTTGTCACTGAAATCTGGTAGTAAATAAAATATTTAAATTGCACATCTTTATACAAATATTAGTATAAAAGTTTTTATTATGTACCTAGTAAGCGATGCTAATTCTTTATATTAAAAAAAATATATAAAGCTAATTTGATTTCGAAAATTAAGCAAAAAAAATGCCTTTTTTTAGACTGTAGTAAAATAACGTTTTTTTTTTATGTTTTTATTTGCTTCTTTAAGTTTTGTAAGACTCCTTGTTTTTTTTTTAGTTTTTTACTAAAAATAAGCATTTTAGTTTTTATGTTAATACAATCTTATACAACCAGAACCCATAAATATCCTTATTTGGCTAACCCGTAGGAATAGTATAAATTACATTGAATATTAGATCAGGTTTCATAAATGTTATAATTTAGCCTTTAAAATAAACTTTACAAAAAATATTAACGTTTTAATTTCACATTTTGTGCAAAAGCTAATCTAAACTGTAGTTAACAAGATTTATTATGCTTTAATTATTTTTATAGCAAATATATTAAGATTTAAAGAAAATAATTAAATGATTAATGTTTTTGGATAAGTTTTTTATTGAAAAATTCTTTACATTTTACAATTTGTTTTTTAATCTAGGAAGATGTATGTTTACTATATTATATTGACTTTATTAATAAGTTATTTAAAGCAAGCATAAGTAGACATTAGTTTGAAACAAAAATATGAAAGTTTTATCTACATAAACCTAACATAAAAAAAGCTATGATTTTAGTCTTAAAAATAACTAAATGTAAATTTAAAAGCTGATTAAAACTTTCAGTATCTAAATTTAGTGAATTAAAAAAAATTACTTAAAAAACAAATTTATTGTTTAGTTTAAAAACTTTGAACAACATTTTTAAAAATTTTTTTAACTTTTTTTGTACCAGTATTACTACTTAAAAAAGTAAAAGTTACTTAAAATAACTTTATAGCATGAAAAGCATATTTAAAATAAATTTAATTGTTTAGATTCTGTTAAAGTTAGTTTTGTCCTAAAAAAAATTATTTATTTCATTCAATTAAGCAGTTGTAAAAGTGTTTGTAAATTGCTTTAAGGCTATAATGATATTGCTTAAAGCTTGTGGTAGTAAAACATATTTTAAAACAAAAAAAATTAAAATTTCTTAGTTATTTTGGTGTAACATTTATTCAAATTTCAATTATTGGTTACACAAATAATTATTTTTTCCTTAACATAATGATCTTTTTAACTAAACTTTAGTTTTTTCTGTCTGCATATAAAATAGAAGAAATTATTGAGAATATAATACAAATATGAAACCATATTTTAATGCATATAGCTTTTACTAGTACTTTAAGTAGATTAGTTTAAAACTGTTAACATACTAATACTTAATTAACAAAAATATTCACAACAGAACTAAATAGTTTTTCTAAATTACTAGTATTTTGAAATACCCTGCTATAGTTCAAAAGTACAGTTAAATATTTTTTAAACATAATTTTATTAAAGTCATTAATTTCACGTAAGACTGAAACATTTTATGGACCTTAAAGTATTGAAAAGCGAATAAGTATGTGCTATTTGTGTTTCTTATTATATACTTAATAATAATTCTAAATACCGTAAAATATATTTAATATGTGGTAATCTTTTGAATCTATATCATTTTATGAAGAATAATATTTTTAGTTTGAAATAAAAAAAGACAAATAATATGAAATCATAGTTGATAGTTTGTATAAGCTAGTATGTTGGTTAACCGTAAAGTACAAATTTATATATAACAAACAAAATTAGATAAATTATTAATACACAAGTTAAGTTTAAATTTTATTTACTATCAATTTAACATTTGTGAGTTATATAAAGTTATCTAGTAAGTAAAATTTCTGTAAAAAACATATTAGCAATGTTCTTTTTACTTATTACTTTAAATAGTTATATGTTTTTTTCAAACAAATTAATTTAATAAGAATGATTGTTTATTTTGAGCTTAAACAAAAATTTTGTCGTTTTAATATATGTGGTTAATTTTTAATTTAAATATATCTATATTGATAATTGAGTGTTGTACCACACGTTTCTTTTATTTTAAACTTAGCATTAAGTGTTAAACTAGTATTTTTTAAGTTCAACGTTTTTTAAGTACTGTAATGGTAATTACATGAATACATTTAAAACACGTAAATTATAGAAAGATTAGTTTGTGTAACATTATAAACACTTCTAAGATTGATTTTTTTATATCAATCACCAAAAATAAAAACGACAATCTTAAAAAATAACTAATGATAATTGTTTAAAACAAACTAAATATGGGAAAAACAATATAGTGATCAAGCTACGCTATACTATAAAACGTACTATTTAACAACAAAAAAACTAGATTATAAATTTTTAAGGATTTAAATGAACAAAAAAAGGAGCCTGATGCAAAAATTTTATTTCATATCAGTTGTAATTGTAAAAGTTTAAAAACTTTAATTAAAACTACATGCTATGTTAGGCCCAAACTAACAAGTTCTCTATATTTTAATATCTCAGTGATTAATTTAAATTATGTTTAAGATTTAACAACTTTTTTTAAACATAGTTCACTGAATTAGTATGATAATAAGTACAATTTTAGCATTGTATATCATGTAATACTTTTTTTTCTAATCTAACGACTATTATACTTTTCAATAAAAGTTAATATAGCTAACAAATTCCTTTTATTTATTTATATTAGAAACAACCTCACCATTTTTAAATAAACCACAACTGTGTAAGCAAAAATAGTTTTATAATAAAGTTTCTTTATTTATTTAAAATTGTTTTTGTTTGTTTTAAACACTTTGTTTTGTTTTTCAATTACAAATGTTTATTTTTTCACCACTAATTACTATTTTACATTAATCTAGAAAAATTTAACAGTTATTTTTTCTTAAATGTTTTTTTTTACAGCAATCTTATTATAAGTGAAGTGTGTTTGTAAAACTTATTGTATATAGTTAAAAAACTATTGTTTAATTTTAAATGTCTGCAGTAAGTTTCTAAAATTTATATTATTATATAATTATTTGCAGTGAAATATATATTAAAACTTTCATTGAAAAGCATCGCATTGTTATTTATATATATATATAAACTATAGTATGCTCATATTTGTGATTTTCTAGTTATAAAATTAGTAAAAATAGTTTTACTAAAGATACTTCTTTTAGCTATTATGTGCAGCTTTGTGGTTTCATAGACAAAAATCTTTAAGGAAAATAACACAAATACAGTCTAAGTAAATTAAGATTCACATCATTATTTCTGCAATAAAAAAAAAATCGTAGTTGTACTTAAATTAAACTTAGCTAATGTTATAGATATCCTTAGTATTTTTAGTAATATATTTCTTGCTCATTGTGGTTATTATTTATTTTGTGTCTGTTAAAGTTTTATATTATAAAGAACTCTTATAGAGCTATGCGTAAAGATAAATTATTAAAAAGATAAATATTTAATAAAACTCTTAATTTTTAGTTGTGCGATTTTAAAATGACCTTTTTTTAATCTTATTTTCAGAATGTTTCAAATAGTTATCAAATTTAAAAGGTTTTTTTTTGTTAGTTTCATAATTTAAAGCTTAGAAATTTGGAACAGTTTAGTTGCTTAAGTACTAATAAATTAATACTTAATTTATTAAATATGATATATTATGATAAGTTTATGTTTGTGAGTATAAATAAGTTACTTTCTCTAAAGCTTAACTTATATATCATAAACTTTTAAATTTTTGTTTAATTAGAACAGCTTCAATTTATTTTTTAACAGCTTTTTTTATTATTTGTACGGTAAAAAAAATAATTTCAGTCTTCCTTATTTTTAGAATTGATCTTAGATTAAGATAAACAATGATAAAAGTTCTACAAAAAAAAAATAGCCAAAACTTGATTGTATGTTACTGATTGTATTGTTAATTTTATTTTACAATCAAAAAATCTTTTTTATGAACATAAAAAATATTTATTATCTTACTACTTCTAAGGGCGAATAAATAATCAAAGCAGCCACATTTATTCTAAGTTATAAATAAAAACTTTATATTTACACATTTAATATTGTACTGTTGCTTTCAGGGTAATTTCTATAAAAAACATTTTATACCAAAATATATATCTAAGCTAATATATTATGATAACAATTTATTTTTTAAATTCCTGGTGAAATTTTTATCTTTAATTTTTATTCTAAGTTTAATTTATTTTTTTATCAGCTAAACTTTTAAATGACATTACTTAATTAAAAATTAGCTAATCTGTTTTTGTTTTTAAAACTATTGTAAAATCGAAAAATTATCTTGTTTAGAATGTTGTATGAAGATTTTTTTAATTTTGAACTAAATTTAAAACGTAAGACTACAAGTCAAATTCTTTAAAAAATTAATCATTTTCAATACTGTAAAATGCATTGCATAAAAATTAAACTTGTATAATAGTTAAATCATATAATTAGATTAGTATCATCAGTTTAGTTTGCGCGATATTTTACACATATGTGTTTAGCTTTTTAAACACAAAAAATTAAACAAATACAATTTAACAAATATTAAAAAGTTAAGTAATAAAACAATTCTATAGTTGAAACAACTTTTTAGTCATAAAGCTACACACCACATATTAACTTTGTCTAGTCTAAGCAAAATAATAGTTTTCTATAGAATAAAACTTAAACTAAAAACAAAATGGTTAAAACTTAATACCAACAAAGCTAAATGATAGATAAATTAAAATATTAAAACACCAAATAATCGTTACTAATCAAAGTTTTATTTTACATCAATAGTAATACGAGGTTTGATAATTGTAAAAAAATTTAGATATGATGCAACTTTAATATGTTATTTATTTCAAAATATATCTTTTTTCATTCTAACATTCTATATTTTATTGATAACAGTTTTGATACAAAATACTGAAACGATATGACAGTCTTTATCTAACAACTAACTTTATAATAAACCTTAAATCTTAGGGCTATTGTTTTATTAATTGTAGCTTATAGTTATTGTTTGAATATAGTTTCGTGTTTTCTTCAATGAAAATACTTAAATTAAACAAAATTAACTAAAAAGAAAATAAAAGGATAATATTCTAAGCAAATTTGATTTTAGCATTAACCATTTCATTATCAAATTAAAAAACTTGGTAAATGAACAAAATTTAAACTTATTTAACACACTACAGATATGCATGCTATTTGTTAGTAATTTCTAACTTTGTTTTTGCTTTGGTTAATTAATGATTAGTTTTAAAAATGCAATTTAATTGTATTACATACTATTAATTATTTTATTTTTAAGTTTTTGTTTATATTTCTATGTAAAACAGACAAAAAGTCATTTTTTAAACTCATGCCTATTTACATTACGTTTTAATCAAAGTGTATAATAACTCATATTATAAAAAAAATAAAGTTAGTTTTAAAATGAAAATAAACCTTAAGATAAAGGAATGTTTTAGAAGTTTTATTAAAAATATATATTAAAACATTTAATAACAAAAACATCAAAACCTTAACTTGATGTTTTCGTTTATCGTTTAAAGAAACATAAAACTCTTTTAAACTTTAAACAGCACAATTTAAATGTGTATTTTTCAAACAAAATAACTACCAGTTTTCAGAATGTTACAACTACTATTATACCAGGGGTCGGCAAACTGCGGCCCGCAAAAGACAATTTTGCGGCCCGCGAGCATGTAAATGTGGCCCGTTGAGCAAAAATATATTTTTAGTTAAACTTGTTTGATTACTTTAGTTATATGTTCGTGTATAACCTTTCAAAAAAATTAAAAGACATTACTGATTTAGCTTAAAAATTAAAAAAAGACAGGTTAGCATTCTACCAGGTTTTTTTTCTCTCAACTTCATAATAACTTTTTTCTTACAACAGCAAATTATTTTCTGAACAAAGATTGTAAAAAGTTCTTTGAGTTATTAAGATAGTTATATAAGTTATATTTGGTAAAAACTAAATGCAAATGTTTTCCGTTTTGTACAAGAGTAATGCACAGTAATAAACGAAAATGTTATTTGTTTAGAGTTTAGTTTTATTTTACACGTTTATTATACCTAAGTTTCTACTACAAATGTTTTATTATTAAATGCTATACTCTTGTGCGCACAAAAACATTTAAAATAACATAATAATACTAAGAAGCAATAAGGTTAATTTTATTTTAGTTATGACAGCTTTGATTTTTTAGAAGTTTTCTTTTCATTTTAAATTAATTCCTATGCTAATTAATGAACAAATATGCTCATATTTAAAACCACTATTTATTTAATACTTAACGAAGTAAAATTTAGTTTATGCATAGTATTCTAACATTTTATTTTGTTTCTACATCTAATATCTAAGTGTGTACAGACAGATTTAAAAGAATATACATACATGAACTAAAAAATTTTTGCTAGGTATACTTTTTGATTTTATAAACAGCTTTTTTGACAAAATAAGTTAATTTTCATGCGTTTGCATACTACTATAAACAGTTGTTGTATTCTCGAACTACCTAATTAGTACAAACTAGATTAAAAAATGTTAATGTTTAATCAAAAGAAGAGAAATGGTATAATGCTCAATAAAAAATAGGTTTTTTTTAACTAATAAATAGCTTAATAAATTTTTATATGTATGCTAAAAATGTTTAAAAACTTAATTGTCTATTCAAGCTGAATTATAACATTTTTTATAGTTATATAGTTAATTCACTGTTAATAAAATTCCGTGTTTCTTTGTTTTGTGAACTTCGTTATAAACAGGGTTGCCAAACAAACAGGCTAGTTTAAAAATGTTTTTTAATTCAGCCTAGGTTAAAGCTGTTTAAGAAATTTTTATAAAACTCAGGTGTATCTGAAACTTTTATTTCAAACACTTTGAATAATTTTTCGAATTCTCAGAATAGTTTTTATGACTATTACTTATTACTTATTACGTAGTTTACTAATTGTAATTTTTTGTCTATTTACATATTGTGATTTTTTATAATAATGATATTTTAGTTATGTATTTAATCTTGAATATCGGAAATTTTATAGCTATTTTATTATTTAGTAAACTTTTAGTATAAATCAGACATTTTTGCTTTTAAAGAGGCAACCGGGTAAAAAAATAATTAATTACTAATAAAGTATTTTATTAAAGTATTCTAGCATTAATTATGTTTAAAAGTTTTATTTAGTTTATCTACACTATAAACAAATTTAATTTTTTTTTAATTAACTAATTACTGAATTTTTTAAAGAATGCAAAATATTTAAGACGCAAAAAAAAGTATTCAAAATTTAACACTTTTTAAAATATGAAAAGATGGTTAATAATATAAAAAATGTATAAAGTGACTCATAAATATTTTTCATGCTCGGTTGTTAAAGAGAGTTAAGTTGTAAGTAATGTAATAAATATTTTTTATTAGGTTTAACTTATTAAGTGTTTAAGAAAGTACATGTTTTATTACGACTTAAGTATATTAAACAATGTAAAATCTATTCCAATTAATATTTATAAATTAAATAGGAATTCTCTGTATAGCTAAAAACCATTTATAGTAATAAAGTGAATAAAAGTAAAACTATCTCTGGTGTGACTAAAACTATAACCAAAAGCTAAAACTGTGGCCCACTAAGTATTTGAAAAATAGAAATTTTGCCTGCGAGCACCAACTGCCTGCCGACCCCTGTATTATACTAATAAATTAAATAGGACATAATTTATATTTTTAGTTTTGTCAATTTTGTTAACCGCAAAATCAACAAATTAAAATAAAAATTTGAAGATTTTTTGCTTAAATTTTAATGTAAATGTTTTTTTATTTAATAATTGTTTATAACTACTTAATTCTTTTTAAACTTATAATTTAATAAAGATAATACAACAACTTTTCATAAAGATGAATTTAACATGTAGAGTTATCTAACAAAAGTTTTTATAAAGTTATGTATGTCAAATTTTCATAAAAATAACATCAAAAACTAAACTGAATGTTTGATTTTATCGTTTAACTATCAAGTTTTGTTGTTTAATACGACACTAAAGCTGGTTTAGTTTTTACATGGCAACTTTTATGATTTTTTTTTTATAATTTTTTTTTTGTTAATAATTCCAAATAAAATAGTATGAAGTAAGTGAAAAATCAAAAGTAAAAGTTATTTTTAGCCGTAACAATTACGACTTTAAAAATTAGAAAGAACTTGATAGATAGATCTAATGAAAATAAAAATGTTTTTGTCTATATATCAATGTGATAGTTTTATGTTTGCGAGTAAATACCAATGACGTCATGAGAAGATTAACATATTTTGAAAGTTTCATGTTTAGTATTATTTTTTCTTTCATTATGCGAAAACAAAGTGAAATAGTTTAATAAAAACGATATATTAATTGTTATTTAATCAATAATATACAATTATTAATTTAGACTAAAAACCAAGTTTTTATAATATTTAACTATTTTTTATACAACAAGTTTTCAATTTTAGTCAGTGTACAAATTATTTCTTAAACATATTTTTTGTCGCAACAACAGTTTTACTTAACTTAGTTAACCAAAATAATTATAAAAAATCAAAAAATATTTGTTTTTCATTAAATAGAATGTAACTTAATTTTCTAAAAAAATTACGAATATATTTTTGTTTGACTAGTACTTAAAGTTTTTTATTGAGAAACATTGATATTAGTAAATTTTATATCCTAAGAGGCTAAAGCTGATCAAGTTTGGCAGTTTTATCTGAGCTATCAGAAATTTTGACTGCTTGTAAAAAAATACAATGTAATGTTTGAGATATGAGCTCATTAGGTTCCTAATGGAAGAGGCAAACTAGAAACGCAAAAAAGACTATTATATTAGAAATATATCTTCTCCTTCATTGTTTTCAAGCTTTAATGTATTGAAATCTATTTTAAATGTTAACATAACGTGAATTAACAATATTGAAATAAATTGTATGCAGAAGCATTTTCATTAGAAAAATAAAAAGTTTTTAAATAAAATACGCTTTTTAACCATAAACTTATATATTATATATTTCAAAGTCCCTTCGATTCAAAGCTTTTTACACTATAAAATAATCCTTTTTTTATTTGAGGCCTCTAGCTAAAAAAATGAAGGATAAGATATATTTTTATTGGATTTTTAAACTTCCGAGAACATTAACCATGAAAAAACAGTGCTTCATGCGTTTGTGTAAGAAATTTTGTTCAAAAACATTCCATCTCAAAAACTAATTAAAACTTTTATTTTATACAACAAAAAATTAATTAAGTCTAAAGATGTTTTCATTAACTGTGTTTTTTTTTTAATATCACTTACTAAAAATATCCTTGGTAGAGAACAAACTATTTTTTAAATATGATACTTTTTCTTAAAAATAAAAATAATTCAAACGTGTTTAGCTTTGTTATTTCTGAATAGGGTAAGCGCTAAAAAAATTGAATTTAATTTACGTATACAGCTGAAATTTGTTAATTATGTATTAAGCTGAAATTAATCACCTAAATTTTAACCTATTAAACATCTTTAATAAAAAATTTTTAATATTAACTAACTGAATTGTAGTAACAAAATTAATTTAAGATGTGCTCTTTAATGGAAAACTTAATAATAATTGAAACTAAGTTTCTAAATCTAAATTACAATAGCTTTAAAATATTTAAGTTGAAGATTTATTTAATTTAAAATATATATTTTTTTTACTGAAAACCAAATTTCATTTTTACTTCTCACTAAATAGTCTATTGCTTAACCTTATATTTCATTGAAATAATTTATTAAAAACACTTACAAAGTAATTGCTAAAAACTAATAAACTTAAGGAAATATTCTATTTAAGTTTACTTCAAAACTTTTTATACAACAACTTGAAGTTCTGTTTGTTAAAAAAATACTTGCAAAAGCTTTAATTTTAATTTGCGTTGAGATTTTTATGACGTCATTTGTCAGCGAGCAATACTTTTACTTGTATACTTTTGATATTTTTTAGAATTGTACTTAAAAAAGTTTAATATACTTTAAAAAATTTTGTAATCAAAACTTCTATTTAACTTAGGTGATTTTTTGCAAACCATCAAAGATAAAAAAATTCTATACTTCTTACAAAGAGTTTGAGGCTAAATCTTAAATTTGATTAAAATAATTTATTAAAGACACTTACAAATCAAATGTTAAAAGCAAATCGATTTTGTAAAAGTTTCGAATTAAAGTTCATTCAACAGTTTCTTTTCTACAATAACCTGAAATTTTCATTATTAAAAAAAGTGCTCGCAAAAGCTTTAGTTTTTAATTTGCCTAAAATAATTTTGACGTCATTTGTCAGTAACCAGCGAGCAGTAAAGTGCTTAGAAGGTATTACAAAAAAATTACTTTGTTACTATGATCGAGTTCATAAAGTTTGGTTTTCCTAAATTTTAGGAGTCGTTTTAGACGACTATCTATACTAAAATTAGCAAAATATTTATGTTTTTGATTGTTACTTACGTTTAAAATATTTATACTTTTGTATAAAAAGTCAATTTTGCGGTTACAGCCTTAACTAAATTTAACAAGAAAAAAAGATTTTATGTTTACAAACCATTCTAAGGTGTGTGCAATTGATTATATATGTAACGCAGGCCTGGCGAATACTGACTATATATATATTCCTAAATTAGTTCCTTAGTTAAAGTTTAGACGGATTCAGCCATCTAATATAATAAAGAAGATTTAAAAATCTGTTGAAAACTTATTCTAGGTTTTAAGTCGTAGATAGCTTGTACTACTGTTTAGTTGACAGTAGGATTAAAAAACTGTTAATCTGAAAGTAGGTTTATAAAACTGTTGATGACTTCAACTAGGTTTATAAAGTTGTACATAGTTTATACAGCTACATAATTAAAAGTAGGTTTATAAAATTGTACATAATTTATACAGCTATTTAATTAATAGTAGATTTATAAAAATGTTGATAACTTAAACTAAGTTTATAACTGTAGATAACTTATACTACAGTTTAATTGAAAAAATGTTTGTAAAGCTGTAAGAAGACTTATACTACGAATTATCTGAAATCGAATTTGTTTTTTAAATGTGTAACACAAAGAATAAATGTGTTAATAGCAGAAATAAACTAACACATAAAGATAGCAATACAACAATCTGTACTACCAAATAATGCGAAATAAAATACCTCAGCTTAATAGCCTAAATTAAAAACAATCGACATTTTTACGCAAGTAACGATGTTAAATTCTACAACAAACTGCTAATATGCAGGATTGCAATTAAGACAAAAATTAAAGCAACGAAACAAGCCGAAAGCCACATTCAAAAATCTACTAGTTGTAATCATAAATTAACTTGAGAGAAGAGAACGAAATAAAAAGCGACTCTCTACCGCCATCCGCATCAGAGTGGTACAGTTGATTTATATGTAATACTTTGAATTTTCATGCTAGCATAATTTAATACTTACATTTATTAAATTCATTTAATTCTAATATATTTGTGTCAAACAAGTATATAATAAAATATTAAAAATAATAAACTTTTAGTAAAAACTCTTTTTAAATAATGGTATTAGCTCCAATTAGAGTATACTCAACTAAAGTAAACACTTTTCAATGGTATTCAGTACTCTGGTTTTACTGGAAACTGTTTGTTTGTTTTAAATTGTTATGTTTTATATAATTTGAAAAATTTACAATGCTATTTATATTTGACAAATGTTTTATATCACTTTAAATCTAAGCTTTTAATACTTCTTTAAGAACTTTTAACAATTTTTACGGTTTTTTTTATCTCTTATTAATTACATAGAAATAATCAAATTATTTAAACATGTTAATTTATTCTGATATTGTATTAGCATCAACTGACGACTTTGAAAAATTGCAAGCAATACTTATTAAGAAACTATTCAATAGTTTTGTACAAGCTTGTTTAAATATATGTTACACTATCAATATAATGCTTGCGTTTATTAACAAATGACATCACTAGCACCATATCGCATGAACAACAATTAAATTTTATATTTGCTTATTTTAAACTTAAAACACATTATAAATACGTTTTTTTTTAGTATTATTAATTGATAGCTTTGTAAAAAAACTACATAGTGTTTTTATTAAAAAATAAAAATCTATAAATTTGCTATTAAAATAAAATGTTGTTACAAAAAAGAAACAAAGTTTATGAAATAAATGTCTGTTTTTTATTATAACTAACTTCAATCAACTTTTTAAGTTATATTAAATTTAATTATAATCATTCAAATGATTTTTTACCATTACAATTTCCTAACTGGAATCAACCTTATATAAAATATCGCAATTATTGTAGCTCTACCAACTGTTTATACATCTATTATTGAAATATTAAATAGTCATTTAACTGTTGACTTTGTAAATTAAAATTGTTTGATTAGTTAGATGGACGATCGATTTTTGTACTGAACTTTTTGTAATGCACAATATTACGTCATGCTGATTTTGTTTTGTTGCATAAAATTAGCATCTATGTTTAGTTAAGCGCTTTTTATTTTAAATTAAACTGGCTAATGATAAAAGCTTTATGAAACAATAAAGCTTTATGAAACATATGTACGAGTTTTTTTTAATTATACCTTTCTAATAAATTATTTAAAAGCCCTTTAAGCGGGCTCTGTAGAAGGTGTTTAATAATATTCTTATATTATGTAATGTATGTATATATAGTCTATACGATGGTCTAGCCTTATTGCCCAACTCTTCTGGCTTTAAAGTTGAGAAGCTAAAAAAACAAACCCATACCTTCTTCAGATGTATGGGGTTGAGAGTCACTGTGGAATCTCCACTAGTGATAACTGACTTCCTAGATGTGAAGCTCAACTTGAATGATATCTCTTTTATGCCTTATAAAAAACAAAACTCTAAAATTATGTATGTCAACAAACAATCAACCCACCCTAAAAATATTATAAAACAAATTCCTAAGATAATAAATCAACGCCTAAACAAACGATCAAGTAAAGAAGAAAATTTTCTAAAGACAAAAGATGAATATGAAAAAATAATGAAAAAATGCGGATATGATAATAAACTTAAATTTGAAAAACCTGAGCAACAACAAAAAAATAATCAAAAACATAAAAGAAAAAGAAGTGTAATCTGGTACAACCCTCCTTTTAGCAGTTCTGTAAAAACTAACATTGTAAGAAAATTTATAAATATTGTCTAAAAACACTTCAATAAACATAATCCGCTAACAAATTTTTCACCAACGTAATATGCTAATAAGTTATTCGTGTACGGTAAATCTAGAGAATATTATTAAGGCACTAAACTTTCGAAATATATTTGTGGCTTAAAGCGCAGCGGCATTGACTTTGAAATATCCTGGGAAGTTATAAACAGAGCACACCCTATAGCTGACGGCAATAGCCCAATATGTAGGCTGTGTCTCAAAGAAGCATCAGCCGTTGTATATGCACTGAAAGACAAGAGAAGCCTAAACAAAAGAAGCGAGTTTGTATCGTCTTGTAGACATATAAAAAATCGCTTTTAAAGTTTAAAAGTTTTAATCTCATCTTAAAATGATCTAAATTTCAATTTGTATCTTAATTTTATTTTTATCTCTTTCAGTTATCTGTCCTAATATATAGTTACTCACTGAAGTTTTATGAATTTTTGCCAGTTTTTTGTCCATTGCAAATTAACTTTTGCACAAGCCGTTTTGCATGATTTTTAGTAGTTTCAAAAATACGTCATAATCTGTTTATGCTAATTTTTTTAACTTTTATTTAAGAATTTTGTTTTGTGCTTTATTTTAAACTTGTTTTGAAGCTGATGAGTGAATAGGCACGAAACTCGAGTCCTTTGAGTTATACATCTTTAAATAAACCTTTTTATTAATAAAGCCCTTAAGTTGGGCTCATTGTGATAAAATTAATTTATTAAGTTAAATAACTTAATTCTATATATATATATAATTGTTAGAATATAATTAAATTAAACTAAATGAATATATATTTATGAATTTAAAACAACTTTTTATAAAATTAATGTTTTGTGCATCTTTATTCCAATGCATTTTAGTATTGCTTTTGCAACAATAAAAATGCGATGTAATTTAAAGCGCTTGTTGACGTCATCTATAATAAAAAAACAAATTGTATACTACAAGCCAAGTATCTAAGTAAAGTTAAAATGACATTTATCATCTCTATTAGCTTGTTATGTGGTTAATATTTAGAGCCATTCTAATATGGCTATAAACAAATATAGATGTAAAATAAAAGTTTAGCAAGTTACTTAATAGCTAATATAACTATTTCTTTTGGTTTCTAGTTTAAAAATGTATTTTAAGCTGGTATTGAACTTTTTATAAAACTTAAAGTATTTTGAATTATCTCAAGTAGTTAGTTTGATGTTTTTTGTTTTTTATAACTTAAGTGCAAAAAAATTGACATTTTGAGATGATTTGATTAAAGATAAATTACCGACTCCTAGTTAACGATATGAATAAAATCGTGACAAAAATATGCATCTTTTTTAATTTGTGCATCTATATTTGAAATTTTACGTCATTCTTGCATGGCCATAATAAAAAAACACTTGGAAACTATAAACTTTCAATAGCAAAAAAAAATGTTTTTTCTAGTTTAATTTTATAAAGCTGACTTTTAATTTTAACAAACGATATATAAACTTCAAATAAAAGTTAAAGTATTTTGAAAACATAGTAGTATGATTAATACATATTGTTTTTTAAACTTTAAGTTCAAAAAAAATATCATACTTCAAAGAACTTAAAATAATCAGTTGAATTTATTGTTTTAGAACTAAAATAAAATTAAATAAGTTAACTAAAATAAAACTTTGACTAACTGTAAACCTACTTTAAGTTATTTTCGTTGCAATAGTTTACGCATTTAAATATCAATTTACGTTTAACTTCAGTTTTGTACTAATAAAAACTTTGATAGTTTGATGATAAAATATAACTTAAGTTCTACTATTTTTATTTTACTTTTTTATAGACTTAAATCAACAACCAAATTAAAAGGTAGATTAGTTAACTGATATTTAAAAAAATGATAAGTAACTATTACAGCAAAATTTCATAAACACGAATGCATTTTTAACCTTAGTTTTACAACAAGAAAATTTGCAAAAAGTAACTATAAATTGTAACTACAATATATAGTTTTTTTACTTCAACAGTTGACTTTATTTATTCTGATATTTTTTTGACAAAGCAATAATATTTTGTTAGTTTATTAATTACTTTAAATAAAACTCAATATATAATTAATTACTTGTATATATATATGGTAAACTTCATCAATAAAAATATTTAATTGTTAATAAAAATATTTAGTAACATTAGTTGAAGACTGTTTAATTAAAAACTGAAGTAAAAAATAAAATACTGTATCAAAATAACTAGTAATAAGTGGGCTAAATATGAAAATCAGAATTTATTTCAGGTTTCAAGTAGATTACTAAAACTCTGAATACTTTAAAGTTAAAATTAGTTAATAGGTAGATTTGTTAATGCAATATTCTACTAGGTTAAATATCAATTCAATTTTAACTTCAGCCTTGCGAAAATAAAAATTTACTTTAGTCTGATAATAATTTAAAACTTATTGTTCAACTTTTTTCTACAACTTTTTTACAATTTTAAACAATACTTAAAGGTTTTTGTTATAGATAGTATAAAAAAGATTAGAGATTACTTTTAATAGTAAAATACTTACTTGTACTTTATAAAATTTATCTAAAATTAGTTTACTGTTAGTTGCTTTGTTAAACTAAAAATAAAATAAGTTGTCAACTCTCTTATTTAAATTACTTAGATTCTCTCAAGCTTCTATATTTATTAAGTTAACCAAAATTAATTTTAAATGTTTTTGCTAAAAGTTTATTCTACTTAAGTTTTCACATGTTATGTTTGTATTTAAATTTTATTTATTTCTGTTGTATGTAGTATTTTTAGCTTAACTTTATTATACTGAACTTTCTAGCACGCTTGTAAAATTAATTTTGCAACGAAAAATTGCGATTGTATGTCGATAAAACAATATTTTATGTTCAGCTTTTTTGTTACCCCTTTTAAATGATATTCATTATTCTGTTTTAAATAAAAACTATTTATTTGTTTTAAGACTGTTATGCTTATTATGTTTGAATGTTCACCTTTCATAATTGAAAAACTATAATGTTATTTTAATTTCAGAAGCTTTTGTATTTCTTTAAGTTTTTAACTTTCAATATTACTATAAAAAATAATTAAATCCTATTGGTTTTTTGAGCCTTATATAACTTTACAAAAAACAATCTAATTAACTAAAAATCTAAACTTATTAAAATTGTGTTGCTAGCCGCAATTGACGACTTTTAAAATTGCAAAGAGCATCTATTAAGAAAATACAAATTATTTTCATAAAAAGTATTTTGAATTTATACTAAACTATTTATCAAGTGTTTGCGTTTAATTACAAATTACGTCACTAGAATCCTATCGCATAAATATTTATAAAATGCGAGTAATTTTTATTCGCTTACTATAAGTCTAAAAACATTTTTAAAAAGACTATTTAAAGTTAGTTCTTGCTATTAATTGCTTATTCCAGAATTTATATGTTTAAATATAAAAAATAAAAATTAATAAAATTTTCTGAAAAAAGGAAGTAAAACTAAGTTTTAACTTTTTATTAAAATTTAAATAACTATATATAACATGTTAAATGCTTTGTTTCACTAGAATTTCACCATCATTTTTTTTAGTAAATTAAAAATCAATCTGTATCATTAAATAGATTTTTTTTGCACTACAATTTCCTAACTTAAATTAACAGTATATAAAATATCGCAAATGCTCTACTCATGCTTTGAGTTTTCTTCTAGTTATTTACCTATGTTTTCTACCGATTGTTTTTAAAACTGTAGTTCAAAACTAGAAAAAATTATTCATGATAAAATATGTTGAAAAATACAATAAAAGCAACTTACAGATTTAAAAATTATTAAATATATAAAAAATGTCAATAACTATACGAAAAACATACTTTTAATTACCAAAAAAAAAGTCTAACCTTTAAAATTGCTAATAATGATATTAGAAATAGCTTTTAGTTGCTTTATTAATTTATTTATTTATTTGACCTTACATGGAGCAACAAAACAACCAAAATTCATAAAACTTCCTAAAAACTATTATTTCATATAGATCACATATTATTTTATACAACCAATAAGATTCAATCAAGCTTTAAACATAATAAACTATTTTTAATACTAATATTTTTTGAAAGTCATCTTTAATCTATACTACTTATACAAATTAGTAAATATAATGTTAGACGATTACAGTTATCTTTTGATAAGTCTAAACTAGAATGTATGTTACTGATTGTAGTATAAATTTTGTTTTAAAATTAACCATAGTTTCTAATGAATAAAATAAAATACTTATTTTCTTACTATCAATAAGGGTACATAAATAATTAAAGCAAACTACAACTATCCTAAGTTATAAGCAAAAACTGTATTTTTACACTTGATATTTTACTGTTACTTTCAGGGTAATTTATGTCCAAACACTTTTTTTACCAAGTAACAAGTCTAAACTAAGGTATTGTGATAACATTTTTTTTTATTCCTAATAGAAGTTTTATTAAGTTAAACTCTTGTTTTAAGTTTTAAAAACTTATTTTTATTCATCAGCTAAACTTTCAAATGAAATTATTTAGTTTAAAATCTAGCTAATCTATTCTATGTTTTCAAAAATGTAGTAAAGTCAATTTTTTTCCTGTTTAAAGTTAAAAAAAAATCTGTTTAGAGTGTCGTAGTAAACTTTTTTTTGAATTTCAATTTAGTTTGAGATGTTAGACTGCTAATCAATGTTTTCCAAAGTTTAACCATTTTTTTATACTGTACCATGCATTACATAAAAAATTATAAGTTTATAATAATCTTATCATACATATAAATTAATATCATTAGTTTAATTTGTTCAATATTTTATACAGGTTGTGTTTAGTTTTAAATAACTTAAAATAATCAAAAATAAAACACTTATGCTTTAACAAATATAAAACAAAATTAGCTAATAAAATAAATCTTAAGTTGAAATAACTTTAAGTCATCAGGCTACATACCACTTATCAACTTTATCTACTTTGATCGAAATAAAATTATTAAATAGAAAGTAAATTAAACTTATATCATAAAACTTACAACTTGATAACAACATATCTAAATGATAAAATAAACTACCAAATAAATGCTTTCAATCAAAATTTTACATAACATTAGTAGTAATACCAGGTTTAATACTTTTATATAAAATTAGATAACGTTCAAATAATTTCTTTATTTTTAATTATTACTTTTTTACTTTTTTACATCCCATAATGCATTTAGTGTTAGTTTTGGAACAAAAATACTCAAACGATATGATAGTAGACTTTATTTAACAATTAACCCAATAATTTACGATATATTTTATCAATTATAGCTTATAGTTATTGATTTTTTCACGTTTCTGGTTTTCTCCAAAAGAATCAATTTAAACGAAAATAGAAAGATAATAGTTTAGTCAAACTTGATTGTAGCATTGATTATTTCCGTATCAAATAAAAAACTAAGTAGTTAGACTAAAATTATTTTTTTTAATAAATTATAGTTGTGCATGTTTGATGTAAGTAATTTAAACTAAGTTTCCGCTGAAATTAACAAATGATTCATTTTAAAAATACACTTTAATTAACGCATATTAATTTGACAATTAATGACATATTAATTTAGCTTTTATTTATACTGCCAATTAATCAGACTATAAGTTACATTTAAAACTCTTGCCTATTTACATTATAATTTATAATTGAAAAAAATATTACAATATTTAATGAAAATAAATCTTAAGATGAAAAAAAAATTTAGCAGTTTCATTTACAAATTGTGTTAAACCTTTTTATAACAAAAGCATCAAAAACTCAACTTGATGCTTTGATTTGTCGCTTTTTAAAACACAAAAATATTCTAAACTTCAAATAGCATGGTATAAAAATGTAAAATTTAAATAAAAAACTTAATTTTTTTCACAATATTAAAAATAATATATTTTTCTTTGTAAGAAAACATTTTTTTTTAAATCTGTTAGCCGCAAGTTTACGACTTAAAAAATTGGACCAAACTTGGATTTTTCAATATAAAATTGATAAAATTCATTTAACATTTATACTTATCTATTAGATCTAAGTTTGCGAGTAAAAACTAATGACGTATCTAAGAACCTAATAAATTCAAAAATCTTTTAATTTTTGTTTCTATTTTTGCGATTAAAAATTAATGACGTCATTCAAGATTAAAACAAAAACTTTAAAAACTAATGTTTAGTTTATTTCAGTTTTATATTTACCTAATCTAAACTGATATATCAAAAGACTTTCAATGTATTATATATTTTATTTTTTTATAAGTATAAAATGATAGCTTAACATAGACTGTGAAAAGATTATTTTTGTAATCAAAATTTAACAATTAATAAATAACACTTAAACTTATTGTTATAACATTTTTGTTTTTACTTTGCAATGATCTTATTGGGAAACGGTCCAATATGCACAAAGGCCTATTTAGCACGAAGATACTTTTGCGCAGAGGATCATTTTTGCACATGAGTAAAAAGTTAAACAAATTTAAAAAAAAAATATGTATAAAATAAAAATACAAAAAGATAAATATATTTATAAATAAAAATAGTAAGTTACCTACCAAGGGTAAGGAATAGGGGTCATAGTTAAACAAAAAAAATACTAACAAAAAGTCATTAATAACAAAAACCAATGAAATAAAAATATAAAACGTAATTAGTTAACAACAAAACAAAATCGAAGAAAAAGTTACCGACCGAGGGTAACAGTCAGCGGTGAAAATTAAATTAATAACAAAACAAAACAAATTTTAAAAAGATTTCAACCCGTGCAAAAGTGTCTTTGTGTAAAAGTGACCCTTTTTGCAAAATTGACGGCGGGAAAAAGTTTCTTCGTGCATATTGGACACCTACCCTCTCTTGTTATAGAAATAATACGCACTAATATGTAATATGAATTATAAACATTGATGGACTTCATTTGTTTTTTTTTTTAATTAACTAAAACATAAATTTAACATAGACTCTGTATCGATTTTTTTAATGACAAATTATACAAAATTCAAAACGAAGTTGCTATAGTTTATTTTACAACGCTTTTAGTTTTAGTAAGTAAACGAGTTATTTCTCAAGCGTTTTAAATAGTTTCACTCTATTTAATTTAATATACTTTTACAAAGTATTTAGATTATTTGAATTTGATAACCGTCTAAGTTTTACTTAAATTTTAATGTATCATTTACTTATAATAAATTATATCAAAATACGCCGTTTTATTAAAATTGCAGCTATAATTACAAAAATTTTTTTTAAACTAAAAATGTGTAAAATTTATTTCAAATAATTTGTGCATTTTAGCAATAATAATACTTGTTTACTTTTACACTTAGACAAAATTTTTTTGTTTCAGAGCTTTACTCAAATAACTGTATAATTAATAAAACATTAAGTCAGTAAATCAATCAAAACTTAATAAAGTTCGATATTAAGTATAGTTTAGATACTATAACAAGCTTATTAAGATCAATATTTTCTTCAATTCGAGAACTTGCATTCTACAAAACAGTTAAAATTAAGTTTAAGTATTTGAAATTTTATCAGCAATCGAGGTTTAAAGTTTTTGAAATTTCTATTAAACTAGCTTATATAAAAAAACTAGATTAGTAGCAAAAATGCATAATAAGTATAGATTATTAAGATAAGTACTAAAGTTTTTGATATTATTCGAAGTTTAGTAAACTTTTTTCAAAGTTACAACAAACTGTAATACTTATGTATAACTTTTTTGTACTACATATATTAAACAGAAATTAAACATATTCATTCAAAAACCTTTTTGTTAAGAAAACAAATAAATTGATTTCAGTTAACACTTATCAACTCATGTTAGCAACTAGTTTTAAAATTAAATTTTGAGTAAATAAACAGTTAGAGATTTCATCAGAAATTATTCAATTAGTACAAATGAGCACAGTTAAGCGAAATTAATTAGAGATAGATTATAGTTTGTAATTACATAATTATAAATTACAAGTTATGTATAAAACAATATTTCAACAGTTTTAGTTTTAGGCATTTAAGGCAATGGTTTTAGCCATTAAATAAGCTTGATTCTTTTCTTATCTAAGTTAGTATAAGATAGTATTAATTTTTATGCTTTTATTTTAACGTTATTTATTTCACTAAAACTTAAAATGAAGGTAAAATGTTTTTATTACAAGTAAAAGTCGTTTAGTTTAACTTTAATTATAAAAGAACAATTACACAACTTTGAATAAAGATAAAGAAATACTTATTTAGCCTATAAATTATTTTAACAGAAGCCATTGAGAAGTTATCTATCAAAAATTTTAATAACAATAGCATTAAAAACAGAAAGTCTTTTTTGAATATTTTAAATAATATTCTATCAATCTATTAATACAGGACTTTGATTTTATTACGTATGTTAGTCGCAAGATTTGCAACTCTAAAAACTATTAAGTTATTTATGGCTGAGTTATCAAAACTAGTTTAATTTTATGTATATACTATCTTCGTAGCATACTGTTTATAACAGAAAATAAATGACTTCACTAAGGACCTAACTAATAAATTCTTTTTTTTAAGAATTTTATATAAAAGTAACCTTAGATAAACATGTTTGATAATCAATAATGAACATTTTTTGATTTATACCAGGGTTTCCCAAACTCATTCACTAAATCGCCCCCTTTTCATAAATTTGAAAAAAAAAAATCGCCCTCAATGATTTTAATAAGTAACTTTTCTCTTGTGTACGCACTTTTGAGCAAAAAATATGTATTCAAAATGTAATTAACTCTGAAACTTCTTTTGCACGCACTTTTGGCTTTGTTTCAAAGTAATTTATAGGGCTCATGAAAATAATTTGCAGTTATTTCTTATGAGTCGAGTGAAGTGTTTTAAATTGTTTTATTATTAAAAAGTCTTAAGTAATCTGTAATCAATTCTGCATAAGTATGATTTTTTTTGAAACTAATAAAATCTTTAGGTTAGTGCTGGATAACATTTGTAGTCAGCAAGTCATATTTACTAAAAAGTCGTTTCTAGTATCGACTTTTTAAAAAATGTACTTGCGGGCTGCACAATTAAAAAAAAATAACATGTAAGAAAATTAGAAAACTCAAGCAGATTGTAATTAAAAGATTTGTATTATTGTGATCTAAGAAGTACTACTGTGAACTGAAAACCAAATTGAAAAGAATTTTTTAAAATATTAAGTATCTATAAACAAAATTTTGTTTGTTTTACACAAGTAGTTTATAAGTTACTTAGCGGACTGTTAATTTGACTGGATTTGACCCATCTAAATCTTAACTGAAACCCGACATTTTAATAATCTCTCATTCAACGAATTTCGGACATTTAGAAGTTAATGCTAAGTAACTTATCTAAGCCGCACAATTTACTTAAATTGGCTAGCTGTCTTTTTCGCAAGAGCGTACAAAATTGCACTAGGGGACACAATTGCACGAAGATAGTTTTGCACGAAGACTCTATTGCACCAGCAGAAAATTTTGCACAGATTATAATTTTTTTTTATCTATTCTTTTAATTTAGTATTTTTTTTAATATTACTGTTACCCCTAATCCTTACCCTCGGTCAATAAATTATTATTATTTTTTATTATTGTTGTTTTTTACTTATTTTTTTTTAAATCATTTTTTTAATTTTTTTACTATCACTGTTACCCCTAACCCTTATACTCAGTCGGTAGCTATTTTTTAAATTATTTTATTTCATTATAATATTTATTAGTTATTTTTAAATACTTTTTTTTTTATCACTGTTATTCCTAAATCTTTCCCTAGGTGAGTATCTTTTTCTTAAATTTTTAAGAGTTTTATAGTTTTTTTTTTCTTTATTTCATTTTTTATTTTTCTGTATTTTTTAAGTTTTAAATTGACTCTTGGGACTAAATCGTCTTCGTGCAATTTTGTTCTCTCGTGCAACTTTGTGCCCTTGTAACGCTATTCCAAGTTTTACTTGAGACCGTTTTGTTTTTAAGTGAAAAATAAAAGTTTATTGCAATTACATTTCTTGATCAAGCAAGTCTCATGTAACAAAAGTGAGAAAGAGAATAAAAGAGAAAAAAATAAAAAATTAATAAAAAGCTACCGACCGAGAGTAAGGGTTAGGGGTAAGATTTATAGTAAAAAATTAAAATAAAATATGATTAAGTAAATAGATAAAATGAAAAAAAAACTAAAACAAAAACTAAAAAACAAATAACAACTTACCGACAAAGGGTTAAGGGTAACAAAGTTAGTAAAATAAAAAATCATTTAAAATTTGTAAAAAAAATTCCTTAATTTAAGCTTTGCAAAAATGTCTTTGAGCAAAGGTGTCTGATCGTGCTAAAGTGTAGATTAATTACTTAGTTAAAAATAACAACATTTATTAAGTTTGTATTAAAAAAAAATTATTCCCACGTTGTTAACTATTAAACTCGTAAATTTACTCTGAAAACAAAAACAAACTAAACTGTAGCTGTTGCAGGTATACTGTGTGTTAAGTTGACTTTTAAAAAAAGTTAGACCAAAGACGGTTTTTTGTTAATATAATTATAACACAGCCGCTAAAAAGGGAAAGCTGTCAAATTTGCACAAGGGGACAACATTACACAAAAATTTTAGAAAGACGGTTTTACATCAAGAGTCAATTTTGCACGGAGATAAAAAGAAACAGAAAAAATAAATAAAGAAAATAAAACATAAATAATAAAACTAGAAAAAAAAAACTTAAAAGTAAATTAGTAAAAAAAAAAGAAATAATTTACAAAAAAGTTTCTGACCGAGGGTAACAGTAATAGTAAAAGAAAAAAAATAAAGAAACCAACAAATTCTTTTACTAAAAAAATATTAAAAAATAAAGATAAAAATAAAATTACCGACCGAGGGTAAGGGATAAGGGTAACATTGATAGTAAAAAAATAATAAAAATATATGATAATTAGAATAAATGATAAAATGATAAAAATAAACCCGTGCAAAAAAGTCCCCTCGTGCAAAAGTGTCATTATGCAGTTTAATCTTCGCGCAGTTTTGTGCCCTCGTGTAATTATTTCCCCTTGTGCAATTTAGTACGCTCGTGCAAGTTTGACAGTTACCCGTTTTTGGTGGCTTCATTGTAATTTTTAATAAGAAAAAATCGGCTTTGGTCTAAAGATGTTTTTAAAGTCAGTTTAATACACATTATACCTGCAACAGCTACAGTTTAAATTGGTTTAATATTTTTAGAGTAAATTTAGTAGTTCAATAGTTAACAAAGTGAGAATATTTTTTATTCTAATACATACTTAACAAATGTTGTTATTTTTAACAAAGTAATAAGTCAACAGTTTTAAAAACTTTAAACCAACGACTCATAATCTAAATAAACATATACAAAACTCTCTGTATGTCATTTAAACCTTTCAATTTATGCTTTTTGCTACATAAATGTTACTAAAAACTCAAAACTTAACTCGAAAAAAATTATGTTTTTAAACACAAAAAATTAATATTAAAAAAAGATTATTTAGTTTACATACAAAATTGAAAGGTTGCCTTTATTATTCCTAGACAAAGTATAAATTTAAGAAATATCAGGTATAAAATTATTTCACTAAAAGTTAGCATTACAAACTTAGTTTTAAGTTTTTATAGAAGTACAAATAATTTGTTAAAAACAAATGATGTTGTAGTCATTTTTCTTAAAACTACAAATGAGAACTTAATACTTAACTTAAAAACAAAAAGCTGAATACCAATCAAAGTTTCATATAAGTTAATAAATATTATGTCATAACAAAATAAAAACAATTAATTGTCGTGCCTGTTTGTTTACAGTTGTATTGATATCTAGTAATACTAAGTCTAGGGTAAAGTAATTACTCTGTGAAATCCCAATATTATAGTCACACTTAGATTAAGACACAAGCGTAAACGTTCTAGAGTAAATGAACCTTTGGATGTTGGGTCACCAACAGCCTTAGGTTTTAATATAGTTTAATTATTTATTAAATAAGCAAAAGATTTAAAATTATATGGAACTTAATACATCACTTCTATTTTTAGTAAAAATTGAAGATATGTAATATATTTTTTAGCAGTAAGACTGTTTTATTAAATATCAGCAACAACTAATTCATTAAGAAGCATTTTGTAGTTGAAAATAAAATATTAACAATTTTTTTTTAAGCTGTTTTTAACCTTAACTTAAGATTAAATCTATTTGAATAGAAAATATAAATAATTATTAATTATACATTAAACTAATATATTTATTCTTTCAAAAATTTATTTTACAAACTAAGTTTCGGTCAAAGACCTCTTCAGTGCTTAAATAAATCTTATTCAAATAGATCTTATTCAAATCTTATTCTATTTGAATAAGATTTATTTAAGCACTGAAGAGGTCTTTGACCGAAACTTAGTTTGTAAAATAAATTTTTGAAAGAATAAATATATTACTTCTCCTCCAGCAGTTGAGATCTCTCTATTTGTTTTCTTGAAACCAAAACATATTATATACATTAAACTAAGATAAAATTTTTATGCAAAATATTATTTATAAACTTGCTTACTGTGATGGTCCTTATAATACAATTAAAACAACTTGTAATAAAAAAAATTGCTAAAAACATTTTATAAGTCTTATACTTTTTAGTATAAATAATACTTCTACTTAACTAAAAATAGATTTTGCTGAAAAGCAAAACTTGAAATAAAAGTAAACCAACGACTAATATTATACTTATAGCATTTCTCAAACTAATATCAAGTATATTTAAAATTTTTGAAGTAAAAGTAAATGACCTTTAATCTGGCAGAAAGAATAAAGTTAAGATATAATATTGCAGTTTTACTTTTTATTTCTTTCTTATTTACTAAAACTACTTGAGTTATATTCATTTCAGCATTACTAAATTTATACGTAGCATTGGGTTATAGATTAATTTCTTATAATTTTTTTTGCAAAACTTAGACATTCACTTAGTTTCACCGATTGACAGATTATTAATCTGTGTTTATATTAAATAAGAGTTTCTTGTTGTGTATTTTACTTGGTGCTAAAATTGCTATTGACTTACTTTATATTTATCAATATTTAAATTTAGCCTCAGAGTTTGCAACTTTAAAAATTAACAGTGAATGGAGTTCACAGTAGCGTAATACCATTAAAAGTAATATATATATATATATATATACTTTAATTGCAATATATTGTTTGTAAGTTAAAATTAATGACGTCACTAAGATAAGTGAGGCTAGTTCGATTACTTTTTTTTTTACTGTATTGCAGGTACTTTTTTTTAGTTTAGTATTATATATAGTTTCTTTATATAATAATTAGGGCTATTCATTCTTGAGGTAAAAAAAAACTAAACTTCATATCATAAAATGTTAATTACAACTACTACATGAATTGATTAACCATTGAATGTTAAAGTAAATTATTATGCGTTTAAATTTCAGCGCATTTTTGAAATCTGTTTTGCAACAAGAATAATTGCGCTACTATGATTATAAATTAATATATATGTGCAACTTATTTTTATTTTATTATGATATATTATATACTTCTGTGTAATGTTTGATTGGTAATCAGCCTTTTGTTTTTAGATTAAGTTTTGAGTTCTCATTTGTAGTTTTAAGAAAAATAAATACAACATCATTTATTTTTAACAAATTATTTGTAATTCTATACAAACTTAAACCTAATTTTTTTATGCTAAATTTTAGTAAATTTATTTTTACCTCAGATTTATAAAGTTTTAGAATTTGTTTAAGAATAATAAGGGCAATCTTTAAATTTTATTTGAAAAACTCAAAATGTTACATTTTCGTGTTTAAAACTATTTAGGTTTTTTCGAGTTAGTTTTGCGTTTTTTTATGTGATAAATAATATAAATTTAAGAGCATAAAAACATTTTTAGATGTAATTTTATTTAAAAAATTATTTGCACATTGTAAACTATTTAATTAGTAAATTTTACTCTGAAAACTGAAATTAAGTTGTTGATTCTTTTTTTAACAGATTACTCTACTGCTGGTGTCATAACTTCTAGAAAAACAAATTATCGATATTATTATTAAATTACGTAAATAAAGTTTTTAACTAAGCAGCTTTTTAATTTGTACTTTTAGTTAAGTTTTCAAATTTCAAAGTAATTTTAAAATATTCTTAAATAAGTAACATAACAACTGTAAAACAGAAATTCAGTAAGCATTCAATAGGAAACTAAACTTTATTTTCCTCCATAATTTATAAATATGCATCTTTTCCCACGTGAAGTTTTATATTCTAATATTTTGAGCCATACTCACTGGCTACAATAAACAATAATTGTAGAATAAAAATTAGCAAAGATTTTAATTACTAATTAAACTGTTTATTTTTATTACTACTTATTTTTTAGGACTAGTATTTAATGACAATTTTTTTTTCTGTTTTATAAATACACCTAGACAGGCATTAAACTTAGATAAAAATTAAAAACTTTTTAAACAAAAGCACTTAGTTTGAACTGTTATGTCTTTTAAATCATAAATGCAAAAATATAATATTTGTAAACTTTACGATCACAAGAAACCAAAATAAGCGTTATAAACTATTCTTTAGGGTATAAAATAATAGCTAGCTACTTCGTAATGCAAAGTTAACAGTAAATACACTAAAAATAAAACACTGATTTAATTAAAATTCAATTGTTTAACAAACTTATATAGATAAACGAATTTTAAATACTTTTAAACAGTATTTGGTGCTCAGTTATCAAAGAATTTTAATTTAATTTATACAACAAAATAAAATGGCTCTAGTCTAATTTTAATATAAATCTTAGCGTTCAACTTTTCTATTGTTTTGAAAAAAACTTACAGCTTGCTTTTGTTTTATGTAGCGAATATAAGAAAATTTAAAAAAATTACCTTTCATAGTTAGAACTTACATAAATACTTTATAATTAACAAACAAAACTAATTTATTTGTGCTAACTTTAAAATAAATATCCTTTATATAAATAGATGAATATTTTTTAGACTTTAGTTTGTAGAAAAAAATAACTAAGTTTTAAAACATTTCCACTATCATTTTAATTTTTACAAGATCTAACAAACTTTTAGATTTAAAAATATATTTCTATACACAAAATATGCCCGTTATCACTTTAATATCACTTTAACTTACTTTTGGCTGAGTTAAAAAACATTATCCATGCATAAAAATCAACGCATTTTAAATACTAATTTTGCAACAAAAACATTGCAATACTATCGTTATAAATTAATATACTATGTGTATATTTTTTTTACAAACTTTTTCAAAAGTATTGTCTACTTGTACTTTGAAGAAAACTACATCTTTTTTTGTCAAAAGTAGTTTTAAAAGTTTTTAAATAAATTGACTTCTATAGTAAAATATTACTTTTTTATTATTTGAAAATTTTTCTGTATCTATACAGTTTTAAAAAAACTGTTTTATATATAATATTTTTAGATTTTTAAACTTTGTTTAAAAATAATAAAACCTACCTTTTAATTTTTTGAAAACACTTTATTTTTTCGTTTTTAAAACTACTAATTTTTTTCATATGAGTTTTTTGTTTTACTACATATATAGACTAACATATATACTATTATTTATTTATTTTATATTGAAAAGTATAATAAGTTTTTTAAGAAAAAGTATTTTATCTATACTGGTCAGTTATAAAAGGTAAAAATTTGTCGACAAGTAACAACTTTTATTTAGTTGGTTTTTTTATTAAAAAGATTAAAACATTATTAACTATTTAACTAGCAAGTTTTACTCTGAAAAAAAAAAACAAGTTATCGATATTTATTTGCAACCTTTTAATCGTTTACTGACGTCATAACTTCTAGCAAAACAAACTATCAACTCATAGTAAACTATCTAAATAAAGCTTTCAATTACTTCTAATTAAATATCAGTCAATTCTTTATTTCAATTTTCTAAGCCGTTCCTGTATGGCTATATCAACACAACAATTGTAGAATAGAAATTAGTAAACTTTTCAACAGCAATCAAGTATTTAACTGTTTAAATAAAGTATTAAGAAGGATAGTCGATATAACAAAGTTTAGAAAAATAACCTTTTATTGGTAAAACTTACATTATTACTTTATATTTAACAAACTTCTTCTACTTTTATACAAAGTTAAAATTAATTTAGTTATACTAACGTTTAAACAAATATACATTATATATACATATTTTTGTGTTTAATATTTGAATAATAAACTAAAAAATATTTAAAAAAAACTAAAAATAACTAAAAATTTTCATATTTTGACTGTGTACTTTATCTTGTCCAGATTATATTGTTTGAGATTTTAATGTAAACTATTTCTACACATACAAAATTTCTGTTAAAAGTAAAATATTTTTTGTTGTATATACCAATTTTAGTTTACTTATAATGAATTGTAATACTTAGCGCGCTTAAAAATCAACGCAATTTGCGACAACTAACATTGCGATAATTAGTGATAAAATAAAGTTTAATCTTCAACTTTATTATAAACACTTTTCAATGATATTCAGTATTCTGGTTTAAATTGAAACTATTTGGTTGTTTAAAAATTTTTGGTTTTATAAGGTTTGAAAAGCTTACCTTACATACTTCAAAACTTCAAATGTTACTATATATTTGACATATGGTTTGTATTTTTTTACATTATTACCTCGCAACACTTCATTAAAGTTTTTTTTTATATAAATCTGTTTTTTTAACCTTATATAATTTCAAAGAAATAATCAAATTAACTAAATATCTAAACTTGTTATGATATTATTATTAGCCGCAATAAACGGCTTTAAAAAGTTGCAACCAACATCTTCTAACTGAACAGTTACATGTGCATCAAAAGTTTTTTGGATTTATAGTACTTTATCGGTATAACGTTTGTGTTTATCAACAAATTACGTCACTCGTATCTTATCGCATAAAAATTATTAAATTCAAGTATTTTTTATTTGCTTACTTTAAAGTTGAGAACATTTTTCAAAAGACTATTTTACGTTAGTATTTCTTATTAATTGCTTGTTTAATAATTTAAATATTATCTTAGTTTTTGTTTAAACTATAATAAAGTAAATACAATTTTTCAATAATAATAAAGCTTTCTTACAAGAAAGAAAGTAAAATAAAGTAAAAAAATATGTTTTTAAAATTAAAATTTACATAACTATATAAAACCTGTAAAATTTTTGTCCCTTTATTCTGC
Organism: Thalia democratica; assembly: GCF_965202585.1. Lineage (NCBI taxonomy): Eukaryota > Metazoa > Chordata > Thaliacea > Salpida > Salpidae > Thalia > Thalia democratica. The sequence continues at coordinate 691,953 of NC_139169.1, forward strand.
ATTTTACCATTAATTTGTTTTAGTAATTGTAATTCAGTCTGAGTCTTTAAAATCAGTTTTTGCATTCATAATTTTTAAAGTGGAAATAACAGTATATAAAATATCGCAAATGCTATAATCAACTTTTTTTATTTGTATAACAGTTCTTCTTATATTTAAACAACTGTAATAGAAATTAGAATAAAAAACCTATTATGATAAAATCTTTTTCAGATATTGGAATATAAGCGACCAGCAAATGTACAATACGTTACACAAGAAACAAAATTTTAAAACCACTAAACATACTCAGAGCAATTCTCTTTAGTAGAGTACTACACTAACAAGTAATAAGATTTTTTAAACTTACATAGTAATCAAGTAATCAAGTAATCATAAAGTAGTCAAGAGATTAATAAAAGACAAAAGCAATTAGTAAAGTTAAAATCAAATAAGTCCATTTACGTTATAATAGATCAACAGTAAAACTAAGCATTAATAAAATGAAAACAATCCTTTTAAAATATTACGAAAATAAAGAAACAGTATAGTCAAAATCATTTTGCTTACATAAAATAGGTTTTCTTAACAAAATACAAATGGCTTCTAATTTAATCAAATCAAAAACATTACTACAAATTTTAACATATTTAAATCTATTTATATAATAACTGTTTGCACAAGTTGGATTATTAACTAAATGTTCTGCAATAGATGAACGTTTGGATGCGTTTAAAGCCTTAACCAGTATATCATCTTTTTTGTCTACAACGTAAAAATAAAAGCTTTTCACAATTAATTCTAATATTTTTTAATTTTCAAAATGTGTAAAGTTAACTTCAAATAATATTTACCTTTACACTTAGATGAAATCGCTTTTGATTCATAGCTTTATTGAAATAAATTGTTGGTTAACAAAATATTAAGTCGGTAAATCAATCAAAAAGTTGTTAAAGTTTGGTATTAGCTATTTCTAAAAAAATATTTTAAGCTTAATGAAAATAGGTTTTTTTATTTAATTCGAAAATTTGCATTTACAAAACAGTTAAAAATAAAGTAAAACAATCGAAATTTTATCAGCAATTTAGGTTTGAAGTATTTAAATTTAAAATTTTCTTAGCTTATTTAAAGAAAAATAGATTGTAGTTAAAATGTATTGTAAGTATAATTTACTTCAATAAGTACTTTATTTTTTAGTATTACTTAAAGCTTAGTAAACTTTTTTATACTTTCACTAAACTGTAATAGTTATATATAACTTTTTTCTACTACATATGTTAAACATAAATTTAAGACATGATTCATTCAAAAACATTTTTGTTTAGCGAACAAATAAAATCGATTTCAGCTAACACTTATCAATTACTTTTATTACCAACTAATTTCTAAATAAAATTTTAAGTAATTAAACAATTATAGTTTCATAAGAAAATATTCAATTAATACCAATAAGCATAATTAAGCAAAATTAATTAGAGGTAAATTAACAGTTTGTTATTACATAATTTTATTTATTAGTTATGTATAAACCAATATTTCATCAGTTTTAATTTTAGGAATTTTAGACAAAATTTTTATATATTATTTAACCTCGATTCTTTTCTTATCTAACTTAGTAAAAATAATCTTAGTTTTTATGTTTGTGCCGCTCTTGCGGTAATTGTCTCTTATTTATTTTCTTCTTTTCTCTAACGCGAGTATAAATTGAAAAATTGCACGTAAAATCGGCTTTTACGTAAAATCGGCTTTTTGGCTGCGTTTATCATAGCGGCTTTTCACTACACTTAGTTGTGAATGGTTTTAATCTTGTTTAAGCAAATATAGTTCGCTTCTTTATTGCTTTATGGATTTAATTTAAACGGACGCTTAGTTTTTATCTTCTTTGATTCATGTATTTGAGTCATTTCAAACAATTGATAATTCAATTTAATAGTTTTATGTTGTACAGTATTTTATCATCTTTTCGTTTCGCAGTTTCATTGTAAATATAATCATTACACAGACTCGAACTATGTTTAAATTTGTATAAGTAAGTAATTTATTAAACCTTTAGTAAATATTAAGTAAGTCATATTAGTTTATTTAAATCAATTATAGTTTACTCGTTATCTTGGGGAAATCTCTTATACAAGTCAAAGCGCTCGTTGCGTTATAAACCAGGCCCCTAAGAGTGTTGAGTAGAATATCTCGTTAGCGACACCTTTTTGTTTTAATGTTATTTATTTCACTAAAGAATTAAAATAAAGGTAAAACGTTTTTAATACCAATAAAGTTTGCTTAAATATAAATTTAACTTTAAAAAAGAAAAATTACAATAAATTAGTAATATAGGAGTTTGATTTTTTTAAGCATATTAGCCGCAAGATTTGCGACTTTAAACATTAGCAAGTTATTTATGGCTGATTTATCAAAACTAATTTATTTTTTGTATATACTATCTTTAGAGCATACTGTTTGTAATAGAAAATAATGACGTCACTAAGAACCAAACTAATAAATTATATAATTTTTAATTTTGTATACTTTTATTCATAAACATACTTTTGCATAATAACAATTTTGCACGATGGGATAAAATGACATGAAGATAAAATTGCACGAAGATATTTTTGCTCTAAATTGCACGAGCGTAAAAAATTGCACGAGTGAACAAAAATGCACGCAGATACTTTTGCACGAAAACACTTTTGCACAAGAGGATAAAATTTCACGAAGGTACTTTTGCACGAAGGGTCACTTTTTCATGAAGACATTTTTGCACGAGCAGACAATTTTGCACGAGCAGACAATTTTGCACGGAAACGTTTTTGCATGGGCTTAACTTTTTCTTTTTATTTTATTTTTATTTTCTTACTATCACTGTTACCCCTAAACCTTACCCTTGGTCAGTATAAAACTTTGTTTTTTAACTTTTTTATACTTTAGTTTTCTTTAGTTTTGTTCTTTTTTTATTTTATTTTTTGTACTATTACTGTTACCCCTAACCTTTACCCTCGATCGGTATCTTTTTTTTTTTAATTTTATTTAAAATTTTTAATTTTTATTATTATTTTTAGTAGTTTTTTTTTATTTTTGTTTTACTATTACTGGTACCCCTGACCCTTACCCTTGGTCAGTAACTTTTTTTTTTTTTGAGTTATTTTCTACCGTTTTTTTTCTTCTGTATTTTTTTACTCTCGGTCAAAAATTAACTCGTGCAAAATTGACCCTTGGTGCAAAATAGTCTTCGTGCAATTTTGTTCCCTCGTGCAATTTTTAGCATTCGTGCAATTTTTTTCTTGTGCAATTTAGTTCTCGTGCAATTTAGACCAGTTCCCCGTATTATACTTTCTTAAAATTTTAGATATTAAGTAATGTTGCTTAAAAATTAACAAAATATACTGAATTTAAGTTTATACAATAGTAAAAGCTAGTTGTAAAATATAAGTACTTTTTAATTTTTATTTTCATCTAAGTTTTTTTTTGTAAAAGTACCAATATGAATTCTTTATTTTAGTAGAAAAAATCAGTATTAAACAGTTTTGAATTTCTGTTTAATATTTAATCCATTTAACTCATTGTATAAAAGTTGTATACAGTTTTATTAAACCGCACAATTATACAACAAATACTAAATTTAAACTAATACATGTTTTAGCTTTTTTAAAAAAGTGTTTCAAATGGTCTTTTAAGAACTAAAAACAATAAGCAACGGTAAAATCATAAATTACCTCGCAAAAATTATAATTCTGATGTTAAAAGTAAAACGCTTTGTTGAAAACGTTTTGAAACACTGAATAGACATGTTCCGAAAACCGAATATTTTTTTAATTAAAAAATGTAGTTAACATAAAATTAAGCTTTAAGTTCATCATCACAATGACAACTATTATCTACAGCAGAGTAGCAGTTATTTATACTAGTTCACAAGATGTAAATAATGGGTTTGGAATGAAAATAACAAAAAGTTCTTGGGAATGATTGACGATGCATTTAATTAAGTAGTTTAATGATTAGATAGTAATGAAAGAAGGCAATTTTTTCTTTTGGAAACCTCTATAATAAAATATGAGAGTGATTTTGGTTTACAGCATAGCAGTCAAAGTTTCAGTTTTTGGTAATTTAAAGGTTGTAGATACTACAGCTTTCTAAATGTAGTCGCAGGGAACGGGTCAAATAAGCACGAAGCCATTTTTGCACAAAAGTTAAAAATAAGAAAAAACTAAAAGCAAAAGGCAAGAAAAATACAAAAATAAATTAATTAACAAAAAAACAAAAAGAAGAATAAAAGTTAACGACCGAGCGTAAACGTTAGTTGTAATAGTGAAAATAAGAATAAAAAAATTAAAAGTAACTAGCATGATTTTTTAAATAATTGTTAATTAATAAAAAACAAATAACATGAAAATAATTAGTAAAATAAAAGAAGCAATGAATTCGTGCAATAGCGTCTTCAAGCAAAACTGACCCCTCATGCAAAATTGACGCCGTGTGAAAGTGTCTTTATTGAAAAATATCTTTTTATGCAAAAATGACTTTTCGTGCAAAAATTCCTTTGTGCATATTTGACACCTACCCGTAATCGCAAAACGAATATCGTTAATAAGTTGAGTGTAAGAGAAAATAGGTCCAATTCAAATTCGGACAGTTCAAACTCTTAAAAAATATTTAAAGGCCCACAACTCAAACTGTAATATATATTTGAAAAAATATACAAAAGGTATTTTAGTCTTTTAATACCTCTTAATATTGTCCTTAACAGGTATCCAAGGTGTGCGACTCGGTAACCGAAAGATTCTTTGTACACCAGGTCCTAAGATCAAATATTTTGAGCATATTTTTTATCATCGTTTAATCCACTGTAACTTTAATAATACAAGCTGTTTTTTTCTATTTTGCAAAACTTTAATCATACTTTGAGATATGAGTGAAATATATATCCAAATATATTTATTTTTAGTAGTTTTTATATATCCCACAAGACATTTAAAGTTTTTCATAAAAAAAATAGCTTTTAGATAGTAATAATACTTATATACACATATTTTACTTATTTAAAATATGTATTAGTTTTTTAGATATGGTCTCTTAGATCCTTTATAAGAATTAATTTTATTTGTTCGAACTTGAATTGTCATTAAACCGGCAAAATAACTTAAATTAAAACGTCTAGATTTAGGAAAGGTTTATTTATTATACCGCTATTAGTAAAAGTATACATTTTGCAACAACTTTAAGACCAAACTAGAAGCTGTGCTTAATGTTTTACACTTTTTTGGTAGCTTTTTTATTAAAAACCTGAATTTTATAAAATTTAAAGTAAAAGTTTAAAGATACGTCTCGGGTAAGGATTTTTATTGACTGTTAGTAATTAGCGCATTGCGAAAAGGTATAAAGCAGTGTTAAAAGTGTTAAAAACACCCCGAAAGTAGGATTTAAATAAACTAAAATAATAATTTGAATCCTAATGCCATGGACTTTCTATCGGGATGTACGTTGCCAACTCAATCTCTTAATACTGCCTACTCAATGAAAAATCCAAAATACAAAATTACTCGAGCAAAAAGTTTTTGAAATTGTAATTCAGTATTAAGAAACCTTGGTTAATATAATTCAATCAACTTTGTTCAACAGTAAATGACTTCAAAAACAATTTTTCAAGCTACATTTTAAAAAATAATATTAAAATTAAACTCATTTAATTCTTATATATTAACAACGATAACGGAAAATGTTTGTTAAAGTCATTAAAAACAGCAATTTGTTTGTGAAATAAATAAAACTGATTTCTCCGCAGTATCATATATACCTAGACTTGTGTTTTAGTGCTTTTTTGTTTTTTGTTTTCATTTTCCATTTATATATATATATATCTATGTTTTCTTAAAATACGACATAGAATTTATCGGTAAAAGTCTATCAAAGTCGAAGTTTCAACTTTTATATGCAATGATCAATCTGAATTTAATTTAAAGTTTTGACCATATTCGACCATCAGATTTCGGTAAACTGATACACGGGTTTCGCTTTCATTAAGACTAGTCAGTTAGCTGCAACCGAAAAAAAACAGTTATTATCTACAAATTGGCTTATCATCTTAACTGTTTTGGATTTATTTACAGTTAAAAAGTAGTTTTTATATAACTTTTCAACTATTTGTTGAACGATAGGTAAAATCATTGATTTTAAATTTCAGTATAACGAACTGGTGTACGTAAGAATTTTCGGTTATCGATTCGTACACCATGGATACAGTTTAATGTCCAGGACAAAAAACTTTGCCTTACTTAAAACTACTTTACATTTTTTCTAAACTTAAAAACTTGAAAACTCTCCAATTTTCTTACTTTACAATTACCACATACGTGCACTAAAATGGGTTTTAAGAAAAAGTATTAATGACCAACTTTAACACTTGTGTAAAAAGATGGCTGTTTTGTATCGATTTTTAAAACCGTCTTTTTTGTAAAATTTTAGAACATCAGCAGAAAATAATCATTTTTTTTTAATTTTTGGTTAAGTTTTTGGTTATTTTAGTTTTATTAAGAGTCTTAATAGTTTGCTTTTTATTAACTTTTATTCACTATTTTTTCTTGTACAAGTCTGCATACAGTTTGTTAAGAGTTAAAAAACAGTTTTTATTAATAAAGATTGTTTTTTTTACTAAAAAGTAAATATTAAATTAATTATATGTAATATTTACATAATTATATACATTAAATTCAAAGGTTCAAATGCTTTTATGCATATTAAACTACCAAAAACTATTTCGAAAAATCTAAAGTCTATTTGTCCTTATTAACTGTTAACCTAAAAATATTATATGCTAGAACTTTAAGAACTTTAGCCGCTTTTTATTTTACATTTCACAAAAAAAAATTTGTGTTTGAAGGTAAAAACAGACATACATCTTATTTCTATAAGTTTGTTAGAATTTTTAAACTTTTTAAAGAAGTTGAAACATTAACTGAGTGTAAGATTGTTTAAAGCAAACTAATTACAGGGTTACAACTGACTTTAGGCAAATTTTCTCAAGGATTTCAAAATTTATTCCATGTTTTTAAAATTACTTGTTTCTTGGTCTATTTTTTAATTCAAACTTAATTTTAATGGTAAAAAACTGTGTTAAATAGTATAAAAACATTGAAAAGATACTGTAACGCTGTTTAAAATGTTTTTTAAATAAAAAAGTTTTGATAATGAAAACTTAACATGTTAATTTTTTTTTAATTCCAGGTTTTTCCAGGATTTTATGTGATTTTGTTCAAAATTCCAGGTTTTTCCTGTTATTTTTTGCCTAATTTGTCAAATCCCAGGTTTGCAGATAAAGTGGTACCCTGTAGTTAGTTGTGAAGATGAGTTTAAGAACTATTTCAAGATAATCTAGTAAAAGTAAAAAAATTATAACTGTCAAGCAGTTTCTTAATAGAACTTAATTTAATTTTTTACTTATATTGGCTTCCAATCTAATAAAAATTCTTTACATATTTATGTTTTTTATTGGTATATATATTACTACTAAAGTTTTATCAACAGACTTTAAAACATTAAGCACTTTTAGTTACTTTTACTTCTGGTTTTAGTAAATATCTAATTTTTCTAAACTTTTAATACTACTAAGAAATAAGTACAAACATTTTAGATACTAAAAGTAAGTAATTTAACTCATTACAACAGTCTATTTTTTATTTGTAAGTACTAGAAACTTTATCAAAATATGAACTGTTAGCTTGCAAACAAGTTTATAATTTTCCAGTACTGGTTGTTTTATTTAGTCAAACTGTTGTTTTTTTTAAGTAAAAATAAGTTTAACATTACAAAATAAACATTCATTTTATTACTTTTCTTACAATCTTTACAATATAATATAGATATTATTATACTAAATCCTAAAATTAAGAATACGTTAAAAAAACTTTTGATAAATATCAGCTTTATAGAGTAGTTATAGAACGTTTATACTTAAAGTTATTTTCTACGTATAATACTTAATAACTTTTGCTAGTACTTTTAGTACGTAATTGTCTACATTTATATAAATTTAACAAAACATTTTTTTTTCGTTAATTGTGGGTATATAAGTTTTGGTTATAAAATAATTGTTTATTATAAGTAAAACTTTATAAAAAAAATGAATTTATAAAAAACAACTGTTTACAAATTAGTCTGTAGCTAAGTAAATACAAATTTATTATCATTGTTACTGTCAAACTTTTTCATATTTTATTCAACAAAATATGAAAAACAATACAATGTTTCACTCTTTGTCCTATAGGTCGTCAGTTATTAATTAGATATTTGAAAAAGTGTATAAATTACTAAGTGGTAGGTTTTGTAAATAAAATTTAATAGAATAAAAGCTGGTGTTGTCAGTAAACTTAATACAGTTTTAACCACGTGTAATAAGTTCAATCTTAATTGCTTATATTTCACAAATTTGATAATTATATAGTAGAATAATGATTCTGTATAAATAATACTTATTCTTTAAACGTTATAAAAAGTGTTTTTTTTTAAGATTTGTTGTATTTATTCTAAGATTATTATTAATCAATTAAGGACAATAAAGAGCAGCAAACCATCAAATAAATTCATCAACCAATTGGACGTTTCCGAAGCAAGAAGACATATTAAGGTACGTATTTTTTATTTATTAAAGTGTGAAGTTATTTTACAAGTTATACTTTAATAACGATTGCTTTTTAGAAAACTATACAATTTAAAAAAGATGTATTTATGGGTGCTTTAATGTTTTGAAATGTTGAAGTTTCACAGAACTTTGAAATCGTAAAGCCTGATATGTATATAAGACGAGAACTTTTAACTGTTCAGTTTAGAAATTAAGAGCAATACCCATGTAGACATTAAAGCGAATCATGGACAATTTCAAAACTCTAAAGTTTTAAAACGTCAGCTTTTGAGATGTCTCGTAGAATACTATAATAAAACAAAAAAACTGTTAATACAAAAACTGATAAACTGTACCACAAACGTATAAATTCAAATATTTATCTAAAGTAGAGAATATAACATTACAATAATGTTTTATTTGGTTAAAACTCTATTGTTAACTAATGATATCTTTTTTAAGTGAAACTTGATTTTTTAAAAATCTTAAAATAGCCTGTAGTTATTTTATTCTTATTTTTATTAAGATGAAGTCTTTAATTTTTATCTGCAGAGGTTTTTTGATATATACTGTCTTAAAAATTCGATCTAGGATATTATACTAAAGTAAACAATGACCCTTTTTTAAATTAAGTAGAACAAAAGGGGGGATGTTTTCCAAGTTTAACAGTAGCTTTCATAGCACTAAAAGGACTCGAGATGGACAATCACTTTACCACGAGGTAAGAGATTTGTAGGGTGGTTGCCTAGTTTACACAAAGAGGCTCTTGAATAGGTTTGATAGATTTTTCTAACACGGTTACTCCTATTTATTACCCAATAACTCTGTCTTTATTTATAAGCTCTTGCAAAAGTATCTTCGCGCATATTCGACCGTCACCATACATCTTATAAAAAAATCGTTTTTTTTTAAAGAATAACCTATAAACTAGCCGCTGGTAAATGGGAACGATATCGTATTAGTTTTGAAGAAATATTAGTATATCTCGTCATGCACATTAAGAAATAAAATTCGCTATAGCAAACAAAAAAGAAATTAAATTCTTAAAGGAATTCTTGCAATTGAAGATTACTGGTTTGTTTCGCAATTGTTGGGTTATAGTTACAACACCGGTTGGTATGCATTTGATGGACAAACTTTGCTTGTGTAGCTACATATTTTCATAAGTCCCTCAGAATGTTAATTCAAAGTGAATATGTTAATAACTAAATGTTCAGGTGGGCTAGACTAACATGATTGAGAGACTAACTTAATCTTTAATGGGTCGCTTTCAAATGTCAGTATAGCTGGTTACGCCTATTAAGAGATAGTATCCGCTAAAGTTAACGAAATACACATTAAATAATACCAAAGTTTAAGAATAACGACATTTGCAGTCGTAGCTACAACTTTTCATTACAGTCCCTCGGAACTAGTGTTAATTATTAAATGTTCCGGTAGACTAGACCAGCATGCTCGCGAGATATTATTTTGACCTTTAGTGGGTCGCATTCATTTTCTAATAAAATGATTTCCGACGTTGTACATAAGTTTGATGCTACACATATTCAGAGTGCATGCAAGAAATCATGCTGGGTGATTTAAAAGTTGTTTGATTCCTAGATACTTGTGTACTAATCTGGACAAACATTCTATGTTGTTAAGATTATAGGAGTTTGATAGGATTCAAATATCCCTTTCTATTTGAGAGATAATTTAGGTCAGTTTACAGTGGTACAGTGTAACGTTCGGTTTTTCTAGTTCTTTCTATTGCAGTAACTTAGTAACTTTTTTTTATTCAATTTGCAGCAATGCTTACAAATTATCTCATTACATGCATTGCTGAGCAAATTTACTAGAAACAAATAACCGCGCAACTTACATAATAAATACATAACATTATGCATGACTTAACAGGAGTTTTGAAATTTGATGAATTTTGACATGAAGACAGCAATGAAAATATTTGCTACGTTTAGCCAATTTGATATTGAGGCAGTATAATCAACTTGTTTGTGTATGATTACAATTTACATTAGGGGAAGTAATTTGATAAAAACCTTAATTTAATAAGCAGTAATTCTGCAGAAACAACGTCAATTTTCCGTTGTAAATTTTTAAGTTTTTTAATGAAACCCTTCAAAACCTATCAGTCCGGCAAAATACGTTTATGGTATTTACTTTAGTTTTAAAAAATATCTAACTTTAAGATGGAGCAAAAAATTCTACTCAGTTAAACACTAATAGAGTCTTAAAATTTAGTTGATTTATGTTATCAAGGAAATATTTGGTAAAAATATTAATTTTTTCAATGACGGACACATATTTATTAACATATACAAACAAATAACTTCAATTTTTTTTACAATTTAATGCGATACAACATGATAAAAATTATCTACTTGTGCGACGTCACAACATAGTGTATTATGACGTAATAGCACGGAATGATTTAGTAGTTTTCCCATTGACCACCCTGACCAGACTGTCCGCCTTGCTGGGGTTGTTGACCTGTTCAGTTAAAATATTTCTATTTAAATAAACATAACTTTATTTGTTATTTGTAAAATATGCTTTTAAATTATCAGAAAAAAAATCCACTCACATAAAAATGTGCATTTATTTATATACAGTTAAACTAGTGGTTCAGTAAATAAACGTTTTGTTTTATGTATGTATTTATATACTTATATATATATATATATTGTTCAAATGTTTAATACATATACATATTATTAAATATATGTAAAAACGAAACGCTTTTTTACTGAAACAATATTTTTTCTGTTCCATTAGATAGAACAAATATATATCTAGCTCCTTAAGTGTTGAAGCTTAATAGAAATTTATTGTTTAAATCTCAATATATATTAATGCATATTTTTCATGCTGTGGAAAATTATCACATGATTGCAATTGAAAATTTTTCTGACATTTTTGCAAATTAAAAACTTCTTTTAGCAATTTTGGAAGCAAATTATGTTATTTTCTGCAAAAATGTCAAAAAACTTTCTTTTTATGGGGCAACCAAGTTTTTTTTTTTTACATAAACTTTATAATTGGTCTTTAATTCAAGCGATTGACTAACTTTATTATTTTCTTATCAAATATAAGTTTTTATAAGTATAAATTTTTAGCAATTCAAACTTGAAATATGATGTTTTATAAAAGTTTCATAAATAAAATACTGAATTAATTTCTTAATTTATTTATACAAAGTATAAAGAATTTTAGTAAATATTTTTATTAACTTTTTTATGAAACTTTTTTTAACCAGATAGATTTACTAACTGATAAACAAATCAATTGTTTGAAGGGAATTGTTCAAAATTAACTTTTAATAAGGCAATAAAGGAAATCAAACTGCTTGAATAATTGACCTAAATTTAAATTTTCACAATTTACTTAAATAATATATATATATAATTCTGTACATAACAACAAACACCTTCATTTTAAGACAAAACTTTGTCAAAAAATATCTAACAGATAAGAAAACCCAAAAGACAGAAAAGTTTAAATATAAAGAAATCCAAAAGCCAAAAAATAAGTCCAAAATGCAAAAAAGACTTGAGTTTTTTACAAAACTTACTTGATACCATTTTATTTGCATTTTAGACTGTTTTGAGCCGTTCCCTTATTTCACTCATTTATGTGTTTTCCACTCATTCAATTTAATACATTTCTGCAATGTTTATTTTGTTTTTTCAAAACCAAAAAGTTAAGAAAAGACAAAAACCTTTTATTTTTTGTTCAAAACTCAAACTGAAAACAAAAACCAAAAAGACAAAGACCATTAATACAAGTATAGCTAAAATCTTAAAACTTTCACTAGTATTGAAAAATAAGCTTCTTAAAAGTGACTTTATTTTAAACCTTATTTTATTCAATATTCATGTACTTTATATACAGGGTCGCCACTCTCAAGTCAAAAAAACTGTAGTAAGTCATCGTGAGTTTTTTTTATTCCTTAAAAATGTTCTCTTTTTTTTTTGAGATTCATAAAATTCAAGCTCTTAAAGTATATCAGTTATAAAATAACAGAATATTGCAACTAAAACATCTCATTTAATTCTTTCAAAACAACTGTTCATAAAACTATTAAAATTATTTTAAAAATTCATATTCCTTATAAAAAACATAACTATATTGAGTCAGCTTAAGTTTAAAAAATATTTTTTTGATCAATCCTTATTTTTCCTGTGGTTTCTGAGCTTTAAAATATCCTGATTTATCCTGAGTGTCCTAAATATGAGTGTGTGGCAACCCTGTAAAGAAATGAAAAAATATTTTTATAAAAATATTTTTGTTAAAATGATAGCTAATTTTAAATTATAAAAAAAAAGTAGATATCATTATCAAAACCAAAAATCTGTAAACCTCAAAATACTATACTCAAAAAAAAAACTCAAGAGCTAAAAACAAAAAGACCAAAACTTAATTTTCTTTGGCTTTGGGGGAAAGTACAATTGCTTTGTGAAATAAATCACAAGTCAAAAAATTGTGATAATTCATAGTTACTTCAAAACTTAAAGGGAAATATTTTGAATGATAAAAACTTATCTTAAACTGAAAAACAAAACTTTAAATAATCTTTTAAAAGGGATATACTGTTTGTAATGAAATCTAAGTATGAAAAAAGAAGTTAATTTGATTTTTTTAAATCATCTTAAGTGAAAATTTGGGTTATGAATATTTGTAAGTGTGTTTGTGGGAAAGTCATTAAGTTGACTGAAAATGCTTACAATTTGGCCACTCTAGCAAAATGTCTCGAATTTTAGAAAAATTCACTATAATAAATAGATATTGACACTATGGACCGTAAAGATACTTTAAATTGTAGTAAATATTAAAATAATACATACCGTATCCTTGTTGTGGTTGGCCATACTGTTGTCCGTAGCCACCATATTGTTGCTGCTGACCGTAACCTCCGTAACCACCTTGCTGGCCATAACCGCCTTGACCTACAAGTACACAATATTTAGTTTATATATTAGTAAGTAAGTCATATTTTCTTATGTTTAGATAATGTATATATTAGTATGTAGTATGTGTATCTTAGACATTTTTTTTTGTTTAAATAACCTCCGTAACCGCCTTGACCTAATAATAAGATAAAATATAAAAAGACATATGTGTAATATATATTGTATATTAGCTAGTTATAATATTGATTACCTACCGGCCGTATCCTTGACCTACAAGTAAATACACAATATATATTATATGGTATGTGTATGTTTGTCATACAAGTTATAACAATATAAAGTATTTATATTAGTATCTAGTATGTGTATGTTTGTCATACAACTTATAATAATATAAACCCCTGTCAATTTGTGTCAATGTTTGTTTTGTATCAGCTTAAAATAAAATTATCGACTGTAAGAGCCTCGTGTGTTATAATATTTTTTTAATATTATTTGATTAATCTAATGTATAAACAAATTAGTTTGCTTACAGCTACCTTAATGTTTAAAGAAACCTCATAAAGTATTTTTATATATCATTACACAGGTCTTCCCTCTACTTCACACAAGTATGAAATTATATTTAATATTATATTATAAAAATTTGATGATATAACGTAATCATAATTAATTTCCGATTATAGTTTAACAAGAAACTCAGTTCTTAGGAACCGAATAAATAAAGTTTCATGCCAAGTGTGAAACAATTGTAAATTGTTGTTTTTTATAAATACCATTTGCTCTAGTTTGACCACTGTGTATTAAGCACTGTATACCAGTGGCGTAGCGTTGTATTTTGGTCAGGGTGTGCGCAAGTTTTTTCTCAAAAAATCCCCTAAATTAAAACTTTTGGGCCGCAAATTTTTGGGGGTTAATTTTTTAGGAAATTAAAAATTACTAAAAATTTATCTCCTACTTCATTTTTCAAGCAACCTTGTTGAAATTTTAGGAAATGTTCCTTACAATACAGGAAAAATACGTTACTTATGAATTTAGATAATTAGAATAAATAAAAATTTTCAAAAAAAAAAATTGATTTACAAGTAATGTTTTTTGTTATTATATAAAGATTAGTTTATTAAAGATAGTCTATTAAAGTTTAAAGAAGATTGCTTGAAAATGTAGGAGGAAATAGATTTTAAACAAACTAGCCTTTTTTCACTGTTTTAGTTTTCCCTTCCCATAGGTAACCTATTATGCGGCCCAACTTAGTAGAAGACCAATTTAAGAAAATTTATTGCAAAGGTAAGAATGAGAACGTCCCAATTGAACAAAAAGACATAACTGAAAACAAAAATCTCTATTGGTCTTCTTAATCTAAGAAAATCCTAAGTTTCACTAAAGAGGAAACAAAACTTTTCCCTTTAGGTAAAATATCTTTTACAAAACTAGCGAGTCTAAGAAAACTTCTAAACAATTATAGTCAGATTGCAAAACAAAAACAAACAAAGACTGAATAAAACAAAAAATGTGAAAAGTGCGCACTATGTTGAAAACATGGCAAACATAAAAACATGGTATTTGATAAAGAAATTTTAAACATTCAGGGTAAAACAACAAAACTGAAACCAATTCTGAACTGCAAAAGTTATGGAATTTACGTAGCTATATGTACAAAGTGTAATAGCAACTATGTAGGACAAACTAAAAAAAGCTTCAGTACAAGATGGACAGCACACATATTTAGTTGGAATAGATCAAAATCAAATTGTAACCCAAAAGATATAACAGATGAAAATGCTTTATATAGACACTAATATTTTAAACACAAGAAGGATCTACAGAGATTTGGTTTTGATGGCGCATATGAAGTTGCTTTTTTGGAAGATCCAGATTTTAAGAATCTTGACTATAAAGAAAATTTCTGGATAAATAAACTTAAATCACATATTAATTTAGCTAAAACACAATACAGTGATTTATAGGGGTAAAATAGTTAAAGTACATTTTGTTAGATGCATCTTTTTTGTACTTTTTTGTATGTTTTTGTGTTATTTAGTAGATCTCAACATATAATGATGTAAATATATGATGTACATATGTAATTTTATAAAACAAAACTCTTTTTAATATTATAAGCATAAAGTAAATTTTTTTTTATTTAGTTATTTTTTTTTTAGTGTTTTGTTTGCTGTTATAAATAGATGTGTTTTATCAATGAAAAACATTTTATATATATATTTTTTTTAATTTTATGTTTATATTTTAATTTTTGTGTTTACAGCCGTATTTTTGCACTAGAAATGTTTTAAATAAAGGACAAAAGCTTTGCAATTAGTGTGTTTTGGTTTATGTTTCATCAGACAAATAATTTTAGGTTATTTTATAGCTTTTTTGTATTTGAAAATTTTAGTATACTTTTGTCTGAAACAGTTGTTAATTGGATTAGTTTTTTGGACCCCGGAGTACGGCTTATCTCTTTTCTAAAAATGTACAAATTACCAAATTTTTTTAAAATGTTTGTCATCCATTTAGTAAATTATATGATTGATTTTTAATTTTATAATTTAAATATAACAGCAAAATTTAAATTTGTCGCACTAAAGTTGCTTACAGAAAATTTAAATCATTAAATTTAAATCCCTAGGTGACGTCAGTATCTTTTTCATCGCAAATACTTAATCAGCGTAAATAAATATGAAGCAAATGATTATTTACTAATAAAACAATTTTTCCAAGTTTTCCAAATACGTTAACTTTTAAAGTCGTTGAAAACGGCTGAATTAATAAATAAATAAGAATTAATATAACTTTTAGCAATTTAAACATCAGAATTTATTTATAATTTTTAATGAATAAAAGAACACTGAATTTTTTTTTATTCCAATATATTTCGTCAAGTTCTCTTCAGGCTCAATTGTAATTTTCCTGAAGAGAAATTGACTAAATAATTTTGAATGAAAAATTATAGTGTAGTTTGAGCTAAGAAATATAGCTTACAAATTTACAAAAGCAAGAATAGGTATTTTTAATGTAAAAAGTTCAGAAGACCGTAAAATTTTTTCTAAATAATTTTAAGCAAAAATAAAAAAAGCTTTTCCTAGCCAATACATTAAACATCATATTTGCAAAGTTTTAACTGTTTTAGTGAAGAATTGTTTGTGTAAGAGTGCTAAGAAATATAGCTTACAAATTTACAAAAGCGAGAATAGGTGTTTTTTAATGTAAAAAGTTCAGAAGACCAAAAAATTTTTTCTAAATAATTTTAAGCAAAAATAAAAAAAGCTTGCTATTTTTTTGAAAAAGCGATTTAAAAATGTTGCATAAAGTAGTAGAAAATAAAAAGAACCTGAAATATTAAAGATAAGTCCGCTATTTAACTTTTTAAAAACGAACAAGGTCTTCTACAAAAACAAATATTTGTTTCAACAATTTTCTTCAATAAATTTATTTTGAATTTTTACATGACATTTTGAATTTTTAAACCTAGTGCAACTCTAAAGTATAAAATACATTAAACTTTTCTTACATTAATAAAAATTTAATGATGATCTAACTGTTTTATTCTAATATAGACCAACATAAAGCTTGTTTACTTTTCAAGTTGTAAATATTTTATATACCAAACTTTAAAAATTTTAAAAATTGTTTTTTTATTAGTTTACTTTTGATAAATATTAAATTGAGTAAAACTTGTGTGTGAACGATTATTTAAGTATAATTGGTTTTAAATTAGATATACTATTTTAGTCAAATGTAAAGTACTATTACCTTTGCTTGCTTCTTAATTTTTTATCAGAAAAATAATTGAAAAAATATAAAAAAGAAATTAGTTGATATTCTGTATTTAATTATTCAAAACTTTTACTGTAAGTGTTTTTTTTAACTATTAAGTAAGTTTTTTTTAACTAGTTTATTAATCGAAAGTAAATTTTGTTTTTTTTTAAATTAAATTTAAGTAATGTAAGTTTGTTTATTAAATAAATAATTTCACTCAAACTTATACTTCCTTCAATACCATAAAAACCATCGAACATAAATTACAACAGTTTTAATTTATTTAGAACAATACTACTTAGTTACCTTTTCTGTTATTAAAATGTAAGCTTAGCTTAAATTAAATTGAAATATAATATCAAAAATTAAGAAAGCTAATTTATTTAATTGGTTTTAGTTTAATTAAACGAATATGAAATGTCTTAAGTCTAGAACTTAAATCTTAAAACTTAAACGTAGACAAATTATAACATAAGAAATTTTTTAAAATTAAAAATTAATAAACTAAAAATAACTCGAGTAATTTTAAACACCACAAGTATTCGATTACGGCAGTTTGAACAAATTTAAAACAAGTTTAGCGTGATTAAGTTACATTGCATAAAATTAATTTGTAAGTAATTAAAAAATGCTTGCTTAGTACGCATTGTTTAGAATAAATTTTCCTAAAAAAGGAAGAAAACTAAATTAATATTATATGTTTTTATTAAAGTTTAAATAATGGTTTATAACTTGTAAAATTTTTGTTGTTTTAATAAGCTTTTTACTATTAAATTTTTCTAGTAAATTAAAACTCATTTTGAATCATTAAAAAGATTCTTTTGCATTTAGAAATTCCTTATTTGAAACACAGTATATAAAATATCGCAAAAGCTGTATTTATACTGTGAGTTGTTACTTATGCTTTCTACCGATTTATATACAAATATAATTTAATTTATAAGAAATATATCAGTTTATGATAAAATTATAAAACATTTAACTTATTTATTTTCTACGACAATAGATTTCTAGTTTTAAAATAAAATATTTTTGAAAGATGTCATTTGCTATATGAAAAGTATACTTTTAGTTACTATATAAAAATTTAAGTTATTTTTTTATGAACTGATTAAAACTGAATTATGATTTAAATTTGCTTTGTTTAAAACTAATAGTAAAATACTGCACAAAAATCTAATTAAAAGGTAAAAAATTTTTTTTTTTGTTATTATTAGTATTATTGTTTAAAACTAGATGTATTGTTGCTATATAAGTTTAATAACTAAAACTGAATATTTTGAAAAGTATTTTTAAATATAGTAGTTTACTTAACAAAATCAAACTTTGAAACTATTTCTTTATTAAAGGTAACCTTATATAATACTGGAAATAGAAGATTACTAAGTTCGAACCAAATTATAGATTCTTCTATACATGTTTACAAAAATCAACAAAAATAATCTTTTATAACTTTAAAATAAAACTAACCTATAACCATAAACTTTTGAATTTATAATTATATAAATTAACTAAACTCAATTTTTTAGGTTATATTAAGCGCTGATTATTCTTTAACAATTATATTTAGTTTTTAACTTAGTATAATTTAAAAGTTTAAACTTTTATTGATTTTTATTTTAAAAACTGTATTCATTATACAAGTTGTTGTTTGGTTTAGCAAGAAAAAATATTTACTAGCTATTATTTAATTCAATAGTCTATCTGTATTAAATATAAGTTTACATTTGAAAAATGTGAACGTCTTATATACATAGCATCTAATACAACAAAAGCTATTATTTTAGTCTTAAAACTAATTATTTTGTAAGTGTTGAGACTAATTAAAACTTTATCTATTTGAATCTAGTACTTCTTATTAAGTAATATTTTTTAACAAAATTTATAGTTTAACTTAAGAAAACTTTGAAGTACAGCTTAAAACAAATCTTTTTATCTTTTAAAAAAAATATCTTTTTAGTAATACTACAATTTAAAAAAACTCTACTGTTACTTTAAAAACTTAAGTGCGTTAAAACAATTTTGTAAACAAAAATGAGTTTCCATTTAAAACACTTTCGCCCTTTTGTTTGGCTAATATACTTAAAGATCAGTCTAAGCTAAATCAAAACTAGATCAGCAAATAAACTAAAAATTTTTTTTCTGGTATTTTTTATCTTTATTATTAAAGTTTTGGTTTTTAATGTATTTTTTTATCTAATTGTTTTTGACAAAATGTTTCAAATAATACTTTTTCGAATTAAAAAAGTAATATTGGTTTTTGTTAGCTGCAAGATTTACAGTTCTGAAAATTACAACAAGTTTATTTGCTTAAGAACTAATAAAAATTAAATTTAAGTTATTTTTGTAATATTATAATAATTTTATGTTTTTAAAATCAAGTAACGTCAACTGAAGCTTAACTTATATATTATTTTACTTTTAAATGTTAATTAAATTAAAGCAGTTTCAATATAACTTTTAACTATTTTTATCACTACTTTTTAGGGTTAAAAATTAAATTTTATTCTCTTTTATTTGAGGATTT
This sequence comes from Thalia democratica, assembly GCF_965202585.1. Classification (NCBI taxonomy): domain Eukaryota; kingdom Metazoa; phylum Chordata; class Thaliacea; order Salpida; family Salpidae; genus Thalia; species Thalia democratica. The sequence goes on from NC_139169.1 coordinate 711,736, forward strand.
ATTTTGAAGTAACATGTACTTTAATAAAAACTCTACGAAAAATAATAAGCCTAAACTCGAATGTAGGTTTTTGATTTTACTAAAAATTATATTTTACAATTAAGCATAGTTTCTAATGAGTAAAATAAAACATTTATTTTCTTACTATTTGTAAGGGCACAAAAATAATTAAACCAAACCACAATTATTCTAATTTTAAAAATAAAAAGTGTATTTTTACACTTATAATATTGTACTGTTGCTTTCAGGGTAATTTTTACCAAAAAAAATTATACCAAGTTACAAATCTAAACAAAGGTAGTATGATATTAAATTATTATGTTTCATTCCTCGTATAAGTTAAATGAAGTTTAATTTTTGTTTTAAGTATTAAATACTAATTCTTATTTATTAGCTAAACTTGCAAATGACATTATTTAGTTCAGAATTTAGTTAAACTTTTTTATGTTTTAAGAACTGTATTTAAATTGAAAATTTTTCTTATTTAGAGTGATATTAATTTGATTTAAAGTAAATATTTCTTGAATTTAAACTTAATTTGAAGTGTTAGACTACTAATTAGTGTTTTTCAAAGTATAAACATTTTTTGTCACTATAATATGAATTACATAAAAATTAGACGTGTATAATAGTTAAATCATATAATTAAAATCATTAATTTATTTTATGCAATATTTTGCACATAATGTATTTAATTTTATTTTGTGGTTCTTAATAGATAGTCCAAACAAAACAAAAGATTATTTAACTAAAAATCTATTTTCTTTTTCATTTTTAACCGATCTACTTGAAATTTTAACAATAAATCCATTACTAATATTTATATCTTTTGTATAAAGCAACTTTTTATAACTTGAAAAATAAATATTTCCCTAAAAAAAGCACTTTTATTATTAGTTTTTTAATCTTTCTTTTTTACAACAGTTTTATAATTGGTACATTCAAAGTATTTACTATATAGAAGGAACTTTTAATTTAAAATAAATTGTTTTAAATTCAAATAATTTCATAGCGAGCGGAAAATATATACATAGAATTTATTAAAAAAAGGATTTTACTAGTTAAATAAGTTTACAAAGAAGTTTATTCAGCTTTCTTTAGATTTTAAAAGTCGTTTTCGACGGCTAAGAACTTTACAATGGTAAAATTTATTTAATTTATTGTCATTTATTTTTTTAAAGTTTAAGATTTATACTTTTTAAAGTTAAATAAACAAACAAAAATTTTACAATTTTTTTTTTAACTTGAAATTTTAAACGCATTTGCTTAGATTAAATATGGTTATCAAATTAAAACTCTTAGTGACATCAGTATCGTTTTCACCGCAAGTACTAACACAACATAAATATTTATAAACGAATTGATAATTATTGAATAGAATTAATAATTTTTGAAGTATTTCAAAACTTTTAAAGTCGCTCAAACGGCTGTTCATCATATAGCTTCAATCACCACGTCATATAAATAAGTTCTTATTTATTAAACGTAGATTAAGTTATTAAGTTTCAGGCTATACATAAAATACTAGTATTAACAATAAGTTAGAAAACGCATTTTAACTAAAACTTCTAAAAATGAATATCTCAAAAATTGTCACACACTTAGCTTATAGCTAAAAAGTAGTACATGTTTTTGTTTTAAAAATAATTTTTAATTTTTTAAACTAAAATATACTTAGTACATCTAAAAGCAATTTTATAGAAACTTTTTTTCAAGATTTGAAAATTGACAGTTTCAAAAAAAACCTCTGAAATATTTAAGATAAAACAATTTTATAAAAAACGTATTGTAAGCAATTTTTTTTTCCTTTTTCTTCAGGTATCGTTGGAAAATTGAAGGTTTTTATATTAACCATAGAGAATAATTTTACATATTATTAAGATATTAAGAAGTTGGAAAAAAACAACAACCCTTGAAAACTTAGCAAACCAAGAATAATAAAAAAAGGAGTTTTTGCTAAAATATCCGTTAGAGTTAAAGTTCCAAAAAAAAGCATTTTTTTCTAAGGGGCTCACTAAAAAATTCAAACCTCAATCTAAAGGATTTCTTTTGATTAAAGGTAAAGGAGCGGTCCCTTGAACTTAAAAAAATCTTAGTTAGTTTAAAAGATATGGAAAATAATTAGATCTAAAGTTTTAACACTTTTTAAAATTTGCTGATAGAGCTAATTTGACGCTCGTGTTTAATCAATACTGCTAGTACGTTTTCGTTTTAACAATACTTTCAATTTTTAAAAGTTACCATACACTTAGTACATCTAAAAGTAGTTTGTTTTAAATACATGATGTTTCAGTTTTATAAACTGACAGTTTCAAATAAAACTAAACCTTTTAAGTACTTTGAGAAAAAACAAATTAATTCTAATTTACCTCAAACTTTTTTGTTTTACTTTATAACGTTAACCTTCATATAAACTGAAATTGATGTTTTGATGAAGGTTTTACTTTTCTTTGTTTTATAATTATACAATAAGATTTTGTTACAGATTTGTAAAACAATTTATCAGAAATATTTACTTTGTTAAATTTAATAATAAAATTTATATTAATATGCTATCTAGTAGACTACTATAAGTAAGTAAAATCAAGTTATGTAAACCAAAACTTTAAAAATTCATGAAATTAAAAGTTAATAGTTTTTTTTCTATTTAACATCTGTACTTTATCAACTTAAAAAAAACACTAGTTTCAATTATATATAACTATTAATTCTTTTAACAAAGTTTTTTAAGCATCTAAACATATCAATTGAGATTATTGAAACAAATTTCTTACTTCAACATTAAAGTTTTATGTGTATCTCGCAAATTCGTTCGGCTATTTTAGTAATTATGAACACATTAGCCTTTTGTTAGATATGTTAAAACAAAATATTTAAATGATATACCTGTTTGATATTATGCAATGTATATAACAAAACGTATACTAAATTTTCTGATAATATTATTTATTAAAAAACTTAACCAAAAGAAAATATCAAAACAGAACTTTGATAAAGCTTAAAATAGGTTTAACGGAAACAAATTACACCAAAAAAATTAACCTGTATTGGTTTCAGCTGAACTTAAAAAATCTACTTCTCGTATGAAACCTGCCGGATTAACGAGATCCGAATAAACGAGGATTCATTTTTGTTCTAACTTATATTAAGAATAATGAGTTTAATAGTCGTATGATATCAATAGATTTATACTTGTTTCTTTTAGATAGTATAAAAAAAAAATAAATTATTAAAAAACTATCAAATAATAAAGATTATCTAATATTGACTAGTTTAAAATATTAAATGTTTGTTAAAAATAGAGCAATAAAATTTATGCAGTATTAAAGTTAATTTAAGTAAAGAAATAAGTCAAGTTAAAACTTAACTTTACGCATTTCATACCAATCCAGTACATTTTTGCATCGCATTTTAAGAAAATCTAGCGCATTTTAAAAATTGCTTTAGTTCTGCGATAAAACTCTTGGTGACGTCATTAGTTCAAACACCACAATTGATCGATTTTTCAAAACGTACATATATGTAGCAATAATTTAATAATTAAGAAGGAAGTACGTTTTGATTAATAAGTCAAATTTTTAAAGTCATCTAAACGGTGACTCAAAGACCCTATGAATTATATTAAAGATTCAGTTCCTTTTACTAGAAGCTTAAATGCTGGGACATTATTTTACGACCTATTAAATAAGAAAGTGTTAACTTTTTAAGACAAACTTTTAACTATCTTAAAGTAGCAATGGATGCATTGTTAAAAGTCCAGAAAAAAAACTAGACAAAACTGTTGGGTCAGGTACTTTTTTACAATTTATCTAAGTTCGTATACTATAAATTTACATTCTTCTCTAAAGGCATAACACTTTTAAAAACAAAAAACTTTCTAGAAATTAATTTATGTCGTATAAAAATAAATTGTTGTTTTAATAACAGTTTTGATAATAGGCTAGTTTCAATTTTTTTAACTTAATATTTTCCTTAATTAAAAAATATGCTTATAAAAGTTTTTTGTATTAGGTTTAGTTTTGAGAAAATTTCTTTTTAACTAAAACAAACTCACTTAAAACAAAGCTAGGTTATGTATCACTACTATATTACAATGTTCAGATAATATTATAAGTATATAAGGTTTAACAGGAGCACAAATCGCTTTTATTTAAGCTAATGGATGCTATATAAACCTTTAAATAAAACTTTAATTTTTTGAATATAAATAGATGCACTCAAGTTTGCTCAATATTAGATTTAACATTTAACAATGTTAGTTGTAAGATATAAGTAAAATTTAATTTTTATGTTCACCTAACTTTTCATTTGTAAAAGTACCAATATGAATTCTTTAATTATGTAGAGACTATTAGTATAAAATAGTTTTGAACTTCTGTAAAATATTCAAATAATAATCTATTTTATATAAAAACTTATTTCAATTTTGTTAAAACTGGACAATTACACAATAAAAGATAAATTTAAATTAAAACATGTTTATAATTCTTATAAAATGTTTTAAAGAATCTGTTTAGTTCTAAGAAGAATAAGCATCGTTATATTTAGCATTTTCCTCACAGAAAGTTTTAATTATGAAATAAAAACTAAAATGATTTTTTTAACAAGTGTTCTGAATACCGAATAAACTTAAATTTATTTCAATTTGTAAAACCGTGCTCAAAGCTTTAAGTACATTATCACAATAACAACTATTGTCTTCAGCAGAGTAGTCATAGTTTATTACTAGTTTAAAAGTTGTAAATAGAGTTTTTTATTGAAAGTAAAAAATCTCAGGTGTTTAATTTTAGGACATGTGTATGATGAACTAATTCAATGACTAGTTTTGTGGGTGCAAGACAATTCAAGTTTTTGGAAAAAATTTCAAAAGACCACAACTCAAAAACTAATGTATATTTGAATAAAATAATAAAATATATATTAGGTCTTATTAATACCTACAGTCATTTTTTTTTAAATACTTTTTTAGTTAATTAAAATTTACTTAAATAATTGTACTTTAAAACTTATTTTAGCCATATCTGAAACTGTATTTAATTTTTATTTTAAAGAAAATGGCTTGTAAGTATTAATAAGACCTAAATACGTATTTTTATTTTACTCAAATATACATTACTTTTTGAGGTGTGGACTTTTGAACTTTTTTCCTAAATTTGAATTGTCCGAATTTAAATTGTCATGTAACCCTAGTTTGTAACGAAATCTGAAAATCTAAAAAAATATGAAAGTGATTTCGGAAACCCTGCTATGCCATAGTAGCCATAGTTTGAATAAATACTACAATTGTTCACACTTAAATCGCAACGTGAATAATATTGTTGATTTAAAAGTATTAAAAATTTAGTGTCACTAGATTTGGGAGAGGTTCATTTATTACAGCACTATATAAAAAATATTTTAGCACAATTTTGAGTCCAAACTGGAAATTGTACTCAATGTTAGGGGTAGGTAGGTTTTTTATTAACAGCCTGAATTTAATTTAATTTAAAAGAGATATTTTTAAATTAAAAGAAACGTCACGGGTATGAGATTTTTATTGATTGATTAAATCCTACTGCCGGGGACTTTTAAGATTTTTGACACTGCTTTTTACCATGTGTGGCATGCGCGCTGTACGTTGCCAACCCGATCACTAAATATTTGTCTAGCACGTAAGAAAAACGCTACACAATACATTTTGAATTAAACAAATCAGACTTTCTCGGTATTCAAAAGTTGTTATTTTTTAAGTTTAAGTAAGTCAAATTACAGTTGAAGAGTTATATTTAAAGATTATTAAAAAAAATTTTAGCTCTATTTAAGTTAATTTACAACAAAACAATTTTGAGATAAAAGATACGTCGCGGGTAGCATATTTTTATCGACGGTTAGTAATTAGCGCATGACAGACATGGTAAGAAGCAATGTTAAAAGTGCTAAAAAATCCCCGGCAGTAGTATTTTAAATAATAGAAATAATAATTTGAACCCTACTGCCATGGATTTCTTATCGGGCCGTACATTTTCAACCCCATCTCTAAATATTCGCCTACTCCCTGAGAAAATCAAGACATTTTAAATTAGAAATACCAAGCATTTTTTTTAAGTATTCGGAAATCTTGGTCAATAGAACTTATGCAACCTTGTTCTACAGTAAGTGAGTTGTATTTGAATAGTTCGATAAAAAAATTCAAGCTCTGATTAAGTTAAATCTCAACACAAGTTATTTTATTCAAATATTATATGTTTTGATTTTTAGAAAACAATTTAAGAGATCTCAAAAAGTATTCATATATATTAACACCAATAACGAAAAATTTTTATAGGAGTCATCATTTTTGTACAGCATTGATTTGGAGAAAATAACTAAATTAAGTTTGCCGAATAATTACAAATAAATACTGAACTTGTGTTTTAGTGTCTTTTTGTATTTTGTTTTCAGTTTGCGTTTTAATTTATCTATGCTACATTAAAATACGATAAAAAGAATTCATCAGCAAAAGTCTATCATTTTTTGTGTCAAAACAAATTTTTTCTACTTAACATGTTAAATTTTTTTTTATTCCAGGTTTTTCCAGGATTTTATGTGATTTTGTTCAAAATTCCAGGTTTTTCCTGATATTTTTTGCCTAAACTGTCAAATCCCAGGTTTTCAGGTAAAGTTGTACCCTGTAGTTAGTTGTGAAGATGAGTTTAAGAACTAATCAACATAAACTACTAAAAGTAAAAAAAAATTTAAACTGTCAAGCAGTTTCTTAATAGAACTTAATTTAATATTTTACTTACATTGGCTTCCAATCTATTAAAAATTCTTTACATATTTATATTTATTATTGGTATATATGTTGCTACTAAAGTTTTATCAACAGACTTTAAAACATTAAGTACTTTTAGTTACTTTTACTTCTGGTTTTAGTAAATATCTAATTTTTCTAAACTTTTAATACTACTAAGAAATAAGTACAAACATTTTAGATACTAAAAGTAAGTAATCTAACTCATTACAACAGTCTATTTTTTATTTGTAAGTACTAGAAACTTTATCAAGTTATTAACTGTTAGCTTGCAAACAAGTTTATAATTTTACAGTACTGGTTGTTTTATTTAGTCAAAGTGTTGTTTTTTTTTTAAGTAAAAATAAGTTTAACATTACAAAATATACATTCATTTTATTACTTTACTTACAATCTACACAATATAATATAGATATATTTATACTAAATCCCAAAATTAAGTATACGTTTAACGAAACTTTTGATAAATATCAGCTTTATAGAGTAGTTATAGAACGTTTATACTTAAAGTTATTTTCTACGTATAATATTTAATAACTTTTGCTAGTACTTTTATTACGTAATTGTCTACATTTATATAAATTTAACAATTTTTTTTTCGTTTATTGTTGGTATATAATTTTGGTTATAAAATAATTGTTAATTATAAGTAAAACTTTATAAAAAAAATGAAATTAAAAAAAACAACTGTTTACAAATCAGTCTGTAGCTAATTAAAAACAAACTTATTATCATTTTTACTGTCAAATGTTTTCATATTCTATTCAACAAAATATCAAAAACAATACAATATTTCACTCTATGTCCTATAGGTCGTCAGTTGTTAATTAAATATTTGAAAAAGTGTATAAATTACTAAGTGGTAGGTTTTGTAAATAAAATTTAATAAAAGCTGGTATTGTCAGTAAACTTAGTATAGTTTTAAATACATGTAATAAGTTCAATCTCAATTGGTTATATTTCACAAATTTGATAATGATATAATAGAATAATGATTCGGTATAAATAATATTTGTTCTATAAACGTTATAAAAAGTGTTTTTTTTTAAGATTTGTTGTACTTTTTTAAGATTATTATTAATAAATTAAGGACAATGAAGAGCAGCAAACCATCAAATAAATTCAACAACCAATTGGACGTTTCCGAAGCAAGAGGATATATTAAGGTAGGTGTATTTTATATTTTAATTTATGAAGTTATCCTACAAGTTACACTTAGCGATTGCTTTTTTAGAAAACTATACAATTTAAAAAAGCTGATTTATGGGTGTTTTAATGTTTTGATATGTTGGAAGTTTCACAGAACTTTGAAATCGTAAAGCTTGATATGTATATAAGATGAGAACTTTTAATTGTTCAGTTTAGAAATTAAGAGCAATACCCATGTAGACATTAAAGTGAACCATGGATAATTTCAAAACTCTAAAATTTAAAATGTTTCCAGAAAATTTGAAAACGTCAGTTTTTGACTTTTCTCGTAGAATACTAAAATTTTAAAAATAACAAAAAATGATAAACTCTACCACAAACGTATAAAATCAAATATTTAACTAAAGTAGAGAATATAACATTACAATAATGTTTTATTTGGTTAATACTTTATTGTTAACTAATGATATCTTCTTTAAGTGAAACTTGATTTTTTGAAAATCTTAAAATAGTCTGTAGTTATTTTATTCTTATTATCATTAAGATGAAGTCTTTAATTTTTATCTTCGAAGGTTTTTTGGTATATACTGTCTTAAAAATTCGATCAAGGATATTATATTTAAAGTAATCAATGACCCTTTCTAAATAGAGTAAAGCAAATGGGGGGCATGTTTTCCAAGTTTAAAAGTAGCTTTCATAGCACTAAAAGGACTCGAGATGGACAATCACTTTACCACGAGGTAAGAGATTTGTAGGGTGCTTGTCTAGTTTACACAAAGAGACTCTTGAATAGGTTTGATAGATTTTTTTATCACGATTACTCCTAATTCTTACCCAGTAACTCTGTCTTTATTTCTAAGCTCTCGCAAAAGTGTCATCACGCATATTCTCCGACTGCCACCTTACATCTTATAGCAAAATTGTTGCATTTTTTAAACAACCTATAATCTAGCAATTGGGAGTGAAATAGAAAGTGTTAGTATAGCTAGTTATGCTTATTTAGATATATAATCTGCTGCTGCAAACAAAACACACAAATCCAATTATACACAACATTTGGTCATTATGCATTTGATGGATAAACTTTTAAGCCTTTGTGGCTACAACTTTCCACAACAGTCCATCAGAGCTTTTGTTAATAATTAAATGATTGGTAGGCTGGACCAAAATGATTTCGAGATTAATTTAACTTTTAGTGGGTCGCTTTCGTTTACTAATGAAAGTTTAAAAATGACGCTGTAGGAAGTTGTACTTAAAGTTTGATGTTTACTTCGAGTGCATGCAAGGAATCATACTGGGTAATTTAAAAGATGTTCGATTCCTTTCAGTTTGCAGCAATGCTTACAAAATATTGCCATTACATGCATTGCTGAACAAATATATAATATAAGCTAGTCACCGGTAAATGGGAGTGATACAGTATTATTGTTGTAAAAAATATCAGTCAAGCCAGTTATGCCTATTATAAGATGAAATCCGCAATCAAAATACATACACATTAGATCCCTAAACGAGTTTTTGCAATTGAAGATTACTGGTTTATTTCGCTAATTGTTGGGTAATAATTTCAACATCGGTTGGTATGTGTTTGATGGACAAACTTAAAGAATAACAACCTTTGCAGCTGTGGTTACAACTTTTCATTACAGTCTCTCAGAGCGGTCAAGTGATAACTATTAAATGATCAGGCGGGCTTGACCAACATGATTGCGAGACTAATTTAACTTTTAGTTGGTCACTTTCGTTTACTAATGTAGGTTTTAATATAATGCTGTCGGACGTTGTACTTTTGTTTGATGCTACACATATTCAGAGTGCATGCAAGAAATCATGCTGGGTAATTTAAGTTATTTGATTCCTAGATACATTTTTACTAATGTAGACAAACATACTATGTTATTAAGATTATGCGAGTTTTAGAGGTTTCAAATATCCTTTCTAACTGGGAGACAATTTAGGTGAATTTTCTGTGGTACAGTATTATGTTCAGTTTTTCTATTGCAGTAACTAATTATTTTTTTCATTCAATTTGCAGCAATGCATACAAAATATTGTCATTACATGCATTGCTGAACAAATTTACTAGAAACAAATAACCGCGAAACTTACATAACACTATGCATGACTTATCAGGAGTTTTGAATTTTGATGAATTTTAACGTGTAGAGAGAAATGAAATAATTGGCTACGTTAAAATTGATATTGAGGTAGTTTAATCAACTAGTTTGTGTATGATTACAATTAACATTTGGGACTAGTAACGTCTTGAACTAATTTGATAAAAACTTAAGGCTTATATTATGAACAGTATTACGACAAATACAATTTTAGTTTTTCCATAGTTAATTTTAAGGTATTTAATGAAACCATTCAAAACCGATCAGTCCGAAAAAATACGTTTATGGTATTTGCATTAGAGTAACTTAGTTTTAAGATAGAGCAAAAAATTATGCTCATTTTAAGGAGCCATAAAATTTTGTTCGTTTATTTTTTAAAATATTTGGAATAAAATATTTTTAATGACGGACACACATTTATTAACATATACAAACAAATAACTTCAATTTTTTTACATTTTAATGCGATACAACATGATAAAAATTATCTACTTGTGCGACGTCACAAAATAGTGTATTATGACGTCATAGCACGGAATGATTTAGTAGTTTTCCAATTGACCTCCCTGACCTGACTGCCCGCCTTGCTGGGGCTGTTGACCTGCTTGGTTAAAATTAAATATTATAATAATGAACTATATGTAACAAAAATTTTATTTGTTATAAAACTTGCATTTATTAATCAGAAAAAATTCCACTTGGATAAACATGTGCATTCATTCATATATATATATACATGTTTCGTGTTCTTCTATTACAAATATAAGTACACACATATATATATATATATATATATATATATATATATATATTTTTTTATTAATAAAGCCCTCAAGGTGGGCTCAGTGTGAAAAATTTAATTTATTAAGTTAAATAACTTAATTCTATATACATATATATATAATTTATTCAAATGGCGATTTTAAAAATTCTGGAACATATGTTTCACAAAGCTTTAATTTTTCATAAAGCTTTGATCATCAGCCAGTTAAATTCAAAATACAAAGCACTGTACTAAACAAAGATACAAAAGTTATGCAAAAAAACAAAAAACAGTTTGACGTAATATTGTACATTACAAATATTCAGCACAAAAATCGATCTACCTTCTAACTAATTAAACAACTAAAATTAACGAAAACAACAGTTAATTGACTATAAAATGCTTCAAAATTTGTTGTGTTTTAAAAGAAGCTTTTTTATATGTCGACAAGACGATATAAATTCGCTTCGCTTATTTAAACAACCTTCCTTTTTTAACGCATACATAACGGCTGTTGATTCTTTTAAGCACAGCCTACAAACAGGGTTGTTACCATCTGCTATTGGCTGTGCTCTTTTTATCACCTCCCAAGTTAATTTAAAATCAATGTTTTTGCGCTTAAGGCCGCAAACATACTTCGAAAGCTCAGTTTCATTTTCGTATACACCACCTTTAAAGGATTTTTTATGGTTGGCATACCGAAATCTGAATTGAGTGGAGCATAGGCCGATGTAGAACTTCTTTTCAAGGTCAGAGTTAACTGTTGCCTTGTAAATAATGTTCTCTGACCGGCAATTGCCCCCCTTCAAATTGTATTTACAGCCACCGGCGCAATTACACTGATTTTTGATTGAATTACTTTTGTTTAAAATCCTTTGATTATGTGACTTGATTAATCTCTCCAAATTCGCCATACATGAATAACTGATTCGCATATTATGTTTGTTAAATATCTTTGATAATGGGTTATTTTTGTTGAAATGTTTTTTTACTAGATTTATAAATTCTCTGCCGATGTTTGTTTTAACTGAAGTACAGAATGGGGGATTATACCAAACTATATTTCGCTTTCTTTTACTTTTATTGGTCGTTTTGTTTTTTTGCTCCGTTGTTTCAAAATTAAGTTTATCATTGTAACCGCATTTTTTCATTATTAGTTCGTAATCTTGTTTTGTCTTTAAAAAGTTTTCTTCGTTGCTTGATCTTTTATTTAAACGTTTATTAATTATTTTTGGTATTTGGTTTATAATATTTTTTGGGTGGCTAGAATATTTATTTATATACATAATTTTTGCGTTTTTCTTTTTATAAGGCATATAGGAGAGATCATGCAAGTTGAGCTTCACATCCAGGTAGTCAGTCGTCAACATTGGTGATTCAATAGTGACTCTTAACCCCATAGACTTGAAGAAGGCGTGCATTTGTTTTTTTAGCCTTTCAACTATAAAGCCAGAAGAATTGGGCAGTACAGCTAGACCATCGTCCCTGTACAACCCAACTCTTTCTAAACCAAAGATATTCTTCAACCCATCTAACAAAAAAAGACCTACTAATTCACATAACTCTGCAAGCCAATACAACATCTACAGGCATTTGAAGAAGACCTAATAAAAATGGTGCAAGACGTGGAGTTCAGAACAAGTAGAAGCCGTTTCCAAAATGAACTTTCAAAGATTGTGCAGGACATAAGTAAGTGCAAAAATTTGATTGTGCCTTCTGATAAAACTTCTAATTTTAACGAAATTTCAGTGAGTGACTATAAAAAATTATTAAAAGACAATATTACTAAAGATTACGAAAAATGTACTGATAAAACTTTAAATGATATTAATGTAGAAGCTAAAAATTTAACTAAAAACTTAAAAATACACGATAGGATTAAAAAATTGCCTTTAAAAAACGCATACATAACGGTCAAAGACCATAAAGATAACTTTTTGACACATCCCAAGTGTAGATTGATTAATACTTCTAAGTCCGATGTAGGTCGTATAGTTAAGGTTAAGATTGACTGTATTAATAAGGCTGTGCGTTTAAAATCTAAACTTATGCAGTGGACTGATACAGACCAAGTCTTAAATTGGTTCACTGGTTTGGAAAAACAAACGTACAGCTTTTTTAAGTTTGATGTAGTCGATTTTTATCCTTCTATCAGAGTAGAATTGGTAACAAAATCACTAAAATTTGCTGGTATTTATACTAGCGTACCTACTGAAGATTTAGGTCTAATAAAAAACGCATGTAAATCAGTACTTTATGAACAAGGAAACCTGTGGCAAAAGAAGAGAGCAAATAACACCAGCTCTCTTTTTGATGTAGCGCAGGGATCGTTCATTGGTGCAGAGTTATGTGAATTAGTAGGTCTTTTTTTGTTAGATGGGTTGAAGAATATCTTTGGTTTAGAAAGAGTTTGGTTGTACAGGGACGATGGTCTAGCTGTACTGCCCAATTCTTCTGGCTTTATAGTTGAAAGGCTAAAAAAACAAACGCACGCCTTCTTCAAGTCTATGGGGTTAAGAGTCACTATTGAATCACCAATGTTGACGACTGACTACCTGGATGTGAAGCTCAACTTGCATGATCTCTCCTATATGCCTTATAAAAAGAAAAACGCAAAAATTATGTATATAAATAAATATTCTAGCCACCCAAAAAATATTATAAACCAAATACCAAAAATAATTAATAAACGTTTAAATAAAAGATCAAGCATCGAAGAAAACTTTTTAAAGACAAAACAAGATTACGAACTAATAATGAAAAAATGCGGTTACAATGATAAACTTAATTTTGAAACAACGGAGCAAAAAAACAAAACGACCAATAAAAGTAAAAGAAAGCGAAATATAATTTGGTATAATCCCCCATTCTGTACTTCAGTTAAAACAAACATCGGCAGAGAATTTATAAATCTAGTAAAAAAACATTTCAACAAAAATAACCCATTATCAAAGATATTTAACAAACATAATATGCGAATCAGTTATTCATGTATGGCGAATTTGGAGAGATTAATCAAGTCACATAATCAAAGGATTTTAAACAAAAGTAATTCAATCAAAAATCAGTGTAATTGCGCCGGTGGCTGTAAATACAATTTGAAGGGGGGCAATTGCCGGTCAGAGAACATTATTTACAAGGCAACAGTTAACTCTGACCTTGAAAAGAAGTTCTACATCGGCCTATGCTCCACTCAATTCAGATTTCGGTATGCCAACCATAAAAAATCCTTTAAAGGTGGTGTATACGAAAATGAAACTGAGCTTTCGAAGTATGTTTGCGGCCTTAAGCGCAAAAACATTGATTTTAAATTAACTTGGGAGGTGATAAAAAGAGCACAGCCAATAGCAGATGGTAACAACCCTGTTTGTAGGCTGTGCTTAAAAGAATCAACAGCCGTTATGTATGCGTTAAAAAAGGAAGGTTGTTTAAATAAGCGAAGCGAATTTATATCGTCTTGTCGACATATAAAAAAGCTTCTTTTAAAACACAACAAATTTTGAAGCATTTTATAGTCAATTAACTGTTGTTTTCGTAAATTTTAGTTGTTTAATTAGTTAGAAGGTAGATCGATTTTTGTACTGAATATTTGTAATGTACAATATTACGTCATACTGTTTTTTGTTTTTTTGCATAACTTTTGTATCTTTGTTTAGTACAGTGCTTTGTATTTTGAATTTAACTGGCTGATGATCAAAGCTTTATGAAAAATTAAAGCTTTGTGAAACATATGTTCCAGAATTTTTTAAATCGCCATTTGAACAAATTATTTAAAAGCCCTTCAAGTGGGCTCAGTTGAAAGTGTTTACGTTTAAACATTAACCTTATTTTATATATATATATATATATATATATATATATATGTATATATTAATGCATAATTTTTCTGCAGTGAAGATTTATTACATGATTGCAATTGAAAATTTTTCTGACATTTTGTAAATTAAAAACTTCTTTTAGCAATTTTGGAAACAAATAATGTTATTTTCTGGAAAAAAGTCAAAAAACTTTCTTTTTATGTGACAACCATTTTTTTTTTACTTTAACTTTATAAATGGTCTTTCATTCAAGCGATTGACTAACTTTATTATTTTCTTATCAAATATAAGTCTTTATAAGTATAAATTTTTAGCAATTTAAACTTGAAATATGATGTTCTAGAAAAGTTTCATAAATAAAATACTGAATTGATTTCTTAGTTTATTTATATAAATATGAAGTATATAAAATTTTTGTAATTATTCTTATTCAACTTTTATGAGACTTTCATAAACCAGATAGATTTTCTATTAGATAGACAAATCATCCGTTAAAGGGGAACTGTACTATATTAACTTTTAATAAGGCCATAAAGGAAATTAAACTGCTTGAATAATTGACCTAAATTTAAATTTTCACAATTTACTTAAATAATGTATATATATATAATTCTGTACGTAACAACAAACACCTTTATTTTTAGACAAAAATTTGTCAAAAAACATCTAACAGATAAGAAAACCCAAAAGACAGAAAATTTTAAATATAAAGAAATCCAAAAGCCAAAAAATAAGTCCAAAATGCAAAAAAGACTTGAGTTTTTTACAAAACTTACTTGATACCATTTTATTTGCATTTTAGACTGTTTCGAGCCGTTCCCTTATTTCACTCATTTATGTGTTTCCACTCATTCAATTTAATACATTTCTGCAATGATTATTTTGTTTTTTTTCAAAACCAAAAAGTTTAGAAAAGACAAAAACCTTTTATTTTCGTTCAAAACTCAAACTGAAAACAAAAACCAAAAAGACAAAGACCATTAATACAAGTATAGCTAAAATCTTAAAATTTTCTATAGTATTGATAAATAAACTTCATAAAAGTGACTTTATTTTAAACCTTATTTTATTCAAAATTCATCTACTTTATATACAGGGTCGCCACTCTCAAGTCAAAAAAACTGTCATAAGTCATCCTGAGTTTTTAAGAAGTTTTGAGAAATCCTTAAAAATCTTCTCTTCTTTTTTTAAATTCATAAAACTCAAGCTCTTAAAGTAGATCAGTTATAAAATAACAGAATATTGCAACTAAAACTTCTCATTAAATTATTTCAAAACAACTGTTCATTAAACTTTTAAAATAATTTTAACTATCCATAGTCCTTATAAAAAACATAACTATACTGAGTCAGCCCAAGTTTTAATTTTTTTTTTGATCTATCCTTATTTTTCCTGGGGTTTTTAAGCTTTAAAATATCCTGATATATCCTGAGTGTCTTAAATATGAGTGTGTGGCAACCCTGTAAAGAAATAAAAAAAATATTTTTATAAAAATATTTTTATTAAAATGTTAGCTAATTTTTAATTATAAAAAAAGTAGTTATCATTATCAAAACCAAAAATCTGTAAACCTCAAAATACTATACTCAAAAAAAAACTCAAAAGCTAAAAACAAAAAGACCAAAACTTAATTTTCTTTGGCTTTTTGGAAAAGTACAATTGCATTGTGAAATAAATCACTAGTCAAAAATTTTTGATAATTTATAGTTACTTCGAAACTTAGGGGGAAATATTTTGAATGATAAAAACTTATCTTATCTGAATGATAAACTGAAAATCAAAACTTTTAATAATCTTTAGAGGTGGATAGATCTTAAGTAAATTAATAGATTTTTTTAAATTATTACACGTAAAAATTTTTAGTACGAACTTATCTGTATGTTTGTTTGTAAGTAAGTCATTAAGTTGATTTAAAATCATTACAATTTGGCCACCCTAGCGAAATGTCTCAGAATTTTAGAAATAATCACTAGAAGTGATGGATTTTAGCACTATGCACTCAGGATAGTTAAAATTGTAGTAAATATTAACAACATACGGTATCCTTGTTGTGGCTGCCCATATTGTTGTTGCTGTCCGTAACCTCCGTATTCGCCTTGCTGGCTATAAACTTGACCTAATAAGAAAGTAAAATATAAAACAGATGGGTTTATTTATATTGTATATTAGCAAATAGTTATAATATTGGTCGCCTACCAGCCGTATACTTGACCTACAAGTACACAACAAATAGTTTACATATTAGTACAGGGGTCGGCAAACTGCGGCCCGCGGGCCAATTGCGGCCCGCGAGCACGTTATTTTTTTGAATGGAATGCGGCCCGCGAAAGAAAATTTTGTGGCCCGTGAGCATGTAAATGTGGCCCGCTAAGTAAAAATATATTTCAAATTATTTTTTTCGGAAAATCGATTTAATTTGATTAGTTCGTTTTTAAGTCTCTGTATAAAATTTTAAAATAATTATAACAAATTACTGCTTTAGTTTAAAAATGTCAAAAAGACAGATTAGCATTCTAACAGGATATTTTTCTGAGTTTCACAATAACTTCTTTTTTACAACAGCAAGTAATTATCTGAAAAAAAGAATGTAAATAGTACTTGGAATTAATAATTTAGTTATATAACACCTATTTATGAAATAAACTAAGTGCAAATGTTATTTTTGTGTACAAAAGTAATGCACAGTAATTAACTAAAGTGTCGTTTCTTTATAGCTCGGATTTTTTTTAAATGTTTTCTATTCCTAAGGATATTTTATAGATTTTTTATTTTTAAATGTTATATTTTAGTGTAAAGCATCAATTTAATAGCACATATTTAAAGCATCAATGTAATAAAAAATAAGGTTTATTTGATTTTTGTTTTGACACATTTTAATTTTTTAAAAGTTTTCTTTGCACTTTAATTTAATTTCTATGTACACCAACTTAAAATGATGCTTATATTAAAAACAATTTTTTATTTGATACTTTAGTTAGTGTGAGTTGAGTTTATGCATAACTTTCTAACAATGTTCTTTGTACATGTAATATATAAATTTGTACAGAAACAATTAAAAAATATATATGACATAAATTAGTATAGTTTTTCTTAGGTATACATTTTCATTTTTCAAACATTGTTTTTGTCAAACTCAGTTAATTTTTATGCCTTGCATATAAATACACACAGTTGCTGTTTTGTTTTAGAGCTACCTATTTAATATAAACTAGATTTATGAATTGTATATTTATCAAGATTGTACATTGTCAATCAAAGTAGTTTAAATTTAAATAAATAAAAATAAACATTGCCACACACTCAGACTATCACTATTTGAAGACTTCAAACTTTATACCAACAAAGTAATTTTTTAATTTTTTGGCTAGAATTTCTTTTTGTATATAACTATGTCAGGACTGTTTTTGTTGACTCAGGCTGGCTTTTTTGCTTGAAAGAGCGGCATATTAAACTTATGATGTATGTTTTGCTCAATCCACAGTGTTAGTTTGAGTTATAATATATGTTATATTTTAAGTTTTGCAGTTGATATATTTCAAAATATTATTTATATTATTGTGTACATTTAAGTGTGAACAATCAGTGTTGCCAAAAAACTTGAATCCAGGAAAAGCCTTGAAATTTTTATTTGACACAAAAAAATTACCAAATTAATATTTTTTTTTAAATATGTTAAAGTACCTTAACAGTATTTTTTAATATTGATATATTTTTTAAGACATTTTTTAGCTTTAATTAAACTTTATACTAAAAATAAATGAAGGAATTGTACTTCCAAAAACTTTTTGTTGGTGCATTGCACCTTTACTTGTAAAATTTTACCGATTGTTGTGCTTCGCGTTGGAAGTAAACCATGAAATTCTACTAAAATGTCAAAGTAAGTAAAAACATCTTTTACAAAAATTCTCAGATGAGCAATAGTTTTTCTATCAGTGCTCTCATGTTAACAAATTGATTTAAGTCCTAACTTGATTTATGCGACTTTATTATCTTAGTGCATTCCTAAACACGACTTCTTGTTTTCATTGAAGAAATAAACAAAAGTTTTTCAATACCGCCAACATTAATTCTTAAAAAAAGTTTTCAATTATAAACGGTATCTCATTTTAAGTAATAAACTTTGCTACTTTATAAATTGCCTTAAAAATTCTTTCTGGTTATTCTGTAGTTACTGAAGATAATTATGTGCTTTGTTGGAACTGACTTCGGTGAATTGTTTCTTTATCGTTTCTCGCAAAAACTCCTAACTAACTCTTCTTGTAGCTCGTCTTAAATTTTACAATTACTAATTTTAAATGCAATACTCTTATTGCAGATAAAGAACTGCTATGATGCTTAATAAAAAATAGTTTTTCTACATCGCTAAGTACTCAATAAAGTTTTATACTTTTGTTAAATTTGTTTAAGAAACTTAATTGTCAATTCCAGCTGACTTACACTTTTTTGGCATGTATTTTATTTACTGTTAATAACCTACCTTATTTCTTTATGTTGTGAACTTTATTTTAACTGGGTTGCTACACAAACAGGCTATTTTAAAAGCTTGAAAACTCAGGTGTGTGTGAAACTTTTATTTCAAACACTTAAAAAAAATCTTCAATGTCTCATAATATTTTTTATGACTGTGATGTAGTTTTCTAATTGTATTTTTTTCTTTTTTTCTTACACTATGTGTACTTTTTGATAATGACGATATTTTAAGTAGGTATTTAAGCTTGATTAACAACTATTCATTAGCTTTTTCAAATTGTAATACACTTAAGCTTGTTTGATACAACTCAGACATTTTTGCTTTTTAAGTGGCAACAACGTATAAGACTAATTACTAATAAGATGTTTTATTAAAGTATTAAAGAATTAAATATGTTAAAGAACTTGTTTTAACTTTATGGAATACAAACAGGTATTAGTTTAATTAAATTAACTAATTACTAAATTTTAATAAGTGTAAATTATTTAACACGCAAAAACAATTTTTGAAGTAAATATTCTAAGAAGTATAAAAAAAGTGTTGATAATATAACAAATGTATAAAAACAACTCATAAATTGTCTTTCAAGTTAGGTTTTTATAGAGAGTTAGGTTGTAAGTAAATTAACAAAATTATTAGTTTAGATTATTAAGTGCTTATTAAAGTACATAGTTTATTAACACTTAAGTATGTTAGTCAATGTAAATTCTATTTTAATAAATATCATTTTAAATAGGCATTCTATGTATAGCTAAAAGTCATTTAAAATAATAAGGTGAATTAAAGTAAACTTTTCTCTAGTGTGACTAAAACTAAAACCAAAAAATTATTCAAATTCCACTAAAACTAAAACTGCGGCCCGCGAAGACTTTGGAAACTTGAAATTTGGCCCGCGATCACCAACTGCCTGCCGACCCCTGTATTAGTATCTAGTATGTGTATGTTTGTCATACAAGTTATATCAATATAAAGTAATTATATTATTATATAGTATGTGTATGTTTGTCATACAAGTTATAACAACATAAAGTATACATATTAGTATCTAGTATGTGTATGTTTGTCATACAAGTTATAACAATATACAGTATACATATTAGTATCTAGTATGTGTATGTTTGTCATACAAGTTATAACAATATAAAGTATTTATATTAGTATCTAGTATGTGTATGTTTGTCATACAAGTTATAACAATATAAAGTATTTATATTATTATATAGTATGTGTATGTTTGTCATACAAGTTATAACAATATAAAGTATACATATTAGTATCTAGTATGTGTATGTTTGTCATACAAGTTATAACAATATAAAGTATTTATATTATTATATAGTATGTGTATGTTTGTCATACAAGTTATAACAATATAAAGTATTTATATTAGTATATAGTATGTGTATTTTTGTCATGGAACTTATAATAATATAAACCCCTGATACGTGTGTCAATGTTTGTTTTGTATCAGCTTAGAATAAAGCTAACGACTGTAAGCGCCTCGTGTGTTATATTACTTTTTTTATGTTATTTTATTAGTCTAATGTATAAACAAAAGAACTATTTTTGTTTGATAACAGCTACCTTAACGTTTAAAGATACCTCATAAAGTATTTTTATATATTATTACACAGGTCTCCCCTCTACTTCACACAAGTATAAAATTATATTATATATTATATTATAAAAATTTGATGATATCACGTAATTATAATTAATTTCCGATTATAGTTTAACAAGAAACTGAGTTCTTAGGAACACAAATAAAGTTTCATGCCAAGTGTGAAACAATTGTAACTTGTTGTTTTTTATAAATACCATTTGCTCTAGTTTGAACACTGTGTATTAAGCACTGTATACCAGTGGCGTAGCGTTGTATTTTGGTCAGGGGGTGCGCAAGTTTTTTCTCAAAAAATCCCCTAAATTAAAACTTTTGGGCCGCAAATTTTTGGGGGTCAATTTTTTCGGAAATTAAAAATTACTAAAAATTTATCTCCTACTTCATTTTCAAACAACCTTGTTGAAATTTTAGGAAATGTTCCTTACATTACAGGAAAAATACGTTACTTATGAATTTAGATAATTAGAATAAATAAAAATTTTCAAAAAAAAAAAATTAATTTACAAGTAATGTTTTTTGTTATTATATATAGATTAGTTTATTAAAGATAGTCTATTAAAGTTTAAAGAAGATTGCTTGAAAATGTAGGAGGAGATAGATTTTAAACAAACTAGCCTTTTTTCACTGTTTTAGTTTTCCCTTCCCATAGGTAACCTATTATGCGGCCCAACTTAGTAGAAGACCAATTTAAGAAAATTTATTGCAAAGGTAAGAATGAGAACGTCCCAATTGAACAAAAAGACATAACTGAAAACAAAAATCTCTATTGGTCTTCTTAATCTAAGAAGCTCCTAAGTTTCACTAAAGAGGAAACAAAACTTTTCCCTTTAGGTAAAATATCTTTTACAAAACTAGCGAGTCTAAGAAAACTTCTAAACAATTATAGTCAGATTGCAAAACAAAAACAAACAAAGACTGAATAAAACAAAAAATGTGAAAAGTGCGCACTATGTTGAAATCATGGCAAACATAAAAACATGGTATTTGATAAAGAAATTTTAAACATTCAAGGTAAAACAACAAAATTGAAACCAATTCTGAACTGCAAAAGTTATGGAATTTACGTAGCTATATGTACAAAGTGTAATAGCAACTATGTAGGACAAACTAAAAAAAAATTCAGTACAAGATGGACAGCACACATATTTAGTTGGAATAGATCAAAATCAAATTGTAACCCAAAAGATTTATCAGATGAAAATGCTTTATATAGACACTAATATTTTAAACACAAGAAGGATCTACAGAGATTTGGTTTTGATGGCGCATATGAAGTTGCTTTTTTGGAAGATCCAGATTTTAAGAATCTTGACTATAAGGAAAATTTCTGGATAAATAAACTTAAATCACATATTAATTTAGCTAAAACACAATACAGTGATTTATAGGGGAAAAATAGTTAAAGTACATTTTGTTAGATGCATCTTTTTTGTACTTTTTTGTATGTTTTTGTGTTATTTAGTAGATCTCAACATATAATGATGTAAATATAAGATGTACATATGTAATTTTATAAAACAAAACTCTTTTTAATATTATAAGCATAAAGTAAATTTTTTTTTATTTAGTTATTTTTTTTTAGTGTTTTGTTTGCTGTTATAAATAGATGTGTTTTATCAATGGAAAACATTTCATATATATTTTTTTTTTAATTTTATGTTTATATTTTAATTTTTGTGTTTACAGCCGTATTTTTACACTAGAAATGTTTTAAATAAAGGACAAAAGCTTTGCAATTAGTGTGTTTTGGTTTATGTTTCATCAGACAAATAATTTTAGGTTATTTTATAGCTTTTTTGTATTTGAAAATTTTAGTATACTTTTGTCTGGAACAGTTGTTAATTGGATTAGTTTTTTGGACCCCGGAGTACGGCTTATCTCTTTTCTAAAAATGTACAAATTACCAAATTTTTTTAAAATGTTTGTCATCCATTTAGTAAATTATATGATTGATTTTTAATTTTATAATTCAAATATAACAGCAAAATTTAAATTTGTCGCACTAAAGTTGCTTACAGAAAATTTAAATCATTAAATTTAAATCTCTAGGTGACGTCAGTATCTTTTTCATCGCAAATACTTAATCAGCGTAAATAAATATGAAGCAAATGATTATTTATTAATAAAACAATTTTTCCAAGTTTTCCAAATACGTTAACTTTTAAAGTCGTTGAAAACGGCTGAATTAATAAATAAGTAAGAATTAATATAATTTTTAGCAATTTAAACATCAGAATTTATTTTATAATTTTTAATTAATAAAAGAACACTGAATTTTTTTTTTATTCCAATATATTTTGTCAAGTTCTCTTCAGGCTCAATTGTAATTTTCCTGAAGAGAAATTGACTAAATAATTTTGAATGAAAAGTTTTAGTGTAGTTTGAGCTAAGAAATATAGCTTACAAATTTACAAAAGCAAGAATAGGTGTTTTTTAATGTAAAAAGTTCAGAAGACCGTAAAATTTTTTCTAAATAATTTTAAGCAAAAATAAAAAAAGTTTGTCCTAGCCAATACATTAAACATCATATTTGCAAAGTTTTAGCTGTTTTAGTGAAGAATTGTTTGTGTAAGAGTGCTAATAAATATAGCTTACAAATTTACAAAAGCGAGAATAGGTGTTTTTTAATGTAAAAAGTTCAGAAGACCAAAAATTTTTTTCTAAATAATTTTAAGCAAAAATAAAAAAAGCTTGCTATTTTTTTGAAAAAGCGATTTAAAAATGTTGCATAAAGTAGTAGAAAATAAAAAGAACCTGAAATATTAAAGATAAGTCCGCTATTTAACTTTTTAAAAACGAACAAGGTCTTCTACAAAAACAAATATTTGTTTCAACAATTTTCTTCAATAAATTTATTTTGAATTTTTACATGACATTTTGAATTTTTAAACCTAGTGCAACTCTAAAGTATAAAATACATTAAACTTTTCTTACATTAATAAAAATTTAATGATGATCTAACTGTTTTATTCTAATATAGACCAACATAAAGCTTGTTTACTTTTCAAGTTGTAAATATTTTATACACCAAACTTTAAAAATTTTAAAAATTGTTTTTTTATTAGTTTACTTTTGATAAATATTAAATTGAGTAAAACTTGTGTGTGAACGATTATTTAAATATAATTGGTTTTAAATTAGATATACTATTTTAGTCAAATGTAAAGTACTATTACCTTTGCTTGCTTCTTAATTTTTTATCAGAAAAATAATTGAAAAAAATATAAAAAAGAAATTAGTTGATATTCTATATTTAATTATTCAAAACTTTTACTGTAAGTGTTTTTTTTAACTATTAAGTAAGTTTTTTTTAACTAGTTTATTAATCGAAAGTAAATTTTGTTTTTCTTAAAATTAAATTTAAGTAATGTAAGTTTGTTTATTAAATAAATAATTTCACTCAAACTTATACTTCCTTCAATACCATAAAAACCATCGAACATAAATTACAACAGTTTTAATTTATTTAGAACAATACTACTTAGTTACCTTTTCTGTTATTAAAATGTAAGCTTAGCTTAAATTAAATTGAAATATAATATTAAAAATTAAGAAAGCTAATTTATTTAATTGGTTTTAGTTTAATTAAACGAATATGAAATGTCTTAAGTCTAGAACTTAAATCTTAAAACTTAAACGTGGACAAATTACAACATAAGAAATTTTTTAAAATTGAAAATTAATAAACTAAAAATAACTCGAATAATTTTAAACACCACAAGTATTCGATTACGGCAGTTTGAACAAATTTAAAACAAGTTTAGCGTGATTAAGTTACATTGCATAAAATTAATTTGTAAGTAATTAAAAAATGCTTGCTTAGTACGCATTGTTTAGAATAAATTTTCCTAAAAAAGGAAGAAAACTAAATTAATATTATATGTTTTTATTATAGTTTAAATAATGGTTTATAACTTGTAAAATTTTTGTTGTTTTAATAAGCTTTTAACTATTAAATTTTTCTAGTAAATTAAAATTAATTTTGAATCATTAAAAAGATTCTTTTGCATTTAGAAATTCCTTATTTGAAACACAGTATATAAAATATCGCAAAAGCTATATTTATACTGTGAGTTGTTACTTATGCTTTCTACCGATTTATATACAAATATAATTTAATTTATAAGAAATATATCAGTTTATGAAAAAATTATAAAACATTTAACTTATTTATTTTCTACGACAATAGTTTTCTAGTTTTAAAATGAAATATTTTTGAAAGATGTCATTTGCTATATGAAAAGTATACTTTTAGTTACTATATAAAAATTTAAGTTATTTTTTTATGAACTGATTAAAACTGAATTATGATTTAAACTTGCTTTGTTTAAAACTAATAGTAAAGTACTGCACAAAAATCTAATTAAAAGGTAAAAAAAATTTTTTTTTGTTATTATTAGTATTATTGTTTAAAACTAGATGTATAGTTGCTATATAAATTTAATAACTAAAACTGAATATTTTGAAAAGTATTTTTAAATATAGTAGTTTACTTAACAAAATTAAACTTTGAAACTATTTCTTTATTAAAGGTAACCTTATATAATACTGGAAATAGAAGATTACTAAGTTCGAACCAAATTATAGATTCTTCTATACATGTTTACAAAAATCAACAAAAATAATCTTTTATAACTTTAAAATAAAACTAACCTATAACTATAAACTTTTGAATTTATAATTATATAAATTAACTAAACTCAATTTTTTAGGTTATATTAAGCGCTGATTATTCTTTAACAATTATATTTAGTTTTTAACTTAGTATAATTTAAAAGTTTAAACTTTTATTGATTTTTATTTTAAAAACTGTATTCATTATACAAGTTGTTGTTTGGTTTAGCAAGAAAAAATATTTACTAACTATTATTTAATTCAATAGTCTATCTGTATTAAATATAAGTTTACATTTGAAAAATGTGAACGTCTTATATACATAGCATCTAATACAACAAAAGCTATTATTTTAGTCTTAAAACTAATTATTTTGTAAGTGTTGAGACTAATTAAAACTTTATCTATTTGAATCTAGTACTTCTTATTAAGTAATATTTTTTAACAAAATTTATAGTTTAACTTAAGAAAACTTTGAAGTACAGCTTAAAACAAATCTTTTTATCTTTTAAAAAAAAATATCTTTTTAGTAATACTACAATTTAAAAAAAACTCTACTGTTACTTTAAAAACTTAAGTGCGTTAAAACAATTTTGTAAACAAAAATGAGTTTCCATTTAAAACACTTTCGCCCTTTTGTTTGGCTAATATACTTAAAGATCAGTCTAAGCTAAATCAAAACTAGATCAGCAAATAAACTAAAAATTTTTTTTCTGGTATTTTTTATCTTTATTATTAAAGTTTTGGTTTTTAATGTATTTTTTTATCTAATTGTTTTTGACAAAATGTTTCAAATAATACTTTTTCGAATTAAAAAAGTAATATTGGTTTTTGTTAGCTGCAAGATTTACAGTTCTGAAAATTACAACAAGTTTATTTGCTTAAGAACTAATAAAAATTAAATTTAAGTTATTTTTGTAATATTATAATAATTTTATGTTTTTAAAATCAAGTAACGTCAACTGAAGCTTAACTTATATATTATTTTACTTTTAAATGTTAATTAAATTAAAGCAGTTTCAATATAACTTTTAACTATTTTTATCACTACTTTTTAGGGTTAAAAATTAAATTTTATTCTCTTTTATTTGAGGATTTATTTTGAAGTAACATGTACTTTAATAAAAACTCTACGAAAAATAATAAGCCTAAACTCGAATGTAGGTTTTTGATTTTACTAAAAATTATATTTTACAATTAAGCATAGTTTCTAATGAGTAAAATAAAACATTTATTTTCTTACTACTTGTAAGGGCACAAAAATAATTAAACCAAACCACAATTATTCTAATTTTAAAAATAAAAAGTGTATTTTTACACTTTTAATATTGTACTGTTGCTTTCAGGGTAATTTTTACCAAAAAAAATTATACCAAGTTACAAATCTAAACAAAGGTAGTATGATATTAAATTATTATGTTTCATTCCTCGTATAAGTTAAATGAAGTTTAATTTTTGTTTTAAGTATTAAATACTAATTCTTATTTATTAGCTAAACTTGCAAATGACATTATTTAGTTCAGAATTTAGTTAAACTTTTTTATGTTTTAAGAACTGTATTTAAATTGAAAATTTTTCTTATTTAGAGTGATATTAATTTGATTCAAAGTAAATATTTCTTGAATTTAAACTTAATTTGAAGTGTTAGACTACTAATTAGTGTTTTTCAAAGTATAAACATTTTTTGTCACTATAATATGAATTACATAAAAATTAGACGTGTATAATAGTTAAATCATATAATTAAAATCATTAATTTATTTTATGCAATATTTTGCACATAATGTATTTAATTTTTTTTTTGTGGTTCTTAATAGATAGTCCAAACAAAACAAAAGATTATTTAACTAAAAATCTATTTTCTATTTCATTTTTAACCAATCTACTTGAAATTTTAACAATAAATCCATTACTAATATTTATATCTTTTGTATATAGCAACTTTTTATAACTTGAAAAATAAATATTTCCCTAAAAAAAAGCACTTTTATTATTAGTTTTTTAATCTTTCTTTTTTACAACAGTTTTATAATTGGTACATTCAAAGTATTTACTATATAGAAGGAACTTTTAATTTAAAATAAATTGTTTTAAATTCAAATAATTTCATAGTGAGCGGAAAATATATACATAGAATTTATTAAAAAAAGGATTTTACTAGTTAAATAAGTTTACAAAGAAGTTTATTCAGCTTTCTTTAGATTTTAAAAGTCGTTTTCGACGGCTAAGAACTTTACAATGGTAAAATTTATTTAATTTATTGTCATTTATTTTTTTAAAGTTTAAGATTTATACTTTATAAAGTTAAATAAACAAACAAAAATTTTACAATTTTTTTTTTAACTTGAACTTTTAAACGCATTTGCTTAGATTAAATATGGTTATCAAATTAAAACTCTTGGTGACATCAGTATCGTTTTCACCGCAAGTACTAACACAACATAAATATTTATAAACGAATTAATAATTATTGAATAGAATTAATAACTTTTGAAGTATTTCAAAACTTTTAAAGTCGCTCAAACGGCTGTTCATCATATAGTTTCATTCACCACGTCATATACATAAGTTCTTATTTATTAAACGTAGTTTAAGTTATTAAGTTTCAGGCTATACATAAAAAACTAGTATTAACAATAAGTTAGAAAACGCATTTTAACTAAAAATTTTGAAAATGAATATCTCAAAAATTTTCACACACTTAGCTTATAGCTAAAAAGTAGTACTTGTTTTTGTTTTAAAAATAACTTTTAATTTTTAAACTATTATACACTTAGTACATCTAAAAGCAGTTTTATAGAAAAGTTTTTCCAAGATTTGGAAACTGACAGTTTCAAAAAAAACCTCTTAAGTATTTAAGATAAAACAATTCTATAAAAAACGTATTGTAAGCAATTTTTTTTCTCCTTTTAATTCAGGTATCGTTGGAAAATTGAAGGTTTTTAAATTAACAATCGGGAATAACTTTACATATTATTAAGATATTAAAAAGTTGAAAAAAAACAACAACCCTTGAAAACTTAGCAAACCAAGAATAATAAAAAAAGGAGTTTTTGCTAAAATATCCGTTAGAGTAAAAGTTCCAAAAAAAAAAAGCATTTTTTTTCTAAGGGGCCCACTCAAAAATTCAAACCCCAATCTAAAGGGTTTCTTTTAATCAAAGGCAAAGGAGCGTTCTTTGAACTTAAAATATTCTTAGTTAGTTTAAAACATAGGGAAAATAATTGGATCTAAAGTTTTAACTTTTTTAAAAATTGCAAAAAATGCTAATCGAGTTAAGTTAACGTTCGTATTTGGTCAATACTGCAAGTACATTTTTCGTTTTAATAATACTTTCAATTTTTAAAAGTTATCATACACTTGGTACATCTAAAAGTAGTTTGTTAAAAAACATGATGATTCAGTTTTAAAAACTGAGAGTTTCAAATAAAACAAATAACCTTATAAGTATTCTGAGAATAAAAAATATAATTCTAATTTAACTCAAACTTTCTTCTTTAACTTTATAACATTAACTTAATATTAACTGAAATTGATGTTTAGATAAAGGTTTTACTTTTCTTTTTCTTATATTTATAGAATAAAAAATTGTTTTAAGTTTAAAAAATAATTTGCCAGAAAGATTTACTTTGTTAAATTTAATAATAAAATTTATATTAATATGCTAATCTAGTAAGCTACTACAAGTAAGTAAAAAAAAGTTATCTAAACCAAAATTTTAAAACTTCATAAAATTTAAAGTTAATAGTATTTTTTTTCTATTTAACATCTATTCTTTATCAATTTAAAAAAAACACTAGTTTCAATTATATATAACTATTAATTCTTTAAACAAAGTTTTTTAAGCATCTAAACAGATCAAATAGGATTATTTAAACAAATTTCTTACTTCAACATTAAAGTTTTATGTGTATCTCGCAAATTCGTTCGGCTATTTTAGTTAATATGAACACATTAGCCTTTTGTTAGATATGTTAAAACAAAATATTTAAATGATATACCTATTTGATATTACGCAATATATATAACAAAATGTATACTGAGTTATATATAAATATTATCTATTAAAAAACTTAACCAAAAGAAAATATCAAAACAGAACTTTGATAAAGCTTGAAATAGATTTAACGAAAACAAATTACACCAAAAAAAAATAATTTATATTTGTTTTAGTTGTACTTACAAAATCTACTTCTCGTATGAAACCTGCCGGATTAATGAGATCCGGATAAACGAGGACTCATTTTTGTTCTAACTTATATTAAGAATAAAGAGTTTAATACTTGTTTCTTTTAGATAGTATAAAAAATAAACATTAAAATTATTAAAAAACTATCAAATAATAAAGATTAGCTAAATTTGACTAGTTTAAAATATTAAATGTCTTTTAAAAGTAAAGCAATAAACTTTATGCAGTATTAAAGTTAATTCAAGTAAAGAAATGCGTCAAGTTAAAATTTAACTTTACGCATTTCATTCCAATCCAGTACATTTTTGCATCGCATTTTAAGAAAATCTAGCGCATTTTAAAAATTGCTTTAGTTCTGCGATAAAACTCTTGGTGACGTCATTAGTTCAAACACCACAATTAATTTATTTTTCAAAACGTTCATATATAAAGCAAGAATTTAGTAATTAAGAAGACAATACGTTTTGATTAACAAGTCAAATTTTAAAAGTCATCTAAATGGTGACTCAAAGACCCTATGAATTATATTAAAGAATAAAAATTCAGTTCCTCTTATTTGAAGCTTAAATGCTGAGACAGTATTTTACGACCTATTAAATAAGAAAGTACTAACTTTTTAAGACAAACTTTTAACTATCCTAAAGTAGCAATGGATGCATTATTAAAAGTCAAGAAAAAATAACAAGACAAAACTGTTGGGTTAGGTATTTTTTATAATTTATTCAAGTTTGTATACTAAAAAGTTACATTCTTCTCTAAAGGCATAACACTTTTACAAACAAATTCTTTCTAGAATTCAACTTAAGTTTGTGAAAATAAAATGTTGTGTTAATAACAGTTTTAGTAATATGCTAATTTCAATTTTTTTAACTTAATATTTTGCTTAACTAAAAAATATGCTCATAAAAGTTTTTTGTATTAGGTTTAGTTTTAAGAAAATTTCTTTTAAACTAAAACAAACTCACTTAAAACAAAGCTAGGTTATGTTTCACTACTATATTACAACGTTCAGATAATATTACAAGTATACAAGGTTTTACAGGAGCACAAATCGCTTTTATTTAAGCTTTAAACTAAAAAAAAACTTTAAATTTTTGAATATTAAATAATTGTAATAAGTTAAAACTAATATTGAATTTTGCTCAATATTAGTTTTAACATGTTACAATGTTAGTTGTAAGATATAAGTACACTTTAATTTTTGTGTTAATCTAACTTTTCATTTGTAAAAGTACCAATATGAATTCTTTATTTATGTAGAAACTATCTTATATATATAGTATAAAATAGTTTTCAAATTCTGTAGATACTCAAATAATAATCTATTTTTTATAAAAACTTTGTTTAATTTTGCTAAAACTGGACAATTACACAATAGAAGATAAATTTAAATTAAATCATGTTTATAATTTTTATAAAATGTTTTAAAGAATCTATTTAGTTCTAAGAAGAATAAGCATCGTTATATTTAGCATTTACCTCACAGAAAGTTTTAATTATAAAATAAAAACTAAAATGATTTTAAACAAGTGTTCTGAACACCGAATTTACTTAAATTTGTTTCAATTTGAAAAACCATGCTCAAAGCTTTAAGTACATTATCACAATAACAACTATTGTCTTCAGCAGAGTAGTCATAGTTTATTGCTAGTTTAAAAGTTGCAAATAGTGGTTTGTATTGAAAGTAAAAACATCTCAGGTGTTTAATCTTAGGACACGTGCATATGATGAACTAATTCAATGACTAGTTTTGTGGGTGCAAGACAATTCAAGTTTTTGGAAAAAATTTCAAAAGGCCACAACTCAAAAACTAATGTATATTTGAATAAAATAATAAAATATGTATTAGGTCTTATTAATACCTACAGCCATTTTTTTTTAAATACTTTTTTAGTTAATTAAAATTTACTTAAATAATTGTACTTTAAAACTTATTTTAGCCATATCTAAAACTGTATTTAATTTTTATTTTAAAGAAAATGGCTTGTAAGTATTAATAAGACCTAAATACGTATTTTTATTTTACTCAAATATACATTACTTTTTGAGGTGTGGACTTTTGAAGTTTTTTCCTAAATTTGAATTGTCCGAATTTAAATTGTCATGTAACCCTAGTTTGTAACAAAATCTGAAAATCTAAAAAAATATGAAAGTGATTTCGGAAACCCTGCTATGCCATAGTAGCCATAGTTTGAGTAAATACTACAATTGTTCACACTTAAATCGCAACGTGAATAATATTGTTGATTTAAAAGTATAAAAAAAAATAATTTAGTGTCACTAGATTTGGGAGAGGTTCATTTATTACAGCACTATATAAAAAATATTTTAGCACAATTTTGAGTCCAAACTGGAAATTGTACTCAATGTTAGGGGTAGGTAGGTTTTTTATTAACAGCCTGAATTTAATTTAATTTAAATGAGATATTTTTAAATTAAAAGAAACGTCACGGGTATGAGATTTTTATTGATTGATTAAATCCTACTGCCGGGGACTTTTAAGATTTTTGACATTGCTTTTTACCATGTGTGGCATGCGCGCTGTACGTTGCCAACCCGATCACTAAATATTTGTCTAGCACGTAAGAAAAACGCTACACAATACATTTTGAATTAAACAAATCAGACTTTCTCGGTATTCAAAAGTTTTTATTTTTTAAGTTTAAGTAAGTCAAATTACAGTTGAAGAGTTATATTTAAAGATTATTAAAAAAATTTTAAGCTCTATTTAAGTTAATTTACAACAAAACGTTTTTAAGATAAAAGATACGTCACAGGTAACATATTTTTATCGACGGTTAGTAATTAGCGCATGACAGACATGGTAAGAAGCAATGTTAAAAGTGTTAAAAAATCCCCGGCAGTAGTATTAAAATAATAGAAATAATAATTTGAACCCTACTGCCATGGATTTCTTATCGGGCCGTACATTTCCAACCCCATCTCTAAATATTCGCCTACTCCCTGAGAAAATCAAGACATTTTAAATTAGAAATACCAAGCATTTTTTTTAAGTATTCGGAAATCTTGGTCAATAGAACTTATGCAACCTTGTTCTACAGTAAGTGAGTTGTATTTGAATAGTTCGATAAAAAAATTCAAGCTCTGATTAAGTTAAATCTCAATACAAGTTATTTTATTCAAATATTATATGTTTTGATTTTTAGAAAACAATTTAAGAGATCTCAAAAAGTATTCATATATATTAACACCAATAACGAAAAATTTTTATAGGAGTCATCATTTTTGTACAGCATTGATTTGGAGAAAATAATTAAATTAAGTTTGCCGAATAATTACAAATAAATACTAAACTTGTGTTTTAGTGTCTTTTTGTATTTTGTTTTCAGTTTGCGTTTTAATTTATCTATGTTACATTAAAATACGATAAAAAGAATTCATCAGCAAAAGTCTATTATAGCCGAAGCCTGTACTTACGTATGCTGCAAAAAAGATTTCAAGCTAGCATTTAGTTTTATCATTTTGAACATAAAATCACAAGATTTCGGTGATGTACGGGTTTCGTTCTTATAATAACTTGCCCGTAAGCTGCAAACGAAAAAAAAAAACAGTTTTCTACAAATGGCCTATCATCTTAACTGTTTTTCATTTATTTACAGTTGAAAAATAGTTTTGAATTATGTTTTTAATTGTTTATTGAACGGTAGAAAAAAACATTAAAAAGTTAGGTCTAACGACCTGGTGTACCAGAAAGAAATTTGATATCGGGTCGTTTACCATGGATACAGTTTAATGTCCATGACTAAAATTTTTGCTTTATTTGAAATAATTTTGCATACAAGTTTATCTTTAGACTTAAACTTAAATCTTTATCCCATTTCTTATTATACAATTACCAGATACATGCACTAAAATGGGTTTGAGGAAAAAATATTAATGACCAACTTTACACTTGTGAGAAAAAAATGGCTGTTTTTTATCTATTTCTAAAACCGTCTTTTTTGTAAAATTTTAGAACATAGCACGAAAATGATCAAACTTTTTTAATTTTTTGTTGAGTTTTTGGTTATTTTAGTTTTAATAAGAGTCTTAATAGTTTGATGTTTATAAATTTTTATTCACTTTTTTTTCTTGTACAAGTCTGCATACAGTTTTTTAACAGTTAAAAAATAGTTTTTTATTAATAAAGATTGTTTATTTTACTAAAAAGCAAAAATTAAATTAATTATTCGTAATATTTACATAATGATATACATTAAATTCAAAGGTTCAAATGCTTTAATGCATATTAAAATACCAAAAACTATTTAGAAAAATTTAAAGTCTACTTGTTGTTATTAACTGTTAACCTAAAAATATTATTTGCTAGATTCAAAGAACTTTAGCTGCTTTTTATTTTTGGTTTTAAAAACAAATTTTGTGTTTGAAGGTAAAAACAGACATAAATCTTATTTCTATACGTTTGTTAGAATTTTTAAAACTTTTCAAAGAAGTTGAAACATTAATTGAGTGTAAGATTGTTTAAAGCAAACTAATTACAGGGTTGCAACTGACTTTAGGCAAGTTTTCTCAAGGTTTTTAAAGTTATTCCATGTTTTTCAATTACTTGTTTTTGGGTTTATTTTTTAATTTAAACTTAATTTTAATGGTAAAAAACTGTGTTAAATAGTATAAAAACATTAAAAAGATACTGTAAAGCATCTTTAATAAAAAAAAATTGATGACAGCAAAAATATTTATCTATATCATATGGTAGATTTTTTGTTTCAAATCATAATCTTCTACCTAACATGTTATAAATTTTTCATTCCAGATTTTTCCAGGATTTTATGTGATTTTTGTTCAAAATTCCAGGTTCTTCAATGTTATTTTTTATTTCTCAACATCTAGAATTTTCCTGTTATTTTTTGCCTAAATTGTTAAGTTCCAGGTTTTTCCCAGTCAACAAGTAAAGTGTCACCCTATAATTAGTTGTGTAGGTGGGTTTCCGATCTGATTAAACATAATTTAGTTTTAGTTCTGTGAAAGCCAAAAAATGAAAAAGTTTCAAGCCGTCACTGAATTTAATTTTTTACTTGTATAGGCTTCAAATCAAATAAATATTCTTTTTATTTATATTTTTTATTGGTACATAAGCTACTAAAATTTCATTAACAGACTTTAGAATAATAAATATTTTTAATTACTTTTATGTGGAATTACAGCACTTATATACTTTTATTAAACTATTTATATTGCTAAGAAATAAGTACAAACATTTTAGATACTATAAGTAAATAATCTACCTCATAAAAACACTCAGGTTTTTTTTTGCAAGAACTATAAACTTTATGAACTGTTAGCTTGCAAACAGACTGACAGTTTTTCAGTACTGGTTTTTTTAGTTAGTAAAAAATGCTAGTTTTTTAAAAAGTTAGTATTATTTGACATTATAAGTTCATTAAATACTTTTCTTCCAGTCTAAATAATATATTTTAATTCTATTTATTCTGGTTTCTAAAATTACTTACACTATAAAAAGCACTTTTGATAAACATCAGCTATATAAAATAGTTATAGAATATGCATACTTGAATGTTTTCTTAAGTACTGTAATTACTGTAATTTCTTAATTAAACTTTTCTGTTAAATATGTGTCATTATACATAATTATCTAAATTTATTAAATATTTAATAAAATTTGTTTTACTTTTGTCGTTTAATGTGGGTATGAAAGTTTTTTCATAAAATATTTATTCATTATATGTCAAAGTTTATATAACAATTTATGAATTTTTAAAAAACTGTTTACAAAATCGGTCTGTAGATAAGTAAATACAAATTTATTATCATTGTTGCTAAATGTTTTCATATTTTATTCAGCATATAATCTAAAACAATACAATGTTTTTCTCTAGGTGTTTAAGAGGTCGCCAGCAATTAATTAAACCTAAAAAGTTTGTAAACTAATAAATAAAAGATAATTTGACTAGAAGTTATTAGAATAAAATATTATAAATCGTAGGTATTGTGGGTAAAATTGATATGGTTTATACAGCATTTAAAAACTTAAATATCAGTCAGTTTGTTTTACAAATTTAATGATGATTTTCTGTATAATAATATCTGTTCTACTAGCGTTACAAATTTTTTTTTTAATTTATTTACATTTTTGAGATTATTATAATCTAACCAAATAAACAGATCAGGATGATTAAAATGACAAGAATGATATTTTTCGACGAGTTGTCAGATTAGGAGGGTTGGAGCAATAGAGAAATGAAGAGCAGAAAACCATCAAATAGATTCATCAACCAATTGGACGTTTCCGAAGCAAGAGGAAATATTAAGGTAGGTGTATTATATTTTATAAAGTCTGAAGTTCTTTTACAAGTTATACTATAATAACGATTGTTTTTAGAAAACTATACAATCTAAAAAATATACATCCAGGGTTTTTTAATGTTTTGATATGTTGAAGTTTCACAGAACTTTGAAATCGTAAATCATGATTTGTATATAAGGTGAGAACTTTTAAATGTACAGTTTGGAAATTAAGATCAATATCCATGTAGAGATTAGAGTAGTTAAAGTGAATCATGGATTATATTATAGCTGTAAAGTGTTAAATTGATTCTATAAAAAAATAAAAATGTCAGTTTTTGACATGTCTTGTAGTATAATATAGTTTTGAAATCAACAAAAACTGATAAATTGTACCACAAATATAAAAATTCAAATATTTTACTAAAGAGACTGTAACATTACAATTTTATTTTTTATTTGGTTAACATTTTATTTTTAACTAATGATAACTTTTTTGAGTGAAACTTGTTTTGAAAAAAATCTTAAAATAGTCTATAGTAATTTTATTCTTTTTATCTTTAAATTTTTTTGATATATACTGTCTGAGAAATTCGATCAAGCATAACATATTTTAAGTAATCAATGATCCATTTTAAATATATTAAAACAAAAAAGGCATATTTTCCAAACAGCAGCTTCCATAGCACTAAAAGGACAACCAAATTACCACGAAGTGAGAAATTTGTATCATGGGTGTCAAATTTACACGAAGAAATTCTTGAACGGATTTGAAAGAATTTTTTATCATGGTTACTCTTCATTCTTACCCATTAACTCTGTCTTTATTTCTACCCTCTTGCAAAGTTGCCTTCGCGCATATTCGACTGTCTCCATACACCTTATAGCAATATCGTTGTTTAAAGTTTTTATTTTAAAGAGTAGCCTGTAAGCTAGTCACTAGTAAATGGGAGTGATACAGTATTAGTTCTGTAAAAAGTTATCAGTAAAGCTAGTTATGCCTATAACTAGAAGAAATCCGCAAACAAAATACATAAACACCAGATCCCTAAAGGAGTTCTTCCAACTGAAAATTACTGGTTTATTTCGCTAATTGTTGGGTAATAATTTCAACACCGGTCAGTATGTGTTTGATGGACAAACTTAAAGAATAACAAAATAAGCAGCTGTGGCTTTGAGATACTTTTTCATAGCAGTCTCTCAGAGTGTTCAAGTGTTAATTATAAAATGTTCAGGTGGGCATATGCTGGCGAGATTAGTTTATTATTAAGTGAATCGCAGACATTTTCTACCAAATAATGCTGTCGGACGTAGTACTTAAGTTTGATGCTACACATATTCAGAGTGCATGCAAGAAATCATGCTGGGTAATTTAAAAGTTGTTTGATTCCTAGATAAATGTGTACTAATGTGGACAAACAATGCTATGTTACTAAGATTATGAGAGTTTGATAGGATTAAAATGTTTCTTTCTATTTGCGAGACAATTTAGGTCAATTTACAGTGGTAAGTCTAATGTTCAGTTTTTCCAGTTCTTTCAAATGCAGTAACTAATTAACTTTTATTTTCAGTTTGCAGCAATGCTCAAAACAAAACGACAAAAATTTTACAGGTTATATGGTTATGTAGGTTTTAGTAAAAAAACATTTTTGTTAACTTGAATTTTCTTTCTTTTTTGCTAGAATATTTTTTATTGGGAAAAATTGTTATCATATTATTTTAATTTAAACAAAATTAAAATATTATCTTAATTTCCCAATTAGCAATTAATAAAAAATACTAACTTAAAAAATTCTTTTAAAATATGTTCTCAAGTTTAAATTAAGAATATAAAAATTAGTCGCATTTAACAATTATTTATGCGATAAGATATGAGTTACGTCATTTATTCATTCACGCAAACATTTGATACGAAAAGTAGTATAAATTTAGAAATAATTAAATTGCTCTTAGAAATTCACAAGGCATAATTTGAAATTTTTTAAGTCGTATTTTGCGGCTAATAACAATAATTTAATAAATTTAGATATTAAGTTAATATGATTATTTCTATGAAATTATATAAGGTTTAAAACATCTGATAAAATTTTTTTAATGAAGTACTCGAAAGTAAAAGTTTTAAAAAAATCAAATATAAAATAGTAATGTAATTTTTTAACTTTGAATAGTAATGTTTTTCTGCTTAATAAGAATTTACAATCTTAAAACAAATAGTTTTTATCAAAACCAGAATACTGAATATCATTGAAAAGTGTTTTAAATATCTTCATTCTGTCGTGATTTTTATTGTCGCAAAACTTATACTAAAATGCGTTGACATTTAAGCTCTCATAGTATTAAAATAAATATTTATTTAGTTAAATCTTATTCATAAGTACTAGGTTTCAATAATTGTATGTTTTTTTAAGTGTTATTGCTACTTAATATTTTGTGCTAAATATAACTTTTTAGTTAAATTTTAGTTTTACACAATGCGAAAACGTGTTAAACTTTTAAATAGTTAAAAACTAAATATTATAAAATTATTGTAAAAAATTAAGAAATCAAGAGTAGATTAACTAAAATTACATCTCTATCAGAACTAAAGAAGTTTTCAAAACTTGAACGGTCTTAGCATAAAAAATTAAACACATAGTTTAGTTTTTCTGCTTAGTTAATATATTTATAAGAGAAATATAAGTAAGATAACTTGTCTTCAAAACGTATATGGTAGTACATATTATATATAATTTATGTACTAAATAAATAATTTCTTGCAACTTAATCCACTTATAAACATTATAAAATTAAAAAAGAAATTAACATTTCTGATAGTATTTCAACTTAACTAAAAAATCGAATAATATATATTATTATTATTATATTGTTTATTGTGCAATGTTGGACTCAGGCATCAAAACCTGAGCCACTTAAAAAGGAAACACAAAAAAAAAGAAAATAATTTTATATTCAACACTTTAAGATAATATACATATATATACAAAAACACAAGTTAAACACAATATGATATACAAATGAACTAAATTAAAAAAATTCAATTCAAAAAATTCAAAATTATATATTATTTAGTACACACAATAAGGAAATTTGTCTAAAATCATTGCTTATAAAACAAAATTTATCTGTAAAAAAAAATAATAAAATATATACTACAAAACTTGTAAATTCAAAACACATGTTAGATAAAAAAATTCCATTAAAACCTTAAATATGAATAATATTTTTTATAGTTGAACATAGAACATTGTTTCATCTTCATACTATATTCATATTGTCGCATTGTTTCCTGTCGCAAAATGCATTGATATTTTAATTTAATCAAAAGTAAATTAAAATTAATAAATGTATATATACTACAAAATTTGTAAATTCAAAATACTTATTAAATTCCTAAACTACATTTAAACCATAAACATATTTTTTTTTATGTTGAAAATACAACACTATTTCATAATCATACTGTATTCCTACTGTCGCATTAATTCTTGTCACAAAATTTGTTAGATTATAGTTTAATCAAAAGTCAATACAATTGATAAATGTATATTTAGTACAAAAATTGTAAATTCAAAACACTTTTAGTTAAATAAATTATTTTAAAACCATAAATATGAAATTTTTTTTTTTAAGTTGAACATAGAACATTATTTTATCTTCATACTATATTCATACTGTTGCATTGTTTCCTGTCGCAAAGTGCGTTTATATTATAATTTAACTAAAAGTAAATTAAAATTAATAAATGTATGTATACTACAAAACTTGTAAATTAAAAACACTTATTGAATTCCTAAATTCCATTAAAACCACATACATGAAAATATTTTCTTTTAAATTTGAACATAGAACATTATTGTATCTTCAAACTATATTCATACTATCGAATTGTTTCTTGTCACAAAATTTGTTGATACTATAATTTAATCAAAAGTAAATAAAATTGATAAATGTATATATACTACAAAATTGTAATTTTAAAACACTTGTCAAATATATATATTTAATCAAAACCAAAAACATGAAAAATATTTTTTATCAAAGTTAAACATAGATAGAACATTATTTCATCTTCATACTGTATTCATAATGTCGCATTGTTTCCTGTCGCAAAATGCGTTGGTATTAAAATTTAATCAAAAGTAAATTGAAATTAATAAATGTATATATACTACAAAACTTTCAAATTCAAAATACTTGTTAAATAAGTTCCATTAAAACCATAAACATGAATTTTTTTTAAAGCTGAACATAGAACATTATTTCATCTTTATACTATATTCATACTGTCTCATTGTTTCTTGTTTTAAAATGCGTTGATATTATAATTTTATCAAAAGTTAATTAAAACTAATAAATATATATACTACAAAACTTATACATTCAAAACAATTGTTAAATAAACTAAATTCCATTAAAAGTATAAACATGAATTTTTTTTTTTAAAGTTCAACATAGAAGATTATTTCATCTTCATACTATATTCATATTGTCGTATTGTTTTCTGTCGCAAAATGTGTTGATATTATAATCTAATCAAATGTAAATTAAAATTTATATATATACTACAAAACTTGTAAATTCAATACACTTTTTAAATAAATTCCATTAAAACAATAAACATGAAAAATATTTTTTTTTATTTAAGTTGAACATAGAACATTATTTCATCTTCATACTATATTCATACTGTCGCATTGTTTCCTGTCGCAAAATGCGTTGATATTATAATTGAATTAAAAGTATATTAAAACTAGTAAATATATATATATACTACAAAAGTTATAAATTCAAAACACTTGTTAAATAAATAAATTCCATTAAAAGCATAAATATGAAAAATGATTTTTTTTTAAAGTTGGACATAGATCATTATTTAATCTCCATACTATATTCATACTTTCGCATTGTTTCCTGTCGCAAAATGTGTGTATGTAAGTGATAATCTAAACACCTACCTATGACTTACAGTAATATTACTGTAATATTAGTATC
Source organism: Thalia democratica (assembly GCF_965202585.1). Lineage (NCBI taxonomy): Eukaryota > Metazoa > Chordata > Thaliacea > Salpida > Salpidae > Thalia > Thalia democratica. The sequence continues at coordinate 752,506 of NC_139169.1, forward strand.
AGTAAACATCACCATAACAGTTAAAAAAATTAGTACAAACTAAACACAAAAACTAAAACTCTTGTGTGTACCTTTTTTTTTCTTGTTCTCAATTGTTTGTTAATTTTTCATTATTTGAATTTTAGCACTTTCTCTAGCTTGCATTTTTTCAACTGAAAGCGCAGTGTATTACTGACTAAAACTAAAAACAGATTGCGGGTAGCCTTTGATGGCCTTCCGACAATAAAGAATTTGAAAAAATAATTATTTGAGGCAACAATATAATCGAAAAGAAATGCTTAGATAGTAAACTTATAACAGTACTTAGATGGTTATGTTATATAGTACACATATAACCATAATTAAAACATGTAAACATTAATCTAACTGAAACTGTAATAAGTGCTACTCATACTACTTATAAAAACTAGGCATGTCAATGAACAAACTGTGTTAAAGAACAACTACAAACACTAAAAAAATATAAAAAATCATGTTCTATATAAAAAAAATGCTTTAAAAATACTTTAAATTTTATTTAAAACTTAGGAGAATGATGTTTTAAAGTGTATTAAATAGTATTACATTATTTACTTAAAATTCAATAAAAAAACTGTATATAAGAAATATCATTGTTTAAAAAAAAAAATGTAATAAACAATAAAAAATATTGTTATTTTATTAAACTACATGTTAACAACAACACAAAATTTTAATTACATTAAAAAGAAAAAACTGTATGTAAGTCTAATTAACACCTACAACCCATTATGTTGCTTTTGCAAAAGAAAAACTAAAATTAATTTATCTTAAAACTTATTTTAGTTTTATGTCAAAAATTATTTAAGTTTTTTAATACGTATATTTTCAAATAAATTTAAAAAATTATTTGTAGCTCTAACTGCATACTTTCAGGTAAGTTGTCAATTTCGATTAGTAAGAAATTAAAAATAAATTATTGTTTATAATTAGAAATGGTATGTAAATGTACCCTTTTGTTACCTTTTTTGGCTAAATTCTTTACTTTTATTTTATATGCATTATGGTATTTTTAACTGTATCGGAGTTTCTAACTAAATGCGAAAACATAGTTATTATATTTATTTAAAGTCTTGAATAGCCGTTAAAAAACGACTTTGAAAATTAAAGATACAAGGCAAATGAAACAGAAAAAAAAATATTTACAATTTATTTTTTGTATATACAATATTCGAACTTCAGTGTTTGTGGTATAAGATACATTACGTCACAAAGGTTTTTGTTTAAAAAACATAATTGTAAGCAATCTAGCGTCATTAGATATTTTGCGATGTAAATTTAAACTAAAACGAAAGCGAGAGTTTATAGTATGTAAAAGTGATAAGATTAATTTGTTTAAAGCTGCAACATCATTATTTTAAGATTTTATTTTTCTTAGTTTTTTATATATTACTTAAAAACACGGCTTAATTTAAGTTTTAGACAAACTGCTACTTTTAAAAAAAATAATTTTATAATCAATTATGTTTGTTTTAATATTTTAAAAGTAATATTCAAGCAGTTTGAAATCTATTCAACGAAAATTATATAATACATTTTGTCATATTTTTTATAACTACATTTACTTAAATTGTTGTATTTGTTTAATGAAAAATAATTCATATAATAATTAAACTAAAGACCTTACTGTAAATAGTAAATTTAATTAAATTGAATCTACTGTTACATTATTTTTTGAAACTTTAGCTAACAATAATTTTTATCTGGTTGTTAGATTTAAGTGGTTATAACTTAAGGCAATAATACTATTTGCTTTTGTAAACAATAGGTTTGTTTAAATAAAATTTGAAAGACTTTAAAATACAATTAAATGTAGACTTTTTAATTTTACATTTAAACTAATATCGTAGATTATTTACTTACAGGCTTTTTATTTTATGAAAAACTAAACTTCTTTATTATCTATCTTAAACGTTTTATTTTTAAGTCGATTTGTTTAATAAAACTTATGTACTATTAATTTATCAAATCTTCTACTACACACTTGTGATAAAAACTAAAAATTAAACTTATCTAAAAAAGTTTTAAACTATTTAAATAGGGAGCAACAAAATAATATTTATTTGTTTGATAAATATAATTATAAATTTAATTTTTCAAAGAAGTGTTGAGCAGTCTCATGACTTTAAAATATTGCATCATTTTAACTATAATATATCCTACTAGAAAAGTAAGCCAATATGCAACAAATTTTCCATAATTTGGTGATAAAGTCAACTTACAAAGACGATCCTTAATATGAAAGGATAATAGCTCAAAGATTTAATAAATAATAATCTATAAGGGAGTTATATTGAATAAACAAAAACAATTTTTCTTTTAGTTTCTGCCAACGGGAGATTAAGGAAAACTGTAACGGAAGTTATTAAATGAAATTAATTACTAAATAATGTTGCAAACAAACTGAACTTAATTTATTAAACTTTTAAAGATTTAGTTTGAAAGATTGTCTAAAAAATGTTAAAGCATTCTTGACACATTATAAAAGCACTGTAATTCAATGACAACTATCTGAAACGTTTTATTGTTACGAAAATTTCTTAATCAAATTTATGCCTACAGAGAGGACAAGTGTTATGTTCAGCAAACCATCCTTCAATACATTGCTGACAGAAATAATGCTGACCATCGCAAGTGAGACGTCTCATTCTTTTACCAACATCTATGTCTTCAATACAAATACTACATTGATCGCCAACAATTGATTCATCGGCTGTAAAAAGCTGAAATCTTCTAATCATTCTTGGAGTGAGACCTTGTTGTTGAACTTCATTATCTTCTTGTCGTAAATTAGGAAATATATCCCGAAGACGATTCATTGTTTCACTAAACTTTTGAAAATACTTGTCATGAATTGTCTTTAGTTTGATTTCAGCTTGCATAATATTTATAAGTCCTTTTCTAATTAATTCTATTTGTTTAGTTTGTTGTTGAATAGCCAGTTGCTTTGTTTCTTTTGCTTCAAAATGTTGCTTTTGTAAACGCTTCATGCGTTTGGTATTTTTAGCCAGTTCTGTGTCAATTTTAGACATATATTTTGTTAGACATTTTTTATTGTTGTTTATTTCAGTTTCAAACAGATTTTTGTTTTGATCTAAAGTCCATAAAAACCGGTCAAGATCAGAAATATTACTGATATCCTGGACTGAAGTTTCCCAAGTTAGATACGTCCTTTCGAGGTTCTGCTCTAGATTGTCCAAACTTAGCTAAAACATTTTTATGCTTTTTAAATAAATAAAAAGAGAACAATTCATAATAAATGAAACTAATAAAAAAATATACAAGTTACTGAATCTGAATAGAATAGTTTCAATATAATAATTTGAAATTTTATTATTTAAATATCTAATATGAATTTAATTACATTATGGCATGTAAAATTTTTTTTTCAAATAATAACTATATTATTTACTTTTTTTTGGACACCATAAAAAGGCATTTAAGGTAAAATTGGTCATAGGACTTAGTGCACAAAAAACTTTTCAGTATTGACTCGCACACCACTTTGATACATTTTAACGTCTTATTCAGTATAGTTTTAAATATTTTCAGAAATGATATTTATTTTTTAAGAGAGGTAGCTAAATCATTTAAGCTTAAAACTTATTGAGCGTAACATAAAATAAACATTATTTTATGATTTGTAGAAAATATTATTTTGTGCAGTTCTCGTTTAGTTTTAACTGATAAAAAATTTAAATATTTTAAACTTATTATACTAATTTTAATATTGCGATTATCATACAAAATGTTGTATTAAATTAGATACTATAGAAAGCATATAATATTCTGTAGGTATTTTGATCAGCAATTTAAATTAGTTAAATCGAAATGGTTAATTTTTACTAGCAATAAAAACAATTACTGAAAACAGAAAACATTAGTATCAGTTTAAGAACTAAGCTTGCCTGAACATTATGGTAGCCTAATTATTATTAGGTATTTTGTTTTGTTAAACCTAATTTGAAATATATTTATTTCACCTTTTATAAATGTGCTATATACAATTTTTATTTTAACAACATAATTAAACGTGCATAACAAAAATGTAAACAAGTATAAAAATTTAATTACAATATATCTTAAAATATGATTATACTAAATAACAAATTTTTAATTGTTAAATAATTTACTAACCTCACGTTCTTCATTTGGATTTGAAACTGAACCAGCTGTGTTTGTTGATGAATTATCCATTGCTTATTTTTTTTATTACTCTTATAATATATCTAAAATTATTTATAATAAGATTGATTTAGTTTAACTCTTGTATTTGGTTTTGTTATTATAATTTTTTTTTGCTTTAATATTAAATTATTAAAAACAAGCCTAAAATACGGTATTTAAATCAAAAAATTTAGTTTTGTTCACATCCTATTTTAGGCTGACAATTTTCAAATAGAATTTAAGTCAAAAATAAATTTGGTTAATATGATAATATGTATATTAGATAATCAATAACTTTTCATAGCTTTTAGATTTATAGTTCTATCAATTTATTATCATTAATAATAGTTATATTTCAATTAAGCATATAAAAAATGATATATTTAAAAAACTACACTAGTTTAAACTAAAACAAAACTCATGTTAATCTAATATAATTTAGATAGTCTTTTTCTATTATAAAAAAAACAGTTCAAATATTTGTTATTGTAAGGTATTAGAGTAATACACAACCTTAATAAAGCACAATTAAATTTAAACTCAAATTAAAACTAAATGGTACTTGAAGGTTTTTTATATAGTTATAAAACTTAGACATAAATTTTGGTGGTCATATTTTACATTATAAAGATATCAAACAGTAATTAAAACAGCATCATACTTAAGAATAAACCAAAAATTGTGTCAAAATTTTTACATTAGAACTAAATCTATCAGGAATATACTATAACAATGTATAACTAATTTAAGAATAAACTACTTTGAGAATATACTCAAATGCACTAAAATTTTAACACACTCTGCTTAGTCTAAACTCTAAATCTAGACCAATATCTTGGTGTTTAGTTGTGAAAATTGGGGACAAAAAGCAATCTTTCTAAAATTTGGGCATTCCAATTAAACTATCTATCTGATAGGCTGAACTGAGGTAACTTTACTAAACTGAATAGAAACTGAAAACCAAAAGGTTTTTTTGCAAATTTTCACAGGAGAAAAGCCAGAATGTTAATTAAACCTAATTAAGTTTCACAACCAAAGACAAAAACTGTTGTGATTAACTTTGTGTGTGATGAATACGTTGGACATCTAAGATTAGAGATTCGTATTAGTAATTTTTAAAATATACTTTAAACTTGTTTACACTACAACATTACTCATGTTAATTAGACTTTTGATAATCATAACCTATAATTTAGAAAAAAACTTTAGTTTACAACCTTAATTAAAACCATAATCAAAATTATAAGTAACAATTATTAGTAAAAATTAATTAAAAAAATTATTAGTATTATAAGTAAGATCATAATGTTAAAGTCTTTAACATTATGATCTAAGTTTATTCAAAAAATCTATTAAGCTTAATATAGTACTTAATATGAATGTTTATATAATTGAAAACTTCCGCACTCAAAAATATGTATTTTTTATAAGAAAACATTTGTCCATCTAAATTCACTATAAGAACATTATGATGTTAAATAATAAAGACTAGGTATTGAAAGGGAAATTATAGGAAAAAACAACAATTATATGAAAAAATTTATCGTAAGTCAAAAAAAAACAATTAACTTTAAATGCTTAAAACTGAAACAATATATTAAACTTGTTCAAAACTAAATTTAATTTATGTTGAAAAATAAAGTTTTTGTATAGATGTAAAAAAACTGTAGTATTTGAATACAACAACCTGTAGAATATAAACACATTATTAAAAATAAAAATATCTTACAGATTTTAATTCTAACATTATGATAGTTACTGATGACATCTAGTTAGTATATAAACATTTAAAAAATAGCTTTATAAAAAAATTTAAAATTGAAATAAATAAGTTTGAACTAAAAAAAATTATAATTTAGTTACTTTAACTTTTTTCTACTACTATGTTTTATACATATTTGAAAATAACTAATTATATCAGTTTAGGCATTTTCAAAGGTCTTAATCTAAATTGGCTTTTTATGCTATTTAAGAAATCAAGGCATGTCTACTTGTGACTCAAAAAATTACTTTATATTAAAAAAATCTTTATGTTTAATTATGTTTGACCTATATTTGTTTAATTAACTGTCTAATTTTAAATGAAAACTCAAACAGTTTTTTACAGAAATAAATAAAAAAGTATATTTTAATCATTTTTTAACTTGTTATAAGCTAAAATATATTTAAATAATTTGTACATTTATGTTTTATCTTCTTTGTTATATATATACATAAATTATAACTTAAAGATAAAACTTATATAAACCTTCTTTACAGATAACAAGATAAGAAAAAAACACTTTAATGCAGAGTTTTTTTTTAAGTAAAAATAAGTTCTGAATATTAAATAATCTCTTCTATTTCTTAAAACTTTATGTTCAATTTAATGTTCCGCGATTTTATCTTACTTTATAGAGTTTTAACTAAGCTACAAGTTGCTTTAAACAGGTTTTAAAAGTTCAAAATTGTTTTGAGATACAACAGGTCAAAGTCAAGGTTCCTTATACGAGGCGCAAACCAAAGTTTTCTTAATATTGCATATCTATATTCTTGAAAGTTAGAGGTAGTTATCTCAAAAAATGTAGGAGGAGATAGATTTTTAGTGATTACTAGTTGCTTTTCCTTTAGTTTGCGCCTCCATAAGGAAACTATTGTAGTCTCTGACTTTGACAAGCAATATCTCAAAAATTATTTTGAGTTTCAAAATGTTAAAAAACATCTTGTGGCTTACTTAAAACTTAATAAAATAAACTAAATTGTGAAAAAGGCGCTTTAACCCCTTATGCCCTTAAGGAATTTTGTAAATTAGAACAGGCAAATTCTAAAACTTTGCCATTTTGACATAAAAATAAAACTGAAAATTGGTCATTTTTGCCCCAAAAAACTGACTTAGCCTGACCTATAGCAACCCTAATATATCTTATAACAAACAGAGCTAAAAATAAAATAACTACACAAAATTTGAGTTGTTATATTCTAAGCTTAAGAAAGAAAATGTGAACGCTTACAACTATGGTCAATGGATTGGTGTGAAAAAAGACCTTTTGGTCATTGAGCCTCACACCATACATTTTATAAATGTTTTTGAGCAGTTTTAATTAAAACAAGAAAAAAGAAACTCAAGATCAATGAAATGTCAATATTGTTATCAAGTAATAGTTTTTTTTAAAGTATTATTGTTTAAATTAACTCAAAACAAAATTATCCAAAACTTTGTGCAGAACTTAGAAACTGCCATAATTTTTACAGTATAAAAACACCAGTCTTAAACTCTACCTTTTGAAGGATAAATATTTTTTGGGCAAAAACAAAAGTGTTATATCATGTGTAATTTTACCTGCCCTATTATTATATCTTTATAAATTAACTAATAAAGTAATAAAACACAAAAACTATATAAAATTAATCATACTTATATTTAGTTTAAGCCATGTAAAAGTTGATCATATTTTGCAACTTTAATATAAGCTATTAATTGGTTTTCACAGTTTAACTAACTTTACAGTATTTTTTAAGATATAGGGCATAATTTTGGTTAATTTAATTGGTTTAGTAGCAGTGAAAATTATTTTTTCACTAAAAGTTTGTCACATTGCACAGATTTTAAGCATTTTGAGGGCATAGGGAGGTCCAACATTTTTTTACTTAAAATAGCATTGGAGCTTTTATATGAAAGCTTTAAGTACAAACTACAAGCCAGTTTTTATAGAATTCAAAAACCTTGTTTAACTTTTGAGATATTGTAATTTTTATAAAAATTTTCCAATACAAACGTATGTACCTCAAATTTTTTTGGGGTCAATTTTCTTGGAAACTTAAAAAATCACTAAAAATCTATCTTCTCCTTCATTTTTTGAGCTAGAGACCTCAAACTTTCAGGAAACTGTCCTTTTAGAGTTTAAAAAACTTTGGATGTTGGAATTTCAAAAACAACAAAAAAAATTTTAGATTAAAAAACCAAAAAAAAAGTGTTTTTTTAAATAAAAATTTTATTTTTTAAAATTTAAAACATTCTTGCATTCAATGTTTTTAAGTTTCAATAATACACTTTCAGTGAAAATTTGATGAAGATTGCTCAAAAATTGAAGGAGGAGACATATTTTCCTTAAATGGTATTTTTTTTTTTGCATTTTAGTTTGCTCTTACATTAGGAATCTATAGAGGTCACCAACATTGATAGCCATATCTCAAAAATAACTTTGAATTTTTTCAAGCAGTTAAAAATGTCTGATAGCTCAGATAAAACTTTGAAAATTAGATCAACTTGTAAAAATCAAGGTGGACCCCCTCCCCCCCCCATATGCTTTTAATGTAAAGCTTTATAATTAATTCTTATAAACTTCTTAAATTAGTTGAATTTAGGAAAATACTTTTTGGAAATTTGTTATGTTGAACTTATTCATGAATTCTACCATAAAATAAAAATAAAAAGCTTTCTTCTTCAAAGATATTTTTTGAAAATTTGTGTTTCCTAGCCTGCAAAGTGAGTGGGAATCCTGATATCAGGAATAAGCCAATAAGTAAAATTTTCAGTGCTTATTTATAAATTATATATACTACAGTTGAAAATTTTTTATTATCTATATGGCATAAAAATAAAATCTATTAAATAAAATCCAATTGCATTACTGTTAAAATTACTAATGTCATCACTAGCATAAACAGTCACCAAGGAAAATTTAAAATTTAAAATTCAAACTAGCCAATGAGAATGAAGCAAGCTTCAGACAAAATTTGAGTAAAAAATTATATAAACACTGAACAGGTCCTACAAAAACCAGACCTACTCGGTTAAAATTGTCAAACTTAATAGTTTAAATAATTATAAAACTTTTCAAATTTTTTGTTACAATTAAACATAAAATGAATAAAAAATTAAATTATTTAATCGTATAATTTTTCATAAAGTACTAAAGGTTTAAATGGAAAAAAAAAACGTTATGTACAAATGAAAGTATACTCTTAAACAAGTTAAGAGCAACAATTAAACAGACATATATTTATTTGTAAGACAATAATAAAGCATATTTGAAAAAAAGTATTTTATTTTTTTATAGTCTCATTTTTATTTTGTTAATATCTCAATTAAAACATACATTAAACATACCTTATATTAAAGCAAAAAAATTGTTCTTGACGGCTATTAAACTTAAAGGTCAACCACAATTACAATAGTCACTCACATTTGCTTATCCAGTAAAAACAAAATCTTCATTGTTATCATTTTTAATTCTAGTTAACAAATTTTTTTTTTAACTTTATTTTTTATATGTTTGAGTAAGGTTGGTTAGGAAAAAGAGTATAAATTAAATAAGTAGAACAAAAAAATTTTTTAAAAATGCTGAATCAGCAAATTTGTAGATCAGACCTTTATGTTCACTTACCTTTATTATGTACCAGTAGTTTTTAAATCGTAATTTTTCAATAAATTATTTAAAAGGTCTAACTGAGCTCTGTAGAAGGTATTTAAGTTTAAATTATAACCTTACTTTTATATATATATAAATTATACTTGAAGTATAAAACATATATGTATTTGTTAGCTAAATATATTTTGGCTTATAACAAGTTAAAAGAAATATAACAAGATATTTATTTTTTATTTTAGTAAAGGGCTGTTGGAGTTTTCATTTAAAAATATACAGTTAATTAAACAAATATAGGTCAAACAAAATAAAACATAAAAACCCTTAAAGTAATTTTTCAGTGATAATATGCCCTGGTTGCTTAATATCATAAAAAGCCAATTTAGTTTAATACCTTTGTAAATGCTTTAACTAAGATACATATACATTTATTAAATTTCATTCAAGTATGTATAAAACATAATTTTAGAAAAAAATTAGAGTAGCTAAACTGATACTATTTTTTAGTTTAATTTTTTAATTAAATTTGAATGATTTTAGAAAGCTATTTTTTAAATGTTTATAACTAACTAAATATCATCAGTAGCTAATACAATGTTTAAAATTAAAATCATTAAGAGGTTTTTATTTTCAATGATATATATATTACATGTATATACTCTACAGATTTTTGTATTAAAATACTAAAGTTATTATTTTCATAACTACACAAAGCTTTTAATTTTTAACATAAAAACGGTTTGACTAATTAAATTAATAATTGAAAATGTTTAATGTGCTATTTTACAGTTGTTTTAAGCATTTTAAGTAAAATTTTTGTTTATAAGAATCTATTTATTTTTTATAAGTCTTTCTTTACACTTTTTATTAAATTTCTAGTTTTCATTGTTTAAGCATCATAACATTCTATAAAGTAATTTTATAAGAAGTGTAGGATATAACTTATATGATATTTTTTAATGTGGCTTAAACATCAAAGAAATTAAATTTAAACTAAGGATTGTTTTATAAATAGTTAAATATAAAATATAATCTTTTTACAGGTAAAAGTTTAAAAGTATACTTTTTCAGGGTTGCTACCTGACCTGGAAACCTTGAGAAACATAGAATTTGACAATGTAGGAAAAAAAATTAGAAAAAATCACGAATTTGTGAAAGTAAAAAAATCTGGAAAAACCTGGAATTTCAAACAAAAATCACTTATAAACCTTGAATTTTAACAATTATCTTATGTTAAGTATAACATTTCGTTTTAATTAAATAAATCTATCATATGAATACAAAATTTTGGTCATCATGAAAAATGTTATTTATTAAAAAACATATTTAAAGTAGCTTTGCAGTATCTTTTCAATGTTTTTATACTATTTAACACAGTTTCTTACCTTTAAGTTAACTCTAAAATATAAAAAGACCCAAAAATTTGTACTTTTAAAAATCTGGAAGAAAATTGGAAAACCTGGAAAAAATTTTGAAAAAACAAAAGGCAACCCTGATTTTTTCATATATTTGATTTATGCTATATGTTATATTTTGTTTTTAAGATTTTATTTCTCTAAATGTAATTTTTCAATATCTTTAAATTTATAAAGGTTTAGAGTAAAAAACTAAATATATCTAAATGGTTTTCTTAGCTATAATAAACAAAGTGTGCTATACATTTACAGTTGTTCCAAAGCTAGTTGAAAACTTTATTTAGATGGTAGATAGTTTTTAATAAAGTCTTCTAATAAACTCAGGACAGTTTTTTAACAATCTTTTTTTAGCAACTAAAACACTTGAAATAAAATGGTTGTGAAAAGTAAAACATTTATGCCTTTAGTTTTTTTCTAAATGTTGTGAGAAATTGAATTGATTAAAGTAAAAAATTGAGTATATAACAGCTTACACTAAATTATTTTAGAGTTTAGAAAAATATTAAATAAAGTTATGGGTAAACGTCGCCAAAGAGGAAGGAATAATAAGGGAAAAGAAGCTTCAAAATACAAACCTATTTTGGTACCTTTTGAATCTAAATTCACACTGAATGCAATTTCTGCTGATGATGTAGAAAATTATGTAAGTTAACACTTTTTGATTAGTTAACATTAATTGGAAATTTTTCGGAAAATAAAAACATTCAACTTTATGAAATTTAATAAAGCAATTTTGAACTTAACTTTAAACTTTTGTAAATTTTATTAAATTTATTCAGACAAAAAACTTCGAAGTCCTTACTGAACTTGATATTTAAAAAATTTTAATTGATTTTTATTTTTTTAACAAGTATTTATTTATACCGGTTTACTTAGTAAGATATAAAATGTGTACACGCCTTAATTCAGTTATTATTAGAATGGTAGTTGGGTACATTTTAGTGCCTTTTTCAGTAACAAATACCTGGACTAAGACTTTAAAAACAGGAAATTAAGCTTAATTAAGTAATAAAATAATATGTTACATTAGCTAGCTGAAAACGGGCTTCAAGCGGCCATTGACTATAGAAAATAATCTTGCTGAATAAAAAATCAAACTAAGTTTTAAAGATAGTTTGATAGAAATTGATTTTTTGTGTCAAAATTAATTTTGTTACTTTTCTGCTCCAAATATTTAATAAGCTACCTAAGTTTAAATCCAACCAGAGTTTGTCTTTTACAGATTAAAAATAGTCTAAACTTTTTAATTTTCGTCAAAAGTTTGCTTACAGAAAGTTACAGATAAATACGTAAAATACTTATTTAGAACAACTTTTAGTACAATTTTAGTAAAACATAAAAAAAAAACTGTTTCAGCGATAGTTTTTTTGAAATGATTAACTTTCGAAAAAACTTTACATTGCTCTCAAAACAAGAATGAATTTTCATAAAAAAAATATCTTTTAAATAAAAAAATATACTGTTCTTGTTAAACATTCAAATAGTCTAAAATTATTTAAAATGTCACAAAAGCAAAAAAAAAAAATCTAATATAAATAACTGTGTTAAAACTTTTATGGTGCTTTTTAAAATTTGCTTAAAGTCTTAATTCTGACATAAATTTTATGACCTTTTGAGTTATTTTAAGACTTCAAAAAACTAAAAATTTCCTACATTTAAGCTTACATAAACTTTCATATGCTTAATATAGAACTAAACCTAATCTTTAATATAATCTAATCTAAACTAAATGCTTTAATTTAAGCTCATGATATAGTTTTTTAATCACAAAAGTAATCAATGTCCACTTGCCAAGCTCTGTGCTAGCTTTATAATTGTACTAATTTTTTTAGGTGAGTATTGTTAGTAGTAAGCATATAAGCAATAATTAAAACAATTTTCCTAACTAAAGTTCAATAATCTCGAAACAGCAAAACCAAAATGGTGCAGTAGCAAATGCTGAAGTAATTCCGGAAGAACGAGGAGTAGAAAGATTTAAACAATATATGAATGATCTCTTGGAAAAACGACAAAGAATTGAACGAGAACGAATAGAAAGAGAAAACGAAGCACGTTTGTCAAGAAAAGTGCAACCAATGATTCAACGTCTACATGAAATTGCTCAACGAATTCCAAGGCAAGTTTTTCATGCACGTATCACTGGTATTTTTGAAGTAATAATGTTTGGAAGAGGAGAACAAGTTATGCAGGAAGATATACAACCAGTGCTTCAACTTCTACAAGAAGCTGCTCTACAAATTCCAGAAGAATTTTTTCCTCTACAAATTCACCCAGAATTTTTTCATGCACCTATCAATGGTCTTACTCGCGAACGAATTGGAAAGTTTGAACATTTCTCTGCAGACGAATGCTTGGTAGGTGAACAATGTGTTGTTTGCCTTGAAGACCTGCAAGTTGGTAAGCAGATGGTCCGTCTAGACTGTCATGTCAGCCATCATTTCTGTGAAACTTGTACAGATGTTTGGTTCAAAAACCACAACAAATGTCCTTTGTGCAATCATGTTTTTAATTAAAATACTTGTTAAAAGTTATTTAGAATATTTTTAGTTGTGCTTTTTGTTTAATAAATAATAAGCTCCTCAATTATGAATGTTTGTTAAGTAAAAATATATTTAAATTTGAAACACTATTTGCTTTTATTTAGATACATAATAAGTATTTAGCAGTTTTTTTAAGTTTTCTTGTGACAGTTTAATACGTCTTAATTACTTTTCTACGGAAACTCACAGTCAAACAAAACATAAATTTTCTATATTTATATACCATTTGCAACTTAATATCAATAGATTATTCATTTTGTTTAATATTTTATTACACAAAGCTTTTCAAAACTATACGAGTTTCATTCTCAAGTGATAAGTTTTAAATGAAATTTAAAAAATTTTTTGGTAAGTGAACAGCCTAAAAAATAACTTTAAATTATGACGTATAAATAAATTCAAATAAATACAAAATTTAGAGATTTATCAAGTACCTTTACTGTAGTTTTACTTGCTAAATCTCTAAATTTTGTATTTATTTAAAATTTTCATACGTCATAACTTAAAGTTATTTTTGAAGCTGTTCACTTACCAAAATTATTTAAAGTTTAATTTAAAATTTATAATTTGAGAATGAAACTCGTATAGTTTTGAAAAGCTTTGTGTAACAGAATATTAAACAAAATGAATGATCTATTGATATCAAGTTGCAAATGGTATATAAATACGTTCAAAAACCTTCCTATTACAAATAGTTCTTATGAAATTTTCCATAGTTTTTCACTAAAAACAAAAAAAAAGTTTAAACCTAAAACGTAATTAATAAGCGCAATAGACAACCAGTGTAAAGTAATATTTAATTATACTAAAACACTAATAATGGAAACAAAATGGGTAACCCAACTAAATAAAGACACTTCATAATCAAATTTTTTTTTGTTTACACACTTCTGTTTTGCTAAAAAATATAGAGATAGTCTCTAACAGAGATGTTAAAATGCTAAAAGTTACTATGGTAATTCAGCAATGAAGTGTTTTATTTTTGGTTTGTTTTAAGTTAGTAATTTCACGCTTGAGTAAACAAAGCAGAGCTTTTTAACATGTCTGGTCTCTAACTTAACAAGATCAAAAACACTATTACAGTAATTATTTTAAATCTATATATCTCTTATTTCTTAGCTAATACTCTATTATTTATTTAGTTTCGCTGTGTTTTTGGTTGATGTTGTCTTAATTTCCGGTTCGTCTATATAACTCAACACGCAAGCAAGTAAATGTTGTTTGGTTGTGGTTTTGAGATGCCTAGAAGTTTTTCGATATGTAAATTCTTTCACAGAAGCAATTTAGTTTGTATATTACACAACTTTTGTTTAAATCTGGTATCAGATCCCTCAACTGTACTTTTAATACCGATTTCGAGACAAATATAAATCTTTTATTGATCTGACTGTAAGTTTTTTTAGTTAATTTTTTTACTCTATTCTTAAAAACATGTGATGTTTCTGCAATATATGGTAGTTTCGAAATTGCTGGAAACTTCTACGGTCCGTATATTTTAGGTTTTAGGTTATTGTCATGTGGTTTTATAACCCTCCTAATCAAATACTGTGGGTATTTATTTTTATTAAAATGTCTTTTATTCTCTCCACCTCAGAATGAAGGAGTTCTTTAGTGTAGATCTTGTAGGCTCTATGGTATACTGTTTTTATTAATTTTACTTCTCGCTTCTGTATTAGTTGATTTAATGTTTCTGATCCTTTCAATTACCTCAAAAGAGTCTTTGACAACAAACTGTGAATTATATAATGAAACAGACCCTAGTAAAAAATTCAGAAATTTGTACAATTTGTACTAAGGTGGCTTAATCATTGATAGAATTTACAATTTTGTAATTTTTTATAAATTTTTATTATTTGAAAATTTTCAGAAAGTGTTGAAATATTTATTTTTAAAGGATTATGAAAGTTATAAACTCAAACACATATTAAAATTAATAAGTATAATATAAAAATCGAGCAGATGTAGTTTTTGCAAGACCATTACAAGTTTTCAGATTTAAATTTGTTTGATGCTAGGTTAATTCTTATTAACTAATTTGAATTTTCAAATTTAAGTTATCTATGGTGACTGTTTATGCAATTAATAACGTCAGCAACATGAATGAATTGGTGATTTTCTTGCTTTGATTGATTTATAAGTAATAAACTTTTGTTTTAAACAAATACAAACTTTTTATCAAAAAAATTGAAAGAAAGCACTGGCTAGTTTTGTTATTTAAATAATTTAAATGACTGTCACACACTCAGGATTTTTTAAGCTAAAAAGACGTTGTTGAATGAAATTATGCTTAGTGAGTTTTACAGTACACAGATTCAACTAGTCTTATTAAAAATTATCTAAAATGTTTGTTAAAAAATCATGAAAACTAGTTGATAATATTCAAAAAAATAATAATGAATTGAAGCACAGTTTTGAGTCCCAAAGATAAAGACCTTATATGTTAAAAACATAAAATTTGGGTAACTTACACGTTTGTAAATTGTTGTTCAAACAGCTATACCGGTCAAACCTCTAAGCACCTTGAAACCGGAATTAAAGAGCACGTTCCAAAGCATGTAAGTGATCATATTTGCAATCAGCCAAAGACAACTAGTATAGCAACTTCAAATGCAATAAAAATATATTTTAATTCCAACTGTATTTTGGATATAAAAGTAAATCAGAACTCTGTTTCATCGTTCACATAAAATTTGTTCCGTAGAGGTGCTACTAAGTGAAACCAAATAGATAAATTACTATTGAAAAAAGCCTGTACCAACAAAATTAGTTTATAAAACAATTCATTTATTTAAAAAAATACATAAACCAAAGACATTAGGACCTGAAAAATTTGTAATTATTTTGTAACTACTTTCATTATAATCCTGAAATGTTAGAAAACAAGTTTTAAAATCGAAAATAAATTCTTATTATGCTGAAAACCCTAGCATTATATGTACTTCAAAACTACTGTTAACACCAGATGATAAAGATTCATTCTAAAAACTAAATAAATTGATTATATTTTTAAATATATTTTTAAATATATTTTTATTAAACCAAATATCACCAAAAAAACTTTGTCCATGAAAATAGCGCACTGTAGTTTAATATTTTAAATCTAAATTTCACGCTTAAGCGATCGAAACAACTTGTTTTTAAAGTTAGGTGCTTAAAATTTGTATTATATTGGTGACCCAATGGATGTACGCACATAAACAGCATAGTTGATGTTATGGTGATGTTGTGTTGTTTAAAGTTACTTGAGCCTAAAATTAAGTAAAAATAATCGAACGTTTGTCAATTATAAAAATATCAAATGAAAAACTATAGTTTAGGTTTTAAATATAAAGGTATGGTTATAAGGAACCAGTCAAATTTGCACGAAGACAAAATTGGACGAAGGCACAAAATTACACGAAGAGAAATTTGCACGAGGGGACTAAATTGCACGAGCGAACAAAATTGTATGAAGAAAATTTTGCACCAAGAGTAAATTTTGCACGAGTTACTATTTTGCACAGGAGTAAAAATAAAAACAGAAAAAAAAAATATATATATTAATAAAAGCACAAAAACTAAATACTAACTGAGGGTAACAGATAACAGTGATAGTAAAAATTAAAACAAAATAAAAAACCAATAAAAAATTAATTACAAAGAAAAAAAAAAGGCTACCGACCGAGGGTTAGGGATATCGGTGATAGTAAAAAAAAACTAAAAAAAAAATAAACTTAATAAAAAAAAAATTATTCAACCTGTGTAAAAATTTGTTCATGCAAAATTGTCTACTCGGGCAAAAGTGTCTTTGTGCAAAAGTATATTCGTGAAATTTTTGCCTTTTTGCAAATTCGATAGCTATCCATTTTTTAAACTTAATTAGAATAAAAAGTTCTAAATAAGATAGTTTTCTTTTAACTATAATAAAGAATATTATTAAAAAGTATGTATAAAAGTATTAATCATCAAATTTTTTATTGCATCTTTTTTTGAAAAATTCTTAGTCAATTACGTAGATATTTAAGCGCGCAAAGTATTTTAATTTAAAAAAAAATTTGTAAAAATTGGTAAATTTAACAAAACGATTGTAATTCTAAATACAATAATAAGATAGCAGGACATTTTTTACTTATAAAAATAAATTATAATGTTAATCAAATTTGCCAAAATAAAAAATTATAAAATTCAGAAAAAATTAAAAAGATTCACGACACATTGCTTTTTACGTGAAGTTTAAAAATAAACGAACATTCAACTAATATTAAAATTCATTATATATTTAAAAACGCTTTATTTTTATTAAAACTCAGAGCGTGCTTAAATACGTATATAATGCTGAAAGAAATTAGTTTTTTTGTTATTAAAAGATTTTTTAATTTTTATATCACAAGTATTTTTTCTGTTATAGCCACGTGAAAATGGTTTTAAAATACAAGCTAAAATACACATAATGACTACAAAATATTGTATTTAAAAATTGTTAATTCAAAACTTACACCTTTTTTATAGAGTGTAATGCCAGTAAGTGCTTTGCATTTAATTTGCAAAAATAAATTTGTTTAAATTTTATAGGAAGGGTAAATTTTTATATATAAAACAATTCTTAGTACTGCTTAATTTTTTTATTTTTAACCATTCAAGTTTCGACAATTTATAAATTCTAGCTTAGCTGTTGTGAACCAGCTGTTTCTTAATTTTTTTCATAATTTAACCTACGGAAATTTAAGTTTACAACGCACAAGGCATTTAATGATTAATATAACTTTTTTTTCGAAATTAGTTCTTTAGTTTACAATATATAGTATATGTCAACTCAAAAGTTTATAAATGATAAATTAAAAGTTTGCCAAAGGTGAAAGAAATATTTTATTTAACATATGATATTTACATGGCTTGTCTTGCATTAAAATTTACTTTAAGTGTTTTTATAAACTAAATTCTAGAATTTGTTAAGCTTAGAAGAGAAATTTAGATAAAAGTAAGTAAAACTAAATAACTTTGTATAAAAATAATTACATTATTTAAAATTCAAAAAAATGTTTTTTTTTTTGTATAAAAAGTAAATTTCACTGTTAACTTTATTTTTGCTATCTAAAGCAAACACTAGTTCTATGTTTGATAAATTGAAAAGTTTTATGGAAAAAGATGAACATAAAGTTTTAATTTATCATCATACTACCGCATTGTTTCTTTTTAAAATTCTTATTCTACAAATGTTCTGAACCCTACCCGTCTTAACTAAAACTAAAATATCTCATACTGTTGTTTGTAATTCCTATTGTTGTAGTATAGAACCTATTTCAAACAATTACTTTATATTTCATTTGTACTTAATTACTTAAAACAGTTTATTTATAATTGCAACAAAACTATATTTAACATGACTCAAAAACTTTTACTATAAAAATTTTGATTTGTGTTTATGTCTACGTACTTTATTATTTTTTTTTTCATACTAAGTCAAAGTCATCTTTAAATGTAATTCTACAGAAAAAACTTAAAAAAATACAAATAACTATACATGATATTTTTAACATTTGTAATTTTTTACTTATAGATAAACTTTAGTAGAAATAAACAAGTTTTATATAAGTTTTAAAAAGAATTTAATACTATTTTGAATTTTTCACATATAAAATTGTTCTTTTTTTAGGTTAAATTGATTTTTCTAGGATGATTGAATTTCAACTTAACATCTCTTTAAATAAGTGTTTTTTAGTCTCACTAAGTTACACTATGCAAAGTCTTATGAAAAATGACGTTTAATTCAAAAGTGACAACTTGTGCTAAATTGACGACCGGTTCAAAAGTGACGTCATACATAAGTGGATAATAGTGCAAAGTTGAAACTTTGTGCAAAAATGTAACGCCGTGAAAAGTGACGATTAACTTTGTTGGGAATCAGAGTTAATAAAATACTAAAAGTTGTTATATCAATTGAGCATTGAGCGTATAAACTTTTGTTTTATGATAATAATCATAACGCTTGAGTAAATAAAACAATATCGTTTACCCACCCATTAAGAATATATTAGGTTGCAATCGGTTTTTTGCGGGATTCGATCGTGCGGTAACTGTGAGTATACCCTTTTGCACAACGTTTTTAGTTTTACTTAACACTTTAAACAAATGCAAATTTTCTTAGTATTTTTTTTCATTTTAATAGTTTTATACAAAGTTTTAAATAAATTTATATTATGCTCAAAATAAAATGAAATTTAATTTTTTTTTGTATCAATGATATTTTGAAATAAAATTTATGAAATTAAGTTTTGCTGTGAAAAATATACAACAAATTTAATAATTTTTAGGCATTTAGTCACAAATTTAAAACTGATATTTTATTTGTAAATATTATAAACTTATTTTTTTTTGGGTGTATCTTAGATTTTTTTAATTTGAATCAAACTAAGCAAAAGACAGTAGACAACAAACTCTTACAAAGATCAGATCTTTAAAAAATCAGGTATCAATATTTAAATTGACGTTTAATAATTGAGACTATTTTAAATAAATTTTAATTATATCTACAGTAATACATCTGTATAGAAAATGTCAGAACTCTTCAAAGTAAATTTTTTTGTTCTATACCTGTAGAGTGGAGACTGTATACTGGAATATAAAAAAATGATAAAAATTAAATAATCAATATTATAAGTCGTCAAATCTGAATTTTAAAAGTGTTTATTTTTAAATTGCACGGTGTTTATTGTTTTGTACTTAAATTTAGCGTATTAGATTTTAAACACAAATCTAATATTAAAAGTCTTGTCATTGTCATGGTTAAAAATTAAAATAAACGTATTAGTTGACAAGATTTAAAAAAGGAAGTATAGTGGCAAAATTAACTTTTACACATAGAAACTTGTTACTTGAAACACACAAATAAAAAATGACGTCTCTATAAGTCTGTTTAACTAGAAAAATGTCAATTATTTGTGTTTATAATAAATGCTTAAACATTTTAATCAATATAAGTAAGTAAATATATACAGGAATTTTTTAACGGAAAAAATGTTGTCAAATAGTTATTTTAATATTTTTCTACTATCATACTTCTATTTGAACTAAACTTAGAAAAGTTTTAGATTTATTAGTTATACGATGACCTAAATAAGTAGAAAGATTGTACAGAGTTAGAAATATGTTCTAAAATATAAGTAAAAAGCATACTTATATTTAACAAAATATTGAAAAAAATTAAATTCTAACAATAAAATAAATTTTTATAAAGTTTTCAAACTAAAGCGTAACGAAGTTTGAATTGATAATACATTTGTAAAAGGTTAAGTTGTTGGAACTTAATAGAAAATATAAATAATAAAAAAAGGGCGTTAAGGTTTGCAAATACTTTAAAGAATTATTTTAAATTAATGAGCAATATGAGCTTAATAAAACTTTTTTAAATGTTTACAGTATTTTTTCATAAAAATTGTTAATTTTAAAAAAGAATTATGAGTTTTATTGCCTATAACGTTGTGCTAATTACAAGAATACATTGTGTTTATAAATTATTAGTTATACAATTATGTTTGATTAACCATTATTTTTCTTTATAAAAATTGTTAAAATTCCAAATAAATTTATGTATCAAAGAAGAAACAACAGTTTTAACATAAACAGCAAACAAGCAGTGTTAATAACATAGTAGTTTATTACGAAATAAGAAAAATTCTACACGAAAAACACGACTGTATATTACTGATAACCAGTAATTTAGTGGAATACATGATTGCATAAAGGACACTTGTTGTGGTCTTTAAACCAAGCATCTGTACAAGTTTTGCAAAAATAATGGCTGACATGACAGTCCAGACGGACCATCTGCGTACCAACTTGCAGGTCTTCAAGGCAAACAACACATTGTTCACCTACCAACGATTCGTCTGCAGAGAAATGCTCAAACTTTCCAATTCGTTCGCGAGTTAGACCGCTGATACGTGCTTCCTGCATTTGTTGAGCATGTTCTTGTAGAAGTTGAAGAACTTGTTGCATATCTTCAAGCGTAGCTGCTTCTTGACCTTCAAGTTCTATCCGTTCAAAAAAATCACCAATACGTGGATCCGGATCTGCATATCGTGGAGCATCCAGTAAAAGTAGAAGCGCACGTTCAATATCTACCCACATATTACGAATTTCTTCTGCATTATCAAATCTTGTAGCTTCAACCTGTTGTTCTTCGGGTTCTTGTTTAAAATTTCCAACTACATCATTGGGATCTTGTTCATAATTTCCGATTACATCATTGCGATCTTGTTCATAATTTCCGACTACATTATTTGGATCTTGTTCGTAATTTCCAACTACATCATTGGGATCTTGTTCATAATTTCCAACTACATCATTGGGATCTTGTTCAAAATTTCCAACTACATCATTTTCCTGTTTCATTTTTTATATATATATTAGTTAATACTTTTGTTATTTGTCACCAACAGTGTTTACTATTAATAATAATCACCAAAAAAACTTGATATAACTATGAAGCTGGTATAACATACTATTTTGTTACTTATCTAAACTTAATTTCATGCTTTCAATTTTTCAATTACCGTGTTTTTGTTACATAAAAAAATCACAAGGACCCATTTTACTTGGTTTTGAATATTGGTTCATATACATTTTAGGTTTTATAAATAAATACCCGCTGAAAAAATTAATAAAAAAAAAAATCAAGATAAGAAAAAAATTATAGTGTTTCAACTTAATGCATTTACTAAGTAAACCATATGTTTAAAGTGAATTCGTAGATACATTGATAAATATATAAACTATTATATGTATTTTTTTGAAATGCTAAAAGTTTTTTTAAAAATTAAATTTAAATAATCAAAAAGTGTCAACTTACGTCATTTTCTTGATAATTTTCTGCATCGTCAGCAGAAATTGCGTTCTGTGTGAATTTAGATTCAAAAGGTACCAAAATCGGTTTGTATTTTGAAACTTTTTTTCCCTTATTGTTCCTTCCTCTTTGGCGACGTTTACCCATAACTTTATTTATTGATTTTAAAACTCTAAAATAATTCAGTCTAAGCTGTTATATAGTCAATATTTTACTTTAATTAATTCAATTTCTCACAACATTTAGAAAAAAACTATGGCATAATTTTTTTAATTTTCACAATTATTTTATTATAGTGTTTTAGTTGCTAAAAAAAGGTTGTTACACAACTGTCCTGAGTTAATTAGAAGACTTTATTTAAAACTATCTACCATCTTAATAAATTTTTCAACTAGCTTAGGAACAACAGTAAATGTATAGCACACTTTGTTTATCATAACTAAGAAAACCATTTAGATATATTTAGTTTTCTACTCTAAACCTTTATAAATTTAAAGATATTAAAAAGTTACATTTAAAGAAATAAAAGCTTAAAACTAAACATAACATATAGCATAAATCAAATATATGAAAAAATCAGGGCTGTCACTTATTTTTTCAAAATTTTTTTCCAGGTTTTCCAATTTTCTTCCAGGTTTTTAAAAATCCAAATTTTTGGGTCTATTAATATTTTAGAGTTAAGTTAAAGGTAAGAAACTGTGTTAAATAGTATAAAAACATTAAAAAGATACTGTAAAGCTACTTTAATATGTTTTTTGATAAAAAAAATTCTCATGATGACCAGAATTTTTTATTCATATGATATATTTTATTTAATTAAAACGAAATGTTATACTAAACATGTGATAATTGTTAAAATTCAAGGTTTTTAAGTGATTTTTGTTTGAAATTCCAGGTTTTTCCAGATTTTTTTTGATTTCTCAAATTCCAGGTTTCTCAAGGTTTCCAGGTCAAGAACCAACCCTGAAAAAGTATACTTTTATACTTTTAACTTGTAAAAAGGTTATATTTTATATTTAACTATCTATAAAACAATCCTTAGTTTAATATATATATACCTGAATTTAATTTCTTTAATGTTTAAGCCACATCAAAAAATATTATTTAAGTTATATCCTACACTTCTTATAAAATTACTTTTTAGAATGTTATGATGCTTAAACAATGAAAACTAGGTATTGAATAAAAAGTGTAAAGAAAGACTTATAACAAATAAATAGATTCTTATGTACAAAAAATTTTACTTAAAATGCTGGAAAACAACTGTAAAATAGCACATTAAACTTTTTGAACTATAAATTTAATTAGTCAAACCGTTTTTATGTTAAAATTTAAAAGCTTTGTGTAGTTATGAAAATAATAACTTTAGTATTTTAATACAAAAATCTGTAGAGTGTATACATATAATTTATATATCATTGAAAATAAAAACCTCTTTATGATTTTAATTTTAAACATTGTATTAGTTACTAATGACAAATTATTTAGTTATTAACATTTAAAAAATAACTTTCTTAATTCATTCAAATTTTATTAAAAACTTAAACTAAAAAATAGTATTAGTTTAGCTACTCTAATTCTTTTCTAAAACTATGCTTTATACATACTTGAAAGTAGATAAATATATATGTATATGAGTTTTTAAATTTTCTAAATTCTTAAATTAAATTGGCTTTTTATGATATTAAGCAACCAGGGTATTTTAATTTATCACTGAAAAATTACTTTATACTAAAAAAATTGTTTTTATTTTTATTTTGTTTGACCTATATTTGTTTAATTAAGTGTAATCTGATTACTTAAGTATCGAAAAAATTACGTATCATGCCAAAACAATTTATAAGAAATGACCATAAAATATTTTTCTAAAAACTGAGTAGGTGAAAGTAACATTTTCTAAAATATGTTTAATAAAAGTTTTAAATAACACTTTATTTATAACCTATGTGTTAAAATATTAGTTGAAAGAGATAGATAGCCCAGATGTATAAATGTTTTAGCTGTAATAAAACATTGTTATAAACTTTATTACTATAAATTTTATTTCATACCATATATAACCTTATAGTAGTATAGTTAAGTAATGTTGTTGACCATTTTTAATGTGCTTACTTTCCGCGTTAAGATTTTGTTATTGGAAGTTGTTATAGGGGAATGGTTTAAAAAGTTATTTAAATAACCGATCAATATTCTTATATAAAATAAAAAATAGGTTGAAAATTTAGTTTTTGTAGTACTGTTAACTATATAAAAGTTCAAAAGTTAGTTTTAGTATTCTTGTTAAGTAAATTATCCTTATTATTAAAACTTTATTAATAGTTAAGTTACCACAAAAACTTAATTATGAGCTTTATTCTGTTTTTGAATATTTTTTTGTCTTAGACCAAGTAACTTTAAAAGTTTTTACACCTATCATTTCTACCAGGATCCAGGTATTCCGGTAAAACTGTCACTCAACTTTGAATTATAGTTGTGAAATAAATAAAAAGACTTTGAACGTGCTAAACAAAATCATAATAATTAAATATTAACTAAACTAAATCATCAAGCTAAAATTGTGCAAGAGTCTGTATTGATATAACAAAAAATCTAAAATAAGGAATATAGTAATATAAAAAGTATGGTACAAGTCTATAGGTAGTTCAAAAACAAATATTTAATTTTAAATTATCAACTTATTTGCTTTAACTCTAGATTCATTGACTCAGCTAGAATTATTAACAAAATTTAGATAGTTGCTACATTCTTAATTTTAATTAATATTTACAATACTAAATAACAATTAGTAAACACAATACCTTATCTAAATTATACTTTTTTTAAACTGCTATTAGTCAAGTACGTAATTTTTGAGTTTGTTAGAGCATAGTTATGTACTGTTTAATTAATAAATTAACACGGTAATAGTAAATATTTTTAAAACAAAGAAAATATTAAAAAAGAAATTATCATCTTATTTGATTTCAAAATTTAAATAAAATGCATTAAATATAACTTTATTAAATTGTTGGCATGAATAATAAGCATACTAGAGTTATACATGAACTTTAATGTTTGAATTTGAAAAATTATTTTAATTAAGAAGATCTCAATTTTAAAAGATAAAAATATTGTAAACACACAAATAATCAAAATTTGCAAAACTCTACAATTTTCAAAAATGCTAAAATCATATAAAATATAAAATAACTTAGAAAATAACATACTTAAAAATTTATACAGTTTTTACTACCTGATAGTAACACTAAAAGCAATTTTATTGAAACTTCAAACTTTAAAAAATAATAAAAAACTAAAAACATATTATGTTATTCTGAGAGTGACTCACCCATATATTATATTGTCTGTTAAAACAAAAATAAACTTGAGCACATTTGACCAAAAAAGTCAATAAAAAAACAATAAATATTGACTTACCAAGACAAAAAGCAAAAATTCAGTTGATAAGACAACATAAATTGGCTTAAGACTTTATTATTAGAACCACTTTGTTTAATTTTCTAAACACGGATATTTAAAAACACGGATATTTTGGCTTTTTATGCTAACCAGGGCGAATTTATCTTCAAAATCAAAAAAATAACAGGATTAATTAGTAAGCTTAATGTTTAAAAGTAACTTAATAAAGCATTTAAACTTACATTTCTTTACTTAGTAAACTTTTTTAAACTTTTTTATTTTCTAATAACTTACATCTTAGAATTAAAACTAATTTGCAGAGCAAGGTTGCCAGAATAAAAAGAATCTTAGTACTTAATACTAAGCTAACGTTTGATTATTTTTAATCAAATGTCATGCTCAAATAACTTTGAATGATACTATCATCGCCACAATGGCAACTATACTGTGCGTAAGGACACCGTTAAGGCACAAACTTTTAGGAGTACAATCCCTTATAAGGTACACACTTAAGCTGCGAATTGCATTAATTACTAAAGCGTGAAATTTTTCAAAAAATAAAGACAAGGTTTTCACACTTTGATGCGCATATAGAAGCAACAACTAGCACTTTGACAACTTTGGTACGAATTAAATAAATATTGCACAGAAAGCTTCTACAGGTCATAATAAAAACTCAATGTAAATACACTAACAATTGATCTAAATATAATTAATACAAGTGTGATACAGTTATTTCATTTTTATTATTATGTTAAGTTTATTTAAATTGTGTGTTTATTAAGATCAAAAAATATAACTATTATTTGCTTTTCAAATTATAAGAGTTGCCTCAAAACTGTAATGTACACTTTTTTTCAAATTGCTTGCTTACCGTACCGATTTACAAGCTGTAATTAACAACTACTGTTATCAAACCTTATTTTAATTAACAATTAAAAAGGTATACCGTTGTTTTTAATAAATTCAGCATTTAGAACAGGGGTCGGCAAACTGCGGTTCGCGGGCTAAATGCAGCATGTGAGGTACTTTTTAGCAAAAAACATATTTTTTAAATAATAAAAATAAAAAGTTTTTTAATATAAACTTAAAATTAGGCAATTAGTTCAATAGATAATTTTTACTAGTGCTTTATTACTGCTTTTTTTATCAATTTTGATTTAAAACAGTACTTTTATACTTATTATTACAATTATTTCTAAACAAGTCGGCCCTCAAAGACTTTTTTCTAAGTAGTGCGGCCCGCGATCAATTCTTTATAAGGAAGTGTGGACTGCGAGTCTCTTAAGGCTGCTGAGTGCCTCTGATTTAACATTACGTTACGACACTTAGTTGAGTAAATTTTAAAAATAAGCACTTATAGATCAAAAATAACTAATTTTTATGGTAAAAAAATAAATCATACTAGAAAACAAATTTTCAGAAAAACTATAAGATAATTTATGAAAGTATATAGTTTGATATTGTAAGTTAATACGAACAAACTCTCTAATTAGTTATTAACTATTCATATGTTTTTGACAAAACTTATAGATGGTTTTAGAACAAAATTTTATTGTTTTTTCTGATGTTTACTGTATTGTTAAAGTACAAAAATATTTATGTTGAGTTATAGCTTTGACAAAAAAAAATA
The DNA here is from genome assembly GCF_965202585.1 of Thalia democratica. NCBI lineage: Eukaryota > Metazoa > Chordata > Thaliacea > Salpida > Salpidae > Thalia > Thalia democratica. Next base: position 779,847 of record NC_139169.1, read on the forward strand.
CTTATTGAATTACAGTAAAATGATTTTTAGCTTGTTTAACAACAACCTTTCAAATGAGAATTCTAATATACAATGAAACTTTGAATGTTGATTTTATTGTTTCACAAACAAGCATAATGGTTATCGGGCAGCGTCAATTAGTTGGAAAAATTAAATGATTATTGAGGATACCAAACTGCAACTGATAACTGTTTATACTTGACGGAAAGTTTTAAATCAAATTTCGTGTTCATTTAATCGTTTTAGAGAAAGCTCGCAAGGCAACGTGTTATAGTGATGCAAGTTTAGATAAGGAGAAAGCAAAGAGCAGTCGCTAGTGAGTATTGTACTAGTAAAGGGTCGGTACCTAATGATAACGGTTAATTAACTATTAAGTTTCTTTTAAGGGGCGTTTATTAATTATGTTGTTGGCAGCAGACTTGATATAAATCAGTGTTAAAAGATCCCAATCAGTAGGATTTAAATTATTATTTTTTAATACTTTTATTAGCTTAAATCATATTGCCGAGAATTTTATAAATATTTTATATTTGCTTTACTGATTAGTAGTCTTCTTCTAATTACAAAAGCAAGACATGTTGAGTTAAAAGAATTTATTCGAAATTCTGAACTCATTATTTCAGGAATTTAAAATAGAACCCATTTTAGTGATATTTGAAAACCAGCTAAGTTTTAGCTTAAAACCAAAAATTAAATTGAAATTTAATTTTTAATTTTAAGCTAAAACTTTTCTGGTTTTCAATAATTAATAAATTTGAAATTTAATTTTTACTCATATTTTTGTGCAGCTATTACACACTTTTATTTTATCAAGTATAAGCTAAACTAAATAAAAAATTTTAAACTATCTACGAAACATGTGATAAACTATACAGCTAAAATAACGTAATTAACTATATTTTTAAATTTATTTCTCAATAGTAAACACTACTTTTTTTCGTAAAAACAATCAATTTTAAAACAAAAACAACTTTTATTACCTAAAACGTAGTGTTTATAAATAAATTAGTATTATATATGTTTACTTGACCTTTGTTTTTTTTCTAAATTTTATATCCGATTTTAGGTATCAAGGAAAAATAAGAGTTTTTACATAAAAAACAAACAAAGAATGTTCATAACATTGTAGTTTGTTATACAATACACGAATACACTATTCTTTATTACTTTCAACAAGTATTTTAATTGAAAACATGATTGCACGTAGGACACTTGTTGTGCTCTTTAAACCAAGCATCTGTACAAGTTTTGCACATATAATGGCTGACATGACAGTCCAGACGGACCATCTGCGTACCAACTTGCAGGTCTTCAAGGCAAACAACACATTGTTCAACTACCAACGATTCGTCTGCAGAGAAATGCTCAAACTTTCCAATTCGTTCGCGAGTTAGACCATTGATACGTGCTTCCTGCATTTGTTGAGCATGTTCTTGTAGAAGTTGAAGAACTTGTTGCATATCTTCCAGCGTAGCTGCTTCTTGTCCTCTAAGATCTACCCGTTCAAAAAAAAAGCACAAACACGTTCAATATCTTCCCACATATTGCCAATTTCGTCTGCATTATCAAATCTTACAGCTTCAACTTGTGGTTCTTCGGGATTTTGTTCAAAATTTTCAACTCCATCATAGGGATCTTGTTCAAAATTTCCGACTACATCATTGGGATCTTGTTCATAATTTCCGACTACATCATTGGGATCTTGTTTATAGTTTCCGACTACATCATTAGAATCTTGTTCAAAATTTCCGACTACATCATAGGGATCTTGTTCATAATTTCCGACTACATCATTGGGATCTTGTTTATAGTTTCCGACTACATCATTAGAATCTTGTTCAAAATTTCCGACTACATCATTGGGATCTCGTTTAAAATTTCCAACTGCCTCACTTTCCTGTTTCATTTTCTTTATATTTTAGTTAATAATTTTTTTTTGTCAATAATAGTTTTAGTAATAATAATATTTACCAAAAAAAAACTTTATATAACTATAAAGTTGGTATAACATGCTATTTGTTTCTTAACTAAATTTAACTTTATGTTTTAAGATTTTTACTTAAGATGCTTTTCTTACAGAAATTATTACTAGGACCTATTAATAATGACGTAGACACATCTTAGATTTTTTTAAGTTAGCCGATTTTATTACTAGCTGTAAAAAAACTTAATAAAAAAAAATCATTTTTAGTAATAAGCTTGTAGTTTTACGTCTGAATTTATTTAATAAATATTTAAACGTCAATATTCAGATTTTGGTATGCTAATGCTAACCATATAAAATCTATATATATATAAAATAAGGTCATTATTAAAACTTGAACACCTTCTACTAAGCCCACTTGGAGGGATTTGAAATAATTTATTTTTTTTATCTTATTTTTCTAACAAATTATATGTATGTTTAATAAGGTTATTATTTAAACTTGAACACCTTCTACAGAGCCCACTTAAAGGGCTTTTAAATAATTTTTTGAAAAAGTACGATTTTGAAAAATACTGGTACATATGTTTCATAAAGCTTTAATATCTCATAAAGTTTTAATCATCAGCCAGTTAAATATAAAATAAAAGTCACTGTACTAAACAAAGATGCAAAAGTTGTACAAACAAATAAAAAACCGTATGACGTAATATTGTGCATTACAAAAACTCAGTACAAAAATCAATCTTCCATCTAACTAATCAAACAACTAAAATTCACAAAGACAACATTTAAATGACTATTAAATAATTCAAAATTTATTTTTTTTTAAGAGGAGCTTTTTTGATATGTCGGCAAGACGATATGAACTCACTCCTCTCATTTAAACACCCTTCCTTTTTAACGCATACATAACGGCTGTTGATTCTTTTAAGCACAGCCTACAAAAAGGGTTATTATCATCTGCTTTTAGAGCGCAGCCAACTGATTACCACAACATTTGACGAAAACCTTCATACAATAAAATATTCAACTGCAACACAATTAAAATATCATACAGTTGTACAAGTAATTTATAAGTAAAATTATAGCTTACAACAATAAATTTTTAAAATTAATCAATATAGACGATAAAAGCACTATAAAAGATAAACTTTGCAAATACTTGGCAGATATTACCCTTTAAACAACCAATTTCTATTGTCAATTATAATATATAAAGCAACAATAACATTAAATAAAACAACAAAACAGTACTTCGGATCCACAGAAAATACTTTCAAACAAAAATTACTGAAACCAACAATCATCATTTAACAAAATTAACAAAAGACATACAACAGAACTAGCGAACTACATATGGAATTTAAAAGATAACTAAACAGACTACAAAATTAAATGGGAAATATTAAACAGAACAAAACCATAATTCAATACTTAATTAGGCTGCAAGCTTGGTAACTTAGAAAAAAGAAAGAAAGTGATAAATCAGATTAAAACATTCACCAAACAAAAAGCGAAAAACATATGCATTCATTACCAATAATACTTTTTTAGCAAAATTAAAACTAACTGAATATTAAGCCGCAATCACGTGTAATTTAAGAAAATTTTCTAATAGTTTAAAACATTTTTCTAAGAGTTTAAAACATTTTTCTAAGAGTTTAAAACATTTTTCCAGTATAACCTTTTACAAACTTTCCAAAATGCATAAATTAACGAATACGGCGTATTTTTCAAATTCAGCTAAATGTACAATAAACTGTATTATTGCTACGTCATAAATATTATACAAAATTAAAAATCTAAACTTCTAATTACTACTGTAATAAACTTTAGCTTACTGAAGAGTACATGAAGTTTTATATTTCATGTACGAAACAGCTGTCTAAACTATTGTTTTTTTATATAATTAAAAAAATATGTATATATTTGTCACCAATAATGTTTACTACTAGTAATAATCACCAAAAATCTCTTAATCTCTTGATTACTTGGTTATTATATAAGTGTGTAAAATCTTATTATTAGTTAGCATTGCACTCTACTGAAAAGAATTGCTCGAAACATATTTAGTGTTTTTAAATTGTGTGTCATGTGTAACTTATTGTACTTTACTGGTCACTTATGTTCCAATATCTGAAAAAGAAGTATGACGAAAATCGCATTAAGCTTTGCATTAAGCTGATTTTCACACCGTGTAAAATTATTAAGAAAGAATTAATTTTAGAGTTCTGAAACAGTGCATGATTAAAATGGTGATTCCTAAATGGATTTTCTTTAGAATAAATAATCAAAATTAAAGTTATCTAGTAAACGTGAGAAAATATTTTTGAATTCTGAAATTTTGAAAGTTGAACATAACAATAAATATCTTGAATCTGAAGTTGTATATTACTCAAGTAAATTAAAGGAAGTGTTGTCTTTAGAAGACTTTGATAAATTAATAACTATGTGGAAAAAGTTGTAATTAAACAAAATAGTAAAATGATTAAAGACAATAGCAAGAAATTAAATAATTTTATATTGAGAATGTTTGGTACTTTAGATAGATATAATTTCTTTAATTATTCTGATCGACAGTTGACTGAACAAGAGAGCTTTGCATTAAGTCTTGGAATTTTCGCTCCCTCCCAAACATGTAGATAAGGAATGGTTTTTTTTAGGATTTGAGTGTTTTTTTAAACAACTAAGTGTGTTGAAATCTAGATCTACTGATGAAGAAACTGTCATGAAAGTTAATTTGTCATCCTTGACATATAATTATAGTAAATCAAAACCTGAAAAAAGTAGTTTGTTGAATTTTTTGAAATAAGAAAAATAGTACAAGGGTTGAAAAATGACAAATGTTTGATAATTTCTAAACCCGACAAGGGTAATGGTTGTGTATTAATGAACAGATCTGATTATTTGGAAAAAATGAATGATATTGTTGGTAATTTAAATTTTAACTTTTAGGAGAAGCCAAAGAACTAGATAATATTGATAAGGTGGTAAGTTTTTGAAACAGTTATTATTCAAGAATGAAATTAGTGAATCATTATTTAATTTAATTAAACCGATTGGATCAGTTACCCCACGTTTGTATGAATTACCAAAAATTCATAAAGAGAACATTCCTTTGAGGCCCATTTTATCTATGGTTAATTCAGCACAACATAAGTTGGCAAAGTTTTTAAACTCGTGTCTTGAACCAGTTCTAAAACACTTTTCGTCGTATTGTTTAAAGTATTCATTTACGTTTGTAGACTAAAATTAAAGAAATGGAAGCTAGTAATTCGTCTTTTGATGTTAAAAGTCTTTTAACTAACGTACCGTTGGAAGAAGTTATTGCAATTTGTGTTAATACGTTGTTTAAGTTAAGTAAACCTACAATTAGCAGAATGAATTTTTAAAGACTTTTGAAACTTGCAACTTCTGGTGTCAAGTTTAGTTCTAATTCCTTAATTTATTCACAACAAGACGGGATAGCCATGGGATCCCCCTTGGGACCTACATTAGCAAATATATTTATTGGATATATTGAATTAAAAGATGTTCCAGCGTTCAAAAATGATTTATTATATCTAAGGTATGTGGATAATTGTTTTGTTTTACTTAGAAGCGAGAAAACTATGGATAAATTCTTTAATATTTTGAATAATGCTCTGATTCTATTATCTCACAATAGAAAAAGAAAACAATGATGAACTTGCATTTTTAGACGTACTAATTAAAAAGAACAAAATAGATTTTTAATTTCGGTGTACAGAAAGAAAACTTTTATAGGATGTTACTTAAATTTTCAATCAAACTGCAGATTAAAGAGAAAATAAATTTATTAATAACTTTGTGTAATCGGGCACACAAAATTTGTTACCTAGAGTTGCTACTAAGTGAAATCAAACAAATCGAAACACTATTAAACAAAAACGGTTATCCATAAGAGTTAATTTACAAAACAATTTATTTACCTGTGAAAAATTTGGATAGAATAAAGACAATAGGACAGGAAAACTGTGTAGTAATTTTAAAATTTCCATTTATTAATAAAAGCTCAGAGATGTTAGAAAATAGAATTAGACAATTAGTAAGAAAAACTTATTATGCAGCGAACCCTAGAATTTTTTTACCTCTAAGCCACTAATAAAACTAGGTGGTAAGGATACAGTATCAGAATTAAATAAAAGTATGGTTATCTACCACTACAGTTGCTGTTGTACAGCAAGTTATTGTAATTATATATTTAAACGTAAATTCACTTTGACAATTATATACCGTGGAATGTTTTAAATTTCATACAAATAAACAAGCGTTAACTTACGTCATTTTCTTGATGATGTTCTACATCGTCAGCAGAAATTGCGTTCTGTGTGAATTTAGTATCAAAAGGTACCAAAATAGGTTTGTATTTTGAATCTTCTTTTACCTTATTATTCTTTCCTCTTCCGCGACGTTTACCCATAACTTTATTTGTAATTTTGTAATACTATATAAAATTGTGATGTTTTTTTTTAATTGCTTTTTACTTAAATGAAGTCAATTTCTTACTATTATTAAAAAAAACTATGCCATTAATCTTTTACTTTTCACAGTCATTTTCTATTAAAATTTTGTTTTAGCTGCTAAAAATTGGATTGCCAGAATTAACTACCCTGAGTTTATTAAAAGACTTTATTTAAAAATATTTTTTATCTAAATTAATTTTTAAGCTTGCTTGGGAACAACTGTTAATATAAGAACACTATATTTAACATAGATAAAAAAAAACATATAGTTATGTTAAGTTTTTAAACTTAAACCCTTCGTAAATTTAATAAATAAAAAATTATATTTAGAACAATAGAAGCTGAAAATTAAAACATAATATATAACATAAATTAAATATATGAGATAAAGGTCTATCTTCAAGCTTGTAAGTAGTTTTAGAATTTCAAGTTAGCTAAAAAACACAAATCTGCTTTTGCTTATTTTCAGGATTGCCACTTGTTTTTGGATTTCAGGATTGTTTTTTTTAGTTTTTTTGAGATTTCCAAGTCTCTTCCAGGTTTTACAGATTTTTCTTAAGGTTTTCAAAAGCACATCTTTTTCTAATAATTTTTAGTAGTAAGTTATTATTTAGTTTAAAAGCATGCTGTTCAAAAAATATAAATTACTAAAGAGATACTGTAAGTTTTAGAAATTATTTTATTATCTTGGAACTTATACTAAATTCTTTTAAGATGGTTTTCAAAAAGCCGTAAAGTTGCATTATTATAAATAGTTAAAGTCTACTTGAATGTTTTTTTAATTTAAACGTGTTATCTTTTATTAACTCTTGTTAAACTACTTTATTAAATGATTTTTTGATGTTTTAAAGAAGGTTGAAATAGTTAGTTAAAACATTATATTTTTTTCAACAAGAAGTAAGTCCTAGCTAGAAGTAAGTGCTTGAACTTAATTAAATTAAACAAGTATGCAGAACTAAAGTTTGTTATAACTTATTATGTTTTAATCATTTAATGACTTAGCTTAATGTCTTAAACTTTGTTTAGGTCAAGGCATGATGTCTTGTTGATGAAGTTTATTGCTCTTGGAATTAGAATTCTATTTTTAAGTTTTTGAAAACTCCAATTGCGAACTCTCGACACCTTCAAGCTCATCAACTGCTAAAGTACAACCAACATCAACATGTTTTAAATGATACTTTTGACCTTAAAATATAAAATAGTGATGTTTCAGAATTCACATCACAATGTTTAAAAAAATGTGTTCAACGATTACAAATATATTTTGGATGTCTCCAAGCATAAAAGGAATGAGGGATTTTTCGCCTTGAAAACGGGCAAGAAAAATTTCTATAATTTTACACATATAGCAAAAAAACTCAGTTTTGCAACCACCAATACGTCACCTACTGCTTTTTTAATATTGTTATATATTTCTGTAGAAGGCTTATCATACTTTGGAAGTTTTTCCAATAAAAGATACTTCTTTTTGTTTTCATCACATAAAAATTGATTTTTCAGCAACAGCTTCATTTTCAAGTCATAAAATCTATAAGTTTTTTGAAAAACTAACAAAAATTCAAACGTAAAATATTCCAGGTTTTGCCAGGTTTTTTGTTCAAATTTTTGGTCTTTTTTTGAAATTCCCGGGTTTTCAAGGTTTTATTTCGCCTAAATTGTCAAACTCTAGGTTTACAGGTAAGGTGGCAACCCTGTATTTTTCAAATTTAAACAAATTGAAAAATTTATAAATAGTTGAAGTATACAGATAGACTTGTTACATTAAGTACTATACTAATTGCTTATTTATATAGAACTTTGATATGAAAATTCTGCAAAATAATTTTTTTAGTATATATCACAGTTTCACAATGGAAATTTCCTTGGTACAGCTCATCAATAGCATACAAAACTGTATATTCAAGTAGGCTAGTTTTCAGTAAATTAAGAAGTTTTCGTATTAATTTTACCATTTAAAGCAGGGTTTCCCAAAGTGGACGATATCGCCCCCCTGGGGGCGATTTTGGTATGTCGGGGGGCGATAAATAGTAAAGGGGCGAAAGGTCGGGCGAAAACTAGTAAGGGGGCGAAAAGGGGCGATTTTAAAATTTTTTGCAGACATTTAGTTTTCACTTTGTAGCTTGCTTTTTTACTTATTTTAGACTGCTATCAAATATTTGACCCTGAGGTAAAACTTAAACAAAATAAGTCCGTTTCGTTTACGCGAAATTTCTAAAAAAAATCAAAAAGTTTAGGACTCCTCTTTTCAAGTAATTTACATATTTTTATTCATATCTTTTCTCATTTAACATTTACATAGGTCATAGACGAGTGGAAATCCTCTCACCATTTCATAACCTGCCATTTATGATCATAACTGCTTTGTAAAAATCTATGTTATCGATTATAAACTATCACCCTATGATATTTCCAATTGTTTCTTGAAAAGTCACTTGGTTAGAAAAATAAAACTATATTAAAGTCAATTTTGCAATAGAATAAAAAAGTTGTAATAAATTAAGATAAATTTTGTAAGTTTTGTTTTTGAGCTTGCACTACTAAATTAAAAAAAAAAGTAGCTTTTGATTATCATGTATTCACATGTTTCTTATTTATGTTTGATAATTCTTAAAGAAGTGAAATGGTTATAAAAAGGAAACTGTCTAGAAAATTTTTTGGCTGTTTTTAATTCAGTTATTGATTATTTTCTGAAAAGGTTAAGGTATTGGCAGACAATCTTGTTAAAAGAAAAATAAAAGAAATGAAAATGCTTATATGTTAGACTTATATGGTAAGTTCTACGATCTAAACAAAAATTTACAAGGTAAAAACTTGAACCTTGTGAAAGTCATAAGTAAGATAACCAGTTTTAGAAACCAACTTGAACTGTATGGAAAAAATTTCAAAAATAATCAGTTTGCAAGTTTGGAAAACTGAAAACTTTAAATAAGTGAAGGTGATGTAGAAGTGCTTTCATCTCATCTGAAACAGTTTAAAGGTGACATTGATAAACGGTTTAATTACATTTTTTGATTAAATGTCACGAAGTGGATTATGGGTCCCTTCGAAGCAGTAAGTCAAAAACTGAAGTCTTTTTGAAGTAAACGTTTACTTATAGGAAACCTTCTCAGGCTTACAAACTGACCTTGAACTTAAAGTAAATTTTTCGAAACAACGATAAAAAAGCTTTTTGACTCAACAAAAACTAAGGCAAAATTTTACCATCATTTGGGAGGAAGTTAGATTGTTGTTTATAGCTTTTCCTTGTAGGTTGTTGAGAAATCTTACAGTTCAGTTATCAACATCTTTAGCAAAAGATCTTATCTAGATATTTGTAATTTGTGATTTTTTAGGATATTTCTTATTTAACCAGCTTTTATTGTATTTAAGTATGCTTTTTTTAATAAAAATCTATTACTTTATTTATTCTACAACAGGTTTGCTTAATGCCTAATGAATATAAATGGTGGTAGACTTCCTCTTTAGTTCGCACTTTTTACCAAAAAAAAAGTACTTTCTTAAATTTGACTTAAATAAAGTCTATTACTAACTAATTATTATTAAAACAACAATATTTATAATATTATATAGCTTATACAGATTTATTGTTTTAAATGAATGATTATTTTATGTTTTAGTTGCTTTTATGTTTATTCATAACATTATTGCATTATAATATATTGAAATCTTCCACTTTTATAAAAAATTATCATGTTTTCTTGAGTTCCCACTTTTTGGTTTTGTTCAAAGTGTGAACTCAAGCGGAAGTCTACTGTATTAATTAAGTGGTTTCTGATTTTAAAGTTAGTACTAGTTTTGCTTTGACCTGTTAACTTTGTAGTTTATATTTGTCGTTTTCCATCACACAAAAAATTTAATAAAATAGTGATTTAAACATTTATTTGAAAGTAATTTATTTGACAGATTTTTGTTATTACTTGTTGAATCTGCATAAATAAAAAAAAACTGATAACCATTAAATTTTTTATTTCAAAAAAGATTAATTTGGCTTTAAAAGAGTATAGATATGAGGTCTCTATTTGAAATGACTTCAATTTTTAACTTAAAAGATTTTAAAGTTAGTTTTACTTTCTAAGCTGAGTTGTTATTCTAAAAAAATGTATACTTTAAGGAGATTGAAACAATTATTACAACTATTTTTTGTTTTATCTTAGTTCATAATGTTTTGAAAGTTAAAATGTGTTGTTTATTTTAACAATTTATTCCTAGCTTTGAATTTTTCACTATTTTCCTCTGTTAAATTATTAGAGGCTGATAGCTAGATTAAAAATTAGTTTCTGAACTGAATTAAATAAGCCATCAAAAAGACCGCTACAGTTACAAAACAAACTTTTAACCTAATAAAAAGTTTTTTAATTGATTATTTTCTATTCACAGGAATAACCGTAAAACCTTTAGTTCGTTTTTTAGTTAGTTTTCTTTAGTTAGAAAATAAAGTTGTTAGAGTTAAGGTTTAATTTTTTAAAGGTTATTTCAAATAAAACACTATTTAATGGTATTCTACTATAAAACATATAGTTAAAAAAGATTAAAATTGAATTTAAAATTTACAACTAACTTGCTTATAATATTTCTAAGTGTTAAAAATAATAATTTTACTGTATTAACAGAAGCTATTAATGAAACCAGTTTTCATGCGAGACAATCGACCAACCGGTCAATCTTCCTCAAACTAGATCAGCAATGATGTTTTAATATTTATTCCATAATGTGTCAGATAAACTACTTATTTTTTTTATAGTTTTTTTAATCTCTGGTATAGAAATTTTTAAATATGCTTGTTTATAAAATAGTTTAAGTATATTGTGCGGCTTAAATAAGTCAATGACTTCTAAATTTCCGAAATTCGTTATATGAGAGATTATTATAATGTCAAGTTTCAGTTAAGATTTTAGATGGGTAACTTACGCTCGAGATACAGTCAAATTTCGGCCCGCTATTTCGTGCAAAACAAATAAAATTTAGTTTTTTGAAAATTAATATTTTGAAAAACGCTTTCATTTTGGTTTTTAGTTTACAGTAGTACTTCCTAGATCAGAATAGTACTAATCATTTTATTACTATTTTGCTCGAGTTTTTTAATTTTCTTGTATATTAATTTTTAAATTACGCAGCCCGTAAGTACATTTTTTAGCAATTCAAAACTAGAAAGGATTTTTAAGTAAATATGACTTGCTGACTACAAAAGTTGTTTACCACTAACCTAAGGATTCATTAGTTTCAAAACAATAAATATTTAAAGAGAGTACAGAGTACATAGGCTTTTTATTAATTAAGTATTTTAATACACTTTACTGGGCTTATTAAAAAATAAACTGTAAATTATTTTCTCAAGCCCTGAAACTACTTTTACCACAGCCCAAAAGTGCATGCATAAGAAGTACCAGAATAAATTACATTTCGAACACAACTTTTTGGCTAAAAAGTGCGTAGTCGAGAATAAAATTACTTTATTTTTAAAAATACTTTTAAAATATTTCTCAAAAGGGGGCGATTTCGTAAATTAGTTTGGGAAACCCTGATTTAAACTAACCTTAAATTTAGTCGGTGTTTTAGTCAATTTCTTACTAATTTTTTTGACCATTATTTTAGTTCTAAATAAATCATTTGAACATGTCATTTTAATTTCGTTATGATCGTTAAGTTAAGTCTGTTATTTTTGTTGCACTTAAGGTCTCAAATACAACATGTATCAAATTAATTCCATTAAATGTTCCAAAATACTTAAAGTTTTATATAAAGTCTGAATAACTTTTAATTAGAGTTTAAAGCCCGTTAAAAAATGTTTATAAAATAAACTGTAAATAAAAAGTTTTGTTTGCTAGTAAAAGTTTTACTAGTTTTTAGTTTAAAAGTTATTTTATTATGGACATGTAAGAATGACGTAAAATATTAGAAAAAAGGAGCATAAATCAAAAAAGGTGCATATTTTAGTTACGATTTAATTTATATGGTTGACTAGAAATTTATAACTTATCTTTAATTAAATCACCTCAAAATGTTATTTTGAATTTCTTATTGTGGTAAAGATAAGAAACATTCTTTTTGTTGCACTTAATGTTTAAAAAAAAAACATTAAACTAACTTCTGAAAATGATAATTCAAAATACTTTTTTTTTTTTAAATTAAAATACTGACTAAAGTATATTTGTAAACTAGAAATAAAAAGAAATAGTATCAAGTTTATGACAAAGTTTTATTTTAAATGTACATTTTTTATAGCCATGTGAGAATGGCTTTAAAAATTAGATAACACAAGATGAAATCATTGAAACGCACAATACAGCTTAAACTTTATTTAGATATTTTACTAGTAATTAATAATTTGTGTTTCTATAAATGATGACGTCAACAAGCGTTTCAAATTCTATCGCAATATTTGTTGTTACTAAAATGCGGTCAAATAAAGATGCACGAAATACTAAACTCAATCAAAAGTTGTTTGAAATGCACACATAAATTAATTTAGATTAATTTTAATTATGTTCTAAAAAGTAATACTTTATTAAATCTATATTTATAAATTAGTTAAATTGCAAACAAAATAAATTTTAGTAGGACAACTTTTATGTATCGAAATAGTTTATATGATAACTTATTATCGAAAAAGCAATACTTTTAAGTGAAGTTTATTTTATACTGATGTTTTTTGAAGAATGTAGAAGAAATTAAACTTTTTACCAAATTTACTTTTATCAAAATACTAAAACTTGTTTTCAATATAAGACTATTGAATATTGTTACTTACATAGATAAATAGTTCTGAAGTTTTTAACTTTTTGTAAAATTTAACTACTAAAATTTAAAAGGCTTTTTACAACATTTATATTCAGCTCTCTAATCTATACAGTTACAAAATATCTAACTTTCATCAAGAATAGTAATACTTTAAAACAATACTGTTTGTGCAACAATACGACTTTTGTGCAGTAGTTTACTTTCAGTTTTAATAAAAATAAATTTAAACCTTAAATCAGTTTTTATCAGTTTAAAAACTTTTTAATTACCCACTACTTTTGTAAATACAAGTATACTTTTCATATAGTAACTGAAAATTTTAAAAATTTATTTAATTTTAAAAGTTGTAAATTTACGCTACTGAAAAGGATATTGCAATAAACTATCAAGTAAATTTTATTATAAATTAATTTTTTTCTTATAATTTCAATAACAGTTGTAAAAACAATTAGTAGAATGCAATCGAATAGTTAAATTAAAACTACAAACTTGCGATATTTTATATACTGTTAATTCCGGTTAAAAAAGTGTTAAGGCAAAAAAATCACATAGTGATTTAAATTGAATTTTTAATTATTAGAAAATGTTATGGTACAATAGAAATAACGAAATTTTACAGATTTCATAGAGTTATGATATTTAAGTACACCACATGTTTGTAAACTTAATTTTCCTTCCTTTTTTATAATAAAATTTTATTCTAATAGTAAAATTGTGGTGAGTTTCTTATATAATATAAAATAAAATATGTAAATTATTCAATAACCATTTGACAAATAGTACTTACAGAAAAGTTATTAAAAAATATAAATTTAAGTTTAAAGCTATCAAATGAAAATTGCTCAAGTTTGATAACAATTGATTTATTATTTTGCTCTATGCGTTATAGAATTTTAAGTATTTGCATGGGATAAAAAAATTAAGTTTTCAAATAGCAAACAAAATTGCTCGCATTTTAAAGTTATTTGCACGATAAGATTCCAGTGACGTCATTTGTTAATAAACACAAACACTAGACTAATAATGTAGTATAAATTAAAACAAGTTGTAAATAATAATTATGTCGTTTTTGAGAGGTATTTTGTTTAATTTTTGAAGTCGTAATTTTGCGGCTGATAACTACATTTGAATGAAATTAGATGTTTAATCAATTCAATTACTTCTACGAGTTTTTTTAAATCAGCTTAACAAAGTTATTTTTAAATTTGTGTAAGTTAAAAAAAGTAAGTTTTTTATAAAAAAGTAAAAACAGCTTTTGCTTTGAAATGCAAAAAATTTAAATTTTGTAGTTAAAATTGTCTAAAGCATGTGTAAACTCTACGTTTTTTTAAATCATTTGAAATATTAAAAAAAGGTTGAACATAAAGCTATTATTTACTATCACATTGTCGTTTTCTTTATTGTTTCAAAGCTCATGTTAAAATTTGTTATTATAAAACAGACGATATTATGCATAAGATTTGTTTTGAAATTATTTTGTAAACATTAATATAGTACTTAAATATATTTTAATCGGATTTTTTTTTATTTCTACTCATTGCCACTTTTTATTTTGTGTTATTTAGTTATTGCTTTAGCTCTAATGACATCATTTTAAACTTTTGTTTCAAATTCATTATGGTTGTTAAGAAAAAAAAACAATTTAGTTTTTGCACTTTAAGTTTAAAAACCGGAATACATCAAACTAAGCGCATATTATCGCAATTTTTATTGTTTTAAAATTCATGCTAAAATGCGTTGATGTTCAAGGTTGCGAAATATTAAAACTCAATTAAAAGTAAATTAAATTAATCAGTACAACACAAGTTATGAGAATTTAAATACAGTAAACTTTTAGAAGGGCTTGATTTGAGTATAGAAATGTATATTTTCAAATACAAAAGTTTGATAAGTCTTGTGAAAATTAAAAAGATAGTCGACATATTTTAAATCTTAGTTTCTTTTAAAAATGAACTAAAGTCAAAACCATATTTATTTTAAAGTATTAAATTTTTATATATTTATAAATTATATAGAAATTATGGATTTTTTTTAGCAAAATAAGTAGTTGATTTCAATAATTTAAAAGTCGTTGTTAGTGGCTATCCATATTTAAACAAGCATAAAATAGTTTAACTGTTTGTTGTTTACTTTTAAAAATAATTAGAATTATACTTAAAACAGTATAATATACTTATAATAAGTTTTTTAAACTAAATTTTTTTATTTTGACTATGTATTTATTTATTTTTTATTCAACTTTGTTGGTTTTTGCAAACCATCAAAAAAAAAACTCTTTACTTCTTATTAAATAGTTTGATGCTAACTCATAAATTTTACTTAAATAATTTATTAAAAACACATATAAATTAAATGTTAAAAGCAAATCGATTTTGTGAAAGTTTCCTAATAAAATTCAATCAACAATTAAAAATAAATTAATTCAATATTAAAAAGAAATACTCGCAAAGCTTCAGTTTTTAATTGGGGTTTAAATCATTTCGACGTCATTTGTGAGTAACTAGCGAGAAGTAAAGTGCTTAAAAGGTATTTAAATGAAAATACTTTATAAAATGCTACTATGGTCGAGTTCATAAATTTAGTTTTTCTAAATTTTAGGAGTCGTTATTGACGGCTATCTATATTAAAATAAGCAAAATGTTTGTTTATTTTATTGTTATTTACGATTAAAAATTTAAGATTTATACTAAAATAATAAAAACTACTTTATCTTTTGTATAAAAAATAGTCAGTTTTACGATTACAGCCTAAACTAAATATTACAAGATTTTATGATTACAAACCGTCCGCTTGGTTATATATGTAACCAGGCCTGACGGATATTGATTATAACGCGCTAGTATATATATACAGTAACCTCTCGCTTATTTACGCACATTGTGTCCACAGAAAAACTGCGTAAAGATACGAGATATCGTAAAGATACGAGAAGTACCAAATATACTTACTAAAATGGCTGTTTTTTGATATTGCTTCTAGTAAAAAGCAGACTTGGGACATACTCACTTTTTAAAACTGTGTTAAATTTATTTATTAATATGAAAACAAAGGATAAAACTATACATATATTAAAAAAGGATTTAAATTTATATAAAATAATAATACTTTTAGAAAATTTTTACTATTGTTAGTAATAAGTAGATTTTATCTTTATTTATACGTGATTCATTTGATACTTGATATTTGTATTCTATTTTACTTAGCAAAATCAATTTATAATGAAGCATTTGTGTTAAATGTAAACTCTATATTTATTAAGTACAATGCTACTTTTTGCTAGGAAGTTTCATAAGATTTTTTTTTAGATGTTTGTTCATATATAGGGCAAGAGTGCTGTATTATTGGTTTATGTTTTAATTTTTCATTATTTCATTATACTTTCATAATTTAACACAGTCATATTTCTTTCAGAATTTTAATTTAAACTCTTATTGTTAATAAAATTTCTGATATACTGAGGTATAAGTAAATGTTTATCAACTAGTCAAGGAACATAAGTTTACAAAGACTAAAGATATAGTGAAGTGAGTTAGTATTTAAAAACATATTTTACATTAAAAATATAAAATAAACCTAATTTGTGCAAAATTAAAAAGTATAAAAATTTATTTTTAAATTTTTTAGAACTCTAAAAAGCGTAACTAAACGAGAGTGCGTAACGTCACGAGTGCGTAAAGATTTGAGAGGTTACTGTAATCCTAAATTAGTTCTTAACTTAAAGTTTAGACAGATTCAGCTATTTAAAAATCTGTTAAAAACTTATACTAGGTTTATAAGTCGTGGATAGCTTGTACTACTGTTTAATTGAAAGTAGGGTCATAAAACATTTAACTGAAAGTAGGTTTATAAAACTGTTGATAACTTAAACTAATATAATAAAGTTGTAGATAACTTATACTACTGTTTCATTGAAAATGGGTTTTTAAAGCTGTAAGAAAATCAAGTTTGTTTTTTAAAAGTGTATCACAAAGAATAAATGTGTTAATAGCAGAAAAAAACTAACATATAAAGATAGCAATACAACAATCTGTACTAGCAAATAATGCGAAATAAAATACCTCAGCTTAATAGCCTCAATTAAAACAAATCGACAACGTCACGATTGTAGGGATGTTTAATGCTATAAAAATCTGAGAATGTGCGTAATTGCGCTTAGGCAAAAATTAAAGCAACGAAACAAACCAAATGCCACATCCAAAAAAGTGGTACAGTTGAGTTATATGTAATACTTTGAACCTTTTTACTCTGAACTTTTTACTTAAGTGATGATGTTTAATGCTACAAGAATCTGCAAATGTGCAGGATTGCGCTTAAGACAAAAATTAAAGAAACAAGTTAAAAAGCCACATTTAAAAAACTTGACTGGTTAAAAGCATAAGTTAATTTGAGAGAAGAGAACGAAAAACCAACCGACTCTCTACCGCCATCCGCAGCAGAGTGGTACAGTTGAGTAATGTGTAATACTTTGAATTTATGCTAGCATAACAAACTACTAACATTTATTAAATTCATTTAATTCTAATATATTTGTGTCAAACAAGTGTATGATAAAATATATAAAATAAATAGGTTTAATAAAAAATCTTTTTAAATAATAGTATTAACTCCAATTAGAGATGTTTTACTGGAAACTGTTTGTTTGTTTTAAATCGTTTTGCTTAAAATAATTTGAAAGGTTTATATGCTATTTTATATTTGACAAATGTTTTGTATCACTTTGAATCTTAGCTTTCAACATTCTTAAAGGATTTTTAACAATTTTTACCGGTTTTTTTAATCTCTTATAAGTTCGTAAAAACAATCAAATTAACTAAACATGTTAACTTATTCTGATATTTTATTAGCCGAAATTGACGACTTTAGAAATTGCAAGCAATACTTATTATTATACTATTCAATATTTTCGTACAAACTTTTTTAAATATATAATACACTATCGATATAATGTCTGCGTCTGTTAACAAATGACATTACTAGCACCATATCGCATAAATAACAATTAAATTTTAGATTTGCTTACTTTAAACTTGAAACACATTATAAAGACGATTTTGTTTTAGTATTATTAATTGATAGCTTATTACAAAAACTACATAGTGTTTTTATTGAAAAAGGTAATCTATAAATTTTCTATTCAAATAAAGTGCTGTTACAAAAAAAAACAAAGTTTTATTATAACTAACTTGCCATTAACTTTTCAAGTAATATTAAATTTAATTTTAATCATTAAAATGATTTTTACCTTTACAATTTTCTAGCTGGAATTAACCTTATACAAAATATCGCAATTACTGTATGTCTACCAACTGTTTATACAGCTGTTACTGAAGTATTTTATAGTCACTTAACTGTTGTCTTTGAAAATTTTAGTTGTTTGATTAGTTAGATTGAAGATCGATTTTTATACTGAATTTTTATATTGCACAGTATTACGTCAAACTGTTTTTGTTTTTTTTTTGCAAAATTTTTGCATCTATGTTTAGTTAAGTGCTTTTTATTTTAGATTTAACTGGCTGATGATTAAAGTTTTATAAAACATTAAAGCTTTATGAAACACATGTACAAGTATTTTTAAAATTGTTCTTTTCTAATAAGTTATTTAAAAGCACTTCAAGCGGGCTCTGTAGAAGGTGTTCAAGTTTGAATAAGAACTTTATTTTATAAATTTTAAGTTTATATAATTTAATTATATAATTTATTTTAATTTTAAATTTTAAATTATATCGCATTTTTATTTTTGCAAAAATGATACTAAAGTACGTTGGATTAAAGATGCGCAAAACATTAATCAAAAGTTGATTTAAATGCATAAATAAATATTCATTTAGTTTGATTTAATTATGATCTAAAAACATTATATATATATATATATAAATTTGCATCTCATTTAGCTTGTTTGGTTGTCAAACATTTGTTTGCTTCAAACAAATGTACATGTAAAACAAAACTTTAGCAAGTCACTTAATAGCTAATATAACTATTTATTTTGATTTACTAATAATATATAACAGAATACATTTCATTTTCTTTAAATTTATTTAAGTACTTTCAAAGTAGGACTCATCAGCAATAGTTTCCTACTGAAGTGGAATGAATACAAATTGAAATAAAATTATACTGAAGTTTAAAGTTTTAAGATATAAAATGACATAATAATCAAATTTTAAAAATTAAATAAGTGCTAATGCTAAACAAATTTGGTATACTAATAAAAATCGGTAGAATTAAAACAATCTGAATAAAAAGCGGTATAAATTTTAAATTAAAACTATGCTTAAAAATAAAATTTAACAAGAAACTAATTACTTTAAAATTACTAATATAAGGATTTAAAAAGTCTAGTTTGGTAAACGAACTTTTTCTGCTTACATAAACTGGGCCTTAAAGATTGAATACATAAGGCTTCCAGAATACGCAATTGAAAAGAGTTCTCCGCTCTCACTAAGACTGAAAAATTGTCCTTTTTATACCAAATTGCATATTCTGGAAGCCTTATGTATTCAATCTTTAAGGCCCAGTTTATGTAAGCAGAAAAAGTTCGTTTACCAAACTACACTTTTTAAATCCTTATATTAGTAATTTTCAAGTAATTAGTATCTTGTTGTTTTTATTTTTAAGCATAGTTTTAATTTAAAATTTTTATCGCTACTTTATTTAGATAGTTTTGATTCTACCGAGTTTTATTAGTATACCAAATTTGTTTAGCATTATTATTTAATTTTTAAAATTTGATTTTTACGTCATTTTATATATTAAAACTTTAAACTTCAGTATAATTTTATTTCAATTTGTATTCATTTCAATTCAGTAGGAAACTATTTCTGATGAGTCCTACTTTAAAAGTACTTAAATGAATTTAAAGAAAATGAAATGTATTCTGTTATATATTTTTAGAAAGTTATGCACCGGAAAAAAACTGTTCAAATTATTTTGATTTCTAGTTTAAAAATATATCTTAAGCTGGCTTTTTATAAAAATTAAAGTATTTTGAACTATCGCCAGTAGTTAGTTTAATGTATTTTGTTTTTCAAACATTAAGCGTAACAAAAATATTTTTTCTTATTTTTACAACTATAAAGAATTAAAAATGACATTGTAAGATGATTTAATTAAAGATAAATTATCAATTTCTTGTCAACCATATAAAAAAGGTCGAAACAAAAACGTTCATCATTTTTTCATATGTGCTCGTATTTCAAATATTTTATGAAATTCTTACAAGGCCGTAATAAAATTACTTTTGTAAGCTATAAACTAGTAAACCCTATATTAGCAAACAAAACTCTATTCTCTGTTTTAATTTTATTGGCACAATTCTGCGGACTTTTAGTTTTAATGAACGTTTTATAAACTTCAAATAAAAATTAAAGTTTTATGGAAATATTTCATGCAAATTAATATTATTTTTTTAGCTTTAAGTGTAAAATAAACTAACGAACTTATTTCTACATCCACAAAATTTAAATTGACAAGTTGAAATTCAGAACTAAAATAATAGTTTAACAAATTAATTACAAGAAATAGACGAAAACTACGATTAAATTTAATATTATATTAATTAATAGATATATTTATAGATAAGTATGCTAACCAATTTCAACTTAATTTTAGTGCAGTATTTTTCTCGCTTAAAAATCAACGCATTTTAAAGATGAATTTTGAAACAATCAAATCGTGTTAGCCAGATGATAAGTTTTAGCTTATAGTTTAACTTACTTTATTCGACTTTTCAATAATTTTAGAAAATACATACAGTTTGCTTTTATTTTAGATAGCCAGTACAATAAAATTTATAAAATTAATTTTCAATGTCAAATACTTATTCGTACTTTATAAATTTATTCTATTAGTAGTGGCTACTTATAAAATAATCAAATGATAATACCAATATGATTTTAAAATTACATGACGATTTGAATAACAACAGTTAAGACTTTTTAAGGGCTGCATCTCAAAAAAAAGGTTTATTCAAAATAAATAAAGCTCGTTTAAGGTTTTTTAAACCTATTTAAATTTATCAAAATCAAAACCTTTTAATCAATATCCTGCAAAAAATAATCAAAAATTAAAAATATGTAAAATAAATCATGTAAGTCTAATTACTTAAGTTTTATTATTAATAATAAAGAAAAAAAGAAGTAGTTCACCATAATATAGGATAATAATAGATAATAAGTTGTCAGAACTTTAATTTTGTTTAATTGTATTTATCTTTGTAAATTAGATTAAAAACACCTACTTACGTAATAATCTATTAAAACAATTAATTAATACCTAAGAACAAAAAAAAAAGTAATGTTTTTGGTCGTGTTTTTAGGTTTTTAATACTTAAAAACATTCTCACATGGTTTTAATATAATAATATTTAAAAAGTAAAAACCTTACAAATCTAACAGCAAACAAAACTTATTTTCATATTTAGTTTTCTAAATACAATTGAGTAAAACTCGAAATACAATAAAATGCAAAACAAATTGAAATATTTCATTTAACTTAAAATAGAAAATAAATTATCCACTGTCTTAACTTAAGTAATTCCTATAAATAAAAAAACTTTTGCAAAAACTTCTTGCATTTTAATTTTAACAAACTTTGTTATATGTAATAATTTTAACTAACTTTTCATTAAAAAGTAGTATTTTTTTTATTTTAAATACCAAAGTGCATGAAGATGTTTAAATTTATAAGGTTTTATGTTCAACTTTTTATAAACACTCTTCAATGATATCCAGTATTGTAGTTATAATGAAAACTTATTTTATTTGTTTTGTTATGCTTATTACGCGTGAGAAATATACCATTGTTAAAAAATTGCAATATTATTCTATTTTTGATATATATATATATTTATATCTTTAACATCTTACCTTCTAATACTGCTTTAAGGATCTTAAAAATGATATCCGTATTTTTTTAATTTTAAAAAACTCATAGAAACAATCAAATTAACTATAAATCTAAACTTACTCAAGTATCATAATAGCCGCAGAAATACGACTTCAAAAATTGCTTAACATATCTTAAAGAAATCCTTGTCACTTGTAAAAAAGTAATTTGAATTTATACTACATTAAAAAATCTAGTGTTTGTGTTTGTTACCAAATGACGCCACTTGAATCCTACCGCGCAAACAATTATAAAATGCGAGTGATTTTGACTTGCTATTTATAAACTTGAATTTTTTTAACGTTATTTCTATGTATTAACTTGAAATTCTATAAACACATAGTGAAAAACAGTGCAACTAATAATTATAAAATGCAAGCAATTTTTCTATGCTGACTTTAAATTTGAGTGCATATTTTTTCAGTTTTTTACGTAGGTGTTATTTATCAAATGATTATTAAAAAATTTACATTTAGTTTTTTTTATATCATAAAATAAAAATCAAAGTGGATTTTTTTACTTATACTTTTTTTAAGTGGAATTAATTGTAAAGCAAATAGCGCAAGTACCGCAGTTTTTATTCATATTCGATGGCATTCTTCAGACAGTTTATACAAGTTTTATTCAAATTATAAGTAAAAAAATCTGTTTATAATTAAATTTACTAAATAATTTATTCTAATATTCTTTTTAGTAACGTTAGTTTACAACTTTAAACATTAAATAAATATTTGAAAATTGTTAATTACTATATGAAATATATGTTTATATTTATCAAAAAAAAAGTGGGTAAATAAAAAGTTTTTTAACTAATGAAAACTGAATTAAGGTTTAAATTTATTTTTATTAAAACTTAAAGTAAATTACTGCACAAAATTCATACTTTAAGCGCAAATAGTAGTATTTTTAAAAATTACTATTATTAGCTGAAAATTAAATATTTTTTAACTATATAGATTTAATAGCTGAATCTTAATGTTGTAAAAAGTATTTTTAATATATTAGTAGGTATCTTTAACAAACAATTAAAAAATTCAAAATTGTTTTTCTATGTAAATAAAATATTTAATAGGCAGAAATTTGAAATAAAGTTTGATATTTTGTTATAGTAAATTTCATAAAAATCTATGAATTCTCTATTTTTTTTACAAACATTAGTATGAAATAAACTTCACTTAAATTTGTTTTTTGTTAACTAATTATAAAAAAAATCATATATTTGCATAAGGTTAGCTAAAACCTATTTAACAAGTTTACGTGCTATTTATTTTGTAGAAAGCGTATTTAAATTTTAACATAACATAATTAAAAAAGTAACTTTGAATAAAATTTTTGTTAAAAAAATTCTTTACATTTTACAAGTTGTTTTTAAATCTAGTAAGAATTTTTTGTTATTGACTATATAAATAGTTTATAAAAAACACACATAAGTTGAGATTAACTTTAATAAAAATAATAACGTCTCATATACATCAAACAAAAAACCTAAAACAACAAAAGATATTAGCTAAGTCTTAAAAATATTTTTTTTTAAGTTTACAGACTAATTAAAACTTTAGGTGTTTGAGTTTAGTGCTTACTAAATAAAAAATTAAGTTTCGACCTAAAAAACAAAGTTTAATTAGATAAAATTGTGAACTACATTTTAAAATATTATTTTTTGTAGTGGTAGTAGTGTTTTATAAAAATTAATTCTATTTTTAAAACCATAAGTGCATGACATAAACTTTGTAAACAAAACAATTGTTCTTAGTTTTCATTTTGGACACTTTCGCCCTTTTGTTTGGCTAGTATACCTGAAGGTCAGTCAAAGCTAAATCAGCAAAAGATTAAGATTTTTTCATAATATTTTAAGTTTTAGCTAAAAAAAGTGTTTTCTTTAATTAATAAAATTTTATGTTTGCGAGTAAATACAATACGATGTCATCTGATGCATAACTAATATATTATTGGACTTTTAAATTTTAGTTTAACTAAAACAACTGAAACTTTATAAATAGCGTGTTTTAGTTATACTGTTATCATTTATTTTCGTGTTTTTGTATTATACTTTTTATTTAATTTCATTTCAGGTTAAATTTCAACTATATCTAATGTTTTGATTTAACAGTTTTGTTAAACCTATGATTCAAAGTATGTGTGATAATCAATAACGTAGGTATAAAAACAAATCAACTAATAAAAAAAAACCGACTGATAGTAACGGTTAGAGGTAACAGTAATAGTAAAAATAATAGTAATAAAACAAAAGTAAAAATATTAACTAATAAAAAAAGTAAGTTACCGACCGACTGATGGTAAGGGTTAGGGGGGAGCCGATCATTTCTAACACGCTATCATTTCTAACCCGATCACTTCTACCCCGATCATTTCTAACCCGATCATTTCTAACCCGATCATTTCTAACCCTATCACTTCTAACACGATCACTTCTAACCCGATCACTTCTAACACGATCACTTCTTACCCGATCATTTCTAACCCGATCACTTCTAACCCGATCATTTCTAACCCGATCACTTCTAACCCGATCACTTCTAACACGATAATTTTTAACCCGATCACTTCTAACCCGATCACTTCTAATCCGATCACTTCTAACCTGATCACTTCTAACCCGATCATTTCTAACCCGATCACTTCTAACACGATCATTTCTAACCCGATCATTTCTAACCCGATCACTTCTAACCCGATCATTTCTAAGAAGATCACTTCTAACCCGATTATTTCTAACCCAGTTTAGCCAGATCATTTCTAACCCGATCATTTCTAACCCGATCACTTCTAACCCGATCACTTCTAACCTGATAACTTCTAGCCTAATTGTTTCTAGTCCGATCGTTTGTTGCCTATTTTACTTGTATATTACATTTCTATGTTTTAAGGATTTAATGCAAAAACCAACAAATCTTAATGAAGTAATTAAACGAATAAAAAAAAATTAAATTTTTAATTTTTTATAACATACTGATTTAATATGCTACGTAAAAAATAATTTTTGTATAACATTTTATTTTAGTAGTAACTTAACATAATATTAATTTACTATGTTTATCTCATTTTTTGAGTTGTATAAACGAATCTTTTAACTTATATTTGTACAGTAACCACTCGCTTATTTACGCACATTGTGTCCACAGAAAAAGTGCGTAAAGATATGAGAGATCGTAAAGATACGAGAGGTACCAAATATATTTACTATAATGGCTGTTTTTTGATATTGCTTTTAGTGAAAAGATACTTGGGTCTTTTCTACTTATAACAGTTTCTTTACTTTATTTATAAATATGAAAACAAAAATAAATCTATACGTATTTTAATAAAAAAAGGATTTAGATTTATTTTAAGAAATAATATTTGTAAAAAAGTTTTACTACTTTATATTTTAAGTAGATTTTATCTTAATTTTTATTTAAATTTGACTTTTTTGATACTTAACATTTATATTCTAGTCTACTAAGCAACTTCAATTTATAATTAAGCATTTGTTTACAACTAAGAAATGGTTTGGTGTATATATTAAGATTCCTGTTGCTTTATTTATATATAAGGGCAAGAGTGCTGTACTATTTATCTGTGTTTTAAACTGTCACTATTAAATTATACTTTTATTGTTTAATACAGTCATACTTCTTAAAAAAATTTTAATTTAATTTCTTATTGTTAATATAATTTTTGATACACTGAGTCATAACTAAATGTTTATTAATTAGTCGAGGAACATAAGTTTAAAAAGTCTAAAGATATAGAAAGGTGAAATAGTGTTTAAAAACACGTTTTAAAATAAAATATACAATTAACCTAATTTGTGTAGTCTTAAAAAAACTTAAATTTTTATTTTTTAAATTTTTCAGAATTCTCAAATGCGTAACTAAACGAGAGTGCGTAACGTCACGAGTGCGTAAAGATGTGAGAGGTTACTGTAATTCATACATAATGATCGCTAAATAATATAAAGTTTTTGTGTTTTTGGAAATCTGTAAAATAATAACTTTTAAGACATATCAAAAAAAATATAAAAGAAGTTTTTACTATTAATCGTGTAAAATTATTTTTGGAATTTTAAATTTCTAAAACTTTTAAATTTTTAGTAAAAATGTAAATTTATTTTATTCTATATACAACATATTTTTAAAGAAATATGAAAAAATCAAATTTTTAAGTTTTCGACACTTAACTTTTATGTTAAAGTTTATTATATAATATTTCTTATTTAATCTTTATATATAACTTACCATTGGCTTAAAGAAAGAAAATCTAATTTAAGTTCTAGTAAATGACAGGGTCTATTTATAAACAAAAATAAGTTTACCTCTACTATTTACTTTGTGCTATACAGTATACACTTTCGTTTTAAGAACTTATGATTTAATGATAATAATTTTTAGTTAAATTACCATATTAGTTGTGATTACTAAATTTTTTTAACTGTATTATTTTAAGTTTCATATATACTCATACTAATACTCTTAAAAAATGGTATTTCGTTTAAATTTGCCTTAAATTTGAATGCAACTTGCCAGTCTGGTCTCCATACTTAAAATTTATACTAACCATATAAAATCTCTTCAAGAAAAAGTAAAGAATAGTCTTTAACCACTGCAATGCTCATTATATTTCTTACATTGACGACTATCAAAACTTAATATTTAATCTTTAGAATTCAGAAGAATTCTACTTTTCCTAATGCTTTTAAAACTAAAAACTACAGTTAAATTATAATCAATTTTTGAACTCTATTAAAATAATTAATTACCACGAAAATTACCACCAAGTCATAAATATTTTTCAGTTTAAATGTGGAATTAGCTTTTAAACAAAACTAATCTTTACATAAAGTTGAACAAATTTGATTATAATAAGATAATTTATATTACAAACTATCAGTAATTTAACAAATCTTGTACTTATGAACCATTAATTTGATATGTATGATTTTGTTCATTTTATAGTTTGATTTTATTGTAATTGCCTTTCCTATGTAAATAATAAATCATTTTCTAATGTTTCCGATAAATGTTTATTTAAACTGTATTATTAATGTGCTTTGGACTTAAGGTTTTAAATTTAGTGGTTAGTCAATGTATTTAAATTTTTCGATTATGCTTTGGCAAAGCTACAAAAAATGATATAAAAACAATGAAATACCAATCGGTTGCACAAATGAGCAGAACCTAACTCTAAAAGTTAGGATGTGAAAATCTGGTAGATGTATAAACTAGAAGAAGTTTTATTCATAAGTTTTTGTAGTTTGTTTTTATTCTGACACTGTAGTGTAATCTAAATGAATTTCATAAGAGTAATACTGAACCTTATTTCAATGTAGAAGTGCTTGATTAAGACTACTTTGCTGATTTCTGAACTAAATTCATAGAAGAAATTTACTAAATTGTCTCAATATGTATTGCTGAATTTTGCAGAGAAGGTTATTTGTTGAAAATAAATTAAAGTTAATTCTAAAAAGAAAGGTTAAGCAGCTGTGTTTTGTTTTATTGCATCTTACTGATCGTTAAAAGAGTTGATATTTAAGTTGCTTATTATAAAATAAAAACTGAGTTTGTTAAAAAAAAATTTCTTCGAATCATAAGTAACTTAATTAGTCTAATACTAAGTGTTGATTTTTTTTTTGCTGTTAAAAAAAAATGTAGTTTTTGGTTTTAAGATATATAAATGTTTGTCTCTTTGTTATGTGCTATTTAGTTTAAGCTGCCCAGATTATTATGTGTGGGTCTAGCGTAGGTAAAATAAACTTCCAATAACAATAAATATCAAAAATTGAATTTTATTAAAGCTATCTAAACATTAAGTTTTACTTTAAACAAAATATACTAAATTTCAAAAAAAAAACAACTTTGTTGAGATTTCTTGTTTTTAAAACAAATCTTTAATTATTTCAATAATACATAAACATTTAATAAAGATCGAATTAATAATAGTCGGGTTAGAAACGATCAAGTTAGAAATGATCGGGTTAGAAATGATCGGGTTAGATATGATCGGGTTAGAAATGATCGGGTTAGAAATGATCTGGTTAGAAATGATAGTGTTTAATCGGGTTAGAAGTAATCGGGTTAGAAGTGATCGGGTTATAAATAATCGGGTTAGAAGTGATCGGGTTAGAAATGATTGGATTAGAAGTGATCGGGTTAGAAGTGATCGGGTTAGAAGTGATCGGGTTAGAAGTTATCGTGTTAGAAGTGATCGAGTTAGAAATGATCAGGTTAGAAGTAATCGGGTTAGAAGTGATCGGGTTAGAAGTGATCGGGTTAGAAATGATCGGGTTAGAAGTGATCGGGTCAGAAATGATCGGGTTAGAAGTAATTGGGTTAGAAATAATCGGGTTAGAAATGATCGGGTTAGAAGTGATCGGGTTAGAAATGATCGGGTTAGAAATGATAGGGTTAGAAATGATAGCGAGTTAGAAATGATAGTAAACCGGGTTAGGGGTAACAGTGATAGTAAAAAAAATTAAATTTAATTTATTAAGAGAAGTATTAAAATTAATAAAAACTAAAAAAAATCAACTAATTCAAAAAATTTTCTGAGCAAAAGTTTCTTCCAGGAATTTAGTCCATTAGTGCAAAAGTATCTTTGTGCGATTTCGTATGCTAATGCAAATTTGACAGCTACCCAACTGTAATTGTAGTTAATACATAATTGTTTATTTTTTTAAGGTAAATTTTACAAAAGTTAATTTTAAGTACATTAAAGTTGACATGCATTATATAAATTACTAATTAGGCTATTATACTTGAAAATGTCGCAATTTTTTGTTACTGAAACTTGGTAGTAAATAAAGTATTCAATTTTAACATGTTAATACAAATATCAGTTTATTATGTAGTTATCAAGCGATGCTAATTTTATATATTGAAAATAAAAACAAAAATTAATCTAATATTAGAAATTAAGCTAGAAAATAGCTTTTTATTAGTAGTAAAATAATGTATTTTGTCAGTTTGCTTCTTTAATTTTTGTAAACAGATATTAGTTATTGTTAAAAATTATGAATCAGTCCGTATGTCAGAAAAGAAAAAGGAACTTTGTTTTCTATATAAAATAGACAAAGATTTGAAAGTAATGGCATCGGCAGTCAGGTTTTATGTTGTGAGACTGATATTTTCAATTGTCGTTTGATAAAACATAAAACATAGAACTTTAAACGTTAAACAGCACAACTTAAACACTTAATTTTTTAGATTTTTTTTTTCACAATAATACAAATAATATAGTATTTAGTTGGTAAAAGCATTTTATTTTATATTTTGTTAGCCGCAAATTTACGGATTTAAAAAATGCAAAAGATGGGATGCTCTAACATTAGTATGATTAAAATCAATTTTGTTTATATATTGTTATGACAGTTCTATATTTGCAAGCAAAAACCAGTGACGTCATAAGAAGCTTAACTTACATTCACTCTCTTTTTTCATAACTACTTTAGACTTATTCAAAAATTTTTTAAGGTCATTTATCAATGATGAGCAGTTGTATACTAAAAATGCATATTTAAAGAATTATTTTGTAAAAATAAAACTAACAAAAAATGAGCTGATTGTCATAAAAGTTTTAAAGTCATTTCTAACGTCGACACAAGTTTATAAATAAGCTAAAAGTCTTTAATTATTTATCATAAACTTTTTAAATTGTTAATATTTGTAGTAAGTAAGAAAAACACTTAGAATATAAAAAATATAAGTTTGTCGCATAAAAACTAGTTTTTTCTTGACTTATTAGGTTAAAACTAATTTGAACAGAAATAATTAAATTTAGAAATGCGAACTTGTTTTAAAATTAAGAATAGTTTATTATAAAGCTAAAATAAATTTATAATATTACTTTTTTACTTATTATAAGCAACTAAATCAAACTTAAATAACTAAAGCAATTACAATTTTTTCTAGAGTAAAGTAAAATTGCGTTGTTTTAAATTGTACTGGAGTAAAACTTTTAAAATTGACAAAAGTACTTTCTGGCTATTGAGATTAAAATACATATTAACATTTAGTACAAATCTAAACTAAGAAATAATGACAACAAAATTATTAGTTTAATTAGTTTAAACTTTATTTTGAGTTTTTAGAAATTAGATTTTATTTATCAGATAAAACTATAGGAGACATTGTTTAGTTTAAGTTTTAAACAAGCGTTTTAATATTCTATATATTGGTTAAATATATTAACTTTGATAGTTGATTTTGTAGCACTCCTTTCTTTTAACTTCAACTTAACTTTAAATGTTAAACTAGTACTTTTTTTAAGTTCAACCTTTGTTAAGTACTGTAATAATATTTACATGTATTTAATAAACATACAAAACTTATAAAAAGACTAGTTAGTGTAACATTGTAAATACTTGTAAAATTGATTTTATACATCAATTACCAAAAATCAAAAATGACAATCTTAACAAATACCTAAATATAATTGTTAGAAATAAGCTAAATGCTGGTAAAACATTTCAGTATTCAAACTTAACAGTACTCAGAAATTTCATCTATTTTAAACTATATAAAATCAATTTTATAGTAAACAACTTAAACTTTATTTTAATAAAACTTACAATTTAAGAACAACTAAACTAGATAAAAAAAATTTAAGGATTCAACAAACGAAAAAAGAACAAAATAAAGAGCTTCAAATAAAAACTTTACTTCATTTCAATTGTAAAACCAAGTTTAAAAACTTAAATATAGCTACGAGCTAGATTAGGCACAGTTTAACAAGTTCTCTACTTTTTAATACCACTGCAATCATTTTTAAGTCCTTTTTAGACTTAATAACATATTTTAAACAAAAATTACTTAATTAATAATAAGTACATTTAGCATTGTTTACCATATAGTACATATATTTTTAACAATCTACCAATTGTAATACTTTTTAGTAAATTCCTAACTAATTCCACTGATTTTGTTAGATTAGAATCTATCTCAATATTTTCAAATAAACCTGAATGATATTAAAAATATTTATCATAGCTATTTTCAGTATCTTTATGTTTTTTCAAACAAAAAACTTCAAAGATAAAAGGCTTTACAATACAAATATAGTCTAAGCAAATTAATATTCACGTCATCATTTCTAAATTAAATTAAAAAAATCGGTAATTGTACTTAAATTAAACTTGGCTAACATTTTAATTATCCTCGATATTTTTAATAATAATTTATAGTTCTTGCTTTTTGAGGTTTTTTTTTGTGTCTGTTACGGATATATTTAAATAATAATAATGATAGAGCTTTGCAAAAAGATAATATTTTTTGAAGAAATATGTTTAATAAAAGTCTTAAAAAAATTAGTTTATAAAATAATAAATAACAAGATAGTTTAAAAAAAACGACTAAATATTTTTTCGTGTAAAAGAAAATAAAGATTAGTTTAAACTTTAAGTAGTGCGAATTTATAATATTTTTTGTATTTAATTATTTTGTCAGAATGTTTCAAATAACATACTATCAAATTAGAAAGGATTATTATTTTTAGTTGCAAGATATACAGCTCTGAAATTAAAACAAGTTTGGTTGCTCAAGTATTAATAAAAATTTAATAAAAATTAAGTTTAATTTATTTATATAATATTATTAAAAATTTACTTTTGCGAGTAAATACTAGTGATGTCATCTGAGACACAACTAATATATTGTTAGTTATTTTAATTTTACTTTAGTTAAAACAGTTATAATTTATTTATAACTGTTTTTATCATTATTTGTTATAGTTAGAAACAGTTATAAATAGTTATTTTTAATCTCTTTTTTTTTCAGAGTTTATTACCAAGTAACAGGTACTTTTATAAAAGCTATTACAAAGAATGTTCAGCCAAAACTCGATTGTATGTTACTAATTTATTACTAACTTTATTTTATAATTAAGCATAGTTTTTAATGAATAAAATAAAATATTTAGATTCTTTCTATTTGTAAGGGCACTGAAAAGTTAAAGCAAACTGTATTTATTTTAAGTTATAAATAAAAACTGTATTTTTACATTTTTAATGTTGTACTGTTACTTTCTGGGTAATTTATGTCAAAAAATTTTTTACATTAAACAACATGTCTAAACTAAGATATTATCATAAAAAGTAATTTTTTGTTCGTAGTAGAAGTTTTATCAAGTTAAGTTTTGAAAGACTATTTTTATTCATTAGCTTAACTTTCAAATGACATTTAGTTCAAAAATTTATTAATCTGTTTTTTGCTTTAAAAGTTGTACTCAAATCGAAAAATTCTCTAGCTTTGAAAGTTGTAGTAATCATTTCCTTGAACTTACACTTAATTTGAAGTGTTAGACGGCTAATCAATATTAATCAAAGTTTAATCGTTTTTTTTTGATACTATATTATGCACTGTTAAATTATGTAATATAAATTTAGCTGGGGTAAATTTCCTTATTTAAAGAGATAACTTTTCATTTTTACAAATTATGTGTGTTAATGTTTATTAATTTTCCTTTTAATTGGTATGTTGATTATAACTGTGATTACTTTAAAATTAAATAAACTTTTTAAGTTATATGTTTTTTACAATCTATAAGATTAAAATTCAAATAACTACTTTTTCCCAAAGTTGAAAACTATTTTGTATACCTGGGTGGATTTATTGATAACCTTTCAAAAAGGGGTATGTTTCATAACTTTTTTCCAAAAAGGGTAAAACATGAAAAAAGGTTAAAAACTGCTGGTTTAAAGTATCTAAATTTTAAAATTTAGTAGCCGAGTAAAATATAAATAAATTGATAGCATTTGTGCACAACAAGTTCAGACATTTTAGTAAGTACTTTTATATACTTTTATATAAAACATTAAGTTACAGTAACTTCTATAAAAAGTTATAACAAACTGTAATACAACGTTATGTATAAATCAATTTGTTCTGGTTTTAGGCATTTTAGGCAAAAGTTTAGTAATAAAGGAGTTTAATTCGTCTATAATAAAGAAAAATTAAACTTTTAATAACAGTAGTATCAAAAACAAAAAGTTATAGATTTAATTCAACTTAGTTTTTGTTTTCAGAATATTTAAAATAATATTCTATAAAACTTATAAAAAAGGATTTTGTTTTTATAAAGTGAGTTTTAACTTGCAACTTCAAAAAATACCAAAATTTTTGAAGCTAATTTGTCAAAATAAGTTTAATTTTAGATATTTACCATTTTCGTAGCATACAGTTTGTAACAGAAAGTAAATGACGTATTTAAGAACCTAACTAATAAGTTCTATAATTTTTGTTTTTTGTTTTTGAATGTTTTGGTTTTGGTACTCTTTTTAACTAAAAAGTTAAAACATAAATTATTTATTTTAAATAGGTTAATTGATTAATTTAGTTAAGCTCTTTATCAGAATAAACTTGCTAAAAAACTCTTACTAATATATAGCAAATTTTGAAATACATAGCTAAAAATTGTTGCGTCATAAAGCGTAAAAGTATGTTTAAAATGTTTAGATTATAGTTGAACTATACTTAGGTGACTTAAAGATGTTTGTAAAAAAAAAACTGTCAAAACAAAATTAATTATTATAGTAGTACTTTACCTGAAACTTTATAAATAGCAAGTTTTAGTTATATCATTGTCGTTTATTGTCGTATTTTTGTAATGTACTTTATATTTAATTTTGTTTCTGGTAAAATTTCTACTATACTTAAGGTTTTTGTTTTAACAGTTTTGTTAAACCTATGATTCAAAGTATGTGTGATAATCATTAATGTTGGTATAAAAACAAATTAACTATGAAATACAAACCGGCCGATATTAACGGTTAGAGGTAACAGTGATTGTAAAAAAACTAAAGTAATAAAACAAAAGCAAAAATATTAATTAACAAAAAAAAAGTTAGTTACCGACTGACCGATGGTAATGGTTAGAGATAACAATTATAATAAAAAATAGAAAAATAAGTTAAATAAGAAAAGTATTAAAATTTAAAAAATTAGAAAAAAAATCAATTAATTCAAAAATTTCATCTTTGCAAAAGTGTATGCTCGTGCAAAATTATCTTTGTGCAAAAGTGTCTTAGTGCAATTTTGTCCATTCGTGCAAAAGTTTCTGCATGCAATTTAGTGCTTTCGTTCGATTTCCTTTGCTGGTGCAAATTTGACAGCTACCTAATTGTAATTGTAGTTAATCTTTATTACATATTTTTTAAATAAAGTTTTACAAAAGTTAGTTTCAGAACATTAAAGTTGACATGCATTATATAAGTTACTAATTATGCAAAAACTAAATTATAATTAAACAGTCACATTAAGCACTAACTTTTTATAAGCATTTGCATTTAAAAATAAACATAAAATTATTAAAATATAACAGTTATAGATAAGAAATTATTTAGAACTGTTTAAGTTAATAATTTGAACGCTTGTCAAGTCATTTCAGTATAAGTTTTTTTAAAGGAAAAGTTGCAACAGTATGAAAATTAAATAAAGTTTTATTTTTAACTTTTTTTAAAATAGTTTTATATGGTATTCAGTATTCTAATTTTAATAAAAACCATTTATTTTAAGATTGTTGATCTTATGAGTATGATAAAATTTACTATTTAAAGTAAAAAGTATATAACGTTATTTTATATTTAATAGGTTTTTTTTTTTCTTTAAATTGTAACCTTTCAATAATTTTTTAAGAAATTTTATTTAATTCTATCGGTTTTTTAACCTTATATAATTTTATAAAAGTAATCAAACTAACTAAGACGTCTAAACTTTTTATAATATTATTTTTAGCCGTAATAGACGACTTTAAAATTGCAAACAAAGTCTGTGAACATACCAGTAAAACCTGAATAAAAATATTTTTTAATTTATACTACACTGTAAATATAATGTTTGTGTTTATAGAAAAATTACGTCACTTGTATCTTATCGCAAAAACAATTATTATATGCGAGTAATTTCGATTTACTTATTTTAAACTTGAGAAAATATTTTAAAAGAATAATTTTCGTTAATATTTCTTATTGATTGCTTACACAATAATTTGCTTCTATAGCTTTTTTAGAAATATCAGTATACAGTTATTTGTATTAATTAAAAAAAATTGCTCAATTTACTGAAATTTAAAAAACTTATTTAAATAAGGATGTGAAAATTGAATATTTTATTTACTACCAGGTTTCGTAAACTGTTTTATTATACTTGAAAAGGTCGCAATTTTTTGTTACTGAAACTTGGTAGTAAATGAAGTATTCAATTTTAATACGAATATCAATGTAAAAAGCATTTATTATGTAATTATTAAGCGATGCTAATTCTATATACTGAAAAGAAAAATAAAAACTTTATTTAATTTTGTAAGTTAATCTAGAAAATAACTTTTTATTAGTAGTAAAATAATGTGTTATATCTATTTGCTTCTTTAAAGTTTTTAAAGCAATAAATGTTATGCACTATTAAGGTTAAGTTAAGTAATGAAATGCGTCAAGTTAAAACTTAACTTGACGAATTTCATACCAATCCTGTCCATTTTTGCATCGCATTTTAAGCAAATCTTGTGCGTTTTTAAAATTGCTTAAGTTCTGCGATAAAACTCTTAGTGACGCCATTAGTCCAAACACCACAATTAGTCGACTGTTTAAAACGTATATATATAAAGCAAGAATATAGTAATAAAGAAGACAGTACGTTTTGATTAATAAGTCAAGTTTTAAAGTCATCTAAATGATGACTCAAAAACCCTATGAATTATATTAAAGGTTAAAGATTCAGTTCCTCTTACTAGCAGCTTAAATGCTGAGACAGTATTTTACGACCTATTAAATAAGAAAGTATTAACTTTTTAAGACAAACTTTTAAATATCCTAAAGTAGCAAACGATGCATTGTTAAAAGTCTAGAAAAAATAAACTAGACAAAACTGTTGGGTTAGGTATTTTTTTATAATTTAGTCTAGTTCGTATATTAAGAAGTTACATTTTTCTCTAAAGGCATAACACTTTCACAAACAAAAAACTTTCTAGAAATCAACTTAAGTCGTGTAAAAATAAACTGTTGTTTTGATAACAGTTTTAATAATAGGCTAGTTTTAATTTTTTTAACTTAATATTTTGCTTAATTAAAAAATATGCTCATAAAAGTTTTTTGTATTAGGTTTAGTTTTAAGAAAATTTCTTTTAAACTAAAACAAACTCACTTAAAACAAAGCTAGGTTATGTTTCACTACTATATTACAACGTTCAGATAATATTATAAGTATATAAGGTTTTACAGGAGAACAAATCACTTTTATTTAAGCTAATGGATCCTATATAAACCTTTAAATAAAACTTTAATTTTTTGAATATAAATAGATGCACTCAAGTTTGCTCAATATCAGTTTTAACATTTAACAATGTTAGTTGAAGATATAAGTATACTTTAGTTTTTATGTTCACCTAACTTTTCATTTGTAAAAGTACCAATATGAATTCTTTAATTATGTAGAGACTTTTAGTATAAAATAGTTTTGAACTTCTGTAAAATATTCAAATAATTATCTATTTTATATAAAAACTTTGTTCAATTTTGTTAAAACTGAGCAATTACACAATAAAAGATAAATTTAAGTTAAAACATGTTTAAGATTTTTTTAGAATATTTTAAAGAATCTGTTTAATACTAAGAAGAATAAGCATCGTTATATTTAGCATTTACCTCAATAAAAGTTTTAATTAAAAGATAATGGTAAAATGATTTTAAACAAGTGTTCTGAATACCGAATAAACTTTAATTTATTTCAATTTTAAAAACCATGCTCAAAGCTCTAAGTACATTATCACAATAACAACTATTGTCTTCAGCAGAGTAGCCATAGT
The DNA here is from genome assembly GCF_965202585.1 of Thalia democratica. Lineage (NCBI taxonomy): Eukaryota > Metazoa > Chordata > Thaliacea > Salpida > Salpidae > Thalia > Thalia democratica. The sequence continues at coordinate 816,672 of NC_139169.1, forward strand.
TTATTACTAGTTTAAAACTTATCATAGTTGCAAATAGTGGTTTGTATTGAAAGTAAAAAAATCTCAGGTGTTTAATGTTAGGACATTTGTATAGAATGAACTAATTCAATGACTAGTTTTGTCGGTGCAAGAAATTTCAGGTTTTTGGAAAAATATTCAAAAAGCCATAACTCAAAAACTAATGTATATTTGAATAAAATAATAGAATAGGTATTTAGGTCTTATTCATACCTACAAGCCTTTTTTTTCAATTAAAAAAAATTTTTAGTTAATTAAAATTTACTTAAATATTTGTACTTTAAAACTCATTTTAGCCATATCTAGAATTGTATTCAACTTCTTTTTAAAGAAAATGACTTGTATGTATTAATACGACCTAAATACGTATTTTTGTTTTACTCAAATATACATTACTTTTTGAGGTGTGATCTTTTGAACTTTTTTCCTAAAATTTGAATTGTCCGAATTTGAATTATCATGTAACGCTAGTTTGTAACGATATATGAAAATCTAAAAAAATATATAAAAGTGATTTCGGAAACCTTGCTATGCCATAGTAGCCATAGTTTGAATAAATACTACAATTGTTCACACTTAAATTGCAACGTGAATAATATTGTTGATTTAAAAGTATAAAAAAATACTGAAATTTTACATAGAATATTATTATAACGTACCACAATTCACTAATTTATATTTATTATCTTAATTTACACAAACTAGATGAATACACAACTTCAAATAAAATAATTTTGAGTACACTAAATGAAAATAATCTGAATTTTGTTACTTTTTAAACAGAAAGATAAACTTAATTTAGTAAGGCTTTTAAAAACGAATTATTGTTTACTTATGTTCTCTAGATGTTAAAATTAGCATTAAATAGTTGTTAAACAAATATTTTATATTAATTTGATTTCAAACAATTGTTAAATTAAAAAAAAAAATTAGTTATTTTATGAATTGTAAAGGTATTTCAGTCTTTACTTGATGTTTATTTTTATTTTCTAATTTAGCGTGAGAATAAAAAAAAACAACAACAAAACAGCGCATTTTTCAAGATTTAAACTTGGATAATTTCATTACTATAATGTTGTGTGATCATGATAAGCCAATGAGAGAGTAACATTTGGAAATTTGAACTTACGTTTATCAAAAGTATCAAGAGATGCTTACACCAGCATTCCATGATCATGATATAAGCCAATGAAAACCTAACGCTAATGTCCTTGGAGCGTTAGATTTTGATTTTTTTTTTTAACCAATGCATTTAAATATTCGATGTTGATCGTTCTACATCAAAGCGTAAATAAATAAAAGTTTGTGATAATATTTTGGTTTTTACGTTAATCTATAAATTATATATCAAACTATGTTTTTTATCTTTGTTGTAATAAATAAACTATTTGTGTTTATTTAATTTTTCTTTATGTGTCTTCCAGTTTAAGTGGTCTAGGTTTTGATGCCTAGGTTCATCATATGAACAATAAACTTGTAACCGTATAGTAAAATATATAAAAAGACATAGTTGTTGATTAATATATCAAAATTCAAAATAAACTAGAACAATTTATTTACACTTAAAGTATTTTTTTATCGTACTTTCTAAATAAATTAAATTTTTTGTCTCTGGTATGAATCCGTTATAATTAATTTTATTTTATCTTTTCTTAGTTTGTTTCTAACATTAACTTTTACTGTTTAAGATTTAAGATCTTTCATTTTTTGCCTTTAATATAGGTATATTATAAAATTTTAGTGTGGAGTTTCTTTTTGTGTTTCAGATTTGGTAGTAGAAAGAAAACTTTTAATTGGCTAACATGCAAAATTGATTTTTTTGCACGGAAAATCATTGTAGCAAAATGTCGCTGTGCAAAAATTTCATTGTTAAATCGTGACGTTGTGCAAGAATGCTGCCGTAAAAATTGTCATTGTGAAAAAATGTCGCCGTGAAAAAGTGTCTCCTCGTGCAAAAGTGACCCTGCGTGCAAAAGTGACCCTCTATGCAAAAGTGTCGCCGTGCAAAAGTGTCCTCTGGTTTTAAAGTGACGCTCGTGCAAAAGAGTCGCCGTGCAAAAGTGTCCCCTCGTGCAAAAGTGACCCTGCGTGCAAAAGTGTCCCCTTGTGCTAAAATGACCCTCGTGCAAAAGAGTCGCCGTGTAAAAGTGTCTCCTCGTGCAAAAGTGAACCTCGTGCAAAAGTGTCCCCTCGTGCAAAAGTGTCCCCTGGTGCAAAAGTGACGCTCGTCCAAAAGTGACACCCACCCAATTAGCCCATAGCAGACTTAGTTAAGATAGGCGTTAAGGTATTAAAAAATACACGGCAGTAGAACTTACAATAATTAATACAATACAGTACACTACCGCTTAAGTACGCAAATTGAACCCGACCAAAAAGTGCGTACTTAGCACGGGTAGTGCGTACTTTTTGACGATATAGTATAATATGAACTTTAGTTGTTTGTTTTCTTTCTTACAACTAGCCACCAAATAATTAAGTCAAAAAAAAAAGTCATTTATTTCAAATAACATTTAAAACATAATTCTTATTTGCAAATTTTTTTGTAGATTTTAAAATGATTTATTTTTTCTATAAAAAGCTTCTACATAATTAATACATACATTTAATATAGAAAGTCAATGTCAGTCAATGATTGAAAAAAAATATTAAGCTACATTTTGTTTTGTTAGAGGGAAAGTACCAAACTACTTTGTGTTTTTACCAAACATTTTTAAAACATCAATCTATGTATATTTAAGTTAAAATATGACTTAACTATTTTGTATATGTAGGTTTTTTTAATTTTGTCATCTATATTTATTTATTTTATAGCAATACAGCTCAAATATCATTATTCTTTTTACTTTTCTGCAACCACAACATAAGTATGTAGTTTGTTAACATTTAATAACAGGACTGTCACAATCTCAGGCCACTTAGCCTAATTCTCAGGACAGTACTCAGGGTTACTCACCCTAGTTTAAAAGTTGTGAAAGTATCAGGCTAACTCAGCAGGTTGGCCATTCTACCTGGAAACATAAAATAATCTGGAAAAACTTGATGATTGAAAATTTAGGCAAAAAAACTGGAATTTCTTGAAGTTCTAGTATAATATCCTTTACTTTGTCTTTCTGGATAAGTGCGTACTTAAGGCGTGATGCGTACCAAAAAAAGTGCGTACTTAAGTGGTAGTATACTGTATTTTAAATCCTACTGCCGGGGATTTTTATCACTTTTAACACTTTTTACTTAGAAATGGGGCTTTATGTGCCAACCCCATCTCTAAATATTTGCCCAGCTCATAAGAAAATCGCTACACAATACATTTTGATTTAAACAAATGAAACTTTCTCAGTAATCAAAAGTTTTTTTTCTCGAGTTCAAGTAACTTAAATTACAGTTAAAGATTTTTATTTAAGATTATTGAAACAAATTTCAAGCTTTACTTAAGTTAATTTACAACAAAACGTTTTTGAGATAAAAGATACGTCGCGGGTAACATATTTTTATTGACGGTTAGTAATTAGAGCATGACAGACATAGTAAGAAGCAATGTTAAAAGTGTTAAAAAATCCCCGAAAGTAGTATTTAAAATCATAAGAATTATAATTTGAACCCTACTGCCATGGATTTCTTATCGGGCTGTACGTTTCCAACCCCATCTCTTAATGCCTTTTCCGTGAGAAAATGAAGACATTTTAAATTAGAAATATCAAACATTTTTTTAAAGTATTTGGAAGTCTTGGTTACTTGAATTTATGCAACCTTGTTCTACAGTAAATGAGTTGTATTTGAGTAATTTGATAAAAAATTCAAGCTCTGATTAAATTAAATCTCAACACAAGTTATTTTATTCATATATTATATGTTTTGAGTTTTAGAAAATAATTTAAGAGATCTCAACAAATATTCATATATCTTAACACCAATAACGGAAAATTTTTTATAGGAGTCATCATTTTTGTATAGCATTGATTTTGAGAAAATAAATAAAATTAAGTTTGCCAAATAATTAAAAATAAATACTAAACTTGTGTTCTAGTGTCTTTTTGTATTTTGTTTTCAGTTTGCGTTTAATATCGATGTTACCTTAAAATACAATTAAAGGATTCATCTCTCTTCTTTTTGTATATTCTTTACAGCAAAACGTATTTTCGAAAATTTTTTTGAAAACATCCTTGATAAAAAACAATAAACTTTCATTGTAAGTTTAAAGCATAGTATAATTAAAATTTTAAATTTTGTTTAAAACCATTAGTATGAAAAAAATACTAACAAAATTTGCATTTGTTTAAAATGTTAAGTAAAACTAAATGCGATATGCAAAATATGTTATAATCACAATTCCCGCCAGTCCAATTCTTACCCGTTCAACTTCCGCCCGATCGGTTCCCGTATAAATCAATTGCAACCTAATCTATTCCTAACTAACTTGGTAAAAGGTATTGTTTTATTTACTCAATCGTGAAACTATCATGATAAAATAAAATTTTATACGCTTGATTGCTCAATTGAAACAAAAACTTTTAGAATTTAATTAACTTTGATTCCTACCCAACTTAATCGTCACATTTTAGCACAAAGCTACAATTTTGCACCGTTATACATTTTTGTGTGATGTCACTTTTAAACTAGTTGTAATTTAGCAGAGGCGACAATATTACACATTGTAGTTCAGTAAAACTAAAGTAGAACTTATTTATAGAGACATTAAGTTGAAATTAAGTTATCCTAAAAAAATCAAATAAACTAAACTTTATAAATGAGTAATAATTTAGAAATGTTTTAAATATCATAAAATATTTGCTTGTACCTTTTTTAATTTTTTTCTGTAGAACTATATTTTTAGAGATGACTTTGACTTATTTTGAAACAAACTTACAAAAATCAATTTGAAACAAACTTACAAAATAAATACGTAGGCATAAACACAAATCAAAATTTTTGTCCTTAAAGTTTTTGAGTCATATTGAGTTTAGTTTTATTGCGTTTATAAATAAACTATTACAATTATTTTAGTTCAAATCAATTGTAAAGTAAAACAGTTTGAGTAAAACAAAATCTACAACAATAAGGAACTTAAAACAACAGTATGAGATAGTTTGAGAAAAAATAAAAAAATTTTTGTTTCAAAACAGCTAAGCTAGAATTCAAATTTTTGAACTTGAAAATTTTGCAACTCTTAAAAGTATCTTTAACCGTAAAAATTCCCTTTTAATTAAAAAATAACAAAAATAAATTGTTTTTAAATTAGACGCAAATCACCTACTGACATCATACTCTACAAAATAAAAAAATGCATATTTTAATTTAACAACTTAAAAGTTGAATACTTCATAGTCATAATGTGTATTTTAGCTTGTATTTGAAACCTTTCTGTAGTGGCTATAACAAAAACATTTCTATAAAAAAAATTACAAGGCTTTTAACAACAAAAAACTACTATTCTTGAGCTTTACTAATGTATTTGAGCATGCAATAAGCTTCATTGAAAACAGAAGCGTTTGAAATATTTCCTTAAATTTGATAGTAGTTTGATAATAGTTATCTTTGAAACTTTGAGCAAAATAAATATGTTGAATATTTTTTATTTTGTTGAAAAGTTGTGGAACTTTTTTATTTTTTATGCGAATTATTTCTCTGCGTAAAATGTCATGCTAGAAATTGCTGTGTTTTGAATTACACTAGTTTTGTTATATGCATCAATTTTAATTTATTTTTATTGAAATTTGAGTATTTTGCGCGCTTAGATATTAACGCATTTTACTAATACTTTTTTAAAACAAAAAAATATTAATTTATTATAGAACGAACGCAGAAAAATTTAAGTAACGAACTTTAAGTTTTGCAGAAATTTAAAAAAAACATTATTGAAATTTTATGGTATCAAAATTGAATTTAGACAAAATTGGTCTATAGCATTCTAGAAATAGTTTTAAGAATTCTGTTTAAAAAAATGTTGTTTGTTTTTGAAATTTTATGATGAAATATGGACAAAACTTAACAGTTTTTTTTCTTCATATAAACGATTTAAAAAAAGTTTTAATATAAATTTAGAGTTTTCGTTTATGACTATATTAGAAATAAATATTTTCTTGTTATATTTAAAGTAATTTGCAATTTGCCGATTTTTCTATACATATGTAAAACAGAAGTGCTTATAAAACATTTAGTTGCAAAGTTAAAAACTTGTTGACGTCATGTGCCTTTTAACGCACAAATACAAAAATAACGCAAACATATAAATACAAACTGATTGTTGGTCAACTGCTTGTACTTATTATTTGTACCTCTTCGATATAAATTTTCAAAGTCGTTTAAACGGCTATAAAATTAATAAGTTATTTAAAGAACTTGCAACTAGTTTTTAAATGAATAGCTTCTTATAAGTATTAATTTTAGCGATTAAATGCATAAGAACTAGATAAAAGTTTACTAGAAAATAAATCTTTGAAATTTCCTAAACAGTCAACATTTAAGCATAGAATCAATTCATAACTGTCAATTATATCTTTTATAAGTTTTAATATTTATATTAAATATTATATTTATATAGTATTATTTATTTTATATATATAGCTATTTATATTATATTTATATATTTAATATTTAATATTTATACCATTTCTACTTTGATTATGAATTAGCGCTTAACCTCTTGAGTTTATCAGAAAATATTTAACGAAAAAAACTCCTAATGCTAATTTTTTAGTATGTTTTTAAGATTTTATCGTCTATCTTCATGTACTACATTTTAAACGATAATTTTTTTTTTAATCAAATGTTTTTAACCGTAGCCAAAACAATTAAACTACAAAATGGAATTACAAGCTAAAATTATGACCTACTTTATTTTGTTAGAAATTTTGTTGATTGTAATGTGACTTAAATTTACAGGAAAGTGTTTGTTATAGGTTAGATGTACGATTAACAGTCATTTACAAAAAAAAATTATAGCATTTAAAGTGAAAAAGTATTTAAAATTATCAATAAAAATAGATTTTATATACTTCAAATATAAAAACTACACTGAAAAATTTTATTAGATTGTTTTACATAGAGCATTTATTGTTATAAGCAGCTAACGGTACTAAACAAAATTTTGAACGAAACTATAAAAACTTTGCAAAAACAACTTATTTATCTATATAAACTAAAATTATTGTTCATTTAAATTAATAAAAAAAAAAGTTTTATTTCCAAGATTTAATTTCAACAATGTTGTTTATATACATAATATAATTTTATTGATAAGATATAATAATTTTTATGTATTTGCTTTTGTAGCATAGAAAATTTTTGTGATCCTCATTTAAATTTGCTGAAAAACTTGATATTAATGTATATTACATTTTAAGACTTTGAAACTTTTTGTTTTAAGTGTTACTAGTTTTTTTTTTATTAAAAAAATACGATAAAAATTTAAGTCAGTTTTTTGAAATGTTCAAATAACTGAAAACAAAAAGCCTTTTTATATTATGAAATAGTTATGTAGCTTTTGTTTATTTTGTTTAAAATATTGAAAAGTGTACCTACTTTTGTTAAACATTTTTTTTTTGTTCAACTGTTTTGTACTTCTATAAAAACTTTAATATGTTTTTTTTTGGCTAACTATTAGTAAGTTTGTTTTGTTCAAAAAATTTATTTTGCTTTTAAATTTTTTCATTTATGATAAAAAATAAGATAAACTTGTAATGTTGTCACATAAAAATCAAATTCGTTATAAAAAAAAACTTTTAGAGAGCTTTTTTTGTTATAAAAAAGTTATTATGATGACAGTAGTATACAGTATAAACTATAAAGAGCCAAGAAGAAGTTCAGAAAAACTTATATTCGTTGTTTATTTGCATTTTGATATAATAAAGTCTTGAAAAGGTTACCTAATAATTTAGTTAATTATAAAAATATTTTCTTAAATTTTAATTCAACACATAGTCCTGCATTATGAATCTTTCAAACCAATAATGATTACTGATCAAATATATAAAAAACATGAAATAACTCACTGCAACTAAGAATTATGAGAACTCAAGAACTGACGCAAATTGAATAAGTTCATAATTTGCGACAGTTTTTTAAACTTTACGCAAAACGCTTACTTACTTCACAATCGATAAAAGCAAGTTTTCAGTTACAAGTTAACTACTTGAATAAAATGTTAAAACGCATTTTGAGTCGTCTTCTGAGTACTTGTAAAAACGTGAATTTTAAGCCATTCTCACATGGCTATAAAAAACTAATACTTGTTAACTAAAAATTAGCAAAACTTTTATTAGCAAGCAAAAGTAGTTTTAAAGTTCTTTCACTATGTTTCATCGTGCTTTGAATTTTAATAAAATATATAGTGTTTTTCAATATTTCAAAAAGTTTAAAATTATTTTGATGTATACATCTTTTTTAAACTTTAAATACAAAATAAACTGTGGTATCTTTCTTTTTAATTTGAATATATTAAACTTCTATATTTTAGCACAAATTATTCCTTACACATCAAAAGTTTATTGTAAATCACATTCCTAATATTTGCACTATATATATATATATATATATATATATATATATAAGTTCTTATTGTCAGAACATAATTAAAGTTAAACTAAATAAAAAAAATAAATTTATATATGTACGTATTTTAAATTATTTCTAAGTGAATTTTAATATTTAGCGCTTTTTAATTTCAACGCATTTCAGTACAAATTTTGTTATGGAAAAATTGCAATGGTATGCTTACTTTTTAATGATATTCACTATTTTATTTTAAAAGATAATCTATAAGTTTAGATTCCTAACTACTTATTTAAAAAAAAAAAACGTTATATAGTCATAAATTGTAAGACAGTTATTCGTTTGACAAATGTTTTTTGTATATCCAGAAAAATAAGACTAATTTTTTATTCTTACTTTTAAACGAATTTCATTTGTATATAAAGTCTATTGTTTTTTAAAGTTTGTTTTATAACTAAATTATATCTTACATTCAATTTTTACTAAGAAAATTTACCTATAAAAAAACATTTTTATAATATTTAAATTTTAAAATTTTTCCTTACTGTGTATTACTTTTTACTCTGTAGTAAAAAAAGTGGTAATGATTGTTTCCATTATGTGATGTTTCCAATTTCATGTTTTAAAATGCCGACTAACAACTTAGTTAAACTTAATGAGACTTATTAAGTTTGTATTTTTAATTAAAGACTTAGTCACACTCTGTAAACTTATTTAAAAGATAAATTTTACTCTGGAGTTAAAAAATCAGTTCAAATAATCAATATTTTTTAAAGTTTTAATCGACTGCTGACGACAAAATTTCTATAAAAATAAATTAGCTATCACCAGTAAAATATTTAAATAATGTCGTAATAAACGTAAAGCCACACTTTAAGTTGTATTTTAAATTAACTTTTAATATTTTAAACAATTCTTAAATGGTTACAATAACTTAATACGTGTAAACTTTGCAAAGTATTCAATAGCAAATTAAACTTCATTTTTCGGTACTAGTTTATGTATAAATCTTAGCTTGCTTTGAACCTTTACTAAGGTTAAGTACTTTTTAGAAACATTCGATACAACAAATGGATGTTTTTTTCAAACCTCCTTCTAAACCTCCTTAAGTGCAAAATGATGTTCACTATGTTTATCTATTACTAAAATATTCAATCAAAGTTTTGTACTTTTAGTTTAAGTTACATATACATACATATATAAAGTATCCTGCTAAAGGTTTTTCTTAAGTTTTAATTTATAAATATATTTGAACGGGATTTGAATAAACGTTGTAGAGTATTTTGAGACATTTCTTGAATTTAGATTGATATATACAGTTTTTTAAACCTATAGTGCAACAAAAATAACATACTTAAATTTACTACCAGTTAATTTTATTTATTTAGAACTAAAATAACGGCTAAATAAATCAACTATAAAGAATTAGATAAAAACTTCTATTAAATTGAAAGTTTATTAGTTATTAGATTTATATAGTATAATCAATTTTAAAATAAACTTTGATGCAACAATTCGCGCGCTTAAAAAATATCACATTTTCAATTCTCGTTTTGCAACTGAAAGAATTAAAACTGTATGAGGGTAATTTAAAGGTAAAACTTTTTTTATAGAACTTCAAAAAAATTTAAATAATATGCAGAGTTTGTATCTGTTAAGATAGCAAGCAATGTGGTAAAAAATATTTTATTTAATATATGAATTTTCAATACTACAACATAGATTTTGAAGACATTTCATTTCAATTTATGTTTCTCTTATGATTATTTAACCGAAGTAGGAAGCTTAACTAATGTTTTTTAATTTTGGCGCAAAAAACTATCAAAGCTTGATAAACTTCTTTAGTTCTGATATTATTGTAAATTTACTTAGTACACTCATGATACATTAATTTTTAGAAAAAATTTTAATTTAATAGTTGACCTTTAAAATAACAACGCATTTTAGTGAAAGTTTTGCGACAAAAAACATTGCGCCAGTGTAAAGATAAACTTTTTTATAACGCTTTTCAATGGTATCCAGTATTCTGGCTTTTAAAAAGACTATTTATTCTAAGATTTTTAATTCTAGTCAAGTATTAAAAATATCTACTATTCAAAACTAAAAGTTTAAATTTTTATTTTATATTTGACAATTGTTTTTTTCATTTAACTGTAACCTTCCAATACTTTTTTAAGAATTTTTAAAATTATAATAGTTCTTTGAATCTTATATAATTTAATAGATATAACCAAATAACTAAGCATCTAAAGTTGTTAAAATATTGTTATTAGCCGTAAAAACAACTTTAAAAATGTGCGACGTCTACGAAGAGAATATAAACATTAACATAAAAAGTTGTTGAAATTTATACTACACTAATTATGTTATGTTTGTGTTTATTAACAAATGACGTAATCTTGTATTTTAACGCATAAATAATTATTAAATGTGAGTACTTTTTATTTAAAAAAATTTAAATAATACGCAGAGTTTGTAATTTGTTAAGATAGCAAATAAAATTAAATATAAGAAATAATTTTTCGAGTAACAAAATAGGTTTTTAATTGAAGTTTAACAAATTTTATTTAACTCTATAAAAATTAACTTGCTTAGTCTATTTAAAAAACATGCTAAATATTACTACACCATTATCCTTCATTAATTTTTAAAGGATTTCATAAATATTTTATATGTAGTTTTTGTTCTTATACATATTTTAATAACTTATCAATTTAATTATAGAACTAAACTTATTATGTGTTGTTGTTAGCTGCAAAAACACAGCTTTAAAATTGTGCTAACTGTTCATGAGATACCGTACAACTGTGCTTTTATTTAAAAATTTTCTACCATTTTTTTCTATTCATTTTTTATGTGTTAACCAAATATTGTGTATTAGCCGCAATAAACGACTTTAAAAATTCCAAAACACACTGTTTTGAGAAACCGTACAACATTTAAAAAAACTTTTTTTTGTATTTATACTACACTATTAATACGATGTTTGTTTTTATTAACAGATGACTCGACTCGTATCCTATCATATAAATAATTATTAAATGCTGATAATTACTGAGTAGTTTTGTGAACTTTAACTTATTTTGTTTTGAGAACATTTTACAAGTATTATTTCTTATTTAAAACAAAAAGCGATATACTGCTCAAAACTTCTTAAAATTTTTTAAACACTTATCGAACTAGCTTGTAAATCTAAACTATGAATTGTAAAAGCCATTACATATGTCTATACATTAGAAAACACAGTTTTTTTAATTATAAATAAAAAGGTTAAAAGTCAACAAAATGTTTAGTTTTCTAAAAAAGCTATTAAGAAACTTATATTACTAATTGTATTTTTCTGTTAAATGTTGCTAAAGTTTTGATTTTTTTATTGAGTACGAGTTGGTATATATGATATTGAATTAACATTACTAACAAATTTTATACTTCAATAGTTAAATCTATTTGTTTTAATATTATTTTTACAAGCAAAAACATCTTTGTAGTTTATTATTTACTTTGAAGCAAACTGAATGCTTAAATATTTATAAAACTAAAAAAATTCATTATAAAGTTGTTTGGTATATTGGTAAATTCATCAATATAGATATTTAGTGACTACAGCTTAAAATTATTTAATAAAGTTTAGAATCATAAATATAATACTGCAACAAAGAAATTAGCAATAAATAGGTTCGAATAAAAAACCGATTCAGCACAATGTTAAGTTAGTTAATAAATTTTACATCTATTTGATTTATTCAGATAACTAACTAATTTTAAGCCTTTCTAAAAGCATTATTACACGCGCTTAAATGTAATTTTGTAACTTTAATTTTGCGACAAAAAATGCGTTTGCCTGATGAAAAATTAAAGCTGAACGTGCATATGTTTTTGTCAACTGTACAGAACATTTATGAGTAGAGATTGTTTATGTTTTAGATAGCAAATATGTTAAAGTTTTAAAAAATACCTTTCATTGTAAAAACATTTACTAACACTTTTTAAACTTATTTTACTAATGAAGATTACTGATAAAATAAAAATAAAATATTATAAGTAAATTCTTATTTATTTATAACAGGGGTCGGCAGGCAGTTGGTGGTCGCGGGCCAAATTTCAACTTTCTAACGTCTTCGCGGGCCGCAGTTTTAGTTTTAGTGACATTTGAATAACCTTATGGTTTTAGTTTTAGTCACACTAGAGAAAAGTTTTACTTTTATTCCCTTATTATTTAAAATGACTTTTAGCTATACATAGAATGCCTATTCAAATTAATATTCATTAGTATATGATTTACATTGACTAATATACTTTAATAAATATGTACTAATATTGTTAATAAAATATGTACTTTCATAAGCACTTATAAGTTAAACTTAATACTTTTTTAATTTTACTTACAACCTAACTCTCTATAAAACCTAACTTGAAAGACAATTTATGGGTTACTTTTAAAATTTGTTATATCATCAACACTTTTTCATATTTCTAAGAATATTTATTTCGAAAAAAGTTTTTGCAAGTTAAATAATTTACACTCTTTAAGAAATTTAGTAATTAGTAAGCATAATAAAATTAATACCTGTTTGTTTTCCAATCAACAAAATCGGCGAAAGTCTGCAGAACAAGTCCGGACTTTCGTTTGCCGTGAGACAAGCTCAAATTTAACAAAAGGGTTGATCATGCCAATTCGATCATCAGACCACAAGTTTCGGTAGACTGAGACCGGTTTCGTCCTTATTAGGACTCATCAGTCAGTCACAACCGAAAAACTTGTAGTCTTCAATCTACAAACGGTTTATCATGCTTTCACATGAAGCAACCATTTGCTGGCAATGATTAGTGACGTCAGCATTGTCTTTGCCGTGCAACGTTTAAAACATTGTCCACTAAGCAAGACATCTGGTACGCTCGTTTTAGTACAATCAACAAAATCGGCGAAAGTCTGCAGAACAAGTCCGGACTTTCGTTTGCCGTGAGACAAGCTCAAATTTAACAAAAGGGTTGATCATGCCAATTCGATCATCAGACCACAAGTTTCGGTAGACTGAGACCGGTTTCGTCCTTATTAGGACTCATCAGTCAGTCAAAACCGAAAAACTTGTAGTCTTCAATCTTAGTGGACAATGTTTTAAACGTTGCACGGCAAAGACAATGCTGACGTCACTAATCATTGCCAGCAAATGGTTGCTTCATGTGAAAGCATGATAAACCGTTTGTAGATTGAAGACTACAAGTTTTTCGGTTGTGACTGACTGATGAGTCCTAATAAGGACGAAACCGGTCTCAGTCTACCGAAACTTGTGGTCTGATGATCGAATTGGCATGATCAACCCTTTTGTTTGTTTTCCAGAAAGCTAAAATAAATGATTTAACATAACTAACTCTCAAATACTTTAATAAAATATTTTATTAGTAATTAGACTTTTACATGGTTGCCACTTAAAGAGCAAAAATGTCTGAGATGTATCATACCAGCTTAAATTTATTAAAATTTGTAAAAGCTAATAAATAGTTGTTAATCAAGCTTAAATACCTAGTTGAAATATCATCATTATCAAAAAGTACACAAAGTGTAAGAAAACAAGAAAAAAATGCAATTAGTAAACTACACAACAGTCATAAAAACTATTCTAAGAATTGGAAGATTTCTTTAAAGTGTTTGAAATAAAAGTTTCACACACACCTTAGTTTTCAAGCTTTTAAAATCGCCTGTTTGTGTAGCAACCAAGTTAATATAAAGCTCACTACATAAAGAAATAACAAAGGTTATTACCAGTAAATAAATTACATGCCAAAAATTTATAAGTCAGCTGGAATAGACAATTCAGTTTCTTAAACAAGTTTAACAAAATTATAAACTTTTATTGAGTCATTAGCGAAGTAGAAAAACTTATTTTTTATTAAGCATGATAGCAATTCTTTATCTGCAATAAGAATATTGCATTTAAAAATATTAATTGTAAAATATAAGACGAGCTACAAGAATAAAAAAAGCGTTAGTTAGGATTTATTGCGAGAAACAATAAAATCAAATCACCAAAGTCATTTCCGACAAAGCACATTATTATCTTCAGTAACTACAGAATAATCAGAAAAAATTGTTAAGGCAAGTAATAAAATAGCAAAACTTATTACCTAAAATGTGATATCGTTTATAATTGAAAACTTTTATAAAGAATTGATGTTGGCAGTAATAAAAAACTTTTGTTTATTTCTTCAATGACAACATGAAGTCGTGTTTAGGAAATGCGTTAAGGTTATAAAGTCGCATAAATCAAATTAGGACTTTAATTAAACTGTTAACATGAGAGCACTGATAGAAAAACTATTGCTCATCTGAGAATTTTTATTAAAGATGTTTTTACTAACTTTGACATTTTAGTAGAATTTCTTGGTTTAGTTCCAACGCGAAGCACAAAAATATGTAAAATTTTTCAAGTAAGGGTATATTGTACCAATACAGAGTTTTTGGAAGTAAAATTCCTTCTTTTATTTTTAGAATAAAATTTAATTAAAGTTTAAAAAAATGTCTTTAAACATTTATCAATATTAATAAATACTGTTAAGCCTTATAATATATTTTTTTATAAAAAAACATTTATTTGGTAATTTTTTTTGAGTCAATTCGAAATTTCATTACTTTAAATGTAAAAATTGTTTGAAATTCCAGTTTTTTTCAAAATTCTCAAATTCAAGTTTTTTTCTAGAAGTTTTAACCGTAAATTCACAAATTCAAAGCTTTTCCAAGATTCAACTTTTTTGGCAACACTGATTATTCATTCTTTAATGAACACAATAATATAAATAATATTTTGAATTATATCAGCTGCAAGACTTAAAATTTAACATATATTAAAATTCAAACTAACACTGTGGATGGAGCTAAACAGGCATCATAAGTTTAATTTGACACTCTTTCAAGCAAAAAAGCCAGCCTGAGTCAACAAAAACATTCCTGATAATTTTGTATACAAAAAGCAATTCTAGCCAAAAACTTAAAAAATGGCTTAGTTGGCCTGAGATTTGAAGTCTTCAAATACTGATAGTCTGAGTGTGTGCCAATGTCTAGTTTTTTATTTGCTTGAATTTGAACTACTTTAATCAACAATGTACAAACTTTATAAATTTACCATCCCTATATCTAATTTATATTAAACTAAAGGTAGCTCCAAAAAACAGCAATTGTGTGTATTGATATGCAAGGCATAAAAATTAACTTAGCTTGAAAATACAATGTTTGAAAAATGGAATGTATACCTACCAAAAACTAGATATTTAGATATGACATGTATAAATAACAATATTAGAAATGTATTAAATGAAAAGTTGTTTAAATACAAGCATTTTTTTAAGTTGGTGTGCATAGAAAACTTACAAAAAATTAAAATGTGTCAAAACGAAAATCGAATGAACCTTATTTTTTATTACTATGTTTTTTTAAATGTTTTCACACTAAAATATAACATTTACAAATAAAAAAATTATAAAAGAAACTGAGGTATAAAAAATATTAAAAATTGATATCTAAGCTATAAAAAAATGACACTTTAGTTAATTACTGTGCATTAATTTTGCACAAAATGGAAAATATTAGCATTTAGTTTATTTAATAAATAGGTATTATATAACTAACTTATTAAATCCAAGAACTCTTGACGCTCTTTTTTCAGATAATTACTTACTGTTGTAAAAAAGAGGTAATTATGAAACTGAGAAACATATCCTGTTAGAACGCTAATCTGTCTTTTTCACATTTTTAAACTAAAACAGTAATTTCTTGAAATTATTTTAAAATGTTATAGAGAGACTTAAAATCAAACTAATCAAATTAAGTCGAATTACCAAAAACATTTAACTAGAAATATAATATTACACAGCGGGCCACATTTACATGCTCGCGGGCCACAAAATTTTCTTTCGCGGGCCGCATTCCATTCAAAAAAATAACATGCTCGCGGGCCGCAGATTTACCCTTCGTGGGCCGCAATTGGCCCGCGGGCCGCAGTTTGCCGACCCCTGATTTATAATATTTATTAAGAATCTAAATAAATTAAAAAAATTAAAATTTTTTACGGCTAGATCTCAAAAAAACATTTTTGTATAAAAGAAAAAGCTTTCTTTAGGTTCTAGTGTTCAACTTTTTTTTAGTAGTTAATAAAACTATTCTTATAATAAATTTGTAAAAAATTTTTTAGCCATATATTATAAAAAAAGAAAAATTTATGTAAGTCTAATTACAGAGGTTATATAATAAGAAATGAAAAGAAGAGATAGTTATAGATACTTTAGAAACTTAATAGTTGATCTTTGAAACAATACTCCACTCCATGTTTGGCCTTTTACCGCGCCTCTGAAAAAGGCCAAACATGGAGTGGAGTATTGTTTCAAAGATCAAACATTCATCCAACGGAGTAAGTAGAATTTGCCCAACTTGCAATACAGAAAGAGCAGTAATCGCACCAGAAGATAAAGACCTACTTCTGAATAAGCGGCAAGATTTATCGAATATTTGTCCCCATAACCGACGATTCTACTTTAAACAACTCTGTCTACTTATATACTAATTTATTTCACAACACTCACATTACAACCACAAACACTTGCAAATTTAATACTTCACTATTTTAAGCTGTATAAATTATTGTCCAATTTGTTAAATTTATTATGACGTAACATTTCTGCACAACTCAATTTAATTTTCATTTTTAAAACTTGCCTATTCTTAGAGCTTTTTGAGGTTAGTGCCTACTTTTATTAAATTTGTATTTATTGTAGACAATTTTATAACTTTATGTTTTTTTCTTAAACTATATTTTTAAACCATAAAGTTCATTTTTAGTTACTACCTACATAAACAGTATACATAATTATACATGCTTTTTCTGCTTTTTTTCTAATGTGTGTTAATATTTTATAGACTCCGTAGATCTGTTCTTAAATTTATTTGAGAGCAGTGAAACGCCGTCAGTTGAAATAAAGTTTTAACACAAGAACATATGTGGTATGTTATTTTTAATTAGCATTTAGGTTATTTTTCCTCTTTTTACATATATATAACATATATATATATATACATAAAAAGAGGAAAAAATAACCTAAATGCTAATTAAAAATAAACATTTTTTAGAACATGCTGAAATTAAACTAAATGAATACATATTTATACATTTAAAACAAATTTTTATGAAATTAATGTTTTGCGCGTTTAGTATCACTTTCGCAACAACAAAAATGCGATATAATTTAAAACGCTTGTTGACGTCATCGTTTTTAGAAAAACAAGTTATATATTACTAGTTAAGTGTATATTTTAAATTAGTTTGCATTTGAACCTTATACTTTAAATATATTCTTGTGCAGTTAATAATATTTAGAGCCATTCTCACATGGCTATAAAAACATATAGATTTAAATTAGAACTTTAGCAAGTAACTTAATAGCTTAAATGGCTATTTTTTATCAATTTAAACATATATCAGTTAAGTATCAAGTAAAGCTAAAGTGACATTTTGCATCTGGTTTAGCTTGTGTGCTTCCAAATATTTAAATCCATTCTCATATGGCTGTAAACAAACATACATGTAAAATAAAAGTTTAGCAAAATATTTAGCGCACTTTAATACCAATAAAATTTAAATATCAATTTTGCAACAAGAAAGATTGCAAAATTCGATCGTAATTTAAAACTTTATACTCAATTTTTAAATTTAACTTTTTAATAATTTAAATAAACATAGAGTTAGCTTTTGTTTATTTTGTTTAAAATATTGAAAAATGTACCTACAGTTATAAAACATTATTTTTTTTGTCAACCGATTTGTATTTCTTTTAAAGCTTAAAACTGTATTTTTTTTTTTTGATAATTAGAAGTAAATATAATTTGTTTAAAAAATTTATTTTGCTTTTTAATTTTTTCATTTATGATAAAAAATAAAATAAACTTGTAATGTTGTAACATAAAAAGCAAATTCGTTAAAAAAAAGGAAACTTTTAGAGAGCTTTTTTCCTTATAAAAAAGTTATTGCGTTGACAGTAGTATATAATATAAACTATAAAAAGCCAAGAATAAGTTCAGAAAAACTTATATTTGCTATTTATTTGCATTTTGAGTTAATAAACTCTAGAAAAAGCTACCTAATAATTAAGTTATGTATAAAGTATTTTCTTAAATTTTGATTTAACACGTATTCCTACAATATGAACTCTTCGAACCCATAAAGAATACCGATCAAATAATAATAAAAAAACATGTAAATAATTCACAGCAACTAAAAATTATTAGAACTCTAGAACTGTCGGAAATTGAAATATCATAGTTTGCGACACTTTTTTAAACTTTACACAAAGCTTTACACTTTACACTTTTTACACTTTACACTTACGTCACAATCTATAAAAAAAAATTTTAAGTTACATGTTAACTACTTGGATAAAATGTTTAATACACATTATGAGTCATCTAAAGAGTACTTGTACAGCTGTTAATTTTAAGCCATTCTCGCATGGCTATAAGAAACTAATACTTTTTAACTAGAAATTAGTCAAAAAAAAAACTTAACTTATTAATACGTATGAAAGTTTTTTTAATTAAGTTTTAGTTAACTTTAATATTTGGCGCGTTGTTTTCATTTCAACGCATTTCCAATTTTGCAATGGAAAACATTGCGATGGTATGATAATATAAGGTTTTTTAAATAGTTTTAAATGATATTTACTTTCAAGGATAGTTTATCTTTTTTAGATGTTTAACTTAACTTTTCAAGCTTAATTTTGGAAATTACAGCCTACAATAGTTATTTTATGGAAGAGAACTAAACACAATAAATGACCTTGTTATGGTAACTTGGGTTGTAACCAAGATAATATTTGTATTAACTATAAAATTGAATTAAAGAAAACAATAATTAATAATTTTTTGTTTAATTGAAATGAAATTTAAACAATAAAGACCAGAAATTAGCAGTAACTAGATGTAGGTTTTTAAATATAACTTTTAAAACTCGTTGTTTTTTAATAATCAACAAAAATTAAAAACACATAAACAGATTGCTAAAACTAATTTTAAAATTTGAATAAAAACTACTTATTTTGTTTCTTTATAGTTTACAAAATTTTAAACTTGACAATTAAAATTCTCAAATTTTAATACTTAAATATAATTCCTCAAACTTCATTTAGCTAAAGTTATTATTTCACTATAATTGATTTATAATTGAAGACTCCTGAACTCAAAATTGTGGATCAATTTAAAAAAAGGGTAAAAATTCATTATTAGAATATTGTGATATTCAAACAATAAAAACTATGTATTGAATTAAAAATGTAAAAAAAAATGCAAAATAAGATTCTTATGTACAAAAAAAATTACTTAAAATGCTTAACACCATTGTAAAACAGCACAATAAACTTTCTAAAATCTTAATTTAATTAATCTAGCCATTTTTTGGACGAAAATTAAAAATGTTGTGTAGTTATTAATAAAATACTTTAGTATTTGAATCAAGAATCTGTAGAATATAAGTATACTATTAAAAAAAGCCTCTTACTTATTCTAACATTGTATTAGTTACTATACAAACATTTTAAAAAATGGCTTTGTAAAAACATCTAAAGTTTAAAAAGATAAATTTAAACTAAATATCAATCTAGCTACTCTATTTTTTTCTAAAACTATGTTCTTTACACACTTGAAACTAAATAAATATATATATATATCAGTTTAGGGATTTCTAAAGGTCTTTGACTAAATTGACTTTTTATGATATTAAGCAACCATGGCATGTCTATTTACCACTTAAAAAATTACTTAATAGTTTTTTTAATATTTCATTACATTGACCTATATTTGTTGAATCAACTGTCTTTTGTTAAATGAAAGCTCAAACAGTATTTTACTGAAAAAAAAAAATAGAACTAGTTTTTTATTAAGAATTGTAAAGTCTTTTTATGCTAAACACATTTCTTAAAATTAATATTGATAATACTAAAACTTCAAACACTACTTTAGTCTTTTTTAGATTTAAGCTAAACATTAACTTATAATTAATAAAATTATAAGTGCATTTTAGTCCGCTCATGCAATTTAGTAACTTCGTGCAATTTTGTCTTTGTGCACTTTAGACCCGTTCCTAGATAAAAAACCTGTAAGTATCATTAAGTTCTAACTTAAGTTTATATCTATTTTTTGTTTTTATTGAGGTTTTACACGACTCTAAAACTTTACAATAGTAAATGTTTAAACTAAAGATTTTTTCTAAAAAAAGATTAAGGTTATCTTCAGTGTATTAAATTAACATGGGTTATGTTGTAGTGTAAACAAGTTTAAAGTATATCTAAAAAATTGTAAAAAGTCACTTAAATAAAACGTTTGATGTCAAATTTTTTACTCATTCATCTCACATAAATTTTATCACCAAAGTTTCTGTCTTTGCTTGTAAACCTAATGAGGTTTAATTAACATTCTAACTTTTCTCCTGTGAGAAATTGCAAAATTAAAATCTATTTGGTTTTTAGTTTATGTTCAGTTTAGTAGGATCATTCTGAAGTCACCTCAGTTCAGCTTGAAATTTATTTATGAAAGTTCAAGCCTAACCAAGATATATGTTTGTTGAATAAAATATTTTGAACTTTATCTTGCTAAATGTAATTTTTGAAGTTTTTTTTTTCAGAACGTTTAAGAAAGTAGTCTAATTTATTAGGCTGGTTTTATCACAAGTTTTAATAACTAGCTGTCAGTTAGGAAGTTTAGGAAAAATTTATAATGTTCAAAAAAAAAGTCTTTTTCTCAAAGATTTCTACAACCATAATTCAAGATATTGGTTTAGGTTTATACTGACCAGAGGGTGTTAAGATTCAAGTGTAATTAAGTATAATCTCAATGTAGTTAATTCTAAAATTAATTATACATTTTCATAGTATATTCCTGTTACATGTAAGTCTATTGTTAAAGTTTTGACACTATTTTTTGTTTTTTTTTAAGTATGATGTTCTTTATTTTTAGTTGTTGATATTTTTTAAAATAAATTTAATCACTAAAATTAATGTCTAAATTTTAGATCTAGATAAAAAGGGTATCGTTTAAAATTAGAGGGGAAAAAACTGCACGAGTGCTAAAAATTGAACGAATATACTTTTGCACGAAGACAATTTTGCACGAAGATTTAAATGCCCGGAGACATATTTGCACAAGTAAAATACTTTTTTAATTATTTTTTATTAGGTTTATTGTTTATTTAATTTTATTTTTACTACCATGCACCTAAACCTTAACCTCGGTTGGTAAGTTTTATATATATTTTTGTATTTATTAGTTTTTTTAAATAATATTTTTTTATGATTTTTTTACTACTATTGTTACCCCTAACCCTTATCCTCGATCGAGAGCTTTTTTTTGGTCAATTTTATATTTGTTATTACTATGTTTTAATAATTATTAAATAATTTTATTTCTTCTATCACTGTTACCCTTAACTTCGGTCAGTACTTTTTATTTTTATTTATTTAATTATCTCTTAGTTTTTTTTTTAGTTTTTTATATGTTAATGTTTTGATCTGTATTTTATTACTTTGGTGCAAAAATGAAAATCGTACAATTTTGGCCCGTGCAGTTTAGTCCCCTCGTGCAATTTAGTAACTTTTTGCATTTTTGTCATCGTGCAATTTAGACCTATTCCCAGATAAAAACTTTTAAGTATCATTCAGTTCTAACTTAAGTTTATATTTAATTGTGGTTTTAGTTGAGGCTGTACACTACTATAAAACCTTACAATATTAAGTGTTTAAATTAAAGTTTTTTTTTCTGAACAATAGCTTAAGATTATCTCAAGTGTTACAATTTAACATGAGTTATGTTGTAGTTTAAACAAGCTTAAAGTATATTCTAAAAATCGTATAAATTCACCTAAATAAAACGTTTAATATAAGATTTCTTACTTATTCATCTCATATTAAGTTTATCACCAAAGTCTTTGTTTTTGCTTGTGAACCTAATCAGGTTTAGTAAACATTCTGGCTTTTCTCCTGTGAGAATTTACAAAAAAAAAAAGTATTTTGGTTGTTAGTTTATATTCAGTTTAGTAAAGTTAACATACTTCAACTTGTCAGATATGTAGTTTGGTGGAATATCAAAGTTTTAAAATAATTGTTTTTTTTTAGCCATTTTCACAACCAAATTCCAAGATATTGGTTTAAGTATAGAATTTAGACAGACCAGAGAGTGTTAAGATTTTAGTGTAATTAAGTTTATCCCAATGAAGTCAATTATTGAGTTTGTTATATATTGTTATTGTACATTCCTTTTAGATTAAAATCTTTTGTAAAAATTTTGACACTATTTTTGGTTTATTCTTAAGTTTGATGTTCTTTATATTTAGTTTTTAATATCTTTTTAATGTAAAATATATCCACACACATTTAAGTTTAACTTTAGAACAAAATAAAAAACCTTGAAGTATCATTAAATTTTAAGTTTTGTTTAAACTTAATTGTGGTTTTTATTGAGGTTGAACATTACACTAAAACTTTACAATAGTAAATATTTTAACCGAAAATTTTTATTCTCAACAAAAGTATATAATTTTTATAAATATATTAAATAAAAATGAGTGATGTTGAAGTGTAACCAAACGTAGTTTTTTTAAATATATTACTTTTTATATGCTTAATTGAAATATAATTATTATTAATGATAATAAATTGATATCACTATAAAACCAAAAGCTATAAATTATTATTGATTACTAGTATACATATTATTATATTAACTCAATTAATTTAGAACTAAAATTTCATATGAAAACTATTAGCTTAAAATTAGATGTGAACAAAACTAGTTTTTGCTTTAAATATCCTATATTAAGCTTGTTTTTAATAATCTAAAATTAAAACGTTTCTGTTATTTTATTGTTTTAATTATATTAACAAAACTAAATACAAGAATACGTTACAAACTTTAAGGAGTAAACATGTTAAAAGGCACTGCTTTGTTTACTCAAGCATGAAATTACTAACTTAAAACAAACCAAAGTTTATAATCTTTATTGCTGAATTATCATAGTTATTTTTAGCATTTTAGCAAATCTGATACTGCGTACCTTATCGGTGCTTTTACGCACATTGTAGTTGCCGTTGTGGCGATGATTGTATCGTTTAAAGTTACTTGAGTATGACATTTAATTAATATAATCAAACGTTAGCTTAGTATTCAGTATTAAGAATTCTTTTATTCTGGCAACCTTGCTCTGCATATTAGTTTAAATTTTAAGATGTAAGTTATTAGAATATTTTCGAATAAAAAAAATTAATAAAGTTTACTAAGTAAAGAAATATAAGCTTAAACGCTTTATTAAATTATTGTAAACATTAAGCTTATCAATTAATTCTGTTATAGTTTTGATTTTGAAGGTAAATTCGCCCTGGTTAGCATGAAAAGCCAAAATATCCATGTTTTTAGAAAATTTAACAAAGTGGTTCTAATAATAAAGTCTTTGGCCAATTACTATTGTCTTGGTGATTGAATTTTTGCTTATTATGTTTGTAAGTCATTAATTATTGATTTGTTTTTTATTTTTTGTTCAAATATGCTCAAATTTTATTTTTATTTAACAGACAATATAATGTAGGTGTGAGTTACTCTTATATTAATATAATATGTTATTTGTTTTTTTTTATTACCTCCTTAATTAAAGTTTGAAGTTTCAATAAAATTGCTTTTAATGTTACTATCAGAATGTAAATATTATATAAAGTTATCATATATTTTGTATGATTTATAGCATTTTTGAAAGTTGTAGAGTTTTAGAAATTTTGATTATTTGTGTGTTTACAATATTTTTATCTAATAAAATTGAGATCTTCTTAATTAAAATAATTTTTCAAATTCAAACATTAAAGTTCATTTATAACTCTAGTATGCTTATTATTCCTGGCAACAATTTAATAAAGTTGTATTCAATGCATTTTCATTAATTTTTGAAATCAAATAAGGTGATAATTTTTTTTAATATTTTCTTTGTTTTTAAAATATTTACTATTACCCTGTAAATTTATTAATTACACTGTAAATAACTCTAACAAACTCAAAAATTACGTACTTGACTAATAGCAGTTTAAAAAAAGTATAATTTAGATAAGGTATTGTGTTTACTAATTGTCATTTAGTATTGTAAATATTTATTTAAATTAAGAATGTAGAAACTATCCAAATTTTGTTAATAATTCTAGCTGAGTGAATGAATATGTAGTTAAAGCAAATAAGTTGATAATTTAATGTTAAATATTTGTTATTGAACTACCTATTGACTTGTACAATACTTTTTATATCACTATATTCCTTATTTTGAATATTTGGTTATATCACTGCAGACTCTTGCACAATTTTAGATTGATGATTTAGTTTATTTAATATTTAATTATTATGAACTTGTTAAGCACGTCCAAAGTTTTTTATTTATTTTACAGCTATAATTTAAAGTTGAGTGACATTTTTACCGGTATACCTGGATCCTGGTAGAAATGATAGGAGTAAAAACTTTTAAAGTAACTTGGTCTAGGGCAAAAAAAATCAAAAACAAAATAAAGTTCACAATCAAGTTTTTGTGATAACTTAACTATTAATAAAGTTTAAATAATAAGGATAATTTACTTAACAGTAATACTAAAATTAACTTTAGAACTTCTATATAGTTAACAGTACTACAAAAACTAAATTTTCAACCTGTTTTTTATTTTATATAAGAATATTAATTGGCTCTTTAAATAACTTACTTTAAACCATTCCCCAATACCAACTTCCTATGACAAAAAACTCAATGCAGAAAGTAAGTATATTAAAATTGGTCAACAACATCACTTAATTATATGACTTTAAGGGTATATATGGTATGAAATAAAATTTATAGTAATAAAGTTTATAACAATGTTTTATTACAGCTAAAACTATTATACATGTGGGCTATCAATCTCTTTCAACTAATAATTTAACACCTAGTTTATAAATAAAGTGTTATTTAAAACTTTTATTAGGCATACTTAATAAAATGTTATTTTCACCTATTTAGTTTTTGAAAAATAGTTTATGGTCATTACTTATAAATTGTTTTGGAATGATAGGTAAAGTTTTTCGAAAATTTAAGTAATCAGATAAGTTACAAACAAAATTTATTTTGACATATTAATTTTTTTTTTCTGTATTTAAAAAAAATTTGTGTAGGATGTAACTTAAATGTTATGTTTATTAGCTCACCTTAAAACTTTAAAAAATTTAAATTCAAGTTTATTTGCATATTGTTTTACAAAACTGAGGATAGTTTAATGGGTATTGAAAATATACAGATATGCCTTTGTTTTATAAATCTAATTTATGATATTTGTTATATTTAAATTTAAAGCTTTTGTTGCTCTAAATACAACTTTCAAATTTCTATAAATATATTAAAAATTAACATTAAAAAGTGTAGTATAACTAAAAGTTATTTCTTAGCTATGTTAAGTACAATGTGCTACTCTTTTACAGTTGTTTCCAAGCTGGTTGAAAAATTAATTTAGATAAAAAATAGTTTTTAATAAAGTCTTCTTATAGAAAGTTTTTTTATCGCAACCTATTTTGTAGCAACTAAAAAGAATTGATTAAAAATGATTGTAAAAAGTAGAAAATTTACGCTTTTGTGTTATTAAACTATTGTGAAATAATAAATTTATTAAACTATAATATCTAAAATAGTTTTAGAGTATTTTACAAAGTATTAACTAAAGTTATGGGTAAACATCGCCGCGGAGGAAGAAATAATAAAGGAAAAAAAGATTCAAAATACAAACCTATCTTGGTACCTTTTGAATCTAAATTCACACAGAACGCAATTTCTGCTGAGGATGCAGAAAATTATCAAGGAAATGACGTAAGTTGACACTTTTTGATTATTTAATATTAATTTTTATAAAATTGCAAGCTCTTCAAAAAAAATAAATTATGTATTATATATTTATCAATGTAATCTACAAATTCACTAATAACTATATAGTTTATTTAGTAAATGAATTGAAATAAAAAAACAATCAATTTTTTCTAAGCGATATTTTTTTTTTTTTATTGATTTTTTTTTCAGCTAATATTTATTTATAAAATATAAAATGTCTATAAGCATTTATTCGAAAATAACTAAAATGGGTCCTTGTGATATTTTATGTAAAAAAATTAAGGTAATTGAAAAATTGAAAGCATGAAATTAAATTTAGTAAAATAAAAAAAATAGCATGTTATACCAGCTTTATAGTTATATTAATTTTTTTTAGTGAACATTATTACTAGTAAACAATGTAGGTGACAAATAAAAAAAAATCTTAAATGGATTACATAAAAAAATAAAACAGGAAAATGACGTAATTGAAAATTTTGAACAAGATCCCAATGACGTAGTTGGAAATTTTGAACGAGATCCCGAAGAACAACAGGTTGAAGCTGTAAGGTTTGATAATGCAGAAGAAATTCGTAATCTGTTTGTAGATATTGAACGTGCGCTTCTACTTTTACTTGATGCTCCACAATATGCAGATCCGGATCCACGTATTGGTGATTTTTTTGAACGGATAGAACTTGAAGGTCAAGAAGCAGCTACGCTGGAAGATATGCAACAAGTTCTTCAACTTCTACAAGAACATGCTCAACAAATGCAGGAAGCACGTATCAGCGGTCTAACTCGCGAACGAATTGAAAAGTTTGAGCATTTCTATGCTGACGAATCGTTGGTAGGTGAACAATGTGTTGTTTGCCTTGAAGACCTGCAAGTTGGTAAGCAGATGGTCCGTCTGGACTGTCATGTCAGCCATTATTTGTGCGAAACTTGTACAGATGCTTGGTTTGAAAATCACAACAAGTGTCCTTTGTGCAACCATGTTTTCAATTAAAATACTTGTTGAAAGTAACATATAGTCGTGTTTTTATTGTAGAGTTTTTCTTATTTGTAATAAACTACTTTGTTATGAACACTGCTTGATTGTATTTTTAAGTAAAAACTTTCGTTTTTTCTTTGATACATAAAATTCATTTGGAATTTTAACAATTTTTATAAATAAAATTTAAGGTTAATCAAATATATTTATACAATTAATTAATTTATAACACAACGTATGCTTGTAATTAGCACATAGTTTTAGGTAATAAAACTCATAATTATTTTTCAAATTAATTATTTATATGAAACAAAATAGTGTAACCAATAAAGACTTTTTTAGAAAGCTTCTAAATAAAGCTTTATAATGTTCTTGCAGTTTGATAAATAATCATATGCTTGGCAATAGATTAAAATTATTTTAGTTACTCTGCTTATACTTAATAAATAAACAATGTATAATAGCTGCACAAAATATTTTAGTAGAAATTACGTTTTAAACTAATTTTCGGTTTTAAGCTAAAAATTCACAGGTTTTGTAAAACTTTATAATCCTAAAATGCAAAACTGCACCGCACTTTTAGTTGAATAACACTAAAACATTTTTCTTTTTTAATTTAAAGTTTTGTTAAACTTATATTGCTCATTAATTCAAAGTAAGTCTTTAAAGTAATTAAATACCTTAACACCCTTTTTTATTATTTACATTTTCTATTAAATTCTAAAAACCTAACCGTTTACAAATATATTATCAATTCAAATGTTGTTTCACTTAAGTTTGAAAACTTTAGAAAAAGTTATTTTATTGTTAAAATTTTTATAAGTATAAGTATGCTTCTTTACTTTTATTTTAAAACTTAATTCTAACTTTGAATATTCTTTCTTCTTAGTTAGGTCATCGAATAACTAATGAATCCAATACTTTTCTAAGTTTAGATCAAAAAGAAGTATGATAGTAAAAAATATTAGAGTAACTATTTGACAATATTTTAACCATTAAAAATTCCTGTCTACATTGGCTTGCTTTTATAATCAAAATGTTAAAGTAATTATAATTAACACTAATAATTGATAATTTTCTGACAGGCTTATAGTAACGTCATTTGTTTATTTGTTTGTTTCAAATAACAAGTTACTATGTTAAAAAGTTAATTTCAGAATTGTCACTGTACTTCCTATTGTAAAATGTGTCAACTAATGTTTAAATGTTTAAATTTCAACCTAGAAAATAACAAGAATTTTAATATTTGACTGGTGTTAAAAATCTAATACGCTTATTTTAGGTACAAAATATTAAAGACCGTGCAGTTTAAAAATAAACACTTTTAAAATTCAGGTTTGACGTCTTATAATACTGATTATTTAATTTTAATCATTTTTTTAAATATTTCAGCTCACAGTCAACAGGTATAAAATAAACAAATTTACTTTGAAGAACTCTGTCACTTTCTAGTCAGATGTATTACTGTATATATAGTAAAATTTTATTTAATAAAGTTCTAATTATTAAACATTAATATAAGTATTAAATATTTGATCTTTATAAGATCTGACCTTTGAAAGGGTTTATTGTTTACTATCCTTTTTTAATTTGATATATTTTTAAAAAATCTAAGATACATCCAAATAAGTAAATATGCTTTTAATATTTACTAATAGTTTATCAGTTTTAAATTTGTGACAAAATGCCTAAAAGTTTTAAAATTTGTCGTATATTCTTTACAGCAAAACGTATTTTCGAAAATTTTATTTGAAAATATCATCGATAAAAAACAATAAACTTTTATTTTAAGTTAAAAGCAAAGTATAATTTAAAATTTAAATTTTGTTTAAAACTATTAGTATGAAAAAAAATACTAACAAAATTTGCATTTGTTTAAAATGTTAAGTAAAACTAAATGCGATATGCAAAATATGTTATTCCCATCAGTCAATTCTTACCCACTTAACTTCCGCCCGATCAGTTCCCGCATAAATCAATTGCAACCTAATCTATTCCCAACTTACTAGGTATTGTTTTATTTACTCAAGCGTGAAATTATCATGATAAAATAAAATTTTATACGCTTGAGTGCTCAATTGAAACAAAAACTTTTAGAATTTAATTAACTTTGATTCCTACTCAACTTAATCGTCACATTTTATCACAAAGCTACAATTTTGCACCGTTATCCATTTTTGTGTGACGTCACTTTTAAACTAGTTGTAATTTAGCACAGGCGACAATATTACACGTTGTAATTCAGTAAAACTAAAATAGAACTTATTTATAAAGACACTAAGTTGAAATTAAGTTATCCTAAAGAATCAAGTAAATCTAAAAAAAAAACTATTTTATATGTAACGAGAATAAAAACAATATTTAATTTATTTTAAACTTGTTTATTCCTAACTAAACTTTATATATAAGTAATAATTTAGAAGTGTTTTAAATATCATAAAGTATTTGCTTGTATCTTTTTTTATTTTTTTTCTGTAGAACTATATTTTTAGAGATGACTTTGACTTATTTTGAAACAAACTTACAAAATAAAATACGTAGACATGAACACAAATCAAATTTTTTGTGGTTGAAGTTTTTGATTTATATTGAATTTAGTTTTATTGCGTTTATAAACAAACTATTACAAGTATTTTAGTGGAAATCAAATGTAAAGTAAAATAGTTTGAGTAAAACAAAATCTACAACTATAAGAAACTTAAAACAACAGTATGAGATAGTTTAGTTTTAGCTAAAAGGGTAGGTGCCAGAAAATTTGTAGAATAAGAATTTCAACAAGAAACATTGTGGTATTACAATGATAAATTAAAACTTTTTTTCATCTTTTTCTTTAAAACATTTTAATTCATCAAAACATAAAACTAGCTTTTGCTTTAGGTAGCAAATAAAGTTAATAGTTAAAATTTTTTTCTTATATAAAAAAAAAACATTTGAATGTTAGATAAAGTAATTAATATCTATACAAAACAATTTTGTAAGTATTCTAACTTTTAACTAAATTTCTCTTGTAAGTTTAACTAATTTTATAAATTAGTTTATAAAAACACTAAAATGTAATTTTAAATACTAAAACTAGCAAAAATAAAACATTATTTTTAGCTGTAGCAAACTTATAATACATCTTTTATAAATTTTTGAGATGTAGTATATATTTTAAAGTGAAAATTAACTTGAAAAAATTTAAATGCATTGTGCGTTGTGATTTAAATTTTTAGTGGCTAAATAAAAAAAAAATTAATAATTGGTTCACAACAGCTAAGCTAGAATTCAAATTTCCGGATTGTCAGAATTTAAAAATTGTGCAACTCTTAAAAATTTTAAACCGTAGATTTTCCATTCTGATTAAAAAGTACGAAAAATAAACTGTTTTTTTTAAATAGACGCATAAAACCTACTGACATCTCACTCTATAAAACAAAAAATGTATATTTTAATTTAACAATTTAAAAGTTTAATACTTTATAGTCATTACCTGTATTTTAGCTTGTATTTTAAATCTTTCTGTAGTGACTATAACATAAAAATATTTATAAAAAAAATTAACAAAGCTATTTACAACAAAAAAATACTTTTCTTGAGCTTTAGTAATGTATTTCAGCATGCTCGGAGTTTAAAACAAAACGGAAGCGTTTTGAAATATTTCTTAAAATTTGATAACAAATTTTTTTTTTAACTTTGAGCAAAATAAATATGTTGAATATTTTTTTATTTTATTTGAAAGTTGTGAAAATTTTGTACTTTTTATGCAAATTATTTCTATGCGTAAAAAATGTCCTGCTAAGAAATTGTTGTATTTTAAATTACACTAGTTTTTTTGTGTATATCAATTAAATATATCGCTTATATTCGCAAACAGTTTATCTTGATAAACCATTTGTAGATAGACGACTGCAAGTTTTCGGTTGTGACTGACTGATGAATCCTAATAAGGACGAAACCGGTCTTAGTCTACTGAAATTTGTTGTGTGATGATCAAATTGGCATGACCAAACCTTTTGTTAAACTTGAGCTTATCTCACGGCAAACGAAAAGCTTTTGCTCTGCTGACTTTCGCCGATGTTTTTTGTTTTAAGATTTTATTTTCAATTTTCATGTTCTACATTTTGAACGATTGATATTTTTGTAGTTAAGTTTTAAAATTATTTGTATCAAAATTTTTAAATTATAATACGACTTTAATTTACGGAAAATATTTATTATAGTTTAAATGTACGATTAACATTTATTTACAAATAATTCTTAGTATCTAAATGAAATATTATCTAAAATCAGCATTTAAAAAAAAATAGATTTTATAAACTTAAAATTTATTGCCAATCTTGAAACTAATAAATAAATAAAATTTATAAGTAGTTTTGTATAGAAAGTTTAGTGTTTTACGCAGCTTACGGTTTTAAACAAAGTTTTAAATTAAATTAAAAACAAATTGCAAAATTCATTTAATTAAAGAACTTTAAGTTTTGTGAAAATTTAAAACAAACATTATTGAAATCTTATGGTATCAAAATTGAATTCAGACAATGTTGGTCTATAATATTCTAGAAGTGGTTTCTAGAATTCTACTTAAAAGAATAAATAATTTTTATTGTTTAATTTATGATAAAATATGGACAAAACTTAACAGTTTTTTTGTTTTTCTTCATATAAACGATTAAAAAACTATGTTTTAATATAAATTTAGATTTTGTTTATAACCACGTAAGAAAAAATATTTTCTATACATTATACATTACATAAGCAAACATATATTTACAAACTGATTGTGGGTTGACTGCTTGTACTTATTATTTGTACCTCTTCGATATAAATTTTCAAAGTCGTTTAAACGGCTATAAAATAAATAAGTTATTAAAGAACTTTCAATTATTTTTTAAATAAAATGCTTCTTATAAGTATTAAATTTAGCGATTAAATGCATTGTAAATAGATAAAAGCACTACATTTTAAACAATTAAAGTTATTCTAATCAAAAGTTTTTAACCGTAGCCAAAACAATTAAACTGCAAAATGGAATTACAAGCTAAAATTATGACCTACTTTATTTTGTTAGAAATTTTGTTGATTGTAATGTGACTTAAATTTCCAGGAAAATGTTTGTTATAGTTTAGATGTACGATTAACAGTCATTTACAAAAAAAAATTATAGCATTTAAAGTGAAAAAAGTATTTAATTTAAAATTATCAATGAAAATAGATTTTATATACTTCAAATTTAAAAACTACGCTGAAAAATTTTATTAGATGGTTTTACATAGAGTATTTATTGTTATACGCAGCTTACGGTACTAAACAAAATTTTGAACGAAACTAAAAAAACTTTGCAAAAACAACTTATTTTTCTATATAAACTAAAATTATTGTTCATTTAAATTAATAAAAAAAGTGTTATTTCCAAGACTTAATTTCAACAATGTTGTTTATATACATAATATAATTTTATTGATAAGATATAATAATTTTTATGTATTTGCTTTTGTAGAATGGAAAATTTTTGTGATCCTCATTTAAATTTGCTGAAAAACTTTATAGTAGTGTATATTACATTTTAAGACTTTGAAACTTTTTGTTTTACGTGTTACTAGTTTTTTTTTTGATTAAAAAAATACGATAAAAGTTTAAGTCAGTTTTTTGAAATGTTCAAATAACTGAAAACAAAAAACCTTTTTATATTATGAAACAGTTATGTAGCTTTTGTTTATTTTGTTTAAAATATTGAAAAGTGTACCTACTTTTGTTAAACTTTTTTTTTTGTTCAACTGTTTTGTACTTCTATAAAAGCTTTAATATGTTTTTTTTTGGCTAACTATTAGTAAGTTTGTTTTGTTCAAAAAATTTATTTTGCTTTTAAATTTTTTCATTTATGATAAAAAATAAAATAAACTTGTAATGTAGTCACATAAAAAGCAAATTCGTTAAAAAAAAGGAAACTTTTAGAGAGCTTTTTTTGTTATAAAAAAGTTATTGTGTTGACAGTAGTATACAATATAAACTATAAAGAGCAACAGAAGTTCAGAAAAACTTATATTCGTTATTTATTTGCATTTCGATATAATAAAGTCTTGAAAAGGTTACCTAATAATTTAGTTAATTATAAAAATATTTTCTTAAATTTTAATTCAACACATAGTCCTACAATATGAACCTTTCAAACCAATAATGGTTACTGATCAAATATAAAAAAAACATGAAATAACTCACTGCAACTAAGAATTATGAGAACTCAAGAACTGTCGCAAATTGAATAAGTTCATAATTTGCGACAGTTTTTTAAACTTTACGCAAAACGCTTACTTACGTCACAATCGATAAAAGCAAGTTTTAAGTTACAAGTTAACTACTTGAATAAAATGTTAAAATGCATTTTGAGTCGTCTTCTGAGTACTTGTAAGAACGTGAATTTTAAGCCATTCTCACATGGCTATAAAAAACTAATACTTGTTAACTAAAAATTAGCAAAACTTTTATTAGCAAGCAAAAGTAATTTTAAAGTTCTTTTACTATGTTTCATCGTGCTTTGAATTTTAATAAAATATATAGTGTTTTTCAATTTTTCAAAAAGTTTAAAATTATTTTGATGTATACATTTTTTTAAACTTTAAATACAAAATCAACTGTGGTATCTTTCTTTTTAATTTGAATATATTTAACTTCTATATTTTAGCACAAATTATTCCTTGAACATTAAAATTAACCTGCTTAAAGTTTATTGTAATTCACATTTCCTAATATTTGAACTATATATATGTATATATATATATAAGTTCTTATTGTCAGAACATAATTAAAGTTAAACTAAACAAAAAAATAAATTTTTATATGCACGTATTTTAAATTATTTCTAAGTGAATTTTGATATTTAGAGCTTTTTAATTTCAACGCATTTCAGTACTAATTTTGCTATGGAAAAAATTGCGATGGTATGATAATATAAGGTTGTATGCTTAGTTTTTATGATATTCACTATTTTATTTTAAAGGATAATTTATAAGTTTAGATTCCTAACTACTTATTTTTTAAACTACGTTTCATAGTCATAAATTGTAAGACAGTTATTCGTTTGACAAATGTTTTTTATATATCCAGAAAAATAAATCTTATTTTTTATGCTAACTTTGAAACGAATTTCATTTGTATATAAAGTTTATTGTTTTTTAAAGTTTGTTTTATAATTTAACTATATTTTACATTAGATTTTTACTAAGGAACTCCACCTGTAAAAAAAACATTTTTCTAATATTTAAATTTTCAAATTTTTCCTTACTCGGTATTATTTTTTACTCTGTAGTAAAAAAAAAAGTGGTAATGTTTGTTTCCATTATGTGACGTTTCCAATTTTAGAGTATTTTAAAATGCCGACTAACAACTGAGTTAAACTTAATGAGACTTATTAAGTTTTGTATTTTTAATTAAGGACTTAGTCACACTCTGTAAACTTGTTTAAAAGATAAATTTTATTCTTGATTTAGAAATCAGTTCAAATAATCAATATTTTTCAAAGTTTTATTATATTGATGACGACACAATTTCTATAAAAATAATTTAGCTATCTCCAGTAAAATATTTAAATAAAGTTGTAATAACCGTTGTAAAGCCACATTTTAAGTTGTATTTGTGATTAATTTTTAATATTTAAAGCAATTCTTAAATGGTTACAATAACTTAACACGTGTAAACTTTGCAAAGTATTCAATAGCAAATTAAACTTCATTTTTCAGTACTAATTTATGTATAAATCTTAGCTGGCTTTGAACTTTTACTAAAGTTAAGCATTTTTTAAAAACATTCGATAGAACAAATGGATGTTTTTTTTTTCAAACCTCCTTAAGTGCAAAATGAAATATGTTCACTATGTTTATTTATTACTAAAATATTCTGTCAAAGTTTTGTACTTTTAGTTTCAAACTACATATACGTACTTGTATAAATTATCCTGCTAAAAGTTTTTCTTTAGCTTGAATTTATAAATATATTTGAAAAGGTTTTGAATTTGAATAAACGTTTTAGAGTATTTTGAGACATTTTTTCAATTTAGGTTAATAAATACAGTTTTTTAAACATATAGTGCAACAAAAATAACATACTTAACTTTACAACCAGCTAATTTTATTTATTTGGAACTAAAAAAATAACTATATAAACAGCTTAGAAGAAATTAGATAAAAATCTTCTACTTAATTGAAAGTTGATTAGTTATTAGATTAATATAAAAAAAAATGGTTAATGGAATAATTCGCGCGCTTAAATAATATCACATTTTCAATTCTCGTTTTGCAACTGAAAGAGTTAAAATTGTATGAGGGTAATTTAAAGGTTTAACTTTTTTTATTGAACTTTAAACTAATTTAAATAATACGCAGAGTTTGTATCTGTTAAGATAGAAAACAATGTTGTAAAATTTTTTTTTAGTTTATGAATTTTCTATAATACTACAATATAGATTTTGAAGACAACTCATTTCAATTTATGTTTCTCTTATGATTATTTAACCTAAGTAGGAATCTTAACTAATGTTTTTTTTAATTTTTGCGCAAAAAACTATCAAAGCTTGATAATATTC
Organism: Thalia democratica; assembly: GCF_965202585.1. Taxonomy (NCBI): domain Eukaryota; kingdom Metazoa; phylum Chordata; class Thaliacea; order Salpida; family Salpidae; genus Thalia; species Thalia democratica. The sequence goes on from NC_139169.1 coordinate 852,607, forward strand.
TTTAGTTCTGATATTATTTTAAATTTAGTTAGTACACTTGTGGTTTATTAATTTTTAGAAAAAAGATTAATTTAATAGTTGACCTTTAAAATAACAACGCATTTTAGTAAAAGTTTTGCGACAAGAAACATTGCGACAGCATGATGATTAACTTTTTTATGAACACTTTTTAATGATACCCAGTATTCTAGTTTTTATATAAACTTTTTATTCTAAGATTTTATATTCTAGTCAAGTATTAAAAAAATCTTCTATTTAAAGTTAAAAAACTACATTTTTATTTTCTATTTGACAAGTTTTTTTTTTCATAAACTATTATCTCCCAATACTTCTAAAAAAAAATTTGTAAATTATATCCGTTTGTTGAACCTTATATAATTTAATAGAAATAATCAAATTAACTAAGCATCGAAACTTATTTAAATAGTAGTATTAGCCGTAAAAAACGACTTTAAAAATTGAAAAAGTATACGAAAAGAATAATAATATTTACACAAAAAGTTATTTATGTTTATACTACTTCATCAATATAACGTTTGTGTTTATTAACAAATGACGTCACTCGTATCCTATCGCATAAATATTTGTAAAATGCGAGTGTTTTTATTTGCTTACTTTAAACTTAAAAACATATTTTAAAAGACTGTTTTATGTTATTATTTCTATTTAATTGATATTTGAATAATTTAAATACTATTTTAATTTTTATATAATATGTATTTATATAAAATATAAAAAAATAAATAAAATTCATTAACAAAAAAAATCTTACAAAAAAGAAAGAAATATCTAATCTTTTTTTAATTAAAATTTACATAGCTGTATATAACCTGTAAAATTTTTGTTCTTTACTTTGCATTTCACCATTAATTTGTTTTAGTATTTTTAATTCAGTCTTAGTCGTTAAAATCAATTTTTGCATTAATGATTTTTAAAGTGGAAATAACATTATATAAAATATCGCAAATACTATAGTTCTACTTTTATTTGATAGTATTCTTCTAACTACTTATACAAATGTAGTAGAAATTAGAAAAGAAAAAACTGTTTGTGATAAAAAGTTTTAATAATTAGTTCCAATATTTTTTTAATTTTAAAAATGTGTAATATTAACTTCAAAAAATATGTGGTTTTTAGTAATAACATTACTTTTTTTATCTATACACTTAAATAAAATAGTTTTTGAGAAATAAATGACGTCACTAAGTAATTAAATATCAAATTAAAAGTTTTTTAAATTTTGTATGTTTTTATTCAGAAACTTTTATAAAAGTAACTTTAAAAAATACGTTTGGTAATCATTAATAATGAGGGTAGCTGTCAAATTTGCACCAGCGTAATAAATTTCACAAGGGAAAAAAACTACATGACAGCACAAAATTGCACGAAGATATTTTTGCGCGGAGACAATGTTTTTTTTTTATTATCACTGTTACACCTAACCCTCCCTTAACCTCGGTAGGTAACCTGAACTAATAACATAAACAATTAAACTCAAGAGTATAAAGCAATCTGATGGTTTTAGTCAAGTAATAAATGAAAAGGAAGAAATTCTTAAAAGTATAATTTTTTTAGTGTAAAGTATTAATATTTCATTCTAAAATTAATGTTAAATTTTTGAGTTTTATGAATAATGATGGTTCATTAAAATAAAATAAAATCCTAAGTGATTATCGAGAACTTAAAAGATTAAAATTAACTAAAAACATGTTTTATCGGATATATCAAACAATTATAACCATCTAATGATGTACATCATTGATTCAAAACTGATCGCTAATGTAAATTACTTATCTAGTACACTTACCGTTTATAATATTTATCTCCCTTATTGTATGCTATAGTATAAAGCTACCTAGATTTTAAATATGTTTAAATTTGTTTATATTAGAAGTTTCAATACAAAAATTACTTAAAATCATGCTCAACTATGCTTTTTAAATGAATAAAACCATCAAATTTAAGTATACCTAGTAGGATGTAGTTCTAAATCATAATTGTCATTAAATTTTATAGTTATCTATATTTTTTTGTAAAAGTAGCAATATAAATTTTTATTAATGTAAAACAATTAGTATAAAACAGTTTTTAACTTCTGCTTAATATTTTATCTGTTTAACCCATTTTATAAAAGTTGTAGTCAGTTTTTTTTTTATATTGCACAAATATACAATAAATAATAAGTTTAAATTAAAACATGTTTCACCTTTTTATACCACAGTAAAATATTTCAAAGAGTCTGTTAAGAAGTAAAACCAATAAGCATCGTTATGTTTGTCATTTACCTGACAGAAAGTTTTAATTAGAAAAAAAACTTAAAATATTATACAACACTGAATAAGCTTGTTCTGAATACTTAATAATCGTATGCTTTTCTTATTTTAAAATGTCATGCTCACACAGTGCTAAAAAAACGTGGTTTGAATTTCGAATAAACATGTATTTGTTATAAATTTAGAAATCACGCTCACATAACTTTAAGCTATAAGTTCATCATGACAACTATTATCTACAGGATAATTGATGGTAGATTTAATGAACAAATATAATGACTAGTTTGCAATGTAAAAAGGCACTGTTTTTTCTGAAAACTTCTAAAGCAAATTGTGGAAGTGATTTTAGGAAACTCTGCTATAGAGCATAATAGTCACATTTTAAGTTTTTGGTAATTTAAAACTATTTTGAGTAGTTTTAAAGTGTCAAATGGTCTTATTACCACAGCTTAAATGAAAATAGTTAAATACAGCGCCACTAGATGTAAGGAAAGTTCATTTATAACAGTTCTGTTTGAAAAAAATATACATTTTACAACATTTCTGAATCCAAACTTGAACTTATGCTCAATGTTAGGGGTATGTAGTTGTTTTGATTAAGAGCCTGAATTTAAGTTAATTTTAAGACAAAAGATACGTCACGGTTAAGAGATTTTTATTGACGAGTAATAGCCCATAGCAGACTTGTTTAGGAGCATTGTTAAATGTGATAGATAAAACCCGGTAGTAGGATTGAAATAAAAAACTAAATTTTTCTGTCGGGATTTTTCAATACTTTTAACACTGCTTTTTACCAAGTGTGGTCCGTGGGCTGTACATTGCCAACCTTATCTCTAAACATTTGCCTACCATACAAGAAAATAGCTACTCAATCATCGAGCAATAAATTTTGAAAAAAATAATCAAACATTTTCAGTATTCAGAAGTTTTTATTCCTAGAATTCAAGTAACATTAATTACAGTAAAAGAGTTATATTTTAATTATATTGAAACAAATTTCAAGCTCTATTAAAGTTAGCTTTCAATAAAAGAAGAACCTAATTAACAATATATATAATAACTATGGTAATTGAAAATTCCTTTTGCTTGTACAGTATTAGTTTTATAAAAACGAATAAAACTTATTTCGTGGCAATACTATATATACCTAGCTAGGCTCTGTGTTCTTGTATCATTTTGTTTTAATTTTCTATTTTTATATCTTAATATCTTCATAAAATACGACAAAAATTTATGTGCAAAAGTCTGTTAGAGTCGAAATTCAAATTTTTGTATGCAAACAATCTAAATTTTATATTAAGTTTTGACCATATTCGAACATCAGACCACAAACTTTTGGTAGACTGATACACGGATTTCGTTCTTATTGAAACTTATCAGTCAGCAGCAACCAAACAATTTGCAGTAGTCAATATTCAAACGGTTTATCATGTTAGATGTTTTTAGATTTATTTAAAGTTAAGAAGTAGTTTTTGTAGATTGTTTATTGAGCGATATAATATTGCTCAAAAAGTTTGGTCTAAGAACTTGTGTACGAAGGAACCTTTTGGTTATTGATTCGTACACCAAATGCTTTTAAAGTTTCTTACCAGCTGTTACATATAATTTTTTATCATTTAAATATTTAAATCTTTAGTAATAAAAAAATAAGTTTATGAATTGAAAGAAAATAAAACTAAACGAAAACTAACTGAATTTGAGTTTTAAACTGTATTTTAAAAAATAACATAAGAATTAAAAATATACACATATAACTTTTAATTAGCTTATAAAAGGAGATAACAAATACTAATAACAAACATGTGAATACTTAAATCATAGGTTATATCTTTTTTATAGATGGTAAAAATGTTATAGGCTGGAATATACTTACGTTATATAATTTTTAAATTGTTTAATACAAAAGAAAAAACCATCGAATAAGATTACGGTCTAACTAAATGATGTACGAAACAATTTTTTCAGTTATCAAGTCGCACACCACGTATACAGTTTAGTGTCTCGTTCGGGACTAAAACTTTTGCTTTATTTAATAATACTTTTTATATAAATCTAAACTTATAACTTTTTCATTTTCTTACTTTTCAATAAAACTACAAACGTGCACTGAAATGGCTCTCAAAAAAAATCTCATGATGAACTTCGATACTTGTGAAAAAAGATAGTTGTTTTAAAGTCGTTTTATTTGTCAAAGTTTAGAATTTAAGCAAAATTTTATATGAACTTTTGATTTTTCGCTTGAAATTTTGGTTATTTTAGTAATATGAACAGCCTTAATAATGTGATTTTTACCTATCTTTATTTACTACTTTTTCGTGTATAAGTCTGCATAAAATTTGTTGACATTTAAAAAAAAAAATTATAAAAGTACTTTTATTTTACTTAAAAGCAAAGCACGAAATACTTATTTGTGGTATTTACTCAATGATATACATTAAATTTATAAATTTTAAATGCTTTAATGCATATTAAACTACCAAAAATAATTCAGAAAATTTAAAGTCTATAAGTTTTTATTCACTGTTAAACTAATAAGGTTGTTTTGCAAGAGAAAAATATATTATATGTATAGCAAAGGTTTATTTTAAGTTTTACAAATAAATTTTATGTTTGAAAGTAAAAACAGCCATGTATCCTATTTCTATAAGTAAAACTTTCTACTTTATAAAACTAAACATTTTGAATCATTATTCTTATAATTTAGGTGTTTTAAAATTCTTACTACAGAAATTTATTTAAAAAAAAAACTGAGTGTGAGAAGACTTTAAACTACTACTGATCAAAATTATTAGTTACAAATTAAAAAAATTTCTATAAGTTTAATTATTAATTCAATGTAAAATAAATTGGAAACCACTAGTTAGTAGTGAAGGTTTCAGAAATAATTCAGTTTAATTCAGTTTTACTTCTGTAAAAGAAAATAAATAATAAATTTTAAACAGTTAGTTAATAGAACTTAATTTAAGTTTTTATTTGTAAAGGCTTTAAATCTAATAAAAATCCTTATATATTTTTTATTGGAATATAAGCTGCTAAAACTTCATTAACATACTTAAAAATATTATATATATGTAGTTAATTTTTCTTGTGGTTTTAGTTGTTATATACTTTTAGAATTATTAATTTTACTAAGAAATAAGTACTAATATTGTAGATATTAAAATACTTTATTCTTTGTAAGAACTTTAAACTTCATGAAATAATTTCTAGCTTGCAAACAAGTTTATAGTTTTTCACTACTGGTTCTTTTACTTAATACAAACTGTTGTTTTATTTAAAGTAAAAGTATTTTGAATTAATGTCATAGACTGATTTTATTACTTTTCTTACAATCTATCAATAAAATATAAGTCTACTTTTTATAATTTCTAATTTACCTATACTGTAAAAAATATTTTTCATAAATATCATCGTCATAAAGAAGTAACAGGATTTTTACACTCAAAGTTTTTCCTAATTACAATATTTATTAACTTTTAGTACGTAATTGCTTAAGTTTATTGAAAGTTAAGTAATAAAAATTTCTTGTTGCTGTTTATTGTAAATATAAAAGTTTTGGACATAAAATAGTTGTTCATTATACGTTTAACTTCATAAAACAAAGTTTTTAAACTACTGTTTACAAAATCAGTCGGTAGCAAAGTAAAAACAAATTTATTTTCATATTTTAAAGCCATATGTTTTTATATTTTATTCAACAAATTATCTAAAACAATACAATGTTTCACTCCAGGTGTTCAAGAGGTCTTCAATTGTTAATTAAATCTGAAAAGTGTTTAAACAAGTAATAAAGATTGTTTAACTAAAAACTATCAGAATAAAAAATTAAAAATCGGTCAGTAGAAAAGTAAATACAAATTTATTATCATTGTTACAGCCAAATGTTTTCATATTTTATTCAACAAATTATCTAAAACAATACAGTGTTTCACTCCAGGTGTTCAAGAGGTCTTCAATTGTTAATTAAATCTAAAAAGTGTGTAAATTAATAAATTGAAGATAAATTGACTTAGAATTACTAGAAATAAAGGAACTACCTTAACAAAAGTAATTAGTCATAGTTGTTGCTAACCTACAAACTGAAAATTAAAAAAGAAAACAATTACTTGAGTTAGATGATTTAAATGCTCTAAAAACTAAAGAGATATAGGTTTGATATTAACTTTTTTAAAAAAATATAGATTTTTAATAGAACAACAAAAGATGCTACAGTTAACATAAAATAATTGTTTTGATTATTTAAAAAATAAGAAAAATATTATTGATTCTAAAATTAATATCAATATATTAGGTAAAAAAATAACTCTAAAACAAACAAAGTTTAAAAAAAAGTAGTGATGTACCGGACCCACAATTTCGGGTCCGGCCGGACCCGGATCCGGACTTTTTTTTTCAAATTAGAATCCGGCCGGAACCGGATCCGGACTTTTTTTTCAAATTAGAATCCGGCCGGAACCGGACCCGGACTTTTTTTTCAAATTAGAGTCCGGCCGGAACCGGATCCGGACTTTTTTTTCAAATTAGAATCCGGCCGGATCCGGATAACAGACAAAAATGACAATATCCGGCCGGACCCGGACCCGGATAGTGAGTCCGGTTCATCACTAGAATAAACTAGCCTGAGTCAGAATGAGGTTTTTAAAAAGTGAAAAAAAAGAACTTTAATCTTATAATAAGTAAAACAGCTAGCCACAAGGTTTACAAATTTAGGTGTTATTTACAATTAAAAATCTGGAATCAAGAACTTGAACAAAATACACTAAAAAATTACAAAAAATTGAAAGTGGATCAGCTCAAACTCATTCAAAATCTAAAAGAAAACTAGCCTGAGTTTTTATTAAAAACTAAACTAGCCTGAGGCAGCCCAAGATTTTCTAAAATTCCCAAAAATTTTCAAACTAGCAGGGTTGCCACTGTTTAAGTCAATAAAACTAGCTAGAGTGAGTATAAACAAGCCTGAGTCAGAATGAGGTTTTTAAAAACAGAAATAAATACTTTAATCTAATAATCAGTAGAACAGCTAGCAAAGGTTGACAATTTGGTAGTAAAGTTATGGACTGATTGTGGTGCACTTAACTTATTAGTACTACCCACCATAATTAAATCCTACCTTATTTAATTAATATCTAACAAATACCAAATTCTAACTGAGACTACTTTCTATAATCAGACCCGATAGTTTTGAGTGATGAATCTTTTATATAAAACACAACAAGAAATACTAGCATATACAAAACTATTAATTACTTTGGTAACACTTTAAAAACTGGTAGCTATTTAAATCTATATCAAAAGACTTAAAACAATAAACTAAAAATTAAATAAAACTTTTAGTAAACAAGAAACTGGAATATTTTTAATAAACTATTAAACTATAAACCTGGCTTAAATATTTAAACAATTAAAAACCTGTTGAAATATTCACTTTTAAAACAAAACACTACTTACAATAAGCATTCATATAACCTTTCAAGATATTTTGTTGCTTCAAGCTACACACCAAATTAACTAACTGTTTACATATAAACTGCCTGTCATGTTCTGATGTTTTGTTGCACCAGTATTTAGTTTGAAACATTTCGTCATATGATTCTCCTTGGCTGGTACATTCAACCGTATTAACTCTAAATATTCTCTGAGCTCAACTTTAAACAATAAATAATGCAAGTATTCATTCCAAAGTTTTCAACATTACAACATATGTAAAGAGTTGCATTTCATGAAATGTTTATTTCATAGTTTAAATGTATAAAAATTTAAATTAGTCACGTGTACATAATGAGCCAATCACGGTAGGTGTTAATTTTTAACTGACGAAAATGACTCTTATTAATTTACACAGGGTTTGTTTTTGAAAAAATACTTTTCAGTATGTTCTTTTTTACTAACTAGATCCGGGTCCGGCCGGATTTCTGTTAGGATCCGGCCGGACCCGGATCCGGACTTTTTTTTCAAATTAGAATCCGGCCGGAACCGGACCCGGACTTTTTTTTCAAATTAGAATCCGGCCGGAACCGGATCCGGACTTTTTTTTCAAATTAGAATCCGGCCGGATCCGGATATCAGACAAAAATGGCAATATCCGGCCGGACCCGGACCCGGATAGTGAGTCCGGTACATCACTAAAAAAAAGTTAAAAAAGTTGTTTAATTTTTAAGCAATTGCCATAGTAGCTAAAAACAAACTATTAATTAAAAGTTTGTGCACACCTAGCTACAGTTAAAAATAAGTTTTACTAGGTAACATGTCAATTCTAATTCGGACAATTCAAATTCTTTAATACATATTTAAGATACTTTATGTTTGAAAGATGTGAATAAAATAAAGTATTAATGTGCAGAACTTTTATAAATCTACAAACAACTTTTTTTGCAAAATTATACACATCTTTTAAAATTTAAAAAAATTTTTCATTTTGATACTTATTTTAGCCTATTACTAATAATAGTTCAGTTAGCAAATAGAAACTAGTTCTATTCTAAGTAAAAATAAAAACACTCTAATAACAGATTTAAATAAAATTACACCAATCTAGGTAGTGCAGTAATCTAATATGTTGCAGCAGCTTATGTTGTAAACATCACTGCAATGTCTGCAGAAACATAACAAACAAACAAAGGTATAACTGTGCTCACAATAGTACTTAAAATGAGCACTAAAAAGATTTCTATAAGTTATTAGTTTCTCCAACTTAGTAAATAATTTATTATGTTAATTAAGGTTGTCGTTAAAAAACACTTAAAGCATTAGAATTATATTCAAAATTTTAGAATTTTTTATTCTGTAATTATTTACAATACTTGTTTGTACAGTTGACTTACTTAATTGAATTGTTGACTTATTAAATTGATATTGAGATTTACTCGACAATAACATTTTAAATAAAAAAAAAATGATAATGGTTATGGAAAAATAAGAATTCATTATTAAAGGTAAAATAATTTATTAGTAAAAAATTTTTATGTAATAAGTACAAAAACAATATATATTTTAATATTGTTTTTGAACTATGTTTTTCAAACAAGTTTAAATAGTCTTTTTATATAACTTTTAATTATTAAACAACAATTTTTAATACGCATTACTGTATACAAAAATTTTTTTAAAGTCATTTTTTACATCAATTGAGTTTTTATGATTTTTCAATTTCTTAAACCTAGAGCATACCTACCTGAAAAGTTTCCAGCAGTTTTGATAATAAGTATATTGGAAATAAATCATAAGTGTTTTAGAACTAAGTAATATTTCTAACAGAGTCAGTTTACAATCAAGTAAATCCGAGAAATATATTTGTTTCGAAATAAGTATTGAAAATGCAATTGAAAGGTCAACCAGTTTTAAACAAAAGTCGTATAGTATACAAATCAAATTACCTTCTGTGAAATAAGCTATATGGGATAATCTTCCAGGCAAAGAAACTAAAATCAATCAGCTTTTACCTACATGCAAACAATATAGAGATTGTGCTAAGATCTATTAAATTTCTAAATTTAAAATTATCAACCAGTGTAATAACGTTTTTGAACTCGTTAAGTTAGAAACTAATTCTATATTAAACAGAATTTAAAAAAAAAAAAGAATTTGATTATAAATTGACTATATTCAGTTGAATTTTCCATTCTAAATCTATTATTTAGTTAAATTCGATGATTGCTTTACACTTATTATTTACTACCATCAATTATCACTTTGTAAGTTATAAACTTTGTTGTTTTAAATAAAAAAATATTTGTAATTTTATATCTAGTTTCTACTGGTTGCTCCTGACGAGAAGAAGTAAAATATATATTTCATTGTCACAAAAAAATATAGAAAGTGTTATTAAGTTGCACCTAAATAAAGATTAGCTAATTAAATATTTTGTTCACAACCGGGTTTCAGTGACAAAAAATTTTGACCTCTTAAAAGTTGATAAAATACTTGTAAGTTTTACCTAATTAAAAGTAAAAACTTATGGTGGATGTTTTAATGATTTGCTTTTTACTGTTTCTAGTCTAGAAAAAAACTTTGTTTTGTTTTACTTTGTGTCTAGTATCTTGAAATAAGGAGAATGTCAATATTGCTTTTAATATTATATTATTAATTAAAGATTTATTCTATGTTTTTGACAATGTTTTTTTTTTAACTTTAATAGATTTGTGAACTTAATGACAATTGGTTATTTATTAGTAAGGTGTTAAAGTCAACTAGACAACTATAGTTTTAGTAGTAATTTGTAAACTAAAGAGATAAAAAATAACACATAACTTGACACAAACTACAAATAAAATGAATAAAAAGTATTTAGTTTTTAAGAAACTTAAAACATTGTGATCTTTAAATTAAACGTTTTAATACTTAGTTTGGAAAATTTAAGATAGAACTCAATCCTAAATGGAAAAGTTTAGAATAAGTCTACAGTTTTCCATTATTCATAAGGATATATAGCATATAGTCTATGTTTTTACTAAAAAGGTTTAAAATAAATATTTGTGTTTGTATATTTATAAGTTGTACCTTAATAGAATCTTATTTTTGGATTAAACTTTAATAAACTCAATTAAAAGCTCAAAATAAGCATGATTTTTGTAATTAAAATATTCAAGACTTAGTATTTTCTTTAAGTTTATTTATTAGGTAACACAACAAAATGCCACTCAAAACAAGTCGTTTGTATCATATAACATTATAAATGATGAATAAATAAAGATATATTTTTCTTTTTATAACTGGTCAAACTTTATTCTATTTAGTTGTATTAATTGATCTAACTAATATTTCAAAATTATGTCATAACTAATCTTTAATTTATGTAATATTTACTTCAATAATCATCCTAGATACACAAACATCTTTTAAAAGCTATAAACAACTTATATTACTTATTACATCAAAATAATTTACTAAAATATGTTAAGTAAAATCTACCGACACACTGTAAAGTTTTGATAAATTTTTTTGTAGGTTAATACTAAAAGGAAAGTCATTTAGAATCGTTTGATGTTAGAGCGTAATTTGTTTAGTTTTGTGTATATGAATTAACCCTAAAATTGCTTTATTTGTATGCATTAAATTATATCTTAGTTACATTACTTCCGTAAATAATACCAAGTTTCTTTAGATAAACGTTATTGAACTAGTTTTTTTATTTAGAGGTACATTGTCTTTTTAATACTAAACACACTTCTTCAAACTAGCGAAAAACAATAATCTATTTTTTTTTAATTTAAGTTATCATAAACTTAATTTATTAAAAATAAAAACTTATTTTTTTTAAATCCAAAATAATTATAACATATTAAAAAATAAAAGTTAACAAAAATGTGTTTATAAATGTTTTTATAAACACATTTGTTCTAATGAAGTTGGATTAAGCTATTGAATTTGAAAGCAACAAAGAAAGATTATTTACTTGTATGTTAAATATTATTCTATATTAATTTTCTAGACCAGTGTTAACCAGTCTATTGATTTAAAAATTCTGCAATATTTTAAATATATCAAATCCTACTAGGGTAATAAGCCAATGTTCAACAAAGTCTCCATAACTGGGTGATTATGTCAACTTACAAAAGTGATCCTTAATATGATAGGACAAAAGCTTTAAGGTTTGGTGAATAATGACTTGTTAAAGAGTGATATTAAATAAAGAAAGCTAATTTCTCTATTTATTTCTGCCAATGGGAGATGAAAGAAAACTGCATCTAAATCTATTAATTAAGATATGAATTATAAATTTGTATTGCTAAAAAACTAATTTAGTTAAATTTTTTTTAAAGAATTAATTTGAAATACTTTATCAAACAAATATTAAAGTATTGGTAAGACGTTATAAAAGCAATGTAATTCAATGACAGCTATTTGAAACGCTTTATTGTTACGAAATATATTTTAGTCAAATTTATGCTTACAAAGAGGACATGTGTTATGTTCAGCAAACCATCCTTCAATACATTGCTGACAGAAATAATGCTGACCATCGCAAGTGAGACGTCTCATTCTTCTACCAACATCTATGTCTTCAATACAAATACTACATTGATCACCAACATGTGACTCATCAGCTGTAAAAAGCTGAAATCTTTTGATCATTCTTGGAGTGAGACCTTGTTGTTGAACTTCATTTTCTTCTTGTTGTAAATTAGGAAATATATTCCGAAGACAAACAATTGTTTCATTAAACTTTTGACAAAACTTGTCATGAATTGTCTTAAGTTTGATTTCAACTTGCATAATTTTTGTACGTCTTATTTTAATTAAATTTATCTTATCAATTTGTTGGAGGATAGCAAGTTGTTTTGTTTTATTTGCTGCTAATTGTTGCTTTAGTAAATCTTCAAGGCGGTCGTAATTCTCATCCAGTTCTCTGTCAATTTTAGACATGAATTTTGTTAGACATTTTTTCTTGTTTTTAAATTCAGTTTCAAACAGATTTTTGTTTTGATCTAAAGTCCATAGAAACTGGTCAAAATCAAAAATATTACTGATACCCTGGATTGAAGTTTCCCAAGTTAGATACGTCCTTTCGAGATTCTTCTCTAAATTGTCCAAACTTAGCTAAATAAAATTGTTGTAATTTTTAAGTAAAGAAAATAAGAGCATTTTAACCTAAATTAAAGTAATAAAATTGATTTTAAACTTTTAAAGCTGTATAGATATTAAACTCAATATCATAATCTAAGTTTAATCATTTAATTATTTAATATAAATTTAAGCAAGTTACAGCATGCAAAAAGTTCTTTCAAAACATAAATATTGTTATTACTTTTTACTATTATAGGATGCTTTTTAAACATAATTATATACCATTTGCAACTTATTATTCACAGATTATTTAATTTGTTTTATTTTTTATTCCACAAAGCTTTTCAAAAGTATACTAGCTCCATTTTCAAAACGGTAAATATTAAACGAAATTTGAAAACAATATTCTGTTAGTAAACAGTTTAGAAAATGACTTTAAATTATGACGTATGAATAATTAAAATAAATACAAAGTTTGGAGATTTAGCAAGTTAAACTAAAGTAAAGGGATGTTTGTTAAATAATTTTTTTATTCTACTTGAATTTAGGAAACCATGAAAACAAAGCGAACTTTAAGCTTGGAATCAATACAAAATAAGGAAAAGCTACCTTTAATAATTAAACTTTTTTTAGTTTTACTTGCTATATCTCTTAACTTCGTCTTTATTTAAATTTATTCAAAATTTAAAGTTATTTAACCTGTTTAATAACGAAAACAATTTTTCAAATTTTAAATTTTCAGGTGCATGAAGAACTTTTATTTATTGACTTGCACACTACAGATACCTTTTAACATCTTGTCCGGGACTTTTTTTAATATTTTTAACAGTATTTTCTATTCTATCTTTTTAAATAGGTAGCTAAAACTCTTAAGACTTAAAAACTATTTAGTGAAACATAAAACAAACCTTATTATATGTTTTGCATTAAATTTTATTTTGTGCAGTTCACGTTTAGTTTTAGCTGATACAAAATTTAAATACTTTAAATTTATTATACTAACTTAAATACTGTAATTATCATATAAATTCTAGTATTAAATTAAATATTATAGAAAGCATATCAATTGTTGAAGGTATTTAAATCAGCATCATAAATTAGTTAAATTTAAATGGTTAACTTTTAGTAGCAATAAAAAGAAATATTGAAAAAAGAAATCATTAATATCAGTTTAAGAACTAAGCTTGCCTGAAAAGTATGGTAGCCTTAATTACTTTTAGGTATTTTATTTTCTTAATATAATCGAACTTAATTTAGCATATATTTATCTCACCTTTTATAAATGTGATATATATAACTTTTGAATTAACAACATAATAAAACGTGCAAAACAAAAATGTAAACAAGTATCAAGATTTACTTACAATAATTTTTTAAATAGCATTATACTAAAGAACAAATTGATTATTTTATGATTTACTAACCTCACGTTCTTCATTTGGATCCAAAACTGAACCAGCTGTATCTGTTGATGAATTATCCATTGCTTCTTTCATTTACTTTTATAATATATCTGAGTATTAAAAAGATTGGTTTGGTTTAATTTTTGTATTTAGTTTTGTTAACATAAATTGATTTGTAGTTATTTTCAACAAAATAATAGAAAAGTTTTAATTTCAAATTATTAAATACAAGCTTAATAACGTGAATTAAAAGAAGAAAATTTAGTTTTGTACACATCTAACTTTAGGATAACAAATTTCATATGGAATTTCAGTCTAAAATAAATTTAGTTAATCAATAACATTTTATAGCTTTTAGATTTATAGTACTATCAGTTTATTATCAGTAATAGTAGTTATATTTGAATTAATCATATTAAAAATAATATATTTGAAAATCTATACTTGGTTAAACTACAAAATACCGCATGTTAATTTTAATTTACTCAACATAATTAAATACTATTGTTTAGAATAAAAACCTTAAGTTCAAATATTATTGTAAGGTTTTAGAATAATGTACAACCTCAATTTAAACAAAACTTAAAACTAAATGATACTTAAAGATTATTTATCTAGTTATAAAACTAAAACATATATTTTGGTGGTGATATTTTACATTAAAATGATATCAAGCGCTAAATTTAAAGAACATCTTACTTAAGAAAAAACCAAAAAAAGTGTAAAATCTTTTACACAAAAATTAAATCTATAAGGAATGTACTGTAACAACATATAATAAACTTAATAATTGACTTCATTGAGAATATACTTAATTACCCTAAAATCTTAACACCCTCTGGTCAGTCTAAATTTTATACTTTAACCAATATCTTGGAATTTGGTTGTTAAGATGGCTGAGAAAAAAACAATTCTTTTAAAACTTGGATATTCTACGAAACAACATATCTGTCAAGCTGAAGTAAGTTAACTTAACTAAACTGAATAGAAACTAAAAACCAAAAAGAATTTTATTTACAAATTCTCACAGGAGAAAAGCCAGAATGTTTATTAAACCTGAATAAGTTCACAAGCAAAGACAAAATCTTATATTTAACGTTTTATTTGAGTGAATTTATACAATGTTTAACTTATACTTTAAACTTGTTTAAACTACAACATAACTCATTTAAAATTAATACACTTAAGATAATCTTAACCTATTGTTTATAAAAAAAACCTTTAGTCTAAACATTTAATATTGTAAGGTTTTAGAGTAGTGTACAGCCGCAACTAAAACCACAATTAAATATAAACTAAAATTAGAACTAAATAATACTTAAAGATCTTTATCTGGGAATAGGTCTAAATTGCACGTTGACAAAAACGCACAAAGTTACTAAAGTGCGCGAGTGCACAAAATTGCACGGAGTCAAAAATGTATGAAGCCAAATTTGCACAAATTTAATTTTTGCACGAGAGTAATAAATATAGATTAAAATATTAATATTTAAAAAACAAAAAAAATAGATCTAAGATAATTAAATAAAATAATGAAAAAAACTACTGACCGAAGATAAGGGTTAGGGGTAACAATGATAGTAAAAAAAACAAAATCATAAAAATATATTATTCAAATAGAATTAAATAATTACATAAAATATGTTTAAAACTTACCAACCGAGGGTAAGGCTTAGAGGTAACAGTGGTAGTAAAATTAAAAAAAATAATAATAAAACTAATAAAAAATAATTAAAAAAGTATTCTACTTGTGCAAAAATGTCTCCGTGCATTTATATCTTTGTGCAATATTATCCCGTCGTGCAAAATTGTCTTGGTGCAAAAGTATATTCGTTCAGTTTTGTGCACTCGTGCAGTTTTGTCCCCTCTAATTTTAACAGACACCATTTTTATCTATTTCTAAAATTTAGACACTAATTTCAGTGATTAAACTTATTTTGAAAAGATATCAACAACTAAAAATAAAGAATATCATACTTAAGAAAAAACAAAAAATAGTGTTAAATCTTTTACACAACATTTAAATTTAACAGGAATAAACTATAACAATGTATAATTAATTTAAGAGTTAACTACATTATATTATATTTAACTACAAATAATATTTACACCCTCTGGTCAGTCTAAGCTTAAACCAATATCTTGGAATGTAATTGTGAAAATGGGCTAGAAAATAATTTATTTATCTAAAAATTAAATATTTCACTCAATCTACCTATCTGACAGCTAACTATTAAAACATAAAATAAGTATTAAAACTTGTGATAAAAATAGCAGTAAAAAAATTAGACTTAATGCTCCGGAATATAATCTTCAAAGCTGACATGTTAGCAAGATAATAAAATTAAAAGTATAAGGTTGAAAGTGTTAGTTTCAAAAAACATATATCCTGGTTAGGCTGAGCTTTCCAAAATAAATTTCAAGCTGAACTGAGATGACTTTAGAAATTATCTTACTAAACTGAACACAAACTAAAAACCAAAAAGGTTTTAATTTTGAAAATTCTCACAGGAGAAAAGCCAGAATGTTTATTAATCCTGATTAGTTTCACAAGCAAAGACAAAAAACTGTGGTGATAAACTTAATGTGTGATGAATACGTTAGAAATCTAAGATTAAACGTTTCGTTTTAGTAATTTTAACATATACTTTAAACTTGCTTACACTAAAACTTATTATTTATGTTAATTAGACTTTTAATAATCGTAACATAAAATTTAGAAAAAAAAAACTTTAGTGTACAACCTCAATTAAAACCATTCCTTGGTAAGTCGTTTTATTTACTTGAAACATTATTTATAAAACAAAAGCTTGTAAAAACACTACATTGCAAATTTTAGGCTTCATTCTTAGTAAGTTTGTTTTATTTAAATGAATTTTTGAATTTTTGAATTTTGTTGCAACACATATTAATAAATCAAAGTATTCTAGTTTAATTTTTTAAATTTTATGTTACTAAAACGAAAAACATAATATATTCAAAAAGTTTTTTTTAACTCTTTTGGTAAGTATTTTAAAAGCTATTTTTATCATCACTTAGTATTTATTTTTAATTAATTAGCATGGTTATGTATAAGTAGAGTGAATGTGAAATATGCACGAAGAGTTAATTTTGCTCGAATGGTCATTTTTACACAAATACATTTTTGCACAAGATGAAAAGTTTTTATTTTGTTATTTTTAACATAACTGATATCCTTACCTTAATCGGTAACTTTTATTATTTCTTATTAACTTTTTTACAAAGTATTTTGCTTTTAATTAGCACTGTTATTTCTACCCCTACTTTTGATCGGTAAATTTATTTTTTATTATTCTTTTATCCGTTCATTTTAGCTTTACTAATGTTTTAAAACATTTTATATTATTCATCTCACATTAAGTTTATCACCACATTTTTGTCTTTGCTTGTGAAACTAATCAGGTTTAATTAACATTCTGACTTTTCTCCTGTGAGAATTTGCAAAAAAAAAACCTTTTTAATTTTAGTTTGTATTCAGTTTAGTAAGATCATTTTTGAGTCACCTTAGTTCAGCTTAAAATTTATTCTTGAAAGCTCAAGTCTAACCAGGATGTTTGTTTTTTGAAACAAATACTTTCAACCTTATCTTGCTAATATGTAATTTTTGAAGGTTTTTTTTCCGAGTATTTAATCATATAATCTTTTTTTTTGGGCTTATCTTATCACGAACTTTTTTATTTAGCTGTCGGATAGGTAGTTTAGTGAAATATTTAATTTTTAGAAAAAATTGTTATTTTCTCACCCATTTCTACAACCAAATTCCAAGAAATTACAACAGGTTTAGACTGATTAGAGGGTATTAAGATTTTAGTACAATTAAGTAAATTCTCAATGTAGTTAATTCTTAAATTAATTATACACTGCTAAAGTATATTTCTGAGAGATTTAATTTTTGTGTAACTGTTTTGAATCATTTTTTTTTAAGTATGATGTTCTATATTTTAATGTTTTATATTATTTTAATATAAAATATGACTACTAAATTTGTTGCCTAAGTTCATAATTATATGACAAACCTGTGAGTATCATAGAGTTCTAAGTTACATATAATTTTGATTATGGTTTTAATTAAGGTTTTAAACTAAAGTTTTTTTTTCTAAACCCTAGTTTATGATTATCAAAAGTCTAATTAACATGAGTAATGTTGTAGTGTAAACAAGTTTAAAGTATATGTTAAAATTACTATTACGAAACGTTTAATCTTAGATTTCTAACGTATTCATCACACATTAAGTGAATCACCACAGTTATTTGTCTTTGCTTGTGAAACTAATCAGGTTTAATTAACATTCTGGCTTTCTCTTGTGAGAATTTGTAAAATAAATCTTTTTGGTTATAGTTTCTATTCAGTTTAGTTAAGTTACTTCAGTTCAGCCTGTAAGATAGATAGTTTAATTGGAATGCCCAAATTTTAGAAAGATTGCTTTTTTTCACCTATTTTCACAACCAAACACCAAGATATTGGTCTAGATTTAGAGTTTAGACTAAGCAGAGTGTGTTAAGATTTTAGTGCATTGAAGTGTATTCTCAAAGTAGTTTATTCTTAAATTAATTATACATTGTTATAGTATGTTCCTGATAGATTTAATTTTAATGTAAAAATTTTGACACAATTTTTGTTTATTCTTAAGTTTGATGTTCTTTTTATTACTGTTTAATATCTTTAAAATGTAAAATATAACTATTAAAATTTATGTCTATGTTTTATAACCAGATAAAAAACCTTCAAGTACCATTTAGTTTTAATTTAAGTTTAAATTTAATTGTGGTTTTATTAAGGTTGTATATTACTCTAATACCTTACAATAACAAATATTTGAACTGTTTTTTTTTATAATAGAAAAAGACTATCTTAATTATATTAAATTAACATGAGTTATGTTGTAGTTTAAACTAGTGTAGTTTTTTAAATATATCATTTTGTATATGCTTAATTGAAATATAACTATTATTAATGAAAATAAATTGATAGCACTATAAATCTAAAAGCTATAAAATGTTATTGATTATTTAATATACATATTATTATATTTAATAAATTTATTTTTGACTTAAATTTCTTTTGAAAATTGTCATTCTAAAATTGGATTTGAACAAAACTAAATTTTTTGATTTAAATACCCTATTTTAGGCTTGTTTTTAATAATTTAATATTAAAACAAATAATAAAAAAATTATAATAACAAAACCAAATACAATAACTAAACTAAATCAATCGTATTATAAATAGCTTTAGATATATTATAAGAGTAATAAAAAAATAGGCAATGGATAATTCATCAACAAATACAGCTGGTTCAGTTTCAAATCAAAATGAAGAACGTGGGGTTAGTAAATTATTTATTTATTAAAAATTGGTTATTTAGTATAATCCTATTTTAAGAAATTTTGTAATTAAGTTTTTATACTTGTTAACATTTTTGTTATGCACGTTTTATTATGTTGTTAAATTAAAAATTATATATAACACATTTATAAAAGGTGAAATAAAAATATTCCAAATTAGGTTTAACAAAACAAAATACCTAATAATAATTAGGCTACCATAATGTTCAGGCAACCATAGTTCTTAAACTGATACTAATGGTTTCTGTTTTCAGTATTTGTTTTTATTGCTAGTAAAATTTAACCATTTCGATTTAACTAATTTAAGTTGCTGATCAAAATACCTACAAAATATGATATGTTTTCTATAATATCTAATTTAATACAAAAATTTTTATGATAATCCCAATATTGAAATAAATATAATAATTTAAAATATTTAAATTTTATACCAGATAAAACTAAACGAGAACTGCGCAAAATAACATTTTCTACAAATCATAAAATAAGGTTTATTTTATGTTACGCTCAATAAGTTTTAAGCTTAAAAGATTTAGCTACCTCTTTTAAAAAATAAATATTACTTCTGAAAATATTTAAACTATACTGAATAAGACGTTAAAATGTATCAAAGTGGTGTGCGAGTCAATACTGAAAAGTTTTTTGTGCACTAAGTCCTAGGACCAATTACCTTAAATGCCTTTTTATGGTGTCCAAAAAAAAAGTAATAAATATATTTATTATTTGAAAAAAATAATATAACATGCCATAATGTAATTAAATTTATATTAGATATTTAAATAATAAAATTTAAAATTATGATATTGAAACTATTTTATACAGATTCAGTAACTAGTATATTTTTTTATTAGTTTCATTTAGTATTAATTGTCCTCTTTTTATTTACTTAAAAAGCATAAATTTTTTTAGCTAAGTTTGGACAATCTAGAGCAGAACCTCGAAAGGACGTATCTAACTTGGGAAACTTCAATCCAGGGTATCAGTAATATTTCTGATCATGACCGGTTTTTATGGACTTTAGATCAAAACAAAAATCTGTTTGAAACTGAATTAAACAACAAGAAAAAATGTCTAACAAAATATATGTCTAAAATTGACACAGAACTGGCTAAAAATACCAAACGCATAAATCGTTTACAAAAGCAACATTTTGAAGGAAAAGAAACAAAACAACTGGCTATTCAACAACAAACTAAACTAATAGAATTAATTAGAAAAGGACGTACAAAAATTATGCAAGCTGAAATCAAACTAAAGACAATTCATGACAAGTATTTTCAAAAGTTTAGTGAAACAATGAATCGTCTTCGGGATATATTTCCTAATTTACAACAAGAAGAAAATGAAGTTCAACAACAAGGTCTCACTCCAAGGATGATCAGAAGATTTAAGCATTTTACAGCTGATGAGTCACATGTTGATGATCAATGTAGTATTTGTCTTGCAGACATAGATGTTGGTAGAAGAATGAGACGTCTCACTTGCGATGGTCAGCATTATTTCTGTCAGCAATGTATTGAAGGATGGTTTGCTGAACATAACACTTGTCCTCTCTGTAGGCATAAGTTTAATTAAGAAATTTTTGTATCAATAAACCGTTTCAATTAGTTGTCATTTATTTATAGTGCTTTTATAATGTCTTAAGAATGCCTTAATATTTTTTAGACAATTTTTCAAACTAAATCTTTAAAATTTTAATAAATTAAATTAAGTTTTTTTTGTAACAAAATTTAGTATATAATTTTATCTAATAACTTCCGATACAATTTTCCTTAATCTCCCGTTGGCAGAAATTAAGATAAAAATTGTTTATTTTGTTAAATATAATTTCCTTCTAGATTATTATTTATTTAATCTTTGAGCTTTTATCCTATCATATTAAGGATCGCCTTTGTAAGTTGACTTTATCACCCAACTATGGATAATTTGTTGTATATTGGCATAGTTTCTTAGTAGGACATATCATAGTTAAAATGATGCATTATTTTAAAGTCACGAGACCGCTCAAGACTTCTTTGAAAAATTAAATAAAGAATTATATTTATTAAACAAATAGATACTATTTTGTTGTTCCCTATTTAAATAGTTTAAAACTTTCTTAGAGCATCTTTGTAAAAATATTGATAAAGACAGACTTGTCAACCTTAAATTCGTAATAAGTTATAATTCACTTGTTTAAACTAATAATATCCAACTGCTTCATTGGAATTATTACTTCACAGGGTTTAGCATTTTTTTCTTCTTTTCTCGCAAAGTTAAAACCGCTTAAATTCAGAAAACGCGCTTATTTTAGATAAGCTTATTTTTTAAGCGTGCTAGTGTTAACATTGCTATAAGTGTTGTGTTCGCATCGTACTTTTCAAGTACGATGTCGAGTGTTTTTTGTATGATCTTTTTATTTAAAGTAGTTATTTGTACAAACAAATTAAGGTACGCACACAAGTCTTGCAAATTAATATTTTGCTATTTAAACTAAAGGTCAGTCATGACCATAATAGTCACTCATACTTGCTGAGTCAGCAAAAAAAGTTTGTTAAAATTTTTAATTTTATATAAAATAACTTCATTTTTTGCTTAATTTTTTTTACTTTTGAGTAACATTGATTAGTAATAAGGGTATAAAATAAATAAAAATAACTATCCGTTTAAAACAAGTTGCTGACTCAGCAAATATGCAAATCAGATTGACCTTTAGATTTACTTTCTCAAATAAACAGATTTTTGTAACATTGTATAACGTTTAAAGAATAAAAATTTGTAATATTTTAGTTAAATGATGAAGTTTAAGAAACAACTACAAGACCTTATAAAAATTAAGATAGATTAAAGAATTTCTTTTTGAATATCAAGCTAACTCTGGTTAAATCGTGTTTAAGTTTTATTAAAGATAAGAAAATATGGCTGTTGTTTAGATTGTAAAGAATAAAAATTGTCTTAAACTGTAAAGCATGTATTTCGCAAGTCACACTATTTTTTAAAGATTTCCTACCTACTATCCTCTTAAGCGCAATAACTATTTTATTTTGTTATAATTAATAAAAAAACTGAGTTACGGTCTTAGTATTAATTTATGAGACTTGATTAAGTTAAGACAATTATTATAAATTAAAAATTATAAGTCTTAAAAAAATTTGCTTAGTCTAGTATATTATTTTTAATAATGATTATAACTTAACAATTTTTAATAAATAAATCGTGATGAGAAAACTAAATCATAGTAGAAAGCTATTTTGCTAGATTTGTTATGATCTCAGAAACTTATACGACTATTTTTAAGTTAAAACAAACAAACTTAGTATTTTTTAATCTGTATTTTTTCTTTTTATCCTAGTAATTAGTTTAAAAAAAAAAATTTCCCTGGTTTAATAAAGTTGACCGAAGTCGTATCACGATAAAATTTTTTAAGGTTTAGTCATAAGGTTGTAATTAATTGATCAAAGCTTACTTAGCTATAATAGTTATAGCCTTTTGTACTTTTAAACAACAGTTTTTAATTTTTAAAAGAATACTAAATATATAGTAAATTTCTAGTTTACAAAAAAAATTTCTAAAAAATATAATTTATACAAGTAGCGTTCTACAAACTTAAAACTATATTGTAGATAAACTTTACGGAGGATCTAAAATAAATTTTATATAAGTATAATTAACCCCTTTTATATTCATATGTGTTCTGGACGCTAAAATCTATCCGCGGCGACCAAAAATGTTTTCGTGCACCAGGTCCTAAAATGAAATATTTTAACTGTATTTTTTGTCGTTCAATATATTATAGTCTGTTTCATAGGCTAGTTTAATTTTTGTCTCCAAAAACCACTGTGATTTATTTTGACAAAATGTATAAACTTATTATTTATAACGTTTCACCTTGTACGGATGTTTTAGCGTTTTATACGTCAGCAAATACTTTTAAGAATCAAAGTTTGTAACTACGCGTAAAATATGCAAGTATAAAGTTTTATTAAAATTTTTGATAAACAAAGCTACATAGTATATAAAAATAAGATAAAGTTTTTTGTGTCTAAATTTGAAAATCTTATCTATGCTGTAGATAACTAAAATGTGATAAATAAAAGTAAAGATAAATTAAACATATTTTTCTGTTTACAAGCTTACATAACTTTAAAGATGCAAAGCTTTGAAAACTTTACTATAATGTTTCAAACTAATTAATTTGTGTATTAGTAGTTTTACTGCTTATAAGAATTTTTTTATGAGTATATAAAGGTTAAAGTATTATTTTCATTAATTTAAGTTAATATTTATAATGTTTTTTAGGTTTTAAGTTAGTATCAATAAATTAAGTAAAAAAAATAATCCTGAATCGAACAAAGTTTAACAAAAGAAAAAAAAGTAAGAAAACTATATAAAAATTTTAAGCAGTTGCCCTTGTTAATTGCTTAAAAAAACTATTATTTAAAATTTTTGCACACTTAGCTACAATTAAAAGTAAGTTTCACTAGGAAACATGCCAATTCAAATTCGGACAATTAAAACTCTTAAAATCATATTTAA
The DNA here is from genome assembly GCF_965202585.1 of Thalia democratica. Taxonomy (NCBI): domain Eukaryota; kingdom Metazoa; phylum Chordata; class Thaliacea; order Salpida; family Salpidae; genus Thalia; species Thalia democratica. Next base: position 876,668 of record NC_139169.1, read on the forward strand.
GAGACTTTATCTAAAAAATTAGAAAAAAAGACATATGCAGAAATTACTAATATATACAAACATTTTTTTCTTTTTGCACAAAAAGTTATCGTTGAAAACATTATTAAACATTTTAACAACTGCCATTTTTAATAGCTTAATACAAACAGTTAATTAAACATTTGTGATCATTTAGCTATAATTTAAAGTAAGTTTTACTAGGTAACATGACAAAGTAATTCCGAAAATCCAAACTTTTAAAAACATATTTAAGAGACTTTATCTCAAAAATATATATATGAACAAATAAAAAATACATATGCAGAACTTACTAACATCTACAAACAACGTTTTTTTTTTTTTGCAAAATTTTAGATGATTTCTTTTTTGAGGCTGTATTTACTACAAGTTTTAACTTTTAGCTGTCAAATAGGTAGTTTGGGTGGATTATCTAAGTTGTTTTTTTTTTTCTCAGCTATATTCATAATAACATTTTAAGAAGTTGGTTTAGGTTAAGACTGACCAGATATTTTAAAGGTTTTAAACTAATTAAATATATACTTCAACAATATATTTAATAACAAACAAGTTTTTTAGTCCTGGACAAGGCTTTAAACTGTATCCATGGTTTATAAATTGATAACCTAAAGATTTTTTTTTTGTGAACCACGTCCTTAGATCAAAGTCTTGAAGCGCTTTTTTGTCGTAAATAAACAATATTTAAGTCTAAATTTTAAATCACAAATTTTAATATATAAAAAGTTAAAGTTTGTTTCACTTTTTAAGTATAGTAGCCAGCAGTCAATCTTAAAATTGCCGATAATTAAATCGAGCAAAAATCTTTAAGATATAAAAGTGTTCATTTAATAATCAGAGTTTATATTTACTTTAAAACAAAATTTTTATCCATTAAAGAATTGTTTTTCTTAATTTGTTTTTTTTTTGTAAATAACGTATCTATAAGTTTTATTTTCAAGTTATAGTTTATATACATACATAACAAAGAAGATAAAACATATATATACAAATTAGCTAAATATATTTCAGCTTATAACAAGTTAAAAGAATGATGAAAATATATTTATTCTTTTATTTCAGTAAAAGACTGTTTGAGTTTTCATTTAAAAATAGACAGTTAATTAAAAAAATATAGGTCAAACAATATTAAACATAAAAAACAATTTTTTAGTATGAATTAATTTTTTGAGTGATCAATATACATGCCCTTGATGCTTAAATATCATAAAAAGCCAATTTAGTTTAAGACCTTTGAATATGCCTAAACTGATAAATGTATACTTAGTTTCAAATATGTTTAAAATGTAGTTGTAGAAAAAAGTTAGAGTAGCTAAATTATTACTATTTTTTAGTTTAAATTTGTTTATTTCAGTATTAAATGGTTTACAAAGCTATTTTTTTAATCTTTAAAATAAACTAGATGTCATCAGTAACTAGTACAATGTTAAAATTAAAATCAATCAGCAGTTTTAATTTTTAATATTGTGTTAATATTCTAAAAGTTGTAGTATCCAAATAATAAAGTCTATTTTTTTATAACTACACAATAATTTTATTTTTTAACATAAAACTTGTTTGACTAATTAAAAATTAGGTTTGAGCAAGTTTAATGTATTGTTTCACAATAGTTTTAAGCATTTTAAGTAAATTGTTTTTTGGACTTATGATCACATTTTTTTAAATTTTTGTCCATATATAGTCTTTATTGTATATCATCATAAAATTTTAATAGTGAATTTAGATGAACAAATGTTTTATTAAGAATCTATTACTTCTAAAAATACATATTTTTTATCGCAGGGGCAGGAGTCTTCAATTAATAAACATTCAAGTGAATTATTAAATTAAGCTAAATAGATTTTAAAAAATAAACTTATACCATTATGTTTTGAAAACTTAAAAATTAGAAGTTAAAATTAAAAACTATAAACTCAATAAAATTAAGTATTTCTATTTAAATTTAAAATCAAGTTTTAGCTAAGCAAACATATTTATGTGCTTTTGATTCCTGTTAAACAACAACGAGTTTCTAAAATTATAATCAAAAAGCTAGTTTTAGTTTCTTCTCATTCATGGTGTTTATCGTTTAAGTTTCAATTATATTAGATAAAACCTTTTTAATTAATATATAATGTTCTTTTTTTATTGTGAACTTAACAAAAACTTACTCTTGGTTATGATCCAAGTTACTATGAAACGTAACTTAATGTGTTACTACTCTTCCATAACATAACTATTTTAGGCAGCAGTTTTCAAAATTAAGCTTAAAACTATTAAACTTTATATTTTAATTTCTATGTTATATATTTTATGTTTTTTGGTATTAAAGATTAAATTTTTTTAAATTATAATTTAAATAAATAAAATTGTTTTATTCCAAAATTTAAAATATAATTTCAGCAAGCATTTGTAAGTCGTTTTATTTACCTTGGAAATTTATTTATAAAACAAAAGCTTGTTAAAACACTATTATACAAATTTTAGGCTTCATTCTTAGTAACTAACTAAAGTTTATTTTGTTTAAATGAATTTTTGAACTTTGAACTTTTGTCGCAACACATAGTAATAAATCAAAGTAATCTAGTTTTATGTTCTTAAATTTTATATTACTAAAACGAGAAATTAAAAATATTCAAAAAGTTTTTTTAACTATTTTGGTAAGTATTATTAAAGCTATTTTTATCACAACTTAATATTTCTTTTTAATTAAATAGTATGAATATGTATAAGTAGAGTGAATATAAAATATGCACGAAGAGTCGATTTTGCTCGAAGGGTCATTTTTACACAAAGACACTTTTGCAAAAGTTGAAAAGTTTTTATTTTGTTATTTTAAATATCACTTGTACCTCTTACCCTTAATCAATAACTTTTACTTCTTCTTGTTGTTATTTTTTACTAAATGTTTTGTTTTAAATTATCACTATTATTTTAACTCTACTTTTGATTGGTATATTTGTTTTCAATATTATTTTATTCGTTTATTTTAGCTTTAATAATATTTTAAAACATTTTATATTATTCATCTCACATTAAGTATATCACCACATTTTTGTCTTTGCTTGGAAACCTAATTAGGTTTAATTAACATTCTGGCTTTTCTCCTGTGAGAGTTTGGAAAAAAAAATCTTTTTAGGTTTTTAGTTTCTATTCAGTTTAGTAGGTTCATTCTGAAATCACCTAAGTTATGCTTGAAATTTATTCTGGAAGCTCATGCCTAACCAGAATATGTGTTTTTTAAAACAAATATATTAAACATTATGTTGTAAATATTTAATTTTTGAATTTTTTTTATTTCTGAATGTTTAAGCATATAGTATTTTTTTGGGCTGTTTTTATTACAAGTTTTAATAATTAGCTGTCAGATAGGTAGTTTGGGTGAAATATTTAATTTTTAGATTAATAAATTATTTTCTTGCTTATTTTCACAATTACATTCCAAGATATTGGTTTAAGCTTATACTGATCAGAGGGTGTAAGGATTTTATTGTGATTAAGTATATTCTCAATTTAGTTAACTCTTAAATTAATTAAAGATAGTTATAATATTTTCCTGTTACATTTAAATCTTGTGTAAAAGTTTTGACACTTTCTTTTTGTTTTTTTTTTAAGTATGATGCTCTTTATTTTTATTTGTTGATATATTTTTAATATAAATATAATCACTAAAATTAATGTCTAAATTTTAGAACTAGATAAAAAGGGTGACTGTTAAAATCAGACGGGACAAAACTGCACGAGTGCACAAAATTGAACGATTATACTTTTGCACGAAGACAATTTTGCACGAGGGGATATTATTACACGAAGATATAAATGCACGGAGACATTTTTGCACAAGTAGAATACTTTTTTAATTATTTTTTATTAGTTTTATTAATTATTATATTTTATTGTTACTACCACTGTTACCCCTAAGCCTTACCCTCGGTTGGTAAGTTTTAAATATATTTTTTGTACTTATTTAATTCTATTTGAATAATATTTTTTTATGATTTTTTTTTTTTACTATCATTGTTACCCCTAACCCTTATCTTTGGTCAGTAGTTTTTTTTTTTATTATATATTTAATTATCTTTTAGCTTTTTTGTTTTTTAAATATTAATATTTTAATCTATATTTTATTACTTTCGTGCAAAAATGAAATTCGTGCAAATTTGGCTTCGTACATTTTTGACTCCGTGCAATTTAGTAACTTTGTGCGTTTTTGTCAACGTGCAATTTAGACCTATTCCCAGATAAAGATCTTTAAGTATCATTTAGTTCTAATTTTAGTTTATATTTAATTGTTGCTTTAGTTGAGGCTGTACACTACTCTAAAACTTTACAATATTAAATGTTTAAACTAAAGGTTTTTTTCTAAACAATAAGTTAAGACTATCTTAAGTGTATTAATTTAACATGAGTTATGTTGTAGTTTGAACAAGTTTAAAGTATAACTTAAAAATTGTAAAAATTCACTTAAATAAAACGTTAAAAATTATTATTTCTTACTTATTCATCTCACATTAAGTTTATCACTACATTTTTGTCTTTGCTTGTGAACCTATTCAGGTTTAATAAACATTCTGGCTTTTCTCCTGTGAGAATTTACAAAAAAAAATCTTTTTGGTTTTTAGTTTCTATTCAGTTTAGTAAAGTTAACTTACTTCAGCTTGACAGATATGTTGTTTCGTAGAATATCCAAGTTTTAGAAGAATTGTTTTTTCTCAGCCATTTTAACAACCAAATTCCAAGATATTGGTTAAAATATAAAACTTAGACTGACCAGAGGGTGTTAAGATTTTAGGGTAATTAAGTATATTCTCAATAAAGTCAATTATTAAGTTTATTATATATTGTTACAGTACATTCCTTATAGATTTAATTTTTGTGTAAAAGAATTTACACTTTTTTTTATTTTTTCTTAAGTATGATGTTCTTTAAATTTAGTGCTTGATATCTTTTTAATGTAAAATATCACCACCAAAATGTATGTTTTAGTTTTATAACTAGATAAATAATCTTTTAGTATCATTTAGTTTTAAGTTTTGTTCAAATTGAGGTTGTACATTGTTCTAAAACCTTACAGTAATATTTGAACTTAAGGTTTTTTTTCTAAACAATAGTGTTTAATTACGTTGAGTAAATTAAAATTAACATGCGCTATTTTGTAGTTTAACCAAATATAGATTTTCAAATATATTATTTTTAATATGATTAATTCAAATATAACTACTATTACTGAAAATAAACTGATAGTACTATAAATCCAAAAGCTATAAAATGTTATTGATTAACTAAATTTATTTTAGACTGAAATTCCATATAAAATTTGTCATCCTAAAGTTAGATGTGTACAAAACTAAATTTTCTTCTTTAAATTCACTTTATTAAGCTCTTGTATATAATAATTTGAAATTTAAACTTTTCTATCATTTTATTGAGATAACTTGAAATCAATTTATATTAACAAAATCTAATTCAAAATTTAACTAAATCAAACTTATTATCACTTAGATATATTATAAAAATCAATAAAATAAGCAATGGATAATTCATCAACAAATACAGCTGGTTCAATTTTAAATCCAAATGAAGAACGTGAGGTTAGTAAATTATTTAACAATTAAAAATTTGTTATTTAGTATAATCCTATTTTAAGAAATATTGTAATTAAATTTTTATACTTGTTTACATTTTTGTTATGCACGTTTTATTATGTTGTTAAATTAAAAATTATATATAGCACATTTATAAAAGGTGAGATAAATATATGCTAAATTAGGTTCGATTATATTAAGAAAATAAAATACCTAAAATGATTAAGGTTACCATACTGTTCAGGCAAGCATAGTTCTTAAACTGATATTAATGATTTCTTTTTTCAATATTTCTTTTTATTGCTACTAAAAGTTAACCATTTAAATTTAACTAATTTATGATGCTGATTTAAATACCTTCAACAATTGATATGCTTTCTATAATATTTAATTTAATACTAGAATTTATATGATATTTACAGTATTTAAGTTAGTATAATAAGTTTAAAGTATTTAAATTTTATATCAGCTAAAACTAAACGTGAACTGCACAAAATAAAATTTAATGCAAAACATGTAATAAGGTTTATTATATATTTCACTAAATACTTTTTAAGTTTTAAGAGTTTTAGCTACCTATTTAAATAGATAGAATAAAAATACTGTTAAAAATATTTTAAAAAGGTATCTGTAGTGTGCAAGTCAATAAATAAAAGTTCTTCATGCAGCTGAAAATTTAAAATTTGAATTTTTTTTTTCGTTATTAAACAGGTTAAATAACTTTAAATTTTGAATAAATTCAAATAAAGACAAAGTTAAGAGATTCAGCAAGTAAAACTAAAGTAAAAGTTTGATTATTAAAGGTAGCTTTTCCTCATTTTGTATTAATTTCAGGCTTAAAGTTCGCTTTGTTTACATGTTTTCCTAAATTCAAGTAGAATAAAAAATTATTAACAAACATCCCTTTACTTTAGTTTAACTTGCTAAATCTCCAAACTTTGTATTTATTTTAATTATTCATACGTCATAATTTAAAGTCATTTTCTAAACTGTTTACTAACAAAATATTGTTTTCAAACTTTGTTTAACATTTACCGTTTTGAAAATGGAGCTAGTATACTTTTGAAAAGCTTTGTGGTAAAAAAAATAAAACAAATTAAATAATCTGTGAATAATAAGTTCAAATGGTATATAATTATGTTTAAAAAGCATCCTATAATAGTAAAAAGTAATAACAATATTTATGTTTTGAAAGAACTTTTTGCATGCTGTAACGTGCTTAAATTTATATTAAATAATTAAATTATTAACCTTAGATTATGATATTGAGTATAATATCTATACAGGTTAAATAGTTTAAAATCAATTTTATTAATTTAATTTAAGTTAAAATGCTCTTTTTTTCTTTACTTAAAAATTACAACAATTTTTTTTAGCTAAGTTTGGAAAATTTAGAGCAGAATCTCGAAAGGACGTATCTAACTTGGGAAACTTCAATTCAGGTTATCAGTAATATTTTTGATTATGACCAGTTTCTATGGACTTTAGATCAAAACAAAAATCAGTTTGAAACTGAATTTAAAAACAAGAAAAAAGGTCTAACAAAATTCATGTCTAAAATTGACAGAGAACTGGATGAGAATTACAACCGCCTTGAAGATTTACTAAAACCACAATTAGCAGAAAACAAAACAAATAGACTGGCTCTCCTCAAGCAAATTGATAAGCTAAATTTAATTAAAATAAGACGTACAAAAATTATGCAAGTTGAAATCAAACTAAAAACAATTAATGACATGTTTTGTCAAAAGTTTAGTGAAACAATTGTTTGTCTTCGGAATATGTTACCTAATTTAGAACAAGAAGAAAATGAAGTTCAACAACAAGGTCTCACTCCAAGAATGATCAGAAGATTTAAATTCTTTACAGCTGACGAGTCACATGATGATGACCAATGTAGTATTTGTATGGAAGACATAAATGTTGGTAGAAGAATGAGACGTCTCACTTGCGATGGTCAGCATTATTTCTTTCAGCAATGTATTGAAGGATGGTTTGCTCAACATAACACATGTCCTCTCTGTAGGAATAAGTTTGACTAAAATATATTTCGTAATATTAAAGCGTTTCAAATAGTTTTCAGTTAAGTACATTGCTTTTGTAACTTCTTACCAATACTTTAATATTTGTTTGATAAAGTATTTCAAATTAATTCTTTAAAAATTGTTTAATTAAGTCAAGTTTGTTAGCAACATAAAATATTCATTCATATCTTAATTAATAAATTTCGATACAGTTTTTTTAATCTCCCTATGGCAGAAAATTGGCTTCCTTTAGTAGATATCACTCTTTAATAAATAACTGTTCATAAAATTTTTAAACTTTTATCATACCATATATAGGATCGACTTTGTAAGTTGACTTTAAAACCCAATTATGGATAATTTGTTGTATATTGGCATAATTTCCTAATAGGATATACTATAGTTAAAATGATGCAGAATTTTTAAATCACAAGACCGCTCAACACTTCTTTGAAAAATTAAGTTTATAATTATATTTATCAAACATATAGATATTATTTCTTATTTACTTTTTAATTTAATAGTTTAAAACTTTGTTAGATAAGTTTAATTTTTTAGTTTTTTATCATAAGTGTGTAGTAGAAGATTTGATAAAAAAACAAATATTATATAAGTTTTATTAAACAAATTGACTAAAAATAAAAAGTCTAAGATAGATAATAAAGAGATTTAGTTTTTCATAAAATAAAAAGCCTGTAACTAAATAATATGCGATGTTAGTTTAAAAGTAAAATTAAATAGTCTATATTTAATTTTACTTTAAAGTTCTTCAAATTTTATCTGAACAAACCTATTGTTTACAAACGCAAATAGTATTATTGCTTTAAGTTATAATCATTTAAATCTAATAACCAAGAAAAAAATAATGTTAGCTAAAGTTTCAACAAATAATGTAACAGTAGATTTAATTTATTTAAATTCATGATTTACAGTAAAGGTCTTTTGTTTAATTATAATATGAATTATTTTACATTTAACAAGTACAACAACTTAAGTAAAAGTAATTTGAAAACAAATGACAAAACGTATTTTATTATTTTCGTTGAATAGATTCTAAACTGCTTGATTTTTACTTTTAAAATACTAAAACAAACGTAATTGATTAGAATATTAAAGTATTAAAAAGTAGAAGTTTGTCTAAAACTTAAACTAAATCTTGTTTTTAAGTAATATATAAACAATTAAGAAAAATAAAATCTTAAAATAATGATGTTCAAGCTTTAAACAAATTAATTTTACATTTTTACATACTACAAATTATCGCTTTCGTTTTAGTTTAAATTTACATCGCAAAATATCTAATGACGCGAAATTGCTTACAATTATGTTTTTCAAACAAAAACCTTTGTGACGTCATGTGTCTTATATCACAAACACTGAAATTCGAATATTCTATTTAAAAAAATATTATTCAAAAATTTTTTTTTCTGTTTCTTTTGTCTTGTATCTTTAATTTTCAAAGTCGTTTTTAAACGACTGTTCAAGATTTTAAATAAATAATATAACTATGTTTTCGTATTTAGTAAGAAACTCCGATGCAGTTAAAAATACCATAATGCATATTAAATAAAAGTTTAGAATTTAGTACGAAAAAATTTAAAAGTATACATTTACATATTATTTCTGATTGTAAACCAGGGGCGTCTTTTGACTGGTTTCCTGTTTCCTGTGAAAAAACATTTTTCATGTTAATGGTTTTAGTGGAATTTATTATTTAACATGTGTTTTAAATTTACAAGTTTTGTACTATATATATATATTTATCAATTTTAAAATACTTTTGATTAAAATATAATATCAACACATTTTGCTACAGTATTATTATAGTTTAAAGATGAAATAATGTTCTATGTTCGACTTTAAATAAAATATTTTTCATTTTGATGGTTTTAATGGAGTTTATTTATTTATCAAGTGTTTTGAATTTACAAGATTTGTAGTATGTATATTTATTAATTTTAACATACTGTTGATTAAATTATAATATCAACACATTTTGCGACAGTAAACTAAGCGACAGTATGAATATAGTATTTAAATAAAATAATGTTCTATTTTTACCTTTAATAAAACTTTTCAGGTTTATGGTTTTGATGGAATTTATTTATTTAACAATTGTTTTGAATTTACAATTTTTATAGTATAGATATGTTTATCAATTTTAATTTACTTCTGATAAAATTATAATATCAACGCATTTTGCGACAGTATAAATATAGTATTTAAATGAAATAATGTTCTATTTTCACCTTAAAAAAACTTTTCATGTTTTAAGTTTTAATGAAGTTATAAATATTTATCAAGTGTTTAGAATTTACAATTTTTGTACTATAAAAATAATAATCAATTTTAATTTACTTTAGTTTGAATTATAATACTAACGCATTTTGCGACACTAAACTAAGCGACAGTATGATAATAGTATGAAGATTAAACAATGTTTTATGTTCAACTTATAAAAAAAAATCTAGTTTATGGTTTTAATGGAATTCATTTATTTAACAAGATTTTTTGAATTCACAAGTTTTGTAGTTTATATATACTTATCAATTTTAATTTAATTTTGATTAAATTATAATATCAACAAATTTTGTGACAGGAAACATCGAAACAGTATGAATATAGTATGGAGATGAAATAATGTTAAATGTTCAACTTAAAAAAGAACTTTTTTATAATGTTTATAGTTTTAATAGAGTTTATTTCAATAACAAGTGTTTTGAATTTACAATTTTTGTAGTATATAAATATATTTTTCAATTTTAATTTACTTTTGATTAAATTATAATATCAACGGATTTTGTGACAGGAAACAATGCGAGAGTATGAATATAGTATGAAGATGAAATAATGTTCGACTTAAAAAAAAAACATTATTCATATTTATGGTTTTAACGGAATTTATTTATTTAACTAGTATTTTGAATTTAAAAGTTTTGTAGTATATATATACTTATCAATTTTAATTTACCTTTGATTAAATTATAAAATCAACGCATTTTGCAACAGTTTTAATAATCTATGTTCGACTTTAAATAAAATATTTTTCATGTCGATGGTTTTAATAAAGTTTATTTCTTAATCAACTGTTTTGAATTTACAAGATTTGTAGTTTATATGTATTTATTAATTTTAATTTACTTTTGATTAAAATATAATATCAATACATTAAGTGACAGAAAACAATGTAACAGTATGAATAGTATCCCTGCATTTTGAGACAGTAAACAATGCGACAGTATAATTATAGTATGAAGATGAAATAATGTTCTATGTTCAACTTATAAAAAAATGTTTTTCGTTTTTATGGTTTTAATGCAATTTATTTCTTTAACAAGTGTTATGAATTACAATTTTGTAGTATGTATATTTATTAATTTTAATTTACTTTTGATTAAATTATAATATCAACACATTTTGCGACAGAAAACTAAGCGACATTATGAATATATTATTTCAATGAAATAATGTTCTATTTTAACCTTAAAAAAAAACTTTTCATGTTTATGGTTTTAATGGAATTTATTTATTTAATAATTGTTTTGAATTTACAAGTTATGTAGTATAGATATATTTATCAATATTTATTTACTTTTGCTTAATTTATAGTATCCCTGCATTTTGAGACAGTAAACAATGCGACAGTATAATTATAGTATGAAGATGTATTAGTGTTATATGTTCAACTTAAAAAATATTTTTCATGTTTATTGTTTTAAGGGATTTTATTTATTTAACAAGTGCTTTGAATTTCCAATTTTTGTACTATAAATATATTTATTAATTTTAATACACTTTTAAATAAATTACAATATCAACACATTCTGCGACAGAAAACTAAGCGACAGTATGAATATAGTATTTAAATGAAAAATGTTCTATTTTCACCTTAAAAAAAACTATTCATGTTTAATGTTTTAATGAAGTTATAATTATTTATCAAGTGTTTTGAATTTACAATTTCTGTACTATAAAAATATTTATCAATTTATTTGCTTTTGATTGAATTATTATACCAATGCATTTTGCGACAGGAAACTAAGCGACTGTATGAATACAGTATGAAAATGAAATAATGTTCTATGTTCAACTTTCAATAAATATATTTTTCATGTTCATGGCTGTAATGGAGTTTATTTGTTTGACAAGTGTTTTGATTTACAAGTTTTGTAGTATTTATATTTAAAATTTTTAATTCACTTTTAATTAAATTATAATAATAACGCATTTTGCGACAGGAAACAATGCAACAGTATGATTATAGTATGAAAATGAAATAATGTTCAATGTTCAACTTAAAAAAAAAAAATTTATATAATGTTTATAGTTTTAATGAAATTTATTTCTTTGACAAGTGTATTGAATTTACAATTTTTGTAGTATATAAATATATTTTTCGATTTTAATTTGCTTTTGATTAAACTATAATACCAACGGATTTTATGACAGGAAACAATGCAATATTATGAATATAGTATAAATATGAAATGATGTTCTATGCTCAACTTTAAAAAACATATTTTTCATGTTTATAATTTTAATGGAATTTATTTATTTAACTAGTGTTTTGAATTTAAAAATGTAGTAGTATGTATATATTTATTAATTTTAATTTATATTTATTGAATTATACTATCAACGCATTTTGCGACAGTAAACAATGCGACAGTATGAATATAATAAGAAGATGAAAAAATGTTCTTTGTCCACTTTAAGAAAAAAAATTAGATGTTCATTGTTTTAATGTAATTTATTTCTTTAACAAGTGTTTTGAATTTAAAAGTTTTGTAGTATTTATATTTATTAATTTTAATTTGTTTTTGATCGGAATATATTATCAACGCATTTTGCGACAGGAAATAATGCGAGAGTATTAATATAGTATTAAGATAAAATAATGTTCTTTGTTCAACTGAAAAAAAACCATTTTTAATGTTTTAGGTTTTAATGAAATTTTTTTTTTCAACAAGTATTTTGAATTTACAAGTTTTGTAGTTTGTATACATTTATCATTTTTAATTTACTTTTGATTAAATTATAATAGCAATGCATTTTGCGACAGAAAACAATGCGATAGTATGAATATATTATAAAGATAAATTAATATTTTACGTTCAACTTAAAAGAAAAAATAATTCAACTTTATGGTTTTAATAAAATTTTTCTATTTATTAAGTATATTGAATTTACAAGTTTTGTAGTATATATTTATTAATTATAATTTACCTTTGATTAAATTATAATATCAACGCATTTTGCGACAAGAAACAATGCGACAGTATAAATATAGTATGAAGAGGAAATAATTTTCTATTTTCAAGATAAAAAAAAAATTCTTGTTTATGGTTTAAACGGAATTTATTTGTTTAACAAGTGTTTTTAATTTACAAGTATTTTAGTATATATATATTTAATAATTTTAACTTACTTTCGATTAAATTATAATATCAACGCATTTTGCGACAGGAAACAATGCGACAGTATGAATATAGTATGAAGATGAAATAATGTTCTATGTTAAACTTAAAAAAAAAACTTTTGTTGTTTTTATAGTTTAAATGGAATTTATTTATTTACCAAGCGTTTTAGTTAACAAGTTTTGTAGTATATATATTTTTTTTAATTTTAACTTACTTTTGATTAAGTTATAATATCAACGCATTTTGTGACAGGAAAAAATGCGACAGTATGATTATAGTATACAGATCGAACGTTACAGCCTGGAATCAATATTGATTCTAGGATTAAAGCGAACTCAAAAGCCTGGAATTATTATTAATTCAACGATTAAAGCGAACTCTACAGCCTGGAATCAATAATGATTCTAAGAACTCAGCGACCTCTACAGACTAGAATCAATATTGATTCTAGGTTTAAAGCAACTCTACAGCCTGGAATCAATAATAATCTAAGATAAAAGCAACTCTACAACCTGGAATCCATTATAATTCTAGAATAAAAGCAAACTCTACAATCTTGAATCAATATTGATTCTAGGATTAAAGCGAACTCTACAGCCTTGAATAAATATTGATTCTAGGATTAAAGCAAAATCTCAAGTCTGGAATCAATATTGATTCTAGGATTAAAGCGATCTCTACAGCCTTAAATCAACACTGATTCTCGGATTAAAGCGAATTTTACAGCCTGGTATCAATATTGGTTCTAGGATTAAAGCAAAATCAACAGCCTGGAATAAATACTGATTCTAGGATTAAAGCGAACTCATCAGCCTGAAATCAATATGGTATTAGAATTAAAGCGAACTTCAGCTTGGAATCAATATTGATTCTAGGATTAAAGCGAACTCTACAGCCTGGAATCAATATTGATTCTAGGATTAAAGCCAACTCTACAGCTTGGAATCAATATTGATTCTAGGATTAAAGCCAACTCTACAGCTTGGAATCAATATTGATTCTAAGATTAAAGCCAACTCTACAGCATGGAATCAATATTGATTCTAAGATTAAAGCCAACTCTACAGCCTGGAATCAATATTGATTGAGGAAGAGCGACCTAACTTAAATACGCAATGCCATTAAATGGAAAAGCAATTTTATCAACAACATACTAACAAACATATTTTTACTTTAGTTTTACTTGCTAAACCTCTAAATACAAATCAATTTAAATATATTCATACATCATAATTTAAAGTTACTTTTTAGGCTGTATACTAACTAAACACTAAACAAACTTAATTTAACAATTACTACTTGAAAATGGAACTACTATAATTTAAAATGATTTGTTAAATAAAATATAAAACAAAATGATTAATCTGTTAATAATAAGATGTAAAAGGTATTGGAACAAAAAATAAGAAAATAAAAGTTAATAAAAAATTAAAATTTTGCTAATATGACTTTGTGCAAAAATGTCTGCTCGAACAAAAGTGTCTTCGTGCAATTTCGTCGCTCGGGCAGTTTTGTCCGCTTGAGCACCTACACATTTAACGAGCGTTCCATTTGAATGTTTGTAATAATGTAATTAAATAACCTAATAGATAGTGTCGTTCAAACGCTTATCGTTAGACAACATAAATAAACGTATTACTAGGTCGCAGGCTCGGAGAACACCAAAATGAATATTAAGTTGATGCAAAAATATAGTTGAAAATTGTACATGAATTAATGTAGATTTAAAATATATTTTATTACCGCAAACTTCATATCAAACTATTAAAAATTACAGAAATTTATCAATAATGCTTTGATAGCTTGCTTAGATTAATATTCGTAATCTGCTGTATCTTTCACTATATTTTTACTTAAAATTAAAGGCGAACATGTTTGAAATGTAAATTAAGATACTCATTTTTGTTTACAAAATGCTATTTATGCCCCTAATTTATTTAAATAACGCTTATGTTTGTAAATTAGAATTACTACTACATATTTTGTTAAATAAACTTAAAACATTTTTGTTTACAAAATGCTATTTATGCCCATAATATATTTTAAATAGTGTTTATGTTTGTAAATTAGAATTATTACTACATATTTTTGTAAATAAACTTAGAAACAAATACTTATATTACATTTGTAAACATTTACTTTCAAAAAAAAATATACTTTTTAAATAAAAACTTTATAAGCAATGTCTTTTTGTAATATCTTGTAAACTTTTTGATACATTACATACTTTAATACTTTCCATAAAATTATTAAAAAGAATTATCATATAAAGAATTACATGCAGTAACAAATTTCAATTACAAAATAAATAAGAGAACATGATTAAAAAAACTATTTTAGTTAACAAGTCAATGTTTTTTTTGTTTTGATTTCTGACCTATTATCTCAAAAATATGTTAGGAAAAAGCAGACATGTTTGAAACGTGAACAAAATTAAACGAAGCCAAATTTGCATGAAGACGATTTTGCACCAAGGGTCAATTTTGTACGAGTTACATTTTCGCAGGAGAATAAAAAAAAAACAGAAAATAAAAACAAAATACAAAAATACAACTAAATGTTAATTTGATAGATAAAAAAAGTAACAGACTAAGGGAAAGGGTTAAGGGTTATATTGATAGTAAAAATGAAAATAAAAAATAACTAAAAACATTTAATAAAAAAAAATTGATTGAAAACAAAAAAAGCTTCCGACCGAAGGTAAGGGTTAGGGGTAAGAACAAAATTAAAAAAAAATTCAACCTGTGCAAAAGTGACCTTTGATGCAAAAGCATCTTCGTGCAATTTTGTCCCCCCGTGCTACAAATTTGACAGATACCCATTTTTATATAGTAGTTCAAAATGTTTAAACGTTTGTTTAATGTTCAAAGTTGTAAAATATTTTTACTAAAATATTGAAATTAAATGTTTGATATATTTTAAGATTAATCAATTTTCCTTCTAAATAAAATTACCGTAGTATAAACCGTTTGGAAAGTACATTTAAAAAACAAATTAATACTATAGTTTTTGTGATACTTAACATACTGTTAATTAAAAATTACTAATTTTTAAGACAAAAGAAAAGACAAAAAATTTAGATTGAAATTTAAATTACAAGAAAAGGCTTATGATTAAGTACAAAACAAAACGACAAAAATTTTACAGGCTATATTTTTATGTAAGTTTTAGTAAAAAAACATTTTTGTTAACTTGATTTTTCTTTCTTTTTTGCAAGAATATCTTTTATTGCAGGAAATTGTTATCATATTTTTTTAATTTAAACAAAGTTAAAATAATATCTTAATTTCCCAATTAGCAATTAATAAAAATTACTAACTTAAAATAGTCTTTTAAAATATGTTCTCAAGTTTAAATTAAGAATATAAAAATTACTCGCATTTAACAATTATTTATGCGATAAGGTATCAGTTACGTCATTTATTCATTAACGCAAACATTTGATACGAACAGTAGTATAAGTTTTAAAATAATAAAGTGCTCTTTGAAATTCACAAGGCATAATTTGACATTTTTGAAGTCGTATTTTGCGGCTAATAACAATATTTTATTAAGATTAGATGTTAAGTTAATATGATTATTTCTGTTAAATTATATAAGGTTCAAAACAACGGAAAAAAAATTTTTAATGAAGTATTCGAAAGTAAAAGTTTTAAAAAAATCAATTATAAAATAGTAATGTAATTTTTTAACTTTGAATAGTAGTGTTTTTCTGCTTAATAAGAATTTACAATCTTAAAACAAATAGTTTTTATCAAAACCAGAATACTGAATATCATTGAAAAGTGTTTTAAATATCTTCATTCTGTCGTGATTTTTATTGTCGCAAAACTTATACTAAAATGCGTTGACATTTAAGCTTTCATTAAAATAAATATTTTTTTAGTTAAATCTTATTCATAAGTACTAGGTTTCAATAATTGTATGTTTTTTAAGTGTTATTGCTACTTAATATTTTGTGCTAAGTATAACTTTTTAGTTAAATTTTAGTTTTACACAATGCAAAAACGTGCTAAACTTTTAAATAGTTAAAAATTAAATATTATAAAATTATTGTAAAAATTTAAGAAATCAAGAGTAGATTAACTAAAATTACATCTCTATCAGAACTAAAGAAGTTTTCAAAACTTGAACGGTCTTAGCATAAAAAATTAAACACATAGTTTAGTTTTTCTGCTTAGTTAATATACTTATAAGAGAAATATAAGTAAGATAACTTGTCTTCAAAACCTATATGGTAGTATATATTATATATAGTTTATGTACTAAATAAATAATTTCTTGCAACTTAATCCACTAATAAACATTATAAAATTAAAAAAAAATAATCGATGATATATATTATTATTATTATATTGTTTATTGTGCAATGTTGTACTCAGGCATCAAAACCTGAGCCACTTAAACAGGACACAAAAAAAAAAAAAGAAAATAATTTTATATTCAACACTTTAAGATAATATACATATATATACAAAAACATAATTTAAATGAAAAAAAAAGTTAAACACAATATGATATACAAATAAACTAAATTAAAAAAACTCAATTCAAAAAATTCAAAATTATATATTATTTAGTACACACAATAAGGAAATTTGTCTAAAATCATTGCTTATAAAACATAATGTTTCTGTCAAAAAAAATAATAAAATATATATTACAAAACTTGTAAATTCAAAACACGTGTTAGAAAAAAAATTCCATTAAAACCATATATATGAATATTATTTTTTTAAAGTTAAACATAGAACATTGTTTCATCTTCATACTATATTCATATTGTCGCATTGTTTCCTGTCGCAAAATGCGTTGATATTATTATTTAATCAAAAGTAAATTAAAAAATATAAATATATACATACTACAAAATTTGTAAATTCAAAATACTTATTAAATTGTTAAATTACATTAAAACCATAAACATGAAGATTTTTTTTTATGTTGAAAATACAACATTATTTCATAATCATACTGTATTCCTACTGTCGCATTAATTCTTGTCACAAAATGTGTTTTATTATAGTTTAATCAAAAGTAAATAAAATTGATAAATGTATATTTACTACAAAAATAGTAAATTCAAAACACTTGTTGAATAAATAAATTATTTTAAAAGCATAAATATGAAAATGATTTTTTTTAAAGTTAACAAAGAACATTATTTCATCTTCATACTATACTCATATTATCGCATTGTTTCCAGTTGCAAAATGCGTTTATATTATAATTTAACTAAAAGTAAATTAAAATTAATAAAAACATATATACTACAAAACTTGTGAATTCAAAACACTTGTTAAAAAAATAAACTTCATTTAAACCATAAACAAAAAATATTTTTTTATTTAATGTTTAAACATAGAACATTATTTCGTCTTTATACTATTTTTATACTGTCGCATTGTTTACTGTCGTAAAATGCGTTGGTATTATAATCTATTGAAAATTAAATTAAAGTTAATATATATACTAAAACACTTGTAAATTCAAAACACTTGTTAAATAAATAAATTCTATTAAAACCATAAATATGAAAAAAGTTTTTTTCTTTAAAAGTTAAACATAGAACATTGTTACATTTTCATACTATATTCATACTGTTGCATTGTTTCCTGTCGCAAAGTGCGTTTATATTATAATTTAACTAAATGTAAATTAAAATTAATAAATATATAATTACTACAAAACTTTTAAATTCAAAACTCTTCTCAAATAAATAAACTCCATTAAAACCATATCATGAAAAAAAAACTTTTTATTAAGTTGAACAAAAAACATTGTTTTATCTTCATACTATACTCATATTGTATCATTGTTTCCTGTCACAAAATGCGTTGATATTCTATTTTGATCAAAAGTGAATTATAATAAATAATTATATAAATACTTTAAAACTTGTAAATTCAAAACACTTGTTAAATAAAACAGTTCCATTGAAGCCTCAAACATAAAAATATTTTTTTTAAGTTAAACATAGAAAATTATTTCATCTTCATACTATATTCATACTGTCGCATTGTTTACTGTCGCAAGATGCGTTGATATCATAATTTGATCAAAAGTAAAATATAATTGATAAATAAATATATATTCTACAAACCTTGTAAATTCAAAATACTTTTCAAATAAATAAATTTAACTAAAACCATAAACATGAAAAATATTCTTTTTTTAAAGTTGAACAAAGACCATTATTTCATTTAAATACTATATATCTACTGATGCATTGTTTCCTGTCGCGAAATGCGTTGATATTATATTTTAATCAAAGTATAATAAAATTGATAAATATATACATACTACAAAACTTGTAACTTTTGAACACTTGTTAAATAAATTAATTCCATTAAAACCATTAACATGAAAAATATTTGTTTTTAAAGTTGAAAATAGAAAATTATTTTATCTTTATACTACATTCATTCTTTGGCATTGTTTTCTGTCACAAAATGCGTTGATATTATATTTTTATCAAAAGGAAATTTAAATTGATAAATATGTATATATATTACAAGACTTTTAAATTCAAAAAACTTGTTAAATAAATAAATTCTATTAAAACCATAAACATATTTTTTTTTAAGTTGAACTAAGAACACTAATTTATCTTCTTACTATAATCATACTGTCGCAATTGTTTCCGGTCGCAAAATGCGTTGATATTATAGTTTAATAAAAAATAAATAAAAATTGATAAATATTTATACTACAAAACTTGTAAATTCAAAACACTTCTCAAAAAAATGAATTTCCTTTAAACCATAAACAAAAAAATTTTTTTTTAAGTTGAACAAAAAACAATATTTTATCTTTATAATATATTTATACTGTCGCATTGTTTCCTGTCGCAAAATGCGTTTATATTACAATTTAATCAAAAGTAAAATAAAACTGATAAACGTATACATGATACAAAACTTGTAAATTTAAAACACTTCTTAATTAATAAATTCCATTAAAATGATAAACATACAAGTTTTTTTTAATACGTGTAGTTTTAAATAAAGTTAAAAAAATATTTTGTAGCTCTAAATGCATACTTTCAGGTAAGTACTCAATTTCGATTAATGAAAATTTAAAAATAAATCTTTGCTTACAATCAGAAATAATATGTAAACTTTTAAATTTTTTCGTGCTAATTTCTTAACTTTTATTTAAAAATATGCATAATGATTTTTTTAACTGTATCGGAGTTTCTAAATAAATAGGAATACATAGTTATTATATTTATTGCAAGTTCTGAGTAGCCGTTTAAAAACGACTTTGAAAATTAAAGATACAAGAAGAGTAAAAAAAAAAATCATATTTTATATTTTGTTATATATAATATTCGAACTTCCGTGTTTGTGATATAAGACGCATGACGTCACAAAAGTTTTTGTTCGAAAAACATAATTGTAAGCAATCTAGCGTCATTAGATATTTTGCGATGTAAATTTAATCTAAAACGAAAGCGAGAGTTTATAGTATGTAAAAGTGATAAAACTAATTTGTTTAAAGCTGCAACATCATTATATTAAGATTTTATTTTTCTTAATTTTTCATATATTAATAAAAAAAACGGTTTAATTTAAGTTTTAGACAAACTGCTACTATTTAAAAATTTAATTTCATAATCAAATATATTTGTCTTAATTTTTTAAAAGTAATATTCAAGCAGTTTGAAATCTATTCAACGAAAATTATATGGTACGTTTTAACATTTTTTTTAAACTACATCTACTTAAGTTGTTGTACTTGTTTAATGAAAAATATCTCATATATTAATTAAACAAAATACCTTTACTGGAAGTCATGAATTTAAATAAATTAAATCTACTGTTACATTATTTGTTGAAACTTTAGCTAACATTATTTTTTTCTTGGTTATTAGATTTAAAAGGTTATAACTTAAAGCAATTATACTATTTTCGTTTGTAAACAATAGGTTTGTTTAGATAAAATTTAAAGAACTTTAAAATAAAATTAAATAAAGACTATTTAACTTTACACTTAAACTAACATCGCAGATTATTTAGTTACAGGCTTTTTATTTTATGAAAAACTAAATCTCTTTATTGTCTATCTTAAACTTTTTATTTTTAAGTCAATTTGTTTAGTAAAACTTATGTAATATTTATTTATTTATCAAATCATATACTACACACTTATGATAAAAAACTAAAATATTAAACTTATCTAACAAAGTTTTAAACTATTAAATTAAATAGAAAATAAAAAAGAATAAGTATTTGAATAATAAATATAATTCTATATTAATTTTCAAAACAAGTGTTTAGCGGTCTCGTGATTTAAAAATCCTGCATCATTTTAAATATAATATATCCTACTAGGAACCTATGCCAATATGCAACAAATTTTCCATAATTGGGTGATAAAGTCAACTTACAAAGGCGATCCTTAATATGATATGATAAAAGTTTTGAAATTTTATGAACAGTTATTTATTAAAGAGTGATATCTATTAAAGGAAGCCAATTTCTGTCTTTATTTATGCCATTGGTAGTAAAAAAAAAACTGCATCGAAATCTATTAATTAAGATATGAATTAAAAATTTATTATGCTGCTAAAATTTGACTTAATTAAACAATTTAAAAAATAATATTTTTAAACACTTTGTCAAACAAATAACAAGTATTAGTAAGACGTTATAAAAGCAATGCACTTCACTGACAACTATTTGAAACGCTTTATTGCTACGAAGTAAACTTTAGTCAAATTTATGCCTACAGAGAGGACATGTGTTATGTTCAGCAAACCATCCATCAATACATTGCTGACAGAAATAATGCTGACCATCGCAAGTGAGACGTCTCATTCTTTTACCAACATCTATGTCTTCCATACAAATACTACATTGATCAACAACATGTGACTCATCAGCTGTAAAAAGCTGAAATCTCCTGATCATTCTTGGAGTGAGACCTTGTTGTTGAACTTCATTTTCTTCTTGTTGTAAATTAGGAAATATATTCCGAAGACAAACAATTTTTTCATTAAACTTTTGACAAAACTTGTCAAGAATTGTCTTTAATTTAATTTAAACTTGCATAATTTTTGTACGTCTTATTTTGATTAAATTTTTCTTATCAATTCGTTGGAGGATAGCCAGTTTTTTTGTTTTGTTTTCTGCTAATTGTGGCTTTAGTAAATCTTCAAGGCGGTTGTAATGCTCATCCAGTTCTGTGTCAATTTTAGACATGAATTTTGTTAGACCTTTTTTCTTGTTTTTAAATTCAGTTTCAAACAGATTTTTGTTTTGATCTAAAGTCCATAGAAACCGGTCAAGATCAGAAATTTTACTGATACCCTGGATTGAAGTTTCCCAAGTTACATACGTCCTTTCGAGGTTGTACTCTAAATTGTGCAAACTTATCTAAAAAAGAATTTCGTATTTTTTAAGTAAAGAAACAGAGAGTATTTCAAACTAAGTTAAAATAATAAAATTGAATTCAAACTACTGAAGCTGTATAGGTATTAAACTCAATATCATAAGTTTAAGTTTTTCATTTAATTATCTAATATAAATTTAAGCATGTTACAGCAGGTAAAAAGTTCTTTTAAAACATAATGTTGTTATTACTTTTAACAAATATAGAAAGGTTTATAAACGTAATTATATGCCGTTTGCAACTTATCATAAACAGATTAAATAATATGTTTTATATTTTTTTCAAAAACTTTTCAAAACTATACTAGTTCCATTTTCAAAATGGTAAATGTTAAATGAAATTTAAAAAAAATAATTTCGTTAGTAAAAAGTTTAAAAAATGACTTTAAATCATGAAGTATGAATAAATTAAAATAAATACAAAATTTAGAGATTTATTAAGTTAAACTAAAGTAAAGGTATGTTTGTTAACAGTTTGTTAATAATTTTCTACTTAAATATTGGAAACCATGTAAACAAAGCGAACTCTAAGCCTGGAATCAACATTAATTGAGGAAAATCCACCTAAGTTAAATACGAAAATTGCATTAACAGGAAAAGCAAAATGATAACAGTTTATAAATAAACAAACTTTTACTTTAGTTGTACATGCTAAATCTCTAAACTTTGTCTTTATTAGAATTTAATCATAATTAAGAGTTATTTCTTAAACTGTTTAATAACAAACATTTTTAAAAATTAAAAATTTTCAGGTGCTTGAAGAACTTTTTGCTATTGACTCGCACGCAACAGATATTTTTAACATCTTTTTTAGGACTTTTTAAAATGTTTTTTACATATTTTATCTTATTAAATAGGTAGCCAATATTCTTTAAACCTTAAAAACTATTTAGTGAAACACATAAAAAACCTTACTATATGTTTTGCATAAAAGTTTGTTTTGTGCAGTTCACGTTCAGTTTTAGCTGCTATAAAATTTAAAAACATTATACTATTTGAACACTATGGTAATCATCTGCAATGTTGTATTAAATTATACATTATAGAAAACAAATAACTTTTTTAAGGTATCATAATCAGCAATATAAATTAGTTAGGTTGAAATGGTTAACTTTTACTAGCAATAAAAACAAATATTTAAAATAGCAACCTTTTATATCAATTTAAGAACTAAGCTTGCCTGAACAGCATGGTAGCCTAATTATTATTAGGTATTTTTTTTAGTTAATATAACTGAAACTTACTTGGCATATATTTATCTCACCTTATATAAATGTGCTATATATTTATTTTAATTTAACAACATAATAAAACGTGCATAACAAAAATCTAAATAATTATCAAGGTTTACTTAAATTATTTTTAAAATTAGAATATACTAAAGAAAAAATTGTTCATTGTCTAACATTATACTAACCACAAATTCTCTATTTAGATTTAAAACTGAACCAGCTGTATTTGTTGATAAACTATCCATTGCTTATTTTATTTACTTTTATAATAAATCTAGGTAACAATAAATTTGATTTAGTTAAATTTACGAGTAGATTTTGTTAATATAAATTGATTTGCAGTTATTTTAAATAAAATAATTCAAAATGTTTTAATTTTAAATTATAAAAAACAAGCCTAAAATTTGATATTTAAAGCTAAAAATTTAGTTTTGTTCACATCTGTTTTTCAGCTGACAAATCGCATATGGAATATTAGTCTAAAATTAATTGAGTTAATATGAAAATATGCACACTAGATAATCAATTTATAGCTTTTGGTTTTATAGTGATATCAATTTATTATCATTAATAATAGTTATATTTCAGTTAAGCATATAAAAAATGATATATTTAAAAAACAACACTTGTTTACACTACAACATAACTCGTGTTAATTTAATATACTTAACATATTCTTATTCTATTAAATAAAAAATCAGTTTAATTATTTATTATTATAAGGTTTTAGAGTAAAGTACAAACTCAAAAAAAACCACAACTAAATTTAAACTAAACTTAGAATTTAATGATACTTGAAAGTTTTTATCTAGTTATAAAACTTATAAATAAATTTTGGTAGTCTTGTATTACATTATAAATATATCAAACACTAATAAAAAGAACTTCATACTTAAGAATAAACCAAAAATTGTTTCAAAATTTTTACACTAGAATTAAATCTAATAACAATGTATAATTTATTTAAGAATAAACTACTTAGAGATTATACTTAATTGCACTAAATTCTTATCACGCTCTGGTCTGTCTCTAAACTCTAAATCTAGACCAATATCTAGAAGTTTGTTATTAAAATGACTAAGAAAAATTTAATATTCCAACCAAACTACCTATCTGACAGGCTGATCTGAGGTTACTTTATTAAACTGAATAGAAACTGAAAAACAAAAAGATTTTTTTTTGCAAATTCTCACAGGAGAAAAGCCAGAATGTTAATTAAACCTGATTAGTTTCACAAGCTAAGACAAAAATGTGATGATAAACTTAATGTAAAGAAATCTAAGATTAAACGTTTCGTATTAGTAATTTTAACATATACTTCAAACCTGTATACACTACAACATTACTTATGTTAATAAGAATTTTGATAATCATAAACTAGGGTTTAGAAAAAAAAAATAAACTGTACAACCTCAATTAAAATCATAACTAAAATCATAATTAAAATTATACTTAACTTAGAACTATATGATACTCACAGGTTTTACATCTAATTATGAACTTAGACATAAATTTTGGTGGTCATATTTAACATTAAAAATAAAGAACATCATACTTCAGAGAAAAAAAAAATATGGTCAAAACAATTACACAAAAACTAAATCTATCAGGAATATACTATAGCAATTTATATTTAATTTAAGAATTAACTACATTGAGAAAATGCTTCATTACACTTGAATCGTAGCACCCTCTGGTCAGTCTAGACCTAAACCAATTTCTTGGAGTTTGGTTGAGAAAATGGCTGAGAAATAAAAATTTTTCTAAAAATTAAATATTCCACCCAAACTACCTTTTTGACAGCTAATATCTAAAACTTGTGATAAAACCAGCCCAAAAAAATTAGACTATATGCTTAAATGCTCTGAAAAAAATCCTTCAAAAATTACATATTTACAACATAATGTTTAAAATATTTTTTTCAAAAAACACATATCCTGGTTAGGCCTGAGCTTCCAAAATAAATTTCAAGCTGAACTGAGGTGACTTAAAAATGATCTTACTAAACTGAATACAAACTAAAATCAAAAAGAATTTTTTGGAAATTCTCACAGGAGAAAAGCCAGAATGCTAATTAAAGCTGAGTAGTTTCACAATCAAAGACAAAAAACTGTGGTTATATTTGTTTCTTAAACTTCATCATTTGACTAAAATATTACAATTTTTTTATATTTTTAATGTTATACAATGTTACAAAAGTCTGTTTATTTTAGAAAGTAAATCTAAAGGTCAATCTGATTTGCATAGTTACTGAGTCAGCAAATTTTTTTAAAGGTTTAGTTGTTTTTTTATTTTATTTATACCCTAATTACTGATCCACCTTACTCAAAAGTATCAAATATTGAACAAAAATATGAAATTATAATAGTTCAAATTAAAAATTTCAACAACAATTAATGCAAATTTATTTTGTGTATTTGATATTAGTTAGCACATTTTTAAATTGAGTACTTTGAAGAATCTTGGTGCATAAAAGAGTATGTATCTTAAACTCTTTTGAACTTTTTACATTGAGAACTTTTCAACTAAAATAACTTATCAAATTGGAGTACTAAATTTAGTATATACATAATTTTAGTATGTTTATTTATACTCACCAACAACATTTTAGTTGATACATTTTAATTGAAGTTAAAATTAAAGATCAAACAAGTTGGTTAATATCAATAATTTCTAGTTTACATATTTGATGCCACCCTATTAGTAACTATATTTTATTTATTATTTATTAGTTTGTTTCTTAGTTTTACTGATATTTTAAGTACCTATAAATATTTCAATTACACAGTACATAATTATGCACTTACAAACATAAACAGTATTTATTTGGCTGAAAGCAGTTTATAAGAAGTATTATATAAATAAGTTATTGTGTTAGCTAAATGTTACTTAGCATTGTGAATATTTACTTAATTTCTGAATGTGGCAACAACACAATTTTTGATCATTAATTTAGCTGAGTGACTGAAGCTGTAGTTATAGCTAATAAGTTATAACTCTAATGTTATGGATTTGTTTTTTGAAAAACTTATTCACTTATATACTGTTTTTGGTAATTTTGATTTATATTTAATTTCTGGTCAAGTTAATGCTCTTGTACATTTTCAGCTTGATGTGTAATAATTAATCATTAGTATCTAATAACATGTTTCCAACCTTTCTATTTATCTCACTACTATAATTTAAAGTTAGGTGGCTATTTTACTTGGATACCTGGTAAAACCAAGAACTAAGAATAAAAAAAAACAAACCATGATAGGAGTAACAGTTTTTGAAATATTTTGATTTAGGACTAAATAAAGTTTTCAAAAATATATTAACGCTTTAAATAATTTTTTTGAGATAAATTGACTTTTAAAAATGTCTAATTATTAAGTTAAATTTAAACAAACAGAACTAATAAAACTAATTTTCAACTTATTTTAATATTAGATTTAAAAATATTGATCTGCTACTTAAACAACTATTTATACTTTTTCCAAATAAAAACTTCAAATAAAAAACAAACTCAAGCAGGGCTGCCACAATGTCAGGAAAGTCAGGAACTTGAAAAATTTTCAAAAACATTAGACTTTGTCAGTTCAAATTTACAAAGTTCCTTATTTCCAAATCCTTCAAATGGTAAAATTAATAAAAAATTCTTAATTTACTGAAAACTAGCCTACTTGAATAAACAGTTTTGTATGCTATTGATGAGCTGTAGCAAAGACAATTCCATTGTAAAACTGTGATATATACTAAAAAGTTTATTTTGCAGAATTTTCGAATCAAAGTTCTATATTAATAAGCACTTAATATTGTACTTAATGTAACAAATTTATCTGTATATTTGAACTCTATATAATTTTTTCAAAATTGTTCAAATTTTAAAATTACAGGGTTGCCACTTTACCTGTAAACCTAGAGTTTGGCAATTTAGGTAAAAAAAAACCTGGAAACACTGAAATTTGAAAAAAAAAAACTGTAATTTTGAACAAAAAACCTGGAAAAACCTGGAAAAACCTGGAATTTTTTAAGTTTGAATTTTTGTTAGTTTTTCATAAAAGACAAAATCAAAATACTTATAGTTTTTATGATTTGAAAATGAAGTTGTTGCTGATAGAGCAATTTTTTATGATGAAAACAAAAAAAGTATTTTTAATTTGAAAAGCTTCCAAAGTATGATAAGCCTTCTGGAGAAATATATAAAAGTATTAAATTAGCAGTAGATGACGTATTGATGGTTGCAAAACTGAGTTTTTATTTGTTGTATCTGAAAAATTATAGAAATTTTTTTTTCCTGTTTTGAAGGCGAAAAATCCCTCATTCCTTTTATGTTTGGAGTCATCCAAAATATGTTTGATAAATGTTATACACATTTTTTAAACATTGTGATGTGAGTTCTGAAACATCACTATTTAAGTAAACTTTAATTATTTATATTAATGCAACTTCACGGCTTTTGGAAAACCATCTTAAAAGAATTTAGTATAAGTTCCAACATAATAAAATAAGTTTTAAAACTTACAGTACCTCTTTAGTAATTTATATCTTTTGAACAGCATACTTTTAAACTAAATATTAACTTACTACTAAAAATTATTAAAAAAAGATGTGCTTTTGAAAACTTTGAGAAAAATCTGAAAAACCTGGAAGAAACTTGGAAATCTTAAAAAAATTTAAAAAAACGAGTGGCAAATCTGAAAATAAGTAAAAGCAGATTTGTGTTTTTTAACTAACTTGAAATTTTTAAACTAGTTACAAGTTTAAAGATAGACCTTTATCTCATATATTTAATATATTATATATTATGTTTTGGTTTTCAGCTTCTATTGTTCTAAATATAATTTTTTATTTTTCTAAATTTACGAAGGGTCTAAGTTTATAAACTTAACATAACTGTATGTTTTTCTTATCTAGGTTAAATAAAGTGTTCTTAACATTAACACTTGTTCCCAAGCTAGCTTAAAAATTAATTTAAATAGGAAATAGTTTCAACTAAAGTCTTCTAATAAACTCAGGGTAGTTAATTCTGGCAATCCAATTTTTAGCAGCTAAAACAAAATTTTAATAGAAAATGACTGTGAAAAGTAAAAGATTAATCGCATAGTTTTTTTATATTATAGTAAGAAATTGACTTCATTAAAGAAAAAGCAATTAAAAAAAAAACATCACTATTATTCATAGTATTATAAAATTATATATAAAGTAATGGGTAAACATCGCAGAAGAGGAAAGAACAATAAGGTAAAAGAACCTTCAAATTACAAACCAATCTTGGTACCATTTGATACTAAATTCACACAGAACGCAATTTCTGCTGACAATGTAGGTCATCATCAAGAAAATGATGTAAGTTAACGCTTGTTTATTTTTATGAAATTTAATACATTCCACGGTATATAATTGTCAAAGTGAATTCACGTTTAAATATACAATTACAATAAGTTACACAAGACACACACTTTTAAAAACGTTACATATATTTCGAGCGATTCTCTACAGTAGAGTACAATGCTAACAATAATAAAATTTTACACTTTTATATAACAACCAAGTAATCATAAAGTAATCAACAGATTAAAAAAAGACAAAAGCAATTAGTAACCGTTAAAATCATATAAGTCCATTTAAGTTATAATTGATCTACAGTAAAACTAAACATAAAAAAATGAAAACAACTCTAATAAAATAATACGAAAATAAAGAAACAGTATAGTCAAAATCTTTTTGCTTACATAAAACAGGTTTCCTTAACAAAATACAAATGGCTTTTAATTCAATCAAATCAAAAACATTAATACAAATTTTAATAATTTTAAATCTATCTATATTATAATTGTTTGCACAAGTTGGATTATTAACTAAATGTTCTGAAATAGATGAACGTTTAGATGCGTTTAAAACCTTAACCGGTATATCATTTTTCTTATCTGATAGACAAAAATTCTCTACACATTTTGGTATGTGTTCTTTTATTCTCTTCATTATATGTCTAGTTGTTAATCCAATATAACTTGCTGTACAACAGCAGCTGTACTGAAAGATTACCATACTTTTATTCTATTTTGATACTGGATCCTTGCCACCTGGTGTTTTTAGTGGTTTAGAGGTAAAAATAATTCTAGGGTTCGCTGAATAATAAGTATTTCTTACTAATTGTCTAATTTTTCTTTCTAACATCTCTGAGCTTTTATTGATAAATGGAATTTTTAAAGTAATTACCCATTTTTCCGGTCCTATTGTCTTTATTCTATCCAAGATTTTCACATGTAAATGAATTGTTTTGTTAACTAACTTTTGTGGGTAACCGGTTTTGTTTAATAGTGTTTTGATTTGTTTGATTTAACTCAGCAGCAACTTTGGGGAACAAATTTTGTGTGCCCGATGACACAAAGTTCTTATTAAATTTACTTTTTTCTTTAAACTGCAGTTTGATTGAAAATTTAAATAACATCCTGTAAAAGTTTCTTTTTGTACACCGAAGTTAAATTTTTTTTTTTTGTTTAATTTGTACGTCTAAAAATGCAAGTTCATCATTTTGTCTTTTTCTATTGTGAAGTTTATAGAATCATGAGCATTATTCAAAGTATTAAAGAATTTATCCATAGTTTTCTCGCTTCTAAGTAAAACAAAACAATCATTCACATACCTTAGAGATAATAAGTTATTTTTGAACACAGGAACAAATAAAGTTTAATTCAATATAACCCATGAATATATTTGCTAATGTTGGTCCCAAGGGGGATCCCATGGCTGTCCCGTCTTGTTGTGAATAAATTAAGGAATCAAATTTAAATTTGACACCAGAAGTTTCAAGTTTCAAAAGTCTTTTAAAATTCATTCTGTTAATTTTAGGTTTACTTAACTTAAACAATGTACTAACACAAATTTTAATAACCTCTTCCAACGGTACGTTAGTAAAAATACTTTTAACATCAAAAGACGCAATAAACATATTACTAGCTTCCTTTTCTTTTACTTTGTCTACAAACGTAAAGGAATCCTTTAAACAATATGACGAAAAGTGTTTTAAAACTGGTTCAAGACAAGAGTTTAAAAACTTTGCCAACTTATGTTGTGCTGAATTAATCATAAAAAAAATGGGCCTCAAAGAAATGTTTTCTTTATGAATTTTTGGTAAGCCTTACAAACGTGGGGTAACTGACCCAACTGGCTTAATTAAATTAAATAATGATTCACTAATTTCATTCTTGAATAATAACTGTTTCAAAAACTTAATGATTTCATTTTCCACCTTATTGATATTATCTAGTTCTTTTGCTTCTACTAAAAGTTTAAATTTTGTTCAATCACCAACAATATCGTTCATTTTTTCCAAATAATCAGATCTGTTCATTAATACACAACCATTACCCTTGTCGGCTTTAGAAATTATCAAACTATTGTCATTTTTCAACCCCTGCACTATTTTTCTTATTTCAGAAAAAATCAACAAATTAATTTTTTCAGGTTTTGATTTACTATAATTATATGTCAAGAGTGACAAATTAACTTTCATAGCAGTTTCTTCATCAGTAGATCTAGATTTCAACACACTTAGTTGTTTTGTAAAAACACTCAAATCCTAAATAAACCAATTCCTTATCTACATGTTTGGGAGGGAGCGAAAAATTTATTCCAAGACTTAATGCAAAGCTCTCTTGTTCAGTCAACTGTCGACCAGAATAATTAAAGACATTATATCTAGCTAAAGTACCAAACTTTCTCAACACCAAATTATTTAATTTCTTACTATTGTCTTTAATCATTTTACTCTTTTGTTTAATTACAACTTCTTCCACATAGTTGTTAAATTTATCAAAGTCTTCTGAAGACAACACTTCCTTTAATTTAATTGAGTAATATACAACTTCAGATTCAAGATATTTATTGTTAAGTTCAACTTTCAAAATTTCAGAATTCAAAAATAGTTTCTCACGTTTACTAGATAACTTTAATTTTGAATTATTTATTCTAAAAAAAATCCATTTAGGAATCACCATTTTAATCATGCACTGTTTCAAAACCTCTAAAAGTAATTCTTTCTTAATAACTTTACACTGTGTGAAAATCAGCTTATTACAAACTTTAAACGTTAAAGACATTTAACTCAAATACTAAAGTACCAAACAAGTTTTTGTCATACTTCTTTTTCAGATGTTGGAACATAAGTGACCAGTTAATTACAAAAAGTTACACAAGACACACAATTTGAAAACACTAAACATATTTCGAGCAATTCTCTTCAGTAGAGTACAATGCTATCAAATAATAAGATTTTACACACTTATATAATAACCAAGTAATCAAGTAATCATAAAGAAATCAAGAGATCAAAAGATTTTTGGTTATTATCACTAGTAGTAAACACTATTGGTGACAAATATATATATATTTATTTAATTATATAAAAAACAATAGTTTGACAGCTGTTTCGTACATGAAATATAAAACTTCATGTACTCTTCAGTAAGCTAAAGTTTATTACAGTAGTAAATAGAAGTTAATATTTTGAATTTTTTATAATATTTATGATGTAGCAATAATACAGTTTATTGTACATTTAGCTGAATTTGAAAAATAGGCCTTATTTGTTAACTTATGCATTTTGGAAAGTTTGTAAAAGGTTAAATTAAAAAAACATTTTAAACTTTTAGAAAAATGTTTTAAACTATCTGAAAATTTTTTAAATTACACGTGTTTGCGGCTTAATATTCAGTTAGTTGTAATTTTGCTAAAAAAGTATTATTGGTGATGATTGCATATGTTTTTCGCTTTTTGTTCGGTGAAATTTTTAATCTGATTTATCACTTTCTTTTTTTTTTCTAAGTTACCAAGCTAGCAGCCGAATTTAGTATTGAAATATGGTTTAGTCCTGTTTAATATTTCCCATTTAATTTTGTAGTCTGTTTTTTTATCTTCTAAATTCCATATGTAGTTCGCTAGTTCTGTTGTGTGTCTTTTGTTAATATTGTTAAATGATGATTGTTGGTTTCTGTGTTTTTGTTTGAAAGTATTTCCTGTGGATCTTAAGTACTGTTTTGTTGTTTTATTTAATGTTATTGTTGCTTTATATATTATAATTGACAATAGACATTGGTTGTTTAAAGGGCAATATCTGCAAAGTATTTGCAAAGAATATCTTTTATAGTGCTTTTATCGTCTGTATTTATTAATTTTAAAAATTTATTGTTGTAAGCTATTATTTTACTTATGAAATTACTTGTACAACTGTATGATATTTTAATTGTGTTTCAGTTGAATATTTTATTGTACGAAGGTTTTCGTTAAATGAGGTTGTAATCAGTTGGCTGAGCTCTAATAGCAGATGATAATAACCCTGTTTGTAGGCTGTGCTTAAAAGTATCAACAGCCGTTATGTATGCGTTAAAAAGGAAGGGTGTTTTAATAAGAAGAGTGACTTCATATCGTCTTGCCGACATATGAAAAAGCTCCTCTTAAAAAACAATAAGTTTTGAAATATATTATAGTCATTTAAATGTTGTCTTTGTGAATTTTAGTTGTTTGGTTAGTTATATGGAAGGTTGATTTTTGTACTAAGTTTTTGTAATGCACAATATTACGTCATACGGTTTTTTATTTGTTTGTATAACTTTTGCATCTTTGTTTAGTACAGTGACTTTTATTTTATATTTAACTGGCTGATGATTAAAACTTAATGAGAAATTAAAGCTTTATGAAACATATGTACCAGCATTTTTAAAATTCGTACTTTTCCAAAAATTATTTAAAAGCCCTTTAAGTGGGCTCTGTAGAAGGTGTTCAAGTTTAAATAATAACATTGTTAAATATATATATATAATTTGTTAGAAAAATAAGATTTAAAAAGATAAATTA
This sequence comes from Thalia democratica, assembly GCF_965202585.1. Lineage (NCBI taxonomy): Eukaryota > Metazoa > Chordata > Thaliacea > Salpida > Salpidae > Thalia > Thalia democratica. Next base: position 910,158 of record NC_139169.1, read on the forward strand.
TTTAAAATTCCTCCAAGTGGGCTTAGTAGAAGGTGTTCAAGTTTTAATAATAACCTTTTTTTATGTATAATTAGATTTATATGGTTAGCATACCAAAATCTGAATATTGATGTTTAAATATTTATTAAATAAAATCCGATGTAAAACTACCAGCTTATTACTAAAAATGAATTATTTTTTATTAATTTTTTTTTACGGCTCGTATTAAATTCGGCTAACTTAAAAAAATCTAAAATGTGTCTAAGTCTTTATTTAAAATAGGTCCTGGTAATAATTTCTGTAAGAAAAGCATATTAACTAAAAATCTTAAAACATAGAGTTAAATTTAGTTAAGTAACAAATAGCATGTTATATTAACTTTATAGTTATATAATTTTCTTTTTGGTAAATATTATTATTAGTAAAAACTATTGTTGACAAAAAAAATTCTTAAATAAATGATATAGAAAATGAAACAGGAAAGTGAGGTATTTGGAAATTTTAAACGAGATCCCAATGATGTAGTCGGAAATTATGAACAAGATCCCAATGATGTAGTTAGAATTTTTGAACAAGATTTTAATGACGTAGTTGGAAATTTTGAACAAGATCCCAATGATGTAGTCGGAAATTATAAACAAGATCCCAATGATGTAGTCGGAAATTATGAACAAGATCCCAATGATGTAGTCGGAAATTATGAACAAGTTCCCGAAGAACAACAGGCTGAAGCTATAAGGTTTGATAATGCAGAAAAAATTCGTAATCTGTGCGAAGATATGCAACTAGTTCTTCAACTTCTACAAGAACATGCTCAACAAATGCAGGAAGCACGTATTAGCGGTCTAACTCGCGAACGAATTGGAAAGTTTGAGCATTTTTTGCAGACGAATCGTTGGTAGGTGAACAATGTGTCGTTTGCCTTGAAGACCTCGAAGTTGGTACGCAGATGGTCCGTCTGGACTGTCATGTCAGCCATCATTTGTGCGAAACTTGTACAGATGCTTTGTTTGAAAACCACAACAAGTGTCCTACGTGCAACCATGTTTTCCACTAAAATAGTGCTTAAAAGTAATATATAGTCGTGTTTTTATTGTAGAACTGTTCTTTATTTGTAATAAACTACTTTATTATGAAAACTGCTTGATTGTATTTTTAAGTAAAAAATGTTGATTCTTCTTTGATACATAAAATTCATTTGGAATTTTGATAATTTTTATAAAGAAATTTTAAGGTTAATCAAATATATTCATATAATTAATTAATTATAACACAACGTATGCTTGTAATTACCACATAGTTTTAGGTAATAAAACTCATAATTCTTATTCAAATGTTTTTGATAATCTTCATGAAAAAAATATTATAAACATTTTAGAAATTTTTATTTAAAAGTTTTTTTAATAAAGCTTTATTTTGTTCTTGCAGCTTTATAACTAATCATATGCTTAGCAATGGATTAAAATTATTATAGTTACCCTGCTTATACTTGATAAGTAAAAAATTTATAATAGCTGCACAAAATATTTTAGTAGAATCTACGTTTTAAGCTAAAAATTCACTGTTTTTTTGTAAAACTTTATATTCCAACCATACAAAAATGCACCGCACTTTAAGTTGAATAAAACTTAAACTAGTTTGTTGAAAACTTAAAGTTTTGTTAAGCTTATATTGCTCATTAATTCAAAATAATTTTTTAAAGTAATGGTAAACCTTAACGCTCCTTTTTATTATTTATATTTTCTCTTTAGTTCTAAAAACTTAACCGTTTACAAATATATAATCAATTCAAATTATTTTACGCTTTACTTTAAAAACTTTATATAGAGTTATTTTATTGCAAGAACTCGATATTTTTTCAATTTTTTTTTAATAATAAATATGCTTTTTACTTTTATTTTAAAACATTTTTCTAATTTTAATATTCTTTCTTTTTAGTTAGGTCATCGTATAACTAATAAATTTAATAGTTTTCTAAGTTTTGTTTAAAAAGAAGTATTATAGTAGAAAAATCTTAAAATAATTGTTTGACTAAATTCTATCCAATAAAAAAATTAACTATTTTTACATGCTTATATTGAATAATAAGTTTAAGTAGATATAATAACTGATATTTTTCCAATGCAACAGGTTTATAGTGACATAATTTGTTTATTTGTGTATTTCATATAAAAGTTTCTATATAAAAAAATTAAATTTAGAAATACCACTATACCTCCTTTTTTAAGTTGTTTTAACTAATAAATCTATTTAATTTTTAATTATCAAAATACGATAATTTTAACATTTGACTAGTGTTTAACATCAGTACGGAAATTTTAAGTACAAAGCAATAAAGACCATCCATTTTATGAATAAACACTTCTAAAATTCAAAACTGACGACTTATAATGATGTTTAATTAACTTTAAACCTATTTTTTTATATGTTTCAATTCACTGTCTACAGGTAGAACAAATAGATTTATTTTCTAGAATTCTGACATTTTCTAAGCGTATGTGTTACTGTGTATGTTGTTAAATTATATTTTTAAAACTCTTACATATAAATTTTAATGTTTTTTTTAAAGAACTGATCTTTGAAAGGGTTTATTGTCTACTGTCAACTTGTTTAATTTGGTTTTATTTAAAGAAATACATCCTATTAAGTAAAAACTCTTTATAATATTTAATAATAAAATACCGGATTTAAGTTTGTGACAAAATAGCTAAGATACCCAAAGTTTGTTGTATAACTTACGTTTTCACAGCAGAACGTAGTTTAATAAATTTTATCCAAAAATATCATCGTTACAAAACAATAAACTTTTGTTTAAAGTTTAAAGCATATTACAAATTACTTTTGAAAATGTTGTATAAAAGTAGTCAAAAGAAAAAAATACTTAAAAAAATTGTATTAATATAAAATTGTAAACAAAAATAAAAATTTATATTGCGTTGTGCTCACAATTCCATTCATTAAAGTTTAAAGCATTATATAATTATTATTTTAATTTTGTGTAAAACCATAAGTATGAAAAAAAATATTAAGAAAATTTGTACAAAGTTGTAAGTATAACTAAATGCGTTGTGCTCACACTTCCCAACCGTTCAACTTCCGCCCGATCGATTCCCGCTTAAATCAATTGCAACCAGTCATGTTATAATCAAGATGCCAATTAATTACAGCTGTTAATATCAGCTGTTTACTATAGCAACTAAAATGCTAAAGTAACAATTTGTAGCTAACTTTTTCACATTTTTTACCTTATATTAAAATTTCATTAGTTATTTTTTTTTTACTTTTGTTTTAATAAAATTAGTAAAAAGTTAACTTTTAAAATTTTTAATTTACATTGTACTTTATTATTATAACATTTTGTTTGTAAAATTAAAACAGTATATCATATTAATTTTATACATAAGCTCTTTCTTTTATAACAAAAATAAAGTTCTTTAGCTTAATGCTTTAAAAAAAAAAACTTATAAAGTACAAAAAAAAATTTTCTGTGATTTTAAGTTTTAATTAACATTTTTGTTTATTGACTATAATTTTTTGTATCATGTGTTTAAAAAAAATACATAATTTCTTCAAGGTACCACAAATTTAAATGTTTCAACATCTTAATATATTTATAAAAGTTTTTAAATTTTAAATTTTAAAAATTTTCAGGAAAAGTTCTTTGAAATATTAATGATATGGTTATACTTAAAAAAAAAAAACAAATTAATATCAAAATGTTAAAAAATATATTCATCCTCCTATGATCTTAAAAATCAATTTTTTTTTCTTTTATTTCTCATTAACAATAATTTTTAATGGGCCATGATAATTTTGGTTAAATTCAATCTATAAAAATAGAACAATTAAACCAACGCCAGGCTTTAAAAACAAGTTTATTGTTAATGAAAAATTGTTTTTAGATTTTTAAATGTAGTTAAAATTTAATAATATATATTATTTTTATAAATAAAATTTTCAATATAATGGTAAAACTATTTTTCATCCTTGTTATTAGTGCAACATAAACCTTGGCAAATTATTAATTTTTAATTTAAATTAATTTATTTTTAAACTACATTTTAAAATCTAGAACAGTTCTATTTATTAGAGAAAAGATTAAACATTGCATGTAACATATTGAGGTGAATATTTTACCCTTATTTATGTAAAAATATTAAAAGACAGCTATTCTACAATATACTATAAATAATTAAACTTAACTATGAAATTCACCTCTTTTATAATTTTTTTTTAAATATAAACAATTTTGAAAAAATTATAGACAGGTAAATTATACACATAAACTTATTACCCAAAACACTAAACCTAGTGTTAAAATAAAATGAAATAATTCATTCACCTAAAAAAAACAATTAAATTTTTATTAAACAATTAAATTGGTATTTTTTAATATTTAGTTAAACTTCCTGACTGTTAAAAAAAAAAACCTTACTATTCTTGTTATTTGTCTTTTTTTCTGCTTTTCCTGAGTTTTCTGACTTTTCCTGACCTTGTTTCAACTCTGCTTAATTTACAAAACTAGTTGTAAAAACCTTGAGTTGTACACTAAAACTTTCAGGTATAATTTTTTTTTAGATAAATTACCTAATTATAATAAAAAAAGACTCAATAAATTTGCCACATTAAAAATTAAAAATTTTAAATAGATTTCTACTTAGCAAATAGTAGTTTCAAGTTTGTAAACAAAAATAATAAATTATATTCAAATTACTTTTAAGTGAAATCTATGTCTTAATAAAATAATTTATAATTAATCTTAAAAAATTATAATAATCAAACTTTATTTTCAAGTTTAAAAATTCAAATAATTTGATAAAAGTAGGATATAAGAAAAAAAAATTTGTCTATTTCATCTAATTTTTGGAAAAAAAAATCAAATAATAAATTAACTTAACATCAATTAGTTCCAAAGCTACAATGTTTTTAGTTTATTAACCATTTAAATAAGTGGAAGATACTTTTCTTTAATTTTTCTAACCAAACATTACCTACAACTATAAGGTTAAAAGGTAGTTATGATTAAATTAACAATAAAGTGACTAAAATTAACCTTATGAAAATAAAAAACATAAACTTACATTAAGGCATTCATATTTATAAAAACAATATGGTTTTAAATATGTTGGTGTAATTGAATATATGAAACTTTTATGTTCTCAACTTGTAAAATACAGCTTTTTTTTCATAAGAAATTTTAATTCTATTGCCGGGGATTTTATTTTTTTATTCTACTGCGGGGATTTTGTGCTCTGCGATTTAACATCTCTGATTGCAACCTAATCTATTTCCAACATACTTGGTAAAAAGTATTTTTTTATTTACTCAAGCGTGAAATTATCACGATAAAATAAAAGTTTATACGCTTAAGTGCTCAATAGAAACAAAAACTTTTAGTGTTTTACCAAATTTTATTTTAACCAAAGTTGGTCGTCACTTTTGCACTATTATCCAATTTTGTATGACGTCACTTTTGAACCGGTCGTCATTTCAGCACTAGTTGTCATTTTGAATTAAATTTCATTTTCCATAAATGACAACTTTGGCAAAGTTTAAGTTAGTAAAACTAAAACAAAACAATTTAAATTAAGAAGATAAATTTATTTTAATTATTCTAAATAAAACCCGAAAAAGTCTTAAACTCTATTTTGAATTAAATTGTACAAAATATTAATTTGTACAAAATATGTAAAATAAAATAATATTTTTAATAAGTATAAAAACAATAAAACTTATAATTAAGTTAACTTAAAGCTTAAAAATTGTTTATTGCTAATTATAGTTGATTTATAAATAAAAATCTAAAATATATAAAAAATCATAGTATTTGCTTGTAACTATTTTTTTTTCTATAGAAATAAATTTAAATTGACGTTGGTTTAGTTTAAAAGCAAATGTACAAAATAAAATACAAGGACACAAATTAAGATTTTTGTGGTAAAAAAGTTTGAGTCGTTGTATTTACTTCAGTTTCATTGGCTTTATAGACTAAATATTTTAAGTAGTTTAGTGCTAATGAAATTGAAAACTAAATGTTTCAAGTAAAATAAATTTTAAAACAACAAACAATAAAATTAAAAGTATGAGATGATCTAGTTGTAGCTAAAGTAAGAAGTATCAGCGCTTTTTTAGTTTAAAATTTATTTACAACTTGAATTAAATTCAGTAAAACGTAGAGTTTGAATTCTTTTTAGACAGCAAACAAGAGAAATTGTTAAAATTTATTTTTTATTTTAGACAAATACACTTTTGTTTTAAATGTAATAAAGGTGTTTTATTTCTATACAAAATAAAAGTTTTGCTTAAGTATAACCAAATTTTTTGCAAGTTAAATTAAAGACTTAGTTTGCAAAAACACTTAAAAGTAATTATCAGTGTTGTCACAAGTCAAAAAAACTTGTTTGTAAAAAGAATAGTTTGTTTCACCAGTAAAGAAATTTTTTATATATAAAACTATCTGAGTTGTTATGTAGTCTACATTATAAACTTATAATTCTAAGAAAATATTTAGAAAATGTTATATTAATTAAATACTTGCATTGTGAGTTGTATACTTAGTATTCTATAATTTTAAATAAATGCTGGCTAACAAATTTGTTTAAAAACATAAAAACTTCTTAACTTTTAATTTCACACTTAGTTATAAGTTTTCAACTTTTCAACAAACAAACGTCACTGATTAGTAATATAGTTTTGCAAAAAACATGTTTTTAGCAGGTAAAAATAAGAGACAAATAAAAACATTTCAAACTTTTATAGGGCTTATTCTCAATAAAAAAACACTAAACTTGAAAAATAAAAGCTTATGTAGGTCAAACCAATAAGATTACGGTGATGAAAGATTTTTCTATAAAACTAACAAAAAATAGTAATAAGTAATAATTTTTGATATTATTTTAAGCCATACATCTATAGAAAAACTAAAACATTTTTTATGTACCCCTAAATGCTAAAATTATAATGACAAAATAAATAAAAAAACTTTAGTTATTTAAAATAAATACTTCACAACAACTAAATTTTAATGAAATTTATTAATTTTCGGAACTTTAATGGTAAGAGTTTGAAGAAAATAAGCAAATCTTATAAAAAGTTTGACAATAAAGTTTAACTTAATGAAAAAACTACAAAACTAAGTTATTTTTGCAAAACAGATAAAAAGATTCTTTTGACTTCACAATCTATAAATTAAAATTGTAAATCACCAAATAAGTATTAAAATGTTGAAGTAAATTCTGAATCCTCTGTATTTATCTTGTACTGTCTTGTGTTTTTTAAACCATTCTTGCATAGGTATAAAATATAATACTTGTACAGTAAAAATTAACAAATCTTTTACCAGCAAACAAAGCTAATTTTATAATTTTATTAATTTATTTGAGCATGCTTTGAGTTTTAAAATATACAAAGTGTTTTGAAATGTTTCGTGGAATTTTATGTTAGTTTGATGTGAAATTTTATTTAAATTTTAAGAACAAAAAATTGTCGACTGTCTTTTTTATTTAGTCTAGATTTTTAGTAATTTACTTTAGACTAAATTAATTCTACACAAAACAAAAAGTCTAGCTTAAAGTTTATTGCACTTTAAATTTTATTTTAAACAAAAACAAATTTTGTTATAATATAATTTAAGTCAAACTAAATTTATATGTATGTTTGCATTCCCAGATACTTTTAAGTTAATTTTAATATGCTTAACGTTATTATTTCAACACTTTTCAGTAACAATAATTGCAACAAGAAAATTGCGACAGTATAGTTGTATAAATTTTGAAACAAACCTTTCAATGATGTTCATTATTTTGATTTTGAACGAATCTCTGTTTTTTTAGATAAATATGTTTAGAAATTTTACCTTTTATTATGAAAAAACTACAGCATTATTTTTATTTGAAAAATGTTTTGTATCTACATGGAAATAAAAACTAGTTTCATCATGCTATATTTTTAACAAATTTAAGTTGTATATAAAATTTATTGTATTTTAGACTTTATTTTATAGTGCAATTGTTTTATACGCTTCAATGCTATACTAACGCATTTTTTAGAGCTTTTAATAAAAGACTGTCCAATAATTTAGTTTAAAAATAAAATACCTTGGTGTTATTAAATTTATCATTATTATATACTTTGAACTTTTTAGCCATAATATAAAATTCAAAAGTGAATACTCATAAAACAAATAATATTAACAATATAGTTTTGCAGGTTACGTTCGATTATAATTACATAAGTTCTAACTTTTATAGGGTTACATCTTAAGGAAAGTTGAAAAAATGCTCATGCAATTCCAATTACTTTGATTCTTTGGAGAAAATTAATAATTAATAAAACTTGGCGTATTTACTAAGTTTTACAACTTTTTAAGCCATATCTGTAAACAAATAAAACATATTTCAGAAAGAACTAATTGCTGAGAATATGTTAGTAAGTCATACTTGAGAAAAAATATTAAATTAGATAATTAACAGGAAATAAAATTTATTTGAATTCACAAATTTTCGGAACTTTAAATAATAAAAAACATTTTTTGTAAATTAAATGCAAATCGCCTATTATTATCAAACTCTATAAGAAATAAACTGTAAGATACCAATTAAACATGTTATTTTAAAACGCTTTTGTGGTTGTTTACACTTTCAATTGACTGGTCGATGTAGGTTATTTAAAAATTATTTACACATTACCCAAATATTATTAGTAAAAATAAAGCAACAAAGCTTTTAAATGCAGACATAACTACTTTTCCTTAGTTTTATCAATCATAGTTGATCATACTTTAAATGTTTATAAAATATGAAATGTTTTAAAATACTTCTAAAAACTCGATTCTAGTTTGATGTAAATTATTTAAAGAAACTTTAAATACAAAAAATTATGTCGAATATATTTTTGTTTTGTGTAGATTCTATCAAACCTTTATATTTTTAGAAAAATTTATTTCTATACATAAAAGATCCTTCTAAAAGTTTACTGTATTTAAGATATAATATATTTTGTTTTATGTACTAATTTTAAATTTCCTTTGGTTAAATTGAAACCTTCTGCATACTTAAACATTTAGTCAGTTTGGTATTAATTTTGCAACAAGAATAATTGCAACAGTATTTAGTATTTTAGCACAAACTTTTCAAAGATATTCAGTATTTTGCTTTAAAAGTAAACTCTCCGTCTTTTTTTAAATTTATATTCTAATTAAGTTTGAAAAAACTACCTTTTACTTTGGTAAAATACTCACCACTCGTTATATTAAACTATTTTTAATAAAATTAAAGCATTCTTAAATAAGCTAACTAAATTTTAATTTTGAAAAACATACAACTTAAAAAATAAAAACTAAATTTTATTAAACTAAATTATAAAAGCAGCAAAATGACCCCAAAAATAGTTGAACAAAAACTTTACCTTAAATCAATAAGAAAATCTCGTTTGATACTCAAGCATAACTACGAGCGCAACACATTACTAAGTTTTTTACTTTGTTTCTTACTGCAACTATTTTTACATCCAGTTTTGCATTTAGTAATAGTTTTGTAACAATAAATACTGAAATATTAATATAATCAGCACAAATTAGCATCATGTATGTTATTACACATATTATATTTAAACAAAGTTAAATTAATGTGAAAATTCTTTTTAACGAAAAAAACATTATGTAACTCTATAAAAAAATCTGTTTTCATTAAATGTAATAATAGTAGGAAAATGATTATAAAGAAATTTAAAATATGCAAAATTAGAGCAGCGTTAGTTATTTCTTTTACAAAAAATTGAATAGTTAGTATTTAAATTAAACTTAATAACCCATTATAATTATGGATGCTTTATTTTCTACTGAAAACTATAAACTTCTTAAACCACTGCTTAATAAACATTAGTTAGTCACATAAAAATAACTTACTTTTGAGATAGTTTTTTTTAACATTTTTTATTTATATTTTCATGTAGAAGAGACAACACTGTACTTTTGTATTTATATATGTCTTAGCTACAAATATATACTTAATTTATTCAGTTTAGTTTCTAATTAAAGTTTAAATAACATTATGAATTTTACAGATCTCAGTTTGTAAAAGTTAGAATTTAAAGCCATTTTCACATGGCTATAAGAAATGAACATGTAAAAAAAAAACTTAACAAACAACTTAATAGACAATATAACTTTTTATCACTATCTCTTTTTATTTCTAGTTATAAAGGATATTTAAGTCAGAACTTTAGTTTAGAAATAAAACAATAGCTCAATAAATTATTAGTAATAATGGATGGTTATAATAAATAATACTTGTCAAATAAAAAGTTTACGAAGCTAACAGCAAACAAAACTTATATGTTAATTTAATTTTGTTAATATAATTAAGTAAGCTGTAAAATTTTATAAAACTCAAAGTATAATGAAATACTTCATGGAATTAGAAATAAATTTACTTATAATATTTACCTAGCTTAAAGAATAATAATTGTCCACTCTCTTTTTTATTTTGTCTAGAAGCTATCAAATTTTAATATTTTAGCAAAATTTTTTTTTTAATATAAAACTTACCTACAAAAAATTTATTTTATTTTAAATTTCATAAATTTTGTTGTATGCAATTATTTTAACTTACTTTTCATTAAAATGTAATATTTTTTCGCTTAAATATCAACGCATTTTGCAGGAAGAAACAGTGCGAATGTATGAAGTTAAAATAATGTTTTATGTTCAGCTTTTAATTGATCTTTTTCAATTATATTCAGTGTTCTGGTTTTAATGAAAACTTTTTTTATTTGGTTTAAGACTGTTATATTTGAGAAATCTATCACTCGTAGTTTGAAGTTTACAATGTTATTTTATTTTTGATAAGTTTTTTTTTGTATCTTTAACTTGTTACCTTCCAATACTGCTTTAATGAACTTAAAAATTGTATTCGATTTTTAACCGTTTATTATTTCATAGAAATAATCAAGTTAACTAAACATTTAAATTTGATCAAATATGGTAGTTAGTCGCAGAAAAACGACTTCAAAAATTGTAGAAAATATCTCAAAGAAATACTTGTGCCTTGTTTTTAACTTTTTTTTTTAAAATATATACTACATCATTGATCTAGTGTTTGTGTTTATTAACAAATGACGTCACTAGAATCTTGTCGCGCAAATAAATATTAAATGCCAGTAATTTTGATTAGCTTTATGTAAACTTGAATTTTGTAACGTTTTTCTATGCATTTACTTAAAATTCATTAAACACATAGTGCAAAATAGTGCAACTAATGATTATCAAATGCCAGCAATTTTTATTTGCTAGCTTTAAACTTAAGTTTATGTATTTTTATTTTAGGTAAGTTTTATTTATCAAATACTTATTGAATAAATTAAATTTATTTTTTATTACATAAAATAAACTAAACACAATTTTTCTATTGAATTTTTTTTTTATAAGATAGGAAGAGATTTAAGTTAACAAATATGTGGTGTTCTTAAAGATAACATAACTCTATGTAATCTGTAAAATTTTTGTCGTTTTTATTCGTATTTTACCATAAACTTTTCTAATAATTAAAAATTCAATTTAAACTACAATTTTTTTTCTTGTTTTATAGTTTTTCAAGTTAACTTAACAGTATATAAAATATCTTAATGACTGTAGTTTTAATTTAACTATTCGACTGCATTCTACCGATTGTTTTTACAGCTGTTATTGAAATAATAATAACAAATTGGTTAATAATAAGATCTACTGAATAATTTTTGCAATATTCTTTTGAGTAAAGCTATTTTACAACTTTGAACATTAAAAAAAATTTTTTAAATTGTCAGTTAATATATGAAAAATATATTTATATTTACCAAAAAAATGGGTGAATTAAAAATGAATTAACTGAATAAGACTAAATTAAGTTTAAATTTTCTTGAAATATTTAAAAGTAAACTACTGCACAAAAGTCATATTTAAAGCGCATATAGTAGTTTTTTAAAGTATTAATAGTATTAGCTAATAATTAGACAAAAACAAAATTCGTTAATATATTAAAACTGTTATTGACTACATTTGTACAGTTTTGGTATTTAAGCCATTCTCGCATGATTATAATAAACTAAGACTTGTAAAGTTAAAACTTACAAAGGTTTTAGCAACAAACAAAACTTTTTATTTTAATTAATATTTTTGAGTGAGCTTGGAAGTTTAATGAAAACCTAAAATTTTTGGAATACTTTGTGGAGTTTGAAATCATTTGATGATAATAGTTTTTTCACATAAAAAAAACATCAATTCTTCTTTTTTTGTATGTCTAGATTCTATCGACTTTTTGAATTTTTAGTCCTAAACTATTTTTATACTTAAAAAATGTCTTGCCTAAAGATTTACAAATTCAAACTTCCATAAAATGTGTTCATATTTAAAATTTCATTGATCTTGTTGGACGTATCAACTTTAAATTACTTAAAATGACTTAGCGCGATAAATATCAACACACTTTGCGACAAAATACATTGCAATAATATGATGATAAAATAATGTTTTATGTTTAAAATTTTTATAAACACATTTCAATGATATTCAGTATTCTGTTTTAAATTGAAACTATTTCTTTGATTAAAGATATTTGTTCTTGTTAAGTTTTCATATTCACCATTCATAGTGGGAATTCGCAATGTTATTCTATATTTGACAAGTATATTGTATATTTTTAATTTTTTACTTTCCGATACTACTCAAATTTAAATTGGATTTTGTTTTTTTTTTGAACCTAACGTAATTTCACAAAAATCATTAAATTAACTGAACATCTAAACTTATTATACCTTTGTTATTAGCCGTAATAAACGACATTAAAAATTTGCAAACTTTGATGTTCAAAAAGAATATAATATTTACTTAAAAGTTGTTTCGATATTATAATACTGTTCAAATCAAATGTTAATGTTTAGTAACTAATGACGTCATTCGTATCTTATCGCATAAATAACTGTTAAATGCGAGTAATTTTTATTTGCTTAATTTAAACTTGAAAACATATCTCAAAACGCTATTTAACGTTAGTATAACTTATTGATTGCATATTCAATAATTTAGATAATACTTTAATTATATTTAAATTATATTAGAATAAATACAATTTTTCAGTTAAAATAAAAAATCCTTTAAAAAATAGACGAAATACTAAGTTTATAAATATTATTTTAATTAAAGTGTACATAACTATATATAACCTGTAAATTTTTGTCCTTTTATTTTGCATTTCACCGTTAGTTTGTCTAAGTAGTTTATATTCAATCTAAATCATTAACATTTATTTTATGCCTTTACAATGTTCTAAGTGGAATTAAAAGTTTATACAGTATCGCAAATACTATAGCTTTACTTTTATCTTTTAAAAGTATTCTTTTAACTGTTTATAAAACTGTAATAGAAACAATAAAAAAAAAAAACTGTCTAAAAAATTTTAATAAATTGTATTAATATTTTTTTCAGTCAAAATAATCTAAAACTTAAACCATAAAATAAATGTTTAAAAAAAGTCAATTACTGTGCAATACTATATTTTTATTAAAAAAAAACAATATTAAGTTATTAAAAACTAAGTAAAGCTTTAAACCTGCTTAGGTTAAAGCTTTAAGTAAAATACTTCAAATAAGTTTAGTTTTAAGCGAAAATAAATTAATTTCAAATATTATTACTATAGATTGGAAACTAGATATTTTGTTACTGTATATATTTACTAGCTGAAACTAAAAGTTGTGGTAAGTATTTTTGAATATGGGTACTTAGTTTAAAAAATAAAGACTATAATTTTACTTTTCTATGTAAGGTAACCATATTTAATAGCTAGAAATTGAAATAAAAGTTTGGTAATAATCAAACTAAATTACGATTCTTCTATAACTTTTTACAAATATCAGTATATATTTGTTTTTTCTTAAATAAAAAAGATTGCTCAATTTACTTAAATGTAAAGAGCTTATTTAAATAAAGATTCGGAAGTTAAGTGTTTCATTTACTACCAGGTTTTGGTGACTACCAGGTTCCAAGGACTATTTTATTATACTTGAAAAAATCGTGTTTTTTTTTTTTGCCACCAAAACCTGGTAATAATTCAAATATTAAATATCGTTATACAAGTATCAGTATAAAAAGTATTTATTATGTAGCTAGTAAGCGATGATAATTCTATATGTTGAAAATAAAAATGAAAACCTAATTTAATTTAGGAAATTGAGGTATAAAATCGCCTTTTATTTTAGACTATAGAAAATAATGTGTTATGCTTATGTTTTTATTTGTTTTTTAACTTTTGAAATGAATATTAGTTATTGTCAAATAATAAACAAGTTCATACGTAAGAAAATAGAAAAGAACTTTGCTTTCTATATAAAACAGACAAAATTTTGAAATCAATTGCATTCAGCAGCCAAGTACGTTGTGAGTTTTATAACTTAAATTATTTCAAATGTTGTTAATAAGATGATGCTAGTTCGTTATTATAAAGTTAAGTGTGGGTTTATTTATATTGAACTTTATACTTGTGTTTATTTATTGTTTGTAATTTTATCTTCTTCTTTATCGTTTGTAATTTTATGCATTTATCTTCTGTGTTTTGTAGTTTGTTACTGAAATAAGCCTTTCTATTTTAATATAATGTTCTACAACTAGAACCCATAATTATCCCCATCTAGCTAACCCGTAAGTATAGTATAATAGTATAGTATAGGTATATAAGTATAAGTATATAAGTATAGTATGATACATTGAACACCAGGCCTTGTAAACTATAATTAACCTTTAGAATTACCTTTAATTAAAATATTAACTTATTTATTAAAAAGTAACTTAAGACAGTAACTTTTTAAATTTCATATTTTTCGCAAAAGCTAATCTAAAATCTTTTTAACCAGTTATAATATGCGCTATTCATTTTTAGCAAATACATTTAACTTAAAAAAATTTGACATGATATGTTTTTTGTTAAAAGTTCTTTATATAAACAAATTTTTTTTCTAGCAAGAAAAAATGTTTACTATATGTTATTGACTTTATCAATAGTCTACCTATCTAAAGCAAATATAAGTCGACATTAACTTGAAGCAAAAATATCAACATCCTCTAAACTTAAATCCTAATATAAAAGAGCTTTAACATTGATGCGACATGTCATGGTTAAAAGAAATTAAAACAATCACAATTCTCATATCTGCATCATTACACTACTTGTTGCGTTTATATAAATCAACCAATAAAAATGCTACAAGTCATGAATAAAAGAAAGTAAAACAATCACAATTTTTTATACTTTAAAAGTTTTTTTTTATCTAGAAAGAAAAAATGTTTACTATATGTTATTGACTTTATCAATGGTCTATCTAAAGCAAACATAAGTCGACATTAACTTGAAGCAAAAATATGAACGTCCTCTAAACTTAAAACCTAATATAAAAAAGCTATGATTAAAGTCTTAAAAATAAAAACTTTTAAATTTAAAAGCTAATTAAATTTTTAAGTATCTAAACTTAGTGCTTTTGTAATAAAATTTTAACTTGAAATAAAAAATTACAGTTAAATTTCAAAAAGTTGTGAAGGTGAGTTCTAAAAAGCTAATTAAACTTATTTTGTATCAGTGTTACTACTTTATAAAATTTAATGTTACTTAAAACAATGTTACTTAATGCATGAAAAGCGTTTTGAATAAAAAAAAATAGTTTCGGTTTAATGCAGCTTCGCCTTACAAAAAATAATTAAATTCATTTATGCACGCAGTTATAACATTATCAGTTAATTGTTAAAAGGTTTTAATTATATTATTAAAACTTGTGGTGGTAAAACATGGTTTAAAACAATAATATTTCAAGTTACTATTTTGTAAAAATATTTAAAATTTAATTTATTCATCACATATATAACAATTTTCTTCTTTTATAAAACAATCTTCTTTAATAATTTTTTTTCACTACATTTAAATTTGAAGATAACATTGAGAATATGCTACAAGTATGAAACCATACTTTACTACAAATAGTTTTTACTACTATAATACTTTAAATAAACTTAGTTCTAAAAAAATGACATACTTGTACTTAACTAACAAAAATATTCAGAACAGAACTAAATAGTTTTTCTTATTTACTAGTTTCTTAAAACACCCTGTTATGGTTCAAAAACTATATTTAAACAATTTCATTATAATGTTATTAAAAGTTTTGATTTCATGTTATATTGAAGTATGTTATCGGAAATAAAGTATTAAAAAAGAAATAAATACAAGCTACTTATGTTTTTTTACCATATAATAAATATTAGCTCGAAGCATCATAAAGTACATTTTAAATCTAGAAATTTACTTATTTTTTAACATTTTGCGGAAAAACATTTTTTAGTTTTGTATAAAAAATTACAAATAGTATGAAATTTTACTTAAAAGTTTTTATGAGTTAATATGTTGGTTAACCGTAAAGCGCGAATTTAAATATTAAAAAAAATTAAATAAGTTATGGTTAACTAATTGACGAGTGCTGTTTAAGTTTTTCTTCGCTAATAATTTAACATTGCTGAAGTAAAAAAATAACTTAAATATACGAATCATTAACTTACTGTTTTTTATTATAAGCACTCCTCATAGTTATTGTTTTCAATAGTTTCATGTTTTATTCAAACAAATTAACTTAATAATAATGATTGTATAAAAATAAAATCAAACTTGAGCTACGTTAATTTTTTTTTTTTATCAATATTAAAACTTAATAGCTCTAACTAAATTAAACATAACTTTATAATTTGTAAGTAAACTTGACATTATATTTTTTTAAACTTTATTGAAGCATTAAGTTCGAAATAACAATAAGTTATATAAACAAAACTTATTTATACACGATTTTTTTTAACAGAATTTGTTTTTGCTCTTAGGTTAAACAAATAACAAGGTATTTATTATTGAAAGCTTACTTATATCATTTTACTTAGTTTCTTTTACACTTTTATTTCAATGACAATTTTAGTACATTTTTGCGAGAAAATAAGTCTTTAAAATGATAATATTAAATAAAAGTCATTAAATACTTACATCAAAAAAAGAGACATATGTTTTAATTCGATGTTTAAAAAAAAATAAACGTTGTTTAAACGTTCAATAGCACAACTTAACCATATAGGGTTTATACTTATTTTCTCAGAACGATAAAAACAATATAGTACTAAAATATTAAAAACATCTTTTTGTTGTTAGCCGCAAGTTTACGACTTAAAACAGTTCAGAGAATGGGATGCTCAAACATAGGTGAAAATATAAACCGATTTATTTATATATTGTAATGAAAATGCTATGTTTGCGGGTAAAACCTATGACGTCATTCGAAGCTTATTTTATATTTACTCATATTTTTTATCATAGAATCGCACTTTTGCACTGAATTCAAAGTGCGTACTTAATCTAAAGGTTGCTGTAATTTTCAACATTATATTTTATTAATTAATTTTAGTAATATAGATTTGACTTTGACCTACAGAAAACATTTTAGGATCAAAAATTATCTAGTTATTTAGCTATTTAATATTTTTAAGTTTAATATTTAATTCATTTTTATTTGAATGTTAGATAAATTAATTAATATCTATACAAGACAATTTTGTTTTGCTAACTTTTAAATAAATTTCTCTTGTAAGTTTAACTAATTTTATAAACTAGTTTATAAAAACGCAAAAAAGTAGTTTTTAATGCTGAAACTAGCCAAAATAGAATACTACTTTTACCTGTAGCAATCTTTTAATTTATCTTTTATAAGTTTTTGAGTTGTCACGTAGTAAAAATTTTAAAGTGAAAACTAATTTGAAAAAAAAAATTAGTTGAATTGTGCGTTATGATTTAGATTTTTAGTGGTTAAATAAAAAAAAATAAAAAATAATTGTTTCACAACAGCTAATGTTAGAATTAAAATTTCCAGATGATTTGAATTTAGAAAACTATGCAACTCTTAAACATATTTAAAACCGTAAAAATTCCCTTTAAGTTAAAAAAAATAGTTTTAATTAAACGAAAAATACCTACTGACATCACACTTGATAAAATAAAAATTGCACATTTTAATTTAACAATATTAAAGTTGAACACTTAGTAGTCATTATGTGTATTTAGCTTGTATTCTAAACCTTTCTGTAGTGGCTAAAACATTTTAATATTAACAAAGCTTTTAACAACAAAAAACTACTATTCGTGAGCTTTACTAATGTATTTGAGCATGCTCTTAATTTAATAAAAACAGAAGCGTTTTGAAATATTTCCTAAAATTTGATAATAGATGTTTTTTTAACTTTGAGCAAAATAAATATGTTGAATATATTCTATATTATTGAAAAGTTGTGAAAATTTTGTATTTTTTGTGCAATTTATTTCTATGCGTAAAAATTTAATGCTAAGAAATTGTTGTATTTTAAACTACACTAATTTTGTTGTGTGTATCAATTAAATATATCGCTTATATTCGCAAACAGTTTATCTTGATAAACCATTTGTAAATTGACGACTGCAGGTTTTTCGGTTGTGACTGACTGATGAATCCTAATCAGAACGAAACAGGTCTCAGTCTACCGAAACTTGTGGTCTGATGATCGAATTTGCATGATCAACCCTTTTATTAAACTTGAGCTTGTCTCACTGCAAACGAAAGTCCGGACTTTTGCTCTGCTGACTTTCGCCGATGTTTTTTGTTTTAAGATTTTATTGTCAATTATTATGTACTATATTTTGAGCGATTAGTATTTTTGTAGTTAAGTTTTAAAATTATTTTTTATCAAAAGTTTTAAATTATAATAAGACTTTACTTTACGTAAAATATTTATTATAGTTTAAATGTACAATTAAGACTCATTTACAAATAATTCATAATATCTAAACTAAAAAATATCTAAAATCAGCTATTAAGAAATTAAATTAAATTAAGCTATTAAAATATTAAAAACTTCAAAATTATTGCCAATCTTGAAACTAAAAATATGCTGATAAAATTTATAAGTAGTTTTGTATAGAAACTTTAGTTCTTAACGCAGCTGACAGTTTCAAACAAAGTTTTAAACTAAACTAAAAACAAATTGCAAAATTAACTTAATTAACGAACTTTAAGTTTTGCAAAAATTTAAAACAAACATTATTAAAATTTTATGGTACCAAAATTGAATTTAGACAAATTTGGTTTACAACATTCAAGAAATGTTTTTTTAGAATTCTGCTTAAAAAAACAAACAATTTATCTTTGAAATTTTATAATTAAGTATGGACAAAACTTAATAGTTCTATTTTTCTTCATTTAAACGATTAAAAAACAATGTTTTAATATAAATTTAGATTTTTTGTTTATGGCTAAATTAAAAAAATATTTTCTTGTTATATTAAAAACAATATAATTTTGCCGAATTTTCTATGGATATGTAAAACAGAAGCGCTTATAAAACACTTAGTTGCAAAGATAAACACTTGTTGACGTCATGTGTCTTTTAACGCACAAATACAAAAATAACGCAAACATATATTTACAAACTGATTGTGGGTTAACTGCTTGTACTTATCACTTGCACCTCTTCGATATAAATTTTCAAAGTCATTTAAACGGCTATAAAATAAATAAGTTATTAAAGAACTTGTAATTAGTTTTTAAATGAAATGCTTCTTATTAGTTTTAACTTTAGCGATAAAATGCATAACAACTATATATCAGTTTACTTAAAAATAAATTTTTAAAATTACACAAACAATAAAAATTTAAGCATAAATCAATTCATAACTATCAAATATATCTTTTATAGGTTTTAATTTTTATACCATTTCTACTTTGATTATGAACTAGCGCTAAAACTCTTGAGTTTATCTGAAATGATTGAACAAAATAAATGCATTTAAAAAATTCTAATGCTAATTTTTAGTATATTTTTAAGGTTTTTTTGTCCATTTTCATGTACTACATTTTAAACGATAAATTTTTGTTTAATCAAAAGTTTTTAACCGTAGTCTAAACAATTAAACTACAAAATTAAAATACAAGCTAAAACTATGACCTACTTTATTTTGTTAAAAATTTCGTTGATTGTAATGTGACTTTAATTTACAGGAAAACATTTGTCACATTAAGCCATTTTTATCAAGATGTTGTTATGTACTTTAGAAAAAATATTTGGATGAACATTAATTTAAATAAAAAATAACTAAATGTTATATTTTTAACATAGTAAATTACATTTTATGCAGTTTTTAAATTATATTATCTAGCACATTTTTTGTTAATGCATTTTCAAATTTGTAGGAGTTAAAAAAAGCACTAGATTAATAAATTAATATCCAAAGTAAAACAAAATATAGTAAGAAAAAGTATTATTTGCAAACTCTACAATTAATGGGATTTCAAAACGAAAGTATGTGATAATTTCATTATAGCTAAAATATGTTTGTGTCTAAAATGCACCAAGCTTCACTCTTCATCAACCAAAACTAATCAAAAAATACAATTTTAAATCATATAACAAGTTTTTCATTTATTTAATTAAAAAAAATATTTAAAATGTATATGAACTATAAAGGTTTTTTATTAAAACAGTTAAAGCTCGTACAAAACTGATTTTTTCCTAAGTAAAATAATAGCTAATTACCACAACAAAATGATTAACAATAAATAGAATAAGCTCCGATTAAATTCTAGGTTGAATTAGTTAAAAGGTTAATGTATATAAACCAAATTCCTTTTTGCTGCAATATTTAGCGCGCTTTAATACCAACAAATTTAAATATCAATTTTGCAACAAGAAACATTGCAAAATTCGATCGTTATTTAAACTTTATACTCAATTTTTTAATTTAACTTTTTAATAATTTTAAATTAGCTTTAGGTTAAAGTTAGCTTTTGTTTACTTTGTTTAAATTATTGAAAAATGTACCTAATTTTATTAAATATTTATTTTTTTGATCAACTCTTTTGTACTTCTATAAAAGCTTAAATCTGTTTTTTTTTTTGCTAGCTATTAGTAAGTTTGTATTGTTCAAAAAGTTTTTTTTTGCTTTTAAATTTTTTCATTTATGATAAAAAATAAGATAAACTAGTAATGTCGTCACATGAAAAGAAAATTCGTTAAAAAAAAAGAAACTTTTAAAGAGCTTTTTAGGTTATGAAAAAGTTATTGTGTTGACAGTAGTAAACAATATAAATTATAAAGAGCCAAGAATAAGTGAAGAAAACTTATATTTGTTATTTATTAGCATTTTGAGTTAATAAACTCTTGAAATTGCTACCTAATAATTTAGTTATATATAAAATATTTTCTTAAACTTTGATTTATCACTTAGTCCTACAATATGAACCTTTCAAACCAATAAAGAATACCGATCAAATAATAAAAACATGTAAATAACTCACAGCAACTAAAAATTATTAGTACTCAAGAACTGTCGGAAATTAAATAATCATAGTTTGCGACACTTTTTTTAAACTTTACGCAAAACGCTTACTTACGTCACGATCTACAAAAACAAATTTTAAGTTACAAATTAACTATTTAAATCAGAAGCTTAAAAAACATAGAGAGTCATCTTACGAGTACTTGTAAGCCCGTGAATTTTAAGCCATTCTCACATGGCTTTAAAAAACCAATACTTTTAACTATGAATTAGCAAAACTTTTATTAGCAAGCAAAAGTAGTTTTAAAGTTCTATTAATATGTTTTATCGTACTTTGAATTTTAGTAAACTATATAATGTTTTTCAATATTTCATAGAATTTAAAATCATTTTAATGTATACATTTTTTAACTTTAAATACAAAATCAACTGTGGGATCTTTTTTAATTAATTTGAATATATTAAACTTCTATATTTTAGCACAAATCATTCATTACACATCAAAAATAAACTGCTTAAAGTTTATTGTAATTCACATTTCCTAATATTTGAACTATATATATATATATAAGTTCTTGTTATTAGAACATGATTAAAGTTAAACTAAATAAAAAAACAAATTTATATATGTACGTATTTTAAATTATTTCTAAGTGAACTTTAATATTTAGCACTTTTTAATTTCAACGCATTTCAGTACCAATTTTGCTAGGAAAAAATTGCGATGGTATGATAATAAAAGGTTGTATGTTTAGTATTTAATTAGATTCACTAATTTATTTTAAAAGATATTTTATAAGTTTAGATTCCTAACTACTTATTTTTTTAAATACGTTTTATAGTCATAAATTGTAAGACAGTTATTCGTTTGACAAATGTTTTTTTATATAACCAGAAAAACTAAACGAATTTTTTATGCTAATTTTATACGAATTTTATTTGTATATAAAGTTTATTATTTTTTAAATTTTGTTTTATAACTAAATTATATTTTACATTGAATTTTTACTAAGAAAATTTACCTGTAAAAAAACATTTTGCTAATATTTAAATTTTCAAATTTTTCCTTACTGTGTATTATTTTCACTCATTAGTAAAAAAATGTGGTATTGTTTGTTTCCATTATGTGACGTTTCCAATTTTAGAGTATTTAAAAATGCTGACTAACAACTGAGCTAGATTTAATGACATTTATTAAGTTTGTATTTTTAATTAAGGACTTAGTCACACTCTGTAAACTTATTTAAAAGATAAATTTTATTCTGGAGTTAAAAAATCAGTTCAAATAATCAATATTTTTTAAAGTTTTAATCGACTGTTGATGACACAATTTCTATAAAAAAAATTAGTTACCTCAAGTAAAATATTTAAATAAAGTCGTAATGAACATAAAGCCACACTTTAAGTTGTATTTGTGATTAATTTTCAATATTTTGAGCAATTCTTAAATAGTTACAATAACTTAACACGTGTAAACTTTGCAAAGTATTCAATAGCAAATTAAACTTCATCTTTCAGTACTAATTTATGTATAAATCTTAGGTGGCTTTGAACTTTTACTAAGGTTAAGTATTTTTTAGAAACATTCGATAAAACAGATGGATGTTTTTTTTTATACCTCTTAAAGTGTAAAATGAAGTATGTTCACTATGTTTATCTATTACTAAAATATTCTGTCAAAGTTTTGTACTTTTAGTTTCAAATTACATATGCATACATATGTAAAGTATCTTGCTAAAAATTTTTCTTCAGTTAAAATTTACAAATACATTTGAACAAGTTTTGAATATATGTTATAGAGTAATTTGAGACATTTCTTGAAATTTGATTCATACATACTGTTTTTTAAAACTTTAGTGCAACAAAAATAACATACTTATATTTACTACGAGTTAATTTGATTTATTTAGAACTAAAATGACAGCTAAACAAACCAATTAACAAGAATTAGATAAAAATCTTCTATTAAATTAAAAGTTGATTAGTTATTAGATTAATATAGTATAATCAATTTTAAAATAAATTTTGATGCAACAATTCGTGCGCTTAAATATTATCGCATTTTCAATTTTCGTTTTGCAACTCAAATAATTAAAATTGTATGAGGGTAATTTAAAGGTTTAGCTTTATAGAACTATAAACTAATTTAAATAAAACGCAAAGTTTGTATCTGTTAAAGATAAAAAAAAAATTTAATGTATAAAAAAAATTAAGTGAAAAAATTGGTTTGTGATTAAAACTTATCAAATTTAATTTAACTCTATAAAAATAAATCTGCTTTGTCTATTTAAGAAAGATACTAAATATTAGTATATCACTGTCCTATAATAACTTTTAGAGGACTCTATAAAAAGTTTATAAGTATTTTTGATCTCATAGAATTTTAAATAAACTATCAAATTAATTATAGAACTAGACTTATCATGTATTGTTGTTAGCTGCAAAAAGACAGCTTTAAAATAGTGTAGTAATTATGTGAGACACCGAACATCTGTAAAAAAATCTTGTTGAATTAATACTACGCTTTTAGTCTAATGTTTGTGTTTATTCACAAATGACGTCACTAGTTTCATATCGCAAAAATAGTTATCAAATTCTGGTAATAAATGAGTGATTTTATAAATAAAAACTCATGTTTTTTTTCCTGTATAACTTCTTAGTTTTTTTAAACATCCACTGCAAAGTACTATTCATAATAAAAAAATATATAAGAAATTTTATAGAACTATTTTTCAATTTTAATCTAAGAATTATAAAAAACATTACTAAAGTCTATACAATACACAAAACAACCTTTTTTATGATAAATAAAAAGTTTAAAAGTCAACTTATTTTTTGAATGAGCTAACAGGAAACTTAACTTACTGTTTGTATTTTTATGTTAGAAGTCGCTAAAGTTTTGATTTTTTTATAGAGTTTAAATTTGCGACGGAATTAACAAAGTTAACAATTTATTCTTAAATATTAAATTTATTTATATGGAGCAAAATTTTACGAAGCAATAACATCTTTTCAGTTTGTTGCTTACTATAAATAAAATTCAATGTTTGACTAGTCATATATTTATAATTGTAATTATAAAGTTTTTCATTATATAATTAAACTTCATCAATATAAATATTTAGTATTGAAAGTTAGAGATTATTTATTTAAAGCTAAAATAATAAATATAATACTGCAACAAAGTTATTAGCAATAAGTTGCTTCAACTAAAACTCCAACTAAATTTAAGAATAAAATTGTTAAAAGATATATTAGTAATAACGTGTAAACCAGTTTTAAGTTACATTTAGTGCAACATTTGCGCGCTTAAATATCAACACACTTAACAATAAATATGCGTCAGCCATATGATAAGTTAAAGCTTATTGTTTAACATTTTTTATTAAACTAATATATAGTTTAAACAATGCAAAGAGTTTTATTTTGTTTTAGATAGCCAATACAATAAAGTTTAGAAAGTTACCTTTTATAGTATAGTACTTACTCATACTTTATGAAATGATTATACTTAGAGAGATTACTAATAAAATAATCAAAATATGTTACGAAAATTTTTATGGAGATAAATGACAAACTACAACAATTGAAACTTTATAGGGCTACATCTCAAGAAACAATTTTTGTGCTTGTTTAAAGTTTATTAAAACTAGTCATATTTATTAAATTCAAAAACGTTTTAGCCATATCTCGTAAAAATATGAAAAATTGTAAAACAGTTCATGTAAGTCTGATTACTTAGATTGTAACACTAATAATGAAGAAAAAATAGATAGTTCACGATATGTCAGAAACATAACAATTCATAAATCTTCGATACTTGAACTTTTCGAATATGCACTTATGTTTGTAACTTACATGCGAAACGCCTACTTACGTATTAGTTTATAAAAACAATTTACTAAATATATAAATAAAACTACGATTATTCAAGATTGTATATTTAGAGATTTAATTTTCTAAAACCTTCTCGCATGGCTAAAATAAAATAATAATTGTAAAATAAAAAGTTTACAACGCTTAAAGCAAACAAAACTTATTTTTTAACTCAGTTTTGTTAATATAATTAGGTAAGCTTTAAAATAAAATGATATGCAAAATATATTGAAGCATTTCATGGAATTAAAAATCATTTTGAACATAATTTATAAAAAAAAATTTAAAAAAAATTCTCGTTTCTCTTTTTTAGTTTGTCTAGATTCTATCAAATTTATGTATATTTAACATAAATTATTTTTGCAATTATATCTTACAATTAGCTTTTTTTAAACACTACTCAATATTATTTAGTGTTATGTTTTAATCAAAACTTTTTTTTTTTTTTTTTAAGACTGCTAGGCTTGTTATGTTTGAGAAATTTATTAGTTTCTTAATCAGTAACAATAATATTAAAATTTTGTTAAGTATTTTTTTAATATTTAATTTGTTACCTTCAGGTAATGCTCTAAAGATCTTAAAAATTATATTCGTTTTTATAACATTTTATCATTTCATAGAAATAATTAAATTAACTTAACATCTAAATTTATTCAAATATCGTTTTTAGCCGTAGAAATACGACTTCAAAAATAGCACTAAATATCTAAAAGAATGACTTGACACTCGTTTAAAACTTTTTTAATATGTACTTTATTTTTATCAAGTGTTTGTGTTTATTAACAACGGTTTTTCTATGCATTTATTTAAATTCTATAAACACACAGTGCAAATAGTGCATCAATAGTTATCAAATGCAAGCAATTCTTATTTTCTAGCTTTAAACTTGAGTTTAATTTTTAATTAAACCTGTTTTTTACCATAAAATAAACTAATAAAATTGTTACTAATGAAATAAAATTTTCTTATAAAAAAGGAAGTAAAATTAAGTTAATAAACACACAGTGTTCTTGAAATATAATAATGATTTATTAATATATTTAAAAAGTTTCCTGCAAACTTCATGCAAAATATTTGTTGAAATTTAAATTTTAAAAAATTTTGTTTTGTGCAATAACTTTAACTTACTTCGGATTTAAATATAGTATTTTTCACACAAAATATTTTGCGACAAGAAACATTGCGAATGAACGAAGATAATTTAATGTTTGAATTGTTGGAATTCAAATTGTCCGAACTTGAGTAGACGCATAACGATGATAGTAATAGTTTTCAATTTTAAACATTACAGTTTTATATATAACCTATAAAAAACAGTTTTAGTTGCTACATTTATCTATCTAATATTACACAGAGCACATAAACAAATAAATTTCTTTACTAAAAGTTTGATTAGTTTATATATCACTTGCAACATAAATATATAAGCATAACTAGTTTATTTAAATCCTATTTTATACAAATAGTTTTGATAAAGAAATTTTATTTACTTTTGAAGTAGCAAAATTATTTCGAATTATTTATTATGTGTAGCTAAACTACTTAAATTAATATGAAGTATAAAATAAGAATGCATAATGTTACCTAGCTGAGGTGAAGTAAACAAAGTATTTAGATATTATTTAGATATTATTAAATGTAGACAGGCTCATTAATAGAAAATTAAATACTTATTACTAAACTAATTTTTTAATCAAAGTTACGTAAACTTACAACTTTGTTAGCTTGAGATTTTTCAAGTTATAAATACTCTTACTTAAACTTTTGTTAATTTTGCAGATAATCAAATATTTTTTTAACTATTACTAAACAGTTTGCTTATTAACCTTATAATTCTAATTTTTTTAAACAATATTTTAAATACTCTAACAAAGCAATTGATAAAAGCTAACTGATTATGTATCAATTTGCAGTTAAAGTTCTATCAACAATTTCTTTTACAATAACCTAAAAATTTCAATATTAAAAAAATGCGCGCAAAAGTTTTAGTTTTTAATTTGCGATAAAATCTTTTTGACGTCATTTACCAGTAAACAGGGAGCGGTAGAATACTAAGAATTTATAATTTAATATTATTTTTAGTATACTTTAACAGTTCGGTTGATCTGATTTTCTCACAATTTTTAAAGTCGTTTTTAGCGGCTACATAGTTATTAAAACATGCAAAAAGAGTTCAAATATACGTTAAATAACTTTGGAACTTTTTAGACGTATACATTTAGAAGTTATATAACAATTATAAAAGTTTTTGCCTAAAAACTAATTTGGTCTAAATTACAAGCCTGAACTATTTAAATAAAAGAAGGTTCTATAGTTAAATTATATTTATTAGTTATAAATTTTATATCAGCATAACAAAACATTAACAACTATAAAACCCATTTAGGTTTAATATGCTTTTCAATGAAGTATATAAAAAAACTTTTTTATATTTAATTTAGATAAAAAATTGTCAATAAATAGTCGCAGTAGTTTATCTTGTTATTTTACATTAATTTTAAACGACCAGTTGAAATGATTTATTTGGAACTAAAACAATAGATCAATAAAATACTTAGTAATAAGTTGCTAAAACTAAAATTCAAGTTAAAATAAAAGTTAAACTTACTAATATATAAATATATTATAATAATTCAAATTAACTTTTAGTTCAAAATTTTACGCGCTTAGATACCAAATTTTCAATTTCTAACAAAGACTGCGATAGTCTAATGATAAAATAAAGCTTTATATACTTTTAATCAACTTTCAAATAATTTTTTAATAAAACTTAGACGTTGCATTTGTTGTAGATAGTCAGTATTATAAAGTTTAGAAAACTTACCTTTTATAACAAAGAATATGTTATTTTTTTGTTACCTAAAATTAAAAAGCTTCTTTTATTTTAAACTACTAATTACGACTAAATTATAAAAATATGTACGTATGTTCATTCGTGCTTGTACTTTCTAATATGTTACGGTAATTTCCGTGGCTATTAGTTAATAACA
Organism: Thalia democratica; assembly: GCF_965202585.1. Lineage (NCBI taxonomy): Eukaryota > Metazoa > Chordata > Thaliacea > Salpida > Salpidae > Thalia > Thalia democratica. Next base: position 938,353 of record NC_139169.1, read on the forward strand.
CTTGTAAACTATAAACTAGTAAAACTTTCAGTAGCAAAAACAATTAATACTTATAAGTGATTTTAATTTTATAAAACGTTATATAAACTTTGAATAAAAACTAAAGTATTCTGAAATATTTCATGCAATTATATTGATACATATTTTTTTTTAGACCTTAAATGCAAAAAAAATGACGAACTTAAATTTACAACCATAAAGAACTAAAAACTACCGGTTAAAATAATCAATTTAGAACTAAAATAAAAGCCTTATAAATTAATTAGCAAGAGTTAAACTAAAACTTTGATTAAATTTTATCTTAACTTAGTTAATAGATAATTAATATATTTGTATGTAAATCAATTTTAAGTTACTTTGAAGCAACATTTCCCGAGTTTAAATATCAACGCATTTTCAACTTCAATTTTGCAACAAAAAAAATTGCAATAGACTGATGATAAACCATAAGTTTATGTTCAAATTTTGCAATAAACTTTTTAATAATTTTAAACAAAACCTTGAGTTCGTTTTGTTTTAGTAAGCAAATAAAATAAAACTTATAGAATTACTTTTCATAGTCAAATACTTACTCGTACTTTATAAACTTATTTTAATAATAGATGTTACTGATTAAATAATTAAACGGTAATACCAATATGTTTTTGAAGTTACATGACTACTCAAATTACAACAATTCAGACTTTTAGAGAGCAACATGTCAAAAAAAAACTACTTTGGAAAAATAAATAAGCTCGTTTAAGGTTTTCTAAAACTTGTCATATTTCTAAAATTTAAAAACTTTCTTGACATACCTTGTAAGAAAATGAAAAAACTTTAATACAGTTCATGTAAGTCTAATTAGTGAGATTGTATTACTAATAATGAAGAAAATTAGATTCTAATGGCCCTTATATTTTTAAATCTGATGCGAAACGACTACTCAAGTAATAATCTATAAAAACAAAATGTGTAAATTCATTGTGATTCCTCTGGAATGTTCATGTACAGTTTTGATTTTTTAAGTCATACTCAAAAGGTTCTAATAAACAATACTTGTGAAATTAAAAGTTTACTAAGCTGACATAAAACAAAATATATTATTTAATGTAGTTTTGTTAATAAAAATGAGTAAGCTGTAAAATTTCATAAAATGCTTGAAATAACTCATGGCATTAAAAATATGGTTGATTATAATATTTTTTTGACTTAAAAAACAAAATAAACTGTCCGCTCTCTGTTTTAGTTTGTCTAGATTCTATCGAGTTCTGTATTTTGAGCATAAGCTATTTATATATTTAAAAAAGTTACTGCAAAAAGTTTATTGTATTTTGAATTTCACAAATTTTATTGTATGTAATAGTTTTAACATACTTTTGATTAAATTGTAGCATTTTTCTCGCTTTAATATCAAAGCATTTTGCTACAAGTAAAATTGCATGAAGATGATAATGCTTTGTTTTATTTCATGTTCAAATTTTTATAAACACTTTTCAATCATATTCAGCATTCTGATTTTAGTTGTTTTTTCTATTTGTTTTACGATTGTTTTGCTTATTATGTTTGAGAAATTTACTTTAATTTAAAATATACAAAATTATTACATTTTTCAAAAATGTTTTTTATATCTTTAACTTTTTACCTTTCCATACTGCTTTAAGGATCTTAAAAATTATATCCAACTTTTAAACTTATAGAAAAATCATAGAAATATTCAAACTAACTAAGCATCTATATTTATTCAAATATCTTTATTAGTCGCAGAATTACGACTTCAAAAATGGCAATCCATTATTGCATGAAAGCTGACAAGTTATTTAAAAAAAAATTATATATAGTACATTATTAATCTTGTGTTTGTGTTTTTCAAATGACGTCACTGGAATTGTATCGCGCAAATAATTATCAAATGCGAGTAATTTTGATGAGCAAATGTAAACTTGAATTTTTTTTAACGTTTTTCGTATGCATTTACTTAGAATTCTATAAACACATAGTGCAAATTAGTTTATTCATAATTATTAATTGCAAGCAATTCTTATTTGCTAGATTTAAACTTGCTAGCTTTAATTTTTTTAGTGAATTGACAGTATGTAAAATATCGCAAATACTGCTGTTTTAATTTTATTAATAGATTGCATATCACCGACTGTTTATTTAAGTGTTATTGAAACTATAAAAAAAATCGGTTAATAATAAAATCTACTGAGTAATTTATTGTAATATTCTGTTCAGTGATGTTATTTTACTACTTTGAAAATTAATAAAATGTTTAAAAAATTGTCAATTACTATGTGAAATATATAGTTATTTTTACCCAAAAATTAGGTAAATAAAAAAATTTTCAACTAATAAATACTAAATTAAAGTTTAAATTTACTTTTATTAAAACTGAAAGTAAACTACTGCACAAAAGTCATATTTTAAGCGCAAATAGTTTTTTTTTTTAATATTATTAGCTGAAAATTAAATATTTTGTAACTATGTAGATCTAATAGCTGAATCTAAATGTTGTAAAAAGTATTTTTAAGTTTTAGTAGATAACTTTAATAAAAAATAAAAAACTTAAAAACTACTTCTCTAAGTAAGGTAACAGTATTCAATAGTCTGAAGTTGAAAATAAAGTTTAATTTTGTTAAAATTAAATTAGGTAAAACGCTTTAAATTCTTCTATATTTTTCACAAACGTCAGTATAAAATAAACTTCACTCAAAAATGTTTGTTTTTCAATAATAAGTTATTTATAATTTCTTACTTTTTCATAAGCTTAACTAAAACCTAGGCAACAAGTTTACACGCTAATTATTATTCAGAAAGCATGTTTACATTAAAACACAAAATAATTAAAAAGACTGAAACTTTTAATCAAATATTTATTAAAACATTCTTAACATATTACAAGCTGTTATTTAATCTAGCAATTTATTTTTGCTTTATATTATTGACTATATCCTGTCTATTTAAACATACATATTTTAACATCAGCTTTAATAAAAATGATAACGTGCTTTACATATTAAACACAAAGCCTAAAACAACAAAAGCTATAACTCAAATCTTAAAAATAATTTATTTTTAAGTTTAGAAACTAATTAGGACTTTAGGTATTTAAGTTCAGTGTTTATTTAAATATAAAATTAAATTTTAAGTTAACAACTTAAAGTTTTATTTCAGAAAATGTGAACTACAGTTTAATTTTTTGTTTTTGTAGTAATAATACTTTTTTTATAAAAATACATTTTACTTTAAATACGTAAGTGTATTAAAAGCATCTTGTAAACAAAAATGAGTTTCTTAGTTGCCACCTCAGAAACTTTCGCTCTTTTGTTTGGCTAGTATATTGAAAGGTCAGTCTAAGCTAAAAAAAACCAATGGTTTGGTTGTCGTTCGGAGAAACCAACGAAAAAATACTTCTCGGCGATTGTGCAACGTCTTTCGAACAACCCTGAGTGTGCTAAAATTTATATAAGGAGAACTTTTGAGTTTTAGTGAAAGCGGAGAACTTTTTTTAGCTACATATTCTAGAAGCCTTAAGTATTCAATCTTAAAGGCCAAGTTTATGTTTGCAAAAAAAAAGTCGTATACCAAACTTTAATTTTTAAGTTTTTATATTAATTGATTTTTAAGTAATTAGTCTCTCGTTAAATTTTCTTAAAGTTTATCTTATTTTAATTTTTATCGTTGGTTTATTTTAGTTTGATTTTAATCTAACGAGTTTTATTAGTACAGCAAAGTTCTACAGTATAAACATTTAGTTTGTTTTAACATTCGATTATTACATATTTTTATATCATAAAACTTTATTATAATTCTATTTCAATTTTAATTCAATTAACTTAGTTAGATACAAATACGAAATAAAAAAAATAGTTTTTAGTCTAAATGAATTATTGTTTAGTATTTTTTAACAACAAACAAGATACTGTTTATATTAAATAATTTTATTTTGTATTTTTAAATTAAAAAAAAATTAAATGAAACTTCAAATGACGTCATTGGTTTTTACTCGCAAAGATAAAATTATCATATTAATATGTGAATAAAAATAATTATGTTTTCATAATATTTTAGAATCTAGTTCTTCCTAAATTAAGAAGTCATAAATATTGCGGCTAAAGAATAAATAAATAATAACTTATTAGCAACTTGATAGTACTTTATTTGAAACTATTACAAAAAAATTAATAATTAGTATCATTATTTTTATCTATGTTTAGTTTTTAGTTATACTGTAGATCAATTATAAGGTAATAAAACTTAAATGGTTTTAACTGTTACTAATTGCTTTTGTCGTTAATAAACCTCTTGATTACTTTTTGATTGTTTTATTACTTGGTTACTACAAAAGTTTGTAAAATTTTATCACTTGTTAGCTTTGTACTCTACTGATGAGAATTGCTCGAACTATATTTAGTTTTATTAAAATTGTGTACCTTGTGAGCAATTCTAAAGTTATTGTAAAATATGTATAATTACTGGTCACTGATGTTCCAATAAACTAACTGACACATTATAATTAAATAAAACAATTTTTTTCAATAACTTTGAATTTTGTCACAACATTAACTTCTTATTCAAAATTAGTCTTATTTAAAAACTTATTTGTATGAAAAACTAATTTATCTACAGTTTCTATTTCAAGGTTAAGCAGATAATAAGGTATTTTCATATTACTTGCTTATTTATATCACCATATACTTTGTGTCTATAATAATTTAATTTTAATAAAAATTTTGTCACAATTTTACGCAAAGATATACTTTTAAAAATTATGACATTTTTTAAAAGTATTAATATTTTTTCAGTTTTTAAAACATAGCCATTAAAAACAAAGCTAGTAGTTTTAGTTTATCGTGTAATAAAACTATTTTAAATATTTAATAGCACAATTTAAACATATAACTTTTTGATTAAAACTGCTTTCTTTCTCTAATTACTACGAATAATATGCTACCAAGTTATAATTAAAACTTTATTTTGTTAGCCGCAGATTGCAGCTTTAAATAATGGAAAAAACTTGGATTCTTCAACATTCATTTTGAATAAAGTTCATTTTGTTTGTATAGAATTATAGTAATTTTATGTTTGCGAGTAAAAACCAGTGACGTCACCCGAAACTTAACTAAAATATCAATAAACTTTTAATGTTTTGATTTTTATAGTATTTTTTACAGACTTCAAACAAAAAAGTTTTTTTTCTAATCAATACTATAAAATGTTTATTTTAGACCTGAATCGGCTAGTATAGCTTTTTTTTTACTTTGTTATATATTTCAAATACATTGTCCATTTTAATTTTAGTCAAAAAAAATCTTAAGCGTATCAAGTTGTTTTGCGACAATAATTTTACTTTACCTTTCTACCAAAAAAAAAAGATTATTGTGTTTTAATATAAGTCTAAAAATGTTTTACTGAAACTTTAGCTAATATATTTATTTTGATATACTTTGAGATTCTTAATGTTTAGTTTAATGTTTATTTTGTATTTATAAGTTAACAAAATTTATTCTCTTTATTCTGTTTATTGTTTGTTTTCTAGTACTAAAAAAAAGTTATGATACAGTTCTAACTTTGTAGTTATTATATTTTTTGGAATACACTAAGCTTTTAGTTTTGGTAAGTGTACAGACTATTTTTTATTCGAACTAATTTGTTTATGAACAATAACTTTTCTTGATTCTACAAAGTCTAAAAAAAATAAAAAATTTAAAAAATAAATCAATAAACAACGTAAAGAAAAAAAAGCTACCGACTGAGCGTAAGGGTTAGAGTAACAGCATTAGAAAAAAAATAGAATAATAAACAATTGGAAACAAATATTCAGTTACCGACCGAGGATAAGGGTTGAGGTAACAGTGATAGTAAATAAAAATATTAATAAACTAAACTAACTTATTAAAATTAATTTTAAAAGAATCAAAAATTGATATAAAGTAAAAAGTTTAACCCATGCAAAAATGCTTCCGTTCAAAATTGTCTGCTCGTGTAGATTTTCTCTTCGTGCAAAAGTGTCTTTATACAATTTTGTCTTTGTGCACAATCAATAATATCTAGGAACTGAATAAAGTATTTTTAAACAGAATAATTTTTTTGAAAACTAAATTCGCTTAAAAAGTTTTATTTTAAGTAAATAAACATAGAAAGTTTTAAATAAATTTATTATATTATAATTTTTACCGTTATGATAAATTATAAAAAAATGTTAAACAAGATAAAGTCTTAAAATCTAGTTTTAATAAGTACTAAATAATATGTAATTTAAATATGTGAAGTATATAAAGAATATGTATTTAAAGTATCTGTGCCTTAAGGTGTTAAAAAAACCTACTAACGTTCAAACTTACAAAAAATTGTACATTACAAAAATTCCTAACTATATAGTAAATTTTATAGTTAAAAAAATTGTTTTGCAAAAGTAATATGGCTTAAATTACTTTGAAAATAAAAATAAGTTATTGGCGGGCTGGAGAATTTAAAACTCGATTTAATTCACGAAAGTTATTCATTTTACTAATCTATTTCGTCAAAAGTAAGTAAAAAGTATATATTCAGATAAAACATACAAAAAGTTAAATTTTGTAAAAATAGCAATATAAATTGTTTATTTATTAAGAACAACTAGCATAAAACAATTTAATTTTTAACTTATGCTCAATGTTTAGTTTGTGTAACTCATTTAATTAAAGTAGTGGTCAGCTTATTTAAACTGCACAATTATACAATAAAAGCTAAATTAAAAATTAAATATGTTTCAGCTTTCGATACCATATAAATTTTTAAAAGAGTATGTTAAGCAGTAAAAACAATAAGCATCAGAATATTTAATACTTACGTGACAAAGTTTCAATTAAGAAATAAAACTTAAAATATTTTGTAACACAAAATATACGTGTTCTGAATACCGAATAGTGGTGCATTTTTTTTAATTTGAAGAACTAGGATAACATCATTTCAAGCTCAAAGTTCATCATCACAATGACGACTATCATCTACAGCATTAGATTAATAATTAATTTATGCTAGTTCAAAAGCTGTAAATAACGGGTTTGTAATGGAAATAACAAAAAATTCTAGGGGATGATTGACGATGCATTTAATAAAGTAATTTAATCATTAGATTGTAATGAAAGATAGCATTTTCTCTCAAAGCTGAGTATAAACTGAAAAATCGCGCGTAAAGTCGGCTTTTAGTTTTGGTTGCATAGCAGCCAACTTAAGTCATGGCGGCTTTTCGCTGCATTTAGTTATTAATGGTTTCAATCTTGTTTATCGAGTTTAGTTCGCTTTTAGAACACTTTATGAGTTTAAACAAACACTTAGTTTCAGCTTCTTTGATTCATGTACTTTAGTCTTTTAATAAAATTATTAACTCAATTCATTGGCTTTATGTTGTATAGTATTCTTATCACCTTTTTGTTTCGCAATTTCATTGTAAATATAATAATTATCACTGACTCCAACTACGTTCATTAGTATAATCAACTTATTTATTAAACCTTTAGTAAAAAGTAAGTAAGTCATATTAGTTTATTTAAATCAACTATAGTTTACTCGTTATCTTGGGGACATCTATTGTACAAGTTAAAGCGGACGTTGCGTTATGAACCAGGCCCTTAACAGTGTATAAGTAGACCATCCCGTTAGCGACACTTTTAAAGAAGTATTTAAAGGCCCACAACTCAAAATATAATATATACTTGTAAAAATATAAAATAGGTATTTAAGTCTTTTAATATCTCTTAATATTGTCCTGGAAAGACGTTAAAAGGAATTCAAGGTGTGCAACTCAATAACCGAAAGGTTCTTTGTACACCAGGTCCAAAGTTCAAAAATTTTGATCATATTTTTTATTGTCGTTCAATAAACTGTAACTCTAATAAAACAAGCCGTTTTTTATATTTTGCAAAACTTTAATCATACTTTGAGGTATGAGTAAAATAAGTATCCAAATATATTTATTTTTAGTAGTTTTTATATATCCTACAAGACGTTTAAAGTTTTTCATAAAATAAAATAGCTTTTAGATAATAATAAGATCTACATACACATATTTTAGTTATTTAAAATATGTGCTAGTTTTTGAGATATGGTCTCTTAGATCCATTTTAAGAATTAGGGTTGTGGAAATTTAATTGTCCGAACTTGAATTGTCATTAAACCGACAAAAATTACTTAAATTAATACCTCTAGATTAAAGCTTTATTTAGTATAACGCTATTTGAAAAAGTATACATTTTGCAACAATTTTAAGTCCAAACTAGAAACTGCGTTTTTAGAAGCTTTTTTATTAAAATCCTGAATTTTATTAAATTTGAACTAAATGTTTTTAAGATAAAAGATACGTCGCAGGTAAAAGATATTTTTGCGGGTATTAATTATCCCATGGCAAAAAGCGATGTTAAAAGTATTAAAAAATACCCAACTGTAGGATTCAAACTAATTAAAACAATAACTTTTCTATCGGGATGTACGTTGCCAACTCCATTTCTAAATACTACCTACCAGGGGCGTCGCGTTGGGTGTTGCTCTGCCGCATTTCATCACCTTAAGATTTTGTATTAAAAAATTTAGTATCTATAACATTTCCATCATATTTTAGAACAAAATCTGTAATAAAACTCCAATTTAGAAAACGACCATTTTCTCACTTCACTGCCGCAAACTCTTAGCTGACTGCCGCAAATGAACTCAAAACAGCAAAATTTCTTGAAGAATTACCGCAAAATCAATATCTTGCGGTAAGTAAGCTAAGTTGAAAATTCCCTGTAACAGTAAAAGCTTAAGTATCATTCCACAGCTATTGTAAACGAAAAATTAAAACAAAGCTAAGCAGAGCAGAGGTAACTCCAGTAAAAGCAACACAAATAGAGGCGATTCGAGCAGAGGCAACTCGAGCAGAAGCAAGTCTAGCAGAGGCAACTCGAGCAGAAGCGACTCGAGCAGAAGCAACTCGAACAGAAGCAACTCTAGAAGAGACAACTCAAGCAGGGACAACTCAAATAGGGGCAAATCGAGCACCGGCAACTCGATATTTTTCTGCACCACCTAGGAAATATACCACGCGACGCCACTGCTACCTACTCAATGAAAAATCGCTACATAATTACTCGAGCAAAAAGTTTTTGAAATTGTAATTCAGTATTCAGGAACCTTTGTTAATATGATTCAATCAACTTTGTTCAAAAGCTACATTTAAAAAAAATTCTATAAAGTTAAATTCATTTAATTCATATGTATTAACAACGATAACGGAAAATTTTTGTAGAAGTCATTAAAAACAGCATTTTTTTTTGAAATAAATAAAAACTAATTTCTCTGCAGTTTCATACATACCTAGACTTGTGTTTTAGTGTTTTTTAGTTTTTTGTTCTTATTTTCCATTTATATATATCAATGTTTTTTTTAAATACGACTGAATTTAATTTAAAGTTTTGACCATATTCGAACATCAGATTTCGGTAGACTGATACATGGGTTTCGATTTCATTAAGACTAGTCAGTTAGCTGCAACCGAAAAAAAAAACAGTTGTTAACCACAAATTGGCTTATCATCTTAACTGTTTTGGATTTATTTACAGTTAAAAAGTATTTTTTATATAACTTTTCAATTATTTGTTGAACGATAGGTAAAATCATTGATTAAAAATTTCGGTCTAACGACCTGGTGTACGTAAGAATTTTCGGTTATCAAGTCGTACACCATTGATTCAGTTTAATGTCAAGAAATTTATTTTTGCTTTACTTAAAACTATTTTATTCTAAACTTAAAGTCTTTAAAACTCTCCAACTTTCTTACTTTACAATTACCACATAAGTACACTAAAATGGGTTTTGGAAAAAAATACTAATGAACAACTTTAACACTTGTGAAAAAAGATGGCTATTTTGTATTTATTTTTAAAACCGTGATAATTGAAAAATTTTAGAACTTCAGCAGAAAATGATTAAATTATTGGTTATTTTAGTTTTATGAAGAACCTTAATGATGTGCTTCTATTAATTTTTATTCACTATTTTACTTGCACAAGTCTGTTTACAGTTAGTTTACAGTTTTAAATAGTTTTTTATTAATAAGCAGTTTTTATTTTACTTGAAGTAATTTTTACATAATGATATACATTAAATTCATGGAGTTTAAATGCTTTAACGCACATTAAACTACCAAAAACTATTTTAAAAAATTTAAAGTATTTAAATTCTTATTCGATGTTATCCTAAAAATATAATTTGCTAGATTCAAAGAACTTTAGCCGCTTATTATTATAGGTTTTACAAAAAAATGTTGTGTTTGAAGGTAAAAACAGACATACATCTTATTTCTACAAGTTTGTTAAGTTTTTTTAATTTTTTTCAAAGAAGCAAACGAACTACTGGGTTGCAACTGACTTTTGGCAAATTTTTTTCCAGGTTTTTTAAATTACTTGTTTTTGGGTCTACTTATAGCTTAGAATTTAGTTTAAGGTAAAAAACTGTTTTAAATAGTATGAAAATATAATGTTAAGTATCTTTAAGTATGTTTTTTAATAAAAATATTTTTGATGACAAAAAAAAAATTATCTATAAGATACACTTTTTGTGTCAAATCAAAATTTTTCCACCTAAAATGTTATAATTTATTTAAAATCCAGGTTTTTCAGGATTTTATGTGATTTTTGTTCAAAATTCCAGGTTTTTCCATGTTTTTTTTTAAGTTTCTCAACATCAAGTTTTTTCCTGTTATTTTTTGCCTAAAATGTTTAATTCCAGGTTTTCCCGGTTTTCAGGTAAAGTGTTACCCTATAGTTAGTTGTGTAGTTGAGTTTTTGATATGATTAAACATAATTTAGTTTTACTTCTGTAAAAAATAAAAAAGTTTCAGCCGTTACTGAATTTAACTTTTTACTTGTATAAACTTAAAATAAAAAAAAATCTTTTTATTTATAGTTTTTTTATTGGTACATAAGCTACTAAAATTCAATTTACAGACTTTTGAATAATAAATATTTTTAATTAATTTTATGTGGAATTTCAGCAATTATTTACATTTATTAAACTATTTATGTTGCTAAGAAATAAGTACAAACATTTTAAATACTAAAAGTAAATAATCTACCTCATTAAAATACTCAGGTTTTTTTTTTGCAAAAACTAAAAACTTTATGAACTGTTAGCTTGCAAATAGATTGAAGGTTTTTCAGTACTGGTTTTTTTAGTTAGTAAAAAATGTTGGTTTTTTAAAAAGTAAGTATTATTTGACATTAAAAGTTCATTAAATACTTTTCTTACAATCTAAATAATATAGTATAGTTCTATTTGTTCTGATTTCTAATATTACTTACTCTATAAAAAAAACAATTTTGATAAACATCAGCTGTATAAAATAGTTATAGCATATTTATATTTAAATGTTTCCCAAAGTACAATGTTTAACAACTTTTGCTGTTTAAAATGTGACATTAATACATAATTATCTAAATTTATTGAAGACTTAATAAAATTTGTTTTACTTTTTTCGTTTAATGTGGGTATAAAAGTTTTTTTATGAAATATTTATTCATTATATGTAAAACTTTATAAAACAATTTATGAATTTATAAAAATCAACTGTTTACAATATCAGTCTGTAGATAAGTAAATACAAATTTATTATCAATGTTTACATCCAATTGTTTTCATATTTTATTCAGCATATAATCTAAAACAGTACAATGTTTTTCTTTAGTTGTTTAAGAGATCGTCAGTAATTAGTTAAATCTAAAAAGTATGTATAAATAAATGATAATTTGACTAGATATAATTAGAATAGAATATTATAAATCCTTAGTATTGTGGGTAAAATTGATATGGTTTATACAACATTTGAAAGTTCAAAATCAATCGGTTTGTTTTACAAATTTAATGAGAATTTAATAAACAATGTTTCTGTATTATAATATTTGTTGTATTAGCGTTACGAAATAATGTTTTTTGAATTTGTTCATATTTTTGAGATTACTAATAATCTAACCAAATAAACAGATCATGATGATTAAGATGATATAAGAATGACTTGGAGCAATAGAGCAATCAAGTACAGAAAACCATCAAATAATTTCATCAACTAATTGGACGTTTCCGAAGCAAGAGGAAATATTAAGGTACGTGTATTTTATTTTTTAAATTATGAAGTTCTTTTACAAGTTACACTTTAATAACGATTGTTTTTTAGAAAACTATAAAGTATAAATAATATTACCATGGGTGTTTTAATGTTTTGATATGTTGGAAGTTTCACGGAACTTTGAAATTGTAAAGCCTGATATGTACATAAGATGAGAACTTTTAATTGTTAAGTTTAGAAATTAAGAGCAATATCCATGTAGACATTAAAGTAGTTAAAGTGAATCATGGATTATTTTAAAGCTCTAAAGTGTTGAAATGATTCTAGAACAATTGAAAATGTCAGTTTTTGAGAGGTCTTGTAGAATACTATGGGTTTTTCGATTAAAAAAAAATTGATAAACTGTACCACAAACATATATATTCAAATATTCAACTAAAGAGACTGTATTATTACAATAATATGTTTTATTTGGTTAATATTTTATTGTTAACTAGTGATATCTTTTTGAGTGAATATTGTTTTAAAAAACAATCTTGAAATAATCTGTAGTTATTTTATTCTTTTTATCATTGAGTTGAAATGTTTAATATTTATGTTTAAAGATAAAAGTTTTCAATATATATACTGTATTAAAAATTCGATCACGGTTATTATATTTGATGTTATCAATGACTTTTCTAAATTTAGTAGAACAAAGGGGGCATGTTATCCAAACTTAACGGTAGCTTTCATAGCACTAAAAGATGGACAATCACATTACCACGAGGTAGGAACTCGTATCATGAGTGGATGTCAAATTTGCACGAAGAAACATTTGAACGGGTTTGATAGATTTTTTTATCACGGTTACTCCTAATTACACCCAGTAACTTTGTTTTTAATTTTACCCTATTGAAAAGTGTCTTCGCGCATATTCGACCGTCACCATACACCTTATAGCGAAATCGTTGTATTTTTATGAAAACCTATAAGCTAGCAACTGGGAGTGATATAGAAAGTGTCAGTATAGCTAGTTATGCTTATTTAAATATATAATCTGCTATCGCAAACAAAATACACATTAAATCCTTCAAGGAGTTCTCGCAATTGAAGATTACTGGTTTGTTTCGCTAATTGTTGGGTTTATTATAATTAGAACATTTGGTCAGTATGCATTTGATGGAAAAACTTATAGAACCTTTGTGGCTACAACTTTTCACAACAGTCCATAAGAGCTTTTGTTAATAATTAAATGATTGGGTGGACTGGACCGAAATGATTGCGAGATTAATTTGTCGCTTTTGTTTACTTATGAAAGTTTAAAAATGATGTTCTACTTAAGTTTGATGCTTTACTACTTCGAGTGCATGCAAGAAATCATGCTGGGTAATTTAAAAGATGTTCGATTCCTAGATACATGTGGACAAACATTCTATGTTATTGGGATTATAGAAGTTTGATATGATTCAAATATCCCTTTCTATTATCGAGATAATTTAGGTTAATTTACAGTTAATATGTTCGGCTTTTCTAGTTCTTTCTATTGCAGTAGCTAATAAACTTTTTATTTCAGTTTGCTGCAATGCTTACAAAATATTGTCATTACATGCATTGCTGAACAAATTTACTAGAAACAAATAACCGCGAAACTTACATAATAAATACATAACATTATGCATGACTTATCACAAGTTTTGAAATTAATTGACTTAGCCAACTAAAACTGATTCTGAGGCCATTTAATCGACGAGTTTATCATTACGGTACGAGTAACATTTTGAAGTACTTGATAAAAACCTTAATTTAATAAGCAGTAATTCTACAGAAACAACGTCAATTTTCCGTTGTAAATTTTAAGTTTTTTAATGAAACCCTTCAAAACCGATCAGTCCAACAAAATACGTTTATGGTATTTACTTTAGTTTAAAAAAATATCTTTAACTTCAAGATGGAGCAAAAAATTCTACTCAGTTTAATAGAGCCTTAAAATTTAGTTGATTTGGTAAAAATATTAATTTTTTCAATGACGGACACACATTTATTAACATATACAAACAAATAACTTTACATTTTTATACAATTTAATGCGATACAACATGATAAAAATTATCTACTTGTGCAACGTCACAACATAGTGTATTATGACGTCATAGCACGGAATGATTTAGTAGTTTTCCCATTGACCTCCCTGACCTGACTGTCCGCCTTGTTGGGGTTGTTGACCTGTTTATTAAAACTAAATATTTTTATTTGTTATTAAAATTATATACTTTCATTTATTAATCAGAAAAAATTCCACTTAAATAAACATGTGCATTCATACATATATATATATATATATATATATATTTGTTTCGTGTTCTTCTATTACAAATATTAGTACACATATATATATATATATATATATATATAGATATATAACCATGATTTTTTTTTGTAAAAATATCAGAAAAACTTTCTTTTCATGTGGCAACCAAATTGTTTTACTCAAACTTTATAATTGGTCTTCTATTCAAGCGATTTGACTAGCTTTATTATTTACTAATCAAGTATAAATCATAAGCAATTAAACATGAAATATGTGCTATAAAAGTTTCATAAAGAAATTACTGATTTAATTTCTTAATATAAATATTAAGCATAAACAAACTTTTAGTTGAAAATATTCTTATCTACTTTTTTATGAGACTTTTATAAACCAGATTGATTTTTAAACTGATCAAATCAATTGTTTAAGGGGAAGTGTTCAAAATTAAGTTTTAATATGGCAATAAAGGAAATCAAACTGCTTGAATAATTGACCTAAATTTAAATTTTCACAATTTACTTAAATAATATATATATATATAACTCTGTACATAACAACAAACACCTTTATTTTAAGACAAAAATTTGTCAAAAAATATCTAACAGATAAGAAAAACCCAAAAGACAGAAAAGTTTAAATATAAAGAAATCCAAAAGCCAAAAAATAAGTCCAAAATGCAAAAAAGACTTGAGTTTTTTACAAAACTTACTTGATACCATTTTATTTGCATTTTAGACTGTATTGAGCCGTTCCCTTATTTCACTCATTTATGTGTTTTCCACTCATTCAATTTAATACATTTCTGCAATGATTATTTTGTTTTTTCAAAACCAAAAAGTTTAGAAAAGACAAAAACCTTTTATTTTTTGTTCAAAACTCAAACTGAAAACAAAAACCAAAAAGACAAAGGCCATAATTACAAATATAGCTAAAAGCTAAAAACTTTCACTAGAATTGAAAAATAAAACTTAATTAAAGTTTCAAATCGTATTTCTTAATTAAAAATTCATGAACTTTATATACAGGGTCGCCACTCTTAAGTCAAAAATACTGTTCTGAGTCATCCTGAGTTTTTTCAAATCCTTTAAAATTTTCTGCTTTTAATTCTTTTAAATTCATAAAATTCAAGCTCTTCAAAAAAAATACTTATAAAATAACAAAATATTGCAACTAAAACATCTCACTAAAATCTTCAAAAAAAAACTGTTCATAAAATTTTAAAAACTATCCAGAGTCCTTAACTATCCTAAATCAGTTTAAGTTTAAAATATATTTTTTGATCTATCCTTATTTTTCCTGAAAATTTTAAAAGCTTTAATATATCCTGATTTATCCTGAGTGTCCTAAATATGAGTGTGTGGCAACCCTGTAAAGAAATGAAAAAATATTTTTATAAAAATATTTTTATTAAAATGTTAGCTAATTTTAAATTATCAAAAAAGTAAATATCATTATCAAAACCTGTAAACCTCAAAATACTATACTCAAAAAAAAAAACTCAAGAGCTAAAAACAAAAAGACCAAAACTTAATTTTCTGGGGCTTTGCGGAAAAGTAATTGCTTTGTGAAAAAAGATTAAGTCAATAATTAGTAATTCATAGATACTTGGAAGTTTAAAGGGAAATATTTTGAAGGATAAAAACTTATCTTAAATTGAAAAACAAAACTTTAAATTATCTTTTAAGAGGGATATATGGTTTTTAAATAAATCAAAGTATGGAAAACAAGTAAATTTGTTGATTTTTTTTGAATCATCTACAGTTAAAATTTCAAGTATGAACTTATCTGTATGTTTGTAAGTAGGTAAGTCATTAAGAAATTACTTAGAATTTGGCCACTCTAGCAAAATGTCTCAGAATTTTATAATAAATTCACTTTAAGTGATGACTTTACCATTGTGGACTGTAAACATACTTTAAATTGTAGTAAATATTAAAATAATACATACCGTAGCCCTGTTGTGGTTGGCCATACTGTTGTCCGTAACCACCATATTGTTGCTGCTGACCGTAACCTCCGTAACCACCTTGCTGGCCATAACCGCCTTGACCTACAAGTAATTTATTTTTAGTATTTATATTAGTATGTAGTATGTGTATCTTAGATATTTTTTTTGTCTAAATAACTTCTATAACCGCCTTGCCTTTTTAATAAGATAAAATATAAAACATATGGATTAATTTATATTGTATATTAGCTTGATATAATATTGATTGCCTACCGGCCGTATACTTGACCTACAAGTAAATACACAATATATAGTATACATATTAGTATATAGTATGTATATGTTTCTCATACAACTTATAACAACATAAACCCCTGATATGTGTGTCAATGCTTGGAATAAAATTAACAACTGTAAGCGCCTCGCATCGGTATGTTATATTATTTTCTTAATAGTATTTGATCTATCTAATGTATAAGCAAAACAACTATTTTGCTTACAGCTGCCTCAACCTCATTAAGTATTTATATAATATTACACAGGTTACCACTGTATAAAATTTAAGGTTCTGATAAAAATGAAATCAATTTTTAAAAAAATTGATAACATGACATAATAAATTAATTCCATTCTAAATTAATAAAAAAAACAGTTCTTAGGAACATGAATAAATTGAGTTTTATGCTAAATGTGATAAACAATTGTAACTTGTTGTTTTTTTTTATTTTACTATAAATAACATTGGCTCTACTTTGACCACTCAGTATTAAGCACTGTATATCACAAAAATCAAAAATATATATTTATATATTCAAATATACATTTTATAAAAAACATCCTTGTAAATAGGTGTAAATAATTACACATAAAAACATGTCTATTCTTGAATCAACTATTAGATAAAATCTAATAGGTTAGTAACTAACTCAAATAGATTTGAGATATAAAATTAAAAATCATTCTTATTCAAAAGGTAAATTTATATTAACAAATTATTATTAACAAATGATAACTAGATAATGTTTCTATGGCATTTATAAATTACTAATTCATCAGATTTTTAATTCTTGAATGTTGACCTATTGTCTATTTTTATAATTAATTATATTTAATTATGAATTTCATCTAAATACTTACCATATGTTGCAGAGTTGCCGTATCCATAGCCTATACATAAGGTACAAAACAAGATAATAAAATTAAATTAACCAAGTTTTTTTATTAGATAATTACAGTACTTAACACATAGATAATAAATGTATTAATTTTAAAACATGTTTTTATTCAACTATATTTATCAATACATGTCAGAAATAATTGCTACCCATAAAGATATTTAATCAAAATTTAACTATTCATGGTTGCCACTGATTAAGCTGAGAAAAATTTCCTGACTTTTCCTGACTTTTTCCTGACTTTTTAGAAAAGTTTTCCTGACTTTTCTAAATCATACTATTAAATTAAACTTATTCTAAAATACATAATCTAACACTTGAAACTATATAAAGCTTTCAATCTAATTTTAATACAGGTTAAAAACAACAGTTTTTTGCTGAATTCTATCAAACTTCCAGTATATCACTTAAACCATATGTGTATGATTCATGTTTGTAATAAATAGCTCTATCAGCAAAATACTTGTATTATCACCTTATAAACACGCTTGTCTGAAAAAAGACACAATTTTTTAGCATTTCCTAGCATAAATGTATCTAGATAAACAAATGACATATAAGGAACTTTTACAACTTTTGTGTATATATCACAGTTTCACTATGGAAGTGTCCTTGCTACAGATCATCAATACTAAAAAGCTTACAAAATCTGCTTGTTCAAGTAGGGTACTTGTTCAATATGTTAATAGAAATTTTTTGCAGTTGTTTAAAGGATATTTCACTAATTTATACCAGGTGAAGGCATTGGAAATAAAATTAAGTATTTTTGTAAATTTCTAGGAAAATTTTGGAATTTTTTTCTGACTTTAAAAGACTTTTAATCAATTTTTACCATTTGAATTTTGTAAATTTAAACTGACGAAATCTGAATCTTTTTTAAATTTTATAAAATTTCCTGACTTTTCCTGACTTTTTTTCAAAACCCCCCATTTTTACCTGACTTTTCCTGACTTTTGTCATTTTTTAAAATTTTTCCTGACTTTTCCTGATTTCCTGACTTTTCCTGACCGAGTGGCAACCCTGACTATTATTCAACAAATTATAAGCTTGTATAACAAACCATTTATTTGTAGTAGATACATTTATTAATTGATTTTATTGCTACTAATATTTATTATCAAATAATAAACTCATATTAAATTGTAGTCCATAAAATTATTTAATAAAGTTTCATATAGTCAACAACAAACCGTATGCTTGTTGTTGGCCATACAAATATTTTATTGCTGTTATTACTGATATTTATAAACTACAAACCGTAAGCTTGTTGCTGGCTGCAAAGATAATTTATTTAGTATTAATTAAATAACAAACCATAAGCTTGTTGTTGGCCGTATCCGTATCCGAACTGCTGCTGCCTCTGCTGACCTCCGAACCTCTGTTGACTTCCGGCTGTTCCGTTCTTGTTCCTCACTGCGTCGTTCACTGCCAACGCGCGTCCGTGGAGCTCGAATCTGTTTGGATAGATTTTATAAATGTGTGATCATTTTGACAGTATATATAGTTTAATTAATAATGTTAAGGATTGTTGCTCAGGGAGTTCAAAAATGTGTGAAAACTTGGAACTTAAAAGACTGCTGCCGCGTGTCATTAGGATTGTTTAGATAAATATAATAACATATACAGGGTTGCCACTCATTTTTTCAAAATTTATTCCTAGGTTTTCAAATTTCTTCCAGGTCTTTAAAAGTACACATTTTTGGGTCTATGTTTAGTCTGAAGTTAACTTCTATAAAAGAAACTGTGTTAAACAGTACAAAAAAAAATTAAAAGATGCTGTAAAGTTACTTCAAATGTGTTTTTTAATAAAAAAAAATTTTGATCATGACAAAAAAATCTTATTTATATGATAGATTTTTTGTGTCAAATTGAAATTTTAGTACTGAAAATGTTAAAACTATTAAAAATTCCAGGTTTTTACAGGTTTTTTTCAAAATTTCTAAATTTCAGGTTTTTTCAGGTTATTTTTGCCTAAATTGTCGAATTCCAGGTTTTTCAAGGTTTTTCCAGGTTTCCAGTAAAATGGCAACCCTGCATATATAATAACATATATAATAATAACAAATATGATAACAGTGTATAAATATTTATGCTTTGTAGAGTTCATTATTATGAACATTACAAATTATGACATAACAAAGGAAATAGTATTATTATCCTTTGTTATGTCAGACTTTTATCTAAAAATGTATTGTTTGTTAATTAAATGTATATAAAATATGACTTTTATTTATAAGGCTGTTTTCAGACAAAATACAATTATTTTTAATTTTACCAAAAGTGGTAACTAGAAATTCATATTTACATAAATTCAACTTAATATAATTATTTTTAATAGAATTTGTAATGTTTATTTATAACAAAGTTTCTAAACAACATACATGACACATTTATGTTAACACTTAATAACACAATATTGTAAATTTTATAAATATTAGGTTGTACATATAAAACTATATGTACTTCAGACTATACTCAATGTTATGCAAGACTTATATACTTAGTTTTACTAAACATCAGTAACTTATTAAATACATGTTAAACATAACATTATATGAGTAACAATATTAACCGACTGACAAACTATTTATGGAGTACTTCGACTTTCAGTTTTTTATTATTTAAGTGTAGTTATTACAAATACTGATATAAAACAAACCCAGTCATTTCAAATTTTTTGGTGTATATATACAAACAATCTACTGATTACTTATATTTCAACTAAAGTAACAAATAAATTAATAATTATTTTATAAATAAATATAAAACAAACCCAGTCATTTCAGTTTTTGCTTTTTCAGCTTCCTCGGGAGATCCAAGAGTCATGAAAGCATAACCTAAGAAATAATAAATAATTATAAACAATAAATAAAATTTAAATATAATTTGAAATGTTTAACTAAGAAAATTATTTGTGTAAAAAACTAAGAGTTTTCAAAATTTCCTCCAGTTTTTAAAAGCAAACATTAGCAAAGTAAGATAAAATTTTATATAAATAATAAATCAAAATTAAATTTCATTTGAAATATTTTAAAAAATAAAATACTTATATAAATAATGTAAAACACTGGAATAAATGAAAACATCCATTAATAATGTGAATTAATAATGTTTGATAAAATGAACAAGAATGAATATATTCAATAATCTTAAATGAGATAATAAATTGTAAAACATATTGAAATATAAGAAATAAAATAAAAAAGTATATTAAAGAAATTGATAACAAAAACAATATACAGTAATAAATATATTCAGATATTTTTTTTATTTTAAGAATCATGAGGTTTAACTTATGAAAATAAATAATAAGTTGGGTAATTTAGTAGAATAAATGATAATTATATAATTCTAAACTTAAAAAAAAGTTAAAAAAAGGTCTGTAAATGATTGATTTAAATATGGTTAAGTTAATTTTTGACTTTTTTAGAAAATAAAATTAGATGAAAGATTAGTTTTAAAAATTTTGCTTTTTTCTAAAAAAAAATCACATCAATAAAGGGCATATGGGGGGTTAGTCGCCTTTTTCAAAATTTAATCTTTCTCTATAGAATTTTATCTATGATAGAAGCTGCTTTAAACAGATTTTTTGAACTTATAATAACTTGAAGTATAGCAAATTAAAGTTGGAGACTACAAAAGGTTCCTTATGGGAGGTGCAAAGTAAAAATTTATCTTATTGTAAAGTTTTTGGAAATAACCTCCTAGAACTTTCAGGAAATTTTCATTGAAATGGTTAGAGAAATCTGTTGGAACAATTTTTTTTTAAATAGAAATAAAAAATTTATGACAAAAAAAACTTTTTTTATGTTCAACTTTTTTATTTTCTATATCTCTTTCCAAAAGAATTTTCTAAACATTGCAAGAAACATTTCCTGAAAGTTTAAGACATGTATCTCTAAAAACTAATATACTTATAGTGAAATGTTTTTTTTTGTGTTTTTAGTTTGCGCCTCCCATTAGGAACCTATTGTTGTCTCTGACTTCAACCAGCTATACCTCAAAATTTACTTTAAATTTTAAAATCTGTAAAAAGCATCTTATAGTTTACTTTAAACTATATAAAATAAGATCAAATTGTGAAAAAGTGATTTAATCCCCCTATGCCCTTAAACCAACACCATGCATTAAGACTTATTTTCTACATTATTAAATGATTCATTTATCAAGCTATTTACCTTTAGACTTTCCGGTTGCTTTATCATGGATGATTGTGCACTCGGTAGGTGAAAACTTCTGGAAGGTTTGCATGAGTTCCTGTTGATCAACCTCATACGAAATATTTCCTACAAAAATCTTCTCACTCATTTTTCTAGTTTTAAATCTGTGGAAAAGAAAAATATGTACTCAATGTTATAAATTACATGTTGATATTTTGCTACAAAAAATACAAAACATGTTTTATCTTCATACATTTTGTTATGTGTGAATTATACAAGACAATGTACTTTGTGAAAAAGAAAAACTGTTACTCATTGTTACAAATAAAATGTTAATATGTTGTTGTGTGTTCTGATAAATGAATTGATTTAATTATTGAATGGGACTTAAAAAATTTACTCTTTTAACTAAAAATACAATATAAACTAGAATGGAATTGATATCTCAGCATTGCTTATTGAGAAATTTCTTCCAGGTTTTTGAAAAACATGTTTTTGGGTCTATTTTGTAGTTTTAGGAAAAAAAAGTTTTAAATAATATAACAGTTCTGAAAAGTTACTATAAACCTACTTCAACAGTGTTTTTAATGAAGAAAACTTTGATAACAACAAAAAAAATCATCTATATCAAGACTTTTTGTGTCAAATCAAAATTTACCTACTTAAAATTAAAAATTGATTAAAAATCCAGGTTTTTTCAAGATTCCAGGTTTTATGGCAACCCTGTATGATAGTTTAAATATTCATCAGTCATTGGGTGATTTCTGTAACAACCAAGTGTAATAAATATGCAAGTGTTTTTTAATCAAGCACAATATTTAGGGTAGCTATACTACAATTGCTTATAACAGGGTTGCCACTCGTTTTTTCAAAATTTTTTCAAGGTTTTTCAAATTTCTTCAAGGTTTTCAAAAGTACACATTTTTGGATCTAATTTTAGTTTAAAGTTAAATTTAAGGTAAGAAACTGTGTTAAATAGTATAAAAAGAATGAAAAGGTACTGTAAAGCTACTTAAACGTGTTATTTAGTAAAAAAAATTTTGGTGATGACTAAATTTTTTCATCTGTATGATAAATTTTTTGAGTCAAACTGAAATTTTACTACTGAAAATGTTAAAATTCTTAAAATTCCAGGTTTTTTGTTCAAAATTCCAGGTTTTTCAAGGTTTTTTTCATAATTTCTTAAATTCCAGGTTTTTCCAGGTTATTTTTGCTAAATTGTCAAATTCCAGGTTTTTCCATGATTCCAGGTAAAGTGGAAACCCTGTTATATAAGTAAATTAGGGCCATACAAAAATTTACAATCTCATACAATACAGAGAGGTAAATTTTCAGTGAAAAACAAAATTTAAAATTTACTAAACATTGGTCTCTTAAATGATTTTTTGACCTAGTTAAGTTAACAGTGATTGTCAAGTAAATAACTTAAATAAATTATTTAAAAATGGAAAATTAATTCTATTTATCTATTGCTTAAATTACTATGATCTAAACTTTTGAAATATCAATTCAAAAAATCTTTTTGTGGAAATTATAAAGAACTGTATTTAGACTATAAAACAGACATAAAGCAGCAAAATGTTATAAAATTGCAGAAAAACTTGCTTAAAAAATAGTATCTAAGCATGCATAAAATATTGAATTGCACATTGAAAGTACCAACACAGTATATTTATTTACTATACATTTTTGACTTTTAGTTATAAAAAGAGACAAGAAAATTTATACTAATAAAAACTTGGAAGAAATTCATACAAAACTAGTGGCCAACCTGTTAAAATAATTAATATGTTAATTTGTTGCAATTTTAATTAAATCTAGTTATTATATATCTGATTACACTATCAAAAAAAATAATTAAATGCATTTGTATCCAAAAATTTTCAGTATTCAAACTTTCGAGATGATTGAAAAAATAGGGGTGTTTGTACTAAAATTTACAAACAAGTTTTTCAAATTACCAGTTGATACTAGATGAAGGGCGTAGGAGGGTTATCACCTTTTTTACAACTTTAACTTATTTTATATAGTTTTTACAAAGCTACAAGATGCTTTTTACAGATTTTAAAAATTCAAAATATTTTTTGAGATATAGCCCATCAAAGTTGGAGGCAATAATAGGTTCCTTGTTGGAGGTTCAAACTAAAACAGCAAATAACTAGAAATCACTAAAAATCTATCATATCCTATGTTTTTTGAGATAACTACCTTAAATTTTCAGGAAATGTTCCTTGCAAAATTTAGAAAGTTCTTAAGAAACACTTCCTGAAAAGGTAGTTATCTCAAAAAACATAGGATAAGATAGATTTTTGGTGAAACAGTCTATTTTTTGTTTTAGTTTGCACCTACCATAAAAAACCTATTGTTGCTTTCAACTTTGACCTGCTATATCTTAAAAAAATTTGATTTTTAAAATCTGTAAAAAGCATCTTGTAGCTTGGTAAAACCTATATAAAATATGATCAAATTGTGAAAAAAGTGTAAAACTCCAATTTGCATATTAATTTGTGTTAATTTGCTCAATTTAAAACTTATTTTATTTTATATAAACTTTTGAGGATTCTAGTTAATCAAAAATTTATGCTAAATAGTATGAAGGTTTAAAGGTTTTGGCTTAAAATATTTCTACTTCATGATTTTATTTGGTATTCAGGTATAACAGTTACCCATCTTTAAATTCACGCAAATAAATAATAAGAATTGTAACATGCTAAAATACATCTCAATCAATAATAATTACACAAACTAATTGATCTGAAGTGTAAATGGTCGGCATTTAGATATGAAGGTATTCAAATTAAATATATAGAACAATGATATAAGACATAAGATGATTTATAGGTTGATCATAAAAAACTATTTAAAATAGCTTCCAGTAGATTTAAACTACATAAGACAGATATTCAATACAAAAATTACAAACTTATTTGCTGTAAACTTCATTCTTTAAGCTTAATAGTTGATCAAAATATAATTGCCACATTCACATAGAATTCTATTCACTTATAATATATACTTCATAAAAGCTGCTTTTAGCCATATATATACTATTTGCATTTGTTCAAGTATTAATATGTACTGCGCAACTAATTCTTTTATAGGACATTTGAAAATTGATAATAAAAGGAAAAGTTGAAATGATTAATTTATTTAGCATCTTTAAACTTTAGAAAATACTTCTATCCATCTTATATTATCCAAACATTTAAATTAATTTATATTAGTTTGGTGATAAGAAAATAAATTGTTGGTAATAGTAAGCAGACCAAATTTATAGACCAAATTTAATCTTTGAATTAAAATTTACTTTTATTGAAAACATCTTAAATTAAAACAGTTAAAAAATATTTTGAATGAATTTTTTCATGCAAAACTGTCAAGGTCCTATAAAATATAATGTTAAACGTTGGAGGATAAAACTAAATACACAGAAAAAATTACTTTTACATTTAAATTTGACAAAATCAGCTTTATATATTTTATTAATGTTATTAATAGCATTTTATTGAAAAAATATAACTTCAATTGAGCAGGTAATAAAATAGCTAACAACATTTTAGGTTACAAGAGTAATTCACATACACAATTTAATGTCTGATTAGATAAAATTCAAACTGAATCGTATAAATATAAAATACACTATAAAATCAACACTAATGACTCACCAAGACAAAAAGCAAAAATTCAGTTGATAAGACAAAAGTAATTGGCCCAAGACTTTATTATTAGAACCACTTTGTTAAATTATCTGAAAACATGGATATTTTGGCTTTTGTCTAAACTCAGTCATACTTCTAGAAACCGCGCTTTAACGTTAACCAGGGCGAATTTATCATACAAATCTTAACTGTAGCAGGGTTAATTGATCTAATCAGCTTAAAATTTAAACATAAATTTAAGAAAATAATCAGCTCAAATTCCTAAACTAAAAAAAAATAGAAAACTTTTCCATTTGAGTTTTTTCTAATAACTTATATCTCAAAATAAAAACTAATAAGCAGAAGGGTTGCCAAAAATAAAGAACTCTTACTACTTGATAAATAACGCACTTTTAGTTATTATAACTTAATATCATAATCAAGTTGATTTCAACAATACAATCATTGTCACAATGGCAACTATGCTATGTAAGTACGTAGAACATACATGCAGTAAGGGCACCGATATGGTACGAACATAAAGGGGTACGCAGACGCACCTAACTTGTACAATCGAATTTATTCAATTACTAAAGCATTAAGTTTTAACTTAATGCAAACAAACAAGGTTTTTAATATGTAGTGCGCTTCATGCATGTAAACCAAAATTTAAAAAATCATTGAAAATAATTCACAATTCTTTAAAATAAAAACCCTGAGCAACAGATTTTTTGTTTATTAAAAATAAAATTAATTATATTTTAAATAGAATATTACTACTGGCATAGCAAGAAGTATTTTGAAAACTCTGGTACGCACTAATTGTCAAAAATAAGTGAGATCATAAATATTGCAAGTAAAACTTCTAGATATTTCTCGTAAAAATGAAATTAATTAAACTAACAAAAGATCTTAATATGATTAATGTAAGTAAAATAAACTCTTTTTTTATCATGTTATATATGCTTATTTAAATTGTATTTTTATTAAAAATAAGAAGATATAGCTACTATTTGCTTTAGAAAAAGTAATCGGTGTCTCAAAACTGTAAAGTACGTATTTAACGTAAATACTCTTTTTTTTTTTGTTAAGTTCTACTGTAGTTATAGTTATTGCTATCCAAATTTATTTTAATTAGAAACTTAAAAAACCCGTTGTTTTTCATAAAATCATCATACCAGTTATATGATTAAAATAACTAAATTGAAAAAAAAAATTGTGATATAAAAACTAAACCATATTAGAAAGCATATTTTTTGGGAAATCAATGAGAAAGTTTCTAAAAATATACGAGTTTGAAATTATAAGTTAATACAAACAAACTCTATATTTAGTTACTCTGTATTCCCGAAATTCTAGAAACCTTGGACCACTGATTGTTTCAAATATGATATCTTTTATTAACTTTTTGAAAAACAACAAATATCAAAAAAAAAACTATATTAAAAGATAAAATTAAACATTGTAACTTATTGATAATGAATATTTTATGATTGCTTTAACTTTAAGATTTTATTTTCAATCAATATTTCACTTGAAAAAAGATATCATCAGTTAAAAATAAATTTCTTGTTGAAATAGAATATAAAACATTATTGTAAATTATAAGTATTTAAAATGATATATTTTTGACACGTTGGTACAGGTTACAAATTGTTGTTATCTAAAACTTGGATTTTTCAACAAGGATCGATGACACATATTTTCAATTATTTTAGGATAATTTTATCATTTAAAGCTTTAAAACAATCCATAAATCATTTAAAACTAGTCTTTTGAGCTCAACTGAGTTTTTATAGAGTTTCGTTTACAAATTTGTCTTAAATCTATTTGATTAAGAGTTTAATTAGCTAGACTAAAATAAAAACTATTTATATGTCTGTAAAGACCTGATATTACGATTTATCTATAAATTGAACAATAAAATTTTCAAAATGTATACAATTAAGGCTATATAGTTTTTAGACGTCTGTGAAACTCCCAATATATAAAAATATTTAAACACTCATGGTAAACTATAATAGTTTAAAACCTATAATTTAAATACTAACCATATAATATCAAAAACTAACGTGTAAAAGGACTTCACATTTTTAACATTAGTTAAAAAAAACACGAACCTTAATATTTTCTCTGGTGTCGACACCGCCTAATCAGCTAACAAGGTTTAACATTTTGAACTTTATTTTATTCAACCGCATTATTTTCGAATTTTAATTTCTCTGTCTTACCACTTTTTCCACATCTGTCTATTTTGTTGGAATAATATGAAAATCAGTACAAAAGTTATTCAAAAATAAACTATATTTTTTGAAGCTTATGAAACAGAGTGTACTTATAAATAGAGAGTACTATAAAGAAAAGGTATTTTACTATATCACTATTACAATTTTAAAACGATACCAATACAGCTAAAACTTAATAAATGTTGTTTAAATATTATAAAGTTTACTAGAAATAGTTACAATTTCTAGCCTTTTTTAAATAAATTTTTATATACAATACCTTCCACACTTACTAATTTATACGCTTTTTTAAAGATTTTATTAACAACTGACGACATCTAGGACACCTAGAGTAAAACTGAAACATTGTATCATTTATAAAATATTTTGAATAAAGTCTGAAAACATATAACTGTAACAACGATAATAAATTTGTAGCTACCGACTAATTTTGTAAAAAGTTTTTTTTGATAAATTGATAATTTTTTTTTTAATTTTTTCAAAAATGAATAAATGTTTTATACCTAAAACTTTTTAGTATACCCACACTAAACGAAAAAAATTACAAGGTTTACTTAATTTTCAATAAATTTAGAGACTCCAGTACTATAAATTTTAGCTAAAGTTGATAAACATCGTAGGTAAGAAAACTTTTAGTATAAATGTTTTATAACAAATACAGCTGATATTTACCAAGAATGTTTTTGATATTATAAGTAATTATAGAAAAAAGAACTAATTTTACATTCATTAGATTGTAAGAAAAGTAATAAAATAAATCTATAATGGAAATTGAAAATACTTTTATCAAAAAAAAAAAAAACAACAGTTTGTACTTAGTAAAACAACCAATAGTAAAACTTTTAAACCTATTTCCAAGCTAGCATTAAACTCATTAAGTTTTTATTTGTTAAAAACAAAAATCAGAGTATTGTAATATAACGGACTTCTTTCTTATAGTATCTAAAATGTTTGTACTTGTTTCTTCAAAATGTTAATAGTTTAAAAAAAGAATATAACTATTAAAATCACACATAAAAATAACAAAATAATAACTGTTCTTTTTAAGTCTATTATTGAAAATTTAGTATTTTTCACATTAGTAAAAATATTTAACTTTATTTTTTATTTAAGTTTAAAAGCACAAGTAATAACTTAAGCTTAGTTACTAACTCCTAGTTTGAAAATCTATTTTCTAACTTAATTTTGAAAGGTAAGGGAAACTTGAAATGTTATCTATAAAGCTCACATTTACAATTAACTTTAAATATTATTACACTAAACTAATAATTCAACTTTTAAAAAATTTAAAGTTTTATTAACCAAATGATTGACCAGTAGTAGTTAAAGGCCTTCTAAGTTTATGTTTTTACTTTCATAAAATTTACTACTAAAAAAAAATTAAAAAAAAGTTAGTATTAAGAATAATGAGTTAAAGTTTTTAACTTTCTCAAATAGAAACTTTAAATTATATGGGTGAGTTTACCTTCAAACACAAAAATAACAATATGAAACCCATAATTTAAATCTTCTATCTTTTAATTTTTTTTAAACTTTACCAAATCAACCTTTTTTATTTAACAGTGAATAAAAGTTTATAGGCGTTATATTTTTTAAAAACTTCATTTATAGTTAGTTTAGTTTTAAAAACTACCTGAGTAATGCTTTATCACTATGTAACCACTATAATTAAATTTTTCAAATTACAGGGTTGCTAAAAGTTTTAGGCAGATTTTTTCCAGGTTTTTAAAAGTACACATTTTCAGGTCTAATTTTAGTTATAAGTTGAACTTAAAGTAAAAAACTGTGTTAAATAGTTTAAAAAAACATTGAAAAGATACTGTAAAAGTACTTCAAATACGTTTTTTAATAAACAGTTTTTTTGATGATGACTAAATTATTTCATCTATGAGGTAGATTTTTTGTGTAAAATCAAAATTTTTTTACTTAGCGTGTAAAAGATTTTTAAAATTCCAGGTTTTTCCAGGCTTTTTAGTGATTTATTTTTCAAAATTTCAGGTTTTCCCAGGTTTTTTAGCTTAAATTGTCAAATTCCAGGATATTTCCAGGTTTTTAAGTCTTTTGAAATTCTGTTCTAATTAAAACAAAGATACTTTAAAGATAACAAAAATAGTTTTTTAACTGTTAATAAATTGTACACAGACTTTTACAATACTAACCAGAGTAAAAAAAATAAAAATCACATTGTTAAGACTCTTCATATAACTATAATAACCAAAAACTCACCCAAAAATTAAAATATTGTGGATAAAATTCTAAATTCCAAAATTGCCCAACTAAGACGGTTTCGGAAATATATACAATACAGCTTTACTTTTCACAAGTTTTAAAATAATAACTTTGAAAATAACTTTTTTTTTCTGAGAGCCATTTTAAACTGAATTTGTAATTTAAAATACAAATCTTTTTCTCTAAAGCAGCGGTCGGCAGCCTTATATAGGAAAGGGCCAATTTTTTCCAAAAAAATTTGTTCGCGGGCCGCACTATACATAAAAAAGTCTCTGCGGGCCGCAGTCTTTAGAAAATTTTTGTAACAATTAACACAAAAATACTACTATTATCCAGAAAATGTAATAAAGTAAGCTATAACTTAGCATTAATAATGTGAAATTACTTGAGTTAAATCATAGTTGCAAGTTTTCAACACAAAAAATCTTTTTCTATTGTTTTAAATAAGTATGTTTTTAGCTGAAAAGTACCTTGCGGTCGTAGACTTTGGCTGGCGAGCCGCAGTTTGCCGACCCCTGCTCTAAAGCAAGGTTGCTTGAATTCCAGAAACAGCAAATTCCGAATACTGAAAGAATGCTAGATATTCTTATTACAATTTCACGCTCGAGTAACTGTGTAGCCGTTTTTTAGGAGTAGGCGTTTAGATATGGGGGTTGGGGTTGTATACAGCCCATATACGACCTGCCACTTATCTTTGAATTTAAAATAAAAATGTGCAAACAAAATAAAGTTAAAGTTTTTATTAAAAAAGGTACCCACACCTTATTTTAAACACAATTATTAAACTCAAAACTGTGGTCATTGAAAACTAATTTGAAATGCGAAGCTGAACCTTTCTTAAATCCAAATTTATTTTAATTTGTAACTTAAAAAACCCGTTGTTTTTCATAAAATCATCATACTACTTATAGGATTAAAATAAGTAAACTAAATAAAAAATGTTTGTGATATAAAATCTAAATCATATTAGAAAGCATATTTTTTGGAAAAACAATGAGAAATTATAAGTTAATACAAACAATCTTTATATTTAGTTATTCTTTATTCCCGAAATTCTTGCTACTTTTGACCATTGATTATACCAAATATGATATACTTTATTAACTTTTTTAGAAACAATAAATATCAAAAAATTTCTATTTTTAAAGATAACGATTAAGATCGTAACTTATTGATAATGAATATTTAATAGTTGCTTGTATTTTAAGTTTTTTTTTAATCAATGTTTCACTTAAAAAAAGGTATCATCAGTTAGAAATAAAATGTTGTTCAAATAGAATATAAAACATTATTGTAAATTATAAGTATTAAAATTGATATATTTTTGACACGTTGGTACAGTTTACAAATTGTTGTTATCTAAAACTTTGATTTTTCAACAAGGATCGATGACACATCTTTTCAATTATTTTAGGATAATTTTATCATTTAAAGCTTGAAAACAATCCATAAATCATTTAAAACTAGTCTTTTGAGCTCAGCTGAATTTTTATAGAACTTTGTTTCGAATTTGCTTTAAATCTATTTGATTAAGCGTTTAATTAGCCAGACTAAAATAAAAACTATTTATATGTCTGTAAAGACCTGATGTTACAATTTATCTATAAATTGAACAATAAAATTTTCAAAATGTATACTAGTAAGGCTATATAGATTTTAGACGTCTGTAAAACTCCAAATATATAAAAATATTTAAAAATTTAGGGTAAATTATAATAATTTGAAACGTATAATTTAAAAACTAACCATTCAATATCAAAAAATAACTTGTAGAAGGACTTCACACTTTTATCATTACTTTAAAAAAAACACGAACCTTAATATTTCTCTGGTGTCGACTCCTTATAATCAGCTCACAAGGTTCAACATTTTGAACTTTATTTTATTTAACCGTATTATTGTCGAATTTTAATATCACTGTCTTAGCATTTTTTCCACATCTGTCTATTTTATTGGAATAATCTGAAAATCAGTACAAAAGTTATTTAAAAATAAACTATATTTTTTGAAGCTTATGAAATAGAGAGTACTTATGAAACAGAGAGTAATATAAAGTATAGGTATTTTGCTATATCACTATTACAATTTTAAAACGATACCAATACAGCTTGAACTTAATAAATGTTGTTTAAATATTACAAAGTTTACTCGGAAAAGTTACAATTTCTAGTCTTTTTTTAATAAATCTTTATATTCAATACCTTCCACACTTACTAATTCATACACTTTTTTAAAGACTTTATTAACAACTGACGACCTCTAGGACACCTAGAGTGAATGTGAAACATTGTATCATTTATAAAATATGTTGAATAAAATCTGAGAACATATGACTGTAACAACGATAATAAGTTTGTAGCTACACACTAATTTTGTAATTTTTTTTTTTTATAAATTGATAATTTTCTTTAATTTTTACAAAAAATTAATAAATGCGTTATACCCAAAACATTTTAGTATACCCACATTAAACGACAAAAATTACAAGTTTTATTTATTTTCAATGAATTTAGAGAATTCAGTACTAAATATTTTAGCTAAAGTTGATAAACATCTTAGATAAGAAAACTTTGAGTATAAATGTATACTATAATATAAATGAGTATAAAACAAATACAGCTGATATTTACCAAGAATACTTTTGATATTATAAGTAGTTATAGAAAACAGAATGAATATTACATTTATTAGATTGTAAGAAAATAAATCTATAATGGAAATTAAAAACATTTTTACTTTAAAAAACAACAGATTGTACTTAGTAAAACAACCAATAGTGAAAACTTTTAAACCTATTTCCAAGCTAGCATTAAATTCATTAAGTTTTTATTTGTTACAAACAAAAAACAGAGTATTATAATAATATGGACTACTTTCTTTTAGTATCTAAAATGTTCGTACTTATTTCTTCAAAATGTTAATAGTTTGAAATAAATTTTATAAATCTTAAAATCACTTATAAAAGTAACAAAATAACGATTGTTCTTTTTAAGTCTGTTAACAAAATTTAGTATTTTTCACACTAGTAAAAATCTTTAACTTAATTTTTTTTTTAAGTTTAAAAGCACAAATAATAACTTGAGCTTAGTTACTAACTCACAGTTTGAAAATCTGTTTTTTTAACTTAATTTTTAAAATTATAAAAAACTTGTAGTGTTTTCTGTGAAGCTCACGTTTACAACTAACTGGTTTAAATATTATTACACCGAGTTAATAATTTAACTTTCTGAAAAATTTACAGCTTTACTAACCAATTGATTAGACCAGTAGTAGTTTAAGGCCTTCTAAAATTACGTCTTTTTTTAAATAAAATTTACTAGTAAAAAAAAATTTAATTTTAAGAATAATGAGTTAAAGTTTTTAATTTGCTAAAATAGGAAATTTAAATTATATGGGTGAGTTTACCTTCAAACACAAAAATAACAATATGAAACCCATAATTTAAAGCTTCTACCTTTTAATTTTTTTTAAACTTTACCAAATCAACCTTTTTTATTTAACAGTGAATAAAAGTTTATAGGCGTTATATTTTTTTAAAACTTCATTTATAGTTAGTTTAGTTTTTAAAACTACCAGAGTAATGCTTTATCACTATGTAACCACTATAATTAAAATTTTTCAAATTACAGGGTCGCTAAATGTTTAAGGTAAATTTTCTCCAGGTTTTTAAAAGTGCACATTTTCGAGTCTGATTTTAGTTTTAAGTTAAATTTAAAGTAAAAAACTGTGTTAAATAGTTTAAAAAAACATTGAAAAGATATTGTAAAAGTAATTCAAATGCGTTTTTTAATAAACATTTCTTTTGATGATGACTAAATTATTTTACCTACATGGTAGATTTTTTGTGTCAAATCAAAATTTTTTTACTTAACATGTAAAAATTATTTTAAATTCCAGGTTTTTCCAGGCTTTTTAGTGATTTTTTTTCAAAATTCTAGGTTTTCCCAGGTTTTTTAGCTTAAATTTTCAAATACCAGGTTATTTCCAAGTTTCTAAGTCTTTTGAAAATCTGTTCTAATTAATGTGGTTGGATAAAGATACTTTAAAGATAATAAAAATAGTTTCTTAACTGTTAACAAATTGTATACAGACTTTTACAATACTAACTAGTGTAAAAAAAATAAAAATCACATTGTTAAGACTCTTCATATAACTATAATAACCAAAAACTCACCCAAAAATTAAAATATTGTGGATAAAATTTAAAATTCAAAACTTTACAATTAAGGCAGTTTCGGAAATATATACAATACAACTATCCTTTTCACAAGTGTTAAAATTAGTCATTGAAAACAAATTTTTTTTATGAGAGCCATTTTAAACTGAATTTGAAATTTAAAATAAAAATGTTTTTCTCTAAAGCAGGGGTCGGCAGCTTTATATAGGAAAGGGCCAATTTTTTCTAAAAAAATTTGTTCGCGGACCGCACTATACATAAAAAAGTCTTTGCGGGCCGCAGTCTTTAGAAAATTCTTGTAACAATTAACACAAAAATACTACTATTATCAAGAAAATGTAACAAAGTAAGCTATAAAATAGCACTAGTAATGTGTATTTACTTAAGTTAAATCATAGTTGCAAGTTTTCAACACAGAAAATCTTTTTCTATTGTTTTAAATAAGTATGTTTTTAGCTGAAAAGTACCTTGCGGTCGTAGACTTTGGCTGGTGGGCCGCAGTTTGCCGACCCCTGCTCTAAAGCAAGGTTGCTTGAATTCCAGAAACAGCAAATTCCGAATACTGAAAGAATGCTAGATATTTTTATTACAATTTCACGCTCGAGTAATTGTGCCGTTTTTTAGGAGTAGGCGTTTAGATATGGGGGTTGGGGTTGTATACAGCCCATATACAACCTGCCACTTATCTTTGAACTTAAAATAAAAATGTGCAAACAAAATAAAGTTCAAGTTTTTATAAAAAAAGGTACCCACACCTTACTTTAAACACAATTATTAAACTCAAAACTGTGGTTATTGAAAACTTATTTTAAATGCAAAGCTGAACCTTTCTTAAATATGGCGGCAAAAATAAAATGAACAATAACAGAACTAACAAAAACAATAACAAAACTAATCAATACTATACGCTTGACGATTTAAATATGGAAAGCTATAGTATTTATATTTAATTGCCGAAGACTCAAATTATAGTTACTATGCTGTATAGCTAGGTTTCCAAAAATAACTTCCGCAATCGGCCCTTTTTCAGAAAACTAAAAAAAACTATTTTCCCGATTAACAAAAATAGATTATTTAGTATATGTTTATTTACCGTCAACTATCCCTCATAAATTTTGTAAGTTTTATCACGAACCCTACTATTTATAACTTCTAAACAACTAATAAATAACTTCTACTCTGCTTAAGATTACAATTGTCATTGTGACCATGGACTTATAGCTATAACCGAAAGGTTTATATATTATAATATTATAAGACGTTTTATGTCGTTAAATGAACAATAATTATATCTCAGCAACACGTTTGAAAGGTATCAGTGGTGAGCGACTCGATAACCGAAAGGTTTTTCGTGCACCACATCCTCGGACCAAATATTTTGAGCGCTTTTTAGTTGCTTACTAAACTATATAATTTAAAACTATGTGCGCAATATACTCAAAGTTTAAAAAAAGAAACTTATTCGGTATTCAGAACACGTTTATTTGGCGTTTCAAAACATTTTAAGTTTTATTTCATAATTAAAATTTTCTGTTAGGTAAATAATAATTTACAGATGCTTATTGTTTTTTTTTTAGTACTATACAAACTTTTGTAAATATTTTACTATGGTATAAAAAGCTGAAACATGTTTTGATTTAAGTTTTTTTTTTTTTGTATAATAGTTTAAATTTAGTTTGATTTGGGTTTTTTAAAACATAATTGTATATTTTAAAAATAATATTTATATTTTAGACAAGACTTTTGAATATTAAGCAAGCCAAAAAGGAAAAGTTAAAATTAAAACTGTATTTGTTCAATTTGCAATCAAACTTTAAATTTATTTATCCTAACTATTTTACTTAATCAAATTGTTGGTAATAATAAGCAGACCAAGGTTATATACGTAATCTAACATTTGAATAGAAAAATTTACTTTTAATGAAAATGTCTTAATTTAAAAAGTCTAAACATTCAAAATTCAAAAATTTTTCTTCATGCATAACTACGTTCATGCACATGTTTTCAATGTTTTCAAATACTTAACTTGTTTAGATATCATTAAATAAACTTTCCTTTCACAAATAAAAGGTTATAAACCAAATTTTGTAAAACTTATTGTAATATTATATTTTTTAAATAAAAATCAAACTTTAATTGAGCAGGTTATAAAAAAGCTAATGAAGTTTAAGGTTATAACAATAATTCACATATACAATTTATTGTCTAATTAGATAAAATGCGAATTGAATCGAATCAGTATAAAATACAATAAAAATCAATAACTGATGACTCACCAAGACAAAAGCAAAAATTCAGTTGATAAGACAATGGTAATTGGCCCAAGACTTTAATATCAGAACCTCTTTGTTAAATTTTCTGATAACATAGATATTTTGGCTTTTGTTTAAACTCAGTCATACCGCGCTTTAACGTTAACCAGGGCGAATTTATCATACATATCTCAGCTGTAGCAGGGTTAGTTGATCTAATCAGCTTAAAAGTAAAAACAAAATTTTATAAAAAAAATCAGCTTAAATTTCTTTACTAAAATAACATTATAACGAATTTTTCATTTTAGTTTTTCTAATAACTTATATCTCAAAATAAAACTAATATGTAGCAAGGTTTCCAAAAATAAAGAATTCTTACTACTTGATACTAAGCTAACGTTTAATTTCTAAAACTTAATATCAGGCTTAATTAAATTTGAACAGCGTAATAATCGTCACAATGGCAACTATGCTATGTAAGTACGTAGAACGTACATGCAGTAAGGGCACTGATATGGTACGAACGTGAAAGGGTACGCAACGCACCCGTGTAAGGTACGCACTTGTACAATCGAATTTATCAACTAGTAAGAAATTTTAAGATAATACAAACAAGGTTTTAATGTTCAGTACGCTTTATGCATATATACCAAAATTTACTAAATAACTTCTTTTTGGTACTAAGTTAGTAAGTAAGTACTAAGAGTACTAAGTAAGTACTACTAACTTTAAATAAAGATTGGAGACAGAAATTCATTTTGCAATTTATTTTTGTTAACTTGAAATTTTTCGTTCTATGCTTGTCAATGTATTTGTGTAAAACAGTAAACTTAATAAAATTGTAAGATTATGCGTAATAAAAGGTAAAAAAAATTATGTACAATACAATGCTATTATATAGTAATTCTAAAACTATTAATGAAAAGCTTTAAAACACAAGACTAATTTATCAGATACTAAACAAAACATAAAGTTAAGAAAGTTTTTTTTTAATCTGTTATAACTTTACTCAACCAACATTTAAAAATCATTCAAAATAACTGTCACAACTCTTTAAAATAAAAACACTGAGCAACAGATTTTTTGTTTATCATCAAAAACTGAGTTATTTTTTAAATAGAATATTGCTATTGGCATAGCAAGAAGTATTTTGAAAACTCTAGTACTCACTAATTGTCGAAAATAAGTGAGATCATAAATATTACAAGTAAAACTTCTAAAGATTTTTCGTAAAGAGTATAATTAATTAAATTTACAAATGATCTTAATATGATTAATGTAGGTAAAATAAACTCATTTCACTTTTAATATCATGTTAAGCCTATTCAAATCGTGTTTTTATTAAAAATAGAAGATATAGCTACTATTTGCTTTAACAAAAGTAATTGGTGTCTCAAAACTGTAAAGTACGTATTTCACGTAAATAATCTTTTTTTTTGTACTTACTGTAGTTATAGTTATTGCTTTCCAATTGCCATAGTTCAAAAAATTAAACCGTTGCTTTTCATAAAATAAGCATTACTACGTATAAGTTTAAAATAACTAAATTTAAAAAGAAAGTTTTGTAATTATAAAATTGAATCATATAAGTAAGCATATTTTTAAGAAAAACTTTGAGTAAATTGCTAAAAATATACGAGTTTGAAATTAAAAGTTTATACAAACAAACTCTACATTTAGTTATTTTTTATTCCCGAAATTCTAACAACCTTGGACCATTGATTATTTCAAATATGATATCTTTAATTAACTTTTTGAAAAACTATAAATATCAAAAATCTTCTATCTTTAAAATAAACAATTAAACATCGTTCCTTATTGATAATGAAATAAAATAATTGAAAACGTTTTAAGATTTTATTTATAATCAATATTTCACTTAAAAAAAGATATCATAATGTAATAATAAAACTGTGTTCAAACAGAATATAAAACATTATTGTAAATTATAATTACTTAAATTGATATATTTTTGACACATTGCTACAGTTCACAAATTGTTGTCACTTTAAAACTTTTACTTTTCAACAAGACTTCTCAAGTATTGATACACATTTTCAATTATTTTTAATGATTTTAATATTTTAAAACCTTTAAAACGATCCATAAATAATCTCAAACTATACCGTTGAAATCAGCTGAACTTTTATAGAATTTCGTTTACAAATTTGCTTTAAATCTATTTGATTAAGCGTTTAATTAGCTAGACTAAAATAGAAACTATTTTAATGTCTGTAAATACATGATATTGCAACTTATTTATATATTGAACAATAAAATTCTCAACATATATAAAAATAAGGCTTATATATAATTTTCAAACCTCTGTGAAACTGCCAAGATATCTGTAAAGACCTGATATTACAATTTATCTATAAATTGAACAATAAATTTTTCAAAATGTATACGAATAAGGCCATATAATTTTTAAGACGTCTGTGAAACTCCAAATATATAAAAGAAATTAAACATCCATGGTGAATTATAATAGTTTAAAACCTATAATTTAAATACTAACCATATAATATCAAAAAAAAACTTGTAAAAGGACTTCAAACTTTTAAAACTAGTAGAAAAAACACAAACCTAAATATTTCTCTGGTTTCCACTCTGTCTAATTAGCTGACAAGGTTCAACATTTTGAACTTCATTTTATTAACCGTATTATTGTCGAATTTTAATTTCTCTGTCTTACCATTTTTTCCACATCTGTCTATTTTGTTGGAATAATCTGAAAACCAGTACAAAAGTTATTTAAAAATAAACTATATATTTTGAAGCTTATGAAATAGAGAGTAGTACTTATAAATAGAGAGTAGTACTTATAAATAGAGAGTACTTATAAATAGAGAGTACTTATAAATAGAGAGTACTTATAAATAAAGAGTACTTATAAATAGAGAGTACTTATAAATAGAGAGTGCTATGAGGAATAGGTATTTTACTATATCACTATTACAATTTTAAAACGATACCAATACAGCTAGAACTTTTTAATGTCGTTTAAATATTACCAAGT
Source organism: Thalia democratica (assembly GCF_965202585.1). Taxonomy (NCBI): domain Eukaryota; kingdom Metazoa; phylum Chordata; class Thaliacea; order Salpida; family Salpidae; genus Thalia; species Thalia democratica. Next base: position 977,545 of record NC_139169.1, read on the forward strand.
TTATTCGAAAAACTTACAATTTATTACCTTTTTTTAATAAATTTTTATATACAAGACCTTCCGCACTTACTATTTTATACACTTTTTTAAAGATTTTATTAACAACTGACGACCTCTAGGACACTTAGACTGAAACTGGAACATTGTATCATTTATAAAATATGTTGAATAAAATCTGAAAACATATGACTGTAACAACGATAATAAATTTGTAGCTACAGACTAATTTAAAAAAAAGTTTTTTTTTAATAACTTGATAATTTTTTTTTAATTTTTACAAAAAATGAATAAATGTTTTATACCCAAAGCTTTTTAGTATACCCACATTAAACGACAAAAGTTACAAGTTTTACTTAATTTCCAATAAATTTAGAGAATTCAGTACTATAAATTTTAGCTAAACTTGATAAACATTGTAGGTAAGAAAACTTTTAGTATAGATGTTTTAAAACAAATACAGCTGATATTTACCAAGAATATTTTTGATATTATAAGTAATTATAGAAAACAGAATGAATATTACATTCATTAGATTGTAAGAAAAGTAATAAAAGAAATATATAATGGAAATTAAAAATATTTTTATTAAAAAAAACAACACTTTGTACTTAGTAAAACAACCAGTAGTGAAAAATTTTAATCCTATTTCCAAGCTAGCATTAAATTCATTAAGTTGTTACTTATTACAAACTAAAAACAGAGTATTGTAATGAAATGGACTACTTTCTTTTAGTATCTAAAATTTTTGTACTTGTTTCTTAAAAATGATATTAGTCTAAAAAGTATATAAATACTAAAATCACCCATAAAAGTAACAAAATAATAATTATTCTTTTTGATAATTAAAAAGTCTATTAATGAAAATTTAGTATTTTTCACACTAGTAAAAATCTTAAGTATTATTTATTTTAAATTTAAAAGCACAGGTAATAACTAAAGCTTAGTTCTACTAACTCACAGTTTAAAAATCTGTTTTTTTAACTTAATTTTAAAAATTATAAAAAAACTTGAAGTGTTTTCTATGAAGCTCACCACGTTTACAACTGACTTTAAATATTATTGGACTGAGTAAGTAATTCAACTTTTTCAAAATTAAAGATTTTATTAATTATTTAATTATACCAGTAGTAGTTTAAGGTCTTCTAATGTTATGCCTTTTTTTTTATAAAATTTTGTAAGAAAAAAGTTAATTATATTTTTAGTAATTATAAGAGCAATAAGTCAAAGTTTTTAACTTTCTAAAATAGGAACTTTAAATTATATGGGTGAGTTTACCTTCAAACACAAAATTTACAAAATTAAATCCATAATTTAAAACTTCTACCTTTTAATTTTTTTAAAACTTTACCAAATCAACCTTTTTATTTAACAGTGAATAAAAATTTATAGAATTTAATTTTTTAAAAACTTCATTTATAATTAGTTTAGCTTTAAAAATTACCAAAGTTAAGTTTATATAACTATGTAACCACTATAAATGAATAATTAACATTTTTCTAAAATATAGGGTTGCTAAATGTTTTGAAAAATTTTCTCCAGGTTTTTAAAAGTACAAATTTTTGGGTCTATTTTTAGTTTAAAGTAAAGTTTAAAGTAAACAACTGTGTTAAATAGTATTAAAACATTGAAAAATATTGTAAAGCTGCTTCAAATGTGTTTTTAAATAAAAAAGGTTTTGATGATGACAACTTTTTTTATCTATATGGTAAATTTTTTGTGTTAAATAAACATTTTTCTACTAAACATGTAAAAATTATTTAAAATTCGAGGTTTTTCAAAGTTTTTAAGTGATTTTTCTTCAGAATTCCAGGTTTTTCAGGTTTTTTTAAAAAAATTTCTCGAATAAGAGGTTTTTCCAGGTGTTTTAGCATAAATTGTCAAATTCCAGGTTATTCCAGGTATTTCCAGGTTTTAAAGTTTTTTGGCAACCCTGTTTTAAGTGAAAAAAAATACTAAAAAAAACTGTTTTTTAACTGTCAACAAATTGTATAAAAACTTTTATGAGACAAATTAGTAAAAATCACAATATTAAGGCTCTTCATATAACTAAAATAATCAAAAATTCACCCAAAAACTTAAAATATTTTTGATAAATTTCTAAATTCCAAAACTTTACAATTAAGGCAGTTTCGGAAATATATACAATACAACTATCCTTATTCATAAGTATTAAAATTAGTCATTGAAAACAATTTTTTCATGTAAGCCATTTTAGTAATCGTTTTTAGTTTTGTTGAAAAGTAAAACAATGCATAAAATTATCAGCTTTTTAGTTTATTATAGATGCAAATTATATTCAAATAAAACGAAAAAATTGTACAAAAAGTACATCATAACTTTTCCAGAAAAAATTGCATGTGGGCCGAATTTTTTACCAATAAGTTTTGGAGGGCTGCAATTATTTAAAAATAACCATAGAAACTAGTAGAAAAAATTTCTCAATCAAAATATTACAAAATAATCAGTAAAATAGCACTAGTTAAGAGTAAATATCAAATTAAGGGCCTATTTTTAAATTTTTGTTGTAAAAATTGTTTTTAATAAGTTTAAAAAAAAGTATATCTTTAGCTAAAAAGTACCTTGCGGGCCGTAGATTTTGACCCGTGAGCCGCAGTTTGCCGACTCCTGCTCTTGAATTCCAAAAACAGCAACTTCCGAATACTGAAAAATTGCCAGATACTTTTATTGCAATTTCACGCTCGAGTAATTTTGTATCCGCTTTTTTATGAAGTAGGCACCTAGATATAGGGTTGGTAATGTACAGCCCGTAGGTTAATTACGACCTGCGAATCTTTTACTGTAAAAAGTATCTTTGAATTGAAAATAAAAACTTTGCAAATAGATAAAGCATAATCATTAAACTCAAAACTGTGGAAACTTATTTTAAAAGCAAAGCTGAACCTTTCTTAAATATGGCGGCATGGAATAAGATTAACCAATCAATACTATACGCTTAACGATTTAGGTGTGAAAAGCTAGAGTGTTTAAAAACTTTTTATTGCCAAAAACTCAAATTATAGTTACTATGCTCTATATCCGGGTTTCCAAAAATAACTTCCATAATTGGTCCCTTTTCAGAAAACTAAAAAAACTATTTTCCAGATTAACAAAAATAGATTATTTAGTATATGTTTATTTACGGTCCATTATCCTTCATAAACTTTGTAATTTTATCACGAACCCTACTATTTACAACTTCTAAACAAGCAATAAATAAGTTTTACTCTGCTTTAGATTACAATTGTCGTTGTGAAGATGAACGTATAGCTATAACCGAAAGGTTTTTTTGTACAACAGGTCGTAGGACCAAATATTTTGAGCGCTTTTTTGGTCGTTCAATAAATTATGTAGGTTAGAACTATGTGAGTAATATACTCTAATAAAAAAAGAAACTCATTTGGTATTCAGAAAACGTTTTTTTAGCGTTTCAAATTATTTTAGTAAATATTTTTATTTTTTAATTAACACTTTCTGTGAGGTAAATAATAAAAGTAAATACTATAGAAATAAATTTATTAAGTTTTTATTTGTTACAGACAAAAAACAGAGTATTGTAATGAAATGGACTGCTTTCTTTTCGTATCTAAAATGTTTGTACTTGTTTCTTAAAATTATTGATAGTTTAAAAATGTATATAACTACTGAAATCACACACAAAAGTAATAAAATGATATTTGTTGTTTTAAGTCTTTGATAAAAATTTAGTATTTTTACTTTAGTAAAAATTTTAAACTTTAATTTATTTTTCTTAAAGTTTAAAAGCACAGGTAATAACTAAAGCTTAGTTCTACTAACTCACAGTTTGAAAATCTGTTTTTTTAACTTGATTTTAAAAATTATAAAAAACTTGAAATGTTTTCTGTAAAGCTCACGTTTACAACTAACTGGTTTAAATATTATTACACTGAGTTAATAATTCAACTTTTTGAAAAATTTAAAGCTTTACTAACCAATTGATTAGACCAGTAGTAGTTTAAGGCCTTCTAAAATTACGTCTTTTTTAAAATAAAATTTACTAGTAAAAAAAAATATGAATTTTAAGAATAATGAGTTAAAGTTTTTAACTTTCTAAAATAGAAACTTTAAATTATATGGGTGAGTTTACCTTCAAACACAAAATTAAAAATATGAAATCCATAATTTAAAGCTTCTACCTTTTAATTTTTTTTTAAACTTTACCGAATCAACCTTTTTTATTTAACAGTGAATAAAAGTTTATAGGCGTTATATTTGTTTAAAACTTCATTTATAGTTAGTTTAGTTTTTAAAACTACCTGAGTAATGCTTTATCACTATGTAACCACTACAAATGAAAAATAAAAATTTTTCAAATTACAGGGTTGCTAAATGTTTTAGGCAAATTTTCTCCAGGTTTTTAAAAGTGCACATTTTCGAGTCTGATTTTAGTTTTAAGTTAAATTTAAAGTAAAAAACTGTATTAAATAGTTTAAAAAACATTGAAAAGATATTGTAAAAGTACTTCAAATGCGTTTTTTAATAAACATTTCTTTTGATGATGACTAAATTATTTTATCTATATGGTAGATTTTTTGTGTCAAATCAAAATTTTTTTACTTAACATGTAAAAATTATTTAAAATTCCAGTTTTTTCCAGGCTTTTCAGTGATTTTTTTTCAAAATTCTAGGTTTTCCCAGGTTTTTTAGCTTAAATTTTCAAATTCCAGGTTATTTCCAGGTTTTTAAGTCTTTGAAAATCTGTTCTAATTAAAATAAAGATACTTTAAAGATAACAAAAATAGTTTCTTAACTGTTAACAAGTTGTATACAGGCTTTTACAAGACTAACTAGTGTAAAAATAAAATCACATTGTTAAGACTCTTCATATAATTTTAATAACCAAAAACTCACCCAAAAATTAAAATATTGTGGATAAAATTTTAAAATTCCAAAATTGCCCAACTAAGACAGTTTCGGAAATATATACAATACAACTATCCTTTTTCACAAGTATTAAAATAATAACTTTGAAAATAACTTTTTTTTTCTGAGAGCCATTTTAAACTGAATTTGTAATTTAAAATAAAAATCTTTTTCTCTAAAGCAGGGGTCGGCAGCCTTATATAGGAAAGGGCCAATTTTTTCTAAAAAAATTTGTTTGCGGGCCGCACTATACATAAAAAAGTCTTTGCGGGCCGCAGTCTTTAGAAAATTTTTGTAATAATTAACACAAAAATACTACTATTATCCAGAAAAAGTAACAAAATAAGCTATAAAATAGCACTAGTAATGTGTAAATACTTAAGTTAAATCAAAGTTGCAAGTTTGAAATACAAAAACTCTTTTTCTATTGTTTTAAATAAATATGTTTTTAGCTGAAAAGTACCTTGCGGTTGTAGACTTTGGCTGGCGGGCCGCAGTTTACCGACCCCTGCTCTAAAGCAAGGTTGCTTGAATTCCAGAAACAGCAAATTCCGAATACTGAAAGAATGCCAGAATTTTTTATTACAATTTCACGCTCGAGTAACTGTGTAGCCGTTTTTTTAGGAGTAGGCGTTAAGATATGGGGGTTGGGATCGTATACAGCCCATATACGACCTGCCACTTATCTTTGAACTTAAAATAAAAATTGTGCAAACAAAATAAAGTTCAAGTTTTTATTAAAAAAGGTACCACATCTTATTTTAAACACAATTATTATACTCTAAGCTGTGGTCATTGAAAACTAATTTTAAATGCAAAGCTGAACCTTTCTTGAATATGGCAGTAAAAAATAAAATAAACAATAATGAAACTAACAAAAACAATAACAAAACTAATCAATACTATACATTTGTCGATTTAGGGGTGGGAAGCTTAAGACCTTTAATTACCGAAAAGTCAAATTATATTTACTACTATGCTATATAGCTGGGTTTCCAAAAATAACTTCCATAATCGGCCTTTTTTCGGAAAACTTAAAAAAACTATTTTCCCGATTAACAAAAATAGATTATTTAGTTTATTTACCGTCAATTATCCCTCATAATTTTCGTAAGTTTTATCACGAACCCTACTATTTATAACTACTAAACAACTAATAAACAACTTCTACTCTGCTTAAGATTACAAATGTCATTGTGACCATGAACTTATAGCTATAACCGAAAAGTTTACTTATTATAACATTATAAGACGTTTTATGTCCTTAAATGAACAATAATAAAATCCTAGTAACACATTTGAAAGGTATCCGTGGTGAGCGACTCGATAACCGAAAGGTTTTTCGTGCACAACGTCCTAGGATCATTTATTTTGAGCGCTTTTTAGTTGCTTACTAAACTATATAATTTAAAACTTTGTGAGCAATATACTCAAAGTTAAAAAAAAGAAAACTTATTAGTTATTCAGAATACGTTTATTCGGCGTTTCAAAACATTTAAGTTTTATTTCATAATTAAAATTTTCTGTCAGGTAAATAATAATTTACAGATGCTTATTGTTTTTTTTTAGTACTATACAAACTTTTGTAAATATTTTACTTTGGTATAAAAAGCTGAAACATGTTTAAATTTAAATTTAGCTTGATTTGAGTTTTTTATAACATAATTGTATATTTTAAAAATAATATTTATATTTTAGACAAGACTTTTGAATATTTGGCAAGTTAAAAAGAAGAGTTAAAACTAAAACTGTATTTAGTGACTGCAATCAAACTTTAAATTTATTTATCCTAAGTATCTTAGTTAATCAAATTGTTGGTAATAATAAGCAGACCAAAGTTATATATGTAATCTGACATTTGAATAGGAAAATTTACTTTTAATGAAAATGTCTTAATTTGAAAATTCTAAAGATCTAAAATACACACATTTTTCTTCATGCACAACTACGTTCATACGCTTGTCTTCTATGTTTTCAAATATTTAACTTGTTTAAATATCATTAAATAAACTTTCCTTTCACAAATAAAAAGTTATAAACTCAATTTTTTAAAACTTATTGTAATATTATATTTTTTAAATAAAAATCAAACTTAAATTGAGCAGGTAATTAAAAAGTTAATGAAATTTAAGGTTAAAAGAGTAGTTCACATATACAATTTATTGTCTAATTGGATAAAATGCGAATTGATTCGAATCAGTATAAAAAAAACACTATAAAATTAACACTATTGACTCACCAAGACAAAAAGCAAAAATTCAGTTGATAAGACAATGGTAATTGGCCCAAGACTTTATTATCAGAACCAATTTGTTAAATTTTCTGATAACATGGATATTTTTGCTTTTGTTTAAACTCAATCATACCGCGCTTTAACGTTAACCAGGGCGAATTTATCATACAAATCTCAACTGTAGCAGGGCTAATTGATCAGCTTAATATTTAAAAGTAATTTGTAAAAAAAATCAATTTACACTTGTTGGCTACATAGACTTTATGTCAAATTCTTTTCTAATAACTTACATCTTGAAAATAAAACTAATATGTAGCAAGGTTTCCAAAAAATAAAGAATTCTTACTACTTGATACTAAGCAAACGTTTAAATTCTAAAACTTAATTTCAGGCTTAATTAAATTTAAACAGTGTAATAATCGTCACAATGGTAACTATGCTACGTATGTACGTAAAACGTACATACATTAAGAGTACTGGTATGGTACAAACGTGAAGGGGTTCGCAATGCACCCGTGTAAGGTACGCACTTAACCTGTATAATCGATCGCACCAACTACTAAAGCATTAAGTTTTAACTTATTACAAACAATTAAGGTTTTTTAAGTTCAGTCCGCTATCAATACATGCATATAAACCAAAGATTAAACACCATTGAAAATAACTGTCACAATTCTCTAAAATAAAAACACTGAGCAAAATATTTTTTGTTTATCATCAAAAATTGAATTATTTTTTAAATAGAATGTTACTATTGGCATAGCAAGAAGTATTTTGAAAACTCTGGTACTCACTAATTGTCGAAAATAAGTGAGATCATAAATATTACAAGTAAAACTTCTAAAGATTTTTCGTAAAAATGAAATAAATTAAACTTACAAAAGATCTTAATATGATTAATGTAAGTAAAATAAACTCATTTTATTTTCAATATCATGTTAAGCCTATTCAAATCGTGTTTTTATTAAAAATAAGAAGATATAGCTATTATTTGCTTTACAAAAAGTAAAATGTGTCTCAAAACTGTAAAGTACGTATTTCACGTATCATACTATTCTTTTTTTTTTGTTGTACTTACTGTAGTTATAATTATTTCTATCCAAATTTATTTTAATTTGTAACTTAAAAAACCCGTTGTTTTTCATAAAATCATCATACTACTTATAGGATTAAATTAAATAAACTAAATAAAAAAAATTTGTGATATAAAATCTAAATCATGTTAGAAAGCATATTAAAAAAAAAAAAAAGAGAAATTATAAGTTAATACAAACAAACTCTATATTTAGTTATTCTTTATTCCCGAAATTCTTGCTACCTTTGACCATTGATTATACCAAATATAATATCTTTTATTAACTTATTGAAAAACAACAAGTATCAAAAAACTTCTATTTTTAAAGATAACAATTAAGCATCGTAACTTATTGATAATGAATGTTTAATAAATGCTTATATTTTAAGATTTTATTTTCATCAATGTTTCACTTGAAAAAAGATATCATCAGTTAGAAATAAATGTTGTTCAAATAGAATATAAAACAAATTATAAGTATCTAAAATGATATATTTTTGACACATTGGTACAGTTTACAAATTGTTGTTATCTAAAACTTTTATTTATCGACAAGGATCGATGACACATCTTTTCAATTATTTATGAATAATTTTATTGTTTTAAAGCTTTAAAACAATCCATAAATAATTTAAAACTAGTCTTTTGAGCTCAGCTGAATTTCTATAGAATTTCCTTTACAAATTTGTCTTAAATCTATTTGATTAAGCGTTTAATTAGCTAGACTAAAATAAAAACTATTTATATGTTTGTAAAGACTTGATATTACAATTTATCTATAAAGGGAACAATAAAATTTTCAAAATGTATACGAATAAGGCCATGTAATTTTCAGACATCTGTGAAACTCCCAATATATAAAAACATTTAAACATCCATGGTGAATTAAAATTGTTTAAAACCTTTAATTTAAATACTAACCATATAATGTCACAAAATAACTTGTAGAAGGACTTCACACTTTTAACATTATTATAAAAAACACGAACCTTAATATTTTCTCTGGTGTCGACTCCGTATAATCAGCTGACAAGGTTCAACATTTGATGATTTTTTGAACTTTATTTTATTCAACCGTATTATTGTCGAATTTTAATTTCTCTGTCTTACCATTTTTTCGACATCTGTCTGAAAACCAGTACAAAAGTTATTTTAAAATAAACTATATATTTCGAAGCTTATGAAATAGAGAGCACTTATAAATAGAGAGTACTATAAAGAATAGGTATTATACTATATCACTATAACAATTATAAAACGAAACCAACATGGCATGTACTTAAAAAATGTTTTTTAAATATTACAAAGTTTACACGAAAAACTTACAATTTTTAGCCTTTTTTTTGTAAATTTTTATATACAAGACCTTCCGCACTTACTAATTTATACACTTTTATAAAGATTTTATCAACAACTGACGACCTCTAGGACACCTAGAGTGGAACATTGTATCATTTATAAAATATGTTGAATAAAATCTGAAAACATATGACTGTAACAACGATAATAAATTTGTAGCTACAGACTAATTTTGTAAAAAGTTTTTTTTTAATAAATTGATAAATTATTTTTTTTTACAAATAATGAATAAATGTTTATAGCCAAAACTTTTTAGTATACCCACATTAAACGACAAAAATTACAAGTTTTACTTATTTTCAATAAATTTAGAGAATTCAGTATCAGTACTAAAAATGTTAGCTAAAGTTGATAAACATCATAGGTAAGAAAAAGTATAAATATTCTATAACTACTTTATACAGCTGATACTTACTGAAAATATTTTTTATATTATAAGTAATTATAGAAAACAGAATGAAAATTACATTCATTAGATTGTAAGAAAAGTAATAAAAGAAATATATATTGGAAATTGAAAATGTTTTTACTAACAAAAAACAACACTTTGTACTTAGTAAAACAACCAATATTGAAAACTTTTAAACCTATTTCCAAGCTAGCATTAAATTCATTAAGTTTTTATTTATCAGAAACAAAAAACAGAGTATTGTAATGAAATGGACTACTTTATTTTAGTATCTAAAATGTTTGTACTTGTTTCTTAAAAATGATATTAGTTTAAAAAAGTATATAACTACTAAAATCACCCATAAAAGTAACAAAATAATAATTACTCTTTTTAAGTTTATTAATGAAAATTTAGTATTTTTCTCACTAGTAAAAATTTTTAACTTTATTTTTTTTTCAAAGTTTAAAAGCACAGGTAACAACTTAAGCTTAGTTACTAACTCACAGTCTGAAAATCTGTTTTTTAACTTAATTTTGAAAATTATGGGAAACTTGAAATGTTATCTATAAAGCTCACATTTACAACTAACTTTAAATATTATTACACTAAACTAATAGTTCAACTTTTTGAAATATCTAAAGCTTTATTAACTAATTGATTAGACCAGTAGTAGTTTAAGGCCTTCTAAGATTACGTCTTTTTCTAAATAAAATTTTGTATTAAAAAAATAAAAAAAATTAGTTGTAAGAATAATGAGTTAAAACTTTCAACTTTCTTAAATAGAAACTTTAATTTATACGGCTGAGTTTACCTTCAAACACAAAATTAAAAATATGAAACCCATAATTTAAAGCTGCTACCTAAATTTTTTTAAACTCTACCAAATAAACCTTTTTTATAGAACAGTGAATAAAAATTCATAGACTGTATATTTTTTAAAAGCTTAATTTAAAATTAGTTTAATATTTAAAATTACCAGAGTGAAGTTTATATAACTATGTAACCACTATAAATGAATAATTGAAATTTTCCTAAAATACAGGGTTGCTAAATGTTTTTAGAAAATTTTTTCCAGGTTTTTAAAAGTACACATTTCCGAGTCTAATTTTAATTTAAAATTAAGTTTAAAGTAAACAAGTGTGTTAAATAGTTTAGTACCATTGAAAAGATATTGTAAAGCTACTTCAAATGTGTTTTTTACTTAAAAGTTTTTGATGGTAACAAACTTTTTTATCTACATAGTAGATTTTTTGTGTAAAATCAAAGTTTTTATACTTATAATGTAAAAATTATGTAAAATACCAGGCTTTTCAAGGTCTTATAGTGATTTTTGTTCAAAATTCCTGGTTTTCCTGGATTTTTTTAAAAATTTTCTCAAATTTCAGGTTTTTTATCTTAAATTGTCAAATTCCAGGTTATTCCAGGTTTTCAAGTTTTTTGGCAAACCTGTTTTAAGTGAAAAAACTACTAAAAAAAACTGTTTTTTAACTGTCAACAAATTGTATAAAAACTTTTACAAGACAAATTAGTAAAAATCACAATATTAAGACTCTTCATATAACTAAAATAATCAAAATTCACCCAAAAACTTAAAATATTTTTGATAAAATTCTAAATTCCAAAACTTTACAATTAAAGCGGTTCCGGAAATATATACAATACAACTATACTTTTTCACAAGTATTAAAATTAGTCATTAAAAACTATTTTTTTCATGAAAGCCATTTTAGTAAACGTTTTTAGTTTTGTTGAAAAGTAAAACAATGCATAAAATTATAAGCTTTTTAGTTTATTATAGATGCAAATTACTTTCAAATAAAACGAAAAAATTGTATAAAAAGTACATCATAACTTTTCCAGAAAAAGTTGCATGTGGGCCGAACTTTTTACCAATAAGTTTTTGAGGACCGCAATTATTTAAAAATAATCATTGAAACTAGTAGAAAAATTTCTAAACCAAAATATTACAAAATAATCAGTAAAATAGCACTAGTTAAGGGTAAATATCAAATTAAAAGCCTATTTGTAAATTTTTGTTGTAAAAATTGTTTTTAATACGTTTTAAAAAAAGTATATCTTTAGCTAAAAAGTACCTTACGGGCCGTAGATTTTGGCCCGCGAGCCGCAGTTTGCCGACTCCTTCTCTTTAATTTCCAGACACAGCAACTTCCGAATACTGAAAAATTGCCAGATATTTTTATTACAACTTCACGCTCGAGTAATTGTGTATCCATTTTTTATGAACTAGGCGTTTAGACATGGGTTAGCCCATAAGGTCAATTATGACTCGCCAACGAAAATATTTTACTTTATTTTTAACTAAAAAACTGATTGTGTGGATTAAATAAAGTTCAGTTAGTTTTTTTTTATAAAAAAATCTACCCACCTTTATTTTAGAGCATAACTATAAAACACAAAACTGTGGTCATTGAAAACTTATTTTCAAAGCAAAGCTGAATACGGTGGCACAAATAAAAAAAAACATTTAACTAATCATTACGACACGCTTGACGATTTAGCTGCAGGAAATTGTAGTTTTTAAAATCCTTTAATTGCCGAAGACTCAAATTATAGTTACTATGCTGTATATAGCTAGGTTTCCAAAAATAACTTTGATAAGAAAACTAAATAAAATAATGCCTCTTTTATCTTCCGTCAAACCCCAGATTATTATCTACCGTTAACTATCCCTCTGAACTTTTTATACCGTTTATTAAAAAACACTACTATTTATAACTTCTAAATAAGCAATAAATAACTTCTACTCTGCTTAAGATTACAATTGTCATTGTGAAGATGAACTTATAGCTGTAACTGAAAGGTTTTTTGTCCACCGCATCTTAGGACCAAGTATTTTGAGCGCTTTTTTTGTCGTTCAATAAACTATATAGGTTAAAACTATGTGATCAATGTACCCCAAGTTAAAAAAAAAGAAATTTATTCGGTATTCAGAACACGGTTATTTAGAGTTTCAAATTATTTTAGTTTTTATTTTTTAATTAACAATTTCTGTGTAGTAAATAATAAATATAAATTTTATAGCAATAAATTAATTAAGTTTTTATTTGTTACAAACAAAAAACAGAGTATTGTAATGAAGTGGACTACTTTTTTTTAATATCTAAATTATTTGTACTAACTTCTTTTTATTTTTATTTTTTTTAAAGTTTAAAAGCACAGGTAATAACTTAAGCTTAGTTCTACTAACTCACAGTTTGAAAATCTGTTTTTTAACTTAATTTTGAAAATTATTGAAATTTAATCTATGAAGTTCATGTTTACAACTGACTTTAAATATTATTGGACTGAGTAAGTAATTCAACTTTTTGAAAAATTAAATATTTTATTAATTATTTGATTATACCAGTAGTAGTTTAAGGCCTTCTAAAATTACGTCTTTTTTTTAATAAAATTTTGTGGTAAAAAAAGTAATTTATTTGTTTATTAACTATAAAAGTAATGTGTTAAAGTGTTTAACTTTCTAAAGTAGAAACTTTAATTTATATGGATGAGTTTATCTTCTAACCCAAAATTAAGAATCTGAAACCCATAATTTAAAGCTGCTACTTTTTAATTTTTTTAACTTTATCAAACAAACCTTTTTTATTTTTCAGTATGCATTTTAGGTTTAAAAATAACATATGTGATTAATTATTTAAAACTTTGCTTTTAACAACGTTGCCAAATGTTTTTGGAAAATTTTTTCCATGTTTTAAAACTTTCTCCAGGTTTTTAATAATACAAATATTTTGGTCTATTTTTAGTTTAAAGTTAAGTTTAAGGTAAAAAACTGAGTTAAATAGTATAAAAAAAATTAAAAAGATACTGTAAAACTACTTCAAATATGTATTTTAATAAAAAAAATTTGATTATGACAAATTTTTTTATATGATAGATTTTTTGTGTCAAATCAAAATTTTTCTACTTGAAATGTAAATTTTTTTTTTAATTCAAGGTTTTTCAAGGTTTTTTAGTGATTTTTGTTCAAAATTCTAGATTTTCCTGGCTTTTTTTTTTCAAAATTTTTCAAATTCGAGGTTCTCCAGGTATTTTAGCCTAAATTTTCAAGTTTTAGGTTATTCCAGGTGTATCCAGGTTTTCAAGTTTTTTAACAACCCTGTTTTAAATAAAATAGAAATACTTAAAAAAAAAACTGTTTCTTAACTGTCAACAAACTTTGTATAGACTTTTACAAGACAAACTAATGATTAAAACCTAGTAAAAATGACATTATTATGACTCTTCATATAACTAAAACAACCAAATATTTACCAAAAAACTTAAATTTTTTTGATAAATTTCTAATTTCAAAACTTTACAACTAAGACGGCTTTGGAAATATATACAATACAACTATACTTTTTCACAAGTATTGAAATTAGTCATTGAAAACAAATTTTTTTTATGAGAGCCATTTTAAACTGAATTTGAAATTTAAAATAAAAATGTTTTTCTCTAAAGCAGGGGTCGGCAGCCTTATATAGGAATAGGCCAATTTTTTCTATTAAAATTTACTCTCGGGCCGCAGTTACTATAATAAAGTCTTTGCGGGCCGCAGTTTTTTTTTGATAATTAGCATAAAAATAAGTTAAAACTATAAAATCAATATACAAGTTAAAAAAAAACTTATTGAGTATTCAGAACACGTTTATTCAGCGTTTAAAACGTTTAAAGTTTTTTTTCTTAGTAAAAATTTTCTGTCGGGTAAATAATAATATACAGATGCTTATACTATAATAATTTACAGGCCTTTTAAAATATTTTACTGAACCAGTCAACTGATGTTGTTACTTGTGTTTACGCTGGCCTGGCAATTAACTGACTTAAAGCGCTTATAACAATATTGGTGACGGTTACTTAAGCTAATTTTTAAAATTGACTTAGCTAAATAACTTAACGAAGTCGATTTATCAAACGCACCTTAAACTTATACTATCATTTAAACTTAGCCTAGTTAAGTAATAAGATTGTTAGAGTGTCTAAACTTCTTATATAAATATCGAGTCTCAAAGTAAAAAACATCACTCTTTATAAACAAAATGTCCGTTAGTGCCAAGCTACAACAACTCAAAACGTAAGCAACTAAAGAGCAAACGGCAACTAACCAGCCAAAAACAAGTACTCAGTCCAATTTATAACAAGCTTGAAAGAAAAAGAAGGAAAGAAAAAAGGCATTTTCGACTGCAAAAATGCCAATAGCATTACATTGCTTACTCTTATTTTGTATTTTTTTGAATGTCAGCTTAGGTTTCGTTAAAACATTAATTTAGTTTGATTTAAACTTGTAAAAAACACTAAACAACTTCTAACATAAAAACCTGGATGAAAAACGACCGCCTACTGTCGTCGACTTTTGTCTGCTTAGTAGTTAAAAATCTCTTACTTTACTTTGAAAAATCTATAAAATCAGTTGAAAATACAAAACTAATAAAAACATGATACAATTTTACAAAATGACAGAGAAATGTAGGAAATTTAGAAGTTTCTCCATTTTTAGTACCCTCATCTGTTGTCCACCTTGATAAACGTACCGCCATCGAGATCAGGTCCTTGCCTCTCTATCGCTGACTCGTTTATGCCTTCCATTCTCTAACCGTTACCTTTCGTTGTTCCTGCGAAAGAACAATTAGATTGTACGTAAAACTTCTTGAATTAAATTAAAAAAAAAAAAACTAAACATAAAAAAAGAATTTAAATTTACAAAGTTATGTGCTATTAGTTTGAAACAACATTTCATTTGTCAATTAGTCAATTTATTTTTTTAACTTTAAAGTCTGGTATGTTTCAAAGTAACGAGAAGCATTTATAGCTCCAATTAAAACGAAGTAATTCTCTGCAAAACTTTAACACAAAAAACATTCCACATTTGACACGAGTTAGTTGACAATACAAGCAATTACATGCGTTTAAAAAGGTCAAACTTGTTTTTGTAAAGTATATAACCAGTGAACTTTGTATTTTATTTTTAAAGCTTTAATACTCTAAGAAAATTTTAAACAAAGTTGTTTTTTGAGTTTAAATATCAGACAACCTCTCTTAATAGCTTCAATCACCTTATTAAAACACGTTTTTTACAAGTAATTTAAGAAAAACTATTTATTTACACCACAACAACATGCAAATACTGTTTGTTACAAGCAAGTACAGAGGTTATTATATTATAACTTTGAATATTATAGTTTAAAGTTTGAAAAAAAAACCGTTGATATAAACAAAATGAAATCAAGTTTTAAATTATAAGAAAATATATCAAATCTCAGCAAAAGCTGACATAAAATTCAAATTAAAGTTTAACACTCTTAAATGCTCCTTCAACTTCTTCCGGCACGATTTCATAGTTACTTAAGCTTTGTTTAAAAGGCTTGTTAAACTAGTTGTCTGCTATAATTAAACCTAAACGAATTATTCTTTCGGTGATTTTAATTTTTTTTTAAGAATTAATTAAATGTAATGTTTCAACAACTTCTTAATTTAAATTTCCAGCGATGAAAAATAGCGTTCGAGCATATGCTCAAATATTTGAGCAATAATTCAAAGTTTCACAACGGTTTATTTTCTAACTAAAAAGTTTTTCGACTTTAAGGCGTTTAAAACGCCACCGATGAAAAACGTACCAAACTAATTCAAGATTTTTTTACAAATGCATTCTAAGCTTTTTCTTTAAATTTTTCGGTTCGCAATCGTTTCGTCTAATAAGTCAGAAATGTGTTTTTTTGCTAAGATTTCGCTATCGGGCTTAACATTTGCTTTAGTTTCGTCGGTCTCAGATCTGATATTATGTTTCTCTTCAGTCTGTCTGTTGGCCCTATGGTATTCTCTGATCCGTATCCTATCCTCACGTCAGTCTCCGATCAGTGCTTCTGTTTGTAGTTAAGGGAAATTCCCGTATACTTGTCGATCTAACTGAAGAAAAACTGTTGTCAATTTCAACGATGACGTATGTGTTTTTTGTTTGAAGTAGTTTTGTCATGCGGTAACAGAACCGTTTAAGATCGTTTAAGACCAATACCGACCTTCTTTGATTTTTATGAGCTGTACTTTTGACGTCATAACTCGGTATTGCGTGATTGCGTTTTGCTTCCCTAGCAGCTATTCCGACAGCATGCTTGCGTTTTAGTGCGTCTAATTCGACTTCTAATGCGCGTATTTTTTGCTCTGATTCGCGCATACGCTCTTCACGAATTTTTCTATTGTTTAGAAATGCTTTTAAGTTAATGAAATTTCTGTACCCATTTGGGGTTTAACTGTAAAACATATACATATCTGTACGGTTATATATTAGAAAATTAGACGAATTTAATTTTCTCACTATGGTTTAGATCATCGATACTGTTGTTCCTACAAAAATTTTGGAATGTCTTAATTACAACTTCCATTTGCGAAAATTCGTCGATAAGACTTAATGAGGGGAGGAGTTTCAAGACACTATCTATTACTTAAACTCCATAAAGGTTTCCCTTAATACGTCATAGTACTGTGTATTGCTTAAAACTAGATACTCGAACCATACCTTAACCTCGTACTGCGTTTTCCCAAGTATTTCGTGCCTACTTAGCTTTTGCTAATCTCAGCTCTTAACAAATCAATTTTAAGATTAGAATCTATCGTTACAGGCTTCTATAATATCTTGAGATGTCTATGGGCTGATTCGATTACTTCTATACTCCTATATCCACTCTGTTGGAAATCTCTCGAGCCTGCTAGGAAATCTTGGTCACGTCCCCGTTCAATAGCCATTAAGCAATTAGGCCATTAAGCGGTTAGCTACGCGCTCTTCCCATAATAACAGTTGGTATATGCCGGTATCTAGACTTTGCAGTAACCAATACAACGGGATTTTTTTTTTACAATTCGTTCAACCTGATTGTACTTACAGTTAAGTTTTCTGTAGGCTACTGGTTCGGGAGGACGATACGCGGGAAAAACAGAAGTTAATAGCTTATATTTATCTTTTTTAAATTTATTAAGTCTATAAAAAATTGGCTGCTACTAGGACTAGAATAATCTATGTCCATTAAAACTTATCAGACTTTGATGTATCCTAACTTTAAAGTCTTAATAAAAATTTGAACTTATTTTGGGTTATCATCTTCAAAACTTTATTTTGTGGGCCGCATTCCATTTAAATTTATAAAAATGCTCAATACTCGCGGGCTGCAGATTTTAGATTTTTAAATTAATTTTTCAGAATTATTAAAATGGTATTTGATTCAAAAAGAAATAAAGCGAGGTGAATGTTTTGACTCGGGTGGATTTTGACTCGGGTTGATTTTGATCAGGTGGATTTTGAACGTGGGTGGATTTTGATAGAATACCTGCAACTTTTATATTTTATGTACATATTGTAACTTATTCGATATATTTTTTTTCTTGAGGCGGACATTCTAAAATAGTTGAAATACCAACAACACAACAAAAATACAACAAAGTTTTAACCTAAAATAAGAGACTGAATAAAGTTATATACGTAGTAATTAAAACGACACAATTTATAGTTTAAGTGTACTAAATTAACTTTTAGAATCTAATATTTTCAAAACTTTTATAAAGTACCCCAAAATACTTAAAAATACATCAAAACTATTATTTTTAAAGCTTAAAGATTCGTAGTAAGTTATGTTGTTACAGTTTAAATTGTTTTTATATATTTAACTTTCAACGTAAAATTATGACTGAGTTTTAGCTTTTTGTGTTAACTATTTTAAAAGTAATAATAAAGAATAACTACAAACATATAATTTTTTTTAAATTTAAAGTTTATATTAAAAATGTTTTTTGTTTGTATGAAAGTGTCAAAAAATAAGAGGAGTGAATTCATATCATCTTGACAACATATGAAAAACCTCCTCTTAAAATTCAACAAATTAAAAAAAAAAGTATTTATGTGTTAGTCAGTTACATTATCTTATTTGTAGTTTTGTGAACTTTTAGATCGAAGATTAATTTTTGCACTGAATATTTGTACTCTACAATATTTCATAACTACGTCATACTGTATTTTGTATTTTGCATAACTTTTGTAATAGTGTTCAGCAAAGTTTAATTCATTTTAAACCTACAGGTAATAAAAAAACTTATATTCTGTTATTTCAAACTCGAGTGTTCTCAGTAAATTCAAAATAAATAAATACATAAACATTTGTATCAACGTAAAAGAATTCGAGGTCCAAAAACTTGGTCAAAGGACCTGATGTATAGAAAGACTTTCTATTATTGAAGAATATACGACTTATTTACCTTAACTACTTTGAGATATACAAAGTTCTATCTCACATTAAGCTTTTTAATGTTTTTAAATAAGTGAACAAACTAAATATAATTATATCGCAATAACTCCATGCTTGAAATAATTGTAGAAATAAAAAATCAACTTTTGTTTGTTTTGATTTAAAGTTTCATGCATAATTAATTTTTTTTTTGAAATCTGATAACTCAATGGTGTTTAAGTAATGGTGTGTAAATGTAAAGTAATGGTATGTAAATGTAAAGTAAATGGTGTGCTCTATAGTGTGTAAAAAAATTGCTGGTCTAATAGTAACACTATTTGCCCTGGACAAGACGCTAAAAGGTATCTGTGGTGTGCGACTCGATAACCGAAAGGTTCTTCGTGCACCATTATTTGCAATTTTAGTTAATAATTTTACTATGTAACTATTCTGAACAACAGTAACAAAGACTTAATAAACTTACACATAAAAAACATTATTATTAAGTAAAACGCTTGATAATAAAATCCGTAAATTCAATGTGGTTTAGTTTTTCAAAATTCTACTGTCACAAGTTTAATGTGCCTATAGCTAATTGGAATCAAAATTTACTAAAAATCAATTAATCAAACATAATTAAGCTTATAATCTTTCTATCATATTTTAAATTTTTGATAACTAAACTAATTAATTTCATATCTCGCTAAACTAAAACTGTACTTGCGTTAAATTTATTGCTAATGTTTTTCACTAAAACTCTAACTTTCATATGTTTAATGAGTATTTAATTGACTAATACTGAAAACTATTTACTATAATTTTAACAATAACTTAATTATTAAAAATTTCACTAAAAATAAGTTAAATTTTATTTTAAAATACTAAAACTAAACTTTACTATAATAACTTTAAAGTATGTTAAACTTAGTTGAAAACTAATGTTAAAACTTCACTTGAAATTCATTTAGTTGGTTATCACATTAGGAAATGTAACATTAGAAATTAAACGTTTTCTTATTTCACTAATAGTTTTGCAAAATCTTATTTGTTAGTATCTGTTTAGGTTTATTAATTAACAATAAATAACAAAATAATAAACGTTTTCAAAATATTATTTTTCTATAAAATAATTCTTCCTGTTAATTTTAATTGAAACTTTTTGAATACTACTTTTAATCAATACATTTTCATTCCATCAGTTTATATTATACTAGGTAAATGATATTTTGTATAGCCATGGTTTCATGGCTTTGAAAATTGACATACTCAATCTTGTTAAGATTGGCTGTAACGCAAGAAACCAGTTTTAATAAAAACTAGTTTTGTTTTCTATAATTTGTTCGTTTAAGCCTATTACGTCACACGATGATTAAAAATTGTTGTTGCTTTTTCAATGCAATACAACTTCAATGCGATACAAAATAAATAGTTAGAAAATTAAAATGATGGAAATTAATCACTATAGAATATCTAAGCGTTTAGTAAATATAAATATATTTTGGTACATATTAAAATGATGTATTCAAATAATTAAATTATATACTTTATCTGAGCTTTATTGAAAATCTATTTAATTGTTTTGTTAACTTTAAAACACTTCTTAATTTATACAATTAAAGCATGATTGTCTATTTTGTTAATGAATTTATTTTTTAATTATAAGTTTAACTAAGCTAGTATATGTTTATTACACTAAAACCTTATCTACAATAAAGAAAATTTTAGTTAAACTCTCTTAAACTAAAACACTATCTTCCATTAGTTTAAACCTGAGTTAAACTCATTGAAACTAAATCTCAAATTTAACTAAAAACGCAACTTAAGTTAATATCGGATTCATTACAACTTAAACTTTACTTTCTATTGGTTAAAAACTACTTAAACTCACAAAAAATGAAATTCTACATACAAATTCAGTTTTTGTTTAACTTATGAGAAATAATACTATAGTTACCACAACTTTAATATGCATATATATATATGTATGTATAGCTTAGCTTTGTCAACGATTTAAAATTACGTCTTAGATTTACTTATGGTTTGTAGCTGTTTTGTTAGTACTATAAATAAAAGTTCATAATATATAACTAAACACTTATCTTAACTAGAAAAAAATTTGTAGTATTTATTTTAAGCTGTAATTGTTTAAGTTTAATAATTATTAGTTAATAAAAAAATGAATTTTAACCTTTGTTACACAAATGTTTGTAAAATACATTTAATATAAGTAACTTTTTTTATTAAATAATTTATACAGATATTAATAATGACTAAAAGTAAAACGCTCACAAAATTTACTATTTTAAGAAAACTTAAATTACATCATCAACATTTTTTATATCGATCAATTTTTTCCATCAATATAAAGTGTTCTGATAAAAATTATTATTGTTTACTGAACAACGAAAGAAAAATGCTTAAAATATTTGGTCCAAAGAGCTATCGACATAATTTCTATCACTTTAAAACTTTTATTAGAATTTTTATTTTAAAACAATTGATACTAAAAATTTAAATAATAAGTCACAAATAAAAACACATTACATCTTTTAACTGTTTTATTTTGAACATCAGTTTTTCATTAATTTTAATTGTGTGAAAAATTCTACTTTGTAAAATTTTTATTACTTTAAAGTTTTGTCTAAGCTGTAAAGAAGACTAAACATTAGATAGCAAACTATAAATTTAAATCAAACAATACCACAAATAAACGAAAAAGTATCATGTAAGTATAAATTAAACATAATTTTAGATAAAAAATTCCAAAAACTCTCCTCAAAAAATTAGTCACGAATGAATTCAGCAGTTTTTAAAATTTTAGTTTAATTTTTTTGTATTTGTAATTTGTATTTTAATCGTTTAGTTTTTAATGCATTTCATCTTATAAAGAATTTTAATTTTGTTCTAATAAAACTTACGTCTAAACTAACTTCATTTGTTTTATGACTATAGTTTTGTAACTTTGTTTTAAACTTGATAAGGTTATAAAATTAATTTAACACTAAATGTATTAAAATTATGTTTAATATTGTTTCAAAAAAATATTATTTTACTTTATTGATACATAATACCGAAATTAGTATGTCAGTCTCACACAAGTACAAATTGTTTATATTCCTTTTAAATCAAACTAGTGACAGTTTTGGATAGTCATCAATGGCTTTAAAAGTTCAGTTCACATACTACTAAAAAAATGCAATACATGCTTTAAACCAGTTTTATTTCAAAACTTGTGCGTTATTTTATGTCGGTAAACTTTCTTCATTTTTTGTTTTGCGAGTAAAAGTTTTGGGCAGCTACAATTTAGTTACATTAAAATTTGTTTACAGAGGTAAGTGTTTCATAAAGAGCACTTACACGCATCAAATTATATTTTATTAAAACATTTTTTTGTTTTCAAATTTTGTTCGCATTTTGATCTGACATCACTCGGTTATTAAAAATAATTTCAATAATATATTTAACTTTTTTTACGTTTAATGAAGTTTGTTTCTTACTTTGCTTCATATAAAATAAAGTATTCAAATATCTTAAACAAATTGCTTACTAATGGTTTATGTAGATATTTTTAACTTATTAAAATTTTCGGAGATATATTACACGATTTGTTTAATTATGCTCCTTTAAATATTTATTTTCTTACAACTTTATTCGTTAAATTTACTCAATTTTATCAACTAAATGTATACGGTAAGTCCAATCTGTGTTTAGATAACTAAAAGTTATTTACCAAAAACTAATTTTAATATATGCATAATTAAATATCGTCCCAAATAAAAAATAACAGTTTAGTATAGGTTTTATTTCCTAACAATATTGTATTATTTAACATAGAAAACATAAAGTTTAAAACTATCCTTTTTTAAACTAACAAGAAATTTGCAAGACTTAAATGAAACATCAGTGGTTATACTTGAAAACTTTTTTTATTACAAGTATATTTAGTATTTAAAAATATGAGATATATTTGAGAAAAAATGGTTAATAATTTTAAAAATATTGCTATTGACAGTTTGAATAGAAGTTTAAATATGGGTTTTTTGTTTTTCAAACTATTTATAACAATTTAAGTATTAACATGGGTAAAATTTTTAAATGTATATATAGAAATGTACTACGAAAAATGCAAAAGTTTTGGTTTAACTTAATCCTCTTTGTATTGAACTATTTAATAATAGTCTATTGAAAAAACAACAAGTTACTTCGTATAGTAAATATAAAAATAATAACAAAACTGTAAAATATGACCAACCAAAATATAATAAAATTGCGTTCACTATTATAAGTGAAATTATAGTTTTAGGTAGCCATGTTATAATGACTTTAAAATATTTCATCGCAAAAGTCAAATAAATTGCACTTCATTTGCAAAACCAGTCGCATTATACAGGTTTAGAATATTTTATATTTTGCACTTTAAGTCTATGAGTCGTCAGCTCACTCGTAAACTAATAGCAATAGTATCATTTTGATTGAAAACATCTTTTAAAGTGCAAAACTGATAAATTTGCTTTTCACACTAGTGTGTTTCTTAATAAACTTTGTATTTTCTAAGAACAGTTTAGGTTTAAAAAAATGTTTTATAATACGTATCTAATACTTGAAGTAGTTATAAATTAACAAAAATTAATTTTAAGCTTTGGTTAAATGTTGCAATAATTTTATTTGCTAGAAAAACACCAAAAAACTATAACTAACTAATTAATTATATTAATGAATAAATTAAATTATAAATGTATTTTAAACGAAAAAAAAACTGGTTTCAAGTTATAATAAAGCTAAAAGTATTACTAATTACATTAAAATAAATAATCTAATAAAAAAATTAATTTACTACAAAGTAGAGATATTTTATACTAATTCTATAAGGTTTATTTGTAATATTTTACGTATTGTTAAATATTTATTCCTCCCAATCTATTTTGTCAACTAACTACTAGTTGAAATCGTTCATATATTTCTTAGTAAATAAAATAATGGATAGCCATAGTTAGATGACTTTAAAAATTTCAATTGTCTGATGCTAATCAGATTCGCTTATTTATATTTTATTTTTTATGGTTTTAATAAATACTTTTTATGGTTTTTTACAACTTGTTTGTTTTAAGCTATGACGTCAATGGATCGCATTGAAAAACAAGTTTGTAAAATATCATTTAAATTACAGCTTAGTTGATTTATGCGCAGAAATTATTGAAGCTTTGTTAAAATGCTAAACTTCATTAATAGTTTAATACTGTAACAGCATTTTAAACTTAAACACATTTTAGTTCGAGTCGAATGAAATGGTCGAATAGTTAAGTTATATGCTTAATCACAATTTTATGTTGTTATTTTATTATTTTTTAATTTTTAATTATTTTGATGGTGTACTAAATTGGTATACTTAAAAGCAAAGTTTATTATAAGTTGTAACATATTTTTTACTATTTCCGTTTAAAACTTAATTTTTTTAAAGGTTAACTAAACAAAGTTAAAAAAAAACTTTTCAAATGTTTAACTTGATTACTAGTTAGATACTACAACAGTTTTTAAAAATAAACATATTTTAGTTCGAAAAAAGTTAAAGAATCTAATAGTTAAACTATCTGTTTGATCACAATTCTTATGAAATTTATTATATACTTTGATAGTTTTTTAAATTTAAATACTTTTAAACTGTATTTATTATAATTTTCAACATACTCTTTTATTTTTGTTTGTAACTTAACTTTATAAATGGGTAGTTAAAATAAACTAATGTATGTATAACACATTAAAACTTTCTCTACAAAACATTAAATACATGCATGAATGATTAAAACAAAAACTCTACCAAACATAACTTTAATTTATGTTAAGTTTACTAAAACTAAAGTTTAATTTTCTATAAGTTTTAACACAATGCTAAAAATAAGTTCAATTGTTTTTTACTAACTAAATCTAAACCTCTATTTAACGGGAACGAGTCAAAATTGTATGAAGACAAAATTGTACGAGGTTACTAAATTGCACGAGGACAAAAAATTGCACGAGAACAAAATTCGCATGAGCGCACAAAATTGCACAAAGATAAAATTGCACGAAGAGAATTCTGCCCAAAAGGTCAATTTTGCACGAGTTACATTTTTGCACGAGAGTAAAAAATAACACAATAAAAAACTAACAGACAAATTTATTAAAAAAAAAATACTGACCCAGGGTAAGAGTTAGGGGTAACAGCGATAGTAAAAATAAATATTAAAAATTAACTAATGAAAATACTTATATAAAAAAAGTTGTTACAAAAAATAAATATAAAAGTTACCGACGGAGGGTAAATGTTAGAGGTAACAGTGATTTAAAAATAAATTAACTTGAAAAAAAAGTATATATGTATATTCAACCTGAGCGAAAATGTGTCCGTTCAAAATTGACACTTCGTGCAGTTTTATCTACGTGCAATTTTATTCCCTGGCGCAAAAGTGTCTTCGTGCAATATAATACTACAAAAAGTATCTTCGGCAGTTTTGTGCACTAGTGCAATTTTGTCCCCTCGTGCAAATTAGACAGCTACTCCTATTTAACACAACTTTAATACTATATTTAAAATTATTAGCTTCATTGAAGATGTATAATTATTTTTTATCTAATCTTGTAGCTGTTTTGTTGGTATCATGAAAAAATTGATTGTATATAAATAAACATTCTATTAAAATAAGAAAAGTTATGTAAGATTTGATTTAAATAGTACGTGTTTAAATTTTATTATTATAAATTCATGAAAATTTTAGCTTTAGTTTTTTTATAGAAATTATTTGCAAGTATAATTGTTCTGTTTAACTTAATTAATCACTAATTTGTACAGAAAAATAATTACTAAAAATAGAACTTTAACCAAGCTTAAAATTCTTCCTGCTTTAAAATTAATAAAATATATAACATATTTTATGAAACAAAGATTAAACAATATTTTTCAGTAATTTTATTTTGATCAAATTTAATTAATAAAATAAAAAACTTTTTATAAATAGTATTATTGTTTAT
The DNA here is from genome assembly GCF_965202585.1 of Thalia democratica. Classification (NCBI taxonomy): domain Eukaryota; kingdom Metazoa; phylum Chordata; class Thaliacea; order Salpida; family Salpidae; genus Thalia; species Thalia democratica. Next base: position 1,003,695 of record NC_139169.1, read on the forward strand.
TGAACGACAAAAAAAAAAGCGCTAAGAATATTTAATTCAAAGACGTATCAGTAAACTTATTATCGCTTCAAAACTTTGTTTATATTTTTCGTTTTAAAACTATCAATATTAAAAATAAAAGTTGTAAAACATAAATAAAAATAAGTTGTATCTTTCAACAGTTTTATTTCAAACAAAAAATTTTCATTAAAATCAATTGTGTGAAGCATTATTGTATTTAGTAAACTTTTTATTACTTTAAAATTTTGTTAAAGCTACAAAAACTAAATATTAAATAGTAAATTATAATTTAAAAATTGATAAATATCATTAAAAAAAACACCTTCTAAATATAAATTAAACTGAATTTTAAGTAAAAAAACTCAAAAAAACTCTTTAGAGATCTAGTTTCAAATGAACTCAGCAGGGTTTAAAAAGTTTTTAATGAATTTTAGTTTCTGTATTATGTAGTTTTTATGGCATTTGAACTTTAAAAGAAGTTTGCATTTTATTTTCTAAACTTACGTCTAGACTAACTTATTTTGCTTTATGATTATAGTTTTGTAACTTTGTTTTAAGTTTAATAAAAATATAAAATCAATTTAACAATAAAAACTCATTAGAATTGTATTTAATAATTAGTCATAAAAAAAAATCAGACCATAGCAACAAAATTAGTATTGGAACATAATCTATTGCAAAACATTTAATTAATAATCCAACTTGTGCAAACAGTTATAATATAGATAGATTTACAATTATTAAAATTTGTAGTACTGTTTTCGATTTGATTAAATTAATGGCCATTTGTATTTTGTTAAGGAAACCTGTTTAATACAAGCAAAAAGGTTTTGACTATACTGTTTCTTTATTTTCGTAACATCTTATAACGATTGTTTTCATTTTATTTATGTTTAGTTTTACTGTAGACCAATTATAACGTAAATGAACTTATTTGATTTTAGCTGTTACTAATTGTTTTTGTCTTTTATTAATCTCTTGATTACTTTATGATTACTTGATTACTTGGTTACTATATAAGTGTGTAAAATCTTATCATTTGTTATCTTTGTACTCTACTGAAGAGAATTGATCGAAACATATTTAGTGTTTTTGAAATTGTGTGTCTTGTGTAACTTATTGTAAAATTAGTATATCAGTCTCTAACAAATACAAGTTGTTTATTTTCGTTTTTTATTAAGGAAGTGACTTTTTCGAATAGCCATCAATGGTTTCAAAAATTTAATTTCCAAACTACTAAAAAAGAAAGACAATACATGCTAAAAACTGTTGGAAAACTTGTGCATTATTATTTCTTGGTAAATCTTAATTAGTTATCGTTTATTTTCATTTTGCGAGTAAAACTTTTAGGTAGCCATTACTTTATGATTTTGAAAATTCATTTCAGAGCTCTACGTTTTTTAAAAAGCAGCTATACGCATTAAATTAGTTTTTATTTAAAATATTTTGCTATTTTAAAATTTGTCTCTTGGTTAATAAGATTTATTCCGATAAAAAGTTAAATTTATTATTAAAATTTGTTTAATGAGCTTTGCTTCATTAAAAATAAAGTATTTAAACAACTTGAACATACTGCATACTGATGGTTTAATGCAAATATTTTTAAATAATAAAAATAATCCAGAATATATTACATAATTTTTTCAATTATACTTTTTTAAATATTTATTTTTGTTACAACTCTTGTTTGTTAACTTATATTAATTTCAATAACTAAATGTAAATAATGATAAGTCCAATCTGTGTTTAGCTCATTAAAAATTACTTACTAAAAACTAATACCAAATCACTTATTTGACAACTGCGTAACTTTTGTTTTATACTTATTTTATTTAGTATTGTGTTTTGAATGATTTTTTTTTGTAATTGTTAAAAAAGAAAACCGACATTTAAAACTTTTGGCCTAATTGTAGACAGTGTCAAACTTTTCTTTGAAACTAATTCTTAGAGATATTAAGTAATTTTTACTTTGATATCATACTATTTGAATATAAATTTTTCAAATAATATTTAATTATCATTTATAAAAAAATGCCAACCCTTTTTTTAGAGTTACGCTTTAGAATATAACACAATTACTGGATCAAGTAAAAACCATGACCCGGAATCATTAATTTTACTTGTTTTTAGCTGGGTTCATATATTTAACTTGTTCAAGTTTATGGGTTATTTTTAGTTTGATGAGACGTTATTTGTTTTTAGTCAAACGTTTGCTAAATATATATATATATATATATATATATACATCATAAATAAAAAACAAAAAAGTACTAAGGAGAAAAAAGTTACTGACCAAGGGTCAAGGGTAACAGTGATAGTAAAAAACAACAAAAAAATAATGATTGAAATAATAAGAAGAAAAATAAGTTACAAACCAAAGGTTAGTGTAAGGGGCAACAGTGATACTTAAAAAAAACAATAAATTTTTTAATATAAAATATTAAAAGGAAAAAAAAAGTTACTGAACAACGGTAAGGGTTAAATTAAAAGTTACAGTAAAAAAACGATTACTAAATAAAAATAAAAGTAAGATATTTTCAACCCGTGCAGAAGTGTCTTTTTGCAAAAGTGTCCCTTCGCGCATATTTGTCACCTACCCTTGCCAAGTGAGCCATATGGGGTAATTATTTACTATAATATATCTTGGGTTATTAATCTAACTTGTTTAAAATCTCGTGGTGTTTTTTATTTGTTCTGATCAGATGAAAAAAAAATGAACCCGGGTTCATTTTTTTACTACCAATTACTAAAACTGGTTCACTGAAGTATTTGGTTTAGTTAAATTTCTACTTTCTTGTAACATAACCGTTCTGGTAAATATACTGGAAACTACTGAAAATTGTTGGCGCAAATCTCTTTCAATGGCTTTTTACACATTTGAATTAAAATTACAAATAGCATCAAAGCGATTAAAACTCAAATTAATTACCCTTTTACTGTTATCATATTTAAGTCTTAGTATTTCACACTACTAAAATTATAAATAAATACTCTCTAGTTTTTTTTGAATAATTTAACCTAGTTTCATGACAAGCTACAAAACTTATACATTACTATTGTTATAAAGAAAGTAGATCTTAAGAAACAAATATTTTATGAACAATTCTGTAAAAATACTGGTTTGAATTATGTTTGAAGTTGTCTTTCTCGCTGTGTGGCTACTTGGCCTATAGTAGCCTGTTTATGCGATGAAGAGTAATTCGGGTCAATAGGACGTTTGGATACGCCCGCTTTTTCTAACCTCTTGCTCTTACGAGCCTTGGTTTCTGTGGTCTCGCCAAAAGCGGCTTGCATGTTCTCTTTGGAGAACATGCCGTCATTATCACTAACCTTAGGCTTACTGCGATTACTTGTACTCATAGTGCTATTCTGAGGGAGTTGCTAATATATCTATTGTATTTTATTAACTAGCCAGAGGAACGTGTCTAACTATGGCCAACGACAAATTTAGTAAGTTACGTTAGTTTATGATTACGTTAATTATGTTAAGTGATAACGAAGCTGCTAGCGATCTTATTTAAGTCTAAACAACTATACTTAAGTTATTAAATCTTATGTGAAACTAAGTGTACAACTGAGTTTAATAAAATGTTAGCAATCTTTAAAGCAACTTGTTTTATTCAAAATTATGTAAACAAATACAATATTTTACACTAAACAAATTCAAATGTACAGTTTATATTAGAGAAACAGAAATAACATGCAAAAGATAAAACAATACTCACGATTACAAAAGATCTCTCACGAAAAGGCTGCTGCAACTCTGAACGTCATGCTAAAGCAGTTCGAGAAGTAAACAAGCGATAAAAAAGTCCCTAATTTGAGAAAACTCTCTAGCGCCCTTTTTTATTTAAACGCGAAGTCGTTACAAAGTTACTAAATAAACAGTAAATATGTAATTTGTGAAAATTAGGAATACGAAAAGTGCATTAAACAGTAGAGAAGATAAATTGTGCGGAGGATATCAGGATTACCGGAGTTCTGAGGGAGGAAAGTTGAATTCAAAGTTCCAAAGATTCATGGTAAAAAATTGCACTAATTTGGGATACGAGGATCATCACCGAGCTTCATGCATAAAGAGCGGGGAAATTTTTCGCGCGAAATTAACAAAAGGCCTCACTGCAAATGCGATTATTCTTCGGTTTAGTTTACAGTGTGCTCAGTAACAAGATTTTTTTTCTGTGCTAGTTACTTGAGTTTAGTTCTTAGTTCAAATAAACTTGTGTCTTAGTTGACAAGCACTGTTTGATTATATTTTGTATTAAAATTATGAAACATAGTTCAAAACGTTGTGTTTTTTCACAATAGTTTATTGTATTTATGGCTAGATTTTTTATTTTACATGGCTTGTGTCTAACAAATAAGTAAATTCATGTATGAATTACTTATTTACGTTTTTCGATTAATTTAAAAAACACATTGGAAAAAAAATAGTCATTAGCCCTCAAGTTATAACTAGATGTCTATGATTCATATTTGTATAATGAAATTGTAAAAGTATCGACAATTTTTGTTTTGTTTTTAGTCCAATTACTTTAAACAGTTGAAAATCAAAAATCTTAGTTGATACTTGAATGTATATTTATGCGTGTTTTTTATTTGTCAAGTATTTTTTACATTTGATAAATTAGTTATTATGTTGAACAATTATATAGTACACAGTGAAACTTATAAGTAGATACTGAGCTTTTATATTAAGCAAATTTTTTGGCAACAGCAAAAATCTATCAATTGTGTTTTCAACACTAAGATAGTCGTAGTAATTTTACTACGTGTCTAAAATTGAGTTAAAATAAATAGTTATATAGTAGTGATAAAAAAGATTATCATTTTTTTTAAATGACAAAAAAGTAATTCATATTTTAAAGTTTTTATATTTAATCTTAAGCCTTTACTTAAACTTCAACTAATTTAAATATATATACTATTTTATATATATTTGGACTTTTTCATAAATATAACTACTATTTTTGGTAAACTTGACTTTTTTCTAGCTATATACATTCTGCCTTTATGATAATAGAAAAATTTTCATATGTCTTGAAAAAAAATACTTGGTAGACTTTATTAAAAATTTTATAAAAAAAGTATTTCTTTTAACTAGACTTAGTTAAAAAGTGTTTGTTTTTCACAACATATTCATAGTGTTAAGACCCAATCAAACAGAAAGCCCTTAAAATGTTTTATTGCAAAAAGAATATGTAAAAAATAACAATGTTTTAGTCTAACCTCCAATAAAACAAGGACAACTCACACTTAAAAAGCCTAAAAATAAACCTTTACATACTGTTTAATTTTTCTAATATGTATTTTATTATAATTTTATAATTAGCAAAACAAAATTAGGATAAAAGATACAAGTACTAAGATCTGTAATAAAGCAATAAAATCTTAGTTCGTAATTTGCACAAAACTTAAAAGTTATTATTAATAAAATACATTCTTATAACTGAAATAATCCTCAAGATACATTTTTAGCACTAAAAATGTCAAAATTATACCCTAAGTTTATTGACTATTAATAATTAAAAATATTAAAACTAAAAATTTAAATAAAATTAATAGAAAGTTTTCTTCATATCTCCTTGTTTTGTATATGTAAGTCGCTAAAAACAATAACAATTGAATAAAGAAACATATAAGAAAACATTTTTATAATGTTAGAATAATAATTAAGTTAAATGCAAAATCGTTAACATTAACTAAACTACCAATTACTATTTTTTCATGCTCCCTGCTTAACATTTACTAAATTTAAATAGGGTTCTTAAACCATGATTAATATATCACAACGCATAAAAAAAAGCAATTCAATAATTAAAGAGTTTTAATTTAAATAAAATTTTCTTAATAATTAAATTACTTTGTTTTACTTAGGTTAATATTTTAAATTATTACTTAGTATTCACCACCGTTTAACATCGACATCAAAAAGTAGTATTCTTTACATAACATAAATAATAAATTATTACACTACAAACTTTACCTGTATAAATCAACTGTGATCTGTCTTTATATCAACCATTTTTTCGTAGTTGTTTGGATATATGCTGTTACTTAAAATTCTATTTTTTTTTATATACACAACAAAATTGCAGGAGATTGTAGCTACCTAACAAACTAATATATTGTAGTACCTAAACAGAAATTCTATCAAAAAAGTAGTGTGACTTCATCATGTAGGTTTTTTTCTAAAAAGTTTTTAAATACAAACACTATCTGCATCATATTTCTTATAATGTTTGCATCTAAGTGCTCTGTTTATTAGAAAATTAATATCATTTATACATTTTTTGTTTACTCTTTCCCAGCACAACAAACCATATCTAATATTGCTCATAAGCAATAAATTAAAGATTAAATATAATGCATTTTTATTTTAAAAATGAGTGGTTTTATACAATACACTTAATCTATTTTGTAACTTTGTTTTTATAGCTTCTCTATGTTCTGACCAATTTAAATTTCTGTCTATAAATACTCTAAATATTTATAGCTATTTGTTTTTCATATAATTATTTAACCAATTTTCACACTAAGACCTGTATTTTTCTAAAAACTATTTTTCGATTGATGTAGAAGCATACTTTTGGTTATATCAAGGTTTAAGTTTGTTGACCATAAGCTAATCTGATACCTTAAAATGTTCTGTGTTAAAAGTTTTCCTGTCATTTAAATATGTGTCTTTTAAGAGTGTTTGTATAACATTGTATCATCTGCAAAGTTGAAGACGTTAAGACTAGTTATATTTTGTAGGTCATTCATATGAATTAGGAATAACAACGGTTCTAATACTGAGCCATGCGGTCCCAAACTTCAATTTTTCACAAGTTGACTCATATCCTTCAAAGCTAACAAATTTCCTTCCATCTTGATATGAACAAATTAGTAGATCCATATTGCCTCTTACACAATAACATTCCAATTTCCTTAGTAAAATATTTCTATCTACAAAGGCTTTACTTAAATCCAAAAAAACTGCACAAACTGCGTCTCCCTTATCACAATAAGACACTACCCTACAGCAAATTCTGACAAAGCTAAGGTGGTGGAATAAATCTGTCGAAAGCTAAACTGAGAATTGTTTAAAACATTGTTTTTGGAAAATAAACTGTACAGGCGATTGTAGATTACATTTTAATTATTTTATTGAAATTACATAAAGTGAAATGGGTCAATAATTTTCTGGTAAGGTGTTTGATCCTGTTTTGAAAATTGGTATTAATCTTGCAAATTTCAGGCTACTTAGATATACGCCTTCATAAAATGTGTGGTTAACTAATTCGCTTAGTTTTGGAGAAATTGTTTACTTTTTTAATGATCTTTACAGATATACTATCCTCATCATAGGCTTTGTTTGGATATAAGCTCTTAATGATTTTCCTCACTTCAGTTTTTGTACCATCAAACCAAAAAAACTATTATTAACATTTCTCGAATTGGCATAAAACCCAGGGGGTTATCTATGTTTGTAGAGGTATGCTTTCCAATTTTCAAAAAATGAGTGTTTAGTTTGTTTACTATATCTACTAATTTTGTATAAGATTTTTAATTCACATCTAGCTTATGAGGAAAATGAGTGGGTGTCAAATTTGCACACAAAATTGCACGAGGTGTCAAATTTGCACAAGCGTACAAAGTTGCACGAAGACGCTTTTGCACGAAGACAATTAAGCACAAGTTAATAAAAAAAATTATATGTTGTTAAAATACTTTTATTTTTTAGTTTATTTTTTTATTTATATTAATTTTTTATTGATTATTATTTTTACTATTACTGTTACCATACCACTAAACCTTACCCTCGGTCCGTAAATTATTATTTTCTTTTTTTTTTAAACTAATTAATTATCTTTTTTAATATCATTTACTAATTATTTTTTATTTTGTATTTATTATTTTATTATCACTTTTAAACCTAACCCTTACCCTCGGTTTATAGCTCTTTTTTTTAAATTAGTTGATTTTTATATATTTTTTTTTGTTTTTTTCTAATAATAATTTTTATTAGTTTAACTTTTATTTTTATTATCACTCAAACCCCTACTAATCCATACCCTCAGTCGGTATTTTTTTTTAAATTCACTTTTTAGTTTTTTTTTCTGTATTTTTGTTACAACTTTTTTTCTGTTTTTTATTACTATCGTCAAAAATGACCCACCGTCAAAACTGTCATTCGTGCAACTTAATCTCCTCGTGCAATTTTTTCTTCGTGCAATTTGGACCTGTTTCCGTGGAAATAGCTGATTTTTTTCTGTCTATTTATTACTTGCCAAATTTTAGATGTATTTTTATAAGAACTTTTCATCATGTTTTCATATTATGATTTTTTAGAGTGAATTATGGTTTTTGTTAGTTTATTTCTATATCTTTTGAATTCTTGTAGTTTAACTGGGTTATTAAAATTATTTTTGCAATGGTTTTTATACAGCTTTTTTTTCTGTTTATAGACATTAGTATTTCTTTTGTTATCCAGATTTTAGATTTCAATTTTAGTTTAGCTTTAGAAATTTTTTAGTTGGAACATTTTGGTCAGTAATCTCTTTGATTTTGTCTATTAAGTTATCAAATCTGGTGTTTAAGGAGTTTTTAGACTTAATAATTTTGTCTGTTTTATGTTTGTTGAGAATGTTAAATGCACCAGTTAAAATTTTTGAAAAATCTTGAATATATTAATTTCTGTTCTTAGACTTATTTTGAACTAGCTAACAAATTTTTAGTTTAATATAAAGTGGAAAATGGTGTGACATATCGGATAGAAATACATAAGAATTAGTTAATTTTTCTGGACATGAATAATAAAAATGATCAACAAATGTACCTCCCATATTATTTATCCTAGTTGATACTTCGATAAAATTTGTTAGATTAAAACTATTAATTTGATTTAAATAACTTGTCACTGAATGAACCTTACAATCTAAAGAGCTAATAATAATGTCTCCAAAAATACAAACATCTGAAACAAAAAGTAATTTTTGTATCAAACTCATTTATGGAATGTCTTGACTTCTGGGTGTATATATATTAGCTATTAAGGTGTTTTTGCTGTTATTTTTGTTAATTTCTACAAATACTTTTAACCATAATGGTTCATATTTACTGTAAGTAAACTTGAGGTCTTGTTTTATTGATTATGAAATTGAGTTTATAATGTAGATGAGCAGCCCACCACATCTGTTTTCAGAGATTACAAAATGTAAACCGTAATTTTGAAATTATTTTAGATCTATATTGCTGTTTTTTTTTAAGTTTTGTTCCTCACATACCTATTATATCTGGTTTAATGGTACACGAGGACATTAGCTCTTCAAAGAGTGAATTATTTTTACTGAGACTTCTTGTATTTATTGAGAGAAAATTTAAGCTTTTATCATTATAACTTCCATTCTCTTGGGATTCCAACTTCTCAGTAGAGATTTTTTAGGAACTAAAAACAGTTGGTTCAATATTTAAATTAAACTCTCTATTTAGGTTGTTGTTCATAAAGAAAAGTTTTGCTTATTAATTTTATTAAATGAAAAAATATCTTAATTTGAAAATATTAAGAATATGAAAAAAAAAATTAATAAATCAGAATTATTTATAAAACTAAATGGCATTTTTTTTAGCTATAATTAACAGACATAAGAACATGTCTGATTTTTATATGTTCTTTTACTTGAAATGTTGTTAAATTAAATGCTTATACATACAATGTTTTATTCCTTTCTTAATGAAAATTTTTTAGACTCTTCATTTTTCTCAAGTGAATAATTCCATTTTTGCTCCAGATGAATTCTCATTTTTTTTTTGGATGTATTAGAAACTAAAAACAATTGGTTAAATGTTTAAACTAAATTCTTTATTTAGGTTGTTGTTGTTTATTAATAAAAGTTTAGTGTTATTATTTTAGTCTAAAAACTATTTTGTTTTTGTTTAGTTTAAGTTATATAAATAATGGAGGTTTGTAAAGTTGTTTGCACGTTGTATTAGGGAACGGCTAAAGTGTGCACGAAGACACTTTTGCACACGAGAGTAAAAAAAAAACTAATAGATAAATTTAAAAATAAGTAAAAAAAAAGAAAAATAAAAGTTACCAACCGAGGGTAAGGGTTAGGGGTAACAGTGATAGTAATAACAAAAAATAAAAAAAAAACGAGTACTAACTAATAAAACTTACTAATAAAAATAAGTTAAGTTAAATAAGAATAATAAGTTATTTAAAAAAGAAATTTCAACTCGTACAAAAGTGTCTTTGATACCAACTTGATTGCTGTTACGGTTAATCCGATGATGGATAAACATATTTTAGTTGAGGTATGATCCCTAATACATATGGGCAAAAACTGAGTTTAAGTCGAAGTAGTGAATAAAACTTTGAATAAAAACAATACTTGTGATTTTTTTTAAATTTTAATTTTGCAGTAGCCAAAGTAAAATAAGTAAACAAATAAAAGCACAATTTATAGGATTTTAAATATGAATAAATTAAAGTAGAAGATTTTAATTAGAAATTTTCATTAATGATATTTCTTTGGGGTTTTTACTGTGCTTAGGAAAATTTAAACTAAAAAAGAATAATTAAAATTATAACAAGTAAATAAGAGCTGCTCATTTCCAACCCGCAATGATTTACTTTTAAAAAATTTTAAATCCCACCCGGTCAAATCTGAGAATCGCTTACCGACCAAGAGTAAGGGTTTGGGAAAACAGTGATAGTAAAAAACAAATAAACAAAAATATAACAAAAATAAAAGGTATAATAAAATAAATAAAAAGTATATTTGAGTTGGAATTGTTCGCAGGTCGGATTTAAAAAGTATATTTATCTTCTTATAACACTGCTTAACTAGCCTTCTATTGTCTGTCATTGTATTTATAATGTGTTCACTTCTTTATTAGTCAGCGTTTTAGAGTGTATTGAAAATTATTATTGCAAACTAACTAGAAAACATAACTTCATAGTTCTCAAATATTTATTTAACTAAGAAAGTACCTTCGAAATACTAAAAAATTATTTGTTATAAATTAATCGACGATGTCTATTTTAAAACAGAAAGCTAAACTTAAACTATACCGTATGTTTAAGTTCACGACCAGTGTATATTCCAAACGTTTGTTTTTAAACTTAACTTTAGCAACAGTAACGCACTTATAATAGTCACAAGGTAATTAAATGAATATTAGATAACAAGAAACCAAAAAAGTGCAATACACTTCTACAAAGTTCCCTTTACCCTAGTTGTTAAAACTTAACCTTGTCTGATTTTTCTTTAGGGTTTACTGCCGAAGCCTCAGCTTAACCAAAAGATCCACAGTTAGGCAGTGGAGTTATGCAAAGGTTTCACAGAGCTGGTGCCAAGCTCCAGCTCCAAAGGGAAAGTTGCTTAACATGTATTAATTTAGTTGATTAGATTCAATTTTTTACTAAAGCTAAAACACTTTACTTTTTAAGGAAACTGTATTTAAAAAAAAGTTGTATAACTAACTTTAAAAGTTTCAAGACAAACAATGCAGAACTTAAAAAAAATCAAATAACAGCCCTAAGTTATGTAACTATTGCATATTTCTACTTTTTTAGTATTTACAGATCTTACAGACTATAGATAATACTGATGTCAGATTTGTTTTTATTATAAGCTACACGACAAAACTTCGAAATGCAACAAAAATAAGCGCAGTTGAACTTAAGAAATATGTTGAAACAAAGTGTTTAAACAGCAAAATTAGATTTGCTAAAACTATAAGACTGACTAAACAAAATTATCAAACTATGGTAAATTAGTTTACATGCCCGAAAAAGTTACATCCAAATGGAAAAAGAATTAAATAAACAAATAAACACTAAAAAATGCGACAAAAAGATATCCAGTTTTACACCATCTAAATCGGTTTCATTCACAGTATTTACATTACAAACAATTTGTTCCAATAGATAATTAAACAAAATACTTTTTAAACGCATCTAAACGTTCATCTATTTAAGATCATTTAGTTAATAATCCAACTTGTTTAAACAAATATAATATAGATAGAATTAAAATTATTAAAATTTGTAGTAATGTTTTCGATTTGATTAAATTAGAAGCCATTTGTATTTTTTTAAGGAAACCTGAATTATGTAAGCAAAAAGATTTTGACTGTACTGTTTCTTTATTTTCGTAACATTTTATATGTTTTATAAATTTTCATTTTATTTATGTTTAGTTTTACTGTAGATCAAATATAACGTAAATGGACTTATTTGATTTTAACGGTTACTAATTGCTTTTTTCTTTTATTAATCTTTTGATTATTTTATGATTACTTGGTTACTATATAAGTTGTAAAATTTTATTATTTGTTAGCATTGTACTCTACTGAAAAGAATTGCTCGAAACATATTTAGTGTTTTTGAAATTGTGTGTCTTGTGTTACTTATTGTACATTTACTGGTCACTTATGTTCAAATATCCAAAATACTTAAACAATATACTTAAACACTACAATATAGAGTAGAGGTCTTTCATCTGTAATAGTAATTGTTATAATTAATAAATGTTTTAGTTGTATACAAGTTTGATAAAAATTTTACTTATGAAAAAATGGCTTTACTAGAGTTAATAAAATTAATATTTACAAACTTAATTTGCAGAAGTTTAAGATTTTAACACTAAGTTAGTTGGAAAGTTTACTCATAATTTGAAAAAAATCAAACATTACCTGTATATAAAATGTTTAATATTTTTAGAAGAAATGTTAAATGCAAATCTAAATCTCATACTAAGTATAATTTCAGTAGAACTATACAATACTGTAACTAACTTTAAAGTTCTCTAAAGAATCGTTTACCCATCTAAAAAAAAATCAAATATCAAATATCTATCTATTCATTTAAATAACCCTTAAATATTCCTCTAAATTTTATTTAAAGCTATTTCATTTAAGCGTTTTAGCTGATTGTTTAAAAGTTAAAACAAGCTTTATACAACAAAAGTTTTTAAATTAAAAACTATTATACTTTTTTACAAAGCAAAATTAATTCAATTCATAATTTTTATCGACATTATGTTACCTTATTTCTATCAGTAAGAAGATTAAATACAACGTGTTAACATTATACTCTTTTATTTCAAGAAAACCAGTGACAACTTCAATGTCCTTTTATTTTTATTTTTAATATCAGCTTAATAAATACTACACAAAAAACTATTAACTTAAATTGAATAATATTTAGATCATTTTACAAATATATATAAACTTCCTAAAAACTCATCTTTACAACTTGTTCAATGTATTATTTAGTAAAATTATCAACAAAGTTATCTTAGATAATTTATAGCAAAATCTTTGCTGGACTACTATTTATTTAATAGGACTTGATTATTGCTAAAAATTTAAGTTTAAAGTTTTAAGTAACAATAATGTTGTTTAATATAATATCTTTGTATTGCTATTGGCATTTTCTCCTTTTCGAGAGAGCTATCTTGTATTTAAAGTAAAGTTACGCTTAAAACTGGCTTTTAGTTTTTACTGCGTAGCAGTCAATTTTAAGTCATTACGGCTTTTCGCTGCACTTACTTTATGAATGATTTCAATCTTGTTTGTCGAATTTGGTTCGCTTTTAGATCACTTTATGAGTTTTGTTTAAACGAACACTTAGTTTTTAGCTTCTTTGATTCATGTATTTTATTCTTTTAAAAGAATTGATAATTCGATATATTAGTTTTATGTTTTACAGTATTGTATCATATTTTCGTTTCGCAATTTCATTGTAAATACTTTAATTATCACAGACTCGAATTACGTTTAACATTAATATTAGTAACTTATTTAACCTTTAGTAAATAGAAATTAAGTCATATTAGTTTATTTAAATCAACTCTAGTTTACTAGTTATCTTCGGGATATCTCTTATACAAGTTAAAGCGCACGTTGCGTTATAAACCAGGCCCCTAATATTGTAGAAGTAGAACACCCCGTTGGCGATATAATGACCCGATAGCCAGTTAGTTATAGCTGGAATTGAACAACAATACCTTCATGAAAAATTTCTACGTTATGTAGATGGTGATTAAAAATTAGATTAGAATAAACCTATTCGAATAAAAATATAAATTCAACACGCACTTTATAAACCCACTTTCAGTTATAAATCAAGTATAAGTTATCCACAACTTTATAAACCTAGTGTAAGTTATCCACAACTTTATAAACCTAGTATAAGTTATCCACAACTTTATAAACCTAGTATAAGTTATCCAAAACTTTATAAACCTAGTGTAAGTTATCCACAACTTTATAAACCTAGTGTAAGTTATCCACAACTTTATAAACCTAGTATAAGTTATCCAAAACTTTATAAACCTAGTGTAAGTTATCCACAACTTTATAAACCTAGTATAAGTTATCCACAACTTTATAAACCTAGTATAAGTTATCCACAACTTTATAAACCTAGTACAAGTTATCTACAACTTTATAAACCTAGTTTAAGTTATCCACAACTTTATATACCTAGTACAAGTTATCTACATTTTTATAAACCTAGTGTAAGTTATCCACAACTTTATAAACCTAGTACAAGTTATCAACAACTTTATAAACCTATTGCAAGTTATCTACAACTTTATAAATCTAGTGTAAGTTATCCACAACTTTATAAACCTAGTACAAGTTATCTACATTTTTATAAACCTAGTGTAGGTTATCCACAACTTTATAAACCTAGTATAAGTTATTCACAACTTTATAAACCTAGTGTAAGTTATCCACAACTTTATAAACCTAGTGTAAGTTATCAACAACTTTTTAAACCTAGTACAAGTTATTCACAACTTTATAAACCTAGTATAAGTTATCCACAACTTTATTAACCTAGTATATGTTATCCATAACATTATAAACCTAGTACAAGTTATACACAATTTTATAAACCTAGTACAAATTATCCACAACTTTATAAACCTAGTGTATGTTATCCACAACTTTATAAACCTAGTATAAGTTATCCACAACTTTATAAACCTAGTACAAGTTATCCACAACTTTATAAACCTAGTACAAGTTATCCACAAATTTATAAACCTAGTATAAGTTATCCACAACTTTATAAACCTAGTGTAAGTTATCCACAACTTTATTAACCTAGTGTAAGTTATACACAACTTTATAAACTTAGTGTAAGTTATCTACAAATTTATAAACCTAGTATAAGTTATCTACAACTTTTTAAACCTAGTGTAAGTTATGCACAATTTTATAAACCTAGTATAATTTATCCACAACTCTATAAACCTAGTAAAAGTTATCCACAACTTTATAAACCTAGTATAAGTTACCCATAACTTTATAAACCTAGTATAAGTTATCTACAACTTTTTAAACCTAGTGTAAGTTATGCACAATTTTATAAACCTAGTATAATTTATCCACAACTCTATAAACCTAGTAAAAGTTATCCACAACTTTATAAACCTAGTATAAGTTACCCATAACTTTATAAACCTAGTATAAGTTATGCACAACTTTATAAACCTAGTATAAGTTATACACAATGTTATAAACCTAGTGTAAGTTATCCACAAATTTATAAACCTAGTAAAAATTATACACAACTTTATAAACCTAGTGTAAGTTATAAACAAATTTATAAATCTAGTGTAAGTTATCCACAAATTTATAAACCTAGTACAAGTTATTCACAACATTATAAACCTAGTACAGGGGTCGGCAAACTGCGGCCCGCGGGCCATATGCGGCCCGCGAAGGATAAATCTGCGGCCCGCGAGCACGTTACTTTTTTGAATGGAATGCGGCCCGCGAGAGAAATTTCTGCGGCCCGCGAGCTACTAAATGTGGCCTGCCGAGCAAAAATAAATTTTGGTGAATTTTTTTTCGGTAATTTGGTTTAGATTTAGTAATATCGTTTTAAGTCCCTGTATAACATTTTAAAACACCTAAAAAAATCTATTGCTTTGACTTGAAATTGTTAAAAAGACAGATTAGCATTTGACAAGTGATTTTCTATCAGTTTCACAATAACTTTCTTATTGCATCTGTAAATCAATTGCTGAAAAAAGAAATGCTTTGATGCAGTAGGTTGTTTATATGTCACTTATTTAGTAAAAAAACTAAACGAAAATGCTTTCCATGTAATAATAGTAAGTAATTAACTAAAATTTCATTCTGTACAGTTCAGGTATTTTGTTTAAAATGTAATTAATACCTAAATTCTTTAACAAATGTTTTATCACAGTAATTTATATCTAAGTGTGCACAAAAACATTTAAAATTGCAAAATAACAAAAAGGTTTATTTTATTTTCAATTTAAAACATAACAAATTTTAGAAGGATTGTGTGCAATTTAAACTAGTTACTATACACACCACTGTACACAGATGTTTAGAACCATTATTTAAACAGTTTTTTTTAAATACTTAAGTTAGATTAAGTGAATTTTAATCATACATATATATTTTTTCCTACTTAGAAAATCTTAGTGTTTACAAACACTTTTAAAACAGTATATATGCAGAGATAAAAATATACTTGTTATGTAAATTGATAGGTTTACAGTTTCATTTTTCAAACAAAAGTTTTTGGTAAATCGAATTTATTTCTTTGCTTTGCATTCTGATATACATATATGCTATTTTTTATAACTACGTATTTAAGATATATTATATTCAGTGATGGTAAATTTATTAAATTTTAAAGTTGTTAATCAAAGTAGTTTAAATCAAGCAATTAAGCAACTTAACTTTGCCACAATATTGGACTAAGTCAGTCATCGAATACTTTTCAAATCTCAGGTTAATTTAGGCATTTTTTTAGTATTTAGCTTGAATTGCTTTTTTTGTTCTAAAATTTAAATCTAAGTTATTAGGCTAGTTTTTGGCACTCATTCAAAACTTTTTTGCTTTGAAGAATGGAAAACAAACTTATAATTTATGTTTAGTTATACTCACAGTTATGGTTATAATATAGATTATATTTCAAGTGTTGCAGCTGCTATACTTTGAAATATTGTTAATATTAATTTATAAGTGTGAACAATCAGTGTTGACATAGTATCTTGAATTTGAAAATTTGGCTACAAAAACCTGGAAATTGAGATTAAAAAAAAAAGTTTTAAATGTTTTTTTTTTAAGCTACAGATACTGATATGAACAATATAATTTTTTTCGTATGTGATTTAAATAATCCTTCCCTTCATTAATTTCACTACTAATTCTTTTGCCATTTTTTGCGTTGTTTGATAATTTATGATACTGCTTGATTTACAAAAGAAAAAAAACTACTTCAATCAAGCTATTGCACGCAGAAAACTTTGATTGTAAATGTTCGTTAGACTTTAACTTAAATATTTTTGTGTAAGTTTTGTAGAATCTAAACTTAGTTTCTAACTATTGAAAGTCAAAAAATTGTAGAAAAAAAATTTCTGATAAGTCTTTGTATCTAAAAAGTCAAAATCTGTTATTAGTTTAATGTTTCAAAGGTTGTGTAAACTTATATAGTTGTTTTCGTTTATCTGAATCTCCAAAAGTTTTGACTTTGTTTCAAGTATCATTATATGGCACCACATTTCATAGAATAACTTGTTTTTTCTTTGTAATACCAAGTTAAGTTGTTAAGACAAATATTTAAAATATTTTCAATTCAAACGGTATCTCCTTTTTTCTTAATTACTTTTACTATTTTATAAATGCCTTGAAATTTTTTTCTGATCAGTCTGTAGTTACTAAAGATAATCATGCGCTTTGTTAAAACTGACGTAAGCATTTTTTTTTTGTTTCTTGCAATAATTCCTAACTAACGTTTTTATATTTTTTTAGTTTGTCTTATATTTCACATTTACTATTTTTAAATGCAACATTTTTATTGCGATAAAGATTTGTTATAATGCTGAAAAAAAAATTCTTATTGATGGGTTAATAAATTTTCATTATTTTTGTTATAAATATTTAAAAAAGTTAAATATACATTCAAGCTGACTTATAACATTTATTTTTTTGTCTATATTTAATTCACTGTTAATAAACTTCATTTATATTTTGTAAACTTTGTTTTAAACAGGGTTGCAAAAAAAAAAAGCCTACTTAAGAAATTTGTGTACTCAGACTATAAAAAACCTGTTTAAGACAATGTTGAAAACTCAGGTCTGTGTGAAATTTATTTTTCAAGTACTTTAAGTAAATCTATCAATACTCATAATAGTTTTATGATTGTAGTGTAGTTTATTTATTGTAATTTATTCTAGGCTACATACATATTATGTACATTTTAGTAATTATAATATTTTAGTTAGTTATTTAAGCTTGATTAACAGCAATTTTTTAGCTTTTTCAACTTTTAGTAAACTTAGACTGGTTTTCTATAACTCAAACATGTTTGCTGTTAAAGTGACAACCATGTAAAAGGCTAGTAAATTAGTATAAGACTATTTGAGCAATGATTACGTAAAAAAAAAGTTTTAGGTTTCTTCAATACAAATAGGTTTTATTTTTATGTTAACTAATTACTGAATTTTTTAAAGAGTGCAAATTTGTAAAAATTTAAAATTTATTTACAATAATTAACAATTTTTTATAAAAAAAAAGAGTTGATAACATAAAAAAATGTATAAAAGTCACTCATAAAGTAATTCAAGCTTGGTTTTTATAAAAAGTTAAGTTGCAAGCAAAATAATAAAAATATTAATTTAAACTATTAATTAGTAAAAGTAGTACATAATTTATTAAGACTTTATTATATTAGTCAATGTAAATTTAAATCATTTTTTATTTATTTAAATAAATAGTCTATGTTAAAATAAAAGCAAATCCAAATAATAAACTGAATAAAAGTGTGACTAAAACTAAAACCAGAAGATTATTTAAATGTAACTAAAACTAAAACTGCGGCCCGCGAAGTTTTTTGAAACTTGAAATTTGGCCCGCGAGCACCAACTGCCTGCCGACCCCTGACCTAGTATAAGTTATCAACAGCTTTATAAACCTAGTATAAGTTATTCACAGCTTTATAAACTAAGTATAATTTATTCACAACTTTATAATCCTAGTGTAAGTTATCCACAACTTTATAAACCTAGTATAAGTTATCCACAACTTTATTAACCTAGTATAAGTTATCCATAAAATTATAAACCTAGTACAAGTTATACACAATGTTTTAAACCTAGTGTTAGTTATACACAACTTTAAAAACCTAGTATAAGTTATTCACAACTTTATAAACCTAGTGTAAGTTATTCACAACTTTTAAACCTAGTATAAGTTGTCCACAATTTTATAAACCTAGTATAAGTTATCCACAACTTTATTAACCTAGTATAAGTTATCCATAACATTATAAACCTAGTACAAGTTATACACAATTTAAAAACCTAGTGTAAGTTATCTACAAATTTATAAACCTAGTTTAAGTTATTCACAACTTTATAAACATAGTGTAAGTTATCCACAACTTTATAAACCTAGTACAAGTTATTCACAACTTATAAACCTAGTATAAGTTATCAACAGCTTTATAAACCTAGTATAAGTTATTCACAACTTTATAAACCTAGTATAAGCTATTCACAACTTTATAAACCTAGTATAAGTTATCACAAATTTATAAACCTAGTACAAGTTTTTCACAACTTTATAAACCTAGTGTAAATTATCAACAACTTTATAAACCTATTGCAAGTTATCAAAAACTTTATAATCCTAGTGTAAGTTATCCACAACTTTATAAACCTAGTACAAGTTATGAACAACTTTATAAACCTAGTGTAAGTTATCCACAACTTTATAAACCTAGTATAAGTAATCAACAGCTTTATAAACCTAGTATAAATTATACACAACTTTATAAACCTAGTGTAAGTTATCCACAACTTTATAAACCTAGTATAAGTTATCCACAACTTTATTAACCTAGTGTAAGTTATCTACAAATTTATAAACCTAGTATAAGTTATCTACAACATTTTAAACCTAGTGTAAGTTATCCGCAACTTTATAAACCTAGTATAAGTTTACACAAATTTATAAACCTAGTACAAGTTATGAACAACTTTATAAACCTAGTATAAGTTATTAACAACTTTATAAACCTAGTATATGTTATTCACAAATTTATAAACCTAGTATAAGTTATTCACAACTTTATAAACCTAGTGTAAGTTATCCACAACTTTATAAACCCAGTGTAAGTTATACACAAATTTATAAACCTAGTGTAAGTTATGCACAACTTTATAAATCTAGTATAAGTTATCTACTTTTTTATAAACGTAGTGTAAATTATCAACAACTTTATAAACCAAGTGTAAGTTATCCACAAATTTATAAACCTAGTGTAAGTTATCAACATTTTTATAAACCTAGTATAAGTATTCACAACTTTATAAACCTAGTGTAAGTTATCCACATCTATATAAACTTAGTGTAAGTTATCCACAACTTTTAAAACCTAGTATAAGTTATCTACAACTTTTAAAACCTAGTGTAAGTTATTCACAACTTTATAAACCTAGTATAAGTTATGCAAAACTTTATAAACCTAGTACAAGTTATTCACAACTTTATAAACCTAGTATAAATTATACACAACTTTATAAACCTAGAATAAGTTATCCACAACTTTATAAACCTAATACAAGTTATCAACAACTTAATAAACCTAGTATAAGTTATCAACAATTTTATAAACCTATTATAAGTTATCAACAACTTTATAATTCTAGTATAAGTTTTCCACAACTTTATAAACCTAGTACAAGTTATCAACAAATTTATAAACCTAGTACAAATGATCTACATTTTTATAATCCTAGTAAAAGTTATCTACAACTTTATAACCCTAGTGTAAGTTATCCACAAATTTATAAACCTAGTGTAAGTTTTGAACAACTTTATAATCCTATTATAAGTTATCCACAACCTTATAAACCTAGTGTAAGTTATCCACAATTTTATAAACCTAGTATAAGCTATCAACTACTTTATAAACCTAGTAAAAGTTATCAACAAATTTATAAACGTAGTACAAGTTATCAACAAATTTATAAACCTAGTACAAATGATCTACATTTTTATAATCCTAGTAAAAGTTATCTACAACTTTATAAACCTAGTATAAATTATCTACAACTTTATAAACCTAGTGTAAGTTATCCACAAATTTATAAACCTAGTGTAAGTTTTCAACAACTTTATAATCCTATTACAAGTTATCCACAACCTTATAAACCTAGTGTATGTTATCCACAACTTTATAAACCTAGTGTAAGTTTTCAACAACTTTATAATCCTATTATAAGTTATCCACAATTTTATAAACCTAGTATAAGCTATCTACAACTTTATAAACCTAGTAAAAGTTATCAACAAATTTATAAACGTAGTACAAGTTATGCACAACTTTATAAACCTAGTATAAGTTATCTAAAGCTTTATAAACCTCCTATGTTAACTATTGTTAATAGATACTCAAGCAAGATACAAAACGTAACCACTTATAGATAGTTATTAATGTATCTTTATTTAAACTAGTCATCAGGTTTGTAAAGTTATTTAAAAAATCAATTTTCATCAGAAAAACAGTTAAGTAATTCGAGTTTGTGAGAGATTTGAGTTGTTTTTTCGCTAAATTTAATAAGTTTTATTGTGTTGAATTTTATGTTAAAGTGGTTTGGGAAAGGCTGACCGACATGCCTTAGAACTATGATGTACTTGTTGCGTATGATGCTATCGCAATATACTGTTAATGTGATTTTTCAAAATGAATTTTAAATCTTGTACGAGCAAGTTGAAACAAAAATTAGTGTTGTTTACAAGTTGTTCCGCCGTCGCGTCAAATAAATTAGTTATATTTTAATCATTTTACACATTTTATTAAAAGAGAAATGTTCACTAAAAAATTTAAATAAAATTAAAGGCTTGTAATAATAAAACTTTCTTATACCATAAAGAGTGTTAAACATCTATAAAAGTTAGCGACTGTAAAGTTTAATTGTTTTGTTTTCAAACAATCGTTTTAATTTGAACTATAACCGATAATAAACTTTCTAAACTGCATGTAAAACCATTGTTATTCTTCGTTCGTCCTTGTAAAAATACTTGTATGAGGTTATTAAAATTTGTTTTTGAGTGTATTATAGGTTGTTAAATTATAAATAGCAACAAAAAGAATTTCCTCAAAACTTTCTGAGAATAACAAACAGTTTCTTATAGTTTAAAATAATATAATTGAAATTGTAACAACACGTTAATTACCTTGTTTTGACAATAAACGCAGATGTTTTTTTTGTTTAGCATACATAATTTTATGTATAGTATCCACAAAATTATAAATCTAGTATAAGTTATGCACAACTTTATAATCCTAGTATAAATGAGCCATAACTTTATAAACCTAGTGTAAGTTATCCACAACTTTATAAACCTAGTGTAAGTTAGCCACAACTTTATAAACCTATTGTAAGTTATCCACAACGTTATAAACCTAGTATAAATTTTAGACAACTTTATAAACCTAAAATAAGTTATCCAAAAATTAATAAACCTAGAATAAGTTATTCATAACTTTATAAACCTAGTATAAGTTATACACAACTTAATAAACCTATTTTAATTTATCAACAAATTTATAAACCAAGTGTAAGATATCCACAACTTTATAAACCTAGTATAAATTATCCACAGCTTTATAAACCTAGTATAAGTTATCCACAACTTTATAAATTTAGTATAAGTTATCAACAACTTTATAGACCTAGTGTAAGTTATCCACAAATTTATAAACCTAGTCTAAGTTATCAACAAATTTATAAACCTAGTGTAAGTTATCCAAAAACTTTTTAAACCAAGTATAAATTATCCACAGCTTTATAAACCTAGTATAAATTATCCACAGCTTTATTACCTAGTATAAGTTATCCACAACTTTATAAATCTAGTGTAAGTTATCCACAAATTTATAAACCTAGTTTAAGTTATTCGCAACTTTATAAACCTATTGTAAGTTATCCACAACTTTATAAATCTAGTGCAAGTTATGCACAACTTTATAAACCTAGTATAAGTTGTCCACAACTTTATAATCCTAATATAAGTTATCCACCAATTTACAAACCTAGTGTAAGTTATCAACAACTTTATAAACCTAGTGTAAGTTATACACAACTTTATAAACCTAGTGTAAGATATCTACAACTTTATAAACCTAGTGTAAGTTATCAACAACTTTATAAACCTAGTGTAAGTTATCCACAACTTTTTAAACCTAGTGTAAGTTATCAACAACTTTATAAACCTAGTATAAGTTATCCACAAAATTATAAACCTAGTATAAGTTATCTTCAACTTTTTAAACCTAGTGTAAGATATCTACAAGTTTATGCACAACTTTATAAACCTATTGTAAATTATGCACAACTTTATAAACCTAAAGTAAGTTATCCACAACTTTATAAACCTAGTATAAGTTATCCACAACTTTATAATCCTAGTATAAGTTATCCATAAATTTATTAACCTAGTATAAGTTATCCACAAATTTATAAACCTTAAGTAAGTTAACATCAATTTTATAAACCTAGTATAAATTATCAACAACTTTATAAACCTAGTATAAGTTAACCACAACTCTATAAACCTAGTGTAAGTTATCCACAACTTTATAAACCTAGTGTAAGTTATCCACAAATTTATAAACCTAGTGTAAGTTATCCACAACTTTAAAAACCTAGTATAAGTTATCAACAACTTTATAAACCTAGTATAAGTTATCCACAACTTTATAAACCTAGTATAAGTTATCCACAATTTTATAAACCTTAAGTAAGTTATCAACAATTTTATAAACCTAGTATAAGTTATCAACAACTTTATAAACCTAGTATAAGTTATCCACAACTCTATAAACCTAGTGTAAGTTATCCACAACTTTATAAACCTAGTGTAAATTATACACAATTTTATAAACCTTAAGTAAGTTATCAACAATTTTATAAACCTAGTATAAGTTATCAACAACTTTATAAACCTAGTGTAAGTTATCCACAACTTTATAAACCTAGTGTAAATTATACAAAACTTTATAAACCTAAAGTAAGTTATCCACAACTTTAAAAACCTAGTATAAGTTATCAACAACTTTATAAACCTAGTATAAGTTATCAACAACTTTATAAACCTAGTATAAGTTATCCACAATTTTATAAACCTTAAGTAAGTTATCAACAATTTTATAAACCTAGTATAAGTTATCAACAACTTTATAAACCTAGTATAAGTTATCAACAACTCTATAAACCTAGTGTAAGTTATCCACAACTTTAAAAACATAGTGTAAATTATACACAACTTTATGAAGCTTAAGTAAGTTATCAACAATTTTATAAACCTAGTGGAAGTTATCTACAACTTTTTAAACCTAGTGTAAGTTATGCACAACTTTATAAACCTAGTGTAAATTATGCACAACTTTATAACCCTAAAGTAAGTTATCCACAACTTTATAAACCTAGTATAAGTTATCCACAACTTTATAATCCTAGTATAAGTTATCCATAAATTTATAAACCTAGTATAAGTTATCCACAAATTTATAAACCTTAAGTAAGTTATCAACAATTTTATAAATCTAGTATAAGTTATCAACAACTTTATAAACCTAGTATAAGTTATCCACAACTTTATAAACCTAGTATAAGTTATCCACAATTTTATAAACCTTAAGTAAGTTATCAACAATTTTATAAACCTAGTATAAGTTATCAACAAATTTATAAACCTAGTGTAAGTTATAAACAAATTTATAAACATAGTATAAGTTATTCACAAATTTATAATCCTAGTGTAAGTTATCCACAACTTTATAATCCTAGTATAAATTATCAACAACTTTATAAACCTAGTGTAAGTTATTCACAATTTTCTTAACCTAGTATAAGTTATCCACAACTTTATAATCCTATTAAAAGTTTTTCACAAATTTATAAACCTAGTGTAAGTTACCCATAACTTTATAAACCTAGTGTAAGTTATCCAAAAATTTATTAACCTAGTGTAATTTATCAACAAATTTATAAACCTAGTGTAAGTTATACACAACTTTATAAACCTAGTGTAAGTTATTTACAAATTTATAAACCTAGTGTAAGTTAATCATAACTTTATAAACTTAGAGTAAGTTATCAACAACTTTATAAACCTAGTATAAACTATGAAGAAATTTATAAATCTAGTGTAAGTTATTTACAAATTTATAAACCTAGTATAAGTTATCCACAAATTTATAAACCTAGTGTAAGTTATCCACAAGTTTATAAACCTAGTGTAAGTTATCAACAACTTTATAAACCTAGTATAAATTATCAACAACTTTATAAACCTAGTGTAAGTTATTCACAATTTATTAAACCTAGTATAAGTTATCCACAACTTTATAATCCTATTATAAGTTTTTCACAAATTTATAAACCTAGTGTAAGTTACCCATAGCTTTATAAACTTAGTGTATGTTATCCAAAAATTTATTAACCTACTATAAGTTATCCACATATTTATAAACCTAGTGTAAGTTATCCATAACTTTAAAAACCTAGTATAAGTTATTCACAAATTTATAAACTTAGTGTAAGTTATACACAATTTTATAAACCTTAAGTAAGTTATCAACAATTTTATAAACCTAGTATAAGTTATCAACAACTTTATAAACCTAGTGTAAGTTATCCACAACTTTATAAACCTAGTATAAGTTATCCACACGTTTATAAACCTAGTATAAGTTATCCATAACTTTATAAACCTAGTGTAAGTTATTCACAACTTTCTAAACCTAGTGTAAGTTATCTACAAATTTATAAACCTAGTACAAGTTTTGCACAACTTTATAAACCTAGTATAAGTTATCCACAAGTTTATAAACCTTGTATAAGTTATCCATAACTTTATATACCTTGACAAGTTATTCACAACTTTATAAACCTAATATAAGTTATCCACAAATTTATAAACCTAGTGTACGTTATAAACAAATTTATAAACCTAGTATAAGTTATTCACAAATTTATAATCCTAGTGTAAGTTATCCACAACTTTATAATCCTAGTATAAATTATCAACAACTTTATAAACCTAGTATAAGTTATTCACAATTTTCTTAACCTAGTATAAGTTATCCACAACTTTATAATCCTATTATAAGTTTTTCACAAATTTATAAACCTAGTGTAAGTTACCCATAACTTTATAAACCTAGTGTAAGTTATCTAAAAATTTATTAACCTACTATAAGTTATCCACATATTTATAAACCTAGTGTAAGTTATCCATAACTTTAAAAACCTAGTATAAGTTATTCACAAATTTATAAACTTAGTTTAAGTTATACAAAACTTTATAAACCTAGTGTAACTTATCCACAAGTTTATAAACCTAGTACAAGTTATCAACAACTTTATAAACCTAGTGTAAGTTATCCACAATTTTATAAACCTAGTATAAGTTATCCAAAACTTTATAATCCTATTATAAGTTTTTCACAAATTTATAAACCTAGTGTAAGTTACCCATAACTTTATAAACCTAGTGTAAGTTATCCAAAAATTTATTAACCTAGCGTAAGTTATCAACAACTTTAAAAACCTAGTATACATTATGAACAAATTTATTAATCTAGTGTAAGTTATTTACAAATTTATAAACCTAGTATAAGTTATCCACAAATTTAGAAACCTAGTGTAAGTTATCAACAACTTTAAAAACCTAGTGTATGTTATCAACAACTTTATAAACCTAGTATAAATTATCAACAACTTTATAAACCTAGTGTAAGTTATTCACAATTTATTAAACCTAGTATAAGTTATTTACAACTTTATAATCCTATTATAAGTTTTTCACAAATTTATAAACCTAGTGTAAGTTACCCATAGCTTTATAAACCTAGTGTAAGTTATCCAAAAATTTATTAACCTACTATAAGTTATCCACATATTTATAAACCTAGTGTAAGTTATCCATAACTTTAAAAACCTAGTATAAGTTATTCACAAATTTATAAACTTAGTGTAAGTTATACACAATTTTATAAACCTTAAGTAAGTTATCAACAATTTTATAAACCTAGTATAAGTTATCAACAACTTTATAAACCTAGTGTAAGTTATCCACAACTTTATAAACCTAGTATAAGTTATCCACAAGTTTATAAACCTAGTATAAGTTATCCATAACTTTATAAACCTAGTGTAAGTTATTCATAACTTTCTAAACCTAGTGTAAGTTATCTACAAATTTATAAACCTAGTACAAGTTTTGCACAACTTTATAAACCTAGTATAAGTTATCCACAAGTTTATAAACCTTGTATAAGTTATCCATAACTTTATAAACCTTGACAAGTTATTCACAACTTTATAAACCTAATATAAGTTATCCACAAATTTATAAACCTAGTGTAAGTTATAAACAAATTTATAAACCTAGTATAAGTTATTCACAAATTTATAATCCTAGTGTAAGTTATCCACAACTTTATAATCCTAGTATAAATTATCAACAACTTTATAAACCTAGTATAAGTTATTCACAATTTTCTTAACCTAGTATAAGTTATCCACAACTTTATAATCCTATTATAAGTTTTTCACAAATTTATAAACCTAGTGTAAGTTACCCATAACTTTATAAACCTAGTGTAAGTTATCTAAAAATTTATTAACCTACTATAAGTTATCCACATATTTATAAACCTAGTGTAAGTTATCCATAACTTTAAAAACCTAGTATAAGTTATTCACAAATTTATAAACTTAGTTTAAGTTATACAAAACTTTATAAACCTAGTGTAAATTATCCACAAGTTTATAAACCTAGTACAAGTTATCAACAACTTTATAAACCTAGTGTAAGTTATCCACAATTTTATAAACCTAGTATAAGTTATCCAAAACTTTATAATCCTATTATAAGTTTTTTACAAATTTATAAACCTAGTGTAAGTTACCCATAACTTTATAAACCTAGTGTAAGTTATCCAAAAATTTATTAACCTAGCGTAAGTTATCAACAACTTTAAAAACCTAGTATACATTATGAACAAATTTATAAATCTAGTGTAAGTTATTTACAAATTTATAAACCTAGTATAAGTTATCCACAAATTTATAAACCTAGTGTAAGTTATCCACAACTTTAAAAACCTAGTGTATGTTATCAACAACTTTATAAACCTAGTATAAATTATCAACAACTTTATAAACCTAGTGTAAGTTATTCACAATTTTATAAACCTAGTATAACTTATCCACAACTTTATTATTCATTATAAGTTTTTCACAAATTTATAAACCTAGTGTAAGTTGCCAATAGCTTTATAAACCTAGTGTAAGTTATACAAAAATCTATTAACCTACTATAAGTTATCCACATATTTATAAACCTAGTGTAAGTTATCCATAACTTTAAAAACCTAGTATAAGTTATTCACAAATTTATAAACTTAGTGTAAGTTATACAAAACTTTATAAACCTAGTGTAAATTATCCACAACTTTATAAACCTAGTGTAAGTTATCCATAACTTAATTAACCTAGTATAAGTGATTCACAAATTTATAAACCTAGTGTAAGTTATTCACAAATTTATAATCCTAGTATAAGTTATCCATAACATTATAAACTTAGTGTAAGTTATCCACAACTTTATAAACCTAGCATAAGTTATTCACAACTTTATAAACCTAGTGTAAGTTATTCACAACTATATAAACCTAGTGTAAGTTATTTACAACTTTATAAACCTTGTGTAAGTTAATCACAACTTTATAAACCTAGCGTAAGTTATCAACAACTTTATAAACCTAGTATAAGTTATTCACAACTTTATAAACCTAGTGTAAGTTATCCACAAATTTATAAACCTAGTATTAGTTATCAACAACTTTATAAACCTAGTGCAAGTTATCAACAAATTTATAAACCTAGTATAAGTTATCAACAACTTTATAAACCTAGTGTAAGTTATCCACAACTTTATAAACTTAGTGTAAGTTTTCCACAAATTTATAAACTTAGTGTAAATTATTCACAACTTTATAAACCTAGTGTAAGTTATCCACAAATTTGTAAACCTAGTACAAGTTATTCACGAATTTATAAACCTAGTGTAAGTTATTCACAACTTTATAAACCTAAATTAAGTTATGCAAAACTTTATAAACCTAGTACAAGTTATTCACAACTTTATAAACCTAGTATAAATTATACACAACTTTATAAACCTAGAATAAGTTATCCACAAATTTATAAACCTAATACAAGTTATCAACAACTTTATAAACCAAGTATAAGTTATCAACAATTTTATAAACCTATTATAAGTTATCAACAACTTTATAAACCTAGTATAAGTTTTCCACAACTTTATAAACCTAGTACAAGTTATCAACAACTTTATAAACCAAGTATAAGTTATCAACAATTTTATAAACCTAGTATAAGTTATCAACAACTTTATAAACCTAGTATAAGTTATCCACAACTCTATAAACCTAGTGTAAGTTATCCACAACTTTATAAACCTAGTGTAAATTATACACAATTTTATAAACCTTAAGTAAGTTATCAACAATTTTATAAACCTAGTATAAGTTATCAACAACTTTATAAACCTAGTGTAAGTTATCCACAACTTTATAAACCTAGTGTAAATTATACAAAACTTTATAAACCTAAAGTAAGTTATCCACAACTTTAAAAACCTAGTATAAGTTATCAACAACTTTATAAACCTAGTATAAGTTATCCACAACTTTATAAACCTAGTATAAGTTATCCACAATTTTATAAACCTTAAGTAAGTTATCAACAATTTTATAAACCTAGTATAAGTTATCAACAACTTTATAAACCTAGTATAAGTTATCCACAACTCTATAAACCTAGTGTAAGTTATCCACAACTTTATAAACCTAGTGTAAATTATACACAACTTTATAAAGCTTAAGTAAGTTATCAACAATTTTATAAACCTAGTATAAGATATCTACAACTTTTTAAACCTAGTGTAAGTTATGCACAACTTTATAAACCTAGTGTAAATTATGCACAACTTTATAACCCTAAAGTAAGTTATCCACAACTTTATAAACATAGTATAAGTTATCCACAACTTTATAATCCTAGTATAAGTTATCCATAAATTTATAAACCTAGTATAAGTTATCCACAAATTTATAAACCTTAAGTAAGTTATCAACAATTTTATAAACCTAGTATAAGTTATCAACAACTTTGAAAACCTAGTATAAGTTATCCACAACTTTATAAACCTAGTATAAGTTATCCACAATTTTATAAACCTTAAGTAAGTTATCAACAATTTTATAAACCTAGTATTAAGTTATCAACAAATTTATAAACCTAGTGTAAGTTATAAACAAATTTATAAACCTAGTATAAGTTATTCACAAATTTATAATCCTAGTGTAAGTTATCCACAACTTTATAATCCTAGTATAAGTTTTCAACAACTTTATAAACCTAGTGTAAGTTATTCACAATTTTTTTAACCTAGTATAAGTTATCCACAACTTTATAATCCTATTATAAGTTTTTCACAAATTTATAAACCTAGTGTAAGTTACCCATAACTTTATAAACCTAGTGTAAGTTATCCAAAAATTTATTAACCTAGTGTAATTTATCAACAAATTTATAAACCTAGTGTAAGTTATACACAACTTTATAAACCTAGTGTAAGTTATTTACAAATTTATAAACCTAGTGTAAGTTAATCATAACTTTATAAACTTAGAGTAAGTTATCAACAACTTTATAAACCTAGTATAAACTATGAAGAAATTTATAAATCTAGTGTAAGTTATTTACAAATTTATAAACCTAGTATAAGTTATCCACAAATTTATAAACCTAGTGTAAGTTATCCACAACTTTATAAACCTAGTATAAGTTATCAACAACTTTATAAACCTAGTATAAATTATCAACAACTTTATAAACCTAGTGTAAGTTATTCACAATTTATTAAACCTAGTATAAGTTATCCACAACTTTATAATCCTATTATAAGTTTTTCACAAATTTATAAACCTAGTGTAAGTTACCCATAGCTTTATAAACCTAGTGTAAGTTATCCAAAAATTTATTAACCTACTATAAGTTATCCACATATTTATAAACCTAGTGTAAGTTATTCATAACTTTAAAAACCTAGTATAATTTATTCACAAATTTATAAACTTAGTGTAAGTTATACAAAACTTTATAAACTTAGTGTAAGTTATCCACAATTTTATAAACCTAGTATAAGTTATCCACAAGTTTATAAACCTTGTATAAGTTATCCACAAATTTATAAACCTAGTTTAAGTTATTCGCAACTTTATAAACCTATTGTAAGTTATCCACAACTTTATAAATCTAGTGCAAGTTATGCACAAATTTATAACCCTAAAGTAAGTTATCCACAACTTTATAAACATAGTATAAGTTATCCACAACTATATAATCCTAGTATAAGTTATCCATAAATTTATAAACCTAGTATAAGTTATTCACAAATTTATAAACCTTAAGTAAGTTATCAACAATTTTATAAACCTAGTATAAGTTATCAACAACTTTATAAACCTAGTATAAGTTATCCACAACTTTATAAACCTAGTATAAGTTATCCACAATTTTATAAACCTTAAGTAAGTTATCAACTATTTTATAAACCTAGTATAAGTTATCAAAACTTTATAAACCTAGTATAAGTTATCCACAACTTTATAAACCTAGTGTAAGTTATCCACAACTTTATAAACCTAGTGTAAATTATACACAATTTTATAAACCTTAAGTAAGTTATCAACAATTTCATAAACCTAGTATAAGTTATCATCAACTTTATAAACCTAGTGTAAGTTATCCACAACTTTATAAACCTAGTATAAGTTATCCACAAGTTTATAAACCTAGTATAAGTTATCCATAACTTTATAAACCTAGTGTAAGTTATTCACAACTTTCTAAACCTAGTGTAAGTTATCTACAAATTTATAAACCTAGTACAAGTTTTGCACAATTTTATAAACCTAGTATAAGTTATCCACAAGTTTATAAACCTTGTATAAGTTATCCATAACTTTATAAACCTTGACAAGTTATTCACAACTTTATAAACCTAATATAAGTTATCCACAAATTTATAAACCTAGTGTAAGTTATAAACAAATTTATAAACCTAGTATAAGTTATTCACAAATTTATAATCCTAGTGTAAGTTATCCACAACTTTATAATCTTAGTATAAATTATCAACAACTTTATAAACCTAGTATAAGTTATTCACAATTTTCTTAACCTAGTATAAGTTATCCACAACTTTATAATCCTATTATAAGTTTTTCACAAATTTATAAACCTAGTGTAAGTTACCCATAACTTTATAAACCTAGTGTAAGTTATCCACAAGTTTATAAACCTTGTATAAGTTATCCATAACTTTATAAACCTTGACAAGTTATTCACAACTTTATAAACCTAATATAAGTTATCCACAAATTTATAAACCTAGTGTAAGTTATAAACAAATTTATAAACCTAGTATAAGTTATTCACAAATTTATAATCCTAGTGTAAG
Organism: Thalia democratica; assembly: GCF_965202585.1. NCBI lineage: Eukaryota > Metazoa > Chordata > Thaliacea > Salpida > Salpidae > Thalia > Thalia democratica. Next base: position 1,036,311 of record NC_139169.1, read on the forward strand.
TTATCCACAACTTTATAATCTTAGTATAAATTATCAACAACTTTATAAACCTAGTATAAGTTATTCACAATTTTCTTAACCTAGTATAAGTTATCCACAACTTTATAATCCTATTATAAGTTTTTCACAAATTTATAAACCTAGTGTAAGTTACCCATAACTTTATAAACCTAGTGTAAGTTATCCAAAAATTTATTAACCTACTATAAGTTATCCACATATTTATAAACCTAGTGTAAGTTATTCATAACTTTAAAAACCTAGTATAAGTTATTCACAAATTTATAAACTTAGTGTAAGTTATACAAAACTTTATAAACCTAGTGTAAATTATCCACAAGTTTATAAACCTAGTACAAGTTATCAACAACTTTATAAACCTAGTGTAAGTTATCCACAATTTTATAAACCTAGTATAAGTTATCCAAAACTTTATAATCCTATTATAAGTTTTTCACAAATTTATAAACCTAGTGTAAGTTACCCATAACTTTATAAACCTAGTGTAAGTTATCCAAAAATTTATTAACCTAGCGTAAGTTATCAACAACTTTAAAAACCTAGTATACATTATGAACAAATTTATAAATCTAGTGTAAGTTATTTACAAATTTATAAACCTAGTATAAGTTATCCACAAATTTATAAACCTAGTGTAAGTTATCCACAACTTTAAAAACCTAGTGTATGTTATCAACAACTTTATAAACCTAGTATAAATTATCAACAACTTTATAAACCTAGTGTAAGTTATTCACAATTTTATAAACCTAGTATAAGTTATCCACAACTTTATAATTCATTATAAGTTTTTCACAAATTTATAAACCTAGTGTAAGTTACCCATAACTTTATAAACCTAGTGTAAGTTATACAAAAATTTATTAACCTACTATAAGTTATCCACATATTTATAAACCTAGTGTAAGTTATCCATAACTTTAAAAACCTAGTATAAGTTATTCACAAATTTATAAACTTAGTGTAAGTTATACAAAACTTTATAAACCTAGTGTAAATTATCCACAACTTTATAAACCTAGTGTAAGTTATCCATAACTTAATTAACCTAGTATAAGTGATTTACAAATTTATAAACCTAGTGTAAGTTATTCACAAATTTATAATCCTAGTATATGTTATCCATAACATTATAAACTTAGTGTAAGTTATCCACAACTTTATAAACCTAGCATAAGTTATTCACAACTTTATAAACCTAGTGTAAGTTATTTACAACTTTATAAACCTTGTGTAAGTTAATCACAACTTTATAAACCTAGCGTAAGTTATCAACAACTTTATAAACCTAGTATAAGTTATTCACAACTTTATAAACCTAGTGTAAGTTATCCACAAATTTATAAACCTAGTATTAGTTATCAACAACTTTATAAACCTAGTGCAAGTTATCAACAAATTTATAAACCTAGTATAAGTTATCAACAACTTTATAAACCTAGTGTAAGTTATCCACAACTTTATAAACTTAGTGTAAGTTTTCCACAAATTTATAAACTTAGTGTAAATTATTCACAACTTTATAAAACTAGTGTAAGTTATCCACAAATTTGTAAACCTAGTACAAGTTTTTCACGAATTTATAAACCTAGTGTAAGTTATTCACAACTTTATAAACCTAGTATAAGTTATGCAAAACTTTATAAACCTAGTACAAGTTATTCACAACTTTATAAACCTAGTATAAATTATACACAACTTTATAAACCTAGAATAAGTTATCCACAAATTTATAAACCTAATACAAGTTATCAACAACTTTATAAACCAAGTATAAGTTATCAACGATTTTATAAACCTATTATAAGTTATCAACAACTTTATAAACCTAGTATAAGTTTTCCACAACTTTATAAACCTAGTACAAGTTATCAACAAAATTATAAACCTAGTACAAATGATCTACATTTTTATAATCCTAGTAAAAGTTATCTACAACTTTATAAACCTAGTATAAATTATCTACAACTTTATAAACCTAGTGTAAGTTATCCACAAATTTATAAACCTAGTGTAAGTTTTCATCAACTTTATAATCCTATTATAAGTTTTCCACAACCTTATAAACCTAGTGTAAGTTATCCACAACTTTATAAACCTAGTATAAGCTTTTTACAACTTTATAAACCTAGTAAAAGTTATCAACAAATTTATAAACGTAGTACAAGTTATGCACAACTTTATAAACCTAGTATAAGTTATCTTAAGCTTTATAAACCTCCTATGTTAACTATTGTTAATAGATACTCAAGCAAGATACAAAACGTAACCACTTATAGATAGTTATTAATGTATCTTTATTTAAACTAGTCATCAGGTTTGTAAAGTTATTTAAAAAATCAATTTTCATCGGAAAAACAGTTAAGTAATTCGAGTTTGTGAGAGATTTGAGTTGTTTTTTCGCTAAATTTAATTAGTTTTATTGTGTTGAATTTTATGTTAAAGTGGTTTGGGAAAGGCCGATCGACATGTCTTAGAACTATAATGTACTTGTTGCGTATGATGCTATCGCAATATACTGTTAATGTGATTTTTCAAAATGTATTTTAAATCTTGTACGAGCAAGTTGAAACAAAATTAGTCTTGTTTTCAAGTTGTTCCGCCGTCTCGTCAAATAAATTAATTATCTTTTAATCATTTTACACATTTTATTAAAAGAGAAATGTTCACTAAAAAAATTAAATAAAGTTAAAGGATTCTAATAATAAAACTTTCTTGTAAAATAAAGAGTTATAAACGTCTATAAAAGTTAGCGACTGTAAAGTTTAATTGTTTTGTTTTCAAACAATCGGTTAAATTTGAACTATAACGGATAATAAGCTTTTTATACTGCATGTAAAACCATTGTTGTTCTTCGTTCGTCCTTGTAAAAAATACTTGTATGAGGTTATTAAAACTTTTTTTTGAGTGTATTATAGGTTATTAAAGTATAAATAGCAACAGAAAGAATTTCATCAAAACTTCCTGAGATTAAAAAACAGTTTCTTATAGTTTAAATTAATATAATTAAAATTGAATTTGTAACAACACGTTAATAACCTTGTTTTGACAATAAATGCAGATGTTTTTTTGTTTAGTATACATAGTTTTATGTATAGTTTCACCTCCTTTTAGTTATGTTTTTTTTAAATAACTTTAAACCTCTTTTCTTGAAATAATACCAGAGTTTAAATTTTACACAAGTTATTAAACCAAAAAAGATAAAATGATGTTACTAATTAATAGTACATAACTTTAAAGATTTTAACTTCTGTATTAGACATTTTACTTGTGCTTGAATGAGTTCAAGTAATGTTTGATACTTTATATTGTTGTTTTCGCACGATTTCGGCCCGAGAAACTTCGACCGTGAACAAGACGAGACTGCGATGGAGAGGAAACAATCACTTGTCGTTACCAGTCAACGAGCAAACAGCGTCACGTAATGCAGCAGAAAAACCTGATGGAACCAACGTTCTGAGCAACCACGGCCAGCGCAATCCAAGTCAGCTCCTCAGCGCCAACGATGCGCAATTTTGTTGCCACGGAAAACTGGTTGTAAATAAAAAATTTAACTTGCACATCTTTATTCATCTTCTTAACATGTAAAAATTGTTTAAAATTCCAGGTTTTTTAGTGATTTTGTTCAAAATTCCAGTTTTCTCTTTCAAAGTTTCTCAAATTCCAGTTTTTTTCGAGTTATTTAGACTAGATTGTCAAATCCAGCTTTTTGGCAACCCTGTAAAGAGAATGATATAACTTTAATATTTTGTTTTCATTACAATCTTTCACTCCTAAAAATAGAACATCAAATAAAAATTTATCAAAAAGTTGTGAGATATAGATGGGCCAACATCCAAAGTCTCAGTTGGGTCTGGTTGACTATCTGTGGGTAGATTGTCAACCTGACCTTTTTGCCCATACTTTTCTTGCAGACGTGATGAAGTTCTAGCATGTTTGTGCTTCGGACCCTCTGCGGGCAACTTGGTGTTTGTATTTCTTAAGTTGGACATAAAAAATGCTTTTATACCAACTTATCATGATGTATTAGTGAATTTTATCTACTAATACTAAAGAATATTCTAGACTACTTTATGGAAAGATAATTTGGTTGATGTATCTATTATACATAAGAACCACCCAAAATATTACAAAATTTTATACTCAAAAAATACAAGCTGATTTAAAATCTTTTATAAATCACTAGGCAAAACTTTTTTGATGAAATGTTTCATCATTGATTTTAAGCCTTATTTCTCATAACTACAGCAAGATCTAAATATTCTATTAATATTCAGAGATCAAAAATTATTAATGCAAGTAGTTGCAGCAGTTCATTACAAATCAATTAAGATTTTATTGCTAACATATTTTTTTTCTTTAGAACACTGTTTTTAAAATACAATTCTGAAATGTTGGAATTTATAACATATATGTCGTATATTTTAAACTATCAATTGAATAACTTATAAAATATTAACAAAAAGTATACAGTTAGAAGTGTGCACGCATCTGCTGTAGTATTTAAGTTGCATTTTTTCTGTGTATGAAAAATGCAGCAGTTCAGTGAGCAAAGAGAAAAAACTAAACATATGATGAATAAATAAGAGCGGTTAATCATCGCCTTAACTATGCACTTGATTAGTTTGAGAGTCAAAAAAATATATATCATAGTTTTTATACTGTGTGCAAAACTCTAAATCAAAATTGATAGGTGTGAAAAACAATTTTTTTTTATCCATTTGAGCGTGAAATCATTAACTACATTTTATTTAACTTTTGACAAACAGTTTAAATTCCAAAAAATTTTAAATAGTCTAACGAAGTGGTCCAAAATTTCGGAATCGGCCGAATCCGAGTCTCATTTTGAAATTAGGATTAGCCCGAATTCGAGTCCAAAAAGGCCGGATTCGTCCAAATCCAAATCTTGGTAGATCACTAAACAAAACCTCACAACAATTTAGTTACGAAACTAGAAATTAAAATTTTTCGCTAAAAGAACAGTAGAGATTATCTGAGCTCATTTATTTTATTTAGGGAACCACCCTTTTTGAGGTTAAACTTAAGCACAACTTTAACATTTAACTATTTTTTCCATTTCAAATTTATTTTCAACTATTCTGTTTATTTTATATAGATGATATTATTATAACAAATATATGAGCTTTGTGTGATTTAAATAAACAGACACTAATTATTTTTTGCTGTAAACTTTATTTATTATTTTTATTTAATTTTATCATTGTTCTTGGCATTCGTTCATCAGTTGGTTCAACTTTTCTAGTTTTTCTTCAAATTCACAAATCTTCATTCGCAGCTTTTTGACTTTTTTCTACAAATTATTTTCTTGTTATATAATTAAGTTTTGTTTATATTACAAAAATATAAATTATTTAAAAAATATACAAAACACATTTCATTTTTCTTAAATTTATTTGAGTACTTTTGTAGTAAGGCTCATCGGAAATTGTATCTAACTAAGTTAAACTGAGCTGAAATTGTAATAAAATTATACTGTAGAATAAAGTTTTAAAATGTGAAATGACGTAATAATCGAATGTTAAGACTATTTAAAAGCTTATACTACAGAATTTTGCTGACTAATATAACTCGTTAGATTTTAATCAAACTAAAATAAATCAGCGATAAAATGAAAACAAAACTACACTTTAAAAAAATTTAATGGGAAACTAATAACTTTAAAATTACTTAATATAAGGATTTAAGAAGTCTAGTCTGGTATCCAAATTTTTTCTGCTTACATAAAGTGGGCCTTAAAGATTGAATGCATAATGCTTCCAGAAGATGTAACTGAAAAGAGTTCTCCGCTCTCACTAAGACTGAAAAGTTCTCCATTTTATAGTTTTTAGCACAATCCGGATAGTCCAACAAATGTTGCCTAACCGCCGAGAAGTATTTTTTTGTTGGTTGCTCCGAACGACCAATAAACAAACTTTTCAAGATTTTCGGAACGTGCTGATCGATTCTTACATGAAACCTTTGACATGTTTTTCCCACGTAGTCACTACTACTTTTTAAGGTGTAGTTTTATTTTCATTTTTATCGCTGATTTACTTTAGTTTGATTAAAATCTAACGAGTTTTATTAGTCAGCGAAATTCTGTAGTATAAGCTTTTAAATAGTTTTAACATTCGATTATTACGTCATTTCACATTTTAAAACTTTATTCTACAATCTACAGTATAGTTTTATTACAATTTCAGCTCAGTTTGATACAATTTCTGATGAGTCTTACTATGAAAGTACTCAAATAAATTTAAGAAAAATGAAATGTGTTTTGTTATACTTAATAAGTTATGCACCGGAAAAAAGCTGTTCAAAATATAAAATATACTTAAATGTTGAAATCTAATATAACAAAGATCTGGTAGTAAAACTAAAAAACTAAATTTCAAATATGATTATTTTAATAGTAATAATTATAGCACAAAGATATACTTTTATTACCTCTATCAGCTTAAACGTACAAATGATAAATATTAACATACCGCTTGGTCAGCATCACGTGACAATTTACGCTTGAGTGATTTTCTCCTTACGACACCAGTTGACTCCTGTAAAAATTTTCAATTATTATTTATATATGTGATAATTAACTTTTCATTTAAAGTTTACAAATTAAAGCAGCGTTTTTTATTTACTAAATCGCAAATTTATAAATACCTTAATCATATAGGTTAACATGAACAGCCAAAAGAGTGGACATACTGATAAAGTATTATTTTAGAATATTTCCGAGTTAAATATCTACCTACGAACTTGTTAGTAAAAATTGGCACAGATTACTGTTTAAATTAATATAAGAATCTTTTGCAGATTCTTTGAAATTCTGAATATCTTCCTGGTTTTTGAAAGTACACGTTGTTGGGTCTATGTTTAGTTTAAAATTAAGTTTAAGATAAGAAGATGTGTTAAGTATTATAAAAACATTGAAAGGATACTGTAAAGCTACTTTAAATGTGTATTTTCATAAAAAATTGATGATGCCAAAAAACTTTGATCTATATGATAAGTTTTTGTGCTAAATCAAAATTTTACTATTTAACATGTAATATTGTTTAAAAATCCAGGTTTTCTTTCAAAACTTCTCAAAGTCCAGGTTTTGTGGCCACCCTGAATTTAGCTGTAATGTTTAGCTAATAGTATATTGTTTAATTATTTACTATTACCTGTAAAATTGTTCATTATTATGAATAAAGTAAAACAAACAACATATTTTGCTAATAATCTACGCTTGGGTTAATTTAAATGAAGATTGCAACGAACCCCGAGACATGATGGTTCACTTGGTATTTCATCTTCATCGCCAGAATGTTGTCGTTCAAGTGGCCCAAAGCTACCATGAGGTGCACCTCCTCTAAAATTAGGTCGATTAAGTTGATGCGGAAGTATAGGAGGTTGGCCAAATTGAATGAAGTGTCCTGGGAAATTTAGGAAAGGTTGATTACATGGTTCAAGTATAATAAATTGTTCAAGTGGTCGAGGTGGATAAATTGGTGGAGGTGGATAAATTGGTGGAGGTGGATAAATTGGTCGAGGTTGATTTCCAATATGCCTGCTATGCCTGCCAAGTTTTTGCCGAGGTTTGTTGTCGATGTAATAATTGTCCATGAATAGCTTTTGTTTGAACACAAGACCTGCAGGTCTCCTCATTTCCTCCTGAAATAATTTCTGATTTCAAACGAAAAACTTACGATGGCTGCAGATACTCACAAACTCTTAAAGAATCTGCTACTTCAAAATGTATTTTAAAATAATCAAAACCTGCCGGTTAGCATTAGCTTCTGCGGAAATTTTCGCGAAGCCGCTGTACAGGCCCAACTCGAAGAAGGCCCTTATTTTGTCTTGCCGTGACATTTTTCCGTCCTGCATCAAATTGCTCAGGTATTCGTTGAAGCGATTGTGGCCAAGGCTGATGGTCAGCAAGTGATAGTTGAATCGAACGTCGTCGCTTTGGAGTGCCTTCAAATATCATATATTACAAAAGTTTACAAAACAAAATTCATTTGTTTATTTCGAGCAAGGAAAAACTGATAACAGATTTTAATAAAACGCTGGTCATTGACAGTCTGAATTTAAAAACGTTCTTAACGTATAAAAAAAACTTTGAGTAACAAAAATCACTAACTTTTCTTACACATTTAGTAAAAGTTTTACATTCACGTTTTGTTTCTTCATTAAGTGATTCGTCTCTGGGTACATGGTCAAGTCTATCTTCAAAATATAGCAACAAATTACAAGCTTCTTGCACTTTTGTATCGAGATTGTCCAGACTTTCAGTGCCCTTGACTGCAGCATTCCTTAACTGAAGAAAAATAAAGTTAGAACAAATAAGTAAATTTAAGTGACTCAAGCAATTTAATGACGCAAATTAAACTAACTTCAGTTAAGCATTTTAATAAAGACGACGCATTTGGCTTATCACGATTATAGCGTCGGTTTCTATAATTCTGTTGTCTTGCTAGTAGTCCAACGGCATAATATACCCAGCTGTGCTGAAAAATTAAGTTAAATAGACACACAGAAAACAACGTGTTTGCTGTTCAATAAGAAAACTATTACTTCAATTATGAGATTTTGTTAACAAAAAAAAATTTCTTCATAAGCCCTTGAAGGTTGTTTGATTATAACTAAGTTATAGAGCTGCAAAAAAAAAACAATTAACAACAGTTGGTTTGATTAAATTTAACATACCCAAAATTTGCGATCTTTTCCTTTTCCAATAAGTGTTTTCCAGAAGATCCTTTTAAAAATAAAAGTTTCATAAAATATGCTGTTGTATAAAAATGTTGCAAATATAAGTATTAGTAAGGTGTAGCAATAAAAAAAATATGATACTGTGTATAAAAAACAATTTACTAACATTAATCAAACATTACTACACAAGAAAGTTCTACAGCTTTTTAGCAACATTGACAGGTTTTAAGATAACGTTTTTTTTTCATTTTTATTTATATTTTTTAACAAAAACTATTAAGTAAATGAAGAACACAGGCTCAGTAAACAAGACATATCTTTATTTATTTTCATCTGTTGTATACATAGCTGCCTTATTGCTTAAACAAAACAGGTTTACCAAATAAGATACAAATAACATTCGATTAAACCAGGGTTTCCCAAACTCATCTACTAAATCGCCCCCTTTTCAGAAATTTAAAAAATAATCGCCCCCCACGATTTTAAAAAGTAGTTTTTCTCTTAAGTACACACTTTTGAGCCAAAAAATTGTGTTCGAAATGTAATTTAGTCTGGTATTTCTTATACACGCACTTTTCGGCTGTGTTCAAAATAGTTTACAGGGCTTGAGAAAATAAGTTACTGTTGTTTTCTTATAAGCCTAGTGAAAAGTATAAAAATACTTAAATATTAAAAAGCCTTGTGTAATCAGTAATCAATACTGTTTAAATATGAATTGTTTTGAAACTAATGAAACTTTTAGGGTAGTGGTGGACAACTTTTGTAGTCAGCGATTCATATTTACTAAAAAATCATTTCTTGTTTCAACTCGTTTAAAAAATGTAATTGCGGGCTGCATAATTTACAAAAATAACATGTAGAAAACTAAAAAACTCGAGCATAATTGTAATAAAATGATTTACTATTATTGTGATCTAGGAAATACTAAAGTAACTAAAAACCAAATTGAAAGTGTATTTCAAAATCATAAACAATCATAAACAATCATAAACAATTTCAACATCAAAAAACTAAATTTTGTTTATTTTGCACAAATAGTTACAAGTTACTTGGCGGGTCGAAATTTGATTGAATCTGGACCGTAAGTTACCAATCTAAAATCTTAATTGAAACCTGACATTATAACTATCTCTCATTTAACGAATTTCGGACATTTAGAGTGAATGCTAAGTAACTTGTTTAAGCCGCACAAAATACTTAAATTATTATATTAATAGGAATATTCTAAAATTAAATACCAGAGATTAAAAAACTATAAAAGAATGAACAGATTTTTTTAAACATTATGAAATAGATATTAAAACGTTATTGCTGATCCAGTTTTAGGAAGTTTGACCGACTGGTTGATTATCTCACATGAAAAGCGAGTTTATCAATACTTTCTGTTAATGCAGTAAAACTATTAATTTCAATGCTGAGATATATTTTAAGCAAGTTAGTTGTAAAATTAAAAATTTAATTCTAAAAATTTTAAACTATATGTTTTGTAGTAGAATACCATTATATAGTTTTTGACTTAAAATAACTTTTAGGAAACTAAACCTTAATTTTAACATTTTTTTCTTCGTTAAAATTTAAAAAAAAAATAAAGGTTTTACAGTTAATTCTGTGAACAGAAAGTAATCGATTAAAAAAATCTTTTAATTGTGTTAAAACTTTCTTTTGTAACTGTAGCAGTCTTTTTGATTGCTTATTTAATACTGTTTAATTTTATTTTATCTCTAATTATTAGCCTATAATAATTTACTAGAAAAAAATAGTGAAAAACTAAAAGCTAGTGTTCAACTATTAAGATAAACAACATATTCTAGTTGCTAATATATTAAAAAATAAGATAAAACAAAAAACAGTTGTATTAATAGTTTAAAATTTTTTAATATATAGATTTTCTAACAGTAACAAATCAAGTTAGAAAATAAGTTTGAGTTTAATAATCTTTTAAATAAAAAAGTTGAAGCATTTCAAATAGAGACATCAAATCTGTACTCTTTTAAAACCAAAAATAATTTTTGAAATAAAAACTTTAATGGTTATCAAGGTTTTTTTATTTACACAAATTAAACAAGTAATAACAAAAATATGTCAAATAAATTTCTTTCAAACAAATACTTTAACCACTATGCTATAAAAACTTTTAGTGTAAGGTAAATCGACAAATATAAACTACAAAATTAACCAGGTCAAAACAAAGCTATTAACATATTTAAAACATAAAACATTTTATAAATACAGTAGACTTCTTCTTCAATTCGCACTTTGAACAAAATAAAAATGTTTAAACTCAAAAATTATTACAATTTTTTTTACAAATTGATAAATTTAAATATGTTATATGCAATAACGTTATGAATAAACATGAAATCAACTAAAACATAAAACAAACAGTCATAAAAAAAAAGATCTATATAAGCTATTAAATATTGTGTATTTTTTGTTTTTTTAATACTTAGTTAGTAATAGACTTTATTTAAGTTAAATTTAAGAAAGTAAAAGTTTGCACTTTTTTTGAGTAAAAAGTGCGAACTTAAGAGGAAGTCTACCGTAATTAATATTTATTAGGCATTATGCAAACCTGTTATAGAATAAATAACTTAAAAGATTTTTTAATATAAAAAGACTACTTAAATACAATACAAACCAGGTTAAACAAGAAGTATTTTAAAAGATCAAATAAATAAAAAAACTTTCATAAAATAATGTCTGCTACTGAATTTAAATAAAATGCGAAGGATGAGGTTCATGAATTCTTGCAAGTTTTTGTAATCTGATTCTTAATCAGTCAAATAAAGCCTCAAGTCACCTCCTTTACAAATATCTAGATTAGATATTTTGCTCAAGATGTTGATAACTAAACTGAAAGCTTTCTCAACAACATAGCTAGAAGAAAAAACTACACACAACAATCTAAATTCCTCTCAAATGATTGGATACTTTTGCCTTAGTTTTTGTTGAGTTCAAAAACTTTCATTTCGTTTTTTGCAAAAAATTACTTTAAGTTCAAGGTCAGTTTGTAAGTCGGAGAAGGTTTCCTGTGAGTCGTTTACTTCAAAAAGATCTGCCACGAAGGGATCCATATTTTTATCTATATGATAGCTTTTTTGTGTCAAACCGAAATTTTACTACTTAATATGGTGAAATTGTTAAAAATTCAGGTTAAAAAAAATTTGCCTAAATTGTCAAATTACAGGTTTTTCTAGATAAATTGGCTACCCTGTATAGTTTTAATTCTTAGTCTAACTTAATGACTTTTCAAAAAACAATTGGAAATTTCATGAGGTGATAGTTAATATAAAAAACATAGATTTTTACAAACCATTTATGATCCCAAATAACATATATGTAAGGTTGAAAAATAGTGAAAAGAATTCCGATCGTCTATGACCTATGTAAATGTTAAATAAGAAAATATATAGTTGAAAATATGTAATTAACTTGAAAGTAGGAGTCATAAGTACTTGATTTTATTCTCTATATTTTACATAAACACATTAAACTTTTTTGTTTAAGTTTTACCACAGGGTCAAATATTTAATAGCAAGCTAAAATTAGTAAAATAGCAAAATAAAAAGTAAAAATTTTATGACAACCCAAAATTTTAAAATCGCCCCCTTTTCGCCCCCTTACTAGTTATCGCCCACCCTTTCGCCCCCTTACTAATTATCGCCCCCCGAAATACTAAAATCGCCCCCAGGGGGGTGATATCGCCCACTTTGGGAAACCCTGGATTAAACAAAAAACAGTTGTACAAGTAGAACTCTAGATTTTATATTTTTATACATATAACGATGCTGCTTAAACATCTATGCAGAAGATTTTTCTGACTTTACAGACTACAGTATGACAAAAGAAAACTTACTCAATGACGAAACTAATCTTAAATCTTCTAGCTTGTGATCTTTTTTCTAAGGTTTCCGTGCCTGGATCCCTGTAAATGGAATATAAATTAATACAATCTATCACAAATTCATTGTTTTCTCTAAAGTGTCATAAGCTTTTGAATGAATCTAGAAAACGCTCAAGATCTAACAAGGTGTCACGCATTAAACTTATAGTTAAACTGTATTGTAATAACTAGTGCATAATTTTCGTTGATTTCTTTTTAAGTTAGAAAACGCAAACATTTAAGTACGTTGTACAAGTGGAAAAACACTTCAAAATGACAAAAAAGTTTAAAAATTATGAGCTGACAACAATGTAGAATGTCATTACCTTAGCGGCACTCAACAATTAGCAAAAAAAAAAAACCTTTTGAAAGCCTGACTGAAGCCACTTGTGTAGTTTTGAAGCAAGATGAAGTCTTTTTTCATGTGGCCCAACAAAAAATCATTTATTTTTTTATCATTGGGTTTGTATGATTTTGCAATATGGCGATGTTGGTTAACACCGGTGGGCAAATTGAATTGAAGACCTGACATTCCGGGGTTCAGGCAATTTTCAGGATGATCCATTTCAAGTATCTGTTATATTGGTTGAGTTACAAGCAAGCTCGGAGTATTTAATAAAAGTTTCAGGAAAATTTTTTTGAAGGCGTCAATTAAACAATGTGAGAATACTTTCAATAAAAGTTAATTAAAACTTGATTATATGCGAAAAGTTTTACCTTTAATATGATATTGTCTACTTAATTATTTTTAGCAGACGGAGCTAAATTTCGTTTAAAACTTAATTTTTATTTTGATCTTTAATTATTATCATATCTACAATAAAATATTTATTGAATAGTTTGGTTTTGGTACTGGTTTTAACTAAAAAGTTTAAACATAAGTCACTCATTTTAAAGAAGGTTTATAAAGTAATTTCGATTAGCTCTTCATCAGAATAAACTTGCTAAAAACTGAAACTACTATAGTGCAAATTAGTTATAAACAGTAATTTTGAAATACACAGCTAAAAGTTGTTACGTCATGAAGCATAAAAGTATGTTTAAAACGTTTAAATTATAGTTGAATTATACTTAGCTGACTTGAAGTTGTTTGTGAAACAAAACCGTTAAAAGAAAAACATTTAAGATAGTAGAAATTTTAACCCAGTCCAAAATGAACTGCTTACCGTCTTTCGGCCGACATCCTTGCCCAGTCTACCTCCGCCTTCCTTATAAGGGTGAAAACTCAATAAGACTGGCTAAGCAAGCTTCATTAGCTGTAAAATCCACTTTTAATAGCGTTTCGCTACGATTTGTGTACAACACCAACCGCCCGCTTAACGGAATTGTGAAAGGTGCCACACCTATCCATGATTTAAGTAATGTAGTAAACATACTTAAATATCATTGCGGAAATGACTACGTAGGTCGAACATCTAAACGTTTCCACGTCAGGCGAGAGCAGCATTTCACGAATTTTAATAGCGACGTTAAGCCGAAAGGTGAACAATCATCTATTCAAGAGCACCTCCTTAACAACCCTGTTTGTGCTGAGAACTACCTGGATAGTAGGTTCAAAATTCTTTCTAGAGCGAGAAATACTTACCATCTATCAGTTTTAGAATCTTTGTTTATTAGAACTCGTGAGCCGAAAATTTGCAAACAAAGAGATTTTTACAATTTAAAACTTTATAAATAGCGTGTTTTAGTATTAGTTGTCGTTTATTGTCGTATTTTTGTAATGTACTTTTTATTTAGTTTTGTTTCAGGTAAAATTTCTACTATCTTAAATGTTTTCGTTTTAACAGTTTTGTTTTACAAACAACTTCAAGTCAGCTAAGTATAATTCAACTATTAATTAAACATTTTAAACATACTTTTATGCTTTATGACGTAACAATTTTAAGCTATGTATTTCAAAATTACTGTTTATAACTAATTTGCACTATAGTAATTTCAGTTTTTAGCAAGTTTATTCTGATGAAGAGCTAATCGATATTAATTAATAAACCTTCTTTAAAATGAGTGACTTATGTTTAAACTTTTTAGTTCAAATATTTATTCAATTTGATTTTTAAGTTTTTAAGTTAAAATTGCAATCATTCAAGTTCTTACTGAAAATGGTGCTTACAGGTTGATCTGATTTTGTATATTTTATCTTTGCTACGAGAAGCATTTTACCAATAAATAAAACTCAAAATAGCATATTAGATATAAACAACAAAAGTTATTGAGGTTAATGGTTTTTCATAAAAGACAAAAAAATTCGTTAAAAACTATATTTTTCTTCATTCTTTTAACATTTTTATTTTTTTAAGTAGTTCCATATTACTAATACTCGAAAGTTTTTACTTTTTTTAATTATTATTAGTAATTTAAACATCAGACTTTATTCTATAATTTTTAATGAACACTCAAATTTTTTTCTTTCCAATATATTTCGTCAAATTCTCTTCAGGGAAATAACAATTGAAACAATACAATAAAACACAACAAGTATATATACAAAAATTTTACAATTTAATTAACTAATCGATTAAGTAAACGTAAATGTAATCAACAAAAACTTTAAAAATCAGCACAAAATGGTCTTAACTAAATAAGGCTTAAGTGTAGCCAAATTCTTTCTTTTTACATAAATTTGGTTTATTTAAATGTATTAAAATGGCTTCAAGTCTAATTAATTTCAATGTGTTTGAACATTGTCGCATTACATTGAAATTAGATAATGCAAACTTTTTCCACAACTTGAATTATTTACAAGGTGTTCTGCTATCGCAGATTTTTTTATTGCATTTTTGACTGCAACACTTTTCGTCTTTTTTGTCTTTAATATACGAAGTGATACACTTAGGAACATGTTCTCTTATTCTAGTTGTGAGGTGTCGAGAAGTTTGACCAATGTAGCTACTGTCACAGCAGCATTTAAACTTGTAATCTACAAGAATTTTTTCTTGAGGTGTCATTAGGTCTTTTCCCGAACGTTGAAGTATTGGTTTGGACATGAATAGAACCCTAGGATTCACCGCATGATATGTTTTACTTGTTATATCCACTATTTTCTTCTCAATTAATTTCGATTTAGCACCAATATATGGAAGTTTCAATAATATTGGGCATTTATCTGGTCCATAAGGTTTAGCTAAATTTGAATTGGTAGATTGTGACTTTATTACTCGGTTTACTAGCATTTCGGGATACCCATTAAGTTTAAGAATTGACTTTATATTGTTAACTTCAAATAAACCAAACTTATGTAAAAAGAAAGAATTTGACTACACTTTAGCCTTATTTAGTTAAGACCATTTTGTGCTGATTTTTAAAGTTTTTGTTGATTACATTTACGTTTACTTAATCGATTAGTTAATTAAATTGCAAAATTTTTGTATATATACTTGTTGTGTTTTATTGTATTGTTTCAATTGTTATTTCCCTGAAGAGAATTTGACGAAATATATTGGAAAGAAAAAAATTTGAGTGTTCATTTATTCTTTATAAATAAAATAGTTTTATTAATTTTGAATTTAAATAATTGTTAAATTTTTATTGTTTTTATAAAAATTTTATATTTAAAGTTTCAATTTTTAATATTTAAACACTACAAAAACCTTTTAAACTTTTTAAGGAATGTTTCCTAAAAATTTGTTGTCTCTAGCGCAAAAATTAAAAATCTTATAGTATATCTTTAAAGTTCTAATAAAATCGACAATGAAAAAGCTGTAGACCATACGTTTGTATACCAATTTTTTCACACAATAACTATACCTCAACAGTAGATTAAAATTTAATATACTATAAAAACTGACTTATAACTCATATTTTAAGCTTCTATATAAAAGTCTATATTTATTCTTTTAAAAACGGTCTGACCTCCATGGCTTTACATAATTTATTTAATTCATTAAATAAATATTATTTAGTTGAATATAGTAGTAGCTAGTAACAAACATTTTTTAAGTAGCTATAATATTTAGGTGTCAAATTGTTTTTCGTGCTTCCATTTCTATTTTCAATCGCTTCTTTTAGTTCATTTAATTCCTCAGTATGCTCACAATCGGCTGCAGCATGATGAACGTGATTTCTAGTCTGAAATTTTTATAATGCTTTTTGCAATGATTCCGCAATACTAGTTAAATTGTGTTATACATGCTTTTACATTTCTTACTATATTAAATCTATCATCAAACTTGAATTTGTTCACACTACTAGTTTACTTTACTTACCTAAGGATGTTTTGCGTTATTACAACGAGCTATAGTATCAAAAATTGAAAAAGTTACTTAAAAAGCAAAATTTATGCAAAATTGTAAGATAGCTAGCTTTTATACGATTGTACAGGCAAACTCATTTGAGACAACTCGTAAGTTCTCTACAGGTTGCTGCATAAGTTTGCAAATAACAAATTGTTTCTATTGATGCTTTTAAAGCTTCAAATTTGCAAAAAAATAACGCTGATATCACGTTTTTACTTTCAAAGCAATTCAATAAAAAGTTTAAATACTGACAGAAACTGTGCACTAACTTGTTGCAACTCTTTGATGAGGTGTCGCATATCATGCCCGAAACTGTTAGGTCTGTAGAACATTGTAGCCACAGAGGTCAGCGTTAACGCGCTTTGAATATCAGTTTCATCAGTTTCGAATAAGCGGTCGATATTAGATCCATAATATGTCAGCCAATTATGCTCCATGAGTCTTTCATTCGAAAAAAGCAGCAGCTGTTGGGTTAATTGCTATGAAACTTTTGTTTAGCAACTAACTTCCCGAATTAAACAGAAATTGTTCAAGCATAATTGTAAAAAAATTAACGGTCAGTTTAGTTCAATACAAGATATTTTTCATCTTAAAGAGCAAAGATAAAATGAAAAAAATTGTTTCACTACTGTGAGCTATAAATCACGTTTTAAACAGTTTTCAAAACATTTGTTTCAAAAGCTTAATTTTCTTTTGCGCACGTTATTGTTACCAAGTCAAAACAACTTCGCAGGTTTGAAATTTCAATGAACAACCCTAAGAAAATAAATTACAAGCTGCTTGATTATAGTATGCTTTTTATTCTCATAAAAGCTAAACTTGTCTCAAACTAACTACAATTTTAAACTTGCAACTAACTGACCTTAACGAATGCGTCTGCCGTTCTTTTTGGGTTTTTTCTGACGTAACTTAAAAACTTAACAAAGTTCTGTTTCTCAATTTTGTATTCCTCTAACTGTTTCCAGTCTTTTTGATTTATATCATCAACTATGTCTTCAAACAGTTTATTCTTTTTATTGTCATTGAGTTCTTTCTCACGAAACCTTCCCATGAATCCACGCATCTGACTAAAAAAATTGCAAATTAGTTTTGTGTTCTGCGTTTAAAATTAAGAATTGATTTAAATAGTAGAATTTAATAAAATAAGTTTAAATGACAAGCAAAATTTCTTTAATATTTTACGTGTTGAAATTAAACTAATCATACTTTCAAAAAATTAATATTATGAAGTCATAAACTTTTATAAAATCTCTTATTTTATGAAACAAAGAGTATGACAACATCATAGATATAACTAAACTATTTTTCAAACTATATTGTTAAGCAAAAATTACATATTTCATAAAACTATAAATTTGAATAACACGAGTAATATTTAAAAATGTTTTAATCTAACAAAATATATAAAAACAACTGTTTTTGCGCACAAATACTTTACTGGCTTTTTTTGCTGCTCATAAAATTATCCCATGCTTATTAAATAAACATATCTTTCTTGGTTGAGTTTATTCATAAATTAATTACAAGAAAACATAATGAAAGCTAGGTAAATACTTATACATCTCCCCCAGATTTTATCTACAAAGGGGATGAAACGACACGTTTAGCTAACAAAACAGATTATTTACAAAATTTGCAAACTTAAATACAATTTCTGAGCTAAAATCAACGAAACCACTAAAATGTTACAATTGTACAAAATCATTAACTTAAACAGCACTTTAAAGAGGTATGTATGTACCACTTTCGGCATCATTAACCCTTCTCAGGGTTTTTACACGACCGGAACGACGCAGCTCGTTCGCTGGGAACACTCCATCGTCAACAAAATTTCTTTCAGATACCCTAGATTTGTCATTAGGGTTTAAACGAGACAACCCATCATTTTTCTGATTTTTAGAGGATTGGCTTTCATCCATGCAATTTGAGTCCTCAGGTGAAAGGAAAGTAGCTGGTTTTGTTTTGCAAATCTTGTCAAAGTTATCTCCAGCTTTGAAACATAATCCTTTCTGGGAGCGCACACCATTAAAACTTCCCTTGTAATCTCTCCTCTCATCATTGACAGAAAACACAAACTTCTACAGTGGTATGTTTGCTTTTCTAAGATAAGGAATACTTTTTCTGGATTTGCAAACAGGAGGATTAAATTTTCTTAAAAACTTGCGATTTCGTACAGTTAAGCGACCTGATCCATCAATCTTGACAACATACTGATGATAGTCTTTTAGTTCTACTATTACACCACTTTTCCCCCACTTGTTAGGGAAGTTACCTGCTTGATTCTGTATCATGACATGATCACCGCAATTCAGAGGTGGCAACAATCTTGTGTGCTCACTTAAGTTTTCGAGAGACTTAACATAACGAGACCTAAGAGCTTCTTTCTTTTTACTCCATGCGTTACGCCAAATGTTTAAAATCTGCGGGTTATTGTAAGCCATAATACTCTTCCTGATGTAAGGCAATGAGTCCTTAAAATTTCGTCCCAAAAGGATCTGTGCAGGTGATAGTTTGCATCCTGGATCAGGCGTATTTCTCTGCGTAAGTAAAGCTTGTACCATTTTGTCATTACCTAGTTCACCATTTGAACCAACATTTTCCATCGCTTAGAGGCCTTTACTGCTAATTCCGCCCTACCGTTTGACACTGCAGATGACATATGATGGTGTATACCCCATCGTTTCAGAAAATATTTGGGAACTTTTGCAGAAAACTCTGGACCTCAATCAGAAGTTATTTCAACTGGAACACCAAAAGTGACAAAAGTACGACGCAAAGCTTTACATAGCCCTTTTGAACCAGAATCATTTGTACATAATTTGATTCTTTGTTGTTCTGTCCAACCTGAAAGTCTGTCGGCAGCTACAAAACAATACCACCCTTTTCACTGAAAATAATCACAAAAAATTGTTCGAGCGGGAAAACGCGAAGAAGAAAAAAGAGGTACAGGGACAGAAAAACGTACTTTTACACGCAGGATGCAAACTATCCCCTGCACAGATCCTTTTGGGACGAAATTTAAAGAAGTAATTACCTTACTAGACTAAGAGTGTTATGACTGTAACGATACGTTATTTAAATACAGTTTTCTATCTTTAAATTGGAAACACTTTGTTGTTGGGCAAGCTATAAACAATAACAAATGAGATGTTGACAAGTTATACTACAAGAAGTTTGAAATTGTTGCTATAACAACTGTCATCACTCAAAGAAATCACTATTGTGAGCTTGGTTCATTGTTAGAGAGAGTAGTCTGAGTTCTGAGGAAAGAATTTGAGTGGAGTTGATTGTCGTCCAGTAGATCCACCTTTTCCTGTGTGCTAGTGACTAATTTTATTGACTTTTTTTATAACCAAGTTACTTAAATTGTCTTTTTTCAAACCTGAGTATTTTATTGTAATTTTGTTTAATTTTAACTACTTTATTTATTTTAAGTTTTTTATATTTTGTTACAAATTGGTTTACTTTTAAGTTTTTAGTATATAAATTTATCCAACTGCTTTGTATTTTATATTATTAAATAGTTTTTGTTAAAGTAAATTTAAACTATGTCACGAGTCAGTCCAAATCCAGAGTGTCTTCCAGACACTATGATTCAAACTCGGGCTAAGAGTGCTCGCATTCTAAGCCTAAGACCTCTTAGCCATGAGTCAACAATTGTGAGAACACAAAATTGTTGCCACCACTGAACTGCGGTGATCATGTCGTGATACTAAATCGAACAGGTAACTTTCCTAGCAAGTAGGGGAAAAGTGGAGTGGTGGTCAAAGTGAAGGACTGCCATCAATGTGTTGTCAAGGTTGATAAATCAGGTCGCTTAACTGTTCAAAATCGTAAGTTTCTAAGAAGATTTACCCCTCCTGTTTGAAAATCTTTAAATAAGATCCCTTATCTGAGGAAAGCAAACATACCACTGTAAAAGTTTGTCTTTTCTGGTAAAGTTGATAAAAAAGATTTTAAGAAAAGTTTTGGTGTTCTGTACTACCAGAAGGAAGACTCTATTTACATAAGCATTATGTAAGCCTCTGTACTAATGGTTTTCTTCAAATTGATGTTGAACTGTCATGGCTCGGATTTGCTTTGATATATATTTTCTTGACTTATATTTTCTACAGAAAAGCAAACAGACTACTAAAGTTTTCTTGCGAACAACAATGTATCCGGGATGTGTGTGTGAAATTATCGGATTATTCGCAGCTTTTCTGTGTATGACTTTATGATGCTTTTTAAAAGATTCGTGTAAAATAATGTTTTATGGTCTAATTAATGAATTTCAGTTCTATCGTGACGTCATAAAGTTTGTAGTTGACTTTGCAGCAGGCTTGTCTAAAAGCCGTCTGTTAATGTGATCTTGGATGAGGACGCAGAGATTGACTTTCAAAATGTCGAACTGTTGGTTAGTATTGAGCAGGCACGTGGCTTGGTACGTTTCTGCAAATCTACAGAAACGTATAAGTATTCAATTAAACTTAGTTATGCACTCCTGAGAGATAATTTCGCCATGTATGTACTCTATAGCATTTTTAGTGTCGTAAAGACTAAACGAATGAAATAGATCCAAATTGTAACATTTAGCGCGTTAAAGCTTTAATTTGACAAAAAGCTGCAATGCAAAATTGATTCTAATCGAAGCTGTAGCTTCAAAAATCAAAATCACAAATTTAATGTTAAACAAATTTGCATAACTTGTTGTTGCTATTGACTACGTTAAATATTTGATTTTGAAAACAAAATAAATTTTTTTGAGTTAAATTGTGATTTTCTTATACTTATTTTTATGAATGTTTTCTGGGTTTATACAAGTGGCAACACATGAAGAGTCATAGGGGGTGTGGAGCAAAATAAATTTCCTTGTAACAGTTATCACTCGTATTTCAACATTCCATTTTTGATGTATTAACATAACTGCAAAGTTTCAGATTAAATTAAATAACATTAGAGGTATATTAAGTTGCTGTGTTCCCGCTAGGACGTTATCACGCGTCATTTCAGATGTTTTAATTTTTGTAGATTCGTAAGTTTTTTGAGCTAGCTACGTCCCTGGTATCGAATATTTGGAAAACGCGTGTAGCAGTATTTCTTCAGTGTTTACCGCAATCACTGATGCACCTTCTACTCAGTTTAAAGGTGAAATAATGATAGGGATGTTTATCAGCGAATTGAGTAAGGCTTTAAGGTTAGATGAATGGCGTGTAGTTTCGTTCGAAAAATTCAAATCGATGAAGAAATTAAGTTTTTAAATGCTTGTACTTAGCAATTGAGTGAAGAAAAGTAAAGATTAAGTTTCAAATTTTTTGTTACAGTTTTTTTGTTTAAATTGTAGTCTTTTTTAACATTTTTATTCAACAGTGAACTAGGTTAATCGTAACTTTTAAATGTTTTTATCATTTTGAGTTCAATTTCGTTGATTTTTAGACCTAAAATCTGTGTTAAAGTTGTTACAAATTGTTTTAAAATTATTTCATTTCGCTAGTTAAATGTATCTTTTTATCTCCTTTGTAGATAAAATCTGGGGGAGATGTATAAGTATTTACCTAGCTTTCATTATGTTTTGTATTACAGATTTTATCATTCTTGTAATTAGTTTGTGAATAAACTCAATCAAGAAAGATATATTTATTTACAAATATCTTTAATTTTTTTAAAGCTCCTTATTCATTTTTTTGACTCATTATTTTAATTTATTTCAAGTCGTTTTAAAATTAGTACTAATTTTACTTAATTATACTTTGATTAGCTTGAATATTCAAACACGTAACATTTTATTTTTTTTGTTTAGATTTTCATGCATGAATAGGTTTTTAAATAACATTATAAATAAGCAACATTGTTATGTACATTTCACTATTCTATTTTACATGAAAAGGTCGTAATTCTGGTTGTAGATAAAATATTTAATTTACAAATCTTTATTTAGTAAATAATCTAAATGAACTTACAGACGCCCCTCAACTCCAATCAAGCATTTTTTTCTAACTGTGTTGACTACCTCCTTTTCCACGTCACTGTAAAATATCATATATAATTTAGTTATTTCATAATTAACCGTAACATGGTTGCCACTGATCAAGCTGAGAAAAATTTCCTGACTTTTTACCAAAATTTTCCTGACTTTTCTAAATCATACTCTTAAATAAAACTTATTCTTAAATACATAATCTAACACTTAAAACTTTCAATCTAATTTTAATACAGGTTAAAAACAACAGTTTTTTGCTGAATTCTATCATCAAACTTCCAGTACATCACTTAAACCATCTGTGTATGATTGATGTTTGTATTAAACAGCTCTATCAGCAAAATACTTGTATTATTACCTTATAAACACAGCTTGTCTGAAAAAATACACATTTTTTAGATTTTCCTAGCATAAATGTATCTAGATAAACAAACGACATATAAGGAACTTTTACAACTTAAACCTTGAATATATAACAAACTTTCACAAATAAAATCTTAAAACAATAACAAATTTTTACAGTTGAAATCTTAAAACAATAAAGAACTTAATCAAATACTGTTTTTTTAAATGTATGTACTAAAATTTATTTTCCCCCTTTTTTTTATCAGCACTTCAAGCTCTTCATCTAATGAAGATATGGTTTCCTTCATCTGAACTGCATTCCGCTTCATTTTCATTGCAGTTAAAACCATTTGCCTCATTTTATTTAAATCGCTCTTATCTGCTGCCCCTACACTTGTTGAAGAGAATCTTTTCTCTAAATCAAGCCACAACTTTTGGGCTTCATTTATTTTGGCACTCATTTATTTTTAATTTTGTTTATAAAATATTTCCTCTCATCATTTAGCATAAAATTTGTAACAAATAAATATACTCTTATTTACTTTAAATACTTAAATTACTCTACAAAAAATACAAATAATAAGTAAATTAAATCTTGGCATATACCTCTCTTATAATTTATTTTATAAATCTAAACAACTTTAAAAAATTATAAAGAGGTAAAGTATACACATTAACTTGTTACATAAAGTACTAAACTAACTGCTTAGTTATAAAGAACTCAATTATTTACTTATACAAAAAACATATTGATTCTAAAATTATGCTAGATAAACTTTTGTGTGTATATCTTAGTTTCACTATGGAAGTGACCTTGCTACAGATCATCAATACTAAAAATCTTACAAAATCTACTTGTTCAAATAGGGTACTTGTTTAATATGTTAATAGAAAATTTTTGCAGTTTTGTGAAGGATATTTTACTAATTTATACCAGATGAAGGCATTGGAAATAAAATTTAATATTTTTTTTTAATTTGTAGGAAAATTTTGGAACTTTTTTCTGACTTTAAAGGATTTTTAATTATTTTTTACCATTTGAAGGCTTTGGAAAACAAAAAATTTTGTAAATTTAAACTGACAAAATCTGACTTTTTAAAATTTTTATCAAATTTCCTGACTTTTTTTCAAAACCCCCCATTTTTTCTTGACTTTTCCTGACTTTTGTCATTCTTTTAAATTTTTCCTGACTTTTCCTGATTTCCTGACCGAGTGGCAACCCTGCGTAATCACTTTTCTACCGATGTAAAAAATGCTTATTAACGATTGCCACTCTGAAATGACGTCATTTTTAACTCAAATGTATAGTATGAAAGTATCAACAGTTTTTAATAATTTGTAGTAAGGTGAAAAACTTACTTAATGTTCAGCTTTAGAATAATAAACGAAAAAAAGTAATTCTTGATTGTAAATTGTTCAAAACATATAACATATTTTGAGTAAAAATCAGAATAAAGCCTACTAGAGAAAGTATTATAAAACTAAATCAAATTAGCTTAAATTAACCACAGTTTTACAATAAGTCTGAAAAAATGCTTAATCTATCATAACCTTTAATAAAAATTGAAACAGGCTAGTGGGGCCGTAGCCATGTACTAACTTAAACAAAAAGTCTAACTATCTGAAAAAAAATCATTAAAATAAAGTAAAACTTTAAAGAAAAGTAACTTACTCGTAGAATGCCTTCATTCTCAAAAATTTTTTGGTTTCCTCAACTGAAAATATTTTTACAAGCTTTAAAAGAAGTAGACTTATCTATACCTTTGTACTAAAATAAAAAAAATCCATTTATGAAATACTCATCAAGAATATTTAAAACTTAGCAGAAAAAAAAAAATTGTGATTTTTTACTGCTCAATCTGACAAAATTTTAACACTGATGCTTATTTATCCAAAAACCAATAGCAAAACTAAATTTTATCAATTCATTCACTGATGAATTGTATATGTTCAATCTGAGTATTTTAACATTCAAAACTGATTTACCATATTGCTCATCATTAAGGTCATCATTTGATAACTTGTGTTGCTTAATCAAGTAAGTCATCCAATAATCATCTTCATTATATTGATAATCATCTGCATAAAATTGAAATTATGGAATCAAATTAAATTAAAAACTAAAAAGCTTTAGCAAAACCCAAAACAAATACAAAAACTTTATTTGTAAAACTAACTCAAACTGATTTTTGAAAGAAATATTATAAGACAAAAGACATGCAATTTTATTCTTTACTAAAATAAATAATGTTAATTTAACATTCAACATTACAATACCTGGATTTTTACCATTTCCTAAAGGTGGTTTAGGATTGGTTGAACTTTTAACATTAGGTCCACCTAAACCTTAGAAAAATAGTTATTTTATGTTTACAAGAAGGTTGCTCTTTACATTTTAAATCGTAATCACAGTAATAAACAGTTTTTTTTTCCTCCTAGTTATTGCAAATATAAACTAATGTATTTAATGATAAATCTAATAAGACTTTGAATTATTTAATAAAAAAATATCAATTCTCTTTAATTTGTGACCATTAGCATTTACTGCAATTGAAAAAATAATAAACAAGTACATTTATTTATAATGTTTGACATGCAGCTTTCCACTCCTTGTTAGAGTTAACTAGATTAATTTTATTGAGTATCGACATGAATACTTAGTGCTATGCAAAAAAAATCATAAAAAGACAGTATGGTGCTTATAAATACACCACCTTTGAATTTTCTTCTGGGTTTTTACATTTTAACGTCTGGCAAGTATTACTAAAAATCATGTGCAAAATTTTAGATGATTTGAAGAAACTTTCATGATGGCAATACTTGATTTTCTGAAAATACTGCAAACTGTATGGAAACTAAAACAGGCCTTTAAGAGTTTTTAGCTCGAAATTATTTTACATGTGCCAATTACTACATAAACACATTGTACATAATTTAGGACAGTTTTAAAAAATTGTGGAGGCACTTTTTGATTTAAAAAAAACAGAATTTCAACAAAACTTACAAAAATGATAATAAGTAGACAAAATCAAGAAGCGCCTACATAAGATATTATTTAAATTGTTTTTGTGTTTATTGCAACATTTAAAAAAAAATTTTATAAACCTAGTATAAGTTATTAACAAGTTTATAAACCTAGTATAAGTTATTCACAACTTTATAAACCTAGTGTAAGTTATTCACAACTTTATAAACCCAGTGTAAGTTATTCACAACTTTATAATCCTATTATAAGTTTTTCACAAATTTATAAACCTAGTGTAAGTTATCCACAACTTTATAAACCTAGTATAAGTTATCAACAAATTTATAAACCTAGCACAATTATCCACAACTTTATAATACTAGTGTAAGTTATCCACAACTTTATAAACCTAGTATAAGTTATCAACAAAGTTATAAACCTTGCACAATTATCAACATTTTATAAACCTAGTATAAGTTATCCACAACTTTATAATCCTAGTATAAGTTATTCACAACTTTATAAACTTAGTGTAAGTTATTCACAACTTTATAAACCTAGTGTAAGTTATCCACAAATTTATAAATCTAGTATAAGTTATCAACAAATTTATAAACCTAGTATAAGTTATCAACAAATTTATAAACCTAGTGTAAGTTATGCACAACTTTATAATCCTAGTGTAAGTTATCCACAACTTTATAAACTTAGTACAAGTTATCCACAAATTTATAAACCTAGTACAAGTTATCCATAACTTTATAAACCTAGTATAAGTTATCCACAACTTTATAAACCTAGTATAAGTTATCCACAACTTTATAAACCTAGTATAAGTTATCCACAAATTTATAAACCTAGTATAAGTTATCCACAAATTTATAAACCTAGTGTAAGTTATCCACAACTTTATAAACCTAGTGTAAGTTATCAACAAATTCATAAACCTAGTGTAAGTTATCAACAAATTTATAAACCTAGTGTAAGTTATCCACAATTTTATAAACCTAGTATAAGTTATTCACAACTTTATAAACCTAGTGTAAGTTATCCACAAATTTATAAACCTAGTATAACTTATCCACAACTTTATAAACCTAGTTCAAGTTATCCAAAACTTTATAAACCATGTGTAAATTATCAACAAATTTATATACCTAGTGTAAGTTATTTACAACTTTATCAACCTAGTATAAGTTATCCACAACTTTGAAAACCTAGTTTAAGTTATCCACAACTTTATAATCCTAGTATAAAATAGCCATAACTTTATAAACCTAGTATAATTTATCCACAAATATATAAACCTAGTATAAGTTATGCACAACTTTATAATCCTAGTATAAATGAGCCATAACTTTATAAACCTAGTATAAGTTATCCACAACTTTATAAACCTAGTGTAAGTTATCCACAAATTTATAAACCTAGTGTAAGTTATCCACAACTTTATAAACCTAGTATAAGTTATCCACAACTTTATAAACCTAGTGTAAGTTATCCACAAATTTATAATCCTAGTGTAAGTTATCCACAAATATATAAACCTAGTATAAGTTATCCACAACTTTTTAATCCTAGTATAAGTTATCCACAACTTTATAATCCTAGTATAAGTTATCAACAAATTTAAAATCCTATTGTAAGTTATCCACAACTTTATAAACCTAGTATAAGTTATCCATAACTTTATAATCCTAGTTCAAGTTATCCACAACTTTATTAACCTAGTGCAAGTTATCCACAACTTTATAAACCTAGTAAAGGTTATCCATAACTTTATAGACCTAGTATACTTATCCACAACTTTATAAACCTAGTATAAGTTATCCACAACTTTATAAACCTAGTGTGAGTTATCAACAAATTCATAAACATAGTGTAAGTTATCAACAAATTTATAAACCTAGTGTAAGTTATCCACAATTTTATAAACCTAGTATAAGTTATTCACAACTTTATAAACCTAGTATAAGTTATCCACAAATTTATAAACCTAGTATAACTTATCCACAATTTTATAAACCTAGTTCAAGTTATCCACAACTTTATAAACCATGTGTAAATTATCAACAAATTTATATACCTAGTGTAAGTTATTTACAACTTTATCAACCTAGCATAAGTTATCCACAACTTTATAAACCTAGTATAGGTTATCCACAACTTTTTAATCCTAGTATAAATTAGCCATAACTTTATAAACCTAGTATAATTTATCCACAAAATTATAAACCTAGTTTAAGTTATGCACAACTTTATAATCCTAGTATAAATGAGCCATAACTTTATAAACCTAGTATAAGTTATCCACAACTTTATAAACCTAGTGTGAGTTATCAACAACTTTATAAACCTAATGCAATTATCCACAACTTTATAAACCTAGTATAAGTTATCAACAAATTTATAAACCTAGTATAAGTTATCCACAACTTTATAAACCTAGTATAAGTTATCCATAACTTTATTAACCTAGTGTAAGTTATCCACATCTTTAGAAACCTAGTGTAAGTTATCCACAAATTTAAAATCCTAGTGTAAGTTATCCACAACTTTACAAACCTAGTATAAGTTATCCATAACTTTATAAACCTAGTTCAAGTTATCCACAACTTTATCAACCTAGTGCAAGTTATACACAACTCTATAAACCTAGTGTAAGTTATCCATAACTTTATAAACCTAGTATAAGTTATTCACGAATTTATAAACCTAGTGTAAGTTGTCAATAACTTTATAATCCTAGTATGAGTTATCCATAACTTTATAAACCTAGTATAAGTTATTCACAACTTTACAAACCTAGTGTAAGTTATTTACAACTTTATAAACCTAGTGTAAGTTATCCATAACTTTATAAACCTAGTACAAGTCATCCATAACTTTATAAACCTATTATAAGTTATTCACAACTTTATAAACCTAGTATAAGTTATCCACAACTTTATAAACCTAGTATAAGTTATCAACAAATTTATAAACCTAAATTAAGTTATTCCCAAATTTATAATCCTAGTTTAAGTTATCCACAACTTTATAATCCTAGTATGAGTTATCCATAATTTTATAAACCTAGTATAAGTTATCCACAACTTTACAAACCTAGTTTAAGTTATCCACAACTTTTTAAATCTAGTTCAAGTTATCCACAACTTTATAAACCTAGTGTAAGTTATCCACAACTTTGTAAACCTATTATAAGTTATTCACAACTTTATAAACCTAGTATAAGTTATCCACAACTTTATAAACCTAGTATAAGTTATCAACAAATTTATAAACCTAGTATAAGTAATCCACAACTTTATAAACCTAGTGCAAGTTTTTCCATAACTTTATTAACCTAATGTAAGTTATCAACAACTTTATAAACCTAGTATAAGTTGTTCACAACTTTATAAACCTAGTATAAGTTATCCACAACTTTATAAACCTATTATAAGTTATTCACAAATTTATAAACCTAGTTTAAGTTATCAACAAATTTATAAACCTAGTATAAGTTATCCACAAATTTATAAACCTAGTTTAAGTTACCAACAACTTTATAATCCTAGTGTAAATTATCCACAAATTTATAAACCTAGTACAAGTTATTCGCAACTTTATAAACCTATTGTAAGTTATCCACAACTTTATAAATCTAGTGCAAGTTATCAACAAACTTATAAACCTAGTATAAGTTATCAACAAATTTATAAATCTAGTATAAGTTATAAACAACTTTATAAACCTAGTGTTAGTTGTTCACAACTTTATAAACCTAATGTAAGTTATCCACAACTTTATAAACCTAGTGTAAGTTAGCCACAACTTTATAAACCTATTGTAAGTTATGCACAACTTTATAAACCTAGTATAAATTTTACACAACTTTATAAACCTAGAGTAAGTTATCCAAAAATAAATAAACCTAGTATAAGTTATTCATAACTTTATAAACATAGTATAAGTTATCCACAACTTAATAAACCTAGTGTAAGTTATCCACAAATTTATAAACCAAGTGTAAGTTATCCACAACTTTATTAACCTAGTATAAATTATCCACAGCTTTATAAACCTAGTGTAAGTTATCCACAACTTTATAAACCTAGTGTAAATTATACACAACTTTATAAACCTTAAGTAAGTTATCAACAATTTTATAAACCTAGTATAAGTTATCTACAACTTTTTAAACCTAGTGTAAGTTATGCACAACTTTATAAACCTAGTGTAAATTATGCACAACTTTATAACCCTAAACTAAATTATTCACAACTTTATAAACCTAGTATAAGTTATCAACAATTTTATAAACCTAGTATAAGTTATCAAAACTTTATAAACCTAGCATAAGTTATCCAAAACTTTATAAACCTAGTGTAAGTTATCCACAACTTTATAAACCTAGTGTAAATTATACACAACTTTATAAACCTTAAGTAAGTTATCAACAATTTTATAAACCTAGTATAAGTTATCAACAACTTTATAAACCTAGTGTAAGTTATCCACAAGTTTATAAACCTAGTATAAGTTATCCATAACTTTATAAACCTAGTACAAGCTATTTACAACTTTCTAAACCTAGTGTAAGTTATCTACAAATTTATAAACCTAGTACAAGTTTTGCACAACTTTATAAACCTAGTATAAGTTATTCACAACTTTATAAACCTAGTATAAGTTATCCACAACTTTATTAACCTAGTATATGTTATCCATAACATTATAAACCTAGTACAAGTTATACATAATTTTATAAACCTAGTACAAATTATCCACAACTTTATAAACCTAGTGTAAGTTATCCACAAATTTATAAACCTAGTATAAGTTATCCACAATTTTATAAACCTAGTATAAGTTATCGACAACTTTATAAACCTAGTACAAGTTATCCACAACTTTATAAACCTAGTACAAGTTATCCACAAATTTATAAAACCTAGTGTAAGTTATCCACAACTTTATTAACCTAGTGTAAGTTATACACAACTTTATAAACTTAGTGTAAGTTATCTACAAATTTATAAACCTGGTATAAGTTATCTACAACTTTTTAAACCTAGTGTAAGTTACGCACAATTTTATAAACCTAGTATAATTTATCCACAACTCTAAAAACCTAGTAAAAGTTATCCACAACTTTATAAACTTAGTATAATTTACCCATAACTTTTTAAACCTAGTATAAGTTATGCACAACTTTATAAACCTAGTATAAGTTATACACAAATTTATAAACCTAGTATAAGTTATCCACAAATTTATAAACCTAGTGTAAGTTATCCACAAAATTATAAACCTAGTAAAAATTATACACAACTTTATAAACCTAGTGTAAGTTATCCACAAATTTATAAATCTAGTGTAAGTTATCCACAAATTTATAAACCTAGTATAAGTTATTCACAACATTATAAACCTAGTATAATTTATCAACAGCTTTATAAACCTAGTATAAGTTATTCACAGCTTTATAAACTAAGTATAATTTATTCACAACTTTATAAACCTAATATAAGTTATTTACAACTTTATAAACCTAGTGTAAGTTATCCACAACTTTATAAACCTAGTGTAAGTTATCCACAACTTTATAAACCTAGTGTAAGTTATCCACAACTTTATAAACCTATTACAAGTTATTCACAACTTTTAAACCTAGTATAAGTTATCCACAATTTTATAAACCTAGTAGAAGTTATCCACAACTTTATTAACCTAGTATAAGTTATCCATAACATTATAAACCTCGTACAAGTTATTCACACTTTTATAAACCTAGTATAAGTTATCACAAATTTATAAACCTAGTACAAGTTTTTCACAACTTTATAAACCTAGTATAAATTATCATTAACTTTATAAACCTATTGCAAGTAATCAAAATCTTTATAATCCTAGTGTAAGTTATCCACAACTTTAAAAACCTAGTGTAAGCTTTCCACAAATTTATAAACCTAGTACAAGTTATTCACAACTTTATAAACCTAGTACAAGTTATGAACAACTTTATAAACCTAGTGTAAGTTATCCACAACTTTATGCACTTTGTGTATGTTATCTACAAATTTATAAACCTAGTGTAAGTTATCCACAACTTTATTAACCTAGTGTAAGTTATCTACAAATTTATAAACCTAGTATAAGTTATCTACAACTTTTTAAACCTAGTGTAAGTTATCCGCAACTTTATAAACCTAGTATAAGTTTACACAAATTTATAAACCTAGTACAAGTTATGAACAACTTTATAAACCTAGTATAAGTTATTAACAACTTTATAAACCTAGTATAAGTTATTCACAAATTTATAAACCTAGTATAAGTTATTCACAACTTTATAAACCTAGTGTAAGTTATCCACAACTTTATAAACCCAGTGTAAGTTATTCACAAATTTATAAACCTAGTGTAAGTTATCAACAAATTTATAAACCTAGTATAAGTTGTCCACAAATTTATAAACCTAGTGTAAGTTATCTACAAATTTATAAACCTAGTGTAAGTTATCCACAACTTTATTAACCTAGTGTAAGTTATCTACAAATTTATAAACCTAGTATAAGTTATCTACAACTTTTTAAACCTAGTGTAAGTTATCCGTAACTGTATAAACCTAGTATAAGTTTACACAAATTTATAAACCTAGTACAAGTTATGAACAACTTTATAAACCTAGTATAAGTTATTTACAACTTTATAAATCTAGTATAAGTTATCCACATTTTTATAAACGTAGTGTAAGTTATCCACAAATTTATAAACCTAATGTAAGTTATCAACAACTTTATAAACCTAGTATAAGTTTTCCACAACTTTATAAACCTAGTGTAAATTATCAACAACTTTATAAACCAAGTGTAAGTTATCCACAAATTTAAAAACTTAGTGTAAGTTATCAACATTTTTATAAACCTAGTATAAGTTATACACAACTTTATAAACCTAGTGTAAGTTATTCACAAATTTATAAATCTAGTATAAGTTGTCCACAAATTTATAAACCTAGTATAAGTTATCCACAATTTTATAAACCTAGTATAAGTATTCACAACTTTATAAACCTAGTGTAAGTTATCCACATCTATATAAACTTAGTGTAAGTTATCCACAACTTTTAAAACCTAGTATAAGTTATCTACAACTTTTAAAACCTAGTGTAAGTTATCAACAACTTTATAATCCTAGTATAAGTTATTCACAACTTTATAGACTAAGTATAATTTATTCACAAATTTATAATCCTAGTTTAAGTTATCCACAACTTGATAAACCTAGTATATGTTATCAACAAATCTAAAACCTAGCACAATTATCCACAACTTTATAATACTAGTGTAAGTTATCCACAACTTTATAAACCTAGTATAAGTTATCGACAAATTTATAAACCTAGCAAAATTATCCACAACTTTATAAACCTAGTATAAATTATCGACAAATTTATAAACCTAGCACAATTATCAACATTTTATAAACCTAGTATAAGTTATCCACAACTTTATAAACCTAGTGTAAGTTATCGACAAATCTATAAATCTAGTATACGTTATCAACACATTTATAAACCTAGTATAAGTTATCAACAAATTTATAAACCTAGTGTAAGTTATGCACAACTTTATAATCCTAGTGTAAGTTATCCACAACTTTATAAACTTAGGGTAAGTTATACACAACTTTATAAACCTAGTATAAGTTATCCACAACTTTATAAACCTAGTACAAGTTATCCACAAATTTATAAACCTAGTACAAGTTATCCATAACTTTATAAACCTAGTATAAGTTATCCACAAATTTATAAACCTAGTATAAGTTATCCACAACTTTATAAACCTAGTATAAGTTATCCACAAATTTATAAACCTAGTAAAAGTTATCAACAAATTTATAAACCTAGTGTAAGTTATCCACAACTTTTTAAACCTAGTGTAAGTTATCAACAACTTTATAAACCTAGTATAAGTTATCCACAAATTTATAAACCTAGTATAAGTTATCTACAACTTTTTAAACCTAGTGTAAGTTACGCACAACTTTATAAACCTATTGTAAATTATGCACAACTTTATAAACCTAAAGTAAGTTATCCAAAACTTTATAAACCTAGTATAAGTTATCCACAACTTTATAATCCTAGTATAAGTTATCCATAAATTTATAAACCTAGTGTAAGTTATCCACAAATTTATAAACCTTAAGTAAGTTATCATCAATTTTATAAACCTAGTATAAGTTATCAACAACTTTATAAACCTAGTATAAGTTATCCACAACTTTATAAACCTAGTATAAGTTATCCACAATTATATAAACCTTAAGTAAGTTATCATTAATTTTATAAACCTAGTATAAGTTATCAACAACTTTATAAACCTAGTATAAGTTATCCACAACTCTATAAACCTAGTGTAAGTTATCCATAACTTTATAAACCTAGTGTAAATTACACACAACTTTATAAACCTTAAGTAAGTTATCAACAATTTTATAAACCTAGTATAAGTTATCAACAACTTTATAAACCTAGTGTAAGTTATCCACAACTTTATAAACCTAGTGTAAATTATACACAACTTTATAAACCTTAAGTAAGTTATCAACAACTTTATAAACCTAGTATAAATCATCCACAACTCTATAAACCTAGTGTAAGTTATCCATAACTTTATAAACCTAGTGTAAATTATACACAACTTTATAAACCTTAAGTAAGTTATCAACAATTTTATAAACCTAGTATAAGTTATCAACAACTTTATAAACCTAGTGTAAGTTATCCACAACTTTATAAACCTAGTGTAAATTATACACAACTTTATAAACCTTAAGTAAGTTATCAACAATTTTATAAACCTAGTATAAGTTATCTACAACTTTTTAAACCTAGTGTAAGTTATGCACAACTTTATAAACCTAGTGTAAATTATGCACAACTTTATAACCCTAAAGTAAATTATTCACAACTTTATAAACCTAGTATAAGTTATCAACAATTTTATAAACCTAGTATAAGTTATCAAAACTTTATAAACCTAGCATAAGTTATCCAAAACTTTATAAACCTAGTGTAAGTTATCCACAACTTTATAAACCTAGTGTAAATTATACACAACTTTATTAACCTAGTGTAAGTTATCCACAACTTTATAAACCTAGTGTAAATTATACACAACTTTATAAACCTTAAGTAAGTTATCAACAATTTTATAAACCTAGTGTAAGTTATCCACAAGTTTATAAACCTAGTATAAGTTATCCATAACTTTATAAACCTAGTACAAGCTATTTACAACTTTCTAAACCTAGTGTAAGTTATCTACAAATTTATAAACCTAGTACAAGTTTTGCACAACTTTATAAACCTAGTATAAGTTATCCACAAGTTTATAAACCTTGTATAAGTTATCCATAACTTTATAAACCTAGTATAAGTCATTTACAACTTTATAAACCTAGTGTAAGTTATCAACAACTTTATAAACCTAGTGTGAGTTATCCACAACTTTTTAAACCTAGTACAAGTTATTCACAACTTTATAAACCTAGTATAAGTTATCCACAACTTTATTAACCTAGTATATGTTATCCATAACATTATAAACCTAGTACAAGTTATACACAATTTTATAAACCTAGTACAAATTATCCACAACTTTATAAACCTAGTGTAAGTTATCCACAAATTTATAAACCTAGTATAAGTTATCCACTATTTTATAAACCTAGTATAAGTTATCGACAACTTTATAAACCTAGTACAAGTTATCCACAACTTTATAAACCTAGTACAAGTTATCCACAAATTTATAAACCTAGTATAAGTTATCCACAACTTTATAAAACCTAGTGTAAGTTATCCACAACTTTATTAACCTAGTGTAAGTTATACACAACTTTATAAACTTAGTGTAAGTTATCTACAAATTTATAAACCTGGTATAAGTTATCTACAACTTTTTAAACCTAGTGTAAGTTATGCACAATTTTATAAACCTAGTATAATTTATCCACAACTCTTAAAACCTAGTAAAAGTTATCCACAACTTTATAAACCTAGTATAAGTTACCCATAACTTTTTAAACCTAGTATAAGTTATGCACAACTTTATAAACCTAGTATAAGTTATACACAAATTTATAAACCTAGTATAAGTTATCAACAAATTTATAAACCTAGTGTAAGTTATCCACAAATTTATAAACCTAGTAAAAATTATACACAACTTTATAAACCTAGTGTAAGTTATCCACAAATTTATAAATCTAGTGTAAGTTATCCACAAATTTATAAACCTAGTATAAGTTATTCACAACATTATAAACCTAGTATAATTTATCAACAGCTTTATAAACCTAGTATAAGTTATTCACAGCTTTATAAACTAAGTATAATTTATTCACAACTTTATAATCCTAGTGTAAGTTATCCACAACTTTATAAACCTAGTATAAGTTATCCACAACTTTATTAACCTAGTATAAGTTATCCATAAAATTATAAACCTAGTACAAGTTATACACAATGTTTTAAACCTAGTGATAGTTATACACAACTTTATAAACCTAATATAAGTTATTCACAACTTTATAAACCTAGTGTAAGTTATCCACAACTTTATAAACCTAGTGTAAGTTATCCACAACTTTATAAACCTAGTGTAAGTTATCCACAACTTTATAAACCTATTACAAGTTATTCACAACTTTTAAACCTAGTATAAGTTATCCACAATTTTATAAACCTAGTATAAGTTATCCACAACTTTATTAACCTAGTATAAGTTATCCATAACATTATAAACCTAGTACAAGTTATTCACAACTTTATAAACCTAGTATAAGTTATCACAAATTTATAAACCTAGTACAAGTTTTTCACAACTTTATAAACCTAGTGTAAATTATCATTAACTTTATAAACCTATTGCAAGTTATCAAAAACTTTATAATCCTAGTGTAAGTTATCCACAACTTTAAAAACCTAGTGTAAGTTTTCCACAAATTTATAAACCTAGTACAAGTTATTCACAACTTTATAAACCTAGTACAAGTTATGAACAACTTTATAAACCTAGTGTAAGTTA
Organism: Thalia democratica; assembly: GCF_965202585.1. Classification (NCBI taxonomy): domain Eukaryota; kingdom Metazoa; phylum Chordata; class Thaliacea; order Salpida; family Salpidae; genus Thalia; species Thalia democratica. The sequence continues at coordinate 1,073,500 of NC_139169.1, forward strand.
TCCACAACTTTATGCACCTAGTGTAAGTTATCTACAAATTTATAAACCTAGTGTAAGTTATCCACAACTTTATTAACCTAGTGTAAGTTATCTACAAATTTATAAACCTAGTATAAGTTATCTACAACTTTTTAAACCTAGTGTAAGTTATCCGCAACTTTATAAACCTAGTATAAGTTTACACAAATTTATAAACCTAGTACAAGTTATGAACAACTTTATAAACCTAGTATAAGTTATTAACAACTTTATAAACCTAGTATAAGTTATTCACAAATTTATAATTCAGTATAAGTTATTCACAACTTTATAAACCTAGTGTAAGTTATCCACAACTTTATAAACCCAGTGTAAGTTATTCACAAATTTATAAACCTAGTGTAAGTTATCAACAAATTTATAAACCTAGTATAAGTTGTCCACAAATTTATAAACCTAGTGTAAGTTATCTACAAATTTATAAACCTAGTGTAAGTTATCCACAACTTTATTAACCTAGTGTAAGTTATCTACAAATTTATAAACCTAGTATAAGTTATCTACAACTTTTTAAACCTAGTTTAAGTTATCCGCAACTTTATAAACCTAGTATAAGTTTACACAAATTTATAAACCTAGTACAAGTTATGAACAACTTTATAAACCTAGTATAAGTTATTAACAACTTTATAAATCTAGTATAAGTTATCTACATTTTTATAAACGTAGTGTAAGTTATCCACAAATTTATAAACCTAATGTAAGTTATCAACAACTTTATAAACCTAGTATAAGTTTTCCACAACTTTATAAACCTAGTGTAAATTATCAACAACTTTATAAACCAAGTGTAAGTTATCCACAAATTTAAAAACTTAGTGTAAGTTATCAACATTTTTATAAACCTAGTATAAGTTATACACAACTTTATAAACCTAGTGTAAGTTATTCACAAATTTATAAACCTAGTATAAGTTGTCCACAAATTTATAAACCTAGTATAAGTTATCCACAATTTTATAAACCTAGTATAAGTATTCACAACTTTATAAACCTAGTGTAAGTTATCTACATCTATATAAACTTAGTGTAAGTTATCCACAACTTTTAAAACCTAGTATAAGTTATCTACAACTTTTAAAACCTAGTGTAATTTATCAACAACTTTATAATCCTAGTATAAGTTATTCACAACTTTATAGACTAAGTATAATTTATTCACAACTTTATAATCCTAGTTTAAGTTATCCACAACTTGATAAACCTAGTATATGTTATCAACAAATCTAAAACCTAGCACAATTATCCACAACTTTATAATACTAGTGTAAGTTATCCACAACTTTATAAACCTAGTATAAGTTATCGACAAATTAATAAACCTAGCACAATTATCCACAACTTTATAAACCTAGTATAAATTATCGACAAATTTATAAACCTAGCACAATTATCAACATTTTATAAACCTAGTATAAGTTATCCACAACTTTATAAACCTAGTGTAAGTTATCGACAAATTTATAATTCTAGTATACGTTATCTACACATTTATAAACCTAGTATAAGTTATCAACAAATTTATAAACCTAGTGTAAGTTATGCACAACTTTATAATCCTAGTGTAAGTTATCCACAACTTTATAAACTTAGGGTAAGTTATACACAACTTTATAAACCTAGTATAAGTTATCCACAACTTTATAAACCTAGTACAAGTTATCCACAAATTTATAAACCTAGTACAAGTTATCCATAACTTTATAAACCTAGTATAAGTTATCCACAAATTTATAAACCTAGTATAAGTTATCCACAACTTTATAAACCTAGTATAAGTTATCCACAAATTTATAAACCTAGTAAAAGTTATCCACAAATTTATAAACCTAGTGTAAGTTATCCACAACTTTATAAACCTAGTATATGTTATCAACAAATCTAAAACCTAGCACAATTATCCACAACTTTATAATACTAGTGTAAGTTGTCCACAACTTTATAAACCTAGTATAAGTTATCGACAAATTTATAAACCTAGCACAATTATCCACAACTTTATAAACCTAGTATAAATTATCGACAAATTTATAAACCTAGCACAATTATCAACATTTTATAAACCTAGTATAAGTTATCCACAACTTTATAAACCTAGTGTAAGTTATCGACAAATTTATAAATCTAGTATTCGTTATCAACACATTTATAAACCTAGTATAAGTTATCAACAAATTTATAAACCTAGTGTAAGTTATTCACAACTTTATAATCCTAGTGTAAGTTATCCACAACTTTATAAACTTAGGGTAAGTTATACACAACTTTATAAACCTAGTATAAGTTATCTACAACTTTTAAAACCTAGTGTAAGTTATCAACAACTTTATAATCCTAGTATAAGTTATTCACAACTTTATAGACTAAGTATAATTTATTCACAAATTTATAATCCTAGTTTAAGTTATCCACAACTTGATAAACCTAGTATATGTTATCAACAAATCTAAAACCTAGCACAATTATCCACAACTTTATAATACTAGTGTAAGTTATCCACAACTTTTTAAACCTAGTGTAAGTTATGCACAACTTTATAAACCTAGTGTAAATTATGCACAACTTTATAACCCTAAAGTAAATTATTCACAACTTTATAAACCTAGTATAAGTTATCAACAATTTTATAAACCTAGTATAAGTTATCAAAACTTTATAAACCTAACATAAGTTATCCAAAACTTTATAAACCTAGTGTAAGTTATCCACAACTTTATAAACCTAGTGTAAATTATACACAACTTTATAAACCTTAAGTAAGTTATCAACAATTTTATAAACCTAGTATAAGTTATCAACAACTTTATAAACCTAGTGTAAGTTATCCACAAGTTTATAAACCTAGTATAAGTTATCCATAACTTTATAAACCTAGTACAAGCTATTTACAACTTTCTAAACCTAGTGTAAGTTATCTACAAATTTATAAACCTAGTACAAGTTTTGCACAACTTTATAAACCTAGTATAAGTCATCCACAAGTTTATAAACCTTGTATAAGTTATCCATAACTTTATAAACCTAGTATAAGTCATTCACAACTTTATAAACCTAGTGTAAGTTATCAACAACTTTATAAACCTAGTGTGAGTTATCCACAACTTTTTAAACCTAGTACAAGTTATTCACAACTTTATAAACCTAGTATAAGTTATCCACAACTTTATTAACCTAGTATATGTTATCCATAACATTATAAACCTAGTACAAGTTATACACAATTTTATAAACCTAGTACAAATTATCCACAACTTTATAAACCTAGTGTAAGTTATCCACAAATTTATAAACCTAGTATAAGTTATCCACAATTTTATAAACCTAGTATAAGTTATCGACAACTTTATAAACCTAGTACAAGTTATCCACAACTTTATGAACCTAGTACAAGTTATCCACAAATTTATAAACCTAGTATAAGTTATCCACAACTTTATAAAACCTAGTGTAAGTTATCCACAACTTTATTAACCTAGTGTAAGTTATACACAACTTTACAAACTTAGTGTAAGTTATCTACAAATTTATAAACCTGGTATAAGTTATCTACAACTTTTTAAACCTAGTGTAAGTTATGCACAATTTTATAAACCTAGTATAATTTATCCACAACTCTTAAAACCTAGTAAAAGTTATCCACAACTTTATAAACCTAGTATAAGTTACCCATAACTTTTTAAACCTAGTATAAGTTATGCACAACTTTATAAACCTAGTATAAGTTATACACAAATTTATAAACCTAGTATAAGTTATCCACAAATTTATAAACCTAGTGTAAGTTATCCACAAATTTATAAACCTAGTAAAAATTATACACAACTTTATAAACCTAGTGTAAGTTATCCACAAATTTATAAATCTAGTGTAAGTTATCCACAAATTTATAAACCTAGTATAAGTTATTCACAACATTATAAACCTAGTATAATTTATCAACAGCTTTATAAACCTAGTATAAGTTATTCACAGCTTTATAAACTAAGTATAATTTATTCACAACTTTATAATCCTAGTGTAAGTTATCCACAACTTTATAAACCTAGTATAAGTTATCCACAACTTTATTAACCTAGTATAAGTTATCCATAAAATTATAAACCTAGTACAAGTTATACACAATGTTTTAAACCTAGTGATAGTTATACACAACTTTATAAACCTAATATAAGTTATTCACAACTTTATAAACCTAGTGTAAGTTATCCACAACTTTATAAACCTAGTGTAAGTTATCCACAACTTTATAAACCTAGTGTAAGTTATCCACAACTTTATAAACCTATTACAAGTTATTCACAACTTTTAAACCTAGTATAAGTTATCCACAATTTTATAAACCTAGTATAAGTTATCCACAACTTTATTAACCTAGTATAAGTTATCCATAACACTATAAACCTAGTACAAGTTATTCACAACTTTATAAACCTAGTATAAGTTATCACAAATTTATAAACCTAGTACAAGTTTTTCACAACTTTATAAACCTAGTGTAAATTATCATTAACTTTATAAATCTATTGCAAGTTATCAAAAACTTTATAATCCTAGTGTAAGTTATTAACAACTTTATAAATCTAGTATAAGTTATCTACATTTTTATAAACGTAGTGTAAGTTATCCACAAATTTATAAACCTAATGTAAGTTATCAACAACTTTATAAACCTAGTATAAGTTTTCCACAACTTTATAAACCTAGTGTAAATTATCAACAACTTTATAAACCAAGTGTAAGTTATCCACAAATTTAAAAACTTAGTGTAAGTTGTCAACATTTTTATAAACCTAGTATAAGTTATACACAACTTTATAAACCTAGTGTAAGTTATTCACAAATTTATAAACCTAGTATAAGTTGTCCACAAATTTATAAACCTAGTATAAGTTATCCACAATTTTATAAACCTAGTATAAGTATTCACAACTTTATAAACCTAGTGTAAGTTATCTACATCTATATAAACTTAGTGTAAGTTATCCACAACTTTTAAAACCTAGTATAAGTTATCTACAACTTTTAAAACCTAGTGTAATTTATCAACAACTTTATAATCCTAGTATAAGTTATTCACAACTTTATAGACTAAGTATAATTTATTCACAACTTTATAATCCTAGTTTAAGTTATCCACAACTTGATAAACCTAGTATATGTTATCAACAAATCTAAAACCTAGCACAATTATCCACAACTTTATAATACTAGTGTAAGTTATCCACAACTTTATAAACCTAGTATAAGTTATCGACAAATTAATAAACCTAGCACAATTATCCACAACTTTATAAACCTAGTATAAATTATCGACAAATTTATAAACCTAGCACAATTATCAACATTTTATAAACCTAGTATAAGTTATCCACAACTTTATAAACCTAGTGTAAGTTATCGACAAATTTATAAATCTAGTATACGTTATCTACACATTTATAAACCTAGTATAAGTTATCAACAAATTTATAAACCTAGTGTAAGTTATGCACAACTTTATAATCCTAGTGTAAGTTATCCACAACTTTATAAACTTAGGGTAAGTTATACACAACTTTATAAACCTAGTATAAGTTATCCACAACTTTATAAACCTAGTACAAGTTATCCACGAATTTATAAACCTAGTACAAGTTATCCATAACTTTATAAACCTAGTATAAGTTATCCACAAATTTATAAACCTAGTATAAGTTATCCACAACTTTATAAACCTAGTATAAGTTATCCACAAATTTATAAACCTAGTAAAAGTTATCCACAAATTTATAAACCTAGTGTAAGTTATCCACAACTTTATAAACCTAGTATATGTTATCAACAAATCTAAAACCTAGCACAATTATCCACAACTTTATAATACTAGTGTAAGTTATCCACAACTTTATAAACCTAGTATAAGTTATCGACAAATTTATAAACCTAGCACAATTATCCACAACTTTATAAACCTAGTATAAATTATCGACAAATTTATAAACCTAGCACAATTATCAACATTTTATAAACCTAGTATAAGTTATCCACAACTTTATAAACCTAGTGTAAGTTATCGACAAATTTATAAATCTAGTATTCGTTATCAACACATTTATAAACCTAGTATAAGTTATCAACAAATTTATAAACCTAGTGTAAGTTATTCACAACTTTATAATCCTAGTGTAAGTTATCCACAACTTTATAAACTTAGGGTAAGTTATACACAACTTTATAAACCTAGTATAAGTTATCTACAACTTTTAAAACCTAGTGTAAGTTATCAACAACTTTATAATCCTAGTATAAGTTATTCACAACTTTATAGACTAAGTATAATTTATTCACAAATTTATAATCCTAGTTTAAGTTATCCAAAACTTGATAAACCTAGTATATGTTATCAACAAATCTAAAACCTAGCACAATTATCCACAACTTTATAATACTAGTGTAAGTTATCCACAACTTTTTAAACCTAGTGTAAGTTATGCACAACTTTATAAACCTAGTGTAAATTATGCACAACTTTATAACCCTAAAGTAAATTATTCACAACTTTATAAACCTAGTATAAGTTATCAACAATTTTATAAACCTAGTATAAGTTATCAAAACTTTATAAACCTAGCATAAGTTATCCAAAACTTTATAAACCTAGTGTAAGTTATCCACAACTTTATAAACCTAGTGTAAATTATACACAACTTTATAAACCTTAAGTAAGCTATCAACAATTTTATAAACCTAGTATAAGTTATCAACAACTTTATAAACCTAGTGTAAGTTATCCACAAGTTTATAAACCTAGTATAAGTTATCCATAACTTTATAAACCTAGTGTAAGTTATCCACAACTTTATAAACCTAGTGTAAATTATACACAACTTTATAAACCTTAAGTAAGTTATCAACAATTTTATAAACCTAGTATAAGTTATCAACAACTTTATAAACCTAGTGTAAGTTATCCACAAGTTTATAAACCTAGTATAAGTTATCCATAACTTTATAAACCTAGTACAAGCTATTTACAACTTTCTAAACCTAGTGTAAGTTATCTACAAATTTAAAAACCTAGTACAAGTTTTGCACAACTTTATAAACCTAGTATAAGTCATCCACAAGTTTATAAACCTTGTATAAGTTATCCATAACTTTATAAACCTAGTATAAGTCATTCACAACTTTATAAACCTAGTGTAAGTTATCAACAACTTTATAAACCTAGTGTGAGTTATCCACAACTTTTTAAACCTAGTACAAGTTATTCACAACTTTATAAACCTAGTACAAGTTATACACAATTTTATAAACCTAGTACAAATTATCCACAACTTTATAAACCTAGTGTAAGTTATCCACAAATTTATAAACCTAGTATAAGTTATCCACAATTTTATAAACCTAGTATAAGTTATCGACAACTTTATAAACCTAGTACAAGTTATCCACAACTTTATAAACCTAGTACAAGTTATCCACAAATTTATAAACCTAGTATAAGTTATCCACAACTTTATAAAACCTAGTGTAAGTTATCCACAACTTTATTAACCTAGTGTAAGTTATACACAACTTTATAAACTTAGTGTAAGTTATCTACAAATTTATAAACCTGGTATAAGTTATCTACAACTTTTTAAACCTAGTGTAAGTTATGCACAATTTTATAAACCTAGTATAATTTATCCACAACTCTTAAAACCTAGTAAAAGTTATCCACAACTTTATAAACCTAGTATAAGTTACCCATAACTTTTTAAACCTAGTATAAGTTATGCACAACTTTATAAACCTCGTATAAGTTATACACAAATTTATAAACCTAGTATAAGTTATCCACAAATTTATAAACCTAGTGTAAGTTATCCACAAATTTATAAACCTAGTAAAAATTATACACAACTTTATAAACCTAGTGTAAGTTATCCACAAATTTATAAATCTAGTGTAAGTTATCCACAAATTTATAAACCTAGTATAAGTTATTCACAACATTATAAACCTAGTATAATTTATCAACAGCTTTATAAACCTAGTATAAGTTATTCACAGCTTTATAAACTAAGTATAATTTATTCACAACTTTATAATCCTAGTGTAAGTTATCCACAACTTTATAAACCTAGTATAAGTTATCCACAACTTTATTAACCTAGTATAAGTTATCCATAAAATTATAAACCTAGTACAAGTTATACACAATGTTTTAAACCTAGTGATAGTTATACACAACTTTATAAACCTAATATAAGTTATTCACAACTTTATAAACCTAGTGTAAGTTATCCACAACTTTATAAACCTAGTGTAAGTTATCCACAACTTTATAAACCTAGTGTAAGTTATCCACAACTTTATAAACCTATTACAAGTTATTCACAACTTTTAAACCTAGTATAAGTTATCCACAATTTTATAAACCTAGTATAAGTTATCCACAACTTTATTAACCTAGTATAAGTTATCCATAACATTATAAACCTAGTACAAGTTATTCACAACTTTATAAACCTAGTATAAGTTATCACAAATTTATAAACCTAGTACAAGTTTTTCACAACTTTATAAACCTAGTGTAAATTATCATTAACTTTATAAATCTATTGCAAGTTATCAAAAACTTTATAATCCTAGTGTAAGTTATCCACAACTTTAAAAACCTAGTGTAAGTTTTCCACAAATTTATAAACCTAGTACAAGTTATTCACAACTTTATAAACCTAGTACAAGTTATGAACAACTTTATAAACCTAGTGTAAGTTATCCACAACTTTATGCACCTAGTGTAAGTTATCTACAAATTTATAAACCTAGTGTAAGTTATCCACAACTTTATTAACCTAGTGTAAGTTATCTACAAATTTATAAACCTAGTATAAGTTATCTACAACTTTTTAAACCTAGTGTAAGTTATCCGCAACTTTATAAACCTAGTATAAGTTTACACAAATTTATAAACCTAGTACAAGTTATGAACAACTTTATAAACCTAGTATAAGTTATTAACAACTTTATAAACCTAGTATAAGTTATTCACAAATTTATAAACCTAGTATAAGTTATTCACAACTTTATAAACCTAGTGTAAGTTATCCACAACTTTATAAACCCAGTGTAAGTTATTCACAAATTTATAAACCTAGTGTAAGTTATCAACAAATTTATAAACCTAGTATAAGTTGTCCACAAATTTATAAACCTAGTGTAAGTTATCTACAAATTTATAAACCTAGTGTAAGTTATCCACAACTTTATTAACCTAGTGTAAGTTATCTACAAATTTATAAACCTAGTATAAGTTATCTACAACTTTTTAAACCTAGTTTAAGTTATCCGCAACTTTATAAACCTAGTATAAGTTTACACAAATTTATAAACCTAGTACAAGTTATGAACGACTTTATAAACCTAGTATAAGTTATTAACAACTTTATAAACCTAGTATAAGTTATTCACAAATTTATAATTCAGTATAAGTTATTCACAACTTTATAAACCTAGTGTAAGTTATCCACAACTTTATAAACCCAGTGTAAGTTATTCACAAATTTATAAACCTAGTGTAAGTTATCAACAAATTTATAAACCTAGTATAAGTTGTCCACAAATTTATAAACCTAGTGTAAGTTATCTACAAATTTATAAACCTAGTGTAAGTTATCCACAACTTTATTAACCTAGTGTAAGTTATCTACAACTTTATAAACCTAGTGTAAGTTATCCACAAGTTTATAAACCTAGTATAAGTTATCCATAACTTTATAAACCTAGTACAAGCTATTTACAACTTTCTAAACCTAGTGTAAGTTATCTACAAATTTAAAAACCTAGTACAAGTTTTGCACAACTTTATAAACCTAGTATAAGTCATCCACAAGTTTATAAACCTTGTATAAGTTATCCATAACTTTATAAACCTAGTATAAGTCATTCACAACTTTATAAACCTAGTGTAAGTTATCAACAACTTTATAAACCTAGTGTGAGTTATCCACAACTTTTTAAACGTAGTACAAGTTATTCACAACTTTATAAACCTAGTACAAGTTATACACAATTTTATAAACCTAGTACAAATTATCCACAACTTTATAAACCTAGTGTAAGTTATCCACAAATTTATAAACCTAGTATAAGTTATCCACAATTTTATAAACCTAGTATAAGTTATCGACAACTTTATAAACCTAGTACAAGTTATCCACAACTTTATTAACCTAGTACAAGTTATCCACGAATTTATAAACCTAGTATAAGTTATCCACAACTTTATAAAACCTAGTGTAAGTTATCCACAACTTTATTAACCTAGTGTAAGTTATACACAACTTTATAAACTTAGTGTAAGTTATCTACAAATTTATAAACCTGGTATAAGTTATCTACAACTTTTTAAACCTAGTGTAAGTTATGCACAATTTTATAAACCTAGTATAATTTATCCACAACTCTTAAAACCTAGTAAAAGTTATCCACAACTTTATAAACCTAGTATAAGTTACCCATAACTTTTTAAACCTAGTATAAGTTATGCACAACTTTATAAACCTCGTATAAGTTATACACAAATTTATAAACCTAGTATAAGTTATCCACAAATTTATAAACCTAGTGTAAGTTATCCACAAATTTATAAACCTAGTAAAAATTATACACAACTTTATAAACCTAGTGTAAGTTATCCACAAATTTATAAATCTAGTGTAAGTTATCCACAAATTTATAAACCTAGTATAAGTTATTCACAACATTATAAACCTAGTATAATTTATCAACAGCTTTATAAACCTAGTATAAGTTATTCACAGCTTTATAAACTAAGTATAATTTATTCACAACTTTATAATCCTAGTGTAAGTTATCCACAACTTTATAAACCTAGTATAAGTTATCCACAACTTTATTAACATAGTATAAGTTATCCATAAAATTATAAACCTAGTACAAGTTATACACAATGTTTTAAACCTAGTGATAGTTATACACAACTTTATAAACCTAATATAAGTTATTCACAACTTTATAAACCTAGTGTAAGTTATCCACAACTTTATAAACCTAGTGTAAGTTATCCACAACTTTATAAACCTAGTGTAAGTTATCCACAACTTTATAAACCTATTACAAGTTATTCACAACTTTTAAACCTAGTATAAGTTATCCACAATTTTATAAACCTAGTATAAGTTATCCACAACTTTATTAACCTAGTATAAGTTATCCATAACATTATAAACCTAGTACAAGTTATTCACAACTTTATAAACCTAGTATAAGTTATCACAAATTTATAAACCTAGTACAAGTTTTTCACAACTTTATAAACCTAGTGTAAATTATCATTAACTTTATAAATCTATTGCAAGTTATCAAAAACTTTATAATCCTAGTGTAAGTTATCCACAACTTTAAAAACCTAGTGTAAGTTTTCCACAAATTTATAAACCTAGTACAAGTTATTCACAACTTTATAAACCTAGTACAAGTTATGAACAACTTTATAAACCTAGTGTAAGTTATCCACAACTTTATGCACCTAGTGTAAGTTATCTACAAATTTATAAACCTAGTGTAAGTTATCCACAACTTTATTAACCTAGTGTAAGTTATCTACAAATTTATAAACCTAGTATAAGTTATCTACAACTTTTTAAACCTAGTGTAAGTTATCCGCAACTTTATAAACCTAGTATAAGTTTACACAAATTTATAAACCTAGTACAAGTTATGAACAACTTTATAAACCTAGTATAAGTTATTAACAACTTTATAAACCTAGTATAAGTTATTCACAAATTTATAAACCTAGTATAAGTTATTCACAAATTTATAAACCTAGTGTAAGTTATCAACAAATTTATAAACCTAGTATAAGTTGTCCACAAATTTATAAACCTAGTGTAAGTTATCTACAAATTTATAAACCTAGTGTAAGTTATCCACAACTTTATTAACCTAGTGTAAGTTATCTACAAATTTATAAACCTAGTATAAGTTATCTACAACTTTTTAAACCTAGTTTAAGTTATCCGCAACTTTATAAACCTAGTATAAGTTTACACAAATTTATAAACCTAGTACAAGTTATGAACGACTTTATAAACCTAGTATAAGTTATTAACAACTTTATAAATCTAGTATAAGTTATCTACATTTTTATAAACGTAGTGTAAGTTATCCACAAATTTATAAACCTAATGTAAGTTATCAACAACTTTATAAACCTAGTATAAGTTTTCCACAACTTTATAAACCTAGTGTAAATTATCAACAACTTTATAAACCAAGTGTAAGTTATCCACAAATTTAAAAACTTAGTGTAAGTTATCAACATTTTTATAAACCTAGTATAAGTTATACACAACTTTATAAACCTAGTGTAAGTTATTCACAAATTTATAAACCTAGTATAAGTTGTCCACAAATTTATAAACCTAGTATAAGTTATCCACAATTTTATAAACCTAGTATAAGTATTCACAACTTTATAAACCTAGTGTAAGTTATCCACATCTATATAAACTTAGTGTAAGTTATCCACAACTTTTAAAACCTAGTATAAGTTATCTACAACTTTTAAAACCTAGTGTAATTTATCAACAACTTTATAATCCTAGTATAAGTTATTCACAACTTTATAGACTAAGTATAATTTATTCACAACTTTATAATCCTAGTTTAAGTTATCCACAACTTGATAAACCTAGTATATGTTATCAACAAATCTAAACACTAGCACAATTATCCACAACTTTATAATACTAGTGTAAGTTATCCACAACTTTATAAACCTAGTATAAGTTATCGACAAATTTATAAACCTAGCACAATTATCCACAACTTTATAAACCTAGTATAAATTATCGACAAATTTATAAACCTAGCACAATTATCAACATTTTATAAACCTAGTATAAGTTATCCACAACTTTATAAACCTAGTGTAAGTTATCGACAAATTTATAAATCTAGTATACGTTATCAACACATTTATAAACCTAGTATAAGTTATCAACAAATTTATAAACCTAGTGTAAGTTATGCACAACTTTATAATCCTAGTGTAAGTTATCCACAACTTTATAAACTTAGGGTAAGTTATACACAACTTTATAAACCTAGTATAAGTTATCCACAACTTTATAAACCTAGTACAAGTTATCCACAAATTTATAAACCTAGTACAAGTTATCCATAACTTTATAAACCTAGTATAAGTTATCCACAACTTTATAAACCTAGTATAAGTTATCCACCAATTTATAAACCTAGTAAAAGTTATCCACAAATTTATAAACCTAGTGTAAGTTATCCACAACTTTATAAACCTAGTATATGTTATCAACAAATCTAAAACCTAGCACAATTATCCACAACTTTATAATACTAGTGTAAGTTATCCACAACTTTATAAACCTAGTATAAGTTATCGACAAATTTATAAACCTAGCACAATTATCCACAACTTTATAAACCTAGTATAAATTATCCACAAATTTATAAACCTAGCACAATTATCAACATTTTATAAACCTAGTATAAGTTATCCACAACTTTATAAACCTAGTGTAAGTTATCGACAAATTTATAAATCTAGTATTCGTTATCAACACATTTATAAACCTAGTATAAGTTATCAACAAATTTATAAACCTAGTGTAAGTTATGCACAACTTTATAATCCTAGTGTAAGTTATCAACAACTTTATAAACTTAGGGTAAGTTATACACAACTTTATAAACCTAGTACAAGTTATACACAATTTTATAAACCTAGTACAAATTATCCACAACTTTATAAACCTAGTGTAAGTTATCCACAAATTTATAAACCTAGTATAAGTTATCCACAACTTTATAAACCTAGTATAAGTTATCGACAACTTTATAAACCTAGTACAAGTTATCCACAACTTTATAAACCTAGTACAAGTTATCCACAAATTTATAAACCTAGTATAAGTTATCCACAACTTTATAAACCTAGTGTAAGTTATCCACAACTTTATTAACCTAGTGTAAGTTATACACAACTTTATAAACTTAGTGTAAGTTATCTACAAATTTATAAACCTGGTATAAGTTATCTACAACTTTTTAAACCTAGTGTAAGTTATGCACAATTTTATAAACCTATTATAATTTATCCACAACTCTAAAAACCTAGTAAAAGTTATCCACAACTTTATAAACCTAGTAAAAGTTACCCATAACTTTTTAAACCTAGTATAAGTTATGCACAACTTTATAAACCTAGTATAAGTTATACACAAATTTATAAACCTAGTGTAAGTTATCCACAAATTTATAAATCTAGTGTAAGTTATCCACAAATTTATAAACCTAGTATAAGTTATTCACAACATTATAAACCTAGTATAATTTATCAACAGCTTTATAAACCTAGTATAAGTTATTCACAGCTTTATAAACTAAGTATAATTTATTCACAACTTTATAATCCTAGTGTAAGTTATCCACAACTTTATAAACCTAGTATAAGTTATCCACAACTTTATTAACCTAGTATAAGTTATCTATAAAATTATAAACCTAGTACAAGTTATACACAATGTTTTAAACCTAGTGATAGTTATACACAAATTTATAAACCTAATATAAGTTATTCACAACTTTATAAACCTAGTGTAAGTTATCCACAACTTTATAAACCTAGTGTAAGTTATCAACAACTTTATAAACCTAGTGTAAGTTATCCACAACTTTATAAACCTATTACAAGTTATTCACAACTTTTAAACCTAGTATAAGTTATCCACAATTTTATAAACCTAGTATAAGTTATCCACAACTTTATTAACCTAGTATAAGTTATCCATAACATTATAAACCTAGTACAAGTTATTCACAACTTTATAAACCTAGTATAAGTTATCACAAATTTATAAACCTAGTACAAGTTTTTCACAACTTTATAAACCTAGTGTAAATTGTTATTAACTTTATAAACCTATTGCAAGTTATCAAAAACTTTATAATCCTAGTGTAAGTTATCCACAACTTTAAAAACCTAGTGTAAGTTTTCCACAAATTTATAAACCTAGTACAAGTTATTCAGAACTTTATAAACCTAGTACAAGTTATGAACAACTTTATAAACCTAGTGTAAGTTATCCACAACTTTATAAACCTAGTGTAAGTTATCTACAAATTTATAAACCTAGTGTAAGTTATCCACAACTTTATTAACCTAGTGTAAGTTATCTACAAATTTATAAACCTAGTATAAGTTATCTACAACTTTTTAAACCTAGTGTAAGTTATCCGCAAATTTATAAACCTAGTATAAGTTTACACAAATTTATAAACCTAGTACAAGTTATGAACAACTTTATAAACCTAGTATAAGTTATTAACAACTTTATAAACCTAGTATAAGTTATTCACAAATTTATAAACCTAGTATAAGTTATTCACAACTTTATAAACCTAGTGTAAGTTATCCACAACTTTATAAACCCAGTGTAAGTTATTCACTAATTTATAAACCTAGTGTAAGTTATCAACAAATTTATAAACCTAGTATAAGTTGTCCACAAATTTATAAACCTAGTGTAAGTTATCTACAAATTTATAAACCTAGTGTAAGTTATCCACAACTTTATTAACCTAGTTTAAGTTATCTACAAATTTATAAACCTAGTATAAGTTATCTACAACTTTTTAAACCTAGTGTAAGTTATCCGCAACTTTATAAACCTAGTATAAGTTTACACAAATTTATAAACCTAGTACAAGTTATGAACAACTTTATAAACCTAGTATAAGTTATTAACAACTTTATAAATCTAGTATAAGTTATCTACATTTTTATAAACGTAGTGTAAGTTATCCACAAATTTATAAACCTAATGTAAGTTATCAACAACTTTATAAACCTAGTATAAGTTTTCCACAACTTTATAAACCTAGTGTAAATTATCAACAACTTTATAAACCAAGTGTAAGTTATCCACAAATTTAAAAACTTAGTGTAAGTTATCAACATTTTTATAAACCTAGTATAAGTTATACACAACTTTATAAACCTAGTGTAAGTTATTCACAAATTTATAAACCTAGTATAAGTTGTCCACAACTTTATAAACCTAGTATAAGTTATCCACAATTTTATAAACCTCGTATAAGTATTCACAACTTTATAAACCTAGTGTAAGTTATCCACATCTATATAAACTTAGTGTAAGTTATCCACAACTTTTAAAACCTAGTATAAGTTATCTACAACTTTTAAAACCTAGTGTAAGTTATCAACAACTTTATAATCCTAGTATAAGTTATTCACAACTTTATAGACTAAGTATAATTTATTCACAACTTTATAATCCTAGTTTAAGTTATCCACAACTTAATAAACCTAGTATATGTTATCAACAAATCTAAAACCTAGCACAATTATCCACAACTTTATTATACTAGTGTAAGTTATCCACAACTTTATAAACCTAGTATAAGTTCTCGACAAATTTATAAACCTAGCACAATTATCCACAACTTTATAAACCTCGTATAAATTATCGACAAATTTATAAACCTAGCACAATTATCAACATTTTATAAACCTAGTATAAGTTATCAACAACTTTATAAACCTAGTGTAAGTTATCGACAAATTTATAAATCTAGTATACGTTATCAACACATTTATAAACCTAGTATAAGTTATCAACAAATTTATAAACCTAGTGTAAGTTATGCACAACTTTATAATCCTAGTGTAAGTTATCCACAACTTTATAAACTTAGGGTAAGTTATACACAACTTTATAAACCTAGTATAAGTTATCCACAACTTTATAAACCTAGTACAAGTTATCCACAAATTTATAAACCTAGTACAAGTTATCCATAACTTTATAAAACTAGTATAATTTATTCACAACTTTATAAACCTAGTGTAAGTTATCCACAACTTTATAATCCTAGTACAAGTTATCCACAAATTTATAAACCTAGTGTAAGTTATCCACAACTTTATAAACCTAGTGTAAGTTATCAACAAATTCATAAACCTAGTGTAAGTTATCAACAAATTTATAAACCTAGTGTAAGTTATCCACAACTTTATAATCCTAGTATAAGTTATCCACAACTTTATAATCCTAGTATAAGTTATCCACAAATTTAAAATCCTAGTGTAAGTTATCCACAACTTTATAAACCTAGTATAAGTTATCCATAACTTTATAAACCTAGTTCAAGTTATCCATAACTTTATCAACCTAGTGCAAGTTATCCACAACTCTATAAACCTAGTGTAAGTTATCCACAACTTTATAAACCTAGTATAAGTAATCTTCAACTTTATAAACCTAGTATAAGTTATCCATAACTTTATAAACCTAGTATAGTTATCCACAACTTTATAAACCTAGTAAAAGTTATCCACAACTTTATAAACCTAGTATAAGTTATCCACAAATTTATAAACCTAGTATAAGTTATCCACAAATTTATAAACCTAGTGTAAGTTATCCACAACTTTATAAACCTAGTGTAAGTTATCAACAAAATCATAAACATAGTGTAAGTTATCAACAAATTTATAAACCTAGTGTAAGTTATCCACAATTTTATAAACCTAGTATAAGTTCTTCATAACTTTATAAACCTAGTATAAGTTATCCACAAATTTATAAACCTAGTATAACTTATCCACAATTTTATAAAACTAGTTCAAGTTATCCACAACTTTATAAACCATGTGTAAATTATCAACAAATTTATATACTTAGTGTAAGTTATTAACAACTTTATCAACCTAGCATAAAATATCCACAACTTTATAAACCTAGTATAAGTTATCCACAACTTTTTAATCCTAGTATAAATTAGTCATAACTTTATAAACCTAGTATAATTTATCCACCAAATTATAAACCTAGTATAAGTTATGCACAACTTTATAATCCTAGTATAAATGAGCCATAACTTTATAAACCTAGTATAAGTTATCCACAACTTTATAAACCTAGTGTAAGTTATCCACAACTTTATAAACCTAGTGTAAGTTATCCACAACTTGATAAACCTAGTATAAGTTATCCACAACTTTATAAACCTAGTGTAAGTTATCCACAACTTTATAATCCTAGTACAAGTTTTCCACAACTTTATAAACCTAGTATAAGTTATCCACAACTTAATAAACCTAGTGTAAGTTATCCACAACTTTATAAACCTAGTATAAGTTATCCACAACTTTATAAACCTAGTCTAAGTTATCCACAAATTTATAATTCTAGTATAAGTTATTCACAAATTTATAAACCTAGTGTAAGTTGTCCATAACTTTATAAACCTAGTGTAAGTTACCCACAACTTTATAAACCTAGTGTGAGTTATCAACAACTTTATGAACCTAATGCAATTATCCACAACTTTATAAACCTAGTATAAGTTATCAACAAATTTATAAACCTAGTATAAGTTATCCACAACTTTATAAACCTAGTATAAGTTATCCACAACTTTATTAACCTAGTGTAAGTTATCCACAACTTTATAAACCTAGTGTAATTTATCCACAAATTTAAAATCTTAGTGTAAGTTATCCACAACTTTACAAACCTAGTATAAGTTATCCATAACTTTATAAACCTAGTGTAAGTTATCCACAACTCTATAAACCTAGTGTAAGTTATCCACAACTTTATAAACCTAGTATAAGTTTTCTTCAACTTTATAAACCTAGTATAAGTTATCCATAACTTTATAAACCTAGTATAAATTATTCACAAATTTATAAACCTAGTGTAATTTATCTACAACTTTATAAATTTAGCATAATTTATTCACAACTTTATAAACCTAGTGTAAGTTATCCACAACTTTATAATCCTAGTACAAGTTATCCACAACTTTATAAACCTATTTTAAGTTATCAACAAATTTATAAACCTAGTGTAAGTTATCCACAAATTTATAAACCTAGTATAAGTTATTCACAACTTTATAAACCAAGTGTAAGTTATCCACAACTTTATAAACCTAGTATAAATTATCCACAGCTTTATAAACCTAGTATAAATTATCCACAACTTTATTAATTTAGTATAAATTATCCACAACTTTATTAATTTAGTATAAGTTATCAACAACTTTATAGACCTAGTGTAAGTTATCCACAAATTTATAAACCTAGTCTAAGTTATCAACGACTTTATAAACCTAGTGTAAGTTCTCCACAACTTTATAAACCAAGTATAAATTATCCACAGCTTTATAAACCTAATATAAATTATCCACAGCTTTATAAACCTAGTATAAGTTATCCACAAATTTATAAACCTAGTGTAAGTTATCCACAGCTTTCTAAACCTAATATAAGTTGTCCACCAATTTACAAACCTAGTGTAAGTTATCAACAACTTTATAAACCTAGTGTAAGTTATACACAACTTTATAAACCTAGTGTAAGATATCTACAACTTTATAAACCTAGTGTAAGTTATCAACAACTTTAAAAACCTAGTGTAAGTTATTAACAACTTTATAAACCTAGTATAAGTTATCCACAAATTTATTAACCTAGTATAAGTTATCTTCAACTTTTTAAACCTAGTGTAAGTTGTCCACAACTTTATAAACCTAGTGTAAACTATGCACAACTTTATAAACCTAAAGTAAGTTATCCACAACTTTATAAAACTAGTATAAGTTATTCTCAACTTTAAAAACCTAGTATAAGTTATCCATAAATTTATAAACCTAGTATAAGTTATCAACAAATTTATAAACCTTAAGTAAGTTATCAACAATTTTATAAACCTAGTATAAGTTATCCACAACTTTATAAACCTAGTATAAGTTATCCACAATTTTATAAACCTTAAGTAAGTTATCAACAATTTTATAAACCTATTATAAGTTATCAACAATTTTATAAACATAGTATAAGTTATCCACAACTCTATAAACCTAGTGTAAGTTATCCACAACTTTATAAACCTAGTGTAAAGTATACACAACTTATAAACCTTAAGTAAGTTATCAACAATTTTATAAACCTAGTATTAGTTATGAACAACTTTATAAACCTAGTGTAAGTTATCCACAACTTTATAAACCTAGTGTAAATTATACACAACTTTATAAACCTTAAGTAAGTTATCAACAATTTTAAAAACCTAGTATAAGTTATCTACAACTTTTTAAACCTAGTGTAAGTTATGCACAAATTTATAAACCTAGTGTAAGTTATCCGCAACTTTATAAACCTAGTATAAGTTATCCACAACTTTATAATCCTAGTATTAGTTATCCATAAATTTATAAACCTAGTATAAGTTATCCACAAATTTATAAACCTTAAGTAAGTTATCAATAATTTTATAAACCTAGTATAAGTTATCAACAATTTTATAAACCTAGTATAAGTTATCCACAACTTTATAAACCTAGTATAAGTTATCCACAATTTTATAAACCTAATATAAGTTATCCACGAATTTATAAACCTAGTGTAAGTTATAAACAACTTTATAAACCTAGTATAAGTTATCCACAACTTTATAAACGTAGTGTAAGTTATCAACGACTTTATAAACCTAGTATAAATTATCAACAACTTTATAAACCTAGTGTAAGTTATTCACAATTTTCTTAACCTAGTATAAGTTATCCACAACTTTATAATCCTATTCTAAGTTTTTCACAAATTTATAAACCTAGTGTAAGTTACCCATAAATTTATAAACCTAGTGTAAGTTATCCAAAAATTTATTAACCTAGTGTAAGTTATCCACAAATTCATAAACCTAGTGTAAGTTATCCACAACTTTATAAACCTATTGTAAGTTATTTACAAATTTATAAACCTAGTGTAAGTTAATCACAACTTTATAAACTTAGCGTAAGTTATCAACAACTTTATAAACCTAGTATACATTATGAACAAATTTATAAATCTAGTGTAAGTTATTTACAACTTTAAAAACCTAGTGTAAGTTATCAACAACTTTAAAAACCTAGTATAAATTATCAACAACTTTATAAACCTAGTGTAAGTTATCCATAACTTTAAAAACCTAGTATAAGTTATTCTCAAATTTATAAACTTAGTGTAAGTTATCAAAAAATTAATAAACCTAGTATAAGTTATTCATAACTTTATAAACCTAGTATAAGTTATCCACAACTTTATAAACCTATTGTAAGTTATACAAAACTTTATAAACCTAGTGTAAATTATCCACAACTTTATAAACCTAGTGTAAGTTATCCATAACTTAATTAACCTAGTATAAGTGATTCACAAATTTATAAACCTAGTGTAAGTTATTCACAAATTTATAATCCTAGTATAAGTTATCCATAACTTTATAAACTTAGTGTAAGTTATCCACAACTTTATAAACCTAGCATAAGTTATTCACAACTTTATAAACCTAGTGTAAGTTATTCATAACTTTATAAACCTAGTATAAGTTATCCACAACTTTATAAACCTATTGTAAGTTATACAAAACTTTATAAACCTAGTGTAAATTATCCACAACTTTATAAACCTAGTGTAAGTTATCCATAACTTAATTAACCTAGTATAAGTGATTCACAAATTAATAAACCTAGTGTAAGTTATTCACAAATTTATAATCCTAGTATAAGTTATCCATAACTTTATAAACTTAGTGTAAGTTATCCACAACTTTATAAACCTAGCATAAGTTATTCACAACTTTATAAACCTAGTGTAAGTTATTCACAACTTTATAAACCTAGTTTAAGTTATTTACAAATTTATAAACCTTGTGTAAGTTAATCACAACTTTATAAACCTAGTGTAAGTTATCAATAACTTTATAAACCTAGTATAAGTTATTCACAACTTTATAAACCTAGTACAAGTTATTCACAACTTTATAAACCTAGTGTAAGTTATTTACAAATTCATAAACCTAGTGTAAGTTATCCACAAATTTATAAACCTTGTGTAAGTTAATTACAACTTTATAAACCTAGCGTAAGTTATCAATAACTTTATAAACCTAGTATAAGTTATTCACAACTTTATAAACCTAGTGTAAGTTATTCACAACTTTATAAACCTAGTGTAAGTTATTTACAAATTTATAAACCTTGTGTAAGTTAATCACAACTTTATAAACCTAGCGTAAGTTATCAACAACTTTATAAACCTAGTATAAGTTATTCACAACTTTATAAACCTAGTGTAAGTTATTTACAAATTCATAAACCTAGTGTAAGTTATCCACAAATTTATAAACCTAGTGTAAGTTATCCACAACTTTATAATCCTAGTATTAGTTATCAACAACTTTATTAACCTAGTGTAAGTTATCCACAAATTTATAAACCTAGTGTAAGGTATTAACAACTTTATAAACCTAGTGTAAGTTATCCACAACTTTATAATCCTAGTATTAGTTATCAACAACTTTATTAACCTAGTGTAAGTTATCCATAACTTTATAAACTTAGTATAAGTTATCAACAACTTTATAAACCTAGTGTAAGTTATCCACAACTTTATAAACTTAGTGTAAGTTTTCCACAAATTTATAAACTTAGTGTAAATTATTCACAACTTTATAAACCTAGTGTAAGTTATCCACAAATTTGTAAACCTAGTATAAGTTATCAACAACTTTATAAACCTAGTATAAGTTATCAACAATTTTATAAACCTATTATAACTTATCAACAACTTTATTAATCTAGTATAAGTTTTCCACAACTTTATAAACCTAGTACAAGTTATCAACAAAATTATAAACCTAGTACAAATGATCTACCTTTTTATAATCCTAGTAAAAGTTATCTACAACTTTATAAACCTAGTATAAATTATCTACAACTTTATAAACCTAGTGTAAGTTATCCACAAGTTTATAAACCTAGTGTAAGTTTTCAACAACTTTATAATCCTATTATAAGTTATCCACAACCTTATAAACCTAGTGTAAGTTATCCACAACTTTATAAACCTAGTATAAGTTATGCAAAACTTTATAAACCTAGTACAAGTTATTCACAACTTTATAAACCTAGTATAAATTATACACAACTTTATAAACCTAGAATAAGTTTTCCACAAATTTATAAACCTAATACAAGTTATCAACAACTTTATAAACCTAGTATAAGTTATCAACAATTTTATAAACCTAATACAAGTTATCAACAACTTTATAAACCTAGTATAAGTTTTCCACAACTTTATAAACCTAGTACAAGTTATCAACAAAATTATAAACCTAGTACAAATGATCTACATTTTTATAATCCTAGTAAAAGTTATCTACAACTTTATAAACCTAGTATAAATTATCTACAACTTTATAAACCTAGTTTAAGTTATCCACAAATTTATAAACCTAGTGTAAGTTTTCATCAACTTTATAATCCTATTATAAGTTTTCCACAACCTTATAAACCTAGTGTAAGTTATCCACAACTTTATAAACCTAGTATAAGCTATCTACAACTTTATAAACCTAGTAAAAGTTATCAACAAATTTATAAATGTAGTACAAGTTATGCACAACTTTATAAACCTAGTATAATTTATCTAAAGCATTATAAACCTCCTATGTTAACTATTGTTAATAGATACTCAAGCAAGATACAAAACGTAACCACTTATAGATAGTTATTAATGTATCTTCATTTAAACTAGTCATCAGGTTTGTAAAGTTATTTAAAAAATCAATTTTCATCGGAAAAACAGTTAAGTAATTCGAGTTTGTGAGAGATTTGAGTTGTATTTTCGCTAAATTTAATTAGTTTTATTGTGTTGAATTTTATGTTAAAGTGGTTTGGGAAAGGCTGACCGACATGCCTTAGAACTATGATGTACTTGTTGCGTATGATGCTATCGCAATATACTGTTAATGTGATTTTTCAAAATGAATTTTAAATCTTGTACGAGCAAGTTGAAACAAAAATTAGTGTTGTTTACAAGTTGTTCCGCCGTCTCGTCAAATAAATTAGTTATTTTTAATCATTTTACACATTTTATTAAAAGAGAAATGTTCACTAAAAAATTTAAATAAAATTAAAGGCTTGTAATAATAAAACTTTCTTATACCATAAAGAGTGTTAAACATCTATAAAAGTTAGCGACTGTAAAGTTTAATTGTTTTGTTTTCAAACAATCGTTTTAATTTGAACTATAACCGATAATAAACTTTCTAAACTGCATGTAAAACCATTGTTATTCTTCGTTCGTCCTTGTAAAAATACTTGTATGAGGTTATTAAAATTTGTTTTTGAGTGTATTATAGGTTGTTAAATTATAAATAGCAACAAAAAGAATTTCATCAAAACTTTCTGAGAATAACAAACAGTTTCTTATAGTTTAAAATAATATAATTGAAATTGTAACAACACGTTAATTACCTTGTTTTGACAATAAACGCAGATGTTTTTTTTGTTTAGCATACATAATTTTATGTATAGTATCCACAAAATTATAAACCTAGTATAAGTTATGCACAACTTTATAATCCTAGTATAAATGAGCCATAACTTTATAAACCTAGTATAAGTTATCCACAACTTTATAAACCTAGTGTAAGTTATCCACAACTTTTTAAATCTAGTTCAAGTTATCCACAACTTTATAAACCTAGCTTAAGTTATCCACAACTTTATAAACCTATTATAAGTTATTCACAACTTTATAAACCTAGTATAAGTTATCCACAACTTTATAAAACTAGTATAAATTATCAACAAATTTATAAACCTAGTATAAGTTATCCACAACTTTATAAACCTAGTGTAAGTTATCCATAACTTTATAAACCTAATGTAAGTTATCAACAACTTTATAAACCTAGTATAAGTTGTTCACAACTTTATAAACCTAGTATAAGTTATCCACAACTTTATAAACCTATTATAAGTTATTCACAAATTTATAAACCTAATATAAGTTATCCACAACTTTATAAACCTAGTATAAGTTATCAACAAATTTATAAACCTAGTATAAGTTTTCCACAAATTTATAAACCTAGTTTAAGTTACCAACAACTTTATAATCCTAGTGTAAATTATCCACAAATTTATAAACCTAGTGCAAGTTATTCGCAACTTTATAAACCTATTGTAAGTTATCCACAACTTTATAAATCTAGTACAAGTTATCAACAAATTTATAAACCTAGTATAAGTTACTAACAAATTTATAAATCTAGTATAAGTTATCAAGAACTTTATAAACCTAGTGTTAGTTGTTCACATTTTTTATAAACATAGTGTAAGTTATCCACAACTTTATAAACCTAGTGTAAGTTAGCCACAACTTTATAAACCTATTGTAAGTTATCCACAACTTTATAAACCTAGTATAAATTTTACACAACTTTATAAACCTAAAATAAGTTATCCAAAAATTTACAAACCTAGTGTAAGTTATCCACAACTTAATAAACCTATTATAAGTTATCAACAAATTTATAAACCTAGTTTAAGTTATAAACAAATTTATAAACCTAGTATAAGTTATTCACAACTTTATAAACCAAGTGTAAGTTATCCACAACTTTATAAACCTAGTATAAATTATCCACAGCTTTATAAACCTAGTATAAGTTATCCACAACTTTATAAACCTAGTATAAGTTATCCACAACTTTATAAACCTAGTGTAAGTTATCCACAATTTTAAAAACCTAGTCTAAGTTATCAACAACTTTATAAACCTAGTGTAAGTTATCCATAACTTTAAAAACCTAGTATAAGTTATTCACAAATTTATAAACTTAGTGTAAGTTATACAAAACTTTATAAACCTAGTGTAAGTTACCCATAACTTTATAAACCTAGTGTAAGTTATCCACAAATTCATAAACATAGTGTAAGTTATTCACAACTTTATAAACTTAGTGTAAGTTATTTATAAATTTATAAACCTAGTGTAAGTTAATCACAACTTTATAAACTTAGCGTAAGTTATCAACAACTTTATAAACCTAGTATACATTATGAACAAATTTATAAATCTAGTGTAAGTTATTTACAAATTTAAAAACCTAGTATAAGTTATCCACAACTTTATAATTCATTATAAGTTTTTCACAAATTTATAAACCTAGTGTAAGTTACCCATAACTTTATAAACCTAGTGTAAGTTATCAAAAAATTTATTAACCTACTATAAGTTATCCACATATTTATAAACCTAGTGTAAGTTATCCATAACTTTATAAACCTAGTATAAGTTATTCACAAATTTATAAACTTAGTGTAAGTTATACAAAACTTTATAAACCTAGTGTAAATTATACAAAACTTTATAAACCTAGTGTAAGTTATCCATAACTTAATTAACCTAGTATAAGTGATTCACAAATTTATAAACCTAGTGTAAGTTATTCACAAATTTATAATCCTAGTATAAGTTATCCATAACTTTATAAACTTAGTGTAAGTTATTCACAACTTTATAAACCTAGCATAAGTTATTCACAACTTTATAAACCTAGTGTAAGTTATTCACAACTTTATAAACCTAGTGTAAGTTATTTACAAATTTATAAACCTAGTGTAAGTTATCAACAACTTTATAAACCTAGCGTAAGTTATCAACAACTTTATAAACCTAGTATAAGTTATTCGCAACTTTATAAACCTAGTGTAAGTTAATCACAACTTTATAAACCTAGCGTAAGTTATCAACAACTTTATAAACCTAGTATAAGTTATCCACAAATTTATAAACCTAGTATTAGTTATCAACAACTTTATAAACCTAGTGTAAGTTATCCACAAATTTATAATCCTAGTGTAAGTTATCCACAAATTTGTAAACCTAGTACAAGCTATTCACAACTTTATAAACCTAGTATAAGTTATGCAAATTTTTATAAACCTAGTACAAGTTATTCACAACTTTATAAACCTAGTATAAATTATACACAACTTTATAAACCTAGAATAAGTTATCCACAAATTTATAAACCTAATACAAGTTATCAACAACTTTATAAACCTAGTTTAAGTTATCAACAATTTTATAAACCTATAATAAGTTATCAACAACTTTATAAACCTAGTATAAGTTTTCCACAACTTTATAAACCTAGTACAAGTTATCAACAAAATTATAAACCTAGTACAAATGATCTACATTTTTATAATCCTAGTAAAAGTTATCTACAACTTTGTAAACCTAGTATAATTTATTATAACTTTATAAACCTAGTGTAAGTTATCCACAAATTTATAAACCTAGTGTAAGTTTTTAACAACTTTATAATCCTATTATAAGTTATCCACAACCTTATAAACCTAGTGTAAGTTATCCACAATTTTGTAAACCTAGTATAAGCTATCTTCAACTTTATAAACTTAGTAAAAGTTATCAACAAATTTATAAACGTAGTACAAGTTATGCACAACTTTATAAACCTAGTATAAGTTATCTAAAGCTTTATAAACCTCCTATGTTAACTATTGTTAATAGATACTCAAGCAAGATACAAAACGTAACCACTTATAGATAGTTATTAATGTATCTTTATTTATACTAGTCATCAGGTTTGTAAAGTTATTTAAAAAATCAATTTTCATCGGAAAAACAGTTAAGTAATTCGAGTTTGTGAGAGATTTGAGTTGTTTTTTCGCTAAATTTAATTAGTTTTATTGTGTTGAATTTTATTTTAAAGTGGTTTGGGAAAGGCTGACCGACATGCCTTAGAACTATGATGTACTTGTTGCGTATGATGCTATCGCAATATACTGTTAATGTGATTTTTCAAAATGAATTTTAAATCTTGTACGAGCAAGTTGAAACAAAAATTAGTGTTGTTTACAAGTTGTTCCGCCGTCTCGTCAAATAAATTAATTATATTTTAATCATTTTACACTTTTTATTAAAAGAGAAATGTTCACTAAAAAATTTAAATAAATTAAAGGCTTGTAATAATAAAACTTTCTTATACCATAAAGAGTGTTAAACATCTATAAAAGTTAGCGACTGTAAAGTTTAATTGTTTTGTTTTCAAACAATCGTTTTAATTTGAACTATAACCGATAATAAACTTTCTAAACTGCATGTAAAACCATTGTTATTCTTCGTTCGTCCTTGTAAAAATACTTGTATGAGGTTATTAAAATTTGTTTTTGAGTGTATTATAGGTTGTTAAATTATAAATAGCAACAAAAAGAATTTCATCAAAACTTTCTGAGAATAACAAACAGTTTCTTATAGTTTAAAATAATATAATTGAAATTGTAACAACACGTTAATTACCTTGTTTTGACAATAAATGCAGATGTTTTTTTTGTTTAGCATACATAATTTTATGTATAGTATTACCTCCTTTTAGTTATGTTTTTAAAAATAACTTTAGACGTTTTTTCTTGAAATAATACCAGAGTTTAAATTTTACACAAGTTATTAAACCAAAAAAGATAAAATGATGTTACTAATTAATAGTACATAACTTTAAAGATTTTAACTTCTGTGCTAGACATTTTATTTGTGCTTAAATGTGTTCAAGTAATGTTTGATACTTTATATTGTTGTTTTCGCACGACATCGGCCCGAGAAACTTCGACCGTGAACAAGACGAGACTGCGATGGAGAGGAAACAATCACTTGTCGTTACCAATCAACGAGCAAACAGCGTCACGTAATGCAGCAGAAAAACCTGATGGAACCAACGTTCTGAGCAACCACGGCCAGCGCAATCCAAGTCAGCTCCTCAGCGCAACGATGCGCAATTTTGTTGCCACGGAAAATTGGTTGTAAATAAAAAATTTAACTTGCACATCTTTATTCATCTTCTTAACATGTAAAAATTGTTTAAAATTCCAGGTTTTTTAGTGATTTTGTTCAAAATTCCAGTTTTCTCTTTCAAAGTTTCTCAAATTCCAGTTTTTTTCGAGTTATTTAGACTATATTGTCAAATCCAGCTTTTTGGCAACCCTGTAAAGAGAATGATATAACTTTAATATTTTGTTTTCATTACAATCTTTCACTCCTAAAATTATAACATCAAATAAAAATTTATCAAAAAGTTGTGAGATATAGAGGTTGATGGGCCAACATCCAAAGTCTCAGTTGGGTCTGGTTGACTATCTGTGGGTAGATTGTCAACCTGACCTTTTTGCCCATACTTTTCTTGCAGACGTGATGAAGTTCTAGCATGTTTGTGCTTCGGACCCTCTGCGGGCAACTTGGTGTTTGTATTTCTTAAGTTGGACATAAAAAATGCTTTTATAAACTTATCATGATGTATTAGTGAATTTTATCTACTAATACTAAAGAATATTCTAGACTACTTTATGGAAAGATAGTTTGGTTGATGTATCTATTATACATAAGAACCACACAAAATTTTAAACTAAAAAAATACAAGCTGATTTTAAAACTTTTATAAATCACTAGGCAAAAGTTTTTTGATGAAATGTTTCATCATTGATTTTAAGCCTTATTTCTCATGACTACAGCAAGCTCTAAATATTCTATTAATATTCAGAGATCAAAAATTATTAATGCAAGTAGTTGCAGCAGTTCATTACAAATCAATTAAGATTTTATTGCTAACATATTTTTTTTCTTTAGAACACTGTTTTTAAAATACAATTCTAAAATGTTGGAATTTATAACATATATTTTAAACTATCAATTGAATAACTTATAAAATGTTAACAAAAAGTATACAGTTAGAAGTGTGCATCTGCTGTAGTATTTAAGTTGCATTTTTTCTGTGTATGAAAAATGCAGCAGATCAGTGAGCAAAGAGAAAAAGCTAAACATATGATGAATAAATAAGAGCGGTTATCCAAAAAGCTGAGATTATTTGCCTTAACTATGCACTTGATTAGTTTGAGAGTCAAAAAAATATATATCATAGTTTTTATACTGTGTGCAAAACTCTAAATCAAAATTGATAGGTGTGAAAAACAATTTTTTTTTATCCATTTGAGCGTGAAATCATTAACTACATTTTATTTAACTTTTGACAAACAGTTTAAATTCCAAAAAATTTTAAATAGTCTAACGAAGTGGTCCAAAATTTCGGAATCGGCCGAATCCGAGTATCATTTTGAAATTAGGATTAGCCCGAATTCGAGTCCAAAAAGGCCGGATTCGTCCAAATCCAAATCTTGGAAGATCACTAAACAAAACCTCACAACAATTTAGTTACGAAACTAGAAATGAAAATTTTTCGCTAAAAGAACAGTAGAGATTATCTGAGCTCATTTATTTTATTTAGGGAACCACCCTTTTTGAGGTTAAACTTAAGCACAACTTTAACATTTAACTATTTTTTCCATTTCAAATTTATTTTCAACTATTCTGTTTATTTTATATAGATGATATTATTATAACAAATATATGAGCTTTGTGTGATTTAAATAAACAGACACTAATTATTTTTTGCTGTAAACTTTATTTATTATTTTTATTTAATTTTATCATTGTTCTTGGCATTCGTTCATCAGTTGGTTCAATCTTTCTAGTTTTTCTTCAAATTCACAAATCTTCATTCGCAGCTTTTTGACTTTTTTCTACAAATTATTTTCTTGTTATATAACTAAGTTTTGTTTATATTACAAAAATATAAATTATTTAAAAAATATACAAAACACATTTCATTTTTCTTAAATTTATTTGAGTACTTTCATAATAAGGCTCATCGGAAATTGTATCTTACTAAATCAAACTGAGCTGAAATTGTAATAAAATTATACTGTAGAATAAAGTTTTAAAATATGAAATGACGTAATAATAGAATGTTAAAACTAACTAAAAGCTTTATACTTTATACTTTATACTGTAGAACTTTGCTGTACTAATAAAACTCGTTAGATTTTAATCAAACTAAAATAAATCAGCGATAAAATGAAAACAAAACTACACTTTAAAAAAATTTAATGGGAAACTAATAACTTTAAAATTACTTAATATAAGGATTTTAAAAGTCTAGTCTGGTATCCAAATTTTTTCTGCTTACATAAACTGGGCCTTAAAGATTGAATGCATAATGCTTCCAGAATAAGTAACTGAAAAAAGTTCTCCGCTCTCACTAAGACTGAAAAGTTCTCCATTTTATAGTTTTTAGCACAATCCGGATAGTCCAACAAATGTTGCCTAACCGCCGAGAAGTATTTTTTTTGTTGGTTGCTCCGAACGACCAATAAACAAACTTTTCAAGATTTTCGGAACGTGCTGATCGATTCTTACATGAAACCTTTGACATGTTTTTCCCACGTAGTCACTACTACTTTTTAAGGTGTAGTTTTATTTTCATTTTTATCGCTGATATACTTTAGTTTGATTAAAATCTAACGAGTTTTATTAGTCAGCGAAATTCTGTAGTATAAGCTTTTAAATAGTCTTAACATTCGATTATTACGTCATTTCACATTTTAAAACTTTATTCTACAGTATAGTTTTATTACAATTTCAGCTCAGTTTAACTTAGTTAGATACAATTTCCGATGAGCCTTACTACAAAAGTACTCAAATAAATTTAAAATGAAGCGTGTTTTGTTATACTTAATAAGTTATGCACCGGAAAAAAGCTGTTCAAAATATAAAATATACTTAAATGTTGAAATCTAATATAACAAAGATCTGGTAGTAAAATTAAAAAACTAAATTTCAAATATGATTATTTTAATAGTAATAATTATAGCACAAAGATATACTTTTATTACTTCTATCAGCTTAAACGTACAAATGATAAATATTAACATACCGCTTGGTCAGCATCACGTGACAATTTACGCTTGAGTGATTTTCTCCTTACGACACCAGTTGACTCCTGTAAAAATTTTCAATTATTATTTATATATGTGATAATTAACTTTTCATTTAAAGTTTACAAATTAAAGCAGCGTTTTTTATTTACTAAATCGCAAATTTATAAATACCTTAATCATATAGGTTAACATGAACAGCCAAAAGAGTGGACATACTGATAAAGTATTATTTTAGAATATTTCCGAGTTAAATATCTACCTACGAACTTGTTAGTAAAAATTGGCACAGATTACTGTTTAAATTAATATAAGAATCTTTTGCAGATTCTTTGAAATTCTGAATATCTTCCTGGTTTTTGAAAGTACACGTTGTTGGGTCTATGTTTAGTTTAAAATTAAGTTTAAGATAAGAAGATGTGTTAAGTATTATAAAAACATTGAAAGGATACTGTAAAGCTACTTTAAATGTGTATTTTCATAAAAAATTGATGATGCCAAAAAACTTTGATCTATATGATAAGTTTTTGTGCTAAATCAAAATTTTACTATTTAACATGTAATATTGTTTAAAAATCCAGGTTTTCTTTCAAAACTTCTCAAAGTCCAGGTTTTGTGGCCACCCTGAATTTAGCTGTAATGTTTAGCTAATAGTATATTGTTTAATTATTTACTATTACCTGTAAAATTGTTCATTATTATGAATAAAGTAAAACAAACAACATATTTTGCTAATAATCTACGCTTGGGTTAATTTAAATGAAGATTGCAACGAACCCCAAGACATGATGGTTCACTTGGTATTTCATCTTCATCGCCAGAATGTTGTCGTTCAAGTGGCCCAAAGCTACCATGAGGTGCACCTCCTCTAAAATTAGGTCGATTAAGTTGATGCGGAAGTATAGGAGGTTGGCCAAATTGAATGAAGTGTCCTGGGAAATTTAGGAAAGGTTGATTACATGGTTCAAGTATAATAAATTGTTCAAGTGGTCGAGGTGGATAAATTGGTGGAGGTGGATAAATTGGTGGAGGTGGATAAATTGGTCGAGGTTGATTTCCAATATGCCTGCTATGCCTGCCAAGTTTTTGCCGAGGTTTGTTGTCGATGTAATAATTGTCCATGAATAGCTCTTGTTTGAACACTAGACCTGCAGGTCTTCTCATTTCCTCCTGAAATAATTTCTGATTTCAAACGAAAAACTTACGATGGCTGCAGATACTTCACAAACTCTTAAAGAATCTGCTACTTCAAAATGTATTTTAAAATAATCAAAACCTGCCGGTTAGCATTAGCTTCTGCGGAAATTTTCGCGAATCCGCTGTACAGGCCCAACTCGAAGAAGGCCCTTATTTTGTCTTGCCGTGACATTTTTCCGTCCTGCATCAAATTGCTCAGGTATTCGTTGAAGCGATTGTGGCCGAAGCTGATGGTCAGCAAGTGATAGTTGAATCGAACGTCGTCGCTTTGGAGCGCCTTTAAAAATTCAAATATCGTATATTACAAAAGTTTACAAAACAAAATTAATTTGTTTATTTCGAGCAAGGAAAAACTGATAACAGATTTTAATAAAACACTGGTCATTGACAGTCTGAATTTAAAAACGTTCTTAACGTATAAAAAAACTTTGAGTAACAAAAATCACTAACTTTTCTTATGCATTTAGCAAAATTTTTACATTCACGTTTTGTTTCTTCATTAAGTGATTCGTCTCTGGGTACATGGTCAAGTCTATCTTCAAAATATAGCAACAAATTACAAGCTTCTTGCACTTTTGTATCGAGATTGTACAGACTTTCAGTGCCCTTGACTGCAGCATTCCTTAACTGAAGAAAAATAAAGTTAGAACAAATAAGTAAATTTAAGTGACTCAAGCAAGTCAATGACGCAAATTAAACTAACTTCAGTTAAGCATTTTAATAAAGACGACTTATTTGGCTTATCACGATTACCGCATCGGTTTCTATAATTCTGTTGTCTTGCTCGTAGTCCAACGGCATCATATACCCAGCGGTGCTGAAAAATTAAGTTAAATAGACACACAGAAAACAACGTGTTTGCTGTTCAATAAGAAAACTATTACTTCAATTATGAGATTTTGTTTACAAAAAAAATTTCTTCATAAGCCCTTGAAGGTTGTTTGATTATAACTAAGTTATAGAGCTGCAAAAAAAAAAAACAATTAACAATAGTTGGTTTGATTAAATTTAACATACCCAAAATTTGCGATCTTTTCCTTTTCCAATAAGTGTTTTCCAGAAGATCCTTTTAAAAATAAAAGTTTCATAAAATATGCTGTTGTATAAAAATGTTGCAAATATAAGTATTAGTAAGGTGTAGCAATAAAAAAATATGATACTGTGTATAAAAAACAATTTACTAACATTAATCAAACATTACTACACAAGAAAGTTCTACAGCTTTTTAGCAACATTGACAGGTTTTAAGATAACGTTTTTTTTTCATTTTTATTTATATTTTTTAACAAAAACTATTAAGTAAATGAAGAACACAGGCTCAGTAAACAAGACATATCTTTATTTATTTTCATCTGTTGTATACATAGCTGCCTTATTGCTTAAACAAAACAGGTTTACCAAATAAGATACAAATAACATTTGATTAAACAGAAAACAGTTGTACAAGTAGAACTCTAGATTTTATATTTTTATACATATAACGATGCTGCTTAAACATCTATGCAGAAGATTTTTCTGACTTTACAGAATACAGTATGACAAAAGAAAACTTACTCAATGACGAAACTAATCTTAAATCTTCTAGCTTGTGATCTTTTTTCTAAGGTTTCCGAGCCTGGATCCCTGTGAATGGAATATAAATTAATACAATCTATCACAAATTCATTGTTTTCTCTAAAGTGTCATAAGCTTTTGAATGAATCTAGAAAACGCTCAAGATTTAACAAGGTGTCACGCATTAAACTTATAGGTTAACTGTATTGTAATAACTAGTGCATAATTTTCGTTGATTTCTTTTTAAGTTAGAAGACGCAAACATTTAAGTACGTTGTACAAGTGGAAAAACACTTCAAAATGACAAAAAAGTTTATAAATTATGAGCTGACAACAATGTAGAATGTCATTACCTTAGCGGCACTCAACAATTAGCAAAAAAAAAACCTTTTGAAAGCCTGACTGAAGCCACTTGTGTAGTTTTGAAGCAAGATGAAGTCTTTTTTCATGTGGCCCAACAAAAAATCTTCTTCATTTATTTTTTTATCATTGGGTTTGTATGATTTTGCAATATGGCGATGTTGGTTAACACCGGTGGGCAAATTGAATTGAAGACCTGACATTCCGGGGTTCAGGCAATTTTCAGGATGATCCATTTCAAGTATCTGTTATATTGCTTGAGTTACAAGCAAGCTCGGAGTATTTAATAAAAGTTTCAGGAAAATTTTTTTGAAGGCGTCAATTAAACAATGTGAGAATACTTTCAATAAAAGTTAATTAAAACTTGATTTTATGCGAAAAGTTTTACCTTTAATATGATATTGTCTACTTAATTATTTTTAGCAGACGGAGCTAAATTTCGTTTAAAACTTAATTTTTATTTTGATTATTATCATATCTACAATAAAATATTTATTGAATAGTTTGGTTTTGGTACTGGTTTTAACTAAAAAGTTTAAACATAAGTCACTCATTTTAAAGAAGGTTTTTAAATTAATTTCGATTAGCTCTTCATCAGATTAAACTTGCTGAAAACTGAAACTACTATAGTGCAAATTAGTTATAAACAGTAATTTTGAAATACATAGCTAAAAGTTGTTACGTCATGAAGCATAAAAGTATGTTTTAAACGTTTAAATTATAGTTGAATTATACTTAGCTGACTTGAAGTTGTTTGTAAAACAAAACCGTTAAAACGAAAACATTTAAGATAGTAGAAATTTTAACCCAGTCCAAAATGAACTGCTTACCGTCTTTCGGCCCACATCCTTGCCCAGTCTACCTCCGCCTTCCTTATAAGGGTGAAAACTCAATAAGACTGGCTAAGCAAGCTTCATTAGCTGTAAAATCCACTTTTAATAGCGTTTCGCTACGATTTGTGTACAACACCAACCGCCCGCTTAACGGAATTGTGAAAGGTGCCACACCTATCCATGATTTAAGTAATGTAGTAAACATACTTAAATATCATTGCGGAAATGACTACGTAGGTCGAACATCTAAACGTTTCCACGTCAGGCGAGAGCGGCATGTCACGAATTTTAATAGCGACGTTAAGCCGAAAGGTGAACAATCATCTATTCAAGAGCACCTCCTTAACAACCCTGTTTGTGCTGAGAACTACCTGGATAGTAGGTTCAAAATTCTATCTAGAGCGAGAAATACTTACCATCTATCAGTTTTAGAATCTTTGTTTATTAGAACTCGTGAGCCGAAAATTTGCAAACAAAGAGATTTTTACAATTTAAAACTTTATAAATAGCGTGTTTTAGTATTAGTTGTCGTTTATTGTCGTATTTTTGTAATGTACTTTTTATTTAGTTTTGTTTCAGGTAAAATTTCTACTATCTTAAATGTTTTCGTTTTAACAGTTTTGTTTTACAAACAACTTCAAGTCAGCTAAGTATAATTCAACTATTAATTAAACATTTTAAACATACTTTTATGCTTTATGACGTAACAATTTTAAGCTATGTATTTCAAAATTACTGTTTATAACTAATTTGCACTATAGTAGTTTCAGTTTTTAGCAAGTTTATTCTGATGAAGAGCTAATCGATATTAATTAATAAACCTTCTTTAAAATGAGTGACTTATGTTTAAACTTTTTAGTTCAAATATTTATTCAATTTGATTTTTAAGTTTTTAAGTTAAAATTGCAATCATTCAAGTTCTTACTGAAAATGGTGCTTACAGGTTGATCTGATTTTGTATATTTTATCTTTGCTACGAGAAGCATTTTACCAATAAATAAAACTCAAAATAGCATATTAGATATAAACAACAAAAGTTATTGATGGTTTTTCATAAAAGACAAAAAAATTCGTTAAAAACTATATTTTTCTTCATTCTTTTAACATTTTTATTTTTTTAAGTAGTTCCATATTACTAATACTCGAAAGTTTTTACTTTTTTTAATTATTATTAGTAATTTAAACATCAGACTTTATTCTATAATTTTTAATGAACACTCAAATTTTTTTCTTTCCAATATATTTCGTCAAATTCTCTTCAGGGAAATAACAATTGAAACAATACAATAAAACACAACAAGTATATATACAAAAATTTTACAATTTAATTAACTAATCGATTAAGTAAACGTAAATGTAATCAAAAAAAACTTTAAAAATCAGCACAAAATGGTCTTAACTAAATAAGGCTTAAGTGTAGCCAAATTCTTTCTTTTTACATAAATTTGGTTTATTTAAATGTATTAAAATGGCTTCAAGTCTAATTAATTTCAATGTGTTTGAACATTGTCGCATTACATTGAAATTAGATAATGCAAACTTTTTCCACAACTTGAATTATTTACAAGGTGTTCTGCTATCGCAGATTTTTTTATTGCATTTTTGACTGCAACACTTTTCGTCTTTTTTGTCTTTAATATACGAAGTGATACACTTGGGAACATGTTCTCTTATTCTAGTTGTGAGGTGTCGAGAAGTTTGACCAATGTAGCTACTGTCACAGCAGCATTTAAACTTGTAAACTACAAGGCTCTTTTCTTGAGGTGTCATTAGGTCTTTTCCCGAACGTTGAAGTATTGGTTTGGACATGAATAGAACCCTAGGATTCACCGCATGATATGTTTTACTTGTTATATCCACTATTTTCTTCTCAATTAATTTCGATTTAGCACCAATATATGGAAGTTTCAATAATATTGGGCATTTATCTGGTCCATAAGGTTTAGCTAAATTTGAATTGGTAGATTGTGACTTTATTACTCGGTTTACTAGCATTTCATGATACCCATTGAGTTTAAGAATTGACTTTATATTGTTAACTTCAAATAAACCAAATTTATGTAAAAAGAAAGAATTTGGCTACACTTTAACCTTATTTAGTTAAGACCATTTTGTGCTGATTTTTAAAGTTTTTGTTGATTACATTTACGTTTACTTAATCGATTAGTTAATTAAATTGTAAAATTTTTGTATATATACTTGTTGTGTTTTATTGTATTGTTTCAATTGTTATTTCCCTGAAAAGAATTTGACGAAATATATTGGAAAGAAAAAAATTTGAGTGTTCATTTATTCATTATAAATAAAATAATTTTATTAATTTTGAATTAAAAATAATTGTTAAATTTTTATTGTTTTTATAAAAATTTTATATTTAAAGTTTCAATTTTTAATATTTAAACACTACAAAAACCTTTTAAACTTTTTAAGGAATGTTTCCTAAAAATTTGTTGTCTCTAGCGCAAAAATTAACAATCTTGTAGTATATCTTTAAAGTTCTAATAAAATCGACAATGAAAAAGCTGTAGACCATACCTTTGTATACCAATTTTTTTACACAATAACTATACCTCAACAGTAGATTAAAATTTAATATACTATAAAAACTGACTTATAACTCATATTTTAAGCTTCTATATAAATGTCTATATTTATTCTTTTAAAAACGGTCTGACCTCCATGGCTTTACATAATTTATTTAATTCATTAAATAAATATTATTTAGTTGAATATAGTAGTAGCTAGTAACAAACATTTTTTAAGTAGCTATAATATTTATGTGTCAAATTGTTTTTCGTGCTTCCATTTCTATTTTCAATCGCTTCTTTTAGTTCATTTAATTCCTCAGTATGCTCACAATCGGCTGCAGCATGATGAACGTGATTTCTAGTCTGAAATTTTTATAATGATTCCGCAATACTAGTTAAATTGTGTTATACATGCTTTTACATTTCTTACTATATTAAATCTATCATCAAACTTGAATTTGTTCACACTACTAGTTTACTTTACTTACCTAAGGATGTTTTGCGTTATTACAACGAGCTATAGTATCAAAAATTGAAAAAGATACTTAAAAAGCAAAATTTATGCAAAATTGTAAGATAGCTAGCTTTTATACGATTGTACAGGCAAACTCATTTGAGACAACTCGTAAGTTCTCTACAGGTTGCTGCATAAGTTTGCAAATAACAAATTGTTTCTATTGATGCTTTTAAAGCTTCAAATTTGCAAAAAAATAACGCTGATATCACGTTTTTACTTTCAAAGCAATTCAATAAAAAGTTTAAACACTGACAGAAACTGTGCACTAACTTGTTGCAACTCTTTGATGAGGTGTCGCATATCATGCCCGAAACTGTTAGGTCTGTAGAACATTGTAGCCACAGAGGTCAGCGTTAACGCGCTTTGAATATCAGTTTCATCAGTTTCGAATAAGCGGTCGATGTTAGATCCATAATATGTCAGCCAATTATGCTCCATGAGTCTTTCATTCGAAAAAAGCAGCAGCTGTTGGGTTAATTGCTATGAAACTTTTGTTTAGCAACTAACTTCCCGAATTAAACAGAAATTGTTCAAGCATAATTGTAAAAAAAATTAACGGTCAGTTTAGTTCAATACAAGATATTTTTCATCTTAAAGAGCAAAGATAAAATGAAAAAAATTGTTTCACTACTGTGAGCTATAAATCACGTTTTAAACAGTTTTCAAAACATTTGTTTCAAAAGCTTAATTTTCTTTTGCGCACGTTATTGTTACCAAGTCAAAACAACTTCGCAGGTTTGAAATTTCAATGAACAACCCTAAGAAAATAAATTACAAGCTGCTTGATTATAGTATGCTTTTTATTCTCATAAAAGCTAAACTTGTCTCAAACTAACTACAATTTTAAACTTGCAACTAACTGACCTTAACGAATGCGTCTGCCGTTCTTTTTGGGTTTTTTCTGACGTAACTTAAAAACTTAACAAAGTTCTGTTTCAAAATTTTGTATTCCTTTAACTGTTTCCAGTCTTTTTGATTTATATCATCAACTATGTCTTCAAACAGTTTATTCTTTTTATTGTCATTGAGCTCTTTCTCATGAAACCTTCCCATGAATCCACGTATCTGACTAAAAAAATTGCAAATTAGTTTTGTGTTCTGCGTTTAAAATTAAGAATTGATTTAAATAGTAGAATTTAATAAAATAAGTTTAAATGACAAGCAAAATTTCTTAAATATTTTACGTGTTGAAATTAAACTAATCATACTTTCAAAAAATTAATATTATGAAGTCATAAACTTTTATAAAATCTCTTATTTTATGAAACAACATCATAGATATAACTAAACTATTTTTCAAACTATATTGTTAAGCAAAAATTACATATTTCATAAAACTATAAATTTGAATAACACGAGTAAAATTTAAAAATATTTTAATCTAACAAAATATATAAAAACAACTGTTTTTGCGCACAAATACTTTACTGGCTTTTTTTGCTGCTCATAAAATTATCCCATGCTTATCAAATAAATATATCTTTCTTGGTTGAGTTTATTCATAAATTAATTACAAGAAAACATAATGAAAGCTAGGTAAATACTTATACATCTCCCCCAGATTTTATCTACAAAGGGGATGAAACGACACGTTTAGCTAACAAAACAGATTATTTACAAAATTTGCAAACTTAAATACAATTTCTGAGCTAAAATCAACGAAACCACTAAAATGTTACAATTGTACAAAATCATTAATTTAAACAGCATTTTAAAGAGGTTTGTATGTACCACTTTCGGCATCATTAACCCTTCTCAGGGTTTTTACACGACCGGAACGACGCAGCTCGTTCGCTGGGAACACTCCATCGTCAACAAAATTTCTTTCAGATACCCTAGATTTGTCATTAGGGTTCAAACGAGACAACCCATCATTTTTCTGATTTTTAGAGGATTGGCTTTCATCCATGAAATTTGAGTCCTCAGGTGAAAGGAAAGTAGCTGGTTTTGTTTTGCAAATCTTGTCAAAGTTATCTCCAGCTTTGAAACATAATCCTTTCTGGGAGCGCACACCATTAAAACTTTCCTTGTAATCTCTCCTCTCATCATTGACAGAAAAGACAAACTTCTTAAGTGGTATGTTTGCTTTTCTAAGATAAGGAATACTATTTCTGGATTTGCAAACAGGAGGATTAAATTTTCTTAAAAACTTGCGATTTCGTACAGTTAAGCGACCTGATCCATCAATCTTGACAACATACTGATGATAGTCTTTTAGTTCTACTAATACACCACTTTTCCCCCACTTGTTAGGGAAGTTACCTGCTTGATTCTGTATCATGACATGATCACTGCAATTCAGAGGTGGCAACAATCTTGTGTGCTCACTTAAATTTTCGAGAGACTTAACATAACGAGACCTAAGAGCTTCTTTCTTTTTACTCCATGCGTTACGCCAAATGTTTAAAATCTGCGGGTTATTGTAAGCCATAATACTCTTCCTGATGTAAGGCAATGAGTCCTTAAAATTTCGTCTGTGCAGGTGATAGTTTGCATCCTGGATCAGGCGTATTTCTCTGCGTAAGTAAAGCTTGTACCATTTTGTCATTACCTAGTTCACCATTTGAACCAACATTTTCCATCGCTTAGAGGCCTTTACTGCTAATTCCGCCCTACCGTTTGACACTGCAGATGACATATGATGGTGTATACCCCATCGTTTCAGAAAATATTTGGGAACTTTTGCAGAAAACTCTGGACCTCAATCAGAAGTTATTTCAACTGGAACACCAAAAGTGACAAAAGTACGACGCAAAGCTTTACATAGCCCTTTTGAACCAGAATCATTTGTACATAATTTGATTCTTTGTTGTTCTGTCCAACCTGAAAGTCTGTCGGCAGCTACAAAACAATACCACCCTTTTCACTGAAAATAATCACAAAAAATTGTTCGAGCGGGAAAACGCGAAGAAGAAAAAAGAGGTACAGGGACAGAAAAACGTACTTTTACACGCAGGATGCAAACTATCCCCTGCACAGATCTTTTTGGGACGAAATTTAAAGAAGTAATTACCTTACTAGACTAAGAGTGTTATGACTGTAACGATACGTTATTTAAATACAATTTTCTATCTTTAAATTGGAAACACTTTGTTGTTGGGCAAGCTATAAACAATAACAAATGAGATGTTGACAAGTTATACTACAAGAAGTTTGAAATTGTTGCTATAACAACTGTCATCACTCAAAGAAATCACTATTGTGAGCTTGGTTCATTGTTAGAGAGAGTAGTCTGAGTTCTGAGGAAAGAATTTGAGTGGAGTTGATTGTCGTCCAGTAGATCAACCTTTTCCTGTGTGCTAGTGACTAATTTTATTGACTTTTTTTATAACCAAGTTACTTAAATTGTCTTTTTTCAAACCTGAGTATTTTATTGTAATTTTGTTTAATTTTAACTACTTTATTTATTTTAAGTTTTTTATATTTTGTTACAAATTGGTTTACTTTTAAGTTTTTAGTATATAAATTTATCCAACTGCTTTGTATTTTATATTATTAAATAGTTTTTGTTAAAGTAAATTTAAACTATGTCACGAGTCAGTCCAAATCCAGAGTGTCTTCCAGACACTATGATTCAAACTCGGGCTAAGAGTGCTCGCATTCTAAGCCTAAGACCTCTTAGCCATGAGTCAACAATTGTGAGAACACAAAATTGTTGCCACCACTGAACTGCGGTGATCATGTCGTGATACTAAATCGAACAGGTAACTTTCCTAGCAAGTAGGGGTAAAGTGGAGTGGTGGTCAAAGTGAAGGACTGCCATCAATGTGTTGTCAAGGTTGATAAATCAGGTCGCTTAACTGTTCAAAATCGTAAGTTTCTAAGAAGATTTACCCCTCCTGTTTGCAAATCTTTAAATAAGATCCCTTATCTGAGGAAAGCAAACATACCACTGTAGAAGTTTGTCTTTTCTGGTAAAGTTGATAAAAAAGATTTTAAGAAAAGTTTTGGTGTTCTGTACTACCAGAAGGAAGACTCTATTTACATAAGCATTATGTAAGCCTCTGTACTAATGGTTTTCTTCAAATTGATGTTGAACTGTCATGGCTCGGATTTGCTTTGATATATATTTTCTTGACTTATATTTTCTACAGAAAAGCAAACAGACTACTAAAGTTTTCTTGCGAACAACAATGTATCCGGGATGTGTGTGTGAAATTATCGGATTATTCGCAGCTTTTCTGTGTATGACTTTATGATGCTTTTTAAAAGATTCGTGTAAAATAATGTTTTATGGTCTAATTAATGAATTTCAGTTCTATCGTGACGTCATAAAGTTTGTAGTTGACTTTGCAGCAGGCTTGTCTAAAAGCCGTCTGTTAATGTGATCTTGGATGAGGACGCAGAGATTGACTTTCAAAATGTCGAACTGTTGGTTAGTATTGAGCAGGCACGTGGCTT
Source organism: Thalia democratica (assembly GCF_965202585.1). Taxonomy (NCBI): domain Eukaryota; kingdom Metazoa; phylum Chordata; class Thaliacea; order Salpida; family Salpidae; genus Thalia; species Thalia democratica. The sequence continues at coordinate 1,116,621 of NC_139169.1, forward strand.
GGTACGTTTCTGCAAATCTACAGAAACGTATAAGTATTCAATTAAACTTAGTTATGCACTCCTGAGAGATAATTTCGCCATGTATGTACTCTATAGCATTTTTAGTGTCGTAAAGACTAAACGAATGAAATAGATCCAAATTGTAACATTTAGCGCGTTAAAGCTTTAATTTGACAAAAAGCTGCAATGCAAAATTGATTCTAATCGAAGCTGTAGCTTCAAAAATCAAAATCACAAATTTAATGTTAAACAAATTTGCATAACTTGTTGTTGCTATTGACTACGTTAAATATTTGATTTTGAAAACAAAATAAATTTTTTTGAGTTAAATTGTGATTTTCTTATACTTATTTTTATGAATGTTTTCTGGGTTTATACAAGTGGCAACACATGAAGAGTCATAGGGGGTGTGGAGCAAAATAAATTTCCTTGTAACAGTTATCACTCGTATTTCAACATTCCATTTTTGATGTATTAACATAACTGCAAAGTTTCAGATTAAATTAAATAACATTAGAGGTATATTAAGTTGCTGTGTTCCCGCTAGGACGTTATCACGCGTCATTTCAGATGTTTTAATTTTTGTAGATTCGTAAGTTTTTTGAGCTAGCTACGTCCCTGGTATCGAATATTTGGAAAACGCGTGTAGCAGTATTTCTTCAGTGTTTACCGCAATCACTGATGCACCTTCTACTCAGTTTAAAGGTGAAATAATGATAGGGATGTTTATCAGCGAATTGAGTAAGGCTTTAAGGTTAGATGAATGGCGTGTAGTTTCGTTCGAAAAATTCAAATCGATGAAGAAATTAAGTTTTTAAATGCTTGTACTTAGCAATTGAGTGAAGAAAAGTAAAGATTAAGTTTCAAATTTTTTGTTACAGTTTTTTTGTTTAAATTGTAGTCTTTTTTAACATTTTTATTCAACAGTGAACTAGGTTAATCGTAACTTTTAAATGTTTTTATCATATTGAGTTCAATTTCGTTGATTTTTAGACCTAAAATCTGTGTTAAAGTTGTTACAAATTGTTTTAAAATTATTTCATTTCGCTAGTTAAATGTATCTTTTTATCTCCTTTGTAGATAAAATCTGGGGGAGATGTATAAGTATTTACCTAGCTTTCATTATTTTTTGTATTACAGATTTTATCATTCTTGTAATTAGTTTGTGAATAAACTCAATCAAGAAAGATATATTTATTTACAAATATCTTTAATTTTTTTAAAGCTCCTTATTCATTTTTTTGACTCATTATTTTAATTTATTTCAAGTCGTTTTAAAATTAGTACTAATTTTACTTAATTATACTTTGATAAGCTTGAATATTCAAACACGTAACATTTTATTTTTTTTGTTTAGATTTTCATGCATGAATAGGTTTTTAAATAACATTATAAATAAGCAACATTGTTATGTACATTTCACTATTCTATTTTACATGAAAAGGTCGTAATTCTGGTTGTAGATAAAATATTTAATTTACAAATCTTTATTTAGTAAATAATCTAAATGAACTTACAGACGCCCCTCAACTCCAATCAAGCATTTTTTTCTAACTGTGTTGACTACCTCCTTTTCCACGTCACTGTAAAATATCATATATAATTTAGTTATTTCATAATTAACCGTAACATGGTTGCCACTGATCAAGCTGAGAAAAATTTCCTGACTTTTTACCAAAATTTTCCTGACTTTTCTAAATCATACTCTTAAATAAAACTTATTCTTAAATACATAATTTAACACTTAAAACTTTCAATCTAATTTTAATACAGGTTAAAAACAACAGTTTTTTGCTGAATTCTATCATCAAACTTCCAGTACATCACTTAAACCATCTGTGTATGATTGATGTTTGTATTAAACAGCTCTATCAGCAAAATACTTGTATTATTACCTTATAAACACAGCTTGTCTGAAAAAAGACACATTTTTTAGATTTTCCTAGCATAAATGTATCTAGATAAACAAACGACATATAAGGAACTTTTACAACTTAAACCTTGAATATATAACAAACTTTCACAAATAAAATCTTAAAACAATAACAAATTTTTACAGTTGAAATCTTAAAACAATAAAGAACTTAATCAAATACTGTTTTTTTAAATGTATGTACTAAAATTTATTTTCCCCGTTTTTTTTATCAGCACTTCAAGCTCTTCATCTAATGAAGATATGGTTTCCTTCATCTGAACTGCATTCCGCTTCATTTTCATTGCAGTTAAAACCATTTGCCTCATTTTATTTAAATCGCTCTTATCTGCTGTCCCTACACTTGTTGAAGAGAATCTTTTCTCTAAATCAAGCCACAACTTTTGGGCTTCATTTATTTTGGCACTCATTTATTTTTAATTTTGTTTATAAAATATTTCCTCTCATCATTTAGCATAAAATTTGTAACAAATAAATATACTCTTATTTACTTTAAATACTTAAATTACTCTACAAAAAATACAAATAATAAGTAAATTAAATCTTGGCATATACCTCTCTTATAATTTATTTTATAAATCTAAACAACTTTAAAAAATTATAAAGAGGTAAAGTATACACATTAACTTGTTACATAAAGTACTAAACTAACTGCTTAGTTATAAAGAACTCAATTATTTACTTATACAAAAAACATATTGATTCTAAAATTATGCTAGATAAACTTTTGTGTGTATATCTTAGTTTCACTATGGAAGTGACCTTGCTACAGATCATCAATACTAAAAATCTTACAAAATCTACTTGTTCAAATAGGGTACTTGTTCAATATGTTAATAGAAAATTTTTGCAGTTTTGTGAAGGATATTTTACTAATTTATACCAGATGAAGGCATTGGAAATAAAATTTAATATTTTTTTTTAATTTGTAGGAAAATTTTGGAACTTTTTTCTGACTTTAAAGGATTTTTAATTATTTTTTACCATTTGAAGGCTTTGGAAAACAAGAATTTTGTAAATTTAAACTGACAAAATCTGACTTTTTAAAATTTTTATCAAATTTCCTGACTTTTTTTCAAAACCCCCCATTTTTTCTTGACTTTTCCTGACTTTTGTCATTCTTTTAAATTTTTCCTGACTTTTCCTGATTTCCTGACCGAGTGGCAACCCTGCGTAGATGTAAAAAATGCTTATTAACGATTGCCACTCTGAAATGACGTAATTTTTTAACTCAAATGTATAGTATGAAAGTATCAACAGTTTTTAATAATTTGTAGTAAGGTGAAAAACTTACTTAATGTTCAGTTTTAGAATAATAAACGAAAAAAAGTAATTCTTGATTGTAAATTGTTCAAAACATATAACATATTTTGAGTAAAAATCAGAATAAAGCCTACTAGAGAAAGTATTATAAAACTAAATCAAATTAGCTTAAATTAACCACAGTTTTACAATAAGTCTGAAAAAATGCTTAATCTATCATAACCTTTAATAAAAATTGAAACAGGCTAGTGGGGCCGTAGCCATGTACTAATTTAAACAAAAAGTCTAACTATCTGAAAAAAAATCATTAAAATAAAGTAAAACTTTAAAGAAAAGTAACTTACTCGTAGAATGCCTTCATTCTCAAAAATTTTTTGGTTTCCTCAACTGAAAATATTTTTACAAGCTTTAAAAGAAGTAGACTTATCTATACCTTTGTACTAAAATAAAAAAAATCCATTTATGAAATACTCATCAAAAATATTTAAAACTTAGCAGAAAAAAAAAATTTGTGATTTTTTACTGCTCAATCTGACAAAATTTTAACACTGATGCTTATTTATCCAAAAACCAATAGCAAAACTAAATTTTATCAATTCATTCACTGATGAATTGTATATGTTCAATCTGAGTAATTTAACATTCAAAACTGATTTACCATATTGCTCATCATTAAGGTGATTATTTGATAACTTGTGTTGCGTAATCAAGTAAGTCATCCAATAATCATCTTCATTATATTGATAATCATCTGCATAAAATTGAAATTATGGAATCAAATTAAATTAAAAACTAAAAAGCTTTAGCAAAACCCAAAACAAATACAAAAACTTTATTTGTAAAACTAACTCAAACTGATTTTTGAAAGAAATATTATAAGACAAAAGACATGCAATTTTATTCTTTACTAAAATAAATAATGTTAATTTAACATTCAACATTACAATACCTGGATTTTTACCATTTCCTAAAGGTGGTTTAGGATTGGTTGAACTTTTAACATTAGGTCCACCTAAACCTTAGAAAAATAGTTATTTTATGTTTACAAGAAGGTTGCTCTTTACATTTTAAATCGTAATCACAGTAATAAACAGTTTTTTTTCCTCCTTGTTATTGCAAATATAAACTAATGTATTTAATGATAAATATAATAAGACTTTGAATTATTTAATAAAAAAATATCAATTCTCTTTAATTTGTGACCATTAGCATTTACTGCAATTGAAAAAATAATAAACAAGTACATTTATTTATAATGTTTGACATGCAGCTTTCCACTCCTTGTTAGAGTTAACTAGATTAATTTTATTGAGTATCGACATGAATACTTAGTGCTATGCAAAAAAAATCATTAAAAGACAGTATGGTGCTTATAAATACACCACCTTTGAATTTTCTTCTGGGTTTTTACATTTTAACGTCTGGCAAGTATTACTAAAAATCATGTGCAAAATTTTGGATGATTTGAAGAAACTTTCATGATGGCAATACTTGATTTTCTGAAAATACTGCAAACTGTATGGAAACTAAAACAGGCCTTTAAGAGTTTTTAGCTCGAAATTATTTTACATGTGCCAATTACTACATAAACACATTGTACATAATTTAGGACAGTTTTAAAAAATTGTGGAGGCACTTTTCGATTTAAAAAAAAAACAGAATTTCAACAAAAGTTACAAAAATGATAATAAGTAGACAAAATCAAGAAGCGCCTACATAAGATATTATTTAAATTGTTTTTGTGTTTATTGCAACATTTAAAAAAAAATTTTATAAACCTAGTATAAGTTATTCACAAATTTATAAACCTAATATAAGTTATTCACAACTTTATAAACCTAGTGTAAGTTATCCACAACTTTATAAACCCAGTGTAAGTTATTCACAACTTTATAAACCTAGTACAAGTTATCCACAACTTTATAAACCTAGTATAAGTTATCAACAAATTTATAAACCTAGCACAATTATCCACAACTTTATAATACTAGTGTAAGTTATCCACAACTTTATAAACCTAGTATAAGTTATCAACAAATTTATAAACCTTGCACAATTATCAACATTTTATAAACCTAGTATAAGTTATCCACAACTTTATAATCCTAGTATAAGTTATTCACAACTTTATAAACTTAGTGTAAGTTATTCACAACTTTATAAACCTAGTACAAGTTATCCACAAATTTATAAACCTAGTACAAGTTATCCATAACTTTATAAACCTAGTATAAGTTATCCACAACTTTATAAACCTAGAATAAGTTATCCACAACTTTATAAACCTAGTATAAGTTATCCACAAATTTATAAACCTAGTATAAGTTATCCACAAATTTATAAACCTAGTGTAAGTTATCCACAACTTTATAAACCTAGTGTAAGTTATCAACAAATTCATAAACCTAGTGTAAGTTATCAACAAATTTATAAACCTAGTGTATGTTATCCACAATTTTATAAACCTAGTATAAGTTATTCACAACTTTATAAACCTAGTGTAAGTTATCCACAAATTTATAAACCTAGTATAACTTATCAACAACTTTATGAACCTAGTTCAAGTTATCCACAACTTTATAAACCATGTGTAAATTATCAAAAAATTTATATACCTAGTGTAAGTTATTTACAACTTTATCAACCTAGTATAAGTTATCCACAACTTTGAAAACCTAGTATAAGTTATCCACAACTTTATAATCCTAGTATAAATTAGCCATAACTTTATAAACCTAGTATAATTTATCCACAAATTTATAAACCTAGTATAAGTTATGCACAACTTTATGATCCTAGTATAAATGAGCCATAACTTTATAAACCTAGTATAAGTTATCCACAACTTTATAATCCTAGTGTAAGTTATCCACAACTATATAAACCTAGTGTAAGTTATCCACAACTTTATAATCCTAGTATAAGTTATCCACAACTTTATAATCCTAGTATAAGTTATCCACAAATTTAAAATCCTAGTGTAAGTTATCCACAACTTTATAAACCTAGTATAAGTTATCCATAACTTTATAATCCTAGTTCAAGTTATCCACAACTTTATCAACCTAGTGCTAGTTATCCACAACTCTATAAACCTAGTGTAAGTTATCCACAACTTTATAAACCTAGTATAAGTTATCTTCAACTTTATAAACCTAGTAAAGGTTATCCATAACTTTATAAACCTAGTATACTTATCCACAACTTTATAAACCTAGTATAAGTTATCCACAACTTTATAAACCTCGTGTGAGTTATCAACAAATTCATAAACATTGTGTAAGTTATCAACAAATTTATAAACCTAGTGTAAGTTATCCACAATTTTATAAACCTAGTATAAGTTATTCACAACTTTATAAACCTAGTATAAGTTATCCACAAATTTATAAACCTAGTATAACTTATCCACAATTTTATAAACCTAGTTCAAGTTATCCACAACTTTATAAAACATGTGTAAGTTATCAACAAATTTATATACCTAGTGTAAGTTATTTACAACTTTATCAACCTAGCATAAGTTATCCACAACTTTATAAACCTAGTATAATTATCCACAACTTTTTAATCCTAGTATAAATTAGCCATAAGTTTATAAACCTAGTATAATTTATCCACAAAATTATAAACCTAGTATAAGTTATGCACAACTTTATAATCCTAGTATAAATGAGCCATAACTTTATAAACCTAGTATAAGTTATCCACAACTTTATAAACCTAGTGTAAGTTATCCACAACTTTATAAACCTAGTGTAAGTTATCCACAACTTTATAAACCTAGTATAAGTTATCCACAACTTTATAAACCTAGTGTAAGTTATCCACAAATTTATAATCCTAGTGTAAGTTAATCACAACTTTATAAACCTAGTGTAAGTTATCTACAACTTAATAAAACTAGCATAATTTATTCACAACTTTATAAACCTAGTGTTAGTTATCCACAACTTTATAATCCTAGTACAAGTTATCCACAACTTTATAAACCTAGTATAAGTTATCCACAACTTTATAAACCTAGTGTAAGTTATTCAGAACTTTATAAACGTAGTATAAGTTATCCACAACTTTATAAACCTAGTGTAAGTTATCCACAAATTTATAATTCTAGTATAAGTTATTCACAAATTTATAAACCTAGTGTAAGTTGTCCATAACTTTATAAACCTAGTGTAAGTTATCCACAACTTTATAAACCTAGTATAAGTTAACTTCAACTTCATAAACCTAGTGTAAGTTATCCACAACTTTATAAACCTAGTGTAAGTTATCCACAACTTTATAAACCTAGTGTAAGTTATCCACAATTTTATAAACCTATTATAAGTTATCGACAACTCTATAAACCTAGTGTAAGTTATCCACAACTTTATAAACCTAGTATAAGTTATCTTCAACTTTATAAACCTAGTGTAAGTTATCCACAACTTTATAAACCTAGTGTAAGTTATCCACAATTTTATAAACCTATTATAAGTTATCCACAACTTTATAAACCTAGTGTAATTTATCCACAACTTTATAATCCTAGTACAAGTTATCCACAGCTTTATAAACCTAGTATAAGTTATCCACCACTTTATAAACCTAGTGTAAGTTATCCACAACTTTATAAACCTAGTATAAGTTATCCACAACTTTATAAACCTAGTGTAAGTTATCCACAAATTTATAATTCTAGTATAAGTTATTCACGAATTTATAAACCTAGTGTAAGTTTTCCATAACTTTATAAACCTTGTGTAAGTTATCCACAACTTTATAAACCTAGTGTGAGTTATCGACAACTTTATAAACCTAATGCAATTATCCACAACTTTATAAACCTAGTATAAGTTATCAACAAATTTATAAACCTAGTAAAAGTTATCCACAACTTTGTAAACCTAGTATAAGTTATCCACAACTTTATTAACCTAGTGTAAGTTATCAACAACTTTATAAACCTAGTGTAAGTTATCCAAAATTTAAAATCATAGTGTAAGTTATCTACAATTTTACAAACCTAGTATAAGTTATCCATAACTTTATAAACCTAGTTCAAGTTATCCACAACTTTATCAACCTAGTGCAAGTTATCCACAACTCTATAAACCTAGTGTAAGTTATCCACAACTTTATAAACCTAGTATAAGTTATCTTCAACTTTATAAACCTAGTATAAGTTATCCATAACTTTTTAAACCTAGTATAAGTTATTCACAAATTTATAAACTAAGTGTAAGTTATCTACAACTTTATAAAACTAGCATAATTTATTCACAACTTTATAAACCTAGTGTAAGTTATCCACAACATTATAATCCTAGTACAAGTTATCCACAACTTTATAAACCTAGTATAAGTTATCCACCACTTAATAAACCTAGTGTAAGTTATCCACAACTTTATAAACCTAGTATAAGTTATCCACAACTTTATAAACCTAGTGTAAGTTATCCACAAACTTATAATCCTAGTATAAGTTATTCACAAATTTATAAACCTAGTGTAAGTTGTCCATAACTTTATAATCCTAGTGTAAGTTATCCACAACTTTATAAACCTAGTGTGAGTTATCAACAACTTTATAAACCTAATGCAATTATCCACAACTTTATAAACCTAGTATAAGTTATCAACAAATTTATAAACCTAGTATAAGTTATCCACAACTTTATAAACCTAGTATAAGTTATCCACAACTTTATTAACCTAGTGTAAGTTATTCACATCTTTATAAACCTAGTGTAAGTTATCCACAAATTTAAAATCCTAGTGTAAGTTATCCACAACTTTACAAACCTAGTTTAAGTTATCCATAACTTTATAAACCTAGTTCAAGTTATCAACAACTTTATCAACCTAGTGCAAGTTATCCACAACTCTATAAACCTAGTGTAAGTTATCCACACTTTTATAAACCTAATATAAGTTATCTTCAACTTTATAAACTTAGTATAAGTTATCTATAACTTTATAAACCTAGTATAAGTTATTCACAAATTTATAAACCTAGTGTAAGTTGTCCATAACTTTATAAACCTAGTATAAGTTATTCACAAATTTATAAACCTAGTGTAAGTTGTCCATAACTTTATAATCCTAGTATGAGTTATCCATAACTTTATAAACCTAGTATAAGTTATCCACAACTTTACAAACCTAGTGTAAGTTATTTACAACTTTATAAACCTAGTGTAAGTTAACCATAACTTTATAAACCTAGTACAAGTCATCCATAACTTTATAAACCTATTATAAGTTATTCACAACTTTATAAACCTAGTATAAGTTATCCACAACCTTATAAACCTAGTATAAGTTATCAACAAATTTATAAGCCTAAAATAAGTTATTCACAAATTTATAATCCTAGTTTAAGTTATCCACAACTTTATAATCCTAGTATGAGTTATCCATAACTTTATAAACCTAGTATAAGTTATCCACAACTTTACAAACCTAGTGTAAGTTATCCACAACTTTTTAAATCTAGTTCAAGTTATCCACAACTTTATCAACCTAGTGCAAGTTATCCACAACTCTATAATCCTAGCATAAGTTATCCACAATTTTATAAACCTAGTGTAAGTTATCCACAACTTTGTAAACCTAGTATTAGTTATTCACATCTTTATAAACCTAGTATAAGTTATCCACAACTTTATAAACCTAGTATAAGTTATCAACATATTTATAAACCTAGTATAAGTAATCCACAACTTTATAAACCTAGTGTAAGTTTTTCCATAACTTTATAAACCTAATGTAAGTTATCAACAACTTTATAAACCTAGTATAAGTTGTTCACAACTTTATAAACCTAGTATAAGTTATCCACAACTTTATAAACCTATTATAAGTTATTCACAAATTTATAAACCTATTGTAAGTTATCCACAACTTTTATATCTAGTGCAAGTTATCAACAAATTTATAAACCTAGTATAAGTTATCAACAAATTTATAAATCTAGTATAAGTTATCAACAACTTTATAAACCTAGTGTTAGTTGTTCACAACTTTATAAACCTAGTGTAAGTTATCCACAACTTTATAAACCTAGTGTATGTTAGCCACAACTTTATAAACCTATTGTAAGTTATCCACAACTTAATAAACCTAGTATAAATTTTACACAACTTTATAAACCTAGAGTAAGTTATCCAAAAATTAATAAACCTAGTATAAGTTATTCATAACTTTATAAACATAGTATAAGTTATCCACAACTTAATAAAGCTATTATAAGTTATCAACAAATTTATAAACCTAGTGTAAGTTATCCACAAATTTAAAAACCTAGTATAAGTTATTCACAACTTTATAAACCAAGTGTAAGTTGTCCATAACTTTATAAACCTAGTGTAAGTTATCCACAACTTTATAAACCTAGTATAAGTTAACTTCAACTTTATAAACCTAGTGTAAGTTATCCACAACTTTATAAACCTAGTGTAAGTTATCCACAACTTTATAAACCTAGTGTAAGTTATCCACAATTTTATAAACCTATTATAAGTTATCGACAACTCTATAAACCTAGTGTAAGTTATCCACAACTTTATAAACCTAGTATAAGTTATCTTCAACTTTATAAACCTAGTGTAAGTTATCCACAACTTTATAAACCTAGTGTAAGTTATCCACAATTTTATAAACCTAGTTTAAGTTATTCGCAACTTTGTAATCCTATTGTAAGTTATCCACAACTTTATAAATCTAGTGCAAGTTATGCACAACTTTATAAACCTAGTATAAGTTGTCCACAACTTTATAATCCTAATATAAGTTATCCACCAATTTACAAACCTAGTGTAAGTTATCAACAACTTTATAAACCTAGTGTAAGTTATACACAACTTTATAAACCTAGTGTAAGATATCTACAACTTTATAAACCTAGTGTAAGTTATCAACAACTTTAAAAACCTAATGTAAGTTATCCACAACTTTTTAAACCTAGTATAAGTTATCCACAAATTTATAAACCTAGTATAAGTTATCTACAACTTTTTAAACCTAGTGTAAGTTACGCACAACTTTATAAACCTATTGTAAATTATGCACAACTTTATAAACCTAACGTAAGTTATCCACAACTTTATAAACCTAGTATAAGTTATCCACAACTTCATAATCCTAGTATAAGTTATCCATAAATTTATAAACCTAGTATAAATTATCCACAAATTTATAAACCTTAAGTAAGTTATCATCAATTTTATAAACCTAGTATAAGTTATCAACAACTTTATAAACCTAGTACAAGTCATCCATAACTTTATAAACCTATTATAAGTTATTCACAACTTTATAAACCTAGTATAAGTTATCCACAACCTTATAAACCTAGTATAAGTTATCAACAAATTTATAAACCTAAAATAAGTTATTCACAAATTTATAATCCTAGTTTAAGTTATCCACAACTTTATAATCCTAGTATGAGTTATCCATAACTTTATAAACCTAGTATAAGTTATCCACAACTTTACAAACCTAGTGTAAGTTATCCACAACTTTTTAAATCTAGTTCAAGTTATCCACAACTTTATCAACCTAGTGCAAGTTATCCACAACTCTATTACCTAGCATAAGTTATCCACAATTTTATAAACCTAGTGTAAGTTATCAACAACTTTATAAACCTAGTATAAGTTGTTCACAACTTTATAAACCTAGTATAAGTTATCCACAACTTTATAAACCTATTATAAGTTATTCACAAATTTATAAACCTAGTATAAGTTATCCACAACTTTATAAACCTAGTATAAGTTATCAACAAATTTATAAACCTAGTATAAGTTATCCACAAATTTATAAACCTAGTTTAAGTTACCAACAACTTTATAATCCTAGTGTAAATTATCCACAAATTTATAAACCTAGTACAAGTTATTTGCAACTTTATAAACCTATTGTAAGTTATCCACAACTTTTATATCTAGTGCAAGTTATCAACAAATTTATAAACCTAGTATAAGTTATCAACAAATTTATAAATCTAGTATAAGTTATCAACAACTTTATAAACCTAGTGTTAGTTGTTCACAACTTTATAAACCTAGTGTAAGTTATCCACAACTTTATAAACCTAGTGTAAGTTAGCCACAACTTTATAAACCTATTGTAAGTTATCCACAACTTTATAAACCTAGTATGAATTTTACACAACTTTATAAACCTAGAGTAAGTTATCCAAAAATTAATAAACCTAGTATAAGTTATTCATAATTTTATAAACATAGTATAAGTTATCCACAACTTAATAAAGCTATTATAAGTTATCAACAAATTTATAAACCTAGTGTAAGTTATCCACAAATTTAAAAACCTAGTATAAGTTATTCACAACTTTATAAACCAAGTGTAAGTTATCCACAACTTTATTAACCTAGTATAAATTATCCACAGCTTTATAAACCTAGTATTAGTTATCCACAACTTTATAAATTTAGTATAAGTTATCAACAATTTTATAGACCTAGTGTAAGTTATCCACAAATTTATAAACCTAGTCTAAATTATCAACAACTTTATAAACCTAGTGTAAGTTATCCACAACTTTATAAACCAAGTATAAATTATCCACAGCTTTATAAACCTAGTATAAATTATCCACAGCTTTATAGACCTAGTATAAGTTATCCACAACTTTATAAATCTAGTGTAAGTTATCCACAAATTTATAAACCTAGTTTTAGTTATTCGCAACTTTATAAACCTATTGTAAGTTATCCACAACTTTATAAATCTAGTGCAAGTTATGCACAACTTTATAAACCTAGTATAAGTTGTCCACAACTTTATAATCCTAATATAAGTTATCCACCAATTTACAAACCTAGTGTAAGTTATCAACAACTTTATAAACCTAGTGTAAGTTATACACAACTTTATAAACCTAGTGTAAGATATCTATAACTTTATAAACCTAGTGTAAGTTATCAACAACTTTAAAAACCTAGTGTAAGTTATCCACAACTTTTTAAACCTAGTGTAAGTTATCAACAACTTTATAAACCTAGTATAAGTTATCTACAACTTTTTAAACCTAGTGTAAGTTACGCACAACTTTATAAACCTATTGTAAATTATGCACAACTTTATAAACCTAAAGTAAGTTATCCACAACTTTATAAACCTAGTATAAGTTATCCACAACTTTATAATCCTAGTATAAGTTATCCATGAATTTATAAACCTAGTATAAGTTATCCACAAATTTATAAACCTTAAGTAAGTTATCATCAATTTTATAAACCTAGTATAAGTTATCAACAACTTTATAAACCTAGTATAAGTTATCAACAACTTTATAAACCTAGTATAAGTTATCCACAACTTTATAAAGCTAGTATAAGTTATCCACAATTTTATAAACCTTAAGTAAGTTATCAACAATTTTATAAACCTAGTATAAGTTATCAACAACTTTATTAACCTAGTATAAGTTATCCACAACTCTATAAACCTAGTGTAAATTATACACAACTTTATAAACCTTAAGTAAGTTATCAACAATTTTATAAACCTAGTATAAGTTATCTACAACTTTTTAAACCTAGTGTAAGTTATGCACAACTTTATCAACCTAGTGTAAATTATGCAGAACTTTATAACCCTAAAGTAAGTTATCCACAACTTTATAAACCTAGTATAAGTTATCGACAACTTTATAATCCTAGTATAAGTTATTTACAAATTTATAAACCTAGTATAAGTTATCCACAAATTTATAAACCTTAAGTAAGTTATCAACAATTTTATAAACCTAGTATAAGTTATCAACAACTATATAAACCTAGTATAAGTTATCCACAACTTTATAAACCTAGTATAAGTTATCCACAATATTATAAACCTTAGGTAAGTTAACAACAATTTTATGAACCTAGTATAAGTTATCAAAACTTTATAAACCTAGTATAAGTTATCCACAACTTTATAAACCTAGTGTAAGTTATCCACAACTTTATAAACCTAGTGTAAATTATACACAACTTTATAAACCTTAAGTAAGTTATCAACAATTTTATAAACCTAGTATAAGTTATCAACAACTTTATAAACCTAGTATAAGTTATCCACAATTTTATAAACCTTAGGTAAGTTATCAACAATTTTATAAACCTAGTATAAGTTATCAAAACTTTATAAACCTAGTATAAGTTATCTACAACTTTATAAACCTAGTGTAAGTTATCCACAACTTTATAAACCTAGTCTAAATTATACACAACTTTATAAACCTTAAGTAAGTTATCAACAATTTTATAAACCTAGTATAAGTTATCCACAACTTTATAAACCTAGTATAAGTTATCCACAATTTTATAAACCTTAGGTAAGTTATCAACAATTTTATAAACCTAGTATAAGTTATCAAAACTTTATAAACCTAGTATAAGTTATCCACAACTTTATAAACCTAGTGTAAGTTATCCACAACTTTATAAACCTAGTTTAAATTATACACAACTTTATAAACCTTAAGTAAGTTATCAACAATTTTATAAACCTAGTATAAGTTATCAACAACTTTATAAACCTAGTGTAAGTTATCCACAAGTTTATAAACCTAGTATAAGTTATCCAAAATTTTATAAACCTAGTACAAGCTATTCACAACTTTCTAAACCTAGTGTAAGTTATCTACAAATTTATAAACCTAGTACAAGTTTTGCACAACTTTATAAACCTAGTATAAGTTATCCAGAAGTTTATTAACCTTGTATAAGTTATCCATAACTTTATAAACCTAGTACAAGTTATTCACAACTTTATAAACCTAATATAAGTTATCCACAAATTTATAAACCTAGTGTAAGTTATAAACAACTTTATAAACCTAGTATAAGTTATCCATAACTTTATAAGCGTAATGTAAGTTATCAACAACTTTATAAACCTAGTATAAATTATCAACAACTTTATAAACCTAGTGTAAGTTATTCACAATTTTCTTAACGTAGTATAAGTTACCCACAACTTTCTAAACCTAGTGTAAGTTATAAACAACTTTATAAACCTAGTATAAGTTATCAACAAATTTATAAACCTAGTATAAGTTATCCACAACTTTATAAACCTAGTATAAGTTATCCAAAACTTTATTAACCTAGTGTAAGTTATCACAACTTTATAAACCTAGTGTAAGTTATCCACAAATTTAAAATCCTAGTGTAAGTTATCCACAACTTCACAAACCTAGTATAAGTTATCCATAACTTTATAAACCTAGTTCAAGTTATCCACAACTTTATCAACCTAGTGCAAGTTATCCACAACTCTATAAACCTAGTGTAAGTTATCCACAACTTTAAAAACCTAGTATAAGTTATCTTCAACTTTATAAACCTAGTATAAGTTATCCATAACTTTATAAACCTAGTATAAGGTATTCAGAAATTTATAAACCTAGTGTAAGTTATCCACAACTTTGTAAACCTATTATAAGTTATTCACAACTTTATAAACCTAGTATAAGTTATCCACAACTTTATAAACCTAGTATAAGTTATCAACAAATTTATAAACCTAGTATAAGTTATCCACAACTTTATAAACCTAGTGTAAGTTATCCATAACTCTATAAACCTAATGTAAGTTATCAATATCTTTATAAACCTAGTATAAGTTGTTCAAAACTTTATAAACCTAGTATAAGTTATCCATAACTCTATAAACCTATTATAAGTTATCAACAAATTTATAAACCTAGTATAAGTTATCCACAACATTATAAACCTAGTATAAGTTATCAACAAATTTATAAACCTAGTATAAGTTATCCACAAATTTATAAACCTAGTTTAAGTTACCAACAACTTTATAATCCTAGTGTAAGTTATCCACCATTTTATAAACCTAGTATAAGTTATCCACAAGTTTATAAACTTTGTATAAGTTATCCATAACTTTATAAACCTAGTACAAGTTATTCACATTTTGTAAACCTAGTATAAGTTATCCACAAATTTATAAACCTAGTGTAAGTTATACACAACTTTATAAACCTAGTATAAGTTATCCACAACTTTATAACCTAGTGTAAGTTATCAACAACTTTATAAACCTAGTATAAATTATCAACAACTTTATAAACCTAGTATAAGTTATCCAAAACTTTATAATCCTATTATAAGTTTTTCACAAATTTTCAAACCTATTGAAGTTACCCATAACTTTATAAACCTAGTCTAAGTTATCCAAAAATTTATTAACCTAGTGTAAGTTATCCACAAATTCATAAACCTAGTGTAAGTTATTCACAACTTTATAAACTTAGTGTAAGTTATTTACAAATTTATAAACCTAGTGTAAGTTAATCACAACTTTATAAACTTAGCGTAAGTTATCAACAACTTTATAAACCTAGTATACATTATGAACAAATTTATAAATCTAGTGTAAGTTATTTACAAATTTATAAACCTAGTATAAGTTATCCACAAATTTATAAACCCAGTGTAAAATATCCACAATTTTAAAAACCTAGTGTATGTTATCAACAACTTTATAAACCTAGTATAAATTATCAACAACTTTATAAACCTAGTGCAAGTTATTCACAATTTTATAAACCTAGTATGAGTTATCCACAACTTTATAATTCATTATAAGTTTTTCACAAATTTATAAACCTAGTGTAAGTTACCCATAACTTTATAAACCTAGTGTAAGTTATACAAAAATTTATTAACCTACTATAAGTTATCCACATATTTATAAACCTAGTATAAGTTATCCATAACTTTAAAAACCTAGTATAAGTAATTCACAAATTTATAAACTTAGTGTAAGTTATACAAAACTTTATAAACCTAGTGTAAATTATCCACAACTTTATAAACCTAGTGTAAGTTATCCATAACTTAATTAACCTAGTATAAGTGATTCACAAATTTATAAACCTAATGTAAGTTATTCACAAATTTATAAACCTAGTATAAGTTATCCATAACTTTATAAACCTAGTACAAGCTATTCACAACTTTCTAAACCTAGTGTATGTTATCTACAAATTTATAAACCTAGTAAAAGTTTTGCACAACTTTATAAACCTAGTTTAAGTTATCCACAAGTTTATAAACCTTGTATAAGTTATCCATAACTTTATAAACCTAGTACAAGTTATTCACAACTTTATAAACCTAATATAAGTTATCCACAAATTTATAAACCTAGTTTAAGTTATAAACAACTTTATAAACCTTGTATAAGTTATCCATAACTTTATAAGCGTAGTGTAAGTTATCAACAACTTTATAAACCTAGTATAAATTATCAACAACTTTATAAACCTAGTGTAAGTTATTCACAATTTTCTTAACCTAGTATAAGTTTCCCAAAACTTTCTAAACCTAGTGTAAGTTATAAACAACTTTATAAACCTAGTATAAGTTATCAACAAATTTATAAACCTAGTATAAGTTATCCACAACTTTATAAACCTAGTATAAAGTATCCAAAACTTTATTAACCTAGTGTAAGTTATCCACAACTTTATAAACCTAGTGTAAGTTATCCACTAATTTAAAATCCTAGTGTAAGTTATCCACAACTTTACAAAACTAGTATAAGTTATCCATAACTTTATAAACCTAGCTCAAGTTATCCACAACTTTATCAACCTAGTGCAAGTTATCCACAACTCTATAAACCTAGTGTAAGTTATCCACAACTTTATAAACATAGTATAAGTTATCTTCAACTTTATAAACCTAGTATAAGTAATCCATAACTTTATAAACCTAGTATAAGTTATTCAGAAATTTATAAACCTAGTGTAAGTTATCCACAACTTTGTAAACCTATTATAAGTTATTCACAACTTTATAAACCTAGTATAAGTTATCCACAACTTTATAAACCTAGTATAAGTTATCAACAAATTTATAAACCTAGTATAAGTTATCCACAACTTTATAAACCTAGTGTAAGTTATCCATAACTTTATAAACCTAATGTAAGTTATCAACAACTTTATAAACCTAGTATAAGTTGTTCAAAACTTTATAAACCTAGTATAAGTTATCCACAACTTTATAAACCTATTATAAGTTATTCACAAATTTATAAACCTAGTATAAGTTATCCACAACATTATAAACCTAGTATAAGTTATCAACAAATTTATAAACCTAGTATAAGTTATCCAGAAATTTATAAACCTAGTTTAAGTTACAAACAACTTTATAATCCTAGTGTAAATTATCCACAAATTTATAAACCTAGTAAAAGTTATTCGCAACTTTATAAACCTATTGTAAGTTATCCACAACTTTATAAATCTAGTGAAAGTTATCAACAAATTTATAAACCTAGTATAAGTTATCAACAAATTTATAAATCTAGTATAAGTTATCAACAACTTTATAAACCTAGTGTTAGTTGTTCACAACTTTATAAACCTAGTGTAAGTTATCCACAACTTTTTAAACCTAGTGTAAGTTAGCCACAACTTTATAAACCTAGTATAAATTTTAGACAACTTTATAAACCTAAAATAAGTTATCCAAAAAATAATAAACCTAGTATAAGTTATTCATAACTTTATAAACCTAGTATAAGTTATCCACAACTTAATAAACCTATTTTAAGTTATCAACAAATTTTTAAACCTAGTGTAAGTTATCCACAAATGTATAAACCTAGTATAAGTTATTCACAACTTTATAAACCAAGTGTAAGTTATCCACAACTTTATAAACCTAGTATAAATTATCCACAGCTTTATAAACCTAGTATAAGTTATCCACAACTTTATAAATTTAGTATAAGTTATCAACAAATTTATAGACCTAGTGTAAGTTATCCACAAATTTATTAACCTAGTCTAAGTTATCAACAACTTTAAAAACCTAGTGTAAGTTATCCACAACTTTATAAACCAAGTATAAATTATCCACAGCTTTTTAAACCTAGTATAAATTATCCACAGCTTTATTACCTAGTATAAGTTATCCACAACTTTATAAATCTAGTGTAAGTTATCCACCAATTTACAAACCTAGTGTAAGTTATCAACAACTTTATAAACCTAGTGTAAAATATACACAACTTTATAAACCTAGTGTAAGATATCTACAACTTTATAAACCTAGTGTAAGTTATCAACAACTTTAAAAACCTAGTGTAAGTTATCCACAACTTTTTAAACCTAGTGTAAGTTATCAACAACTTTTTAAACCTAGTGTAAGTTATGCACAACTTTATAAACCTATTGTAAATTATGCACAACTTTTTTAACCTAAAGTAAGTTATCCAAAACTTTATAAACCTAGTATAAGTTATCCACAACTTTATAATCCTAGTATAAGTTATCCATAAATTTATAAACCTAGTGTAAGTTATCCACAACTTTATAAACCTAGTATAAGTTATCCACAAGTTTATAAACCTAGTATAAGTTATCCATAACTTTATAAACCTAGTGTAAGTTATTCACAACTTTCTAAACCTAGTGTAAGTTATCTACAAATTTATAAACCTAGTACAAGTTTTGCACAACTTTATAAACCTAATATAAGTTATCCACAAGTTTATAAACCTTGTATAAGTTATCCTTAACTTTATAAACCTAGTACAAGTTATTCAAAACTTTATAAACCTAATATAAGTTATCCACAAATTTATAAACCTAGTGTAAGTTATCAACAACTTTATAAACCTAGTATAAGTTATTCACAAATTTATAATCCTAGTGTAAGTTATCCACAACTTTATAATCCTAGTATAAATTATCAACAACTTTATAAACCTAGTGTAAGTTATTCACAATTTTCTTAACCTAGTATAAGTTATCCACAACTTTATAATCCTATTATAAGTTTTTCACAAATTTATAAACCTAGTGTAAGTTACCCATAACTTTATAAACCTAGTGTAAGTTATCCAAAAATTTATTAACCTAGTGTAATTTATCCACAAATTTGTAAACCTAGTGTAAGTTATACACAACTTTATAAACCTAGTTTAAGTTATTTACAAATTTATAAACCTAGTGTAAGTTAATCACAACTTTATAAACTTAGAGTAAGTTATCAACAACTTTATAAACCTAGTATAAACTATGAACAAATTTATAAATCTAGTGTAAGTTATTTACAAATTTATAAACCTAGTATAAGTTATCCACAAATTTATAAACCTAGTGTAAGTTATCCACAAATTTATAAACCTAGTGTAAGTTATCCACAACTTTAAAAACCTAGTATAAGTTATCAACAACTTTATAAACCTGGTATAAGTTATCCACAACTTTATAAACCTAGTATAAGTTATCCACAATTTTATAAACCTTAAGTAAGTTATCAACAATTTTATAAACCTAGTATAAGTTATCAACAACTTTATAAACCTAGTATAAGTTATCCACAACTCTATAAACCTAGTTTAAGTTATCCACAACTTTATAAACCTAGTGTAATTTATACACAACTTTATAAACCTTAAGTAAGTTATCCACAACTTTAAAAACCTAGTATAAGTTATCAATAACTTTATAAACCTAGTATAAGTTATCCACAACTTTATAAACCTAGTATAAGTTATCCACAATTTTATAAACCTTAAGTAAGTTATCAACAATTTTATAAACCTAGTATAAGTTATCAACAACTTTATAAACCTAGTATAAGTTATCCACAACTCTATAAACCTAGTGTAAGTTATCCACAACTTTATAAACCTAGTGTAAATTATACACAACTTTATAAAGCTTAAGTAAGTTATCAACAATTTTATAAACCTAGTATAAGTTATCTACAACTTTTTAAACCTAGTGTAAGTTATGCACAACTTTATAAACCTATTGTAAATTATGCACAAATTTATAAACCTAAAGTAATTTATCCACAACTTTATAAACCTAGTATAAGTTATCTACAACTTTATAATCCTAGTATAAGTTATCCATAAATTTATAAACCTAGTATAAGTTATCCACAAATTTATAAACCTTAAGTAAGTTATCATCAATTTTATAAACCTAGTATAAATTATCAACAACTTTAAAAACCTAGTATAAGTTAATAACAACTTTATAAACCTAGTATAAGTTATCCACAACTTTATAAACCTAGTATAAGTTATCCACAATTTTTTAAACCTTAAGTAAGTTATCAACAATTTTATAAACCTAGTATAAGTTATCAACAACTTTATAAACCTAGTATAAGTTATCCACAACTCTATAAACCTAGTGTAAGGTATCCACAACTTTAAAAACCTAGTGTAAATTATAAACAACTTTATAAACCTTAAGTAAGTTATCAACAATTTTATAAACCTAGTATAAGTTATTTATAACTTTTTAAACCTAGTGTAAGTTATGCACAGCTTTATAAACCTAGTGTGAATTATGCACAACTTTATAACCCTAAAGTAAGTTATCCACAACTTTATAAACCTAGTATAAGTTATCCACAACTTTATTATCCTAGTATAAGTTATCCATAAATTTATAAACCTAGTATAAGTTATCCACAAATTTATAAACCTTAAGTAAGTTATCAACAATTTTATAAACCTAGTATAAGTTATCAACAACTTTATAAACCTAGTATAAGTTATCCACAACTTTATAAACCTAGTATAAGTTATCTACATTTTTATAAACCTTAAGTAAGTTATCAACAATTTTATAAACCTAGTATAAGTTATCAAAACTTTATAAACCTAGTATAAGTTATCCACAACTTTAAAGACCTAGTGTAAGTTATCCACAACTATATAAACCTAGTGTAAATTATACACAATTTTATAAACCTTAAGTAAGTTATCAACAATTTTATAAACCTAGTATAAGTTATCAACAACTTTATAAACCTAGTGTAAGTTATCCACAACTTTATAAACCTAGTATAAGTTATCCACAAGTTTATAAACCTAGTATAAGTTACCCATAACTTTATAAACCTAGTGTAAGTTATTCACAACTTTCTAAACCTAGTGTAAGTTATCTACAAATTTATAAACCTAGTACAAGTTTTGCACAACTTTATAAACCTAATATAAGTTATCCACAAGTTTATAAACCTTGTATAAGTTATCCTTAACTTTATAAACCTAGTACAAGTTATTCACAACTTTATAAACCTAATATAAGTTATCCACAAATTTATAAACCTAGTGTAAGTTATCAACAACTTTATAAACCTAGTATAAGTTTTTCACAAATTTATAATCCTAGTGTAAGTTATCCACAACTTTATAATCCTAGTATAAATTATCAACAACTTTATAAACCTAGTGTAAGTTATTCACAATTTTCTTAACCTAGTATAAGTTATCCACAACTTTATAATCCTATTATAAGTTTTTCACAAATTTATAAACCTAGTGTAAGTTACCCATAACTTTATAAACCTAGTGTAAGTTATCCAAAAATTTATTAACCTAGCGTAATTTATCCACAAATTTGTAAACCTAGTGTAAGTTATACACAACTTTATAAACCTAGTGTAAGTTATTTACAAATTTATAAACCTAGTATAAGTTATCCACAACTTTATTATCCTAGTATAAGTTATCCATAAACTTATAAACCTAGTATAAGTTATCCACAAATTTATAAACCTTAAGTAAGTTATCAACAATTTTATAAGCCTAGTATAAGTTATCAACAACTTTATAAACCTAGTATAAGTTATCCACAACTTTATAAACCTAGTGTAAATTATACACAATTTTATAAACCTTAAGTAAGTTATCAACAATTTTATAAACCTAGTATAAGTTATCAACAACTTTATAAACCTAGTGTAAGTTATCCACAACTTTATATACCTAGTATAAGTTATCCACAAGTTTATAAACCTAGTATAAGTTATCCATAACTTTATAAACCTAGTGTAAGTTAATTAACATTTTTCTAAACCTAGTGTAAGTTATCTACAAATTTATAAACCTAGTACAAGTTTTGCACAACTTTATAAACCTAGTATAAGTTATCCACAAGTTTATAAACCTTGTATAAGTTATCCTTAACTTTATAAACCTAGTACAAGTTATTCACAACTTTATAAACCTAATACAAGTTATCCACAAATTTATAAACCTAGTGTAAGTTATAAACAAATTTATAAACCTAGTATAAGTTATTCACAAATTTATAATCCTAGTGTAAGTTATCCACAACTTTTTAATCCTAGTTTAAATTATCAACAACTTTATAAACCTAGTGTAAGTTATTCACAATTTTCTTAACCTAGTATAAGTTATCCACAACTTTATAATCCTATTATAAGTTTTTCACAAATTTATAAACCTAGTGTAAGTTAATCACAACTTTATAAACCTAGTAAAAATTATCAACAACTTTATAAACCTAGTGTAAGTTATAAACAACTTTATAAACCTAGTATAAACTATGAACAAATTTATATATCTAGTGTAAGTTATTTACAAATTTATAAACCTAGTATAAGTTATCCACAAATTTATAAACCTAGTGTAAGTTATCCACAACTTTATAAACCTAGTGAAAGTTATCAACAACTTTATAAACCTAGTAAAAATTATCAACAACTTTATAAACCTAGTGTAAGTTATTCACAATTTTTTAAACCTAGTATAAGTTATCCACAACTTTATTATCCTATTATAAGTTTTTCACAAATTTATAAACCTAGTGTAAGTTACCCATAGCTTTATAAACCTAGTGTAAGTTATCCAAAAATTTATTAACCTACTATAAGTTATCCACATATTTATAAACCTAGTGTAAGTTATCCATAACTTTAAAAACCTAGTATAAGTTATTCACAAATTTATAAACTTAGTGTAAGTTATACAAAACTTTATGAACCTAATGTAAATTATCCACAAGTTTATAAACCTAGTACAAGTTATCAACAACTTTATAAACCTAGTGTAAGTTTCCACAATTTTATAAACCTAGTATAAGTTATCCACAAGTTTATAAACCTTGTATAAGTTATCCACAAATTTATAAACCTTGTTTAAGTTATTCGCAACTTTAAAAACCTATTGTAAGTTATCCACAACTTTATAAATCTAGTGCAAGTTATGCACAACTTTATAAACCTAGTATAAGTTATCCACCAATTTACAAACCTAGTGTAAGTTATCAACAACTTTATAAATCTAGTGTAAGTTATACACAACTTTATAAACCTAGTGTAAGATATCTACAACTTTATAAACCTAATGTAAGTTATCAAAAACTTTAAAAACCTAGTGTAAGTTATCCACAACTTTTTAAACCTAGTGTAAATTATGCACAACTTTATAAACCTATTGTAAATTATGCACAAATTTATAAACCTAAAGTAAGTTATCCACAACTTTATAAACCTAGTATAAGTTATCTACAACTTTATAATCCTAGTATAAGTTATCCATAAATTTATAAACCTAGTATAAGTTAACCACAAATTTATAAACCTTAAGTAAGTTATCATCAATTTTATAAACCTAGTATAAATCATCAACAACTTTATAAACCTAGTATAAGTTATCCACAATTATATAAACCTAGTGTAAGTTATCCACAACTTTATAAACCTAGTGTAAGTTAATCACAACTTTATAAACTTAGAGTAAGTTATCAACAACTTTATAAACCTAGTATAAACTATGAACAAATTTATAAATCTAGTGTAAGTTATTTACAAATTTATAAACCTAGTATAAGTTATCCACAAATTTATAAACCTAGTTTAAGTTATCCACAACTTTATAAACCTAGTGTAAGTTATCAACAACTTTATAAACCTAGTAAAAATTATCAACAACTTTATAAACCTAGTGTAAGTTATTCACAATTTTTTAAACCTAGTACAAGTTATCAACAACTTTATAAACCTAGTGTAAGTTATCCACAAGTTTATAAACCTTGTATAAGTTATCCATAACTTTATAAACCTAGTACAAGTTATTCACATTTTATAAACCTAGTATAAGTTATCAACAAATTTATAAACCTAGTGTAAGTTATACACAACTTTATAAACCTAGTATAAGTTATCCACAACTTTATAAACCTAGTGTAAGTTATCAACAACTTTATAAACCTAGTATAAATTATCAACAACTTTATAAACCTAGTATAAGTTATCCAAATTTTTATAATCCTATTATAAGTTTTTCACAAATTTATAAACCTATTGAAGTTACCCATAACTTCATAAACCTAGTGTAAGTTATCCAAAAATTTATTAACCTAGTGTAAGTTATCAATAAATTCATAAACCTAGTGTAAGTTATTCACAACTTTATAAACCTAGTTTAAGTTATTTACAAATTTATAAACCTAGTGTAAGTTAATCACAACTTTATAAACCTAGTGTAAGTTATCCACAACTTTAAAAACCTAGTGTATGTTATCAACAACTTTATAAACCTAGTATAAATTATCAACAACTTTATAAACCTAGTATACATTATGAACAAATTTATAAATCTAGTGTAAGTTATTTACAAATTTATAAACCTAGTATAAGTTATCAACAAATTTATAAACCTAGTGTAAGTTATCCACAACTTTAAAAACCTAGTGTATGTTATCAACAACTTTATAAACCTAGTATAAATTATCAACAACTTTATAAACCTAGTGTAAGTTATTCACAATTTTATAAACCTAGTATAAGTTATCCACAACTTTATAATTCATTATAAGTTTTTCACAAATTTATAAACCTAGTGTAAGTTACCCATAACTTTATAAACCTAGTGTAAGTTATACAAAAATTTATTAACCTACTATAAGTTATCCACATATTTTTAAACCTAGTGTAAGTTATCCATAACTTTAAAAACCTAGTATAAGTTATTCACAAATTTATAAACTTAGTGTAAGTTATACATAACTTTATAAACCTAGTGTAAGTTATCCATAACTTAATTAACCTAGTATAAGTGATTCACAAATTTATAAACCTAGTGTAAGTTATTCACAAATTTATAATCCTAGTATAAGTTATCCATAACATTTGAAACTTAGTGTAAGTTATCCACAACTTTATAAACCTAGCATAAGTTATTCACAACTTTATAAACCTAGTGTAAGTTATTCACAACTTTATAAACCTAATGTAAGTTATTTACAAATTTATAAACCTTGTGTAAGTTAATCACAAATTTATAAACCTAGCGTAAGTTATCAACAACTTTATAAACCTAGTATAAGTTATTCACAACTTTATAAACCTAGTGTAAGTTATTTACAAATTCAAAAACCTAGTATAAGTTATCAACAAATTTATAATCCTAGTACATGTTATCAACAACTTTATAAACCCAGTGTAAGTAATCCATAACTTTATAAACTTTGTATAAGTTATCAACAACTTTATAAACCTAGTGTAAGTTATCCACAACTTTATAAACTTAGTGTAAGTTTTCCACAAATTTATAAACCTAGTGTAAGTTATCCACAACTTTAAAAAACCTAGTATAAGTTATGCAAAACTTTATAAACCTAGTACAAGTTATTCACAACTTTATAAACCTAGTATAAATTATACACAACTTTATAAACCTAGAATAAGTTATCCACAAATTTATAAACCTAATACAAGTTATCAACAACTTTATAAACCTAGTATAAGTTATCAACAATTTTATAAACCTATTATAAGTTATCAACAACTTTATAAACCTAGTACAAGTTATCAACAAAATTATAAACCTAGTACAAATGATCTACATTTTTATAATCCTAGTAAAAGTTATCTACAACTTTGTAAACCTAGTATAATTTATCTACAACTTTATAAACCTAGTGTAAGTTATCCACAAATTTATAAACCTAGTATAAGTTTTCAACAACTTTATAATCCTATTATAAGTTATCCACAACCTTATAAACCTAGTGTAAGTTATCCACAATTTTATAAACCTAGTATAAGCTATCTACAACTTTATAAACCTAGTGTTAGTTATCAACAAATTTATAAACGTAGTACAAGTTATGCACAACTTTATAAACCTAGTATAAGTTATCTAAAGCTTTATAAACCTCCTATGTTAACTATTGTTAATAGATACTCAAGCAAGATACAAAACGTAACCACTTATAGATAGTTATTAATGTATCTTTATTTAAACTAGTCATCAGGTTTGTAAAGTTATTTAAAAAATAAATTTTCATCGGAAAAACAGTTAAGTAATTCGAGTTTGTGAGGGTTTGAGTTGTTTTTTCGCTAAATTTAATTAGTTTTATTGTGTTGAATTTTATGTTAAAGTGGTTTGGGAAAGGCTGACCGACATGCCTTAGAACTATGATGTACTTGTTGCGTTTGATGCTATCGCAATATACTGTTAATGTAATTTTTCAAAATGAATTTTAAATCTTGTACGAGCAAGTTGAAACAAAAATTCGTGTTGTTTACAAGTTGTTCCGCCGTCTCGTCAAATAAATTAGTTATATTTTAATCATTTTACACATTTTATTAAAAGAGAAATGTTCACTAACAAATTTAAATAAAATTAAAGGCTTGTAATAATAAAACTTTCTTATACCATAAAGAGTGTTAAACATCTATAAAAGTTAGCGACTGTAAAGTTTAATTGTTTTGTTTTCAAACAATCGTTTTAATTTGAACTATAACCGATAATAAACTTTTTAAACTGCATGTAAAACCATTGTTATTCTTCGTTCGTCCTTGTAAAAATACTTGTATGAGGTTATTAAAATTTGTTTTTGAGTGTATTATAGGTTGTTAAATTATAAATAGCAACAAAAAGAATTTCATCAAAACTTTCTGAGAATAAGAAACAGTTTCTTATAGTTTAAAATAATATAATTGAAATTGTAACAACACGTTAATTACCTTGTTTTGACAATAAATGCAGATGTTTTTTTTTGTTTAGCATACATAATTTTATGTATAGTATCCACAAAATTATAAACCTAGTATAAGTTATTCACAACTTTATAATCCTAGTATAAATGAGCCATAACTTTATAAACCTAGTATAAGTTATCCACAACTTTATAAACCTAGTGTAAGTTATCCACAACATTTTAAATCTAGTTCAAGTTATCCACAACTTTATCAACCTAGTGCAAGTTATCCACAACTCTATAAACCTAGCATAAGTTATCCACAACTTTATAAATCTAGTGTAAGTTATCCACAACTTTATAAACCTATTATAAGTTATTCACAACTTTATAAACCTAGTATAAGTTATCCACAACTTTATAAACCTAGTATAAATTATCAACAAATTTATAAACCTAGTATAAGTTATCCACAACTTTATAAACCTAGTGTAAGTTATCCACAACTTTATAAACCTAGTGTAAGTTATCCACAATTTTATAAACCTAGTCTAAGTTATCAACAACTTTATAAACCTAGTGTAAGTTATTCACAACTTTATAAACCAAGTATAAATTATCCACAGCTTTATAAAGCTAGTATAAATTATCCACAGCTATATAAACCTAGTATAAGTTATCCACAACTTTATAAATCTAGTGTAAGTTATCCACAAATTGATAAACCTAGTATAAGTTATACACAACTTTACAAACCTAGTGTAAGTTATCAACAACTTTAAAAACCTTAAGTAAGTTATCAACAATTTTATAAACCTAGTATAAGTTATCAACAACTTTATAAACCTAGTATAAGTTATCCACAACTCTATAAACCTAGTGTAAGTTATCCACAACTTTATAAACCTAGTGTAAATTATACACAACTTTATAAACCTAGTATAAGTTATCCACAACTTTATAAACCTTAAGTAAGTTATCAACAATTTTATAAACCTAGTATAAGTTATCAACAACTTTATAAACCTAGTGTAAGTTATCCACAACTTTATAAACCTAGTGTAAATTATACACAACTTTTAAACCTTAAGTAAGTTATCAACAATTTTATAAACCTAGTATAAGTTATCTACAACTTTTTAAACCTAGTGTAAGTTATGCACAACTTTATAAACCTAGTGTAAATTATGCACAACTTTATAAACCTAAAGTCAGTTATCCACAATTTTTTAAACCTAGTATAAGTTATCCACAACTTTATAATCCTAGTATAAGTTATCCATAAATTTATAAACCTAGTATAAGTTATCCACAAATTTATAAACCTTAAGTAAGTTATCAACAATTTTATAAACCTAGTATAAGTTATCAACAACTTTATAAACCTAGTATAAGTTATCCACAACTTTATAAACCTAGTATAAGTTATCTACAATTTATAAACCTTAAGTAAGTTATCAACAATTTTATAAACCTAGTATAAGTTATCAAAACTTTATAAACCTAGTATAAGTTATCCACAACTTTATTAACCTAGTGTAAGTTATCCACAACTTTATAAACCTAGTGTAAATTATACACAACTTTATAAACCTTAAGTAAGTTATCAACAATTTTATAAACCTAGTATAAGTTATCAACAACTTTATAAACCTAGTGTAAGTTATCCACAACTTTATAAACCTAGTATAAGTTATCCACAAGTTTATAAACCTAGTATAAGTTATCCATAACTTTATAAACCTAGTACAAGCTATTCACAACTTTCTAAACCTAGTGTAAGTTATCTACAAATTTATAAACCTAGTACAAGTTTTGCACAACTTTATAAACCTAGTATAAGTTATCCACAAGTTTATAAACCTTGTATAAGTTATCCATAACTTTATAAACCTAGTACAAGTTATTCACAACATTATAAACCTAATATAAGTTATCCACAAATTTATAAACCTAGTGTAAGTTATCCTAAAATTTATTAACCTAGTGTAATTTATCCACAAATTTATAAACTTAGTGTAAGTTATACACAACTTTATAAACCTAGTGTAAGTTATTTACAAATTTATAAACCTAGTGTAAGTTAATCACAACTTTATAAACTTAGAGTAAGTTATCAACAACTTTATAAACCTAGTATAAACTATGAACAAATTTATAAATCTAGTGTAAGTTTTTTACAACTTTATAAACCTAGTATAAATTATCCACAAATTTATAAACCTAGTGTAAGTTATCCACAACTTTATAAACCTAGTGTAAGTTATCAACAACTTTATAAACCTAGTATAAATTATCAACAACTTTATAAACCTAGTGTAAGTTATTAACAATTTTTCAAACCTAGTATAAGTTATCCACAAATTTATAATCCTATTATAAGTTTTTCACAAATTTATAAACCTAGTGTAAGTTACCCATAGCTTTATAATCCTAGTGTAAGTTATCCAAAAATTTATTAACCTACTATAAGTTATCCACATATTTATAAACCTAGTGTAAGTTATCCATAACTTTAAAAACCTAGTATAAGTTATTCACAAATTTATAAACTTAGTGTAAGTTATACAAAACTTTATAAACCTAGTGTAAATTATCCAAGAAGTTTATAAACCTAGTACAAGTTATCAACAACTTTATAAACCTAGTGTAAGTTATCCACAATTTTATAAACCTAGTATAAGTTATCCACAAGTTTATAAACCTTGTATAAGTTATCCATAACTTTATAAACCTAGTACAAGTTATTCACATTTTATAAACCTAGTATAAGTTATCCACAAATTTATAAACCTAGTGTAAGTTATACACAACTTTATAAACCTAGTATAAGTTATCCACAACTTTATAAACCTAGTGTAAGTTATCAACAACTTTATAAACCTAGTATAAATTATCAACAACTTTAACAACCTAGTTTAAGTTATCCAAAACTTTATAATCCTATTATAAGTTTTTCACAAATTTATAAACCTAGTGTAAGTTACCCATAACTTTATAAACCTAGTGTAAGTTATCCACAAATTCATAAACCTAGTGTAAGTTATTCACAACTTTATAAACCTAGTGTAGGTTATTTACAAATTTATAAACCTAGTGTAAGTTAATCACAACTTTATAAACTTAGCGTAAGTTTTCAACAACTTTATAAACCTAGTATACATTATGAACAAATTTATAAATCTAGTGTAAGTTATTTACAAATTTATAAACCTAGTATAAGTTATCCACAACTTTATAATTCATTATAAGTTATCCACAGCTATAAAAACCTAGTATAAGTTACCCATAACTTTATAAACCTAGTGTAAGTTATCCAAAAATTTATTAACCTACTATAAGTTATTCATATATTTATAAACCTAGTGTAAGTTATCCATAACTTTAAAAACCTAGTATAAGTTATTCACAAATTTATAAACTTAGTGTAAGTTATACAAAACTTTATAAACCTAGTGTAAATTATCCACAACTTTATAAACCTAGTGTAAGTTATCCATAACTTAATTAACCTAGTATAAGTGATTCACAAATTTATAAACCTAGTGTAAGTTATTTACAAATTTATAATCCTAGTTTAAGTTATCCATAACTTTATAAACTTAGTGTAAGTTATCCACAACTTTATAAACCTAGCATAAGTTATTCACAACTTTATAAACCTAGTGTAAGTTATTCACAACTTTATAAACCTAGTGTAAGTTATTTACAAATTTATAAACCTTGTGTAAGTTAACCACAACTTTATAAACCTAGCGTAAGTTATCAACAAATTTATAAACCTAGTATAAGTTATTCACAACTTTATAAACCTAGTGTAAGTTAATCACAACTTTATAAACCTAGCGTAAGTTATCAACAACTTTATAAACCTAGTATAAGTTATCCACAAATTTATAAACCTAGTATTAGTTATCAACAACTTTATAAACCTAGTGTAAGTTATCCACAAATTTGTAAACCTTGTGTATATTATTCACAACTTTTTAAACCTAGTATAAGTTATGCAAAACTTTATAAACCTAGTCCAAGTTATTCACAACTTTATAAACCTAGTATAAATTATACACAACTTTATAAACCTAGAATAAGTTATCCACAAATTTATAAACCTAATACAAGTTATCAACAACTTTATAAACCTAGTATAAGTTATCAACAATTTTATAAACCTATTATAAGTTATCAACAACTTTATAAACCTAGTATAAGTTTTCCACAACTTTATAAACCTAGTACAAATGATCTACATTTTTATAATCCTAGTAAAAGTTATCTACAACTTTATAAACCTAGTATAAATTATCTACAACTTTATAAACCTAGTGTAAGTTATCCACAAATTTATAAACCTAGTGTAAGTTTTCAACAACTTTATAATCCTATTATAAGTTATCCACAACCTTATAAACCTAGTGTAAGTTATCCACAATTTTATAAACCTAGTATAAGCTATCTACAACTTTATAAACCTAGTAAAAGTTATCAACAAATTTATAAACGTAGTACAAGTTATGCACAACTTTATAAACCTAGTATAAGTTATCTAAAGCTTTATAAACCTCCTATGTTAACTATTGTTAATAGATACTCAAGCAAGATACAAAACGTAACCACTTATAGATAGTTATTAATGTATCTTTATTTAAACTTGTCATCAGGTTTGTAAAGTTATTTAAAAAATCAATTTTCATCGGAAAAACAGTTAAGTAATTCGAGTTTGTGATAGATTTGAGTTGTTTTTGCGCTAAATTTAATTAGTTTTATTGTGTTGAATTTTATGTTAAAGTGGTTTGGGAAAGTCTGACCGACATGCCTTAGAACTATGATGTACTTGTTGCGTTTGATGCTATCGCAATATACTGTTAATGTGATTTTTCAAAATGAATTTTAAATCTTGTACGAGCAAGTTGAAACAAAAATTAGTGTTGTTTACAAGTTGTTCCGCCGTCTCGTCAAATAAATTAGTTATATTTTAATCATTTTACACATTTTATTAAAATAAAAATGTTCACTAAAAAATTTAAATAAAATTAAAGGCTTGTAATAATAAAACTTTCTTATACCATAAAGAGTGTTAAACGCCTATAAAAGTTAGCGACTGTAAAGTTTAATTGTTTTGTTTTCAAACAATCGTTTTAATTTGAACTATAACCGATAATAAACTTTCTAAACTGCATGTAAAACCATTGTTATTCTTCGTTCGTCCTTGTAAAAATACTTGTATGAGGTTATTAAAATTTGTTTTTGAGTGTATTATAGGTTGTTAAATTATAAATAGCAACAAAAATAATTTCATCAAAACTTTCTGAGAATAACAAACAGTTTTTTATAGTTTAAAATAATATAATTGAAATTGTAACAACACGTTAATTACCTTGTTTTGACAATAAATGCAGATGTTTTTTTGTTTAGTATACATAATTTTAAGTATAGTATCCACAAAATTATAAACGTAGTATAAGTTATGGACAACTTTAAAATCCTAGTATAAATGAGCCATAACTTTATAAACCTAGTATAAGTTATCCACAACTTTATCAACCTAGTGCAAGTTATCCACAACTCTATAAACCTAGCATAAGTTATCCACAACTTTATAAACCTAGTGTAAGTTATCCACAACTTTATAAACCTATTATAAGTTATTCACAACTTTATAAACCTAGTATAAGTTATCCAAAACTTTATAAACCTAGTATAAATTATCAACAAATTTATAAACCTAGTATAAGTTATCCACAACTTTATAAACCTAGTGTAAGTTATCCATAACTTTATAAACCTAATGTAAGTTATCAACAACTTTATAAACCTAGTATAAGTTGTTCACAACTTTATAAACCTAGTATAAGTTATCAACAACTTTATAAACCTATTATAAGTTATTCACAAATTTATAAACCTAGTATAAGTTATCCACAACTTTATAAACCTAGTATAAGTTATCAACAAATTTATAAACCTAGTATAAGTTATCCACAAATTTATAAACCTAGTTTAAGTTACCAACAACTTTATAATCCTAGTGTAAATTATCCACAAATTTATAAACCTAGTACAAGTTATTCGCAACTTTATAAACCTATTGTAAGTTATCCACAACTTTATAAATCTAGTACAAGTTATCAACAAATTTATAAACCTAGTATAAGTTATCAACAAATTTATAAATCTAGTATAAGTTATCAAGAACTTTATAAACCTAGTGTTAGTTGTTCACAACTTTATAAACCTAGTGTAAGTTATCCACAACTTTATAAACCTAGTGTAAGTTAGCCACAACTTTATAAACCTATTGTAAGTTATCCACAACTTTATAAACCTAGTATAAATTTTACACAACTTTATAAACCTAAAATAAGTTATCCAAAAATTAATAAACCTAGTATAAGTTATTCATAACTTTATAAACCTAGTATAAGTTATCCACAACTTGATAAACCTATTATAAGTTATAAACAAATTTATAAACCTAGTTTAAGTTATAAACAAATTTATAAACCTAGTATAAGTTATTCACAACTTTATAAACCAAGTGTAAGTTATCCACAACTTTATAAACCTAGTATAAATTATCCACAGCTTTATAAACCTAGTATAAGTTATCCACAACTTTATAAACCTAGTGTAAGTTATCTACAACTTTATAAACCTAGTGTAAGTTATCCACAATTTTATAAACCTAGTCTAAGTTATCAACAACTTTATAAACCTAGTGTAAGTTATCCACAACTTTATAAACCAAGTATAAATTATCCACAGCTTTATAAAGCTAGTATAAATTATCCACAGCTATATAAACCTAGTATAAGTTATCCACAACTTTATAAATCTAGTGTAAGTTATCCACAAATTTATAAACCTAGTTTAAGTTACCAACAACTTTATAATTCTAGTGTAAATTATCCACAAATTTATAAACCTAGTATAAGTTATACACAACTTTACAAACCTAGTGTAAGATATCTACAACTTTATAAACCTAGTGTAAGTTATCAACAACTTTAAAAACCTAGTGTAAGTTATCCACAACTTTTTAAACCTAGTGTAAGTTATCAACAACTTTATAAACCTAGTATAAGTTATCCACAAATCTATAAACCTAGTATAAGTTATCTACAACTTTTCAAACCTAGTGTAAGTTATGCACAACTTTATAAACCTAGTGTAAATTATGCACAACTTTATAAACCTAAAGTAAGTTATCCACAACTTTATAAACCTAGTATAAGTTATCCACAACTTTATAATCCTAGTATAAGTTATCCATAAATTTATAAACCTAGTATAAGTTATCCACAAATTTATAAACCTTAAGTAAGTTATCAACAATTTTATAAACCTAGTATAAGTTATCAACAACTTTATAAACCTAGTATAAGTTATCCACAACTTTATAAACCTAGTAAAAGTTATCCACAATTTTATAAACCTTAAGTAAGTTATCAACAATTTTATAAACCTAGTATAAGTTATCAACAACTTTATAAACCTAGTATAAGTTATCCACAACTCTATAAACCTAGTGTAAGTTATCTACAACTTTATAAACCTAGTGTAAATTATACACAACTTTATAAACCTTAAGTAAGTTATCAACAATTTTATAAACCTAGTATAAGTTATCAACAACTTTATAAACCTAGTGTAAGTTATCCACAACTTTATAAACCTAGTGTAAATTATACACAACTTTTAAACCTTAAGTAAGTTATCAACAATTTTATAAACCTAGTATAAGTTATCTACAACTTTTTAAACCTAGTGTAAGTTATCCACAACTTTATAAACCTAGTGTAAATTATACACAACTTTTAAACCTTAAGTAAGTTATCAACAATTTTATAAACCTAGTATAAGTTATCTACAACTTTTTAAACCTAGTGTAAGTTATGCACAACTTTATAAACCTAGTGTAAGTTATCCACAAATTTATAAACCTAGTATAAATTATACACAACTTTATAAACCTAGAATAAGTTATCCTCAAATTTATAAACCTAATACAAGTTATCAACAACTTTATAAACCTAGTATAAGTTATCAGCAATTTTATAAACCTATTATAAGTTATCAACAACTTTATAAACCTAGTATAAGTTTTCCACAACTTTATAAACCTAGTACAAGTTATCAACAAAATTATAAAACTAGTACAAATGATCTACATTTTTATAATCCTAGTAAAAGTTATCTACAACTTTGTAAACCTAGTATAATTTATCTACAACTTTATAAACCTAGTATAAGTTATCCACAAATTTATAAACCTAGTGTAAGTTATCCACAACTTTATAAACCTAGTACAAGTTATCTACAACTTTATAAACCTAGTACAAGTTATCCACAACTTTATAAACCTAGTATAAGTTATCCACAACTTTATAATCCTAGTATAAATTATCCACAAATTTATTAACCTAGTGTAAGTTATCTACAATTTTATAAACCTAGTATAAATTATCCACAGCTTTATAAACCTAGTATAAGTTATCCACAAATTTATAAACCTAATGTAAGTTTTCATCAACTTTATAATCCTATTATAAGTTTTCCACAACGTTATAAACCTAGTGTAAGTTATCCACAATTTTATAAACCTAGTATAAGCTATCTACAACTTTATAAACCTAGTAAAAGTTATCAACAAATTTATAAACGTAGTACAAGTTATCTACAACTTTATAAACCTAGTATAAGTTATCTAAAGCTTTATAAACCTCCTATGTTAACTATTGTTAATAGATACTCAAGCAAGATACAAAACGTAACCACTTATAGATAGTTATTAATGTATCTTTATTTAAACTAGTCATCAGGTTTGTAAAGTTATTTAAAAAATCAATTTTCATCGGAAAAACAGTTAAGTAATTCGAGTTTGTGAGAGATTTGAGTTGTTTTTTCGCTAAATTTAATTAGTTTTATTGTGTTGAATTTTATGTTAAAGTGGTTTGGGAAAGGCTGACCGACATGCCTTAGAACTATGATGTACTTGTTGCGTATGATGCTATCGCAATATACTGTTAATGTGATTTTTCAAAATGAATTTTAAATCCTGTACGAGCAAGTTGAAGCAAAAATTAGTGTTGTTTACAAGTTGTTCCGCCGTCTCGTCAAATAAATTAGTTATATTTTAATCATTTTACACATTTTATTAAAAGAGAAATTTTCACTAAAAAATTTAAATAAAATTAAAGGCTTGTAATAATAAAACTTTCTTATACCATAAAGAGTGTTAAACATCTATAAAAGTTAGCGACTGTAAAGTTTAATTGTTTTGTTTTCAAACAATCGTTTTAATTTGAACTATAACCGATAATAAACTTTCTAAACTGCATGTAAAACCATTGTTATTCTTCGTTCGTCCTTGTAAAAATACTTGTATGAGGTTATTAAAATTTGTTTTTGAGTGTATTATAGGTTGTTAAATTATAAATAGCAACAAAAAGAATTTCATCAAAACTTTCTGAGAATAACAAACAGTTTCTTATAGTTTAAAATAATATAATTGAAATTGTAACAACACGTTAATTACCTTGTTTTGACAATAAACGCAGATGTTTGTTTTGTTTAGCATACATAATTTTATGTATAGTATCCACAAAATTATAAACCTAGTATAAGTTATGCACAACTTTATAATCCTAGTATAAATGAGCCATAACTTTATAAACCTAGTATAAGTTATCCACAACTTTATAAACCTAGTGTAAGTTATCCACAACTTTTTAAATCTAGTTCAAGTTATCCACAACTTTATCAACCTAGTGCAAGTTATCCACAACTCTATAAACCTAGCATAAGTTATCCACAACTTTATAAACCTAGTGTAAGTTATCCACAACTTTATAAACCTATTATAAGTTATTCACTACTTTTTAAACCTAGTATAAGTTATCCACAACTTTATAAACCTAGTATAAATTATCAACAAATTTATAAACCTAGTATAAGTTATCCACAACTTTATAAACCTAGTGTAAGTTATCTATAACTTTATAAACCTAATGTAAGTTATCAACAACTTTATAAACCTAGTATAGGTTGTTCACAACTTTATAAACCTAGTATAAGTTATCCACAACTTTATAAACCTATTATAAGTTATTCACAAATTTATAAACCTAGTATAAGTTATCCACAACTTTATAAACCTAGTATAAGTTATCAACAAATTTATAAACCTAGTATAAGTTATCCACAAATTTATAAACCTAGTTTAAGTTACCAACAACTTTATAATCCTAGTGTAAATTATCCACAAATTTATAAACTTAGTACAAGTTATTCGCAACTTTATAAACCTATTGTAAGTTATCCACAACTTTATAAATCTAGTACAAGTTATCAACAAATTTATAAACCTAGTATAAGTTATCAACAAATTTATAAATCTAGTATAAGTAATCAAGAACTTTATAAACCTAGTGTTAGTTGTTCACAATTTTATAAACCTAGTGTAAGTTATCCACAACTTTATAAACCTAGTGTAAGTTAGCCACAACTTTATAAACCTATTGTAAGTTATCCACAACTTTATAAACCTAGTATAAATTTTACACAACTTTATAAACCTAGAATAAGTTATCCAAAAATTAATAAACCTAGTATAAGTTATTCATAACTTTATAAACCTAGTATAAGTTATCCACAACTTAATAAACCTATTATAAGTTATCAACAAATTTATAAACCTAGTTTAAGTTATAAACAAATTTATAAACCTAGTATAAGTTATTCACAACTTTATAAACCAAGTGTAAGTTATCCACAACTTTATAAACCTAGTACAAATTATCCACAGCTTTATAAACCTAGTATAAGTTCTCCACAACTTTATAAACCTAGTGTAAGTTATCCACAACTTTATAAACCTAGTGTAAGTTATCCACAATTTTATAAACCTAGTCTAAGTTATCAACAACTTTATAAACCTAGTGTAAGTTATCCACAACTTTATAAACCAAGTATAAATTATCCACAGCTTTATTAAGCTAGTATAAATTATCCACAGCTATATAAACCTAGTATAAGTTATCCACAACTTTATAAACCTAGTGTAAGTTATCCACAAATTTGTAAACCTAGTACAAGTTATTCACGAATTTATAAACCTAGTGTAAGTTATTCACAACTTTTTAAACCTAGTATAAGCTATGCAAAACTTTATAAACCTAGTACAAGTTATTCACAACTTTATAAACCTAGTATAAATTATACACAACTTTATAAACCTAGAATAAGTTATCCACAAATTTATAAACATAATAGAAGTTATCAACAACTTTATAAACCTAGTATAAGTTATCAACAATTTTATAAACCTATTATAAGTTATCAACAACTTTATAAACCTAGTATAAGTTTTCCACAACTTTATAAACCTAGTACAAGTTATCAACAAAATTATAAACCTAGTACAAATGATCTAAATTTTTATAATCCTAGTAAAAGTTATCTACAACTTTGTAAACCTAGTATAATTTGTCTACAACTTTATAAACCTAGTGTAAGTTATCCACAACCTTATAAACCTAGTGTAAGTTATCCACAATTTTATAAACCTAGTATAAGCTATCTACAACTTTATAAACCTAGTAAAAGTTATCAACAAATTTATAAACGTAGTACAAGTTATGCACAACTTTATAAACCTAGTATAAGTTATCTAAAGCTTTATAAACCTCCTATGTTAACTATTGTTAATAGATACTCAAGCAAGATACAAAACGTAACCACTTATAGATAGTTATTAATGTATCTTTATTTAAACTAGTCATCAGGTTTGTAAAGTTATTTAAATAATCAATTTTCATCGGAAAAACAGTTAAGTAATTCGAGTTTGTGAGAGATTTGAGTTGTTTTTTCGCTAAATTTAATTAGTTTTATTGTGTTGAATTTTATGTTAAAGTGGTTTGGGAAAGGCTGACCGACATGCCTTAGAACTATGATGTACTTGTTGCGTATGATGCTATCGCAATATACTGTTAATGTGATTTTTCAAAATGAATTTTAAATCTTGTACGAGCAAGTTGAAACAAAAATTAG
Source organism: Thalia democratica (assembly GCF_965202585.1). Lineage (NCBI taxonomy): Eukaryota > Metazoa > Chordata > Thaliacea > Salpida > Salpidae > Thalia > Thalia democratica. The sequence continues at coordinate 1,156,622 of NC_139169.1, forward strand.
TGTTGTTTACAAGTTGTTCCGCCGTCTCGTCAAATAAATTAGTTATATTTTAATCATTTTACACATTTTATTAAAAGAGAAATGTTCACTAAAAAATTTAAATAAAATTAAAGGCTTGTAATAATAAAACTTTCTTATACCATAAAGAGTGTTAAACATCTATAAAAGTTAGCGACTGTAAAGTTTAATTGTTTTATTTTCAAACAATCGTTTTAATTTGAACTATAACCGATAATAAACTTTCTAAACTGCATGTAAAACCATTGTTATTCTTCGTTCGTCCTTGTAAAAATACTTGTATGAGGTTATTAAAATTTGTTTTTGAGTGTATTATAGGTTGTTAAATTATAAATAGCAACAAAAAGAATTTCATCAAAACTTTCTGAGAATAACAAACAGTTTCTTATAGTTTAAAATAATATAATTGAAATTGTAACAACACGTTAATTACCTTGTTTTGACAATAAACGCAGATGTTTTTTTTGTTTAGCATACATAATTTTATGTATAGTATCCACAAAATTATAAACCTAGTATAAGTTATGCACAACTTTATAATCCAAGTATAAATGAGCCATAACTTTATAAACCTAGTATAAGTTATCCACAACTTTATAAACCTAGTGTAAGTTATCCACAAATTTATAAACCTAGTATAAGTTATCCACAACTTTTTAAATCTAGTTCAAGTTATCCACAACTTTATCAACCTAGTGCAAGTTATCCACAACTCTATAAACCTAGCATAAGTTATGCACAACTTTAAAAACCTAGTGTAAGTTATCCACAACTTTATAAACCTAGTGTAAGTTATCCACAAATTTATAAACCTAGTGTAAGTTATCCACAACTTTAAAACCTAGTATAAGTTATCAACAACTTTATAAACCTAGTATAAGTTATCCACAACTTTAAAAACCTAGTATAAGTTATCCACAATTTTATAAACCTTAAGTAAGTTATCAACAATTTTATAAACCTAGTATAAGTTATCAACAACTTTATAAAACTAGTATAAGTTATCCACAACTCTATAAACCTAGTGTAAGTTATCCACAACTTTATAAACCTAGTGTAAATTATACACAATTTTATAAACCTTAAGTAAGTTATCAACAATTTTATAACCCTAGTATAAGTTATCAACAACTTTATAAACCTAGTGTAAGTTATCCACAACTTTATAAACCTAGTGTAAATTATACACAACTTTATAAACCTTAAGTAAGTTATCCACAACTTTAAAAACCTAGTATAAGTTATCAACAACTTTATAAACCTAGTATAAGTTATCCACAACTTTATAAACCTAGTATAAGTTATCCACAATTTTATAAACCTTAAGTAAGTTATCAACAATTTTATAAACCTAGTATAAGTTATAAACATTTTTATAAACCTAGTATAAGTTATCCAAAACTCTATAAACCTAGTGTAAGTTATCCACAACTTTATAAACCTAGTGTAAATTATACACAACTTTATAAAGCTTAAGTAAGTTATCAACAATTTTATAAACCTAGTATAAGTTATCTACAACTTTTTAAACCTAGTGTAAATTATGCACAACTTTATAACCCTAAAGTAAGTTATCCACAACTTTATAAACCTAGTATAAGTTATCCACAACTTTATAATCCTATTATAAGTTATCCATAAATTTATAAACCTAGTATAAGTTATCCACAAATTTATAAACCTTAAGTAAGTTATCAACAATTTTATAAACCTAGTATAAGTTATCAACAACTTTATAAACCTAGTATAAGTTATCCACAACTTTATAAACCTAGTATAAGTTATCCACAATTTTATAAACCTTAAGTAAGTTATCAACAATTTTATAAACCTAGTATAAGTTATCAAAACTTTATAAACCTAGTATAAGTTATTTACAACTTTATAAACCTAGTGTAAGTTATCCACAACTTTATAAACCTAGTGTAAATTATACACAACTTTATAAACCTTAAGTAAGTTATCAACAATTTTATAAACCTAGTATAACTTATCAACAACTTTATAAACCTAGTGTAAGTTATCCACAACTTTATAAACCTAGTAAAAGTTATCCACAAGTTTATAACCCTAAAATAAGTTATCCATAACTTTATAAACCTAGTACAAGCTATTCACAACTTTCTAAACCTAGTGTAAGTTATCTACAAATTTATAAACCTAGTACAAGTTTTGCACAACTTTATAAACCTAGTATAAGTTATCCACAAGTTTATAAACCTTGTATAAGTTATCCATAACTTTATAAACCTAGTACAAGTTATTCACAACTTTATAAACCTAATAAAAGTTATCCACATTTTTATAAACCTAGTGTAAGTTATAAACAAATTTATAAACCTAGTATAAGTTATTCACAAATTTATAATCCTAGTGTAAGTTATCCACAACTTTATAATCCTAGTATAAATTATCAACAACTTTATAAAACTAGTGTAAGTTATTCACAATTTTCTTAACCTAGTATAAGTTATCCACAACTTTATAATCCTGTTATAAGTTTTTCACAAATTTATAAACCTAGTGTAAGTTACCCATAACTTTATAAACCTAGTGTAAGTTATCCAAAAATTTATTAACCTAGTGTAATTTATCCACAAATTTATAAACCTAGTGTAAGTTATACACAACTTTATAAACCTAGTGTAAGTTATTTACAAATTTATAAACCTAGTGTAAGTTAATCACAACTTTATAAACTTAGAGTAAGTTATCAACAACTTTATAAACCTAGTATAAACTATGAAGAAATTTATAAATCTAGTGTAAGTTATTTACAAATTTATAAACCTAGTATAAGTTATCCACAAATTAATAAACCTAGCGTAAGTTATCAACAACTTTATAAACCTAGTGTAAGTTATCAACAACTTTATAAACCTAGTATAAATTATCAACAACTTTATAAACCTAGTGTAAGTTATTCACAATTTTTTAAACCTAGTATAAGTTATCCACAACTTTATAATCCTATTATAAGTTTTTCACAAATTTATAAACCTAGTGTAAGTTACCCATAGCTTTATAAACCTAGTGTAAGTTATCCAAAAATTTATTAACCTACTATAAGTTATCCACATATTTATAAACCTAGTGTAAGTTATCCATAACTTTAAAAACCTAGTATAAGTTATTCACAAATTTATAAACTTAGTGTAAGTTATACAAAACTTTATAAACCTAGTGTAAATTATCCACAAGTTTATAAACCTAGTACAAGTTATCAACAACTTTATAAACCTAGTGTAAGTTATCCACAATTTTATAAACCTAGTATAAGTTATCCACAAGTTTATAAACCTTGTATAAGTTATCCACAAATTTATAAACCTAGTTTAAGTTATTCGCAACTTTATAAACCTATTGTAAGTTATCCACAACTTTATAAATCTAGTGCAAGTTATCCACAACTTTATAAACCTAGTATCAGTTGTCCACAACTTTATAATCCTAATATAAGTTATCCACCAATTTACAAACCTAGTGTAAGTTATCAAAAATTTATAAACCTAGTGTAAGTTATACACAACTTTATAAACCTAGTGTAAGATATCTACAACTTTATAAACCTAGTGTAAGTTATCAACAACTTTAAAAACCTAGTGTAAGTTATCCACAACTTTTTAAACCTAGTGTAAGTTATCAACAACTTTATAAACCTAGTATAAGTTATCCACAAATTTATAAACCTAGTATAAGTTATCTACAACTTTTTAAACCTAGTGTAAGTTATGCACAACTTTATAAACCTATTGTAAATTATGCACAACTTTATAAACCAAAAGTAAGTTATCCACAACTTTATAAACCTAGTATAAGTTATCTACAGCTTTATAATCCTAGTATAAGTTATCCATAAATTTATAAACCTTAAGTAAGTAATCATCAATTTTATAAACCTAGTATAAATTATCAACAACTTTATAAACCTAGTATAAGTTATCCACAACTCTATAAAACTAGTGTAAGTTATCCACAACTTTATAAACCTAGTGTAAGTTATCCACAAATTTATAAACCTAGTGTAAGTTATCCACAACTTTAAAAACCTAGTATAAGTTATCAACAACTTTATAAACCTAGTATAAGTTATCCACAATTTTATAAACCTAGTATAAGTTATCCACAGTTTTATAAACCTTAAGTAAGTTATCAACAATTTTATAAACCTAGTATAAGTTATCAACAACTTTATAAACCTAGTATAAGTAATCCACAACTCTATAAACCTAGTGTAAGTTATCCACAACTTTATAAACCTAGTGTAAATTATACACAACTTTATTAACCTGAAGTAAGTTATCAACAATTTTATAAACCTAGTATAAGTTATCTATAACTTTTTAAACCTAGTGTAAGTTATGCACAACTTTATAAACCTAGTGTAAATTATGCACAACTTTATAACCCTAAAGTAAGTTATCCACAACTTTATAAACCTAGTATAAGTTATCCACAACTTTATAATCCTAGTATAAGTTATCCATAAATTTATAAACCTAGTATAAGTTATCCACAAATTTATAAACCTTAAGTAAGTTATCAACAATTTTATAAACCTAGTATAAGTTATCAACAACTTTATAAACCTAGTATAAGTTATCCACAAATTTATAAACCTAGTATAAGTTATCCACAATTTTATAAACCTTAAGTAAGTTATCAACAATTTTATTAACCTAGTATAAGTTATCAAATCTTTATAAACCTAGTATAAGTTATCCACAACTTTTTAAACCTAGTGTAAGTTATCCACAACTTTATAAACCTAGTGTAAATTATACACAATTTTATAAACCTTAAGTAAGTTATAAACAATTTTATAAACCTAGTAAAAGTTATCAACAACTTTATAAACCTAGTGTAAGTTATCCACAACTTTATAAACCTAGTATAAGTTATCCACAAGTTTACAAACCTAGTATAAGTTATCCATAACTTTATAAACCTAGTGTAAGTTATTCACAACTTTCTAAACCTAGTGTAAGTTATCTACAAATTTATAAACCTAGTACAAGTTTTGCACAACTTTATAAACCTAGTATAAGTTATCCACAAGTTTATAAACCTTGTATAAGTTATCCATAACTTTATAAACCTAGTACAAGTTATGCACAAATTTATAAACCTAGTGTAAGTTATAAACAACTTTATAAACCTAGTATAAGTTATTCACAAATTTATAATCCTAGTGTAAGTTATCCACAACTTTATAATCCTATTATAAACTATCAAAAACTTTATAAACCTAGTGTAAGTTATTCACAATTTTCTTAACCTAGTATAAGTTATCCACAATTTTATAATCCTATTATAAGTTTTTCACAAATTTATAAACCTAGTGTAAGTTACCCATAACTTTATAAACCTAGTGTAAGTTATCCAAAAATTTATTAACCTAGTGTAATTTATCCACAAATTTATAAACCTAGTGTAAGTTATACACAACTTTATAAACCTAGTGTAAGTTATTTACAAATTTATAAACCTAGTGTAAGTTAATCACAACTTTATAAACTTAGAGTAAGTTATCAACAACTTTATAAACCTAGTATAAACTATGAACAAATTTATAAATCTAGTGTAAGTTATTTACAAATTTATAAACCTAATATAAGTTATCCACAAATTTATAAACCTAGTGTAAGTTAATCACAACTTTATAAACTTAGAGTAAGTTATCAACAACTTTATAAACCTAGTATAAACTATGAACAAATTTATAAATCTAGTGTAAGTTATTTACAAATTTATAAACCTAATATAAGTTATCCACAAATTTATAAACCTAGTGTAAGTTATCAACAACTTTATAAACCTAGTGTAAGTTATTCACAATTTTTTAAACCTAGTATAAGTTATCCACAACTTTATAATCCTATTATAAGTTTTTCACAAATTTATAAACCTAGTGTAAGTTACCCATAGCTTTATAAACCTAGTGTAAGTTATCCAAAAATTTATTAACCTACTATAAGTTATCCACATATTTATAAACCTAGTGTAAGTTATCCATAACTTTAAAAACCTAGTATAAGTTATTCACAAATTTATAAACTTAGTGTAAGTTATACAAAACTTTATAAACCTAGTGTAAATTATCCACAAGTTTATAAACCTAGTACAAGTTATCAACAACTTTATAAACCTAGTGTAAGTTATCGACAATTTTATAAACCTAGTATAAGTTATCCACAAGTTTATAAACCTTGTATAAGTTATCCATAACTTTATAAACCTAGTACAAGTTATTCACATTTTATAAACCTAGTATAAGTTATCCACAAATTTATAAACCTAGTGTAAGTTATACACAACTTTATAAACCTAGTGTAAGTTATCCACAACTTTATAAACCTAGTGTAAGTTATCAACAACTTTATAAACCTAGTATAAATTATCAACAACTTTATAAACCTAGTTTAAGGTATCCAAAACTTTATAATCCTATTATATGTTTTTCACAAATTTATAAACCTAGTGTAAGTTACCCATAACTTTATAAACCTAGTGTAAGTTATCCAAAAATTTATTAACCTAGTGTAAGTTATCCACAAATTCATAAACCTAGTGTAAGTTATTCACAACTTTATAAACCTAGTGTAAGTTATTTACAAATTTATAAACCTAGTGTAAGTTAATCACACCTTTATAAACTTAGCGTAAGTTATCAACAACTTTATAAACCTAGTATACATTATGAACAAATTTATAAATCTAGTTTAAGTTATTTACAAATTTATAAACCTAGTATAAGTTATCCACAAATTTATAAACCTATAGTAAGTTATCCACAACTATAAAAACCTAGTGTATGTTATCAACAACTTTATAAACCTAGTATAAATTATCAACAACTTTATAAACCTAGTGTAAGTTATTCACAATTTTATAAACCTAGTATAGTTATCCACAACTTTTTAATTCATTATAAGTTGTTCACAAATTTATAAACCTAGTGTAAGTTACCGATAACTTTATAAACCTAGTGTAAGTTATACAAAAATTTATTAACCTACTATAAGTTATCCACATATTTGTAAACCTAGTGTAAGTTATCCATAACTTTAAAAACCTAGTATAAGTTATTCACAAATTTATAAACTTAGTGTAAGTTATACAAAACTTTATAAACCTAGTGTAAATTATCCACAACTTTATAAACCTAGTGTAAGTTATCCATAACTTAATTAACCTAGTATATGTGATTCACAAATTTATAAACCTAGTGTAAGTTATTCACAAATTTATAATCCTAGTTTAAGTTATCCATAACATTATAAACTTAGTGTAAGTTATCCACAACTTTATAAACCTAGCATAAGTTATTCACAACTTTATAAACCTAGTGTAAGTTATTCACAACTTTATAAACCTAGTGTAAGTTATTTACAAATTTATAAACCTTGTGTAAGTTAATCACAACTTTATAAACCTAGCATAAGTTATCAACAACTTTATAAACCTAGTATAAGTTATTCACAACTTTATAAACCTAGTGTAAGTTATTTACAAATTCATAAACCTAGTATAAGTTATCAACAAATTTATAATCCTAGTACATGTTATCAACAACTTTATAAACCCAGTGTAAGTAATCCATAACTTTATAAACTTTGTATAAGTTATCAACAACTTTATAAACCTAGTGTAAGTTATCAACAACTTTATAAACTTAGTGTAAGATTTCCACAAATTTATAAACTTAGTGTAAATTATTCACAACTTTATAAACCTAGTGTAAGTTATCCACAAATTTGTAAACCTAGTACAAGTTATTCACGAATTTATAAACCTAGTATAAATTATACACAACTTTATAAACCTAGAATAAGTTATCCACAAATTTATAAACCTAATACAAGTTATCAACAACTTTCTAAACCTAGTATAAGTTATCAACAATTTTATAAACCTATTATAAGTTATCAACAACTTTATAAACCTAGTATAAGTTTTCCACAACTTTATAAACCTAGTACAAGTTATAAACAAAATTATAAACCTAGTACAAATGATCTACATTTTTATAATCCTAGTAAAAGTTATCTACAACTTTATAAACCTAGTATAAATTATCTACAACTTTATAAACCTAGTGTAAGTTATCCACAAATTTATAAACCTAGTGTAAGTTTTCATCAACTTTATAATCCTATTATAAGTTTTCCACAACCTTATAAACCTAGTGTAAGTTATCCACAATTTTATAAACCTAGTATAAGCTATCTACAACTTTATAAACCTAGTAAAAGTTATCAACAAATTTATAAACGTAGTACAAGTTATGCACAACTTTATAAACCTAGTATAAGTTATCTAAAGCTTTATAAACCTCCTATGTTAACTATTGTTAATAGAAATTCAAGAAAGATACAAAACGTAACCACTTATAGATAGTTGTTAATGTATCTTTATTTAAACTAGTCATCAGGTTTGTAAAGTTATTTAAAAAATCAATTTTCATCGGAAAAACAGTTAAGTAATTCGAATTTGTGAGAGATTTGAATTGTTTTTTCGCTAAATTTAATTAGTTTTATTGTGTTGAATTTTATGTTAAAGTAGTTTGGGAAAGGCTGACCGACATGCCTTAGAACTATGATGTACTTGTTGCGTATGATGCTATCGCAATATACTGTTAATGTGATTTTTCAAAATGAATTTTAAATCTTGTACGAGCAAGTTGAAACAAAAATTAGTGTTGTTTACAAGTTGTTCCGCCGTCTCGTCAAATAAATTAGTTATATTTTAATCATTTTACACATTTTATTAAAAGAGAAATGTTCACTAAAAAATTTAAATAAAATTAAAGGCTTGTAATAATAAAACTTTCTTATACCATAAAGAGTGTTAAACATCTATAAAAGTTAGCGACTGTAAAGTTTAATTGTTTTGTTTTCAAACAATCGTTTTAATTTGAACTATAACCGATAATAAACTTTCTAAACTGCATGTAAAACCATTGTTATTCTTCGTTCGTCCTTGTAAAAATACTTGTATGAGGTTATTAAAATTTGTTTTTGAGTGTATTATAGGTTGTTAAATTATAAATAGCAACAAAAAGAATTTCATCAAAACTTTCTTAGAATAACAAACAGTTTCTTATAGTTTAAAATAATATAATTGAAATTGTAACAACACGTTAATTACCTTGTTTTGACAATAAACGCAGATGTTTTTTTTTGTTTAGCATACATAATTTTATGTATAGTATCACCTCCTTTTAGTTATGTTTTTAAAAATAACTTTAGACGTTTTTTCTTGAAATAATACCAGAGTTTAAATTTTACACAAGTTATTAAACCAAAAAAGATAAAATGATGTTACTAATTAATAGTACATAACTTTAAAGATTTTAACTTCTGTATTAGACATTTTATTTGTGCTTGAATGTGTTCAAGTAATGTTTGATACTTTATATTGTTGTTTTCGCACGACATCGGCCCGAGAAACTTCGACTGTGAACAAGACGAGACGGTGATATGGAGAGGAAACAATCACTTGTCGTTACCAATCAACGAGCAAACAGCGTCACGTAATGCAGCAGAAAAACCTGATGGAACCAACGTTCTGAGCAACCACGGCCAGCGCAATCCAAGTCAGCTCCTCAGCGCCAACGATGCGCAATTTTGTTGCCACGGAAAACTGGTTGTAAATAAAAAATTTAACTTGCACATCTTTATTCATCTTCTTAACATGTAAAAATTGTTTAAAATTCCAGGTTTTTTAGTGATTTTGTTCAAAATTCCAGTTTTTTCTTTCAAAGTTTCTCAAATTCCAGTTTTTTTCGAGTTATTTAGACTAGATTGTCAAATCCAGCTTTTTGGCAACCCTGTAAAGAGAATGATATAACTTTAATATTTTGTTTTCATTACAATCTTTCACTCCTAAAAATAGAACATCAAATAAAAATTTATCAAAAAGTTGTGAGATATAGAGGTTGATGGGCCAACATCCAAAGTCTCAGTTGGGTCTGGTTGACTATCTGTGGGTAGATTGTCAACCTGACCTTTTTGCCCATACTTTTTTTGCAGACGTGATGAAGTTCTAGCATGTTTGTGCTTCGGACCCTCTGCGGGCAACTTGGTGTTTGTATTTCTTAAGTTGGACATAAAAAATGCTTTTATACCAACTTATCATGATATATTAGTGAATTTTATCTACTAATACTAAAGAATATTCTAGACTATTTATGGAAAGATAGTTTGGTTGATGTATCTATTATACATAAGAACCATCCAAAATATTACAAAATTTTATACTCAAAAAATAAAAGCTGATTTAAAATCTTTTATAATTCACTAGGCAAAACTTTTTTGATGAAATGTTTCATCATTGATTTTAAGCCTTATTTCTCATAACTACAGCAAGCTCTAAATATTCTATTAATATTCAGAAATCAAAAATTATTAATGCAAGTAGTTGCAGCAGTTCATTACAAATCAATTAAGATTTTATTGCTAACATATTTTTTTTCTTTAGAACACTGTTTTTAAAATACAATTCTAAAATGTTGGAATTTATAACATATGTGTCGTATATTTTAAACTATCAATTGAATAACTTATAAAATATTAACAAAAAGTATACAGCTAGAAGTGTGCAAGAATCTGCTGTAGTATTTAAGTTGCATTTTTTCTGTGTTTGAAAAATGCAGCAGTTCAGTGAGCAAACAGAAAAAACTAAACATACGATGAATAAATAAGAGCGGTTATCCAAAAAGCTGAGATTATTTGCCTTAACTATGCACTTGATTAGTTTGAGAGTCAAAAAATATATATCATAGTTTTTATACTGTGTGCAAAACTTTAAATCAAAATTGATAGGTGTGAAAAACTATTTTTTTTTATCCATTTGAGCGTGAAATCATTAACTACATTTTATTTAACTTTTGACAAACAGTTTAAATTCCAAAAAAATTTAAATAGTCTAACGAAGTGGTCCAAAATTTCGGAATCGGCCGAATCCGAGTCTCATTTTGAAATTAGGATTAGCCCGAATTCGAGTCTCATTTTGAAATTAGGATTAGCCCGAATTCGAGTCCAAAAAGGCCGGATTCGTCCAAATCCAAATCTTGGAAGATCACCAAACAAAACCTCACAACAATTTAGTTACGAAACTAGAAATGAAAATTTTTCGCTAAAAGAACAGTAGAGATTATCTGAGCTCATTTATTTTATTTAGGGAACCACCCTTTTTGAGGTTAAACTTAAGCACAACTTTAACATTTAACTATTTTTTCCATTTCAAATTTATTTTCAACTATTCTGTTTATTTTATATAGATGATATTATTATAACAAATATATGAGCTTTGTGTGATTTAAATAAACAGACACTAATTATTTTTTGCTGTAAACTTTATTTATTATTTTTATTTAATTTTATCATTGTTCTTGGCATTCGTTCATCAGTTGGTTCAATTTTTCTAGTTTTTCTTCAAATTCACAAATCTTCATTCGCAGCTTTTTGACTTTTTTCTACAAATTATTTTCTTGTTATATAACTAAGTTTTGTTTATATTACAAAAATATAAATTATTTAAAAAATATACAAAACACATTTCATTTTTCTTGAATTTATTTGAGTACTTTCATAATAAGGCTCATCGGAAATTGTATCTTACTAAATCAAACTGAGCTGAAATTGTAATAAAATTATACTGTAGAATAAAGTTTTAAAATATGAAATGACGTATTAATAGAATGTTAAAACTAACTAAAAGCTTTATACTGTAGAACTTTGCTGTACTAATAAAACTCGTTAGATTTTAATCAAACTAAAGTAAATCAGCAATAAAAATGAAAACAAAACTACACTTTAAAAAAATTTAACGGGAAACTAATTACTTTAAAATTACTTAATATAAGGATTTAAAAAGTCTAGTCTGGTATCCAAACTTTTTCTGCTTACATAAACTGGGCCTTAAAGATTGAATGCATAATGCTTCCAGAAGATGTAACTGAAAAAAGTTCTCCGCTCTCACTAAGACTGAAAAGTTCTCCATTTTATAGTTTTTAGCACAATCCGGATAGTCCAACAAATGTTGCCTAACCGCCGAGAAGTATTTTTTTTGTTGGTTGCTCCGAACGACCAATAAACAAACTTTTCAAGATTTTCGGAACGTGCTGATCGATTCTTACATGAAACCTTTGACATGTTTTTCCCACGTAGTCACTACTACTTTTTAAGGTGTAGTTTTGTTTTCATTTTATCGCTGATTTATTTTAGTTTGATTAAAATCTAACGAGTTGTATTAGTCAGCAAAATTCTGTAGTATAAGCTTTTAAATAGTTTTAACATTCGATTATTACGTCATTTCAGATTTTAAAACTTTATTCTACAGTATAGTTTTATTACAATTTCAGCTCAGTTTGATACAATTTCTGATGAGTCTTACTATGAAAGTACTCAAATAAATTTAAGAAAATGAAACGTGTTTTGTTATACTTAATAAGTTATGCACCGGAAAAAAGCTGTTCAAAATATAAAATATACTTAAATGTTGAAATCTAATATAACAAAGATCTGGTAGTAAAATTAAAAAACTAAATTTCAAATACGATTATTTTAATAGTAATAATTATAGCACAAAGATATACTTTTATTACTTCTATCAACTTAAATGTACAAATAATAAATATTAACATACCGCTTGGTCAGCATCACGTGACAATTTACGCTTGAGTGATTTTCTCCTTACGACACCAGTTGACTCCTGTAAATTTTTTCAATTATTATTTATATATGTGATAATTAACTTTTCATTTAAAGTTTACAATTTAAAGCAGCGTTTTTTATTTACTAAATCGCAAATTTATAAATACCTTAATCATATAGGTTAACATGAACAGCCAAAAGAGTGGACATACTGATAAAGTATTATTTTAGAATATTTCCGAGTTAAATATCTACCTACGAACTTGTTAGTAAAAATTGGCACAGATTACTGTTTAAATTAATATAAGAATCTTTTGCAGATTCTTTGAAATTCTGAATATCTTCCTGGTTTTTGAAAGTACACTTTTTTGGGTCTATGTTTAGTTTAAAATTAAGTTTAAGATAAGAAGATGTGTTAAGTAGTATAAAAACATTGAAAGGATACTGTAAAGCTACTTTAAATGTGTATTTTCATAAAAAATTGATGATGCCAAAAAACTTTGATCTATATGATAAGTTTTTGTGCTAAATCAAAATTTTACTATTTAACATGTAATATTGTTTAAAAATCCAGGTTTTCTTTCAAAACTTCTCAAAGTCCAGGTTTTGTGGCCACCCTGAATTTAGCTGTAATGTTTAGCTAATAGTATATTGTTTAATTATTTACTATTACCTGTAAAATTGTTCATTATTATGAATAAAGTAAAACAAACAACATATTTTGCTAATAATCTACGCTTGGGTTAATTTAAATGAAGATTGCAACCAACCTCGAGACATGATGGTTCACTTGGTATTTCATCTTCATCGCCAGAATGTTGTCGTTCAAGTGGCCCAAAGCTACCATGAGGTGCACCTCCTCTAAAATTAGGTCGATTAAGTTGATGCGGAAGTATAGGAGGTTGGCCAAATTGAATGAAGTGTCCTGGGAAATTTAGGAAAGGTTGATTACATGGTTCAAGTATAATAAATTGTTCAAGTGGTCGAGGTGGATAAATTGGTGGAGGTGGATAAATTGGTCGAGGTGGATAAATTGGTCGAGGTTGATTTCCAATATGCCTGCTATGCCTGCCAAGTTTTTGCCGAGGTTTGTTGTCGATGTAATAATTGTCCATGAATAGCTCTTGTTTGAACACAAGACCTGCAGGTCTTCTCATTTCCTCCTGAAATAATTTCTGATTTCAAACGAAAAACTTACGATGGCTGCAGATACTTCACAAACTCTTAAAGAATCTGCTACTTCAAAATGTATTTTAAAATAATCAAAACCTGCCGGTTAGCATTAGCTTCTGCGGAAATTTTCGCGAAGCCGCTGTACAGGCCCAACTCGAAGAAGGCCCTTATTTTGTCTTGCCGTGACATTTTTCCGTCCTGCATCAAATTGCTCAGGTATTCGTTGAACCGATTGTGGCCAAAGCTGATGGTCAGCAAGTGATAGTTGAATCGAACGTCGTCGCTTTGGAGCGCCTTTAAAAATTCAAATATCATATATTACAAAAGTTTACAAAACAAAATTCATTTGTTTATTTCGAGCAAGGAAAAACTGATAACAGATTTTAATAAAACGCTGGTCGTTGACAGTCTGAATTTAAAAACGTTCTTAACGTATAAAAACTTTGAGTAACAAAAATCACTAACTTTTCTTATGCATTTAGCAAAATTTTTACATTCACGTTTTGTTTCTTCATTAAGTGATTCGTCTCTGGGTACATGGTCAAGTCTATCTTCAAAATATAGCAACAAATTACAAGCTTCTTGCACTTTTGTATCGAGATTGTACAGACTTTCAGTGCCCTTGACTGCAGCATTCCTTAACTGAAGAAAAATAAAGTTAGAACAAATAAGTAAATTTAAGTGACTCAAGCAAGTTAATGACGCAAATTAAACTAACTTCAGTTAAGCATTTTAATAAAGACGACTTATTTGGCTTATCACGATTACCGCATCGGTTTCTATAATTCTGTTGTCTTGCTCGTAGTCCAACGGCATCATATACCCAGCGGTGCTGAAAAATTAAGTTAAATAGACACACAGAAAACAACGTGTTTGCTGTTCAATAAGAAAACTATTACTTCAATTATGAGATTTTGTTTACAAAAAAAATTTCTTCATAAGCTCTTGAAGGTTGTTTGATTATAACTAAGTTATAGAGCTGCAAAAAAAAACAATTAACAATAGTTGGTTTGATTAAATTTAACATACCCAAAATTTGCGATCTTTTCCTTTTCCAATAAGTGTTTTCCAGAAGATCCTTTTAAAAATAAAAGTTTCATAAAATATGCTGTTGTATAAAAATGTTGCAAATATAAGTATTAGTAAGGTGTAGCAATAAAAAAATATGATACTGTGTATAAAAAACAATTTACTAACATTAATCAAACATTACTACACAAGAAAGTTCTACAGCTTTTCAGCAACATTAACAGGTTTTAAGATAACGTTTTTTTTTTTCATTTTTATTTATATTTTTTAACAAAAACTATTAAGTAAATGAAGAACACAGGCTCAGTAAACAAGACATATCTTTATTTATTTTCATCTGTTGTATACATAGCTGCCTTATTGCTTAAACAAAACAGGTTTACCAAATAAGATACAAATAACATTTGATTAAACAGAAAACAGTTGTACAAGTAGAACTCTAGATTTTGTATTTTTATACATATAACGATGCTGCTTAAACATCTATGCAGAAGATTTTTCTGACTTTACAGAATACAGTATGACAAAAGAAAACTTACTCAATGACGAAACTAATCTTAAATCTTCTAGCTTGCAATCTTTTTTCTAAGGTTTCCGTGCCTGGATCCCTGTAAATGGAATATAAATTAATACAATCTATCACAAATTCATTGTTTTCTCTAAAGTGTCATAAGCTTTTGAATGAATCTAGAAAACGCTCAAGATTTAACAAGGTGTCACGCATTAAACTTATAGGTTAACTGTATTGTAATAACTAGTGCATAATTTTCGTTGATTTCTTTTTAAGTTAGAAAACGCAAACATTTAAGTACGTTGTACAAGTGGAAAAACACTTCAAAATGACAAAAAAGTTTATAAATTATGAGCTGACAACAATGTAGAATGTCATTACCTTAGCGGCACTCAACAATTAGCAAAAAAAAAAACCTTTTGAAAGCCTGACTGAAGCCACTTGTGTAGTTTTGAAGCAAGATGAAGTCTTTTTTCATGTGGCCCAACAAAAAATCATTTATTTTTTTATTGGGTTTGTATGATTTTGCATTATGGCGATGTTGGTTAACACCGGTGGGCAAATTGAATTGAAGACCTGACATTCCGGGGTTCAGGCAATTTTCAGGATGATCCATTTCAAGTATCTGTTATATTGCTTGAGTTACAAGCAAGCTCGGAGTATTTAATAAAAGTTTCAGGAAAATTTTTTTGAAGGCGTCAATTAAACAATGTGAGAATACTTTCAATAAAAGTTAATTAAAACTTGATTTTATGCGAAAAGTTTTACCTTTAATATGATATTGTCTACTTAATTATTTTTAGCAGACGGAGCTAAATTTCGTTTAAAACTTAATTTTTATTTTGATCTTTAATTATTATCATATCTACAATAAAATATTTATTGAATAGTTTGGTTTTGGTACTGGTTTTAACTAAAAAGTTTAAACATAAGTCACTCATTTTAAAGAAGGTTTATAAATTAATTTCGATTAGCTCTTCATCAGATTAAACTTGCTAAAAAACGATACTAATATAGTGCAAATTAGTTATAAACAGTAATTTTGAAATACACAGCTAAAAGTTGTTACGTCATGAAGCATAAAAGTATGTTTAAAACGTTTAAATTATAGTTGAATTATACTTAGCTGACTTGAAGTTGTTTGTGAAACAAAACTGTTAAAACGAAAAACATTTAAGATAGTAGAAATTTTAACCCAGTCCAAAATGAACTGCTTACCGTCTTTCGGCCGACATCCTTGCCCAGTCTACCTCCGCCTTCCTTATAAGGGTGAAAACTCAATAAGACTGGCTAAGCAAGCTTCATTAGCTGTAAAATCCACTTTTAATAGCGTTTCGCTACGATTTGTGTACAACACCAACCGCCCGCTTAACGGAATTGTGAAAGGTGCCACACCTATCCATGATTTAAGTAATGTAGTAAACATACTTAAATATCATTGCGGAAATGACTACGTAGGTCGAACATCTAAACGTTTCCACGTCAGGCGAGAGCAGCATTTCACGAATTTTAATAGCGACGTTAAGCCGAAAGGTGAACAATCATCTATTCAAGAGCACCTCCTTAACAACCCTGTTTGTGTTGAGAACTACCTGGATAGTAGGTTCAAAATTCTATCTAGAGCGAGAAATACTTACCATCTAATCAGTTTTAGAATCTTTGTTTATCAGAACTCGTGAGCCGAAAATTTGCAAACAAAGAGATTTTTACAATTTAAAACTTTATAAATAGCGTGTTTTAGTATTAGTTGTCGTTTATTGTCGTATTTTTGTAATGTACTTTTTATTTAGTTTTGTTTCAGGTAAAATTTCTACTATCTTAAATGTTTTCGTTTTAACAGTTTTGTTTTACAAACAACTTCAAGTCAGCTAAGTATAATTCAACTATTAATTAAACATTTTAAACATACTTTTATGCTTTATGACGTAACAATTTTAAGCTATGTATTTCAAAATTACTGTTTATAACTAATTTGCACTATAGTAGTTTCAGTTTTTAGCAAGTTTATTCTGATGAAGAGCTAATCGATATTAATTAATAAACCTTCTTTAAAATGAGTGACTTATGTTTAAACTTTTTAGTTCAAATATTTATTCAATTTGATTTTTAAGTTTTTAAGTTAAAATTGCAATCATTCAAGTTCTTACTGAAAATGGTGCTTACAGGTTGATCTGATTATTCTATATTTTATCTTTGCTACGAGAAGCATTTTACCAATAAATAAAACTCAAAATAGCATATTAGATATAAACAACAAAAGTTATTGAGTTCAATGGTTTTTCATAAAAGACAAAAAAATTCGTTAAAAACTATATTTTTCTTCATTCTTTTAACATTTTTATTTTTTTAAGTAATTCCATATTACTAATACTCGAAAGTTTTTACTTTTTTTAATTATTATTAGTAATTTAAACATCAGACTTTATTTTATAATTTTTAATGAACACTCAAATTTTTTTCTTTCCAATATATTTCGTCAAATTCTCTTCAGGGAAATAACAATTGAAACAATACAATAAAACACAACAAGTATATATACAAAAATTTTACAATTTAATTAACTAATCGATTAAGTAAACGTAAATGTAATCAACAAAAACTTTAAAAATCAGCACAAAATGGTCTTAACTAAATAAGGCTCAAGTGTAGCCAAATTCTTTCTTTTTACATAAATTTGGTTTATTTAAATGTATTAAAATGGCTTCAAGTCTAATTAATTTCAATGTGTTTGAACATTGTCGCATTACATTGAAATTAGATAATGCAAACTTTTTCCACAACTTGAATTATTTACAAGGTGTTCTGCTATCGCAGATTTTTTTATTGCATTTTTGACTGCAACACTTTTCGTCTTTTTTGTCTTTAATATACGAAGTGATACACTTGGGAACATGTTCTCTTATTCTAGTTGTGAGGTGTCGAGAAGTTTGACCAATGTAGCTACTGTCACAGCAGCATTTAAACTTGTAATCTACAAGAATTTTTTCTTGAGGTGTCATTAGGTCTTTTCCCGAACGTTGAAGTATTGGTTTGGACATGAATAGAACCCTAGGATTCACCGCATGATATGTTTTACTTGTTATATCCACTATTTTCTTCTCAATTAATTTCGATTTAGCACCAATATATGGAAGTTTCAATAATATTGGGCATTTATCTGGTCCATAAGGTTTAGCTAAATTTGAATTGGTAGATTGTGACTTTATTACTCGGTTTACTAGCATTTCGGGATACCCATTGAGTTTAAGAATTGACTTTATATTGTTAACTTCAAATAAACCAAATTTATGTAAAAAGAAAGAATTTGGCTACACTTTAGCCTTATATAGTTAAGACCATTTTGTGCTGATTTTTAAAGTTTTTGTTGATTACATTTACGTTTACTTAATCGATTAGTTAATTAAATTGTAAAATTTTTGTATATATACTTGTTGTGTTTTATTGTATTGTTTCAATTGTTATTTCCCTGAAGAGAATTTGACGAAATATATTGGAAAGAAAAAAATTTGAGTGTTCATTTATTCATTATAAATAAAATAATTTTATTAATTTTGAATTAAAAATAATTGTTAAATTTTTATTGTTCTTATAAAAATTTTATATTTAAAGTTTCAATTTTTAATATTTAAACACTACAAAAACCTTTTAAACTTTTTAAGGAATGTTTCCTAAAAATTTGTTGTCTCTAGCGCAAAAATTAACAATCTTATAGTATATCTTTAAAGTTCTAATAAAATCGACAATGAAAAAGCTGTAGACCATACGTTTGTATACCAATTTTTTTACACAATAACTATACCTCAACAGTAGATTAAAATTTAATATACTATAAAAACTGACTTATAACTCATATTTTAAGCTTCTTTATAAAAGTCTATATTTATTCTTTTAAAAACGGTCTGACCTCCATGGCTTTACATAATTTATTTAATTCATTAAATAAATATTATTTAGTTGAATATAGTAGTAGCTAGTAACAAACATTTTTTAAGTAGCTATAATATTTAGGTGTCAAATTGTTTTTCGTGCTTCCATTTCTATTTTCAATCGCTTCTTTTAGTTCATTTAATTCCTCAGTATGCTCACAATCGGCTGCAGCATGATGAAGGTGATTTCTAGTCTGAAATTTTTATAATGCTTTTTGCAATGATTCCGCAATACTAGTTAAATTATGTTATACATGCTTTTACATTTCTTACTATATTAAATCTATCATCAAACTTGAATTTGTTCACACTACTAGTTTACTTTACTTACCTAAGGATGTTTTGCGTTATTACAACGAGCTATAGTATCAAAAATTGAAAAAGATACTTAAAAAGCAAAATTTATGCAAAATTGTAAGATAGCTAGCTTTTATACGATTGTACAGGCAAACTCATTTGAGACAACTCGTAAGTTCTCTACAGGTTGCTGCATAAGTTTGCAAATAACAAATTGTTTCTATTGATGCTTTTAAAGCTTCAAATTTGCAAAAAAATAACGCTGATATCACGTTTTTACTTTCAAAGCAATTCAATAAAAAGTTTAAATACTGACAGAAACTGTGCACTAACTTGTTGCAACTCTTTGATGAGGTGTCGCATATCATGCCCGAAACTGTTAGGTCTGTAGAACATTGTAGCCACAGAGGTCAGCGTTAACGCGCTTTGAATATCAGTTTCATCAGTTTCGAATAAGCGGTCGATGTTAGATCCATAATATGTCAGCCAATTATGCTCCATGAGTCTTGCATTCGAAAAAAGCAGCAGCTGTTGGGTTAATTGCTATGAAACTTTTGTTTAGCAACTAACTTCCCGAATTAAACAGAAATTGTTCAAGCATAATTGTAAAAAAAATTAACGGTCAGTTTAGTTCAATACAAGATATTTTTCATCTTAAAGAGCAAAGATAAAATTAAAAAAATTGTTTCACTACTGTGAGCTATAAATCACGTTTTAAACAGTTTTCAAAACATTTGTTTCAAAAGCTTAATTTTCTTTTGCGCACGTTATTGTTACCAAGTCAAAACAACTTCGCAGGTTTGAAATTTCAATGAACAACCCTAAGAAAATAAATTACAAGCTGCTTGATTATAGTATGCTTTTTATTCTCATAAAAGCTAAACTTGTCTCAAACTAACTACAATTTTAAACTTGCAACTAACTGACCTTAACGAATGCGTCTGCCGTTCTTTTTGGGTTTTTTCTGACGTAACTTAAAAACTTAACAAAGTTCTGTTTCTCAATTTTGTATTCCTTTAACTGTTTCCAGTCTTTTTGATTTATATCATAAACTATGTCTTCAAACAGTTTATTCTTTTTATTGTCATTGAGCTCTTTCTCATGAAACCTTCCCATGAATCCACGTATCTGACTAAAAAAATTGCAAATTAGTTTTGTGTTCTGCGTTTAAAATTAAGAATTGATTTAAATAGTAGAATTTAATAAAATAAGTTTAAATGACAAGCAAAATTTCTTTAATATTTTACGTGTTGAAATTAAACTAATCATACTTTCAAAAAACTAATATTATGAAGTCATAAACTTTTATAAAATCTCTTATTTTATGAAACAACATCATAGATATAACTAAACTATTTTTCAAACTATATTGTTAAGCAAAAATTACATATTTCATAAAACTATAAATTTGAATAACACGAGTAAAATTTAAAAATGTTTTAATCTAACAAAATATATAAAAACAACTGTTTTTGCGCACAAATACTTTACTGGCTTTTTTTGCTGCTCATAAAATTATCCCATGCTTATCAAATAAATATATCTTTCTTGGTTGAGTTTATTCATAAATTAATTACAAGAAAACATAATGAAAGCTAGGTAAATACTTATACATCTCCCCCAGATTTTATCTACAAAGGGGATGAAACGACACGTTTAGCTAACAAAACAGATTATTTACAAAATTTGCAAACTTAAATACAATTTCTGAGCTAAAATCAACGAAACCACTAAAATGTTACAATTGTACAAAATCATTAATTTAAACAGCATTTTAAAGAGGTTTGTATGTACCACTTTCGGCATCATTAACCCTTCTCAGGGTTTTTACACGACCGGAACGACGCAGCTCGTTCGCTGGGAACACTCCATCGTCAACAAAATTTCTTTCAGATACCCTAGATTTGTCATTAGGGTTCAAACGAGACAACCCATCATTTTTCTGATTTTTAGAGGATTGGCTTTCATCCATGAAATTTGAGTCCTCAGGTGAAAGGAAAGTAGCTGGTTTTGTTTTGCAAATCTTGTCAAAGTTATCTCCAGCTTTGAAACATAATCCTTTCTGGGAGCGCACACCATTAAAACTTTCCTTGTAATCTCTCCTCTCATCATTGACAGAAAACACAAACTTCTACAGTGGTATGTTTGCTTTTCTAAGATAAGGAATACTATTTCTGGATTTGCAAACAGGAGGATTAAATTTTCTTAAAAACTTGCGATTTCGTACAGTTAAGCGACCTGATCCATCAATCTTGACAACATACTGATGATAGTCTTTTAGTTCTACTAATACACCACTTTTCCCCCACTTGTTAGGGAAGTTACCTGCTTGATTCTGTATCATGACATGATCACTGCAATTCAGAGGTGGCAACAATCTTGTGTGCTCACTTAAATTTTCGAGAGACTTAACATAACGAGACCTAAGAGCTTCTTTCTTTTTACTCCATGCGTTACGCCAAATGTTTAAAATCTGCGGGTTATTGTAAGCCATAATACTCTTCCTGATGTAAGGCAATGAGTCCTTAAAATTTCGTCTGTGCAGGTGATAGTTTGCATCCTGGATCAGGCGTATTTCTCTGCGTAAGTAAAGCTTGTACCATTTTGTCATTACCTAGTTCACCATTTGAACCAACATTTTCCATCGCTTAGAGGCCTTTACTGCTAATTCCGCCCTACCGTTTGACACTGCAGATGACATATGATGGTGTATACCCCATCGTTTCAGAAAATATTTGGGAGCTTTTGCAGAAAACTCTGGACCTCAATCAGAAGTTATTTCAACTGGAACACCAAAAGTGACAAAAGTACGACGCAAAGCTTTACATAGCCCTTTTGAACCAGAATCATTTGTACATAATTTGATTCTTTGTTGTTCTGTCCAACCCGAAAGTCTGTCGGCAGCTACAAAACAATACCACCCTTTTCACTGAAAATAATCACAAAAAATTGTTCGAGCGGGAAAACGCGAAGAAGAAAAAAGAGGTACAGGGACAGAAAAACGTACTTTTACACGCAGGATGCAAACTATCCCCTGCACAGATCTTTTTGGGACGAAATTTAAAGAAGTAATTACCTTACTAGACTAAGAGTGTTATGACTGTAACGATACGTTATTTAAATACAATTTTCTATCTTTAAATTGGAAACACTTTGTTGTTGGGCAAGCTATAAACAATAACAAATGAGATGTTGACAAGTTATACTACAAGAAGTTTGAAATTGTTGCTATAACAACTGTCATCACTCAAAGAAATCACTATTGTGAGCTTGGTTCATTGTTAGAGAGAGTAGTCTGAGTTCTGAGGAAAGAATTTGAGTGGAGTTGATTGTCGTCCAGTAGATCCACCTTTTCCTGTGTGCTAGTGACTAATTTTATTGACTTTTTTTATAACCAAGTTACTTAAATTGTCTTTTTTCAAACCTGAGTATTTTATTGTAATTTTGTTTAATTTTAACTACTTTATTTATTTTAAGTTTTTTATATTTTGTTACAAATTGGTTTACTTTTAAGTTTTTAGTATATAAATTTATCCAACTGCTTTGTATTTTATATTATTAAATAGTTTTTGTTAAAGTAAATTTAAACTATGTCACGAGTCAGTCCAAATCCAGAGTGTCTTCCAGACACTATGATTCAATCTCGGGCTAAGAGTGCTCGCATTCTAAGCCTAAGACCTCTTAGCCATGAGTCAACAATTGTGAGAACACAAAATTGTTGCCACCACTGAACTGCGGTGATCATGTCGTGATACTAAATCGAACAGGTAACTTTCCTAGCAAGTAGGGGAAAAGTGGAGTGGTGGTCAAAGTGAAGGACTGCCATCAATGTGTTGTCAAGGTTGATAAATCAGGTCGCTTAACTGTTCAAAATCGTAAGTTTCTAAGAAGATTTACCCCTCCTGTTTGCAAATCTTTAAATAAGATCCCTTATCTGAGGAAAGCAAACATACCACTGTAGAAGTTTGTCTTTTCTGGTAAAGTTGAGAAAAAAGATTTTAAGAAAAGTTTTGGTGTTCTGTACTGCCAGAAGGAAGACTCTATTTACATAAGCATTATGTAAGCCTCTGTACTAATGGTTTTCTTCAAATTGATGTTGAACTGTCATGGCTCGGATTTGCTTTGATATATATTTTCTTGACTTATATTTTCTACAGAAAAGCAAACAGACTACTAAAGTTTTCTTGCGAACAACAATGTATCCGGGATGTGTGTGTGAAATTATCGGATTATTCGCAGCTTTTCTGTGTATGACTTTATGATGCTTTTTAAAAGATTCGTGTAAAATAATGTTTTATGGTCTAATTGATGAATTTCAGTTCTATCGTGACGTCATAAAGTTTGTAGTTGACTTTGCAGCAGGCTTGTCTAAAAGCCGTCTGTTAATGTGATCTTGGATGAGGACGCAGAGATTGACTTTCAAAATGTCGAACTGTTGGTTAGTATTGAGCAGGCACGTGGCTTGGTACGTTTCTGCAAATCTACAGAAACGTATAAGTATTCAATTAAACTTAGTTATGCACTCCTGAGAGATAATTTCGCCATGTATGTACTCTATAGCATTTTTAGTGTCGTAAAGACTAAACGAATGAAATAGATCCAAATTGTAACATTTAGCGCGTTAAAGCTTTAATTTGACAAAAAGCTGCAATGCAAAATTGATTCTAATCGAAGCTGTAGCTTCAAAAATCAAAATCACAAATTTAATGTTACACAAATTTGCATAACTTGTTGTTACTATTGACTACGTTAAATGTTTGATTTTGAAAACAAAATAAATTTTTTTGAGTTAAATTGTGATTTTCTTATACTTATTTTTATGAATGTTTTCTGGGTTTATACAAGTGGCAACACATGAAGAGTCATAGGGGGTGTGGAGCAAAATAAATTTCCTTGTAACAGTTATCACTCGTATTTCAACATTCCATTTTTGATGTATTAACATAACTGCAAAGTTTCAGATTAAATTAAATAACATTAGAGGTATATTAAGTTGCTGTGTTCCCGCTAGGACGTTATCACGCGTCATTTCAGATGTTTTAATTTTTGTAGATTCGTAAGTTTTTTGAGCTAGCTACGTCCCTGGTATCGAATATTTGGAAAACGCGTGTAGCAGTATTTCTTCAGTGTTTACCGCAATCACTGATGCACCTTCTACTCAGTTTAAAGGTGAAAAAATGATAGGGATGTTTATCAGCGAATTGAGTAAGGCTTTAAGGTTAGATAAATGGCGTGTAGTTTCGTTCGAAAAATTCAAATCGATGAAGAAATTAAGTTTTTAAATGCTTGTACTTAGCAATTGAGTGAAGAAAAGTAAAGATTAAGTTTCAAATTTTTTGTTACAGTTTGTTTGTTTAAATTGTAGTCTTTTATAACATTTTTATTCAACAGTGAACTAGGTTAATCGTAACTTTTAAATGTTTTTATCATTTTGAGTTCAATTTCGTTGATTTTTAGACCTAAAATCTGTGTTAAAGTTGTTACAAATTGTTTTAAAATTATTTCATTTCGCTAGTTAAATGTATCTTTTTATCTCCTTTGTAGATAAAATCTGGAGGAGATGTATAAGTATTTACCTAGCTTTCATTATGTTTTGTATTACAGATTTTATCATTCTTGTAATTAGTTTGTGAATAAACTCAATCAAGAAAGATATATTTATTTAGAAATATCTTTAATTTTTTTAAAGCTCCTTATTCATTTTTTTGACTCATTATTTTAATTTATTTCAAGTCGTTTTAAAATTAGTACTAATTTTACTTAATTATACTTTGATAAGCTTGAATATTCAAACACGTAACATTTTATTTTTTTGTTTAGATTTTCATGCATGAATAGGTTTTTAAATAACATTATAAATAAGCAACATTGTTATGTACATTTCACTATTCTATTTTACATGAAAAGGTAGTAATTCTGGTTGTAGATAAAATATTTAATTTACAAATCTTTATTTAGTAAATAATCTAAATGAACTTACAGACGCCCCTCAACTCCAATCAAGCATTTTTTTCTAACTGTGTTGACTACCTCCTTTTCCACGTCACTGTAAAATATCATATATAATTTAGTTATTTCATAATTAACCGTAACATGGTTGCCACTGATCAAGCTGAGAAAAATTTCCTGACTTTTTACCAAAATTTTCCTGACTTTTCTAAATCATACTCTTAAATAAAACTTATTCTTAAATACATAATCTAACACTTAAAACTTTCAATCTAATTTTAATACAGGTTAAAAACAACAGTTTTTTGCTGAATTCTATCATCAAACTTCCAGTACATCACTTAAACCATCTGTGTATGATTGATGTTTGTATTAAACAGCTCTATCAGCAAAATACTTGTATTATTACCTTATAAACACAGCTTGTCTGAAAAAAGACACATTTTTTAGATTTTCCTAGCATAAATGTATCTAGATAAACAAACGACATATAAGGAACTTTTACAACTTAAACCTTGAATATATAACAAAATTTCACAATTAAAATCTTAAAACAATAACAAATTTTTACAGTTGAAATCTTAAAACAATAAAGAACTTAATCAAATACTGTTTTTTTAAATGTATGTTCTAAAATTTATTTTCCCCGTTTTTTTTATCAGCACTTCAAGCTCTTCATCTAATAAAGATATGGTTTCCTTCATCTGAACTGCATTCCGCTTCATTTTCATTGCAGTTAAAACCATTTGCCTCATTTTATTTAAATCGCTCTTATCTGCTGTCCCTACACTTGTTGAAGAGAATCTTTTCTCTAAATCAAGCCACAACTTTTGGGCTTCATTTATTTTGGCACTCATTTATTTTTAATTTTGTTTATAAAATATTTCCTCTCATCATTTAGCATAAAATTTGTAACAAATAAATATACTCTTATTTACTTTAAATACTTAAATTACTCTACAAAAAATACAAATAATAAGTAAATTAAATCTTGGCATATACCTCTCTTATAATTTATTTTATAAATCTAAACAACTTTAAAAAATTATAAAGAGGTAAAGTATACACATTAACTTGTTACATAAAGTACTAAACTAACTGCTTAGTTATAAAGAACTCAATTATTTACTTATACAAAAAACATATTGATTCTAAAATTATGCTAGATAAACTTTTGTGTGTATATCTTAGTTTCACTATGGAAGTGACCTTGCTACAGATCATCAATACTAAAAATCTTACAAAATCTACTTGTTCAAATAGGGTACTTGTTCAATATGTTAATAGAAAATTTTTGCAGTTTTGTGAAGGATATTTTACTAATTTATACCAGATGAAGGCATTGGAAATAAAATTTAATATTTTTTTTTAATTTGTAGGAAAATTTTGGAACTTTTTTCTGACTTTAAAGGATTTTTAATTATTTTTTACCATTTGAAGGCTTTGGAAAACAAGAAATTTTGTAAATTTAAACTGACAAAATCTGACTTTTTAAAATTTTTATCAAATTTCCTGACTTTTTTTCAAAACCCCCCATTTTTTCTTGACTTTTCCTGACTTTTGTCATTCTTTTAAATTTTTCCTGACTTTTCCTGATTTCCTGACCGAGTGGCAACCCTGCGTAGATGTAAAAAATGCTTATTAACGATTGCCACTCTGAAATGACGTAATTTTTTAACTCAAATGTATAGTATGAAAGTATCAACAGTTTTTAATAATTTGTAGTAAGGTGAAAAACTTACTTAATGTTCAGTTTTAGAATAATAAACGAAAAAAAGTAATTCTTGATTGTAAATTGTTCAAAACATATAACATATTTTGAGTAAAAATCAGAATAAAGCCTACTAGAGAAAGTATTATAAAACTAAATCAAATTAGCTTAAATTAACCACAGTTTTACAATAAGTCTGAAAAAATGCTTAATCTATCATAACCTTTAATAAAAATTGAAACAGGCTAGTGGGGCCGTAGCCATGTACTAATTTAAACAAAAAGTCTAACTATCTGAAAAAAAATCATTAAAATAAAGTAAAACTTTAAAGAAAAGTAACTTACTCGTAGAATGCCTTCATTCTCAAAAATTTTTTGGTTTCCTCAACTGAAAATATTTTTACAAGCTTTAAAAGAAGTAGACTTATCTATACCTTTGTACTAAAATTAAAAAAATCCATTTATGAAATACTCATCAAAAATATTTAAAACTTAGCAGAAAAAAAAAATTTGTGATTTTTTACTGCTCAATCTGACAAAATTTTAACACTGATGCTTATTTATCCAAAAACCAATAGCAAAACTAAATTTTATCAATTCATTCACTGATGAATTGTATATGTTCAATCTGAGTAATTTAACATTCAAAACTGATTTACCATATTGCTCATCATTAAGGTGATTATTTGATAACTTGTGTTGCGTAATCAAGTAAGTCATCCAATAATCATCTTCATTATATTGATAATCATCTGCATAAAATTGAAATTATGGAATCAAATTAAGTTAAAAACTAAAAAGCTTTAGCAAAACCCAAAACAAATACAAAAACTTTATTTGTAAAACTAACTCAAACTGATTTTTGAAAGAAATATTATAAGACAAAAGACATGCAATTTTATTCTTTACTAAAATAAATAATGTTAATTTAACATTCAACATTACAATACCTGGATTTTTACCATTTCCTAAAGGTGGTTTAGGATTGGTTGAACTTTTAACATTAGGTCCACCTAAACCTTAGAAAAATAGTTATTTTATGTTTACAAGAAGGTTGCTCTTTACATTTTAAATAGTAATCACAGTAATAAACAGTTTTTTTTCCTCCTAGTTATTGCAAATATAAACTAATGTATTTAATGATAAATCTAATAAGACTTTGAATTATTTAATAAAAAAATATCAATTCTCTTTAATTTGTGACCATTAGCATTTACTGCAATTGAAAAAATAATAAACAAGTACATTTATTTATAATGTTTGACATGCAGCTTTCCACTCCTTGTTAGAGTTAACTAGATTAATTTTATTGAGTATTGACATGAATACTTAGTGCTATGCAAAAAAAATCATTAAAAGACAGTATGGTGCTTATAAATACACCACCTTTGAATTTTCTTCTGGGTTTTTACATTTTAACGTCTGGCAAGTATTACTAAAAATCATGTGCAAAATTTTAGATGATTTGAAGAAACTTTCATGATGGCAATACTTGATTTTCTGAAAATACTGCAAACTGTATGGAAACTAAAACAGGCCTTTAAGAGTTTTTAGCTCGAAATTATTTTACATGTGCCAATTACTACATAAACACATTGTACATTATTTAGGACAGTTTTAAAAAATTGTGGAGGCACTTTTTGATTTAAAAAAAAAACAGAATTTCAACAAAACTTACAAAAATGATAATAAGTAGACAAAATCAAGAAGCGCCTACATAAGATATTATTTAAATTATTTTTGTGTTTATTGCAACATTTAAAAAAAAATTCCAGCTAAAAACGCTGTTTATTGGGTCCATAGAGTTTTCATTAAATTCAGTTAACATTAAAAAAAAAATTTTATAAACCTAGTTTAAGTTATTCACAAATTTATAAACCTAGTATAAGTTATTCACAACTTTATAAACCTAGTGTAAGTTATCCACAACTTTATAAACCCAGTGTAAGTTATTCACAACTTTATAATCCTAGTGTAAGTTATCCACAACTTTATAAACCTAGTATAAGTTATCAACAAATTTATAAACCTAGCACAATTATCCACAACTTTATAATACTAGTGTAAGTTATCCACAACTTTATAAACCTAGTATAAGTTATCAACAAATTTATAAACCTTGCACAATAATCAACATTTTATAAACCTAGTATAAGTTATCCACAACTTTATAATCCTAGTATAAGTTATTCACAACTTTATAAACTTAGTGTAAGTTATTCACAACTTTATAAACCTAGTGTAAGTTATCCACAAATTTATAAATCTAGTATAAGTTATCAACAAATTTAAAAACCTAGTATAAGTTATCAACAAATTTATAAACCTAGTGTAAGTTATGCACAACTTTATAATCCTAGTGTAAGTTATCCACAACTTTATAAACTTAGTACAAGTTATGCACAAATTTATAAACCTAATACAAGTTATCCATAACTTTATAAACCTAGTATAAGTTATCCACAACTTTATAAACCTAGTATAAGTTATTCACAACTTTATAAACCTAGTATAAGTTATCCACAAATTTATAAACCTAGTATAAGTTATCCACAAATTTATAAACCTAGTGTAAGTTATCCATA
The DNA here is from genome assembly GCF_965202585.1 of Thalia democratica. Taxonomy (NCBI): domain Eukaryota; kingdom Metazoa; phylum Chordata; class Thaliacea; order Salpida; family Salpidae; genus Thalia; species Thalia democratica. Next base: position 1,186,479 of record NC_139169.1, read on the forward strand.
ACTTTATAAACCTAGTGTAAGTTATCAACAAATTCATAAACCTAGTGTAAGTTATCAACAAATTTAAAAACCTAGTGTAAGTTATCCACAATTTTATAAACCTAGTAAAAGTTATTCACAACTTTATAAACCTAGTGTAAGTTATCCACAAATTTATAAACCTAGTATAACTTATCCACAACTTTATAAACCTAGTTCAAGTTATTCACAACTTTATAAACCATGTGTAAATTATCAACAAATTTATATACCTAGTGTAAGTTATTTACAACTTTATCAACCTAGTATAAGTTATCCACAACTTTGAAAACCTAGTATAAGTTATCCACAACTTTATAATCCTAGTATAAATTAGCCATAACTTTATAAACCTAGTATAATTTATCCACAAATTTATAAACCTAGTATAAGTTATCCACAACTTTATAATCCTAGTATAAATGAGCCATAACTTTATAAACCTAGTATAAGTTATCCACAACTTTATAAACCTAGTGTAAGTTATCCACAACTTTATAAACCTAGTGTAAGTTATCCACAAATTTATAATCCTAGTGTAAGTTATCCACAACTATATAAACCTAGTGTAAGTTATCCAAAAACTTTATAATCCTAGTATAAGTTATCCACAACTTTATAATCCTAGTATAAGTTATCCACAAATTTAAAATCCTAGTGTAAGTTATCCACAACTTTATAAACCTAGTATAAGTTATCCATAACTTTATAATCCTAGTTCAAGTTATCCACAACTTTATCAACCTAGTGCAAGTTATCCACAACTCTATAAACCTAGTGTAAGTTATCCACAACTTTATAAGCCTAGTATAAGTTATCTTCAACTTTATAAACCTAGTAAAGGTTATCAATAACTTTATAAACCTAGTATACTTATCCACAACTTTATAAACCTAGTATAAGTTATCCACAACTTTATAAACCTAGTGTGAGTTATCAACAAATTCATAAACATAGTGTAAGTTATCAACAAATTTATAAACCTAGTGTAAGTTATCCACAATTTTATAAACCTAGTATAACTTATCCACAATTTTATAAACCTAGTTCAAGTTATCCACAACTTTATAAACCATGTGTAAATTATCAACAAATTTATATACCTACTGTTAGTTATTTACAACTTTATCAACCTAGCATAAGTTATCCACAACTTTATAAACATAGTATAAGTTATCCACAACTTTTTAATTCTAGTATAAATTAGCCATAACTTTATAAACCTAGTATAATTTATCCACAAAATTATAAACCTAGTATAAGTTATGCACAACTTTATAATCCTAGTATAAATGAGCCATAACTTTATAAACCTAGTATAAGTTATCCACAACTTTATAAACCTAGTGTAAGTTATCCACAACTTTATAAACCTAGTGTAAGTTATCCACAACTTTATAAACCTAGTATAAGTTATCCACAACTTTATAAACCTAGTGTAAGTTATCCACAAATTTATAATCCTAGTGTAAGTTAATCACAACTTTATAAACCTAGTGTAAGTTATCTACAACTTTATAAAACTAGAATAATTTATTCACAACTTTATAAACCTAGTGTAAGTTATCCACAACTTTATAATCCTAGTACAAGTTATCCACAACTTTATAAACGTAGTATAAGTTATCCACAACTTTATAAACCTAGTGTAAGTTATCCACAAATTTATAATTCTAGTATAAGTTATTCACAAATTTATAAACCTAGTGTAAGTTGTCCATAACTTTATAAACCTAGTAGAAGTTATCCACAACTTTATAAACCTAGTGTGAGTTATCAACAACTTTATAAACCTAATGCAATTATCCACAACTTTGAAAACCTAGTATAAGTTATCAACAAATTTATAAACCTAGTATAAGTTATCCACAACTTTATAAACCTAGTATAAGTTATCCACAACTTTATTAACCTAGTGTAAGTTATCCAAAAACTTTATAATCCTAGTATAAGTTATGCACAACTTTATAATCCTAGTATAAATGAGCCATAACTTTATAAACCTAGTATAAGTTATCCACAACTTTATAAACCTAGTGTAAGTTATCCACAACTTTATAAACCTAGTGTAAGTTATCCACAACTTTATAAACCTAGTATAAGTTATCCACAACTTTATAAAATCTAGTGTAAGTTATCCACAAATTTATAATCCTAGTGTAAGTTAATCACAACTTTATAAACCTAGTGTAAGTTATCTACAACTTTATAAAACTAGAATAATTTATTCACAACTTTATAAACCTAGTGTAAGTTATCCACAACTTTATAATCCTAGTACAAGTTATCCACAACTTTATAAACGTAGTATAAGTTATCCACAACTTTATAAACCTAGTGTAAGTTATCCACAAATTTATAATTCTAGTATAAGTTATTCACAAAATTATAAACCTAGTGTAAGTTGTCCATAACTTTATAAACCTAGTGTAAGTTATCCACAATTTTATAAACCTAGTATAAGTTATCCACAAGTTTATAAACCTTGTATAAGTTATCCACAAATTTATAAACCTAGTTTAAGTTATTCGCAACTTTAAAAACCTAAAGTAAGTTATCCACAACTTTATAAATCTAGTTCAAGTTATGCACAACTTTATAAACCTAGTATAAGTTGTCCACAACTTTATAATCCTAATATAAGTTATCCACCAATTTACAAACCTAGTGTAAGTTATCAACAACTTTATAAACCTAGTGTAAGTTATACACAACTTTATAAACCTAGTGTAAGTTATCAACAACTTTAAAAACCTAGTGTAAATTATCCACAACTTTTTAAACCTAGTGTAAGTTATCAACAACTTTATAAACCTAGTATAAGTTATCCACAAATTTATAAACCTAGTATAAGTTATCTACAACTTTTTAAACCTAGTGTAAGTTATGCACAACTTTATAAACCTATTGTAAATTATGCACAACTTTATAAACCTAAAGTAAGTTATCCACAACTTTATAAACCTAGTATAAGTTATCTACAACTTTATAATCCTAGTATAAGTCATCCATAAATTTATAAACCTAGTATAAGTTATCCACAAATTTATAAACCTTAAGTAAGTTATCATCAATTTTATAAACCTAGTATAAATTATCAACAACTTTATAAACCTAGTATAAGTTATCCACAACTCTATAAACCTAGTGTAAGTTATCCAAAACTTTATAAACCTAGTGTAAGTTATCCACAAATTTATAAACCTAGTGTAAGTTATCCACAACTTTAAAAACCTAGTATAAGTTATCAACAACTTTATAAACCTAGTATAAGTTATCCACAACTTTATAAACCTAGTATAAGTTATCCACAATTTTATAATCCTTAAGTAAGTTATCAACAATTTTATAAACCTGGTATAAGTTATCAACAACTTTATAAACCTAGTATAAGTTATCCACAACTCTATAAACCTAGTGTAAGTTATCCACAACTTTATAAACCTAGTGTAAACTATAGACAACTTTATAAACCTTAAGTAAGTTATTAACAATTTTATAAACCTAGTATAAGTTATCTATAACTTTTTAAACATAGTGTAAGTTATGCACAACTTTATAAACCTAGTGTAAATTTTGCACAACTTTATAACCCTAAAGTAAGTTATCCACAACTTTATAAACCTAGTATAAGTTATCCACAACTATATAATCCTAGTATAAGTTATCCATAAATTTATAAACCTAGTATAAGTTATTCACAAATTTATAAACCATAAGTAAGTTATCAACAATTTTATAAACCTAGTATAAGTTATCAACAACTTTATAAACCTAGTATAAGTTATCCACAATTTTATAAACCTAGTATAAGTTATCCACAATTTTATAAACCTTAAGTAAGTTATCAACTATTTTATAAACCTAGTATAAGTTATCAAAACTTTATAAACCTAGTATAAGTTATCCACAACTTTATAAACATAGTGTAAGTTATCCACAACTTTATAAACCTAGTGTAAATTATACACAAGTTTATAAACCTTAAGTAAGTTATCAACAATTTTATAAACCTAGTATAAGTTATCAACAACTTTATAAACCTAATGTAAGTTATCCACAACTTTATAAACCTAAAATAAGTTATCCACAAGTTTATAAACCTAGTATAAGTTATCCATAACTTTATAAACCTAGTGTAAGTTATTCACAACTTTCTAAACCTAGTGTAAGTTATCTACAAATTTATAAACCTAGTAAAAGTTTTGCACAACTTTATAAACCTATTATAAGTTATCCACAAGTTTATAAACCTTGTATAAGTTATCCACAACTTTATAAACCTAGTATAAGTTATCCACAACTATATAATCCTAGTATAAGTTATCCATTAATTTATAAACCTAGTACAAGTTATTCACAACTTTATAAACCTTATATAAGTTATCCACAAATTTATAAACCTAGTGTAAGTTATAAACAAATTTATAAACCTAGTATAAGTTATTCACAAATTTATAATCCTAGTGTAAGTTATCCACAACTTTATAATCCTAGTATAAATTATCAACAACTTTATAAACCTAGTGTAAGTTATTCACAATTTTCTTAACCTAGTATAAGTTATACACAACTTTATGATCCTATTATAAGTTTTTCACAAATTTATAAACCTAGTGTAAGTTACCCATAACTTTATAAACCTAGTGTAAGTTATCCAAAAATTTATTAACCTACTATAAGTTATCCACATATTTATAAACCTAGTGTAAGTTATCCATAACTTTAAAAACCTAGTATAAGTTATTCACAAATTTATAAACTTAGTGTAAGTTATACAAAACTTTATAAACCTAGTGTAAATTATCCACAAGTTTATAAACCTAGTACAAGTTATCAACAACTTTATAAACCTAGTGTAAGTTATCCACAATTTTATAAACCTAGTATAAGTTATCCAAAACTTTTTAATCCTATTATAAGTTTTTCACAAATTTATAAACCTAGTGTAAGTTACCCATAACTTTATAAACCTAGTGTAAGTTATCCAAAAATTTATTAACCTAGTGTAAGTTATTCACAAATTCATAAACCTAGTGTAAGTTATTCACAACTTTATAAACCTAGTGTAAGTTATTTACAAATTTATAAAGCTAGTGTAAGTTAATCACAACTTTATAAACTTAGCGTAAGTTATCAACAACTTTATAAACCTAGTATACATTATGAACAAATTTATAAATCTAGTGTAAGTTATTTACAAATTTATAAACCTAGTATAAGTTATCCACAAATTTATAAACCTAGTGTAAGTTATCCACAACTTTAAAAACCTAGTGTATGTTATCAACTACTTTAAAAACCTAGTATAAATTATCAACAACTTTATAAACCTAGTGTAAATTATTCACAATTTTATAAACCTAGTATAAGTTATCCACAACTTTATAATTCATTATAAGTTTTTCACAAATTTATAAACTTAGTGTAAGTTACCCATAACTTTATAAACCTAGTGTAAGTTATACAAAAATTAATTAACCTACTATAAGTTATCCACATATTTATAAACCTACTGTAAGTTATCCATAACTTTAAAAACCTAGTATAAGTTATTCACAAGTTTATAAACTTAGTGTAAGTTATACAAAACTTTATAAACCTAGTGTAAATTATCTACAACTTTATAAACCTAGTGTAAGTTATCCATAACTTAATTAACCTAGTATAAGTGATTCACAAATTTATAAACCTAGTGTTAGTTATTCACAAATTTATAATCCTAGTATAAGTTATCCATAACATTATAAACTTAGTGTAAGTTATCCACAACTTTATAAACCTAGCATAAGTTATTCACAACTTTATAAACCTAGTGTAAGTTATTCACAACTTTATAAACCTAGTGTAAGTTATTTACAAATTTATAAACCTTGTGTAAGTTAATCACAACTTTATAAAACTAGCGTAAGTTTTCAACAACTTTATAAACCTAGTATAAGTTATTAACAACTTTATAAACCTAGTGTAAATTATCCACAAATTTATAAACCTAGTGCAAGTTATCAACAATATTATAAACCTAGTATAAGTTATCAACAAATTTATAAACTTTGTATAAGTTATCAACAAGTTTATAAACCTAGTGTAAGTTGTCCATAACTTTATAAACCTAGTGTAAGTTATCCACAACTTTATAAACCTAGTTCAAGTTATCCACAACTTTATAAACCATGTGTAAATTATCAACAAATTTATATACCTAGTGTAAGTTATTTACAACTTTATCAACCTAGTATAAGTTATCCACAACTTTGAAAACCTAGTATAAGTTATCCACAACTTTATAATCCTAGTATAAATTAGCCATAACTGTATAAACCTAGTATAATTTATCCACAAATTTATAAACCTAGTATAAGTTATCCACAACTTTATAATCCTAGTATAAATGAGCCATAACTTTATAAACCTAGTATAAGTTATCCACAACTTTATAAACCTAGTGTAAGTTATCCACAAATTTATAAACCTAGTGTAAGTTATCCACAACTTTATAAACCTAGTGTAAGTTATCCACAAATTTATAATCCTAGTGTAAGTTATCCACAACTATATAGACCTAGTGTAAGTTATCCAAAAACTTTATAATCCTAGTATAAGTTATCCACAACTTTATAATCCTAGTATAAGTTATCCACAAATTTAAAATCCTAGTGTAAGTTATCCACAACTTTATAAACCTAGTATAAGTTATCCATAACTTTATAATCCTAGTTCAAGTTATCCACAACTTTATCAACCTAGTGCAAGTTATCCACAACTCTATAAACCTAGTGTAAGTTATCCACAACTTTATAAGCCTAGTATAAGTTATCTTCAACTTTATAAACCTAGTAAAGGTTATCAATAACTTTATAAACCTAGTATACTTATCCACAACTTTATAAACCTAGTATAATTTATCCACAACTTTATAAACCTAGTGTGAGTTATCAACAAATTTATAAACATAGTGTAAGTTATCAACAAATTTATAAACCTAGTGTAAGTTATCCACAATTTTATAAACCTAGTATAAGTTATTCACAACTTTATAAACCTAGTATAAGTTATCCACAAATTTATAAACCTAGTATAACTTATCCACAATTTTATAAACCTAGATCAAGTTATCCACAACTTTATAAACCATGTGTAAATTATCAACAAATTTATATACCTAGTGTTAGTTATTTACAACTTTATCAACCTAGCATAAGTTATCCACAACTTTATAAACCTAGTATAAGTTATCCACAACTTTTTAATTCTAGTATAAATTAGCCATAACTTTATAAACCTAGTATAATTTATCCACAAAATTATAAACCTAGTATAAGTTATGCACAACTTTATAATCCTAGTATAAATGAGCCATAACTTTATAAACCTAGTATAAGTTATCCACAACTTTATAAACCTAGTGTAAGTTATCCACAACTTTATAAACCTAGTGTAAGTTATCCACAACTTTATAAACCTAGTATAAGTTATCCACAACTTTATAAAATCTAGTGTAAGTTATCCACAAATTTATAATCCTAGTGTAAGTTAATCACAACTTTATAAACCTAGTGTAAGTTATCTACAACTTTATAAAACTAGAATAATTTATTCACAACTTTATAAACCTAGTGTAAGTTATCCACAACTTTATAATCCTAGTACAAGTTATCCACAACTTTATAAACGTAGTATAAGTTATCCACAACTTTATAAACCTAGTGTAAGTTATCCACAAATTTATAATTCTAGTATAAGTTATTCACAAAATTATAAACCTAGTGTAAGTTGTCCATAACTTTTTAAACCTAGTGTAAGTTATCCACAACTTTATAAACCTAGTGTGAGTATTCAACAACTTTATAAACCTAATGCAATTATCCACAACTTTGAAAACCTAGTATAAGTTATCAACAAATTTATAAACCTATTATAAGTTATCCACAACTTTATTAACCTAGTGTAAGTTATCCACAACTTTATAAACCTAGTGTAAGTTATCCACAAATTTAAAATCCTAGTGTAAGTTATCCACAACTTTACAAACCTAGTATAAGTTATCCATAACTTTATAAACCTATTGTAAGTTATCCATAACTTTATTAACCTAGTATAAGTTATCCACAACTTTATAAACCTAGTGTAAGTTATCCACAAATTTATAATCCTAGTGTAAGTTAATCACAACTTTATAAACCTAGTGTAAGTTATCTACAACTTTATAAAACTAGAATAATTTATTCACAACTTTATAAACCTAGTGTAAGTTATCCACAACTTTATAATCCTAGTACAAGTTATCCACAACTTTATAAACGTTGTACAAGTTATCCACAACTTTATAAACCTAGTGTAAGTTTACCACAGATTTATAATTCTAGTATAAGTTATTCACAAATTTATAAACCTAGTGTAAGTTGTCCATAACTTTATAAACCTAGTGTAAGTTATCCACAACTTTATAAACCTAGTGTGAGTTATCAACAACTTTATAAACCTAATGCAATTATCCACAACTTTGAAAACCTAGTATAAGTTATCAACAAATTTATAAACCTAGTATAAGTTATCTATAACTTTTTAAACATAGTGTAAGTTATGCACAACTTTATAACCCTAGAGTAAGTTATCCACAACTTTATAAACCTAGTATAAGTTATCCACAACTTTATAATCCTAGTATAAGTTATCCATAAATTTATAAACCTAGTATAAGTTATCCACAAATTTATAAACCTTAAGTAAGTTATCAACAATTTTATAAACCTAGTATAAGTTATCAACAACTTTATAAACCTAGTATAAGTTATCCACAACTTTATAAACCTAGTATAAGTTATCCACAATTTTATAAACTTTAAGTAAGTTATCAACAATTTTATAAACCTAGTATAAGTTATCAAAACTTTATAAACCTAGTATAAGTTATTTACAACTTTATAAACCTAGTGTAAGTTATCCACAACTTTATAAACCTAGTGTAAATTATACTCAACTTTATAAACCTTAAGTAAGTTATCAACAATTTTATAAACCTAGTTTAACTTATCTACAACTTTATAAACCTAGTGTAAGTTATCCACAACTTTATAAACCTAGTATAAGTTATCTACAAGTTTATAAACCTAGTATAAGTTATCCATAACTTTATAAACCTAGTATAAGCTATTCACAACTTTCTAAACCTAGTGTAAGTTATCTACAAATTTATAAACCTAGTACAACTTTTGCACAACTTTATAAACCTAGTATAAGTTATCCACCAGTTTATAAACCTTGTATAAGTTATCCATAACTTTATAAACCTAGTACAAGTTATTCACAACTTTATAAACCTAATATAAGTTATCAACAAATTTATAAACCTAGTATAAGTTATCAACAACTTTATAAACCTAGTATAAGTTATCCACAACTCTATAAACCTAGTGTAAGTTATCCACAACTTTATAAACCTAGTGTAAACTATAGACAACTTTATAAACCTTAAGTAAGTTATCAACAATTTTATAAACCTAGTATAAGTTATCTATAACTTTTTAAACATAGTGTAAGTTATGCACAACTTTATAAACCTAGTGTAAATTTTGCACAACTTTATAACCCTAAAGTAAGTTATCCACAACTTTATAAACCTAGTATAAGTTATCCACAACTATATAATCCTAGTATAAGTTATCCATAAATTTATAAACCTAGTATAAGTTATTCACAAATTTATAAACCATAAGTAAGTTATCAACAATTTTATAAACCTAGTATAAGTTATCAACAACTTTATAAACCTAGTATAAGTTATCCACAACTTTATAAACCTAGTATAAGTTATCCACAATTTTATAAACCTTAAGTAAGTTATCAACTATTTTATAAACCTAGTATAAGTTATCAAAACTTTATAAACCTAGTATAAGTTATCCACAACTTTATAAACATAGTGTAAGTTATCCACAACTTTATAAACCTAGTGTAAATTATACACAAGTTTATAAACCTTAAGTAAGTTATCAACAATTTTATAAACCTAGTATAAGTTATCAACAACTTTATAAACCTAGTGTAAGTTATCCACAACTTTATAAACCTAAAATAAGTTATCCACAAGTTTATAAACCTAGTATAAGTTATCCATAACTTTATAAACCTAGTGTAAGTTATTCACAACTTTCTAAACCTAGTGTAAGTTATCTATAAATTTATAAACCTAGTAAAAGTTTTGCACAACTTTATAAACCTATTATAAGTTATCCACAAGTTTATAAACCTTGTATAAGTTATCCACAACTTTATAAACCTAGTATAAGTTATCCACAACTATATAATCCTAGTATAAGTTATCCATAAATTTATAAACCTAGTACAAGTTATTCACAACTTTATAAACCTTATATAAGTTATCCACAAATTTATAAACCTAGTGTAAGTTATAAACAAATTTATAAACCTAGTATAAGTTATTCACAAATTTATAATCCTAGTGTAAGTTATCCACAACTTTATAATCCTAGTATAAATTATCAACAACTTTATAAACCTAGTGTAAGTTATTCACAATTTTCTTAACCTAGTATAAGTTATACACAACTTTATGATCCTATTATAAGTTTTTCACAAATTTATAAACCTAGTGTAAGTTACCCATAACTTTATAAACCTAGTGTAAGTTATCCAAAAATTTATTAACCTACTATAAGTTATCCACATATTTATAAACTTGTGTAAGTTATCCATAACTTTAAAAACCTAGTATAAGTTATTCACAAATTTATAAACTTAGTGTAAGTTATACAAAACTTTATAAACCTAGTGTAAATTATCCACAAGTTTATAAACCTAGTACAAGTTATCAACAACTTTATAAACCTAGTGTAAGTTATCCACAATTTTATAAACCTAGTATAAGTTATCCAAAACTTTTTAATCCTATTATAAGTTTTTCACAAATTTATAAACCTAGTGTAAGTTACCCATAACTTTATAAACCTAGTGTAAGTTATCCAAAAATTTATTAACCTAGTGTAAGTTATCCACAAATTCATAAACCTAGTGTAAGTTATTCACAACTTTATAAACCTAGTGTAAGTTATTTACAAATTTATAAAGCTAGTGTAAGTTAATCACAACTTTATAAACTTAGCGTAAGTTATCAACAACTTTATAAACCTAGTATACATTATGAACAAATTTATAAATCTAGTGTAAGTTATTTACAAATTTATAAACCTAGTATAAGTTATCCACAAATTTATAAACCTAGTGTAAGTTATCCACAACTTTAAAAACCTAGTGTATGTTATCAACTACTTTAAAAACCTAGTATAAATTATCAACAACTTTATAAACCTAGTGTAAATTATTCACAATTTTATAAACCTAGTATAAGTTATCCACAACTTTATAATTCATTATAAGTTTTTCACAAATTTATAAACTTAGTGTAAGTTACCCATAACTTTATAAACCTAGTGTAAGTTATACAAAAATTAATTAACCTACTATAAGTTATCCACATATTTATAAACCTACTGTAAGTTATCCATAACTTTAAAAACCTAGTATAAGTTATTCACAAGTTTATAAACTTAGTGTAAGTTATACAAAACTTTATAAACCTAGTGTAAATTATCTACAACTTTATAAACCTAGTGTAAGTTATCCATAACTTAATTAACCTAGTATAAGTGATTCACAAATTTATAAACCTAGTGTAAGTTATTCACAAATTTATAATCCTAGTATAAGTTATCCATAACATTATAAACTTAGTGTAAGTTATCCACAACTTTATAAACCTAGCATAAGTTATTCACAACTTTATAAACCTAGTGTAAGTTATTCACAACTTTATAAACCTAGTGTAAGTTATTTACAAATTTATAAACCTTGTGTAAGTTAATCACAACTTTATAAAACTAGCGTAAGTTTTCAACAACTTTATAAACCTAGTATAAGTTATTCACAACTTTATAAACCTAGTGTAAGTTATCCACAAATTTATAAACCTAGTGCAAGTTATCAACAATATTATAAACCTAGTATAAGTTATCAACAAATTTATAAACTTTGTATAAGTTATCAACAAGTTTATAAACCTAGTGTAAGTTATCCACAACTTCATAACTTAGTGTAAGTTTTCCACAAATTTATAAACTTAGTGTAAGTTATCCACAAATTTGTAAACCTAGTACAAGTTATTCACGAATTTATAAACCTAGTGTAAGTTATTCACAACTTTATAAACCTAGTATAAGCTATGCAAAACTTTATAAACCTAGTACAAGTTATTCACAACTTTATAAACCTAGTATAAATTATACAAAACTTTATAAACCTAGAATAAGTTATCCACAAATTTATAAACCTAATACAAGTTATCAATAACTTTATAAACCAAGTATAAGTTATCAACAATTTTATAAGCCTATTATAAATTATCAACAACTTTATAAACCTAGTATAAGTTATCCACAACTTTATAAACCTAGTACAAGTTATCAACAAAATTATAAACCTAGTACAAATGATCTACAATTTTATAAACCTAGTATAAGTTATCCACAACTTTATAAACCTAGTGTAAGTTATCCACAACTTTATAAACCTAGTGTAAATTATACACAACTTTATAAACCTTAAGTAAGTTATCAACAATTTTATAAACCTAGTATAAGTTATCAACAACTTTATAAACCTAGTGTAAGTTATCCACAACTTTATAAACCTAGTGTAAGTTATCCACAAGTTTATAAACCTAGTATAAGTTATCCATAACTTTATAAACCTAGTACAAGCTATTCACAACTTTCTAAACCTAGTATAAGTTATCTACAAATTTATAAACCTAGTACAAGTTTTGCACAACTTTATAAACCTAGTATAAGTTATCCACAAGTTTATAAACCTTGTATAAGTTATCCATAACTTTATAAACCTAGTACAAGTTATTCACAACTTTATAAACCTAATATAAGTTATCCACAAATTTATAAACCTAGTGTAAGTTATAAACAACTTTATAAACCTAGTATAAGTTATCCACAACTCTATAAACGTAGTGTAAGTTATCAACAACTTTATAAACCTAGTATAAATTATCAACAACTTTATAAACCTAGTTTAAGTTATTCACAATTTTCTTAACCTAGTTTAAGTTATCCACAACTTTATAATCCTATTATAAGTTTTTCACAAATTTATAAACTTAGTGTAAGTTACCCATAACTTTATAAACCTAGTGTAAGTTACCCATAACTTTATAAACCTAGTGTAAGTTATCCAAAAATTTATTAACCTAGTGTAATTTATCCACAAATTTATAAACCTAGTGTAAGTTATACACAACTTTATAAACCTAGTGTAAGTTATTTACAAATTTATAAACCTAGTGTAAGTTATCCACAACTTTATAAACCTAGTGTAAGTTATCCACAAATTTAAAATCCTAGTGTAAGTTATCCACAACTTTATAAACCTAGTGTAAGTTATTCACAATTTTTTAAACCTAGTATAAGTTATCCACAAATTTATAATCCTATTATAAGTTTTTCACAAATTTATAAACCTAGTGTAAGTTACCCATAGCTTTATAAACCTAGTGTAAGTTATCCAAAAATTTATTAACCTACTATAAGTTATCCACATATTTATAAACCTAGTGTAAGTTATCCATAACTTTAAAAACCTAGTATAAGTTATTCACAAATTTATAAACTTAGTGTAAGTTAAACAAAACTTTATAAACCTAGTGTAAATTATCCACAAGTTTATAAACCTAGTACAAGTTATCAACAACTTTATAATCCTAGTGTAAGTTATCCACAATTTTATAAACCTAGTATAAGTTATCCACAAGTTTATAAACCTTGTATAAGTTATCCATAACTTTATAAACCTAGTACAAGTTATTCACATTTTATAAACCTAGTATAAGTTATCCACAAATTTATAAACCTAGTGTAAGTTATACACAACTTTATAAACCTAGTATAAGTTATCCACAACTTTATAAACCTTGTGTAAGTTATCAACAACTTTATAAACCTAGTATAAATTATCAACAACTTTATAAACCTATTATAAGTTATCCAAAACTTTATAATCCTATTATAAGTTTTTTACAAATTTTTAAACCTAGTGTAAGTTACCCATAACTTTATAAACCTAGTGTAAGTTATCCACAAATTCATAAACCTAGTGTAAGTTATTCACAACTTTATAAACCTAGTGTAAGTTATTTACAAATTTATAAACCTAGTATAAGTTAATCACAACTTTATAAACTTAGCGTAAGTTATCAACAACTTTATAAACCTAGTATACATTATGAACAAATTTATAAATCTAGTGTAAGTTATTTACAAATTTATAAACCTAGTATAAGTTATCCACAACTTTATAATTCATTATAAGTTTTTCACAAATTTATAAACCTAGTGTAAATTACCCATAACTTTATAAACCTAGTGTAAGTTATCCAAAAATTTATTAACCTACTATAAGTTATCCACATATTTATAAACCTAGTGTAAGTTTTCCATAACTTTAAAAACCTAGTATAAGTTATTCACAAATTTATAAACTTATTGTAAGCTATACAAAACTTTATAAACCTAGTACAAGTTATCTACAACTTTATAAACCTAGTATAAGTTATCCACAATTTTATAAATCTAGTGTAAGTTATTCACAAATTTATAATCCTAGTATAAGTTGTCCATAACTTTATAAACTTAGTGTAAGTTATCCACAACTTTATAAACCTAGCATAAGTTATTCACAACTTTATAAACCTTGTGTAAGTTATTCACAACTTTATAAACCTAGTGTAAGTTATTTACAAATTTATAAACCTTGTGTAAGTTAATCACAACTTTATAAACCTAGGGTAAGTTATCAACAACTTTATAAACCTAGTATAAGTTAATCACAACTTTATAAACCTAGTGTAAGTTAATCACAACTTTATAAACCTAGCGTAAGTTATCAACAACTTTATAAACCTAGTATAAGTTATCCACAAATTTATAAACCTAGTATTAGTTATCAACAACTTCATAAACCTTGTGTAAGTTATCCACAAATTTGTAAACCTAGTGTAAGTTATTCACAACTTTTTAAACCTAGTATAAGTTATGCAAAACTTTATAAACCTAGTACAAGTTATTCACAACTTTATAAACCTAGTATAAATTATACACAACTTTATAAACCTAGAATAAGTTATCCACAAATTTATAAACCTAATACAAGTTATCAACAACTTTATAAACCTAGTATAAGTTATCAACAATTTTATAAACCTATTATAAGTTATCAACAACTTTATAAACCTAGTATAAGTTTTCCACAACTTTATAAAACTAGTACAAGTCATCAACAAAACTATAAACCTAGTACAAATGATCTACATTTTTATAATCCTAGTAAAAGTTATCTACAACTTTATAAACCTAGTATAATTTATCTACAACTTTATAAACCTAGTGTAAGTTATCCACAAATTTATAAACTTAGTGTAAGTTTTCAACAACTTTATAATCCTATTATAAGTTATCCACAACCTTATAAACCTAGTGTAAGTTATCCACAATTTTATAAACCTAGTATAAGCTATCTACAACTTTATAAACCTAGTAAAAGTTATCAACAAATTTATAAACGTAGTACAAGTTATGCACAACTTTATAAACCTAGTATAAGTTATCTAAAGCTTTATAAACCTCCTATGTTAACTATTGTTAATAGATACTCAAGCAAGATACAAAACATAACCACTTATAGATAGTTATTAATGTATCTTTATTTAAACTAGTCATCAGGTTTGTAAAGTTATTTAAAAAATCAATTTTCATCGGAAAAACAGTTAAGTAATTCGAGTTTGTGAGAGATTTGAGTTGTTTTTTCGCTAAATTTAATTAGTTTTATTGTGTTGAATTTTATGTTAAAGTGGTTTGGGAAAGGCTGACCGACATGCCTTAGAACTATGATGTACTTGTTGCGTTTGATGCTATCGCAATATACTGTTAATGTGATTTTTCAAAATGAATTTTAAATCTTGTACGAGCAAGTTGAAACAAAAATTAGTGTTGTTTACAAGTTGTTCCGCCGTCGCGTCAAATAAATTAGTTATATTTTAATCATTTTACACATTTTATTAAAAGAGAAATTTTCACTAAAAAATTTAAATAAAATTAAAGGCTTGTAATAATAAAACTTTCTTATACCATAAAGAGTGTTAAACATCTATAAAAGTTAGCGACTGTAAAGTTTAATTGTTTAGTTTTCAAACAATCGTTTTAATTTGAACTATAACCGATAATAAACTTTCTAAACTGCATGTAAAACCATTGTTATTCTTCGTTCGTCCTTGTAAAAATACTTGTATGAGGTTATTAAAATTTGTTTTTGAGTGTATTATAGGTTGTTAAATTATAAATAGCAACAAAAAGAATTTCATCAAAACTTTCTGAGAATAACAAACAGTTTCTTATAGTTTAAAATAATATAATTGAAATTGTAACAACACGTTAATTACCTTGTTTTGACAATAAATGCAGATGTTTTTTTTGTTTAGTATACATAATTTTATGTATAGTATCACCTCCTTTTAGTTATGTTTTTAAAAATAACTTTAGACGTTTTTTCTTGAAATAATACCAGAGTTTAAATTTTACACAAGTTATTAAACCAAAAAAGATAAAATGATGTTACTAATTAATAGTACATAACTTTAAAGATTTTAACTTCTGTATTAGACATTTTATTTGTGCGTGAATGTGTTCAAGTAATGTTTGATACTTTATATTGTTGTTTTCGCACGACATCGGCGACTGTAAACAAGACGAGACTGCGATGGAGAGGAAACAATCACTTGTCGTTACCAATCAACGAGCAAACCTTCCATGTAGAGCAAACAGCGTCACATGATGCAGCAGAAAAACCTGATGAGAACCAACGTTCTGAGCAACCACGGCCAGCGCAATCCAAGTCAGCTCCTCAGCGCCAACGATGCGCAATTTTGTTGCCACGGAAAACTGGTTGTAAATAAAAAATTTAACTTGCACATCTTTATTCATCTTCTTAACATGTAAAAATTGTTTAAAATTCCAGGTTTTTTAGTGATTTTGTTCAAAATTCCAGTTTTTTCTTTCAAAGTTTCTCAAATTCCAGGTTTTTTCGAGTTATTTAGACTAGATTGTCAAATCCAGCTTTTTTGGCAACCCTGTAAAGAGAATGATATAACTTTAATATTTTGTTTTCATTACAATCTTTCACTCCTAAAAATAGAACATCAAATAAAAATTTATTAAAAAGTTGTGAGATATAGAGGTTGATGGGCCAACATCCAAAGTCTCAGTTGAGTCTGGTTGACTATCTGTGGGTAGATTGTCAACCTGACCTTTTAGCCTATACTTTTCTTGCAGACGGGATGACGTTCTAGCATGTTTGTGCTTAGGACCCTCTGCGGTGTTTGTATTCCTTAAATTGGACATAAAAAATGCTTTTATACCAACTTATCATGATGTATTAGTGAATTTTATCTACTAATACTAAAGAATACTATAGACTACTTTATGGAAAGATAGTTTGGTTGATGTATCTATTATACATAAGAACCACCCAAAATATTACAAAATTTTATACTCAAAAAATACAAGCTGATTTAAAATCTTTTATAATTCACTAGGCAAAACTTTTTTGATGAAATGTTTCATCATTGATTTTAAGCCTTATTTCTCATAACTACAGCAAGCTCTAAATATTCAGAGACCAAAAACTATTAATGCAAGTAGTTGCAGCAGTTCATTACAAATCAATTAAGATTTTATTGCTAACATATTTTTTTTCTTTAGAACACTGTTTTTAAAATACAATTCTAAAATGTTGGAATTTATAAATATATGTCGTATATTTTAAACTATCAATTGAATAACTTATAAAATGTTAACAAAAAGTATACAGTTAAAAGTATACAGCATCTGCTGTAGTATTTAAGTTGCATTTTTTCTGTGTTTGAAAAATGCAGCAGTTCAGTGAGCAAAGAGAAAAAGCTAAACATACGATGAATAAATAAGAGCGGTTAATCATCGCCTTAACTATGCACTTGATTAGTTTGAGAGTCAAAAAAATATATATCATAGTTTTTATACTGTGTGCAAAACTCTAAATCAAAATTGATAGGTGTGAAAAACAATTTTTTTTATCCATTTGAGCGTGAAATCATTAACTACATTTTATTTAACTTTTGACAAACAGTTTAAATTCCAAAAAATTTTAAATAGTCTAACGAAGTGGTCCAAAAAATTCGGAATCGGCCGAATCCAAGTCTCATTTTGAAATTAGGATTAGCCCGAATCCGAGTCCAAAAAGGCCGGATTCGTCCAAATCCAAATCTTGGTAGATCACTAAACAAAACCTCACAACAATTTAGTTACGAAACTAGAAATGAAAATTTTTCGCTAAAAGAACAGTAGAGATTATCTGAGCTCATTTATTTTATTTAGGGAACCACCCTTTTTGAGGTTAAACTTAAGCACAACTTTAACATTTAATTACTTTTTCCATTTCAAATTTATTTTCAACTATTCTGTTTATTTTATATAGATGATATTATTATAACAAATATATGAGCTTTGTGTGATTTAAATAAACAGACACTAATTATTTTTTGCTGTAAACTTTATTTATTATTTTTATTTAGTTTTATCATTGTTCTTGGCATTCGTTCATCAGTTGGTTCAATCTTTCTAGTTTTTCTTCAAATTCACAAATCTTCATTCGCAGCTTTTTGACTTTTTTCTACAAATTATTTTCTTGTTATATAACTAAGTTTTGTTTATATTACAAAAATATAAATTATTTAAAAAATATACAAAACACATTTTATTTTTCTTAAATTTATTTGAGTACTTTCATAATAAGGCTCATCGGAAATTGTATCTAACTAAGTTAAACTGAGTTGAAATTGTAATAAAACTATACTGTAGAATAAAGTTTTAAAATCTGAAATGACGTAATAATCGAATGTTAAAACTATTTAAAAGCTTTATACTACAGAATTTTGCTGACTAATACAACTTGTTAGATTTTAATCAAACTAAAATAAATCAGCGATAAAATGAAAACAAAACTACACTTTAAAAAAAATTTAATGGGAAACTAATAACTTTAAAATTACTTAATATAAGGATTTAAAAAGTCTAGTCTGGTATCCAAATTTTTTCTGCTTACATAAACTGGGCCTTAAAGATTGAATGCATAATGCTTCCAGAATAAGTAACTGAAAAAAGTTCTCCGCTCTCACTAAGACTGAAAAGTTTTCCATTTTATAGTTTTTAGCACAATTCGGATAGTCCAACAAATGTTGCCTAACCGCCGAGAAGTATTTTTTTTGTTGGTTGCTCCGAACGACCAATAAACAAACTTTTCAAGATTTTCGGAACGTGCTGATCGATTCTTACATGAAACCTTTGACATGTTTTTCCCACGTAGTCACTACTACTTTTTAAGGTGTAGTTTTATTTTCATTTTTATCGCTGATTTACTTTAGTTTGATTAAAATCTAACGAGTTGTATTAGTCAGCAAAATTCTGTAGTATAAAGCTTTTAAATAGTTTTAACATTCGATTATTACGTCATTTCAGATTTTAAAACTTTATTCTACAGTATAGTTTTATTACAATTTCAGCTCAGTTTAACTTAGTTAGATACAATTTCCGATGAGCCTTACTACAAAAGTACTCAAATAAATTTAAGAAAAATGAAACGTGTTTTGTTATACTTAATAAGTTATGCACCGGAAAAAAGCTGTTCAAAATATAAAATATACTTAAATGTTGAAATCTAATATAACAAAGATCTGGTAGTAAAATTAAAAAACTAAATTTCAAATATGATTATTTTAATAGTAATAATTATAGCACAAAGATATACTTTTATTACTTCTATCAGCTTAAATGTACAAATAATAAATATTAACATACCGCTTGGTCAGCATCACGTGACAATTTACGCTTGAGTGATTTTCTCCTTACGACACCAGTTGACTCCTGTAAAAATTTTCAATTATTATTTATATATGTGATAATTAACTTTTCATTTAAAGTTTACAAATTAAAGCAGCGTTTTTTATTTACTAAATCGCAAATTTATAAATACCTTAATCATATAGGTTAACATGAACAGCCAAAAGATTGGCCATACTGATAAAGTATTATTTTAGAATATTTCCGAGTTAAATATCTACCTACGAACTTGTTAGTAAAAATTGGCACAGATTACTGTTTAAATTAATATAAGAATCTTTTGCAGATTCTTTGAAATTCTGAATATCTTCCTGGTTTTTGAAAGTACACGTTGTTGGGTCTATGTTTAGTTTAAAATTAAGTTTAAGATAAGAAGATGTGTTAAGTATTATAAAAACATTGAAAGGATACTGTAAAGCTACTTTAAATGTGTATTTTCATAAAAAATTGATGATGCCAAAAAACTTTGATCTATATGATAAGTTTTTGTGCTAAATCAAAATTTTACTATTTAACATGTAATATTGTTTAAAAATCCAGGTTTTCTTTCAAAACTTCTCAAAGTCCAGGTTTTGTGGCCACCCTGAATTTAGCTGTAATGTTTAGCTAATAGTATATTGTTTAATTATTTACTATTACCTGTAAAATTGTTCATTATTATGAATAAAGTAAAACAAACAACATATTTTGCTAATAATCTACGCTTGGGTTAATTTAAATGAAGATTGCAACCAACCTCGAGACATGATGGTTCACTTGGTATTTCATCTTCATCGCCAGAATGTTGTCGTTCAAGTGGCCCAAAGCTACCATGAGGTGCACCTCCTCTAAAATTAGGTCGATTAAGTTGATGCGGAAGTATAGGAGGTTGGCCAAATTGAATGAAGTGTCCTGGGAAATTTAGGAAAGGTTGATTACATGGTTCAAGTATAATAAATTGTTCAAGTGGTCGAGGTGGATAAATTGGTGGAGGTGGATAAATTGGTCCAGGTGGATAAATTGGTCGAGGTTGATTTCCAATATGCCTGCTATGCCTGCCAAGTTTTTGCCGAGGTTTGTTGTCGATGTAATAATTGTCCATGAATAGCTTTTGTTTGAACACTAGACCTGCAGGTCTTCTCATTTCCTCCTGAAATAATTTCTGATTTCAAACGAAAAACTTACGATGGCTGCAGATACTTCACAAACTCTTAAAGAATCTGCTACTTCAAAATGTATTTTAAAATAATCAAAACCTGCTGGTTAGCATTAGCTTCTGCGGAAATTTTCGCGAAGCCGCTGTACAGGCCCAACTCGAAGAAGGCCCTTATTTTGTCTTGCCGTGACATTTTTCCGTCCTGCATCAAATTGCTCAGGTATTCGTTGAACCGATTGTGGCCGAAGCTGATGGTCAGCAAGTGATAGTTGAATCGAACGTCGTCGCTTTGGAGCGCCTTTAAAAATTCAAATATCATATATTACAAAAGTTTACCAAACAAAATTCATTTGTTTATTTCGAGCAAGAACAACTGATAACAGTTTTAATAAAACGCTGGTCGTTGACAGTCTGAATTTAAAAACGTTCTTAACGTATAAAAACTTTGAGTAACAAAAATCACTAACTTTTCTTATGCATTTAGCAAAAGTTTTACATTCACGTTTTGTTTCTTCATTAAGTGATTCGTCTCTGGGTACATGGTCAAGTCTATCTTCAAAATATAGCAACAAATTACAAGCTTCTTGCACTTTTGTATCGAGATTGTACAGACTTTCAGTGCCCTTGACTGCAGCATTCCTTAACTGAAGAAAAATAAAGTTAGAACAAATAAGTAAATTTAAGTGACTCAAGCAAGTTAATGACGCAAATTAAACTAACTTCAGTTAAGCATTTTAATAAAGACGACTTATTTGGCTTATCACGATTACCGCATCGGTTTCTATAATTCTGTTGTCTTGCTCGTAGTCCAACGGCATCATATACCCAGCGGTGCTGAAAAATTAAGTTAAATAGACACACAGAAAACAACGTGTTTGCTGTTCAATAAGAAAACTATTACTTCAATTATGAGATTTTGTTTACAAAAAAAATTTCTTCATAAGCCCTTGAAGGTTGTTTGATTATAACTAAGTTATAGAGCTGCAAAAAAAAACAATTAACAATAGTTGGTTTGATTAAATTTAACATACCCAAAATTTGCGATCTTTTCCTTTTCCAATAAGTGTTTTCCAGAAGATCCTTTTAAAAATAAAAGTTTCATAAAATATGCTGTTGTATAAAAATGTTGCAAATATAAGTATTAGTAAGGTGTAGCAATAAAAAAATATGATACTGTGTATAAAAAACAATTTACTAACATTAATCAAACATTACTACACAAGAAAGTTCTACAGCTTTTCAGCAACATTAACAGGTTTTAAGATAACGTTTTTTTTTTTCATTTTTATTTATATTTTTTAACAAAAACTATTAAGTAAATGAAGAACACAGGCTCAGTAAACAAGACATATCTTTATTTATTTTCATCTGTTGTATACATAGCTGCCTTATTGCTTAAACAAAACAGGTTTACCAAATAAGATACAAATAACATTTGATTAAACAGAAAACAGTTGTACAAGTAGAACTCTAGATTTTATATTTTTATACATATAACGATGCTGCTTAAACATCTATGCAGAAGATTTTTCTGACTTTACAGAATACAGTATGACAAAAGAAAACTTACTCAATGACGAAACTAATCTTAAATCTTCTAGCTTGCAATCTTTTTTCTAAGGTTTCCGTGCCTGGATCCCTGTAAATGGAATATAAATTAATACAATCTATCACAAATTCATTGTTTTCTCTAAAGTGTCATAAGCTTTTGAATGAATCTAGAAAACGCTCAAGATTTAACAAGGTGTCACGCATTAAACTTATAGGTTAACTGTATTGTAATAACTAGTGCATAATTTTCGTTGATTTCTTTTTAAGTTAGAAAACGCAAACATTTAAGTACGTTGTACAAGTGGAAAAACACTTCAAAATGACAAAAAAGTTTATAAATTATGAGCTGACAACAATGTAGAATGTCATTACCTTAGCGGCACTCAACAATTAGCAAAAAAAAAAAAACCTTTTGAAAGCCTGACTGAAGCCACTTGTGTAGTTTTGAAGCAAGATGAAGTCTTTTTTCATGTGGCCCAACAGAAAATCATTTATTTTTTTATTGGGTTTGTATGATTTTGCATTATGGCGATGTTGGTTAACACCGGTGGGCAAATTGAATTGAAGACCTGACATTCTGGGGTTCAGGCAATTTTCAGGATGATCCATTTCAAGTATCTGTTATATTGCTTGAGTTACAAGCAAGCTCGGAGTATTTAATAAAAGTTTCAGGAAAATTTTTTTGAAGGCGTCAATTAAACAATGTGAGAATACTTTCAATAAAAGTTAATTAAAACTTGATTTTATGCGAAAAGTTTTACCTTTAATATGATATTGTCTACTTAATTATTTTTAGCAGACGGAGCTAAATTTCGTTTAAAACTTAATTTTTATTTTGATCTTTAATTATTATCATATCTACAATAAAATATTTATTGAATAGTTTGGTTTTGGTACTGGTTTTAACTAAAAAGTTTAAACATAAGTCACTCATTTTAAAGAAGGTTTATAAATTAATTTCGATTAGCTCTTCATCAGATTAAACTTGCTAAAAACTGAAACTACTATAGTGCAAATTAGTTATAAACAGTAATTTTGAAATACACAGCTAAAAATTGTTACGTCATCAAGCATAAAAGTATGTTTAAAACGTTTAAATTATAGTTGAATTATACTTAGCTGACTTGAAGTTGTTTGTGAAACAAAACCGTTAAAAGAAAAACATTTAAGATAGTAGAAATTTTAACCCAGTCCAAAATGAACTGCTTACCGTCTTTCGGCCCACATCCTTGCCCAGTCTACCTCCGCCTTCCTTATAAGGGTGAAAACTCAATAAGACTGGCTAAGCAAGCTTCATTAGCTGTAAAATCCACTTTTAATAGCGTTTCGCTACGATTTGTGTACAACACCAACCGCCCGCTTAACGGAATTGTGAAAGGTGCCACACCTATCCATGATTTAAGTAATGTAGTAAACATACTTAAATATCATTGCGGAAATGACTACGTAGGTCGAACATCTAAACGTTTCCACGTCAGGCGAGAGCAGCATGTCACGAATTTTAATAGCGACGTTAAGCCGAAAGGTGAACAATCATCTATTCAAGAGCACCTCCTTAATAACCCTGTTTGTGCTGAGAACTACCTGGATAGTAGGTTCAAAATTCTATCTAGAGCGAGAAATACTTACCATCTATCAGTTTTAGAATCTTTGTTTATTAGAACTCGTGAGCCGAAAATTTGCAAACAAAGAGATTTTTACAATTTAAAACTTTATAAATAGCGTGTTTTAGTATTAGTTGTCGTTTATTGTCGTATTTTTGTAATGTACTTTTTATTTAGTTTTGTTTCAGGTAAAATTTCTACTATCTTAAATGTTTTCGTTTTAACAGTTTTGTTTTACAAACAACTTCAAGTCAGCTAAGTATAATTAAACTATTAATTAAACATTTTAAACATACTTTTATGCTTTATGACGTAACAATTTTAAGCTATGTATTTCAAAATTACTGTTTATAACTAATTTGCACTATAGTAGTTTCAGTTTTTAGCAAGTTTATTCTGATGAAGAGCTAATCGATATTAATTAATAAACCTTCTTTAAAATGAGTGACTTATGTTTAAACTTTTTAGTTCAAATATTTATTCAATTTGATTTTTAAGTTTTTAAGTTAAAATTGCAATCATTCAAGTTCTTACTGAAAATGGTGCTTACAGGTTGATCTGATTTTGTATATTTTATCTTTGCTACGAGAAGCATTTTACCAATAAATAAAACTCAAAATAGCATATTAGATATAAACAACAAAAGTTATTGATGGTTTTTCATAAAAGACAAAAAAATTCGTTAAAAACTATATTTTTCTTCATTCTTTTAACATTTTTATTTTTTTAAGTAGTTCCATATTACTAATACTCGAAAGTTTTTACTTTTTTTAATTATTATTAGTAATTTAAACATCAGACTTTATTCTATAATTTTTAATGAACACTCAAATTTTTTTCTTTCCAATATATTTCGTCAAATTCTCTTCAGGGAAATAACAATTGAAACAATACAATAAAACACAACAAGTATATATACAAAAATTTTACAATTTAATTAACTAATCGATTAAGTAAACGTAAATGTAATCAAAAAAAACTTTAAAAATCAGCACAAAATGGTCTTAACTAAATAAGGCTTAAGTGTAGCCAAATTCTTTCTTTTTACATAAATTTGGTTTATTTAAATGTATTAAAATGGCTTCAAGTCTAATTAATTTCAATGTGTTTGAACATTGTCGCATTACATTGAAATTAGATAATGCAAACTTTTTCCACAACTTGAATTATTTACAAGGTGTTCTGCTATCGCAGATTTTTTTATTGCATTTTTGACTGCAACACTTTTCGTCTTTTTTGTCTTTAATATACGAAGTGATACACTTGGGAACATGTTCTCTTATTCTAGTTGTGAGGTGTCGAGAAGTTTGACCAATGTAGCTACTGTCACAGCAGCATTTAAACTTGTAAACTACAAGGCTCTTTTCTTGAGGTGTCATTAGGTCTTTTCCCGAACGTTGAAGTATTGGTTTAAACATGAATAGAACCCTAGGATTCACCGCATGATATGTTTTACTTGTTATATCCACTATTTTCTTCTCAATTAATTTCGATTTAGCACCAATATATGGAAGTTTCAATAATATTGGGCATTTATCTGGTCCATAAGGTTTAGCTAAATTTGAATTGGTAGATTGTGACTTTATTACTCGGTTTACTAGCATTTCATGATACCCATTGAGTTTAAGAATTGACTTTATATTGTTAACTTCAAATAAACCAAATTTATGTAAAAAGAAAGAATTTGGCTACACTTTAGCCTTATTTAGTTAAGACCATTTTGTGCTGATTTTTAAAGTTTTTGTTGATTACATTTACGTTTACTTAATCGATTAGTTAATTAAATTGTAAAATTTTTGTATATATACTTGTTGTGTTTTATTGTATTGTTTCAATTGTTATTTCCCTGAAAAGAATTTGACGAAATATATTGGAAAGAAAAAAATTTGAGTGTTCATTTATTCATTATAAATAAAATAATTTTATTAATTTTGAATTAAAAATAATTGTTAAATTTTTATTGTTTTTATAAAAATTTTATATTTAAAGTTTCAATTTTTAATATTTAAACACTACAAAAACCTTTTAAACTTTTTAAGGAATGTTTCCTAAAAATTTGTTGTCTCTAGCGCAAAAATTAACAATCTTATAGTATATCTTTAAAGTTCTAATAAAATCGACAATGAAAAAGCTGTAGACCATACCTTTGTATACCAATTTTTTTACACAATAACTATACCTCAACAGTAGATTAAAATTTAATATACTATAAAAACTGACTTATAACTCATATTTTAAGCTTCTATATAAATGTCTATATTTATTCTTTTAAAAACGGTCTGACCTCCATGGCTTTACATAATTTATTTAATTCATTAAATAAATATTATTTAGTTGAATATAGTAGTAGCTAGTAACAAACATTTTTTAAGTAGCTATAATATTTAGGTGTCAAATTGTTTTTCGTGCTTCCATTTCTATTTTCAATCGCTTCTTTTAGTTCATTTAATTCCTCAGTATGCTTACAATCGGCTGCAGCATGATGAAGGTGATTTCTAGTCTGAAATTTTTATAATGCTTTTTGTAATGATTCCGCAATACTAGTTAAATTGTGTTATACATGCTTTTACATTTCTTACTATATTAAATCTATCATCAAACTTGAATTTGTTCACACTACTAGTTTACTTTACTTACCTAAGGATGTTTTGCGTTATTACAACGAGCTATAGTATCAAAAATTGAAAAAGTTACTTAAAAAGCAAAATTTATGCAAAATTGTAAGATAGCTAGCTTTTATACGATTGTACAGGCAAACTCATTTGAGACAACTCGTAAATTCTCTACAGGTTGCTGCATAAGTTTCCAAATAACAAATTGTTTCTATTGATGCTTTTAAAGCTTCAAATTTGCAAAAAAATAACGCTGATATCACGTTTTTACTTTCAAAGCAATTCAATAAAAAGTTTAAATACTGACAGAAACTGTGCACTAACTTGTTGCAACTCTTTGATGAGGTGTCGCATATCATGCCCGAAACTGTTAGGTCTGTAGAACATTGTAGCCACAGAGGTCAGCGTTAACGCGCTTTGAATATCAGTTTCATCAGTTTCGAATAAGCGGTCGATATTAGATCCATAATATGTCAGCCAATTATGCTCCATGAGTCTTTCATTCGAAAAAAGCAGCAGCTGTTGGGTTAATTGCTATGAAACTTTTGTTTAGCAACTAACTTCCCGAATTAAACAGAAATTGTTCAAGCATAATTGTAAAAAAATTAACGGTCAGTTTAGTTCAATACAAGATATTTTTCATCTTAAAGAGCAAAGATAAAATGAAAAAAATTGTTTCACTACTGTGAGCTATAAATCACGTTTTAAACAGTTTTCAAAACATTTGTTTCAAAAGCTTAATTTTCTTTTGCGCACGTTATTGTTACCAAGTCAAAACAACTTCGCAGGTTTGAAATTTCAATGAACAACCCTAAGAAAATAAATTACAAGCTGCTTGATTATAGTATGCTTTTTATTCTCATAAAAGCTAAACTTGTCTCAAACTAACTACAATTTTAAACTTGCAACTAACTGACCTTAACGAATGCGTCTGCCGTTCTTTTTGGGTTTTTTCTGACGTAACTTAAAAACTTAACAAAGTTCTGTTTCTCAATTTTGTATTCCTCTAACTGTTTCCAGTCTTTTTGATTTATATCATCAACTATGTCTTCAAACAGTTTATTCTTTTTATTGTCATTGAGTTCTTTCTCACGAAACCTTCCCATGAATCCACGTACCTGACTAAAAAAATTGCAAATTAGTTTTGTGTTCTGCGTTTAAAATTAAGAATTGATTTAAATAGTAGAATTTAATAAAATAAGTTTAAATGACAAGCAAAATTTCTTTAATATTTTACGTGTTGAAATTAAACTAATCATACTTTCAAAAAATTAATATTATGAAGTCATAAACTTTTATAAAATCTCTTATTTTATGAAACAAAGAGTATGACAACATCATAGATATAACTAAACTATTTTTCAAACTATATTGTTAAGCAAAAATTACATATTTCATAAAACTATAAATTTGAATAACACGAGTAATATTTAAAAATGTTTTAATCTAACAAAATATATAAAAACAACTGTTTTTGCGCACAAATACTTTACTGGCTTTTTTTGCTGCTCATAAAATTATCCCATGCTTATTAAATAAACATATCTTTCTTGGTTGAGTTTATTCATAAATTAATTACAAGAAAACATAATGAAAGCTAGGTAAATACTTATACATCTCCCCCAGATTTTATCTACAAAGGGGATGAAACGACACGTTTAGCTAACAAAACAGATTATTTACAAAATTTGCAAACTTAAATACAATTTCTGAGCTAAAATCAACGAAACCACTAAAATGTTACAATTGTACAAAATCATTAACTTAAACAGCACTTTAAAGAGGTATGTATGTACCACTTTCGGCATCATTAACCCTTCTCAGGGTTTTTACACGACCGGAACGACGCAGCTCGTTCGCTGGGAACACTCCATCGTCAACAAAATTTCTTTCAGATACCCTAGATTTGTCATTAGGGTTCAAACGAGACAACCCATCATTTTTCTGATTTTTAGAGGATTGGCTTTCATCCATGCAATTTGAGTCCTCAGGTGAAAGGAAAGTAGCTGGTTTTGTTTTGCAAATCTTGTCAAAGTTATCTCCAGCTTTGAAACATAATCCTTTCTGGGAGCGCACACCATTAAAACTTCCCTTGTAATCTCTCCTCTCATCATTGACAGAAAACACAAACTTCTACAGTGGTATGTTTGCTTTTCTAAGATAAGGAATACTTTTTCTGGATTTGCAAACAGGAGGATTAAATTTTCTTAAAAACTTGCGATTTCGTACAGTTAAGCGACCTGATCCATCAATCTTGACAACATACTGATGATAGTCTTTTAGTTCTACTATTACACCACTTTTCCCCCACTTGTTAGGGAAGTTACCTGCTTGATTCTGTATCATGACATGATCACCGCAATTCAGAGGTGGCAACAATCTTGTGTGCTCACTTAAGTTTTCGAGAGACTTAACATAACGAGACCTAAGAGCTTCTTTCTTTTTACTCCATGCGTTACGCCAAATGTTTAAAATCTGCGGGTTATTGTAAGCCATAATACTCTTCCTGATGTAAGGCAATGAGTCCTTAAAATTTCGTCCCAAAAGGATCTGTGCAGGTGATAGTTTGCATCCTGGATCAGGCGTATTTCTCTGCGTAAGTAAAGCTTGTACCATTTTGTCATTACCTAGTTCACCATTTGAACCAACATTTTCCATCGCTTAGAGGCCTTTACTGCTAATTCCGCCCTACCGTTTGACACTGCAGATGACATATGATGGTGTATACCCCATCGTTTCAGAAAATATTTGGGAACTTTTGCAGAAAACTCTGGACCTCAATCAGAAGTTATTTCAACTGGAACACCAAAAGTGACAAAAGTACGACGCAAAGCTTTACATAGCCCTTTTGAACCAGAATCATTTGTACATAATTTGATTCTTTGTTGTTCTGTCCAACCTGAAAGTCTGTCGGCAGCTACAAAACAATACCACCCTTTTCACTGAAAATAATCACAAAAAATTGTTCGAGCGGGAAAACGCGAAGAAGAAAAAAGAGGTACAGGGACAGAAAAACGTACTTTTACACGCAGGATGCAAACTATCCCCTGCACAGATCCTTTTGGGACGAAATTTAAAGAAGTAATTACCTTACTAGACTAAGAGTGTTATGACTGTAACGATACGTTATTTAAATACAGTTTTCTATCTTTAAATTGGAAACACTTTGTTGTTGGGCAAGCTATAAACAATAACAAATGAGATGTTGACAAGTTATACTACAAGAAGTTTGAAATTGTTGCTATAACAACTGTCATCACTCAAAGAAATCACTATTGTGAGCTTGGTTCATTGTTAGAGAGAGTAGTCTGAGTTCTGAGGAAAGAATTTGAGTGGAGTTGATTGTCGTCCAGTAGATCCACCTTTTCCTGTGTGCTAGTGACTAATTTTATTGACTTTTTTTATAACCAAGTTACTTAAATTGTCTTTTTTCAAACCTGAGTATTTTATTGTAATTTTGTTTAATTTTAACTACTTTATTTATTTTAAGTTTTTTATATTTTGTTACAAATTGGTTTACTTTTAAGTTTTTAGTATATAAATTTATCCAACTGCTTTGTATTTTATATTATTAAATAGTTTTTGTTAAAGTAAATTTAAACTATGTCACGAGTCAGTCCAAATCCAGAGTGTCTTCCAGACACTATGATTCAATCTCGGGCTAAGAGTGCTCGCATTCTAAGCCTAAGACCTCTTAGCCATGAGTCAACAATTGTGAGAACACAAAATTGTTGCCACCACTGAACTGCGGTGATCATGTCGTGATACTAAATCGAACAGGTAACTTTCCTAGCAAGTAGGGGAAAAGTGGAGTGGTGGTCAAAGTGAAGGACTGCCATCAATGTGTTGTCAAGGTTGATAAATCAGGTCGCTTAACTGTTCAAAATCGTAAGTTTCTAAGAAGATTTACCCCTCCTGTTTGCAAATCTTTAAATAAGATCCCTTATCTGAGGAAAGCAAACATACCACTGTAGAAGTTTGTCTTTTCTGGTAAAGTTGATAAAAAAGATTTTAAGAAAAGTTTTGGTGTTCTGTACTACCAGAAGGAAGACTCTATTTACATAAGCATTATGTAAGCCTCTGTACTAATGGTTTTCTTCAAATTGATGTTGAACTGTCATGGCTCGGATTTGCTTTGATATATATTTTCTTGACTTATATTTTCTACAGAAAAGCAAACAGACTACTAAAGTTTTCTTGCGAACAACAATGTATCCGGGATGTGTGTGTGAAATTATCGGATTATTCGCAGCTTTTCTGTGTATGACTTTATGATGCTTTTTAAAAGATTCGTGTAAAATAATGTTTTATGGTCTAATTAATGAATTTCAGTTCTATCGTGACGTCATAAAGTTTGTAGTTGACTTTGCAGCAGGCTTGTCTAAAAGCCGTCTGTTAATGTGATCTTGGATGAGGACGCAGAGATTGACTTTCAAAATGTCGAACTGTTGGTTAGTATTGAGCAGGCACGTGGCTTGGTACGTTTCTGCAAATCTACAGAAACGTATAAGTATTCAATTAAACTTAGTTATGCACTCCTGAGAGATAATTTCGCCATGTATGTACTCTATAGCATTTTTAGTGTCGTAAAGACTAAACGAATGAAATAGATCCAAATTGTAACATTTAGCGCGTTAAAGCTTTAATTTGACAAAAAGCTGCAATGCAAAATTGATTCTAATCGAAGCTGTAGCTTCAAAAATCAAAATCACAAATTTAATGTTAAACAAATTTGCATAACTTGTTGTTGCTATTGACTACGTTAAATATTTGATTTTGAAAACAAAATAAATTTTTTTGAGTTAAATTGTGATTTTCTTATACTTATTTTTATGAATGTTTTCTGGGTTTATACAAGTGGCAACACATGAAGAGTCATAGGGGGTGTGGAGCAAAATAAATTTCCTTGTAACAGTTATCACTCGTATTTCAACATTCCATTTTTGATGTATTAACATAACTGCAAAGTTTCAGATTAAATTAAATAACATTAGAGGTATATTAAGTTGCTGTGTTCCCGCTAGGACGTTATCACGCGTCATTTCAGATGTTTTAATTTTTGTAGATTCGTAAGTTTTTTGAGCTAGCTACGTCCCTGGTATCGAATATTTGGAAAACGCGTGTAGCAGTATTTCTTCAGTGTTTACCGCAATCACTGATACACCTTCTACTCGGTTTAAAGGTGAAATAATGATAGGGATGTTTATCAGCGAATTGAGTAAGGCTTTAAGGTTAGATGAATGGCGTGTAGTTTCGTTCGAAAAATTCAAATCGATGAAGAAATTAAGTTTTTAAATGCTTGTACTTAGCAATTGAGTGAAGAAAAGTAAAGATTAAGTTTCAAATTTTTTGTTACAGTTTTTTTGTTTAAATTGTAGTCTTTTTTAACATTTTTATTCAACAGTGAACTAGGTTAATCGTAACTTTTAAATGTTTTTATCATTTTGAGTTCAATTTCGTTGATTTTTAGACCTAAAATCTGTGTTAAAGTTGTTACAAATTGTTTTAAAATTATTTCATTTCGCTAGTTAAATGTATCTTTTTATCTCCTTTGTAGATAAAATCTGGGGGAGATGTATAAGTATTTACCTAGCTTTCATTATGTTTTGTATTACAGATTTTATCATTCTTGTAATTAGTTTGTGAATAAACTCAATCAAGAAAGATATATTTATTTACAAATATCTTTAATTTTTTTAAAGCTCCTTATTCATTTTTTTGACTCATTATTTTAATTTATTTCAAGTCGTTTTAAAATTAGTACTAATTTTACTTAATTATACTTTGATTAGCTTGAATATTCAAACACGTAACATTTTATTTTTTTTGTTTAGATTTTCATGCATGAATAGGTTTTTAAATAACATTATAAATAAGCAACATTGTTATGTACATTTCACTATTCTATTTTACATGAAAAGGTCGTAATTCTGGTTGTAGATAAAATATTTAATTTACAAATCTTTATTTAGTAAATAATCTAAATGAACTTACAGACGCCCCTCAACTCCAATCAAGCATTTTTTTCTAACTGTGTTGACTACCTCCTTTTCCACGTCACTGTAAAATATCATATATAATTTAGTTATTTCATAATTAACCGTAACATGGTTGCCACTGATCAAGCTGAGAAAAATTTCCTGACTTTTTACCAAAATTTTCCTGACTTTTCTAAATCATACTCTTAAATAAAACTTATTCTTAAATACATAATTTAACACTTAAAACTTTCAATCTAATTTTAATACAGGTTAAAAACAACAGTTTTTTGCTGAATTCTATCATCAAACTTCCAGTACATCACTTAAACCATCTGTGTATGATTGATGTTTGTATTAAACAGCTCTATCAGCAAAATACTTGTATTATTACCTTATAAACACAGCTTGTCTGAAAAAAGACACATTTTTTAGATTTTCCTAGCATAAATGTATCTAGATAAACAAACGACATATAAGGAACTTTTACAACTTAAACCTTGAATATATAACAAACTTTCACAAATAAAATCTTAAAACAATAACAAATTTTTACAGTTGAAATCTTAAAACAATAAAGAACTTAATCAAATACTGTTTTTTTAAATGTATGTACTAAAATTTATTTTCCCCGTTTTTTTTATCAGCACTTCAAGCTCTTCATCTAATGAAGATATGGTTTCCTTCATCTGAACTGCATTCCGCTTCATTTTCATTGCAGTTAAAACCATTTGCCTCATTTTATTTAAATCGCTCTTATCTGCTGCCCCTACACTTGTTGAAGAGAATCTTTTCTCTAAATCAAGCCACAACTTTTGGGCTTCATTTATTTTGGCACTCATTTATTTTTAATTTTGTTTATAAAATATTTCCTCTCATCATTTAGCATAAAATTTGTAACAAATAAATATACTCTTATTTACTTTAAATACTTAAATTACTCTACAAAAAATACAAATAATAAGTAAATTAAATCTTGGCATATACCTCTCTTATAATTTATTTTATAAATCTAAACCACTTTAAAAAATTATGAAGATGTAAAGTATACACATTAACTTGTTACATAAAGTACTAAACTAACTGCTTAGTTATAAAGAACTCAATTATTTACTTATACAAAAAACATATTGATTCTAAAATTATGCTAGATAAACTTTTGTGTGTATATCTTAGTTTCACTATGGAAGTGACCTTGCTACAGATCATCAATACTAAAAATCTTACAAAATCTACTTTTTCAAATAGGGTACTTGTTCAATATGTTAATAGAAAATTTTTGCAGTTTTGTGAAGGATATTTTACTAATTTATACCAGATGAAGGCATTGGAAATAAAATTTAATATTTTTTTTAATTTGTAGGAAAATTTTTGAACTTTTTTCTGACTTTAAAGGATTTTTAATTATTTTTTACCATTTGAAGGCTTTGGAAAACAAGAAATTTTGTAAATTTAAACTGACAAAATCTGACTTTTTAAAATTTTTATCAAATTTTCTGACTTTTTTTCAAAACCCCCCATTTTTTCTTGACTTTTCCTGACTTTTGTCATTCTTTTAAATTTTTCCTGACTTTTCCTGACCGAGTGGCAACCCTGCGTAATCACTTTTCTACCGATGTAAAAATGCTTATTAACGATTGCCACTCTGAAATGACGTCATTTTTTAACTCAAATGTATAGTATGAAAGTATCAACAGTTTTTAATAATTTGTAGTAAGGTGAAAAACTTACTTAATGTTCAGCTTTAGAATAATAAACGAAAAAAAGTAATTCTTGATTGTAAATTGTTCAAAACATATAACATATTTTGAGTAAAAATCAGAATAAAGCCTACTAGAGAAAGTATTATAAAACTAAATCAAATTAGCTTAAATTAACCACAGTTTTACAATAAGTCTGAAAAAATGCTTAATCTATCATAACCTTTAATAAAAATTGAAACATGCTAGTGGGGCCGTAGCCATGTACTAATTTAAACAAAAAGTCTAACTATCTGAAAAAAAATCATTAAAATAAAGTAAAACTTTAAAGAAAAGTAACTTACTCGTAGAATGCCTTCATTCTCAAAAATTTTTTGGTTTCCTCAACTGAAAATATTTTTACAAGCTTTAAAAGAAGTAGACTTATCTATACCTTTGTACTAAAATAAAAAAAATCCATTTATGAAATACTCATCAAAAATATTTAAAACTTAGCAGAAAAAAAAAATTTGTGATTTTTTACTGCTCAATCTGACAAAATTTTAACACTGATGCTTATTTATCCAAAAACCAATAGCAAAACTAAATTTTATCAATTCATTCACTGATGAATTGTATATGTTCAATCTGAGTAATTTAACATTCAAAACTGATTTACCATATTGCTCATCATTAAGGTGATTATTTGATAACTTGTGTTGCGTAATCAAGTAAGTCATCCAATAATCATCTTCATTATATTGATAATCATCTGCATAAAATTGAAATTATGGAATCAAATTAAGTTAAAAACTAAAAAGCTTTAGCAAAACCCAAAACAAATACAAAAACTTTATTTGTAAAACTAACTCAAACTGATTTTTGAAAGAAATATTATAAGACAAAAGACATGCAATTTTATTCTTTACTAAAATAAATAATGTTAATTTAACATTCAACATTACAGTACCTGGATTTTTACCATTTCCTAAAGGTGGTTTAGGATTGGTTGAACTTTTAACATTAGGTCCACCTAAACCTTAGAAAAATAGTTATTTTATGTTTACAAGAAGGTTGCTCTTTACATTTTAAATAGTAATCACAGTAATAAACAGTTTTTTTTCCTCCTAGTTATTGCAAATATAAACTAATGTATTTAATGATAAATCTAATAAGACTTTGAATTATTTAATAAAAAAATATCAATTCTCTTTAATTTGTGACCATTAGCATTTACTGCAATTGAAAAAATAATAAACAAGTACATTTATTTATAATGTTTGACATGCAGCTTTCCACTCCTTGTTAGAGTTAACTAGATTAATTTTATTGAGTATTGACATGAATACTTAGTGCTATGCAAAAAAAATCATTAAAAGACAGTATGGTGCTTATAAATACACCACCTTTGAATTTTCTTCTGGGTTTTTACATTTTAACGTCTGGCAAGTATTACTAAAAATCATGTGCAAAATTTTAGATGATTTGAAGAAACTTTCATGATGGCAATACTTGATTTTCTGAAAATACTGCAAACTGTATGGAAACTAAAACAGGCCTTTAAGAGTTTTTAGCTCGAAATTATTTTACATGTGCCAATTACTACATAAACACATTGTACATAATTTAGGACAGTTTTAAAAAATTGTGGAGGCACTTTTTGATTTAAAAAAAAAACAGAATTTCAACAAAACTTACAAAAATGATAATAAGTAGACAAAATCAAGAAGCGCCTACATAAGATATTATTTAAATTGTTTTTGTGTTTATTGCAACATTTAAAAAAAAATTCCAGCTAAAAACGCTGTTTATTGGGTCCATAGAGTTTTCAGTGTGGTGGTTTCCTAGAAAATCAAATGGTGCTAGCATGAAAGTTCATCTAAAATTTTGCAAATGTTGTTTTTGTGTTCTATTTAGTGATGTACCGGACCCGGACTTTTTTCAAATTAGAATCCGGCCGGAACCGAACTTTTTTTTCAAATTAGAATCCGGTCTGAACCGGACCCAGATATTTTTTTCAAATTAAAATCCGGCCGGATCAGGATTCTTAAAACTCTAAGTTATTTGTAATGTAAGTAGTATAAAATCTACTATGTACGATAATGCAATTTTATATAACTGGTATGTTTGCTAATTTTCTGAACAATATTTACATTTAAATTTTATTAAAATTGAAAGAACATAAGAAAAACTTGAAATTGAAAGAACAGTAAAAAAAACTTCAAATTGAAAGAATAAAAAAACACTAAAATATCTTTTTTGCTAAACTTATAAACTTTCCATGATTTTTGGAAACCAGAATATCATCTAATTTTAGCTAATATCAGGGTTGCAACTCTTTGATTCAAAAAAACTAACTTGAGTGATTATAAACTTTCCTGAGTCAGAATGAGGTTTTGAAAAACCAAAAAAAAATATTTACTTTAAGCTAATAATCAGTAGAACAGCTAGCCACAAGGTTGAACATTTTAAGTAATGATTACAATTAAGGCTGCAGGGGAGTTAAATACTTTTTTTACAAGTTTATCTCATTAAACAGAATACTATCTTAGCTACCAGATGCTTTTTATAGCTTTACAAAATTCAAAGTAGTTTTTGAGATATAAGCAGTCAAAGCCGGAGAGTTCAATAGGGACCTAATGGAAGGCGCAAGCTAAAAACGACGTAAATATTCATTTTACTAAAAATCTATTTCCTCCTAGGTTTTTTAAGCTAGGTACCTCAAATTTTCAAAAAAATGTTCCTTAGACAGTTTTAAAGCTTTTGAGTGTTGGAATTTTAAATAATTGAAATTTACAAATCTAAGGTCTAAAATTCAAAAATAACACCTTTTTTGGAAAAAAGGGGACTTTTTCTCAAAATAAAAAAAAATCCTACACTTAAATGACTTAGAATTTAGTAAATAGTAAACTGTGAAAATTTGAATAAGATTGCTTAAAAACTGTAGGAGGAGATAGATTTTTAATGAAATGGTTTTTTTTTTTCGCCTTTTTAGTTTGCACCTTCTATAAGGAAGCTATTGAGCTGGCCGGCTTTGACCCCTTGTATATCGAAAACTACTTTGAATTTTGTTAAGCTGTAAAAAGTATCTGATAGGTAAGATTAAAATCTATCAAATAAGATCAACTTGTAAAAATCAAGGTGGACCCCCCTATAGCCATACCAATCTAAAATCAATTAAAATCAAATTTTTGAACAAAACTAGCTAGAAAATGACAAAATATTGAAAACTGGATCATCTCAGACTCATTAAAATCTAATAGAAAGCTAGCCTGAGTTTTTCAAAAAATCTTAAAACTAGTCTGAGTTTTTATAAAAAACTAAACTAGCCTGAGGCAGCCTTAGATTTTCTAAAATTCCTAAAAGTTTTCAAACTAGCAGGGTTGCCACTGTTTTAGTCAAAAAAAACTAGCTAGAGCGAGTATAAACTAGCCTGAGTCTAAAATTACTTTAATCTAATAATCAGTAGAACAGCTAGAAGGTTGACAATTTGGTATTAAAGTTTTTAATTTACAACATAGGTAAAGAGTTGCATTTCTTAAATGTTTGTTTCATAGTTTAAAAGTAAACAAATGTAAATTAGTCACTTGTACAAAATGAGCCAATCACGGTAAGTGTTTAATTTTTGAAGGTATTTTCTGATAAAAATAACTCATTTTAATTAACACAAAGTATGTTTTTGAAAAAATAATTTTCTGTATGCTCATTTTTACTAAATAGATTCCAATTGGCCAAATCTCTGTTTGGATCCGGCCAGACCCAGATCCAGACTTTTTTTCATACCAAGATCCGGCCGTATCTGGATATCAGACAAAAATGGCAATATCCGGCTGGATCCGGACCCGGATAGTGAGTCCGGTACATCACTAGTTCTATTTCAAATTTAAAAATACTTCCTGCCAAAACCCAAAGTTCATAGCATTCATAAGCACTATAGAATTATTTATTTAATGTATTTATTTCAAAAATTATTTAGAATTAAACTTGTCTGTTGAATTTTTAGTTGTTAATTTATTAAGTATTTGAAATATATTTTAAATCAAACTTACTAGGAATCAAAGATGAATAATATTTGCGCAGTAACTTCTGGCCTGTATTAAAATTTTATTCAAGTTTAAAAAATTATTTCAGCCTGTATGTTTAAGACTATTGAATGTAATTCCTAACAAGGTAAAATATTGTTTAAAATGTTTTTTAAAAACCAAAATAAAGTCAAAAAATACAGCTTCACTTTCAATATGCCTTTATAAAACAATTGAAAAAATAATTGTTTCAGCAAATAAATAACTTACTTTCTTAAGTTGTTAGTCTAGTTGTTGTAATAGTAAAACTTACGTAAACGTGAATTGTCCAATAATGATCTTTTTCTTCTACTTAGTTCTGGAAAGCGTATAAAATAATAAAAAAGTAACCAAAAGTTATTGTTATCAAAGTATTTAAACAAAAAAATCAGAAAAAATTTATTGTTTAAAAGATAAGTTTAAAACAAAATAGCCAGTAGTTCTTTTAAGAAGTTTCAGTGAACTTCTTTTTTAATTTTCTGGCAGAAAAACTTTTTTTGTGGGCCACAGATACAAAATATAAATGTGATAACCAATAAAGAAGTACTTTTAAATACCAGTAGAGATTTAAAAACAGACTACATAATACTTTTTATAAGAAACTCAATTTTAATTGTGTTGAACAAATTGTTTTCAACCTAAAAAATCCAAACACACTTCAGTTAGCCTGCACCTTAGTATGTTAAAGATGGAAGTTAGTACTCCTGTTCCGGCCATAAGGGTCCATTTTTACTAGTTGTTCTTGTTTTGTAGAGTTTTACCTTAGCTGTAAGAATCTTTTAACAGCTCAAGTAAATGTAAAGTAAGTTTAGAAATGTAAGCAACCAAAGCTGGTGAGTTTAAGGCTATAGGGGTGCTAAACATTTTTTCACTTAAATTACACATCTAGGTAAAAGCTAAAACTATAATATACTTTTTACAGAATCTAAAAAATGTAATAAACTTTTGAGATTTAATCAGTTATGTAAAAAGTTTTTGATACAAACAATGGAGGAGAAATTTTCATTGACAATTTTCTCAATATTTTGAAAATTATGCTGAAGATATATGTTTGCTTTCATTTTCATATCAACAAACCTCAAATTTTTAGAAAATGTTTCTTGCAGTAATATTAAGAATCATATTGCAACAATCATATAAACAATATACTTAAGTTCATCACAAAAAAATCTTTTTCAATAAATCTAAAAAACAGAAAATTTACAAAGATCTCGTTTGATGTTGTTGAAAAGACCAATGACAAAATGTATTAAACAAAAGTAATTTCAAATATAGTTTAACATCAAACAATTTAATAGTACAAACATTTTGAAAAGTAAAAAAAGAAATTGCATCTGTTATAACCCCATTTTGTAAATCTGTAAAGATCAAAATTGGCAAGCGTTTCCTAGAACTATTAGATAAGCATTTTAAAAAAGACAGCATTTACTACAAAATAATTAAGAGAAATTGCATAAAAATATCTTATTGCTTCACACTAGGGTGCATCTGTTGCCCCAATATTGGAATTTTGCTCAGTACATTTTTTGTAGGTGGGAAATTATATATATAAACAACACAAAAAATTTTAGCTTCAAGCTTTTACCACCGTCACACTATTTACATTTTTCTGAAAACAAGTCTATGTATATTGTATGAGACCTTAAAATTTCAACCTTTGAGTTTTTGGCTGAAAATTTTTTACATGTAGCAATCATCACAAAAACAAATTCTCAAGTTTTCTGACCATTAAAAGAATGTTTAATCGAGTGTTTAGACTTTCATTTTTTTTATAATTTTTTGTTATTTTAAAAAAACCAAGAAATCCCTCAAAGAAACTTTCTTCAAGTTGTCTGAAAACACGTATAATGTGTTTTTGTGATGATTGTTACATGTTAAAAAATGTTTAGCTAAAAACTCAAAGGTTGAAATTTTAAAGTTCCAAACAATTAACATGGAGATTTTTTAATGAATAAAAGAACACTCAAATTTTTTCATTCCAATATATTTCGTTAAGTTCTCTTCAGGGAAACTACAATTGAAACAATTAAATAAAACACAACACGTATATATACAAAATAATATTTTTTACAAACTAATTAACTGATCAATTAAGTAAACATAAATGTGGTCAGCGAAAATGTAATCAACAAAGCTTTAAAAATCAACACAAAGTAGTCTTAACTAAATAAGGCTAGGGTGTAATCAAAGTCTTACTTTTTCTTCGGTGAAAGATAGTAATTGTTTTTTGCTAAAGTAATAGATTATTAATTTTTTATCTCCCCTGTAGATTGATTACTGTGTTTTATTTATTTGTTTTAAACTTAATAGTTATATTAGTAATTAGACAACTTAAATTGAAAAACTCTCTAAAACTCTCTTTCACTTTTCAAACTATATTGACCTCAAATTTTCAGGAAGGAGGAAAATAAAATAGGAGATAGATTTTTAGTGATTTTAACCTTTCCTAGAAAACTGACCCCAAAAAATTTGGGCGCATAGATTGTATTGAAAACTTTTTACAGAAAATAAAAATATCTCAAAAGTAAAGTTATAGTCTTGATTTCTATAAAAACTGCCATATAGTTTGTACTTAAAGCTTTCATTTAAAGTCAAAGTTACTTTTTGTAAAAAAAGTGTTGGACCCCCCTATGGCCTTAATATCAATATGAAAAAAATACCTTTTTTTCATATTCCCTTAAACACAATCATGTTATGACTAGATGCAGTAGAACATTTTGAACCAAAAACTATATGTTTTCAAAAACTATTTGAATTTTTGAAATGCTAAAAGTAACTGTTAGCTAAGTATAACATCTTTAAAATGAGATCAGCTTGTGAAAAAGTGCTTTACATTCCTTATGGCTTTAACTATCACCTAATTACATTGCTATATTTGACACTATTGTTTTATAATTAATGTTAAAATTCAAACTTTTAGGGTTGGTACTTTTTGCAAAACAAATGCTTCAAAGATTAAAAGTAAAATTGACTTTGAAGTAGCTTGTGTCTATCAGCTAATTTTGCTATATTTTTTTGCATTATTTAGATAATATTATTATTCACAAGGTGCAAAACTTAACAGATGATTGAGCTTTAAGATTTTGAAACAAACAAACAGTTAGTAGAAGTATTTTATCAGTTATAATTTACTTTATAGTTTAATATCAAGTAAAGAACATCACATTATCTCAGATAAAACTTTTTATGAATTTATTCTTTCAAAAATTTATTTTACAAACTAAGTTTTGGTCAAAGACCTTGTCAGTGCTTGAAAAAATCTAAAAAAGATATGTGAAAGTCAAGGAAAATAGCATTTAAACAATTAAATTAAAATAATCTCCAGTAGTTAAGATCTCTCTACTTGTTTTCTTAAAACAAAAACATAAAATAAAACTTTTTATTTTTCAATTAAACTTATTTTGAATTTATCAATAACATTTAAAACAAGAATTAATTGGTCTTTGTTTGTTATAAAAATTAAAATAAGTAGGGTGACTATTGGTTTTTGAAAAATTTCTTTGAAGTTTTTTGATTTTATTTCAAGTTTTTCTAAGTACAAGCTTTCCTATCCCATATTGATAGAAAATTAAGCTTGAGTTGTTTTCAAATCAAGGTTGCCACACTCTTTGAGACAAAATAAACCAGTCTGAGTTTATTTAAAAAACACATAAAATCTGTGTGACTCTGGCTTATTATCTTTAATCCAGAGTTCATTGCATAGCAATCTTTCACTATACCAGGAGTCGGCAGCTTTATGTGACTCACAAGCAAATTTTCTTAGAAAAATTTGCTTTGCGGGCCTCACTATTTAAAAAAACCTTTGAGGGCCGCATTTACTAAAAAATATTCTAGTAACCAGTAGAAAAATATTATTTAAGATCAAAAGTATAACAAAATAAACAATATAAAACCATTGATAAAGAGTATTTATTGAATTCAGAGCCTAAATGTAAGATTTTATCATAAAAATATAATTTTTATTGTTTTTAAAATGTATATTTTTTGCTGAAAAGGAGCTCACAGGCCACAGATTTTGACTTAGAGGGCCGCAGTTTGCCAACCCTTGCACTATAAAATGCATGTAATTTATTTTGAATTGTACTGGAACATTTTGAAGTACTAATTTATATTCAAATAAAGCATAACCAGTCTTAATTTGTTAACTTACTTTTTATAGCTACTACAAGGGTTACTTCTGGTCAAATTTGGCTAAGTAGGGGTCACACCTAAAAAAAAATCTTTAAAACAAGTTAATTTTGCACAATTTACAATAAAACTTGTAATTGTTTAAAATTGCAAAACAAAAAGATGATCAAACATTATACAGAATATAATACTAATTAATCAAATTATCAAACCATTAAAAGACTAATATACATGAATCAAAGAAGCTGAACACTAAGTGTTTGTTTAACCTAAACTCATCAAACAAACTAAAAGCAAATTAAGTGCTCAAAATGTTTGTTCCCAGGACCCTGGTGTACAAAAAACCTTTTGATCATCTATAAACCACTTGGAAATAGTTTAACATCTTAATGAGGACTAATAATATACCAGTAACAATATTGGTACTGTTGATTTTTCAGCCATACTTGCAGGGTAGCCATTTGAAATAACAGTTTTACAAACTAGTTACAATGTGTTATTAGTTAAAAAGTTTGAACTTATACTTCATTAAAATTATCTTACAAGGTGTACTATTTACAATAACTTCACAACTTTTAAGATAAATGTTGTTCAAAATTTCAGAGATTTTTAAGTTTTTTACTGGTTCTGTTTATACTTGTAGATTTTACA
The DNA here is from genome assembly GCF_965202585.1 of Thalia democratica. NCBI lineage: Eukaryota > Metazoa > Chordata > Thaliacea > Salpida > Salpidae > Thalia > Thalia democratica. The sequence goes on from NC_139169.1 coordinate 1,229,905, forward strand.
AAAATGATTTCATAGTATAATTTTCTAGGTTTTTTTTGACTTAAATTTCAAATTCCAGTTTTTTTTTTTCAGGTAAAATAGCCACTAGCCAGGCCATTCTGAAATAGACTGAGAGTCTAAAGTAGACTAGGGTAAAAAAAAATATTTGCTCTATAATCATAATTGTTATAACCAAGCTATAATCAGGGTTGCCACTCTTTGGGTCAAAAAAATTATCCACAGTGACCAAAAACTGTCCTGAGTGACTATAAGCTGTCATGATTTGTCGTACGGTTTATTTCAAATTATTTTTTCAAAATCAATAGAAAACCATTTAATTTAAATTATCAAAATATTAAAACTCAAAGAATAATAACATTAGAATATAATAATCATAGAATTACAATTCTATAGTTCTCTAGATCTTAGCCTTTGAATATGGAGCCAACTATAGAATCGTGAATTATATTTTATTCAGGATCTGAAAAAACTGGACTGATACTTTTAAAAGTTGTTTAAACTATCTTAGTTTTTTTAAGTTAACTGGCATGAGTCATTCTGAAACCTTTTAAATTTTGAATCTGTCCTGAATTATGCTGAAAGTGCGGCAACCTTTGAAAGTTGAAATCTTTGAAAGTTAAAGATAATTAATAGTTGTAGTTAAAAAAAATCATAAATTTTCAAGAATTTTGAATCACCAAACAATAGATTTAATGCAAATGAGGAAATTGATATATTTTACTTAATTTTATACAAAAAATAGAACTTTGTTTTGGAAAAGCTTGGAAAATATGGAGACACATCAAATGAATCAAATATAACCAAAGTTAGAATAAGATAAACCATTTACCATTAGATATTATGGAGGGTTGAAGATTGGTTTTATTTCAAATACTTGATTTAGAAAGACTAATTAATCATAACTGCTTAACCATCTGGATTAAATTACTGTTTAAGAATTTTCAATTGAAAATCTTACTGTTATAATACAACTAAAACTTATTTATGGTACTTTAAAGAATACTTAACAGACTAGGATGTATAAATACTCACTTTTGTCTGTTCTTGCTTTATCTATTACCATTTTACTTCTCATTAAAGGCTATACTATCTGAATGGCTGTTATCTTAGAGCTTAGTGCTTTGTGCTTGAACTTAGTATTTATTTAATGTGGTTTTGTACTTAGACTAAATGAATGACAGTTACTAAGCAACTGTTTTAAAATTTATGTTTCTTATTGGTCAGTTTGAAATTTTGAATACACTCAAACATAGAAACACTAACAAAAGCGTTTCAGTCTAATTAGTTATCAGCGTGAGAAAACAAATTCACTGAAGGTAGTAAAAAATAAATTGTAACATCTAACAATATATCGTAAAAACTATTTCAAGTTTTTTTAAATAAATAGTTAAGTTTTTGTTGTTATCAAGCAAAGATGTTTTTAATTTATAGATAAAAATCGAAAAGCAAGAGTTTTGCTACTATTTAATTCTATGTTAACGCTTTGCTGATTTTTTGTAATTTTAAGATTTATTTTGCGCTTCGATATGTTAAATATTTTATATGCTCATAGACACGTTTTGAAAAAATCTGGTTTAAATTTATTAGTTTAAAACATTATAATAAGCTTTTATTATCAATGGAAAAATTGAACGCTTAAAGCATATATAGGTTACATTGAGATATTACTAAAACAAGTCTCAGTATTACACCGATAATTACTAGACTTAAGAATAGTCCCTATTTGCCATATTAATTTGATTCTAAATTACATTGATCTAGTCTTAATGTCTAGCTAGAATGTGGAAAATACTGTTACATTTTATTTAAATTTACTTTGACAAAAAATATTTCCTTGGTGTATTGGTCAATTTACAAAATCTTTACATAGTTGCTCAAAAATTTTAAATAGTAAAATTATTAATTTAACTACTGTTGAAAATTGAAAACATGATAGCTAGTTTTGAATTTGTTTCCTTCTTACAAGACGTGATTGTAGTGTACAAATTTAGTTGTCAGTTTGCTGTTTTCTTATGCAGTTATCTTGTTATAATCTAGCAAGTATTTATCAATATAGTTAAAGAACTAACTACATTAAAAAAAAAAATCAATAGTCAATTAGAAATTGAAATAAGCTCTTAAAATTTAATAGAAAATTTAATTAACTCTTAATTTTAACTAGTACTTGCAATGCTTTTTTTCTGTGTGTTTTAGAAATTACTAACGAGACTTTATCGACAAATCAAGCATAAGCGTTTGTAATTATGAAAAGAAAATATTACTCCGCATATTTTTTTTCCTTAAATAGAGTATCTAACATTTTTAAACCCAAACAATGTTAAGCCTGATATCAAATCTAATAAGTTAAGTGAAGGCTATTGTGTTGAGAAATGTTTGATTTTAAGTGTATTAGTGTGTTTTAAGTGTTATATATGTACTGTATGGACAAATTGTAAATTAAAATAGAATATAAAATTTTTTTAATTATCTCATACAACAACTTTTTTTGACAAAATTTGCTTAAACTTAACCTAAAGACATCATAGTTAATAGAAAGTATACAAGCTAAACAAAATAAGACTAAAAAACTTAAAAATAAAATAAGAAAGACTACCATTACAAGCTTGGTTAAAACAAAAGCATGGCTGAATTTACAAGTGTGACTAAAACTACTAGCAGCGAAGACTTTAGTCCGAAGAAATTCACTCTGCGAGTCCCAAATGCTTGCCGTAAAAGTAGTTTAACTAGAATTTTATATTAATCTTACATGCTTAATAAACATTCTATCAGTATAAACTTTTAAAATTTCTCTTAAGATTCTTAAATGTAAGATATTGGTTAAAAATTTGTATTTTAAGTTTTATGATCAAAGTTTTTTTTTCCTTATGTATCATCATTACTATATCAAATTTCTAGTTAATAGATTTTATTTAAGTAAAGATAATCACCTAAAAAAATTAAAACGCTACTAGTTACTATGAACAATGGAGTTATACAACTAACTTAAAAGATATTTTTAATACATTATTTAGATTAATTTTAAGATTGAATTTTTATAACAATAAAAAAAGAAAAGTTATATGCAATAGTAAGATAACTTAAGGCAATTATTTGATTTTTTTTGTTCCAAAAGTACTGCATTGTTTGTCTTGAAATTTTTAAAGTTAGTTGTACAACTTTTTTAAAAACAGTTTGCTTAAAAAGTAAAGTTTTTTAGCTTTAGTAAAAAATTGAATCTAATCAACTTATTTAATACATGTTAAACAACTTTCCCTTTGGAGCTGGAGCTTAGCACCAGCTCTGTGAAACCTAACTCCACTGCCTTCTGGATCTTTTGATTAAGCTGAGGCTTCGGCAGTAAACCCTAAGGAAAAATCAGACAAGGTTAAGTTTTAACTACTAGGGTAGAAAGAACTTTGTAGTTCTTCTTTCTACAAAACTCTGGTAAAAAAGCCGTAGTCGGATCAGCGTGGGCGGATACCGGCAGCTTCTGCGACAATGATGAGTCTTGGCTGTATCCTTCTATCGTCTCATTGTGGAGGGTCGGGCAACAGTTTGAATTTTTACGCTCTGGCTTTGTGCTCGGAGAATTTCAATCCAGCTTCGCATGTTTTCCGCGAAAACAACAACACGGAACACGACAGATACCGGTGATAAGTCCTGTTTGAGTACGAGAAGTGATGGACAAATTTCTAAGAGCAAAGCGAAATCTTTAGGTTGTCGCAATACGAGATCTTCTCTTTGCTGATGATGCTGCACTTGCCCAAAACCTGCAGACACTACTGAGTCAGTTTTTATCGGAATGCTCAAATTTCGGCCTTACTTTGGAAAATTAAAACTCTAAGTCAAGGAATAAATTTTTATTATAATTTATTAAAATCAATGGCAAGGATATCAAAGATGTAAATACTTTAAATACCTTGGCTCAAATGTTATATCAAACTCATCATTTGATGCAGAAGTAAAAAGTGGCATTGGTTTCAATAATTCATTCAAAGCATTTCACTCAGGCACTTTCGCTGATTGAAAGAGTTTGACTGCAAGATTTTGGGATAACCACAAGTTAAGCATTCGCACAAAGGCAAACCATTGTCGTTCCTGTGTATGCAGTACTCTGCTATACGGTAGTGAAACATAAACGTAACAATATAATGATAGTTTATTGAAATAATTTGAAGGTTAATGTATTATAGCCTGCAAACACGACTTCTAAATTTAACTCGCGTGATACGAATGAAAATCATATTATTCATTTTTAAATAACTTTATTTCTCATAATTAAATGCTTGTGGTTGAAAACAGATGACGTCACTAAAAGCGTAAAAATCAAAATCTGTTGAGAAATTTTACTTTATTTTATGTTTAACAACAGCGAAAATTGACTAAAACTACTTATAAAAAAATATTTGAAATCCCACCCTCAACTACCAAATTCCTGCTAACCCCTTTGTTTAAATTGTAACGATTTTTAATTTTATGAAACTATGACCCAAATAAGCTGCGAGAATTTACTTTATTATTTTGGTTAACGTTTTCTGTAACTTGTTAGGAATAAAAGTGCCGTCAACGCATATTTATTTATAAAAGATAAATATATTAAACTAAAGTTTGTATATTGTTCAATGCCATCATCCAATTAAACACATTTAAACTCTTTTTAACATTAAAGTTAAACAAGCACATTTTAGCTTTCTTATACTATATCTTTAAATTTTTAGTTTTAGTCATTTTAATAATGTTTTTAAAGTTATCAAAAGTTCTTTAGCTACTAGAGCAGCTGTTGCTTAACTCTATCAGAGAGGTGCTAACTTTAGTTGGCTATACATTAGATAATACAATGTTGCACTTATTTGGTTTCTTTATATCTAATAGTTATTTAATTACCTTATGACTATTATAAGTGCGTTACTCTTGCTAAAGTTAAGTTTAAAAACAAACGTTTGGAATATACACTGATCAGGAACTTAAACACACGGTACAGTTTAAGTTTAGCTTTCTGTTTTAAAATATACATCGTCGATTAATTTACAAAAAATATATTTTTAGTACTTCCAAATTTAGTTTTTAATTTATTAAACATTTGAGAACTATAAAGTTATGTCTTCTAGATGGTTTGAAATAATAATTTTCAATACCTCTAAAACGTTTACTAAGAAAGTATTGAACACAACATACTATATGGTAGACAATAGAACGCAAGTTAAGCAATGTTATTAGAAGACAAATAAATGTCAAACAAACAGTTTCTATCCATATTTGGTAGCAGTCTTGTATAACTGCGAAGTAAAAATAAGATCAGAAATATAAGAGAAGGCCATACAATTTAAAACACAATTATCTACCACAGTAGGACCGGAAACTGAACAAAAAATTGGTTTGCGAGTTTTACATTAAATATTAGCCATATTTATAGCGCACACAAGTTAAAAAAAATTATTACTATTTACAAGAGTATAGCGCACACAAGCTGACAAAAAATTACTACTATTTACATCCGAAGATAAATATAATTAACAATGTCATGTTAATTTTGAAGATGTCTTTTTGAATAGTTTAAGTAAAGGCTTTTTTATCAAAATATTATGTTTAACATTTATTTAATTTTAACGAGCTACTATAAAACAAAAAGGTAATTTATAAATTTACTCGCTTCATTATTATCAACTTTGTTTTCTAATTAAATTTTTTCAGATATAATAAAAGCATGACGAAAAATCATATAGGAAAGTATTAGTTTAAATTTTATAGGTTTTGCTTTAAATTATTTAATAATTTTATATTGGCTAGTTCAACATTTGAAATAAAAAATATTTTCAAGTATTGTTTTAAAACAAAATTTAATTCACTACTTCCAGCTATGCTCAACTTGTACCCACTTTATATACTAGGGAGTATACTATGACTAAAATATGTCTATTCATCCATCGGGTTAAACGTTACAACAAAACAGTAAACAAAAGTATTAAGTCGACTTGATATATTTCAAAAACTTATTAATACTTAATACAAAAGGGTTGATCATGTCAATTCGATCATCAGACCACAAGTTTTGGTAGACTGAGATCGGTTTCGTTTTTATTAGGACTCATCAGTCAGTCACAACCGAAAAACCTGCAGTCGTCAGTCTACAAACGGTTTATCATGTTTTTTGTTGATGTTATTAATAGTTGAGGTACATATTTAATATCTGAATATAAGTTAACGTTTTATATAACAGCTAGGTGTCAAATATGCACGAAGGGACACTTTGAACAAAGACACTTTTGCACGGCGTCAATTTTGCACGAAGAAATTTTTGCACGGGTTGATTTTTTTTTAACTAAACTATTTTTTTTTGATTTAATTTAACTGTTTTTAAATTTTATTATTAATTTTTATTTGTTATTATTCGTTATTAAAATGGGATGAAGGTAGTCTTCCTCTTTTGATTTTAAAGACCGGACAGGATTGAATTTTAGATAAACATAAATAAAAATGGTAAGAACCATTAAAAAAATCAGTCACAGTCTTTTACAACCACTTAGAATAGATCTTTCGTTTATTAAAAAACAAACATTTTCAATTCTTATTCAAATAGAATCTATTTGAATAAGAATTGAAAATGTTTGTTTTTTAATAAACGAAAGATCTATTCTAAGTGGTTGTAAAAGACTGTGACTGATTTTTTTAATGGTTCTTACCATTTTTATTTATGTTATTATTCGTTTTTGACTTTTTCTTTTACTATCGCTATTATACCTAACACTTACCCAGGGTCAGTAATTTTTTTTATCAATTTATGTTTATTTACTTAAATATCATGTATTTTTTAGTAATAATTTTTATTTGTTGTTTATTTTATTTTTACTATCTATCTTACCCTTAACCCTTACCTTAGGTCAGTAACTTATTCTTCTTCTTTTTTGCTTTTTGGTTAAGTTAACTTTTAACTTTAACTTTATTTTAATTTTTGCTTGTTTTTTATACAGTATTTTATTATTCTATTTGTTTTTACTGTCGTGCAAAAATGCTCCTTGGTCAAAAGTGACATTCGTGCAGAAATATCTTTGTGCAATAATGTCTCTTCGTGCACATTTGACACGTTTGCTTATAAAACATGAAAACATCTTTACAAACGATTGTACAGCTAATCTTAATGTTTATATAACTTAAACAAAAGTTAACAAATTTTTAGACTTTGTTTTTAATTTTGTAATAAAACTAAATACTAAATTTAATTTCAAATGTATTCTTATATTTCCTTTTTCAACCATCTATCATATTCATTAGATTGTACTTCTGAATATCCACACTTTTTGTAAAAGCCTTCTACTTCAACTGAACAAAATAAATAAAGGCAATCAAAACCTTTCATTTTAGCCCATTCTTCAGCGTCTAAAATCATACTTTTGCCAATCCCTTTTCCTTGTGAATCTTTGACTACTGAAACTACAAAACAAAATAATTAATAAAATCATTAATTAGTTTTATGTTGCTTTCTGCAACCATAACATGCTAATAAAACATTAAGTAACGATTTTTATGTTTTATATAACTTAAGTTCTAATTTTTTTTATAAAAAATACTTGTAGCTAATTGAATTTAAAAAAAAAACATTTAAAAAACTTACCAAAACCAAACTCAACAGCATTTTTTTCTTCGTAAGATTCATCAATTTGTGCATGTCCAAGTAATTAATGAGGAGTTAAAGAATTGTCCAAATAAACTAATGATGTAGGAAGCTCATCATAGGACTTAGCAATGCTGTAATTAAAATTTAGAATATGATACGACCACAATAGCTATTTTAATGATTTGCACTAATAAACAAGTACTTTTTATCCAAGTATCATGAATAATTTTCTACTGCTACTTTTAAAACATCATTTGTGCTAGAATAAAAATAAAACATTAGAAACACATATATACTTACATTTCAGGGTAATCGAATCACTTTCTCAAAAGTTGAAAGCACCCAAGTATTATGCCAATTGGTTGCTTATGAACTGGAAATAGTTGCATTTTGTTAAAGCCTTTTTTAAAAGTTTTTTATAAATTAAATTAGCATGTTAATTCAGTTAATATAAAACTAGCTTGGTGGTTTTACTATATTATATTCAGAACCAAATTGCCAAAATTCAAAAACAAAATTTTTCTGACAACTGATGTTTGTGTTACCTTGAATGTTACGCTCGAGTGACCTTTGGAGATTTTCTTTTAGAAATCTGGCAACTATTTAGAACTATTACGTTTATTATTTAAATAAATGTTGTTACTTTAAAATACTACTTAAGTGTTTGTACATAAGTAATGACCTCTTAAGTAAAAATACTATTTTAAGTAAGTTAAACGTAGTATATATATAATAAAATTCTAAGAGACTAATTAACTGTATGTAACAAGAAAAAGAAATCTAGAACAATACCAATTGAAAATATACCTTCTTGATAAAAAAAGACTTTTGCACCTTATTTTAAATATAACTCTCTGGTAGTAAATAAAGCACTAACAAATTCTACGTATATTTTATAAATCTTAAGTTTCAATACTTTACCTCTAATATTGAAATATTGTTTGTTTAAAGATATACGTAAGTACTCATTTACTTATAATGATATTTAATGCGTGTATTTGTACTTTTTTTAATTATAACGAGCCTTTTTGTTTAATTTTTGTACAAGTTTCATAGCTGATACTATAAATATCTTAAAAACTAAAGTTTGAACATACTTTATTTCAGAAGCAGTTGCTAAAAAATTGTTAATTACATTATATACTACACAATATTTCAAATCTACATATCAGTAAAATATAGACCCATTAGTTAAACATATACGTATCTATTTAGACTTATTAAAATTAAAATAGAATAACAAATTTACTCCTAAAAAATATATACAGTTTGATGTAGACTGGTTTAAGCTTGAAAAATCTAACTAACTCAAAAATTTGCTATCAGAAATAAATATTTATCAAATGTTTTGTTATACTGATTATATCTAGCATAAGTATTAAATTGGACTTTTCCATTCAGTATATATTATATAGCTGAAGAGATTTTTGAATACTTAAAAAATTGTTTGCATTGATTTAAAATGTAATGCTCAACTAATTTATCGATATTTCCTGATAAAAATATGAAAACAACTTATTGCTAGTTTATAATAAAAAATATATAACAAATAAAAAATATTTAAAAATTGTATAATCCAATTAACAAATAATAGTAATAACACTTTGTTAAGTAAGTTAACTATAGTATAAATCAAAAGTATATTATAATAGTAACACACTAGCTAAATGTAAACAACAAAATTTAGAAAAAAAAATGTTTTAATAGATTTTATGCTTTTTTGAAAACACTTTTTGATTTTTCAGAAAATATAAGTTGTTTAAATGAACACGAAATCACATCAACATCGTGTGCAACATAAAGTTTAAGTTCCAATAATTGACACCGTGAGTTAAACAAAACTTCGGTTAAAGTTTATGGAGTAATTAGTTGATTTATAATGTCTTAAATACGAACAACTTAACTTGTTTTGATTAAGCACCTGTATCAAAATTATACATGGAAAAATACATTTTGATGAATACTTTTTGTTTTTTTAATAAACTTTTGATAAATTGTTTTTTTTAAGGAACAGTTATCAAAAATTAAAAAGCTTAAATTAAATTAAATTAAAATAATACAAATGCTTTGAAACAAATACTGCATAAATAATAACCACTTCAAATGCATAAATGAAATTATAGCTGAAAATACTTTTGGTTTGACACAAAACTTCTACCATATAGATAACATTTTTTGCCATCATCAAAAACTTTTAATTAGAAAACACATTTTAAGTAGCTCTACAGTATTTTTAGAATGTTTTTGTTCTTTTTAACACAGTTTTTTACCTTAAACTTAATTGAAAACTAAAAACAGACCCGAAATTAAATACTTTTAAAAACTTGGAAATAATTTTGAATACTTGTAAAAAATTTGCTAAAAGTCAGTGACAACCCTTTTATTATAATATAAACCACTTAACGCTATAACAACTGTAGAGCTACTTAAAATGTGTTTTTTAATAAAAAATTTTTGATGATGACAAACATTTTTTATCTATTTGATATATTTTTTGTGTCAAATCAAAATTTTTCTACATAACATGTAAAAATTATTTGAAATTCCAGTTTTGTCCAAGTTTTAAGTTATTTTGTTCAAAACTACAGGTTTTTCCAGGTAATGTGGCATTCCTGTAATAGATAGATTGTTAAATCTGTCTTGTCTGATTTTTATAAAGTAGCATCTAGTAATTATAAAATATTTATTAATTAAGGTAGGATTTTATTTTGATGAGTAGTACAAATAAATTAAGTGTAGGATGTGGGTATTGATATACTCATAATTAAAATTTACTTAAGTTAATTATTACCTTTTAAATACTGAATAATAACTTATACAATTCATATAAGATTTAGGTAATAAATTTATTTTATAAAATGAACAAAAACAAAATAATACAAGCACTTTATTTGAAAATTTCAAGCTACTCTTATAACTTGTTTTAACACTTGAAATAGCTCAAGCTTAATATCAACAAATTTTTCGTGAGCAATAAAACACTTAAAAACTTTTAGTTACTTAATTCTAACAAAAACGATTTAAAACAATCAAATGTGATCTTGACATTAGTTGTATATTTCAACAATATTAGAAAATCAACATACAAATTATTTATTTTTTTTACAACTCTATCAGTAGGTACTTTATAAACACAATAATAAATAATTTCCAAAAAAAATTAAGTTAAAGTTACGGTTTTGTGAATTTGTCTGACTCTTTATATTCAAAATTCAAAGCATAGGAAATGAAAGTAAATGCAGTGTTTCATTTCACTACCATTCATATCTTACAAAAACACAAGTATAATAAATAGATGACTCATAAATTACTATGTATAAAAAAATATATAAATTGAGGTAATTTAACATGAATTATGCAAAGATAAGTCAAAAAATCCTAAGTCAGCCTGAGTTTTTTTTCAGAATTTGAAAAAGAAAATTAAACTTTAGTTTGAAATTAGGTTTTGATAAATGTCGCCAGAAAATTAGAAGGATTTTGAATTAAAAAAAAATTGATAACTAGAAAAGTTAAATAAACTGACTATGAAAAAAATTAAGTTCTAAACCATAATTTCTATTCAATCATCAAAAATACAGAAAGTAAATATAATGATACAATTGAGTTCTAAATGCCTCTACCTGTCAATTATACCATTTTGCTAAGGATTAGAGAAAATTACAATATAAGTTGATAAAAATCAAATAAGTATTGTAACTGTATATGTATAAATAAAATACAATTTTAAAACTTTATAAATAAGTCTAAATTAAAAAAAAAATTACAATTAGGTCAGAGCCAAAAATGTTGAAACAAATTGACATGTACATGTTTTTTAATAACTTTATATAATTGTGGTTAATCTTTAAAGTTTTGTTACGATTGATCAAAATATTTTAAAAAGGTCTAAATAGTATTCACACGGTAATTGTTAGTAGCTGATGTTCAGTAACAGACTTAACAAATTTAGTTAATAATCCAAATAATAATAAATAATAATCAAAGGATGTATAACTTTAAAACAAAAACCACAAAAACCTTCTAAAGAATAAAAATATAGCCTGAGTTATGTCAAAGACTCTGTGGAAGCATAAATTTGTAAACCAATCAAAATAAGTATAACAGTGAACAATCTTACCTTTAATCAATATTTAATAGTAAATATAATTAAATGAAAAAGTACTCAATATTTAGCAAAGAAACCTTGAGCAGAGTTTTTAGTTGTTTCTTTTAATGTTTCTTTATGACTCAATAGTTCATTTTCTTAAATTAATTATAACTTTAATTCATACTTCAAGTTTTAAACTTATTTAATGTCAAAAAAAATACTTAAACGGTATAAATTTAAACTTTCCTGATTTCTACTTTTAATGCTTATTTAAATGTATTTTACAATATAATAAAATTAGTGTTATTTATTTATTATTATTACTATTTTGTTTGATTATAAAAACTTCAAACATGCTTTAAACTTTTGTATATAATTTTTTTTCTTAGGGTACTTAGAATTATTTTCAACTGACTATAGTAAGAGTTTTTTTAGTAGTTTGTATTGTATCACTAGCAACATATCATTTTAATAAATATGACTGCTTAATCATGAAAAATGTTACAAATAACAATAAACTTGTATAAGATATTTTTTACAATAAACAATTTATAATTAGATAAGATAATTTTATATTAAAATGTTAATAATTACGTTGCCTAAAATTTTAAAAAGTTAAAAAAACTGTATTGAATAAATACCTTTACTAAAATTATGATTTTAGTTTAGGCATTTTTAACTTCACTACATTTACTCTAGGAGCACATAATTAGTGTATGTTATTAAATAACTAAGCAAGAATTATAAAAAACAATATGTCATTCAAATAACTTTATTTTACTGTTTTTTTACAAGTATAACTTAACTATTTTGTTCACCTTTTACATAGTTTTGTTTTCTATATCAAACCGAACAAGTATATGTTTAGGTAGCCATAATATTTTAAATTTGCTTAGGATATTTTGATTACAAACTAGATTAAATGAATAGGAAAAACAAATTTTAGTTTTTTTTTTAAATATAATTATATTTTGAAATGAATTAGTAAAACTATGTACTGTCACACAAGTTGCTGGGTTTTAACTAATTGAACAAGATATAGTATTAAGATAAATTATATGCGATAATTAAAGTAAAGCAGGATTTTTTGCTCAACTTATTATTTTTTTTTTCAAGGAAATTGTTCTATTTTTAACGATAACATTATTTTTTTAAATTTTTATTTTTTATGTATAAGTTCTACTAGTTGCTAGGCTTAATAATGCTTAGTTGAGAACAAGTTTTTTTAGCACTAAATACTAAATATATATTTAATAAAATAAGTTATTAATATTTTTAATCATATTTGGATCTTTTATTTCTATAAAAAATAGTTGTAAATAGTAGACATTAATATTATTACAGAGATCTTATGGGACTTTTTCAATTTAAAATAGAAGAATATAAATGCTTTTAATTAACTTTTAAAAAACCATAGTAAACTAAAACTTAAACGTGAGTTTGTTTTAATTCTAATAACGAAACTCATCTTATTAAAATGGTTAATTGACAGTAATAAAAAATTTTTGTTGACTATGAACTGATAAAAATCATTCTTTTTAAAAGTTTAAATAATAAATAAAATGTTTAGTTTCTAAGAATACTTTTTAATTTGAAAACTTAGTTTTCGGGTCAGTGAAAAAATATCTGATAAACATTTTTTATTTCAACTATAAAATTTTAAGGTTAGCTTTTACTCTCATTATGTGTTATTATTGCATAGCCAGGATTGCTAAGTATTTTCAAAAAAAAGTATTAGAGATTTTCTAAATTTCTTCAAGGATTCTGAAAATAGAAGCGATTTTGTCCATTTTTATTATGAATTAAAACATATGAATAGTATAAAATATTTAAAATACACTTAAAAGCTAGTTTTAGATTTGTCAAAGGTTTTTGAGTAATGTCTTTTAGAACAAAAGTTTTGGTATATGTTTTTTATTTAGGTTAAAATTTTAAAGACTTATTGATTTAATAAAACAAAAATTTAAAACTACCACTAACTACTTAAATAACTGATTAAATCTATATAAAATCTTTAAATAAATGAAAATTTTTTACCTTTAAAACAAAAAGACTTTTTAAGTGTTGTAATTTTTAGTAGTCATTAACTAGACCAAATGATAGATTAATTTTTAAAGGTGCCAATAAGTGATAAAAATTTTGTGATCATTTTACAGAAAATAAAAACAATTTTCCGACAAAGTTGTAAATAATATACTTTATATACGCAATAACAATTGATGTATGCAGAGATGCCAAAGGTTTTTGAGAAATTTCATTCAGGTTTGTGAGAAAAAGTACAAACATCGGGTCAATTTCAGGGGTCGGCAAACTGCGGCCCGCAAGCTAAATGCGGCCTTTAAAGTCAAAATCTGCGGCCGCGAGCTCCTTTCCAACCCAAAATATACATTTTAGAAACAATAAGAATTAAATATTTTTGATAAAAAAATTGCAATTAGTTTTTTAATCTAAAATATAATCTTTAATACAGGTCTTATTTTGCCTTATTTATGATAATTTTTATCTTAAATGATATTTTTATTGATATATTACTAGAACTTTTTTTAAATAAATGCGGCCCTTGAAGATCTTTTTCTAAATAGTGGGCAGTATTTTTTTTCTATGAAAATTTGCCTGTGAGTTATATAAGGTAGCCGACCAATGGTCTATTATAATATGATAATAGTTTTAAGGAAATAACTGTCAAAAAATAGTATACCAAAGTTGAAAAGAAGGTGTTAAGGTACTTTGAATATATTAAAAAGTATTGATAACAAGTGATTTTATATAATTGACTTTTTGTGTAAAATCTAAACTTAATTACTTTACATGTAAGAATGGTTTAAATTCCAAATTATTTTAGGTAAACATTATGAGATTTTTGAGAAATTTATTTTACATTTTCAAAAGTAAAAGTCTGTAGGTCTGATTTTAGTATAAAAATAACTTTAAGGCAGGAAACTGTCTTAAAGAGTAAAATAAAATAAATAAAATACTATATAGATACTTGAAATATGTTTTTAAATAAAATAGACAGTTTATTGATAACACGAAATTTTAATTATAAGATAGATTTGTTGTGCTAATTCAAAATTTCATAACTTTCAGATAAAAATCTTTATAATTCCAGGTTTTATATCGGTTTCCGTTCAAAATTAAATGCTTCTTTTGAAATTTATCAGATTTAAAGTTTTTCAGGATTCTATGGTTTTTAGCAACCCTGTATTTGTTTGCAAATAATTAGTTTAACATCTATAAACATCTATTTACCCTCAATGAGGCTTTTCAACAAAAACATCAAATATTTATACTTACTTCAAGGTTGCCACTCTTTAAGTTAAAATACTGTCACGCGTGACCTTAAACTGAATTATAATGGGCTTTTTCGAACCCTTAATTTCAAAATCAAATAATTAAAGTTATTTAAAAAATTGATTATGAAAAATACTAATTTTGAGAAAAAAACCAACTAATTCTCATTTAAAATAAAGAAAAGCTGGAATTAGATTTCAGAAGTCTTAAAACTATCCAATGTTTTTTATAAAAAAAAAAACTAACCAAAGTTAGTTTGAGTTTAAAAAAAACGAATTGAAAATGTACAAATTTATTTTAAGTCATCCAAAGACTTTAATAAATTTCAAAATATCTTTAGTGTCCTGATTATTTTAAGCTGGTAGTAAACTTGTTACCTTAGAAAAAAAACTTAGAAAACTGTTAAGAATTATATAAATATTATTTTTACAACTCTTTATATCAGCAACAAAACATTTAAGAAGAGAATGATTATTAAGTTATATATATTAAATTTTAGAAATAAGTATCAAATTACATTTTATTTGATCACACTGATATTTAATGTAATAAAATCTCACATTTGTTATAATTTTCAATTGGTAGTTATTTAAAGTTTTTTACGATAAAATTTCTAGAAAGTACATCGAAATAGCAAACAGTTTTAAATCATTTTCATACAACCAGGTACTTCAACAACAGAAAAGATCTCTACTGTATGTTTAGACAAAACAGAAACTATAAACAATGACTTATATTCATAGTTTTAAATTATATAGTTTATTATTATTACAGTTTTTTGAACGAAAAAAAGAGGCTTAAAACAATTGGTCCTAGTAGCTGGTGTACAAAGAACCTTTCTGTTATTGAGTTGCACACCTGTTAGACACCTTAAAGCGTTTGTACAGGACATTTAATTTGTCTTATACATATTTTAATTAAAAACAAAGTTCAAATAAAATTTTATATGAAATTCAAACTTCTTAAGTGTTAAAGTTACTAAACTGAACTATAAAATAAAATTTACGACCGTATAAAAATTCCATAAAAAGTTTTTAGTTTTACTTTAATTTTTTCCATTTTAGAAAAGTATTATGTTATTATGTTGATTCATTTTTAAAACATTTGAATAGTGATCTCTAATACAATTTTTAATAATTTAGATTCAGTAATCGTTATATTTTATATAAATTATAACATCATAATGACATGTATTTAAGTAACTTGATTCATTTGTGTACCTTAAAACAGTGATTTTTCAATTTGAAATTCAAATTTAAATTAAAATAGTTAACTAAAGAATTTATAAATCTGTATATAGATCTTTTTTTCAAATTAAATTGTTTATTTCACTTTAATAAACTATTTTAAAACTTATACACAAGACTGAAATTTTCCGAACAATATTTATTTTATGCTTTATCTTAAAATTTACACTAAGCAGTTAAAATTAGGTTTCAAATACAGTTTATAAAGTGAAAGTGTTTTCAATAATAAAGTAATAATAAAGCAGAGCAAAATAAATAATATAAACATACTTATAATTACGATGCAACTAAAATATTTAATAAAACATAGTAACAACTTATAAAACAATTTAAGAAAACGACAAAACAGTATAATAAAAATCTTCATGTTTACGTAACTTAAGTTTTCTTACCAAAATACAAACTTGAAGCTATTTTATAATTTAGTAATACAAATTAACTTTCTTTTTAAGTATATTATAATAGTTCACAAAAATTACAGTTAAGTGCAATCATCTCGGCATATTGGACAAAAAATATTCGACCTTAATCCTTCGTTAGGAGTCGAAAACATTTTCTCCGTGCAATCTCTACAGCAGAAGTGATTGCATGGTAAACGACAAACTTCTTGATCTGTTTCGTAATCACCTAAGCAAACCGTACATGATTTCTCATCTTCATAGTCTTCGATAGATCCTTGAAATCTAAAAGACATCTGGTTAATATTTTCAACAGATACTTTGTAATTGCAATAGTCTTTAATTCTTTGATCGATTTAATCATGTAGGTCTGCATAGTTTGAGCATTTTGTGTTAAAGTCGCTTTTTTGAATTAATAAATGGTTCTCCAAAAACAGGTGAATATCTTGCATTGTTAAGACTGACTTTCCTTGTTTTAATCTAATAACGTCAAGCACTTCTCTTTTGTAAGGTTTTAAACGTGTCCATATTCCATTTGCTTTTCTTGATTTAACTATTTCATTAATTTTTATAATATCTTCTAGTTTTATAAAATCATTATCAAGGTATATGACATTAGTAGTTTTTTTATATACAACTGAACTGTCCTCTAGCTCAAGTGTTATTTCATTCATGTCGTAAAACTTTTTATGTGCGATAAGAAATTTAAACAACTCCTTTTTTATGGCTAAGAATTTTCTTTTTTCACTCTTTTTTTCACTTTCATCTACTAACGTTATTTCTTTTGCTATCTCTCGCAAAAAATCCAAATATTTCCAAACTACTTTAATAAATTCTTTCCAAACAATTTCGACTTGTGCATTTTCTTCATCTTCAAAACTGGTTAGCAATGATAGAGAATCCAACTGTGTATTTTCTTCATTATAAGACATTATTGCTTTTATTGTTTATAATATAATACAGCTTTAAGATATCCGCATTTTTAGAAACTTGTTGAAATATAAATTTATTAATTTAATAAAAAATTGTAAATATAATGTAACATAATTCGGTTACTTGATTTATATTTAAAGTTACTATTATCAAATTTTAATTTTGGTCAATAAAATATAGGTAGTGGCACTATAGATAAGTTTAATAAGTGTAATGCATATTGAGAAAGTTGATTATCATATACTGAAGTTTACGGATTTCATAAAATAAAACATTATTTTAATAAAAAAGGTTATTATTTACAAACTTATATATTATTAAAACCTTGTTACATGAGTTTCTATGTAAATTAATAACATGTAATTACAACCAATGAATATTCAGGAACAAACTTTTAAATGAAAATTATATATATGTATATATATAGCAAAAAGTTCTCTGCAGAATAACTAACATGAGTTGCAACAAACTAGTTTGAGTTGTAGATTTATAAATTAACTAAAAAGATAACAAAAGTAATCAAAATTGATTTAAAAATAGTTAATCAAGGTTTAATATTAACAATTCTAGTATATTAACAACACCAGATGTAAACCACAATATTTGAAATAAATAAAAAAGCTTTATTAACTGAGGCTTAACTTTGCATAAAAAAAAACAATCCTGGATTATCCTGAGTTTTATTTACAACCTGAACTTAAACATCAAAATTATGTTTATAATAAAGGTTTTAAGAGTTGGCAATAGAAAATTCTATATCTAATAAAATTTAAAAGTTATCCAAATATAAAATATTAATTACATTTTTCACAATTATTTTTTTGTAAAATTATAAAATTGTAACTTTAAGAAAGTCTTAAAGTATTTATTTGCAACTTTACGAATTTTACTCCAACTTTTTTAAAATTTAATGTCAACAGTTCAAAGTTATTAGTAAAAATAATGATTTTTAATGTAACTTATAATTAATGTTTTAACGAAAAAGTTTTGTAAAATAATGCATAATTCTGAGAACAAAAATAAAATTATGAATAATGATTACTGTTTAGTTATAGTAATTTTTACTATACTTTTTACTTAACTAATTTATTAAAAGGACAAACTAAATTTAAATTTAGTTGCTGTATTAAAGATCTATGATTTAAAAAAATCATGTCAACTTAGAATAAGTTACTAAAAACAACCTAAGTTAGGCAAAACTTAAAACAATAAATTATGAGTCAACCTGAATTTTAGTTATAAACAAAAACGTAAAACTTTTTACAAAACAAGAAAGTAGACTATTTAATTTTAGACGAAGAAAATTCCAAGAATTTAAATTCATAAAAAAAAAAGTAAAGAGCCACAACTCAAAAAGTATCATACATATTTTAAACGAAGAAAACGCTGTAAAATATACAAATTATTTTTCTATTTTGAAAACTTTTAAACAGTATTTGAGATGTAAATAAAATAAGTTTTAGATTATAAGCCATGGATGTTGGTATACTTAATTTGTTAGGACCACTAGTTATAAATAAATGCTTACTAGCTTTATTACTATCTTACTACTATATTTTACTTTGAGAAGACAGTTTGACTAGACAATAAAGTTTGAACAATGTATCTATTTGAAAAAACAAGCACAAAACACTATTAAAGGAACTCTTTTTCTAAAATTAGTACAATTTAAGTGAAAGTGAAAAAATTAATTAAAACGTTTATTAAATGTTAAAATCTATGGAAATGTAAAATAACTATAGAACAAATTAATAATATCTAAGTAGCGATTCATATACTTTAATTAAAAAATAAATTAATATATATACTAACAGTATTTACGATATACTATAGGTCTGATTTTTAGTCTCTAGATCTTATACAAAAACTGTATTTTATACTAATGATAACTTTGCCCAATGTACTTATTGATTTAATTTGTAAAATTCATCGTTAAAACAATAGAATTGTATATTAAAAATGTCCATTACAGTAAATTTTAAAAAATTTTAAAGTTTCTGTTAAGTAATTTTATTTTGTTTTTACCAAAAAAAAATTTTAACAAAAAAACCCACAATAATTTTTTAACTTTTCCGAAACATACTATTTCAATGTTGGTCAAACATCCATAGTTTAAAGGCGGGTCAGATGTGGAAACATTAAGTCCTTTGCGAACTGAAGATTTTTAACTTTAATTTATTGCAAACATTACTAAATCATGAAAGAGTCAATGAGTCAAATGTGTACGAAGACAATTTTGCACAGGACTTTTTGCATATTTGCTAGGAGTTAAAAAAACGAACAAGAAAAGACAAAAATGCATGCACGAAATTAAAATTCTCACGAAAAAATTTAAGAGGTCATTTTAAAAAAAGTATTGAATGTTTGAAAAAAATAAAAGTAGCTTTGTAGGTCATATTAATATATACAACTAATGCTTTTTTTAGCAAAAAAATTTTAAAATTATCAAATATTTAAAAATTAATAAAAATTACTATATTTTGAATGGTTTTTTAAAAATAACTGAAAAAATATTAAACATATACTAATAAAAAGGATTTAATATATTAACAACACTTAAATATGTTTGTTTTTAATGTATATAGTTTTTTAAGTTTAGAGCCTTCATACAAAATTTTAAGAAATGAATTGTCATAAATTAAACTGTTATGCACTTAAAATTATCATGTAGGTCTAGCTTTTTAATAATATGCTGATAAAAAATATTAAAATATAGTAACTAAACTAAGGACTGCAATTTAACATTTATAATGATCATTGCAACGTTAATTACGCTCAAATACACTTTTTATCTGTAATACTTACTTGTCAATATATATATATTTGAGCAAACTTAAAACTGTTAAAAAAAAATTGATAAATTTGGTTATATAACAGCAATTTCCCGTAAGCTTGTAAGCATTATTTTTAATGTTTCTCGTAAATGTTGATTATAGTTCAGTAAAATCTGACCATGTAATTTAAATAACTTGACTACTATATTACTAAAATAAGAAAAAAAAACCTTTTTTATTTTATCTCCTTAATAAAAAATCGTGCTTCGAGTAATTTAATATCTTTATTACTACTTTAACATTCTTAGTATTTAAGTTCCTTAAAATTTATCATACTGAAGTTGCTTAGTTTTTAAATAAATTGATAATTTAACTCAAAGTAAACACTTTATTGATTTAAGAAAAAATATTTAAATGCAGAAAAAGTTAAAGTTTAAATATTTAAGAGAAAGTAGTTGAAATTTCAATATATTTCTGCATAAAAATGGCTTATTTTAAAACTTAAAATAAGCTTTTGTTATTTTATTTTAGAGTAGAATATTGTAGTTTAAGAATTAATATTGCTAAAATACTCATCGCTATATTAAAACAGCTAAAGTAAAGTAAACAATGGGAACTTTTATAACATTTTAGTTAACACTTAATACTTTTTATACTTTAAAACGAAAATGGTTAAAAACGTTAGTAAACTTTTACTTTAATAAAATGTTACATTATAATGAAAATACTTATTACTTTTTAAATGAAACATAAGTTTTAGGCTAGTGTAATAGCTGACTAGAATGTGTAGTATATGTATTTTACTTAACGATATTACAAAGTAATAAAAAATTTAATGGTTCAAAAGTACTTTTAGAATGTAAAAACTACTGTAAAACTCATGTTTGTTTATTTGTTCAGTATTAATCCAAAGAAGACAAAAACTGTTACATTCTAAATTTAATTTTAACCAGTTTTGTTTTTATTTTCTTAATCAAGATTACAAGTAAACAACAATTAGTTTTAATAAGTTGTTTTGTAGTATTTATTTGTTGTAAAGTTAAAAATTTTCTAATTACAATATGTACTAAGTGTATCAATCATAAAATTAACGAGTTATTAGATTTTTTGAATTTTAACAAAATTCTTTGTTATTTCTTTCAAAAGCTAGAGTCAACCTAGACTATAAAACAAAAATTAAACACAAAGTATGCTGTACTAGCTTATTACCAAATTATGGTAAAAATTGTTTTCACAGAAATTTTTATCACAAAAATTTTCTAAATTTAAAAATTAATTTTAAGCAGGGTAAAAGTTTAAGGCATTTTAAAACAAAACAAGTATAAGATTTTCTTTTAATATTCAACTTTAAACAAATTTATAAAGAGAGTAAATTAGTTGTTATCTCTTTTAAGTTGCTTAATTGTACTAGTAAATTGTTTTTATTAATAGAATTCGCAAAGAATATGATAATTAATAACTAGATTAAATTTATTGGAAAAAAAAATAATTTTGTCCAACAATTATCTTATTAATTTTAAAATGATTCAGTAAAATTATGTTCGGTCACTTAAGTTTCAATTGGGGTTCAAATTATTGAATTAAATATCATACTAAAATAAACTACATGCAAAACCTAAAGTAAAACAGGATTTATTTCTCAATTTATTCATGGTTTTTTGTAGTTTTATAATAGTTTTATTATTAAAGCCAGCCTTAATTTTTATATTTTTAATTTGTTAAGTATAAGTAATAACTGTTGCTAAGTTGGTTAAGGTTAGTTCAGAAAAAGTCTTTCAAGCTCTATATATTGAAAATATATTTTTCAAATAAACCATTTATTTCCATGAACGTATTAAAATGTTTAATTTCTATTGAAAATAATTGTAAATATAAAAGAATACAGACTAATGACATTAATAGAAATCTTTTGTAACTTTTTCAATTTAAGATAGTAAGTAAATATATAACTCCTTGTCATAAAACAATATTGAAAATCAAAACTTAAATGTGAGATTATTTTAATTCTAATAACTAAAACCAAGTTATAAGAATGGTTAATTGACAGTAATAAATACAACTTTTTTACGATGAACTGATAAAAATCATACTTTTTCAATGTTTTTGATATTAGTAACATTCTAAAACCTTTAGTTTATAAAAATACCTATTAAATTGAGTATTAAGTTTTCGGGTTAGTGAATAAAAATCTTTACTAAACTTATAATTTAAAGTATTTATTTTAAGGTTAGCTTATAGTACTCTGCTTATGTTTTAAACGTATCATATTCAGGAATCAGAATTGTCAAATATTTTTTGAAAATTTATAAATTTTTTTAGAAATTTTTATGGATTTCTGAAAGTACAAGCGTTTTTGTCCATTTCTAGTATGAATAGAAATATAAGGTAAAAAGTTGTTTTAATTAGTATAATTTTTTTTAAAGAATTAAAAAATAGTTTCAGAGTTGTCAAAGGTTTTTGAGCAATTTCTTTAGGTCTTTTAAAAAACATTTTTTGAGGCTTAATTTTTATTTAAGTAAAAATTTTATTAACTTATTGACTAAAAATAACTACCCCTAACCCCTCCGTCCGTTCATAACTTTTTTTTCTTTTTATTTAATTAATTTTTATTAATTCATTCTCGTTTTATTATAGTTTTCACTTTTTTTTTAATTTTTACTGTCACTGTTACCCCTAGCCCTTACACTCGTTCAATAACTTTTTTCCAACATTTAGGTTACTTTTTCTGTGTTTTGTATATATTTATTTTTCTCTTTTTTTTCACCTTTGTGCAAAAATGACTCTTGGTGCAAAATTGTCTTCATGCAATTTTGTAACAATGTGCAATTTTGTCCCCTTGTGAAAATTAGATTTCGTGCAATTTTTTCCTCCTGCAATTTTGACCTGTTCCTAATGAGTAGTCACTAAGTAGATCAAAGCAGGCCATTAAGTTATTGCATAGGTACCATGAAGTGACACAACTTTTGTGTTCATTTTTGCAGAAAATAAAAACAATTTTCTGACAAAGTAGCATGTTATTTATTTTAAGTAAACCGTAACAACTGATATATGCAGGGCTGCCAAAAGTTTTTCCGAAATTTCGTTCAAGTTTTGAAAAGTAAAAGTGTGTGGTTCTATCTTTAGTATAACAATAACTTTAAGGTAGAAAACTGTCTTAAGTAGTAAAACAAAAGTAAAAAAAATACCATATAGGTACTTTTAATATGTTAAAAAAAAGAAAAGTAATTGATAACAATGAATTTCATCTAAAAGATAGACTTGTTGTGTAAATTCAAAAATTCATAACTTTACATGTAAAATTGGCTAATAATTTCAGGTTTTATACCGGTTTCTGTTCATAATTATACGTTTCTTTTCGAAATTTTTATTATTTAAAGTTTTTCAATGATTCCATTTTTTTAGTAACCCTATAAATGTTTACAAATAATCACTAAAACCTTTATAAACATGTATTTACCCTAAATAAGGCTTTTCAACAAAAATATAATAAATTTATATTTACTTCAAGGTTGTCAATTTTTCAGTCAAAATACTGTCACGCATGACCTTAAACTGACTCATTATGAGCTTTTTTGAACCCTTAAATTCCAAATCAAGAAATTGAAATTATTTAAAAAATTGGTTATTAAAAAAACTAATTTTGAAAAAAAAGCAACTAAATCTCATTTAAAATAAAGAAAAGCTGGAATGAGATTTCAGAAGTCTTAAAACTATCTAAAGTTTTTTATTAAAAACAAAACTACCCTGAATTAATTTGAGTTTGAAAAAAAAAAAACACAAATTAAAATATACCGAGTTATTTTAAGTCATCTAGAGATTTTCAAAAATTTCAAAACATCTTTAGTGTCCTGATTATTTTAAGCTGGTAGTAAACCTGTTAACTTAGAAAAAAACTTTAAAAATTGTTAAGAATTACATGAAATTTATTTTTACAACTCTTTATATCAGCAACAAAACATTTTAAGAACAGTATGATTATTAAATTATAGGTATTAAATTTTAGAAAAAAGTACCAAATTACAATACATCTGATCACATTGATATTTAATGTAATAAAAACTCACATTTATTATAATCTTCAATTGGTAGTTATTTAAAGTTTTTTATGATAAAATTTGTAGAAAGTACACGGAAAATAGCAAATAGTCTTAAATCATTCATATACAACCAGGTACTTCAACAACAGAAAATATCTTTTATTTATGTTTAGACGAAACAGAAACTATAAACAATGACTTGTATTCTTGGTTTTGAATTATATAGTTTATTATTATTTTTTTTTTTGAACGAAAAAAAGAGGCTTAAAATAATTGGTCCTAGGACCTGGTGTATAAAGAACCCTTCTGTTATTGAGTTGCACACCACTTAGACACCTTTTAACGGCTTGTACATGACATTTGATTTGTCTTATACATATTTAAAGTAAAACCAAAGTTCAAACAATATTTTAATTGCAATTCAAACTTCTCAATATTAAAGTTACTAAACTGAGTTATAAAATCTGACTTTTGACCGTATAACAATTCCATAAAAAGTTTATAATTTACTTCAATCTTTCCATCTTAGAAAAGTATTATGTTATTATGTTGATGCTTTTTTCAAACATGTCAATAGTGATCTCTAGTATTATTTTTAATAATAGACTCAGTAATCGTTAAATTTTATTTAAATCATAACATCATAATGACATGTATATAAATAACTTGATTCATTTGTGTACTTTAGAACAGTGATTTTTTTAAATTAAAATACTTTTTCACTTTAATAAATTCTTTTAATAAATATACATAGGATTCGAATTTTCCGAACAATATTTATTTCATGCTTTATTATCAAATGTACACTAAGCAGTTAAAATAAAGTTTCAAATTTAGCTTATAAAGTGAAAATGTGTTCAACATAAAAGTAATAACAAAGCAAAGAGTAATTAACAGCACAAACGTACTTTTCATTATAATGCATCTAAAATCTTCAATAAAACATAGTAACAACTTATAAAACAATTTAACAAGGAAATAAGGAAACAGTAGAATCAAAACCTTCATGTTTACATAATTTAAGTTTTCATAACATAATACAAACTTGAGAAGAATTTATGATTTAGTAATACAAATTTCTTTCTTTTCTAAGTTTTTTATAATAGCTCACAAAAATTACAGTTAAGTACAATCATCTCGGCATATTGGACACAAAGTATCCGACTGTAAACCTTCGTTAGGAGTTAAAAATATTTGCTCTGTGCAATCTCTACAGCAGAAGTGATTTCACGGTAAACGACAAACTTCTTGATCTGTTTCGTAATCATTTAAGCAAACCGGACATGATTTCTCATCTTCATAGTCTTCGATAGATCCTTGAAACCTGAAAGACATCTGATTAATATTTTCAACAGATACTTCTACATTAAGATAGTCTTCGATTCTTTGTTCGATGTAATCTCGTAAGTCTGCATAGTTTGAGCATTTGGTGTTGAAGTCGCTTTTTTCTATGAATAAATAGTTCTCTAAAAACTGGTGAATATCTTGCATTGTTAAGACTGATTTTCCTAGTTTTAATCTAATAGCGTCAAGCACTTCTCTTTTGTAAGGTTTTGTACAAGTCCATAATTTTTTCACTTTGCTCGCGCTAACTATTTCATTAATTTGTATAATGTCCTCTAGTTTTATAAATTCGTTGCCATGGTGTATGATATTTAATGCTTTTTTGAATGCAACTGAACCATCCTCTAGCTCGACTTGTATTTCTTTCATGTCGTAAAATTTTTTATGTGCGATAAGAAATTTAAACAACTCCTTTTTTATGGCTAAGAATTTTCTCTTTTCACTCTTTTTTTCGCTTTCATCTACTAACGTTATTTCTTCTGCTATCTCTCGCAAAAAAACCAAATATTTCCAAACTACTTTAATAAATTCTTTCCAAACAATTTCGACTTGTGCATTTTCTTCATCTTCAAAACTGGTTAGCAATGATGGAGAATCCAACTGTGTATTTTCTTCATTATAAGACATTATTGCTTTTATTGTTTATAATATAATACAGCTTTAAGATATCTGCATTTTTAGAAACTTGTTGAAATATAAATTTATTAAATTTAATAAAAAATCGTAAATATAATGTAACATAATTCGGTTACTTGACTTATATTTAAAGTTACTATAATCAAATTTTAATTTTAGTCAATAAAATATAGGTAGTGGCACTATAGATAAGTTTAATAAGTGTAATGCATATTGAGAAAGTTGATTATCATATACTGAAGTTTACGGATTTCATAACATAAATCATTATTTTAATGAAAAATGTTAATATTTACAAACTTATATATTATTAAAACCTTGTTACATGAGTTTTTACGTAAATAAATAACATGTAATTACAACCAATGAATATTCAGGAACAAACTTTTAATTGAAAATTATATATATATATAGCAAAAAGTTCTCTGCAGAATAACTAACTTGAGTTGCAACAAACTAGTTTGAGTTGTAGATTTATAAATTAACTAAAAAGATAACAAAAGTAATCAAAATTGATATAAAAATAGTTAATCAAGGTTTAATATTAACAATTCTAGTATATTAACAACACCAGATGTAAACCACAATATTTGAAATAAATAAAAAAGCAATAAGCAATTTTGTTTTTAAACCATAAAGTCCATTTATAGTTACTACCTAGATAAATACTATACATAATTATACATGCTTTTTTCTGCTTTTTTTCTAATGTGTGTTAACATTTTATAGACTCCGTAGATCTGTTCTTAAATTTATTTGAGAGCAGTGAAACGCCGTTAGTCGGAATAAAGTTTTAGCACAAGAACATCTGTGATATAAATAAAAAAGCTTAACTTTGCATAAAAAAAAACAATCCTGGATTATCCTGAGTTTTATTTACAACCTGAACTTAAACATCAAAATTATGTTTATAATAAAGGTTTTAAGAGTTGGCAATAGAAAATTCTAAATCTAATAAAATTTAAAAGTTATCCAAAAATAAAACATCAATTACATTTTTCACAATTATTTTTTTGTAAAATTATAAAATTGTAACTTTAAGCAAGTCTTAAAGTATTTATTTGCAACTATACGAATTTTACTCCAACTTTTTTAAGATTTAATGTCAACAGTTCAAAGTTATTAGTAAAAATAATGATTTTTAATGTAACTTATAATTAATGTTTTAACGAAAAAGTTTTGTAAAATAATGCATAATTCCGAGAACAAAAATAAAATTATGAATAATGATTATTGTTTAGTTATAGTAATTTTTACTATACTTTTTACTTAACTAAATTATTAAAAGGACAAACTATTTTTAAAATATAGTTGCGGAATTAAAGATCTATTGATTAAAATCAAGTCAACTTACAATGAGTTACTAAATACAACCTAAGTTTGTTAAAACTTGAAATAGTCAATTCTGAGGCAACCTGAATTTTAGTTATATACAAAAACATAAAACATTTTATAAAACAAGAAAGTTGACTACTTAAAATCAGACAACTAAAGTTCCAAAAATATAATTTCATAACAAAAAATTAAAGGCCACAACTCAAAAAGTATCATAAATATTTTAAACGAAAAAAACGCTGTAAAATATACAAATTCTTTTTCTATTTTGAAAACTTTTAAACAGTTTTTGAGATGAAGTTAAAATAAGATTTTTATTATAAGCCATGGATGTTGGTATACTTAATTTGTTAGGACTACTAGTTATAATTAAATACTTACTAATTATATTACTATCTTACTTCTATATTTTACTTTGACAAGACAGTTTGACTAGACAAGACGGTTTGAAAAATGTATCTATTTGAAAAGACAAGCAGAAAACACTATTAAAAGAACTCTACTTCTAAAATCAAGTACAATATAAGATAAAGTGAAAATGTAATTTGAAAACTTTATTAAATGTTGAAAACTATGAAAATATTAAAGAAATTTATAAAAGAATAATAATGTTTTAATGGCAATTCTTATACTTTAATGAAAAAATAAATTAATGTATATACACATAGTTCTATAGATATACAATAGGTTTAGTTTTCAGTCTCTAGATCTTATACAAAAACTGTATCACATAATGATAATAATTGACTTAATTTATGATATTCAACATTAAAACAATACAAGAATATATGAAAAATCCATTCCATAACACTAAGTTTTAGAAAATTTTTGAGTTTCTGTTAAATAATTTTATTTTTTTACCATAAGAGTTTAAATAAATAGACCTACAACTAATTTTTATCTTTTTCAAAAACATACTTTTTCAATAGTGGTCCAACATCAATAGCTTACAGGCGGGTCAGATGTGGAAATTTCAAGTTGTTGGCAAACCAGAGCAATTAAATTTAAATTAATCGCAAACATTACTCAATTAAAAAACGAGTCAAATATGTACGAAGAAAACTTTGCACAGGAAGTTTTGCATGTTTTCATGAGAGTATAAAAAAAAGTATAAAAAAAATAAAACCTAACTAAAAAAAAATTTGTGCATGAAAATTTAAGTTCTTACCAAAAATTTTAAGAGACAATTTTTAAAAATGTATTAAAAGTTTGAAAAAATAAAAGTAGCATTGTAGGTCATATTAATATTTACAACTAATGCATTAAAAAAATACTATTAAAAATATAACAGTTAGTAAAACTTAATTGCTAAAATGTATTTTTTCTAAACATAATTGAATAAATATTAAACATATACTAAAAAAATGATTTCATATATTAAATAAGACAGAAAATTGTTTTTATATTTTTTTAATGATATATAACTTGTTGAGTTTAGATCCTTCATGCAAAAACTTAAGAATTGAATTGTCATAATTTGAATTTTTATGCACTCAAAATTATAATGTAGGTTTAGCTCTTTAAAAATATGCTAATAAAAATTATTAAAATATAGTAACTAAACTAAGGACTGAAATTTAATATTTATGATGTTCAATGTAATGTTAATTACGTTCAAATACACTTTTATTATCTGTAATACTTACTTGTAGAAATAAATATGTTTAGCAAACTTAATTTTGTTTTCAAAACAAAAAACTTTCAAAATTGGTTATATAATAGCGATTTCTCGCAAGTTTGTAATCATTATTATAATGTTTTTTGTCAAATTTTGATTATAGTTTAATAGAACTAACCATGTAATTCAAATAACTAGACCCTTTATTACTAAACTGACAATAAAACACCTTTTTATCTTACCACTTTAATATAAACTAATACTTTGAGTAATTTTACATATTATAACTACTAAAGCATAGTTAGTATATAGGTTGTTTAAACTTTATCATACTGAAGTTTCTTAGTATTTTAATAAATTGATAATTTACTCAAAAAAAAAAAAACAGTTTATTGACTTAAGAAAAAACATTTAAATGCAAAAAAAGTTAAAGTTTAAATATTAAAGAGAATGTAGTTGAAATGTCACTCTATTTATGTTTAAAAATGACTTATTTTAAATATTAAAATAAGCTTTTAGTGATCTGGTTTTAGAGTAAAATCTTGTAGATTAAGAACTACTACTTCCAAAATACTCATTTCTATATTAAAACAGCTAAAATTAAAACAATGGGAACTTTTATAACAGTTTTACTAAGATTTAATATTTTTTATACTTTAAAATAAAAATGGTTGAAAGCTTAAGTAAACTTTTACTTTAATAAAATGTTACATTAAAATGAAACTACTTATTACTCTTTAAATGAAACATAAGTTTTAAGTTAGTGTTCTAGTTGATTTAAATATTTATTTAAATTACCTAATGAAATTACAATAATAATAAAAACTTTATGGTTCACAAGTACTTTTAGAATGTTAGATATCTACTGTAAAACTCATAATTCGTTTTTTGTACAAAAATACCCAAATAAAACAAAAGCTATGCCCTATTAAATTTCACTTTTACCAGTTTTATTTTTATTTTTTTAATCGAGATTACAAGTAAACATTAATTAGTTTTTATAAAAGGTTGAGTAGTATTTATTTGTTGTATAAATAACAATTTTTCCCCTTATAATATGTATTAAGTGTATAGATCATAAAATTAACGAGATATTAAATGCTTTTAATTTTTAATAAAATTCTTTTTTTTTTCTTTCAAAAAGCTAGAGTCTAGCTAGGCTATAACACAAAGGTTAAACACAAACTATGTTGTACTAGCATATTAGCAAATCATAGTAAAAATTGTTTTCACAGGAATTTTTATCACAAAAAATCTTCCAAATTTAAAATTTAATTTTAAGCATGGTAAAAGTGTAAGGCAATTTAAAACAAAATAAATATAAGATTTTCTTTTAGTATTTAACTACAAACAACATATTTTTGGTTTAAGTTGTAGTAATTAAATATGAAACTAATCTCGTTCTAACTGTAACAAATTATTTAAAATATTTTTAAATTACATTGTATATGAATCAAAATAGGAAGGGCCAAATATACTCGAAGAATCACTTTTGCACAAAAACATTTTCGCATGAACGGTTACTTTTGACAAGTTGAAATTTTTTATTTGTTAAAATATATCTTATTAATTTTATTCATTTTTTTACTTTCATTGTTATTTACTATTGGTCGGTTTTAATTGACTTTTTGAACAAAGGTGATTTCTCGAGCAAAACTGTCTTCGACAAAAGTGTCTTTGGTCAAAAGTGATCCTTCGAGTCACCTATTTGAGTTTAAATTGACCCTTCCACATAAAATATAGATTCTCATATAAAAACTTTTTTTACTTTTTTGAGTGTTTTAATATATAAAAAAGGTTTAATGCCTTTTAATTTATGCTATAGTTAGTTTTTTAATAGCAAACAACTTTACAAACGTCACTTAAAGAAAGTTTTCATCTTAATAAAAATAATGTGCACATCAAAATAATTTAATAATAGGTGCACACTAAAAACAAATAATTAACTTTTTATATTTGTACGATGGTTGTATGTTATCATAGATGATTTTTTTTTCCTTTTTTTTTATTTGTAGTCGACAAATATTTCAAGATTATTCTTTTATATTTTATTCCTTTTAAAATAATAACAACTATTGTTAGTAAATATGTTTAATTGTGAATATTAATTGTGTAAGTTTTTCTTAATTTAAAGGTTGTTATCAACTTATCAAAAAATATTTAGTATTTTAGGTTTTTATAATAACTATAAAAAAACTTTGCTAAATTAAAAAAAAAAAAACTTTATGGTTTAAAAATTTTTGATTTGTTCAACATTAAACGTTAAAAATGTAAACCAAAGTTGTTTTATAAGTATAACAAAAGACGAACTAAAAATATAAATTAAAATAATTGATTGAAATCGAAGTTATATAATTATTTATATACAAAGCTGATAGTTGTAATTTAAACAAAAATTAAGTATATTTTTATGTTTAATTTTTTATGAAGAATTATAAAAGAGTGTAAGTTTCATTTACCTGAAAAGTTTTATTAGCTAAAAAAAGTTAATATTTTTAGATAAACAAACAAAAAAACATATTAGTGTAGACTTAGAAAAATACTTTATTTTATTTTTGTTGTTTCTTGACATAATTAATAGATAAATTTGATTAATTTGATAAATTTTGAAATTAATTCTTATTAAAAGCATAACTATAAGTACACTTATTAAATATTTATATTTCTTTTAAAATTTAAACTTAGCAACGTACACGTATTAAACATATTTAATTCGTAGTTTTGTAATAATGATTAAACTTTTTTTTGCTAAGGACAAACGTTAGTTTTAGAATTGCTAAAATTTTTACTATAATAATTTTAATAAACTTATTGAACAATTTAGTGAAAAGAAAAGAAAAAAAACATTTTTAAAAGAATATAACAAAAGATATTAAAAAAGTAAGCACATAAAAATAAGTTTAAAATTAAACTTGATAATAAAGTTATCTAGTGTGTTGATATGCAGAAACTGTGTGAATTTTATATTGAAAAAATAAAAGAGAGAATAAACACAAAATATGAGAAAATAAAAAGTTGACCACAAGTGTGCAGTAAAGAGTAAATACATCTCTTCGATTGTGTAAAAAAAAGTATTGTTTAGTTTCACATTTAAAATAACAAAAACTTTATTAAAAATTACTTAAGTAAGCAGAATTAAAAATACACACACATACATTTAAATATATAACTTAGTTTCATAAACAACTAAAGAATCTATCATATGTAGAAATACTAAAGAAAGTTTTTACCGACAAACAACTGTTTACTTCATAAGCTCGACAAATTCTGCTGACAACTATTTTAATATTTCGCACAAACCGTAATATGAAAATTCGCAATGCCAAAGAAAAGCACAATGTTCAAATTTTCCATTATATAAGTAGTTATTAGGTTTACCCTCTTGCCATGGAAACAACCCATTGCTTGGGTCAAATTTTTTATTGTCAGTAACAAACTTCCACTAATTTTCAGTTTCAATGTCGGTGATTCCCACAAAAAAATTCTTCTTTTCGGACTTGACCAAATTGCGAATTTCACTATGTAAAAAAAAACAAACTTAAGTTTGACAAATAATTCCAAACAAAAAATGTTGATAAGTTTTTGGCTTAAAATTTTTAAATCGAATTACTTAAAATTTATGCAATAAGTAAAACAAACTTGTAATATTTGTTTCCTTCTTGGCCCATATTTACAGTTATTAGATCCCCTCCCAAAACTTGACACTGTTTTCTTACATTATTTATATCTCCTTTATTTTTAGTAATTTTAAATTCGTACACCCCTGTTTATAGTTTATTTTTTGGTTAAAAACTAAAATGTAACTTATTCTCTTATTAATTGAAAGATGCAAAATAGTATTAGTATTGCATTGTAATAATGCAACAAATACTTCGTAGTTTTTTTTTTTATTTGTTTTTAGCATATTATTAAACGAATTATACTTAAAAGGCACCTGGAAAATTATATGTTATACATTTAGAATAGATAATTACTGAGTTATATTATTTTAAACTTTAGATTACCTTTTTTACATTCAAGACTACTAATATCATTATTCCAAGTTCCGTCTTTTTGACATGTATATTTAGTAATATCCGATGAAAGTTTATATTCATAGTTACATTCAAAACTGATTTTTGTACCAACTACAGTTTTGTTTGTTAAAATATTGGTTTCAATTTTAACTTTTCCATTTTTAAAGTCTTTGGGTAGATCTTTACAAACTAAAAAATTTACATGATTTGCGAAAAAATTCGATTATTTATATATAAATTTATAGCCTATGTAATAAACAACAATTCAGTTATTATAAAGTGTAAAAGTTTTGTTGGTTTTTACTACCTCACTGGTTACAGAATTATATGTGAACTTATTGTTTGCATCAAAGTATTATTTAATCTTTGTTTAAGTTGACATAGATACTATTAGTACAAAAACTGAATTAGCTTATACAATTTTACGCTATGATTTTTCTGAACTATGATGTGCACAATTTACTTATAAACTTTCAGTTCACATTGAAGAAAACTTCAATAAAGTATACATCATATAAAACTTTAGCATTAGCAAAAATTGAATTTTCAACTATCAAAAAAAATATTTACCGTATCTACTGATTGTTACTATTTGAATTACTTTACATTTTTAACTTAAATCTTTACAATAACAAATATAAAAGTTTATAAATTCTTACTTCTAACACATTTTCCAATTTCATTGTCCAAGCCTTCTTCTGTGCAATTAACAGTTGGGTTGTCCAAAGTGTAAGAATATCCTTCATGGCAAATATATTTCACACTTACTGGAGTTTGATAGTTTGAATTTATCGTTGCATTTTCAATTATTATTTTTTCTGCGTTCGGTATCAAAGGAAAACTTCCACAATCTTTTGAAATTAATAAGCAGGTTTTATTAAAAAATAATTTTTTTTTGTTTGTATGTTTAATCAAAATAATTCACTTTGAATTTTTATATGACAACAAAAATAAAATCTAAATTTATATATTCTTATATAATGATTAGTTCAAGTTAAACTGTGATTAACAAAAGTAGAATTAAATATTTTACTTTTTATACATTTCGGGTTTAAATCTTTAGAATTCCAGGTACCATCACTTTTACAAATAAAATGTTGTATTTCTGTTGATAAAAAGTGATCCGGATTGCAATTAAAAGTTATTTTTCTGCTACTATAAACTACTACTTTTCCATTCTTAATATTTTCCGGTAGTCTCGAACATTCTACAGAACAAAATTAAACTTTAAAACAAAAACAAATTTATACAAAAAATATAATTAAGTATCGATTAAAGTAATGATATTGAAAACTTTTTATACATAATTATCTTGAGCTTAAATTTTGTTTATTGTTTGAGTTGAGCGTTTTTACTGAAATAAACACGAACATATTTCAATTTTTTAATTTATACCTTTTATAACTGTCACTTTATTTTTGGTTACCGTAGTCAAAGAAGGTTCTTTCTCATTTTCATGGCTATTTTTAGTTGCATACAACGAACAAAAAACGATGGTAATAACTAGCAAAATTAAAAATGCTAAAACGTATATTTTTTCTCTCTTTTCCATATTAGATTATAATATATGACTTTACCAACCAATACTAATTCGTTATGATTTAGTTTTATAAACTTAACGCTTTATAGAGATTTATTTGTTTTGGTTTTGTTATATTGTGTAAAAATATTTGTGTTAATAAATAAGAATAAACACATTTGCGTTGTAAAATTTGTTTAACATTTATTCTAAAAGTACGAACAAATTTTGCCGATTTAACAAATTTGAATTTTTGGCTTACTTTCAATTTTTTATAACAATTTTTTCGGAACATAACCACATTTAGAAAATTACTAAAAACAAACATACAAGAAAATATCTAAAATAATTATAAACTTTCTTTTTTGAAAAAGTTAACCAATTTCATTTTCCATTTTGATGTTTGAACGTTTTTACAGGTTCTTTAAAGTTTTTTACAGTTTTTAACATTTTTTTTCATTTTGAGTTGAATACAATTTACACAATTACATTTAAAAACGCATGAGCAATAAATTAAATTGATTTTTTTTCAAAAATCAGACTGTTTAACCTCGTCCTATTTTTTCGATTAAGTTTTAAATAAATAACTGCCATTATTTATGTTATTAAAGCATTATTGTAACTTATATGAGAGCTTAAAATTTTCTTATTTACTTATATTTAACACACTAAAGTTAAAAAAAAAACTCTTTAGATTGTTTAAAAATTATTTTAAACTAAAAGCTAGATTTGACTAAAACTACAGAAATGAGAAACTTTTTAATAAATCTCACTTAACCTGAAGCACTTTGTTAACCCTCTATCATATATATTTGTTTATTTATATAATAAACAACATTTTTATACAGCTGTTTCGTATATGAGATATTTCTATCTCTTTTATTCCTCAATCAAGCTAAAGTTTATTAAACATGTTTTGCAGAAATATAAAATTCAAATATTTTGTAAGTAGTTTTACGTAGTAATTATGAAAGTTACTGTGCAGTAAGTTAAATTGAAAAAATACGCTGTATTTAGTTTTATTACTGGTTTAAGAATTAGTACATTTTGAAAAAGTTTTACTAATTTCTATTAAAATTTTGTAAAGTATTGAAAAAAAAGTTTGTATCAGAACTATTATTAGTTTTAAACTCCTCTGGTTCGCAGCTTAATGTTACTTTGGTTTAATATTTAATTAGGTTAAATTTTGCAAAAAAATTTTTTGGTCGCGAATGTACATATTTTGTCTTTTGCTTTTCTTGCTTAGTGTTACGGTCTTGTCTGGTTATTCAATTTCATTATTTTTTCCAAGTTACAAAGTCTGCAGCTTAATATAGTATTAGTTTTAATTTTGTGCGGTTTAGTGTTTTCCTTTCAATTTTTATAGAGAATGTTGCAAGCTACTAAATTCCGAGTATAGTTTGCTACTTCTGCTGTATGTTTTTTGTTAATGTTGTTGAACGAGGATTTGTGATTCCTATACCTTTGTTTGTAACTATTTTCCGTATATCCCACGTACTGTTTGGTTGCTTTATTGGATGTTGCTGTTGCTCTATAAATTATGTCAGAAATTAGGTATTGGTTGTTTAAAGGGCAGTGTTAGAAATTATGTTAGAAATTTAGAATACATTGGGTAAATGGCAAGGTTTTTTGCGGGAACTAAAAAGTTTTAAACTTTGCAAAAATTAAAAGGAAAACACTAAACGCACAAAATTAAAATTTAATACTAAATTCGGCTGCAAACTTTGCAACAAAAATAGAAATTGATATATCAGACACGACCATAACACTAAACTAGAAAATTGAAAGGTAAAATATATACATTCATTACCAAAAATAGCTTTTTTTGCAAAATCAAACCCAATTAAAAATCAAACCTAAATAACTTTAAGCCGCGCACAAGAACAGTTTAAAACTAAAAATAATTTTTATACAACCTTTCCTATCCATACTTTACACAATGCACAAATTCTTAAACCAGTAACAAAACCAAATTTAGCGTATTTTTTCTAATTTAACTTAGTGCACAAAAACTTTCAATATTATACGTCATAATAACACTTGTAAATTTTTTAATTCAAAATTTCTGCAAAACATGTTAAAAAAATTAGCTGTATAATAGCTGTATAAAACTGCTGTTTATTAAATAATTTAACAAATATTTAGCTCCGATTTAAGTTCTAATCTTCTGTTTTAAAATATAATGACCATTGTAACATTAGATAAGTATAAAAGTTTAGTATATCAAAACAAAAATTTTCATTTTTTTCTGCTTCAATGTTCCACACACTGTTTTCAACAAGGTTAGACTAATACTACTGAAATTAAAAACTTTTTGTTAAACCTCACTAAACCTGAAGCATTTTGAAAACAAAATTAATTTACAAGTAGAAACACAAAATAGAGATTGCTTAACAATAGTGCATTTACGTAACAACGATCGACAATATTCTAAACAAAGTTTTTAAACAAATTGTTTTCGGTAATTCAAACAAACACTCTGTATATTGTTTATTCTTATAAAAAATATTTTCTACATATATATATATATACATATAAATATAGAAAATGATATAATATAATAACCTTCGATATAGGCTATGAAGGAATTTTAAATTTTTATTGCAAAAAATTGAATTTAAAACAAATACATAACATATATTTATGTGTAACAAATAAAGAACAGTATATATGTTTCATAAAAACAATAAAATTTGCACTTAACAATGCTTATTAAAATAAAAACACGCAAGAACAAAAAAAAATAATAAAAATCTATGACGTAACTAAGAAACTCTGTAGAAGAGTTGACCTTTTTCTATACAAATAACTAAAAATCACAAAACAATAGATAATATAACATTAAAACTATAAATATAACTATAAGATTAAGCATCTTAAAATTTTTTGAATTTTGTAAGATTTTTTTTCATACGACGGCAAAACAGTATAAATTCGCTTCTTTTGTTTGAGCAAACTTCTTGTTTCAACGCATAAATAACGTCAGTTCATTCGTTGAAGCACAGCCTACACATAGGGTTATTACCTAAAAGGCTATCGGCATACTTTTTGTTGCTAAAATACATCGAACATGGATTAAGATTATATAGTATACTCATTGTATAAATATAGAAAGATATTTTTTTTATAATTTGAATTAGTATGTTTGCTTAATATTTTATTATCTAACGCTTAAAATTCATACTTTTTTAGCTTTAATATGTTTTGGTAGTTTTTATTTCAAAATAAAGAAACTAAGTAGTTTAATAAAAAAATTTTTATTGTTGCAAATGCTTATACAAACTTGAAAACAGATTGCAAAATGTAATAAATTAACAAAATTTTCAAAAATTTTAAACTTTTTATAGTTAATAAAATACGGCTTATTTAAATATGATTGATTTTTTGCTAATCATTTTGAAGGAAAATCAAAGCTAAGATAAAATACTTTCTCTTCGTTATACATATTATTTTCTAGCTTTTATAACCATTTGACTCAATAAATTAACAAATTACACGCTGTCTAAAGTATTAAATAAAACAATATCATTTTTAAATTAGATTTTAGATTCTTTATAATTTTATTTTGTCAATTTTATTTTCGCATAAAAAAACTTAAAAAAATTTTACTACTCCAAAGTTATTTTTAACTGATTTGTTAATTAAAAATTTTTATAGTTAAAGGTATAATACAGGGGTCGGCAAACTGCGGCCGCGGGCCAATTGCGGCCCGCGAAAGAAAATTTTGTGGCCCGCGAGCATGTAAATGTGGCCCGCTGAGCAAAAATATGTTTCAAGTTAAATTTTTTTCGGTAACTCGATTTAATTTGATTAGTTTGGTTTTAAGTCTGTATAATGTTTAAAAATAATTAGAAGAAATTACTGCTTTAGTTTAAAAATGTGAAAAAGACAAATTAGCATTTTAACAGGATATTTTTCTGAGTTTCATAATAACTTCTTTTTTACAACAGCAAGTAATTATCTGAAAAAAAAATGTAAAGAGTGCTTGAACTTAATAAGTTAGTTATATAATATCTATTTATTAAATAAACTAAATGCAAGTGTTTTCCATTTTGTACAAAAGTAATTCACAGTAATTAACTAAAGTGTCATTTCTTTATAGCTTAGATATTCTTTTTCACTGTTTTTTATACCTAAGTTTCATCTAAAGATTTTTTAATTTGTAAATGTTA
Organism: Thalia democratica; assembly: GCF_965202585.1. Taxonomy (NCBI): domain Eukaryota; kingdom Metazoa; phylum Chordata; class Thaliacea; order Salpida; family Salpidae; genus Thalia; species Thalia democratica. Next base: position 1,268,903 of record NC_139169.1, read on the forward strand.
TATTTTAGTGTAAAAACATTTAAAATAACATAGTAATAAGAAATAAGGTTTTTTTAATTTTTCTATTGACACATTTTAATTTTTTAGAAGTTTTCTTTGCACTTAAATTAATTTATATGCACACCAATTTAAAAAGATGCTCATATTTTAAACCACTTTTTATTTAATGCTTTAGTTAGTCTAAGTTTAGTTTATGCATAATTATCTAACGTTGTTATTTCTACATGTATCATCTAAATTTGTACAGAGACCATTAAAACAGTATATACGATATAAATTATTATAGTTTTTGTTAGGTATACATTTTTATTTTTCAAACATTGTTTTTGTAAAACTAAGTTAACTTTTATGCCTTGCATATCAATACACACATTTGCTGATTTTTAAAGCTACCTAATTAATATAAACTAGACTTAGGGAAGGTAAATTTATCAAGATTGTACACTGTTAATCAAAATAGTTCAAATTCAAGCTAATAAACAACTAAACATTGACACACACTTAGACTATCGCTATTTGTAGACTTCAAATCTCAAGCCAACTAAGTCATTTTATAAGTTTTTGGCTAGAACTGTTTTTTGTATACAAAAATATCAGAAATGTTTTTGTTGACTTATGCTGGCTTTTTGCTTGAAAAATTGGCAAATTAAACTTATGACGTATGTTTTGCTCAATCCACAGTGTTAGTTTGAGTTATAATATATGTTAATTTTTAAGTCTTGCAGCTGATATAGTTCAATATATTATTTATATTATTGTGTACATTTAAGTGTGAACAATCAGTGTTGACAAAAACACTCTAATCCCGGAAAAGCTTTGAACTTGAAAATTAATGCTTAAAAGTTCTGGAAAAAAACTTGAATTTGAGATTTTTTGAATAAACCTGGAATTTCAAACAATTTTTCAATGTAAAGTAATGAAATTTCGATTTGACACAAAAAATTTAGCAAATAAACATTCCTTATTTAAAAATATACTAAAGTAGCTTCACAGTGTTTTTTAATATTGATATATTTTTTAAGACACATTATAAACTTTAATTAAACTTTATACTAAAATAAAAAGAAAGAATTGTACTTCTAAAACCTTTGTATTGGTGCATTGCAGCTTTACTTGTAAAATTTCACCGATTGTTGTGCTTCGTGTTGGAACTAAACCAAGAAATTCTACTAAAATGTCAAAGTTAGTAAAAACATCTCTAATAAAAATTCTCAGATGAGCAATAGTTTTTCTATCAGTGTTCTCTTGTTAACATATTGATTAAAGTCTTAATTTGATTTATGCGACTTTATAACCTTAATGCATTTCCTAAATACGACCTTTTGTTGCCATTGAAGAAATAAACAAAAGTTTTTCATTACTACCAACATAATTTCTTTAAAAAAGTTTTCAATTATAAACGGTATCTCATTTTAAATAATAAATTTTGCTACTTTAAAATTTTCCTTAACAATTTTTTTCTGATAATTCTGTAGTTACTTAAGATAATCTTGTGCTTTGTTGGAATTGATTTTGGTAATTTGTTTTTTTATCGTTTCTCGCAATAACTCCTAACTAACTTTTTTTTATTTTTGTACCTCGTCTTATATTTTCTCGTCTTAATATTTTTAAATGCAATATTCTTATTGCAAATAAAGAATTGCTATAATGCTTAATAAAAAACAAGTTTTTCTATTTCGCTAATGACTCAATAAAGTTTAATACTTTTGTTATAATTGTTTAAGAAACTTAATTGTCCATTCCAGCTGACTTGTAAGTTTTTTTTTGGCATGTAATTCATTTACTGTTAATAACTTTCGTTATTTCTTTATGCTGTGAACTTTGTTTTAACTGGGTTGCTACACAAACATACTATTTTGAAAGCTTAAAAACTTAGGTTTGTGTGAAACTTTTATTTCAAACACTTTAAAGAAATTTTTTATTTTCCAGAATAGTTTTTATGATTGTAGTGTAGTTTACTAATTGTAGTATTTTCTTGTTTTCTTACACTATGTGTACTTTTTGATGATGATGATATTTTTACTAGGTATTTAAGCTTAATTAACAACGATTTATTAGTTTTTTCAACTTTTAATAAACTTAGGCTGGTTTGATACAACTCAGAAATTTTTGCTTTTTAAGTGGCAACTATGTAAAAGACTAGTTACTAATAAGATATTTTATTTAAGTATTCGAGAATTAATTATGTTAAAGAATTTGTTCAAGCTTTCTGGAATGCAAACAGGTATTAATTTTATTAAGTTAACTAATTACTAAATTTTTTAATAAATGTAAACTATTTAACACGCAAAAACATTTTTTTGAAGTAAATATTCTTAGAAATATGAAAAAAGGGGTTAATAGTATAACAAATATATAAAAGTAACCCATAAGTTGTCTTTCAAATTTGTCTTTTATAAAGAGTTAGGTTGTTGGTAAAGATACAAAAGTATTAAGTTTAACTTATTAATGCTTATGAAAGTATTCTAAGTTTTATTCTAATAAATATTTATTTAAATAAGCATTCTATGTATATCTAAAAGTCATTTAAAATGATAAGGTGAATAAAAGTAAAACTTTTCTCTCGTGTGACTAATACTAAAACCAAAAGATTATTCGAATGTCACCAAAACTAAAACATGCGGCCCGCGAGAACTTTGTAAACTTGAAATTTGGCCCGCGACCACCAACTGCCTGCCGACCCCTGGTATAATATAAACTTTAGTTAAGTTTTGAAGTGTTCAATTTTTGTAAAAATTAACTAAATAAAAATAGAACGTACGTATAAACAAATAACTGTTGAGTGATCTAAATAAATCGTTCTATACTTTAAAATTTGACTGTTTTATTTAGTTTTATATTTTTAAATTGTTTTATTATTTAATTATTAATTTTATTTATAATGATAAAAAAATAAAAAGATATTGCAACAGAAATAAAGTATGTTTAAGAAAGGTGTTAAAAACCTGTAATAATTATGAAAAATAAACAGTATAATGAATTTTCAGCATGTTGCAACTAAAAAGTATTAACAATCAGATTAAATGTTGTTATAACTGTTTAAATTGTTTACTAAATTAATATCGTTTATTTAATAAAGAAGAAAAAAAATAGTGGATTTCTAATAATTTATTACATGATTGTTTAGATAAGAAAATTCATTCAGTGTATAAAACAAAATTTAATGTTAAACATTGAGTATTTTAATAATATATGTCATATTTAAAGTTGGTTTCTTAGTATGTATCGCGAAATTAGTACTACTAAGAATACCATCGTAAAAAACAAACAACGCAAAATAAGTAAAATTTTCAAAGCACTTGCTTATTAAAAAAATAACACTTTTATCTCCAACAACATATATAATAATAGATTAGTCTAAATGCATAAGTAATAGTTATAAGATATATTATAGAAATCTTTAGCAGTTTGACATTAGAATTAAGGTTTTTATACAATATACAAACTTAAAGTTATAAAACTTTCTATAGGTTCCACTTCGTTTAAAAAAATCTTAGTTTGCTTTGAGGTTAACTGAAAATAAGTTAGTTACAATAAACTACTAATACAAGAGAGATTAAATGAACATTTTACTATATTAAAATATTTGTTACGATGTTTGTCTTTTCGAACGAAAACAACTTTATTTAATACTTTTAGAACAATAAACTATTGAAGCAAAAACAAAGAAGATTAAGATACAAGCTTTGTTTGTTTTGACTACAAAAAACAATAATACACAATTTGTAATTGCACAATATTTCAAAAATTTACTTATATATACTTTCAAAAATATTCGTAAATCAAAAAAAAAAAGTTACTTATCGAAACTTGCAATCTAGAAAAAAATGAATAAAACTAATTTGTTGTTAAAGAAAAACAACTTTGACAGTTGGTTATACCTAAGTAAAGATAATGTTTAAACACATTAAATTAGTAAAAAAAATTAGCGCGAAGTTTTAAAGATAGTTTTTTATTCAAGAAAAATAAAGAAAACTTAAAAAAGAGAAAAATTATAAACTTTTTTCAAGGCAGCGAATTTTATCTCAAAATATTTATATTTCACTTGTTAAATTAATCTTTTATATTAACTGTGGTAAAATGTGAATCAATTAAAGTCGTAAATTTTTTTACATTCAACATAAGATATGTATTCATTAAAAGATAAAATATAATAAAATTATTATATGTGAGTTAAATAATCTGTTGGATAAACTTAATGATGTAAAAAACAGATTAATTGAATAACTTATTGAAATTCATACGACCAAAGTAAAAATACAAAATGATGAAATTCGTAGAAAAATCTCAGCATAATATCAAGCAAAATGGTTAGTGTTTAGTAGTCGTAAAAAAACAAAAAAAAATCTAATGAAACATAATGAAAGACTAAAAGAGTTTAACAGGTTTTTAAAAATATGTTTAGAAAGAAAACTTTTATGTACACATTAAAAAAAATGTCTATTTTAACGTTTTTCTTTAGTTGATATAAGTAAATAAAATAAGTTTATAAACACATTTAAATATTTGCAGCTATCAAACAAAAGCCACTATCAATCGTATTTAAACAACATTTTTACGACGATAAAAAATATGGGAGATTACTTAACATAGAGAAAAATTGTAATTGTAAAGGTAATTTCTTAATATTAATTGAAGTTTTGTTAAAAAAAATTTTTTTTTTTATGGTTTGAATTAAACATTTTACATACAATTTTTTTGTCTGCTAACCAAAAGTATATTAGTAATGTGATAAAAGATTTAAGTATTTTCTTAGTGTATCTGAAACAGATAGTTTTTATTATAAACTTATCAAAACTTAATATTTATTTGTAATAAAAATATAGATCAAGCAATATAGAGTATTTTAGATGTTTTTCTTAATTAATGTTATAATATTCTTCCACACCAGTTTTTGATATTTTAATATTTAAAAATGTTTTTAAAAGATTGTTATTCTTTTCAGATAAAAAGATCACAAAATACGAGAAATGGTTGAAATCGTCAATAATAGGTAATGTTTTCAATTATAAAAACTTTTAGAACTTAAAAAATAATCTACTAGTCGTTTATTATATTAGTAAAGTTTTACAAAAAAATTGTGGTGTTGAATTATAAACAACTCTAACACAATATTTTTATATAATGTAGATAGTTGTTTCAATTTTAAAAATAACATCATTAAAATTATTAAAATAGGCAAAGTTTATCAAAAAACGAAGACATGTTTAGGATTTAAACAAAAACCTACTATAATACTGATTTTACCTGAAACACAAAAAAATATAAATCCCATTTCAATCCAGCAAAAAGGTTGTATTTAAAATTTTTAAAACTAATAAATCATTATTATAAAAAAGCTAACGTTCTGTATATAAAATATTTTCTACATAATGATTAATTATTATTTTATAAATAACCTAAAGAAGAATTTTACTTATATAGAGAATTTACAATAAAAAATTGAAAATTAAACAAAATGTTTATTCTTATTAATATCAAAACAGCCAAAAGAAGCTCTACACAACGGAAAAACAATACTGTCTTGATAAGAAAAAAAATAAATGAAACAACAACTAAATGTCAGGAAATAGCAAAATATCAAGAAAGAATTTTACAAGTCTACGCTTTAGTAAGATACCTAAAGATTGTTAAAAAAAAAATATCTGAAATTCCTAATCTTCGAAAACCAATACTTAATTGAAAATTTTATTTTTTATCAAACATTTGAAGAAGTTAATGCAGTTATAATAGAAACTTTTGAGTATTGCGTTTCTAACACTAATCATTTTCCAAGTTCTGCATTTAGAGCTCTTAATTTAATGCCTTCTGAATATTCTAAACATTATTTTGAAATCATTGTTGATATACTGGAATATAGTCTACAAAACAAATTAGGTTTGTTCTTTTATTGTTTTAATAATTTGTAGTATTAAAAAAAAAAGATAATTTAATGTTTAGCATTGATTTAATAATTTGTAGTAATAATTAAAAAAAAAAAGATAATTTAATGTTTAGTACTTACTAAACTCTAGTTATAGTTTAAGTTTAAAATAATTTATGGTTACATAGTAACGGTATTTAAAAATCGAAATTAGTTTTGAGTTATATTTTTAACAAAACCTAAAACCATAACAAATAAATTTTAACTGTTTTTATATTTAATACTAGTTTTTTTAACTTATTGTTTTTATAACAGGTTTCTACTTAAGAACTAGAAATTTACCTGAAGAAACAGCTGGAATGATATATACATTTTATGAAGACGTAGTTAAATTAATACTACCTTCTTTTTTTATTACAGATATTCAGTAAACAAAAAACAGATGTAAAATAACTTTGAACCAAATATGAACAATCATATATTTTAGTCATACAATATTATCTCATTTTAACTAAGAATGTTCTTCGCTTAATTATTGTACTAAAAAATTGTACTTCATATTAGTTGTTATTATTTTCTAAGATAATTTTGTTTGTTTAGTATTCAATAAATGTTTTATTAATTTTTTTGTAGCTTTTATTTATCTAAATTCGTTACTTATTGATGTTTTTAAACATGTAATAAAAAGATAATTAAAATCTTCTGTTTATAATAAACAACCTTATTTAAGTAATTAGACTTTCAAATTCATTATTGTGCTTATATAATGTTTATAAAGTTAGTTTAAACTTGAAAAAAGTTTATAATTATAAACTATCTAAACATCGTATGTTGGTTAAAACACTTGTTTATCATGCTTTAGTAAAAGTACTATTTTCCTGTCATAATAAACGTCCATTACTTTATTCATCTTAAACTTTTAATAATTTATTCAAAATTTACAAATTTGTTAAACAAAAGTAAGGTTGCTTTAAAAGTATAATTTAAAATATAAAACATATATATATGAAAATGATTAATACTAGTTTTAAAATAGTTTGTTTTGAATTTATAAAATATTTTGTACTTAAATCTCATCGAAATATACAGACACCTTAAAGAACTTTCTTTAACATCAGTTCGTTTACTTTTACATAAAATACAAGTAATGTTCTAAGTAAAAAAATTAATCCAAATTTTTAATTTTTATTTTTTAATGTTATAGTCAAATGTATATGCGAAAACATTAAAACAACTTAATTTTTAAGTCACATCAGTTAAGGTGTTTATTTGCAAAAAAGGCTTTTCAACTTTTTATTTATGTTTGTAACTTAGTTACAGAACAACTTTATAATTATGTCTAAATATATTTTTTTAGTTTAAATGATGGTCTAAAAAATATCTAAAAAAAGTTTCAAGTATTTAAAAATCTATTGGTTTAATTAAATGTAAAATTAACTATAAAAAATATTGAAAAACTAATATTTTTGCATAATTTTTGCAGTTACACTTAATTAATTTACCAGAAAAAAATTAAATTAACATTTTTTTACCTAGTTTCAATATAACGCTATATATACTTTTTGATTAATTTTGAGTCCCAGCTGTAGTTAAACTAAAAAATATAGACAATTTTTAATATATTTAAGTTAAAGTTATATTAAGCAGGAACATAGCAAATATAGTAAAGTTTTATACTTAATAAAATTTTTTGTTAAACACATCTCTAAAAAAAGTTTAAAAACTTACTTCTAATACTTTAAAGTTAACAAAACAGCAATCACCAAGAAGTTGTATATCAAATGATGTAATTAAGCTATATATTATTTTAAAAAGAATTTAAAATTAAAGTAGTAGGAAGTGGTATAATTCTATTTAGTATCAAGTAAAATATATTTATATAGATAAAATAGTTATAATTAGCTTAAAATATTTTAATTTTTATACAAATAAAAGGTTTAAGTTTTACTCAATCAAGCTTAATGTCAGTTTATTTTAAAACATCTACTGAGTATTTTAACATTTTAATAGTCTTCTATATAATTTTAACTAACATAAATTGAAATATTTAAATTTGTAAATTAATAATGTAAATTACATAAGTAAATTTTATACTTAGTACTTATAAGTTATCAGCTTCGTGTAAGAAAGTTATTACTAGTTTAAATGTTTCAGATAGAGTGTTTTATGAGATTTGTATTGAGTTAAAAACTAAATACTATTTTTTATCTATGTACATGAAAATTTTAAGCTTATTCTGTTACTTTTCTTAACTTAAGAATAAAATTTATCTTAAGTATAAAAATCGTTGAAAAGTTAATGCTATGAATCTCTACTGATTAAATGATAATAATTTAGTACTTGGAAACTTATTTACTTACTTACTTATTTAGCTTTTTTCTTGTTTAGTACTGTAATTAAAACCAGTTTTTTGATAACTTTAGTAAGCAGCTAAGTTTTAGCCGTTTCTGATATTTAGATTGTAGAATTTTGCAAGCTTAGATTAATACATGTGTCTATATGAAACTTTTTGTTGTCAAACTGTAAAATATTTTTACTGATAAAAAATCAGGATAGATTTAAAATTTTGATGACTAGTGATCAAAGAAAAACTTCGGTAAAGCTTTTTAGATTCTGTGCCACGAGACAAACTCAATTAGAAGCAATTATTTTCTAGTAAGCTTTTGGTAAACTGTAACTTGGATTTCGTTTTTATTGAATCTTGTCAGCCAGTTACATCTAAAAAAATTTTATTCGTCAGTCTACAAACAGTTTATTTATATTTTATAACATTTTTTTATATACTTAGTGTAGCATTTGAACTGAGTAAAAGAAAGACACCCGTTTAAATTATTTTCACGTTGAAACAAACAGACTTTATTGAAGTAAATTCAACATTCAATTGTTTTTGTTTATAATTTATAATTATTTCGATCTTAGCACTTCAATAAATTTAATGTTTTATAAAAACTAAACTTGTCTTCTTATTTTTTAATAATTTTTATGTTTAAATATTACAATGTGATATTTATATAAACTCAAAATATGTTTTTTACTTAACTAACTTTATTGTGATTTTGAATTTTCAACCTACTATATATAAGTAAAACATAGTTTTATTTTTCTCGTTTTACTTTGGCTTTATATTAACAGAACATGATTTTTAAACAAAAGTTTGTTTTAAATAAAGTAAGTTTATATTTATTCTTTCAAAAATTTATTTTGCAAACTAAGTTTTGGTCAAAGACCTAGTCAGTGCTTAAATAAATCTAAAAAAAGATATGTGACAGTCATGGAAAATAAATAGCATTTAAACAGTTAAATTAAAACAAAAACAAATTATTACTGAGAATTTTATTTTTACTTAAGAAACTAAACAAATCAAATTTTAATATTAAGACTGAGTTTTAGTAGAAGTTTAAATTTTTAGCTAAGTTTTCAAATCAATATAACAACAATAATAATAATAACCAAAGTATGTAGCTGTATGTAGCTTTCTTTTTTCTTCTAGATAATTTAAAGAGTAAACATTGCTTAAGCAAAAGTGTAATTAATGAAATGAGCTCAAAATTTAATTGAATTTGGTGTAGCTTATTTTAATTATGACGTAATTATCGAAAATTTGAACAATCTTGTGCTTTTAATCGTTATTAAAATTTAAATTCCCGCTCAAATGCTTTATATGAAAGCTTATAGTTAAAATATTTTTTTTACCTAAAAACAAAACAAGTTAAATTATGGTACTAAGTTTAAATTTTTGGCAAAGTTTAAATTCTAGTTAAATTTAAAAATCAAAGAACAATACAAATAAATAAAAATAAGGTTAATAATAATAAGTGGGCTTAAGTTAAGATGCATTTTAATCGAGCTAAATTTTATTGTGACTTGAATAAAGTAAATTTAAGTAATTTTGTGCTTGTAATAGTCACCAAAATTTGTAAATTTTGCTTGAATAATTTAGAAAAAAAGTATTAAGAATATTAAAATATTCAATAATATTAATAATTAAGAAGTGGAGTTTTCGGAAGTGTGGGCAGGAATAAAAGAGTTCGTATCGTTTGTTTAGATTATCCCTTCTATCTGCTTTAGCGATCGCGACCTTTTCTAATATGCAAGTATTGCAAATACTTTGTGGGTTTTTTGCTTCGCCAATGTGGTGGATAATTTCCCAATCTATTTTGTATTCAATGTTCTTATTTTTAAGCTTCCATATATACTTCGATATTTCTGTTCCGTTCTCTTTATAATTTATAAAAGTTCCACCCGTTGAACCCAAATAGTTTTTTGTTTCGTTTTCCGATTTGATCGTCGCTTTATATATTACATTTTCAACTAAGCATTTATTTATAAGGAGTCATTTGTTTTTTGCTCAGCAGTGGCAAAATGTTTTGTTTAGATCATCGTTTCTTGTTTTTAAGTATTTTTGATTGTGTTTTTGGATTAGTTTCTTAATATTGCTCATGCAGCTATATGAAATTTTACAATTATTTCTGTTTATTATTTTGTTTAACTTGTGGTCTTCTTTGAAATGTTTATAAATTAGTTGCAGAAAAGCTTTACCTATCTTGGTTCTTACTGACTCACAGTTGGGTGGGTTGAAGTAGATTGTTTTTCTTGTTCGTGCTGGTTTATTTTTGCTTTGGTTGTTTTGGTGGTTGGAGTATATGAGTTTATGTTTGAAGTTTGAGTTGGTTAAGGGATTCTGGTATCCAGTTATTGATTCATTGAAAATTTCTTTGGTTTTTGAGAGTCTATTGAGTCTTTTTTCGATCATTTTTGGTAGTTTCTTTTTGATAATGGACGGGTGGTTCGAATACTTGTTAATATAATTGGTGCTTGAGTTTTCTTTTTGGTATGGTTTGAATGTGTTATTAGCAGTGATTAGAGATATATCTAGGAAATTGCATTTAGTCGCGCCTATGTCAATCGTTATTTTAAAACCGAGATCATTAAAAAATTTTATTGTGTTCTTTTTTAGTCTTTCTAGCTCTTGGTTACTTTTTCTGCTTATTATTGCGAGACCGTCGTCTCTATAGAGTCCGATATCTTTATAGTTGTATAAGTGCCTAAGTTTGCTTAAGGCATACAAGCCTACCAAGTCGCACAGTTTCGCGCCGAAGAACGAACCCATTGGTACATCAAATTGGCTGTTACTGTCTTTTTTTACCCAGGTTCTATTATCATAAGTGACAATTGTTTTACATGTGTGTTCTATTAGCTGTATGTCTTCGTTTTTTATTTCTGTGAAGTTTTTTGCAAATGTTATGGCTTCAGATAAATGTTCATGACTGATGCTAGGATAAGAATTAATAATGTCAAAGCTTACAAAGCATTTATTTTTTATATTATCAATATTCTTAAACCATTCTAACACTTCATATGATTTCTTCCATTGGGTTAGTTCTCCTTCTTATGTCATTAACAATTCTTTCTAGTATTACTTTGCTTAGCAGTCCAAGTTTGTTTTTTCCAGGGTTTAATGTTCTGCATTCTATTGCAAATGGAAATTTGGGTTTGTGGTCTTTTATGGTGATAAACGCATCGGATTTAGTGTATTTTGGTATTTTCTTGTTTTTTATTTTTCTTTCAAATATGATCTTTTTCAAATCAGAGTTTATAGTTTCAATTAAGTTATCATTACTGATTTTATAGTTTTTGGTGAGGTTGTTAATCACAAGTTTTTTGTAGAATTTCGGGTCTGTTTGGTAGAGGTTTCTGGTTTTGTCCGCAAATAGTATCATTTTGTTTTTTGTTAGAATATATTTTAGGTAGTTTTTTAGGTATTTTTGGAATCTGGATCTCTAGTTAGTAAATTTAATGTTTCCCAATAGTTTGAATAAGTCGATTTCAAAACTTTTTAATTCATTGCATGCCGGGGCTGATCTAGTGCTTTTAAATATGTTTTCTTCTTTTTGTTCATTAGTGCTAGTGGTTTCGCTATTTATAAAGAACACTTTCCACCTCAGTCTGTTTATAAGTTTTGATGCGGCGTCGTATAGTTTGATTGTGTACTCTTTTTTGTTGGCCAAAGGGATATCTTTAAGGCTGTAGTTAAATTCTATCTTTTTAAAATTTTCCATGACTGGTTAATTGGCGAAAAGAAAACGAAACAAAAAAACTATTTGGGCTCAACGGGTAAAACTTTTAAAAAAAGATGGTACAACCATATTAATGACTTTAAAAACTATAAAGAGAACGGAACAGAAATATCAAAGTATATATGGAAGCTTAAAAATAAGAACATTGAATACAAAATAGATTGGGAAATTATCTACCACATTGGCAAAAAAAAACCCACAAAGCATTTGCAGTACTTGCATATTAGAAAAGGTCGCGATCGCTAAAGCAGACAGAAGGGATAATCTAAACAAACGGTACGAACTCTTTTATTCCTGCCCGCACTTCCGAAAACTCCACTTCAAAACTTAAATTAGTCGTAATACAGGTTTTATTACGAAAGAATAAATATATTACTTCTCTTCCAGCAGTTGAGATCTCTCTATTTGTTTTCTTAAAACCAAAACATATAATAAAGTAAGTTTATTTGAAATAGCTAAAACATTACAAACCAGTTGCGTAGCGTGGTATTTTTGTCAGGGGGTACGCAAATTTGTTTTCTCAAAAAATCCCTTAAATTAAGACTTTTGTAGTTAGCTGTAGATCTTTTTTAAGTGATATAAACTGAAATAAATTCATTAAGTAAAATAAGTTCGAAGTAACTGTTTTAAAAAATACTTATATATTACTAAATTAAACAATTTAAAAAAAGTATAAGTTTCATTAGAATTACTTATACTTGCACAAATGTAAACTTACTAAATAAAAACTGATATTACTACTTATAGTAAACTTTATATCTTAAAAAATTAATATATTCAACAAAACGAAAGTATCTGTTTAATTTACGAAAAAATTATCAGTCTCATTAATATACTATACAACAGTGATAACAACACCTCATTCCACATAATTTAAATAAAGTTACACAAAAGTTAAAATAGACCAACTTTATAACTGCTATTGCAATTTCTTACAACTTTGTAAAATAGTTAAAAGTATACTTTTTAAATTTTATTCATCTGGTTGTATTTGTTTAAAATAAAAATCACAAACAAAGTTTATTCTTCGTAGGCCGACACGCTTTTTCTTGTATGTTTACAAAAAAAAGATAAAAAACTAGCAGTAGTCTTAATATTTACTGTAGCATAAAAAAAAACTTGTATATTTGTTTAATTTTCATTTAAGCGTGACGTTTTTTGTAAATATTTTTAGAAAAATCTGTCATAAAATTATACTACTGCGATGCACTAATTAGTTGCGTCCCTTTTGAGTCTAAATTTTTACGAAGTTAATGAAGTTATAAAATTTTTCCATATTTTCACTTTCGCTTCCGCACCGAATCAGTATATTGGGTAATTTCCCTAACTTGTTGCTAATAGGTATTCAAAATTTCCTTTAACTTTTGGAATACTAGATAAACATAGTTGAAAAAAGGAAAATTAAGCAGAAATAAACAATAAAGGATAAAGATATCACATTCTTTTTTTTACCTACTTTTTTTTTTTGGGTGGCACGCATGCGCCGGTGTCCCTCCCCACGCTACGCCCCTGTTACAAACTATATTTCATCGAAAATAGAAATATTTTTGTTATCTAACTTGTGACATTTAATAAGTACCCTGGTTGCTAATTGCAAAAAAAAATTATACTTTAAATTTAGTAGGTTTAGTTGTTATTTATCAACTGTGTAAGTATAAACTAAAAAACTTGTCTTTTAATAAACACATTTTTCTTAGTTTTTATGAATTTTTGATTATAATTCAATAACGTATATGCTTTTTAAACAAAATATAGCAACAAATTTAGATATATATCAAGCACTTATTTGCTTTAAATTAAAAATTCTAAAATCTAAAGTTTTTATTCAAACACTTGTAATTATAATTAAATTCGACTTTTGTGATAAATTTCAAGGCTCGCTTTTTTTTTTTTCAAAATGTAATTAAGTAAAAAAATAATACTTTTTAGTTTTTGTTCTTTCTATTTTTTCATTCAAGACTAAGTATTGTCGGCTTCTTTATAATTATTTTCTCCAGTTACCTTATAGAGATTTTAGAACTAAACTTTACTCATTATATTAGATTTTAGATATTACTAACAATTTTATTTTATTGATTTATTAAGTAACTAAATGAGTATGTTCGCAAGTATTTTGTTTTTTTATGAATGTATTTGTTTTCGAATACTAAATACACATAGTTGACAAAAACAAATTAAGCAGGGAAACTAATTGCTTAAAGGATAAATGCAATATATTCTATAATTTTTTTCATATATTCTACCATTTTTAGGAGGCACACATGCACCAGTGTCCCTTTCAAAGCTACGCCCCTGGTGTACACAACCGCTAGATTTACTTCAATGTAGCCATTTGAGAAATTAAATATAGTATGGTCTGTAAGCTGTAGATCAAGTCGGGCAAAAGTGATTCAACTTAAGATTCAAATAAATAATAAGACGCCCTGGTATATTTTTTTTAAGTTATATGCATTAACACGTGATGAGCCGATTTTAAATGTAATTTATGTGTGTAGTAAAATGACGTTAACCTTTTGAACCTATTAATATCAGCTAACTTTATACTGTTTAAGTCTGCAAAACAAAATTTTAAATAAAAATTTGCTTTAAATACCTCAATTAAAAATTTTAGACTTAAAAATATTATTTCTAGGTTGCTGACGAATCTAACACGCTACTTAGTCTAATTTTTAGAGTAGGTACTGTTTTAAGTTTTTTAATTAACTTCTAATTAGTTATAAAACTGCTAATATTTAATTACAAAGTTGAAACATAATTCACACATTAAAAAAAGGTTTATTTATTATTTTCATTCAGCGTATAATAATTTAGCTAAAAAATTGTAATTTAATCGTATAAATTTAGTTATATAGAATGAATTTTGAAACGTCTAGCGAAAAATAGTTACGTCATAAAGTATTAAAGTATGTTTTAAAGGTTTAAACTAGATTTAAGTTATATCCTTATGCAACCTTCGAAGTGTTTACATTATTTATAAAGTTAAAAACAGCATAAAATGCTTTTGTTTGACATATGTTATGTTTATACAACACATAAAAAACCAGTTTTTACAAATACGTAATAATTGTAGTTTTATATAAAATTACCAACTATTTTGAATTTCTTGTCGTTAACATCCCTTGTATGTAATAAAATTTATAAAGTTTCGCAGTATAATGTTTTTTTATTTTATGTAAAACCTTATACAGAAATTATCATAGTTATCACTTTAATGAAAATAACTAACTTAAATGTCGTTTCTTGACAATTTAAGTATTTTATTTAACATACTTTCTACATTATTTTCTTTTATAGATGTTGTATAGCTATCATTTATATTTGAATGTACACAAAAACATATAAAATAAAATAGCATTAAAGATTACTTTTTTTCAGTTTTGACAAATTTAGATTTATTTAGAAGTTTTTTTGTGCACTTAAAATTGATCCCTATGTACAACAATGTACGGAGATGCTCGTTTTAAACCATTTTTAAAAAATTATACTTAAGTTAGTAAAAAAAATCTAATAAGTATTCTTAGAAATTGCAATAGTTGTTGTACGAAAGCTCTTATCTAAACAAATCGATTAAAGTTTTAATTTAATTTATGTAGCTTGAAATCTTCAGACATTTTCTAAACACGACTTTTTGGTTCAATTGAAAAAATAAACAAAGACTTTTTACTACCGCCAACACAAGTTATTTTATAAAGTTTTCAATTATAAACGTTGTCTCATTTTTAGTAACTACTTTTGCTACTTTATCACTTGTTATATGTCAGTTTCTTTATAATCAGTCTGTAGTTACTGTAGAAAATCATATGCTTTGTTAAAATTGACTTAAGCGCTTTTTTTTTTCGTTTCTAGCAATAACTCCTAACCATAGTTTTGTAATTCTTATAGTTTGTTTTTTAATTCACATTTCTTCTTTATTAAATACAATACTTTTATTACAGATAAAGCAATAGATAGTTGCTACAATGGTCAATAAAAAGTAAGTTTAGATTTCATTAATAACTTAAGAAATTTTTATACTTTTAACTTAACTGTCCTTTTAAGCTGATTTATAATAATATTTTTTTGCAGTATATATTTATTTCACTGTCAATAAACTCCTTTTTTTCTTTATCTCACTAATTTTATCTAAAACAGGGTTGTCAAATAAGCAGGCGTGAATAAAAATTCGAAAATCTCATACTAGTTTAAACTTGTTATAGACATTTCTAAAAACTAACTGTGTGTGAAATTTTTATTTCAAATATTAGAATAAATCTTCGAATTCTCAGCACAGTTTTAATGACTGTAGTGTAGTTTATTATTTGTAATTTAAAAGAGTCGTTTTACATATTATGTACTCTTTTATGATAATTGGGTTTAAACTAGGTATTTAAAATTTTGATTTTTGAAATTTATTTTTGGCTTTTTAATTTTTCAATTAAGTTAGGCTAGTTTGATGTAACTCAAACATTTTTGTTTTTATAGTGGCAACGATGAAAAATGCAAATTAGTTACAATCTAGTGAGGTATTTTATGAAAATATTCAAGTATTTATGTTGTTAAAAACATTATTTTAGTATTTTACTATACAAATAGGTCTTAATTTTATTTACTTAATTAGTTACTAACCAATGAAAATTATTTAAAACGCAATAATTATTTTCCACAGTTAGCATTAAAGAAATGTGAAAAAGTGGTTGATAATATAAAAAAAATTATAAAAGCCACTTTTATAATTTTTTTATATTATCAACCACTTTTTAAACTTTTAAAGGTAGTTCATATTTTATTAAAACTTGAGTATATTAGTCAATTTAAATTTCATTCCATTAAATATGTATAATTTATATAGGCATTCTATGTGTAGCTAAGAGTCATTTTAAATAAAAAGCTGAATGAAGGTTATGAATTAGTGTGGCTAAAACTAAAACATTTTTTAAAGTCACTAAAACTAAAACTGCGGCTCTCAAAAATTTTAAACTTACAATTTGGCCCGCGAGCACCAACTGCCTACCGACCCCTAAGTTATAGGGTATTTCCAGTTGCCCATTCTAATTTTATTTTGAAATTCGTATGAAAATTTTGCATTAGCATTTTTTTATCTTACTAAAATACACAAATTTTACATAAAAATTGCCCGGTTTTTTGATTAAAATGGTCACATTTTAAATTGAATTCTTTGAAGAAGGCAGGTTTGCCACTTGTTTTTCAATATTTTTCTCAGGTTTTCAAAATTTCTTCCAGGTTTTTAAAAGTATACATTTTTGGGTCTATTTTTGATATAAAGTTAAGTCTAAGGTAAGAGACTGTGTTATATAGTATAAAAGCATTGAAAAGATAATATAAAGGTACTTTAAATATGTTGTTTAATAAAAAAAAAATTAATGATGACAAATTGTTTTATTTATATGATAGATTTTTTGGATCAAATCGAAATTTCACTACTGAACATCTGAAAAATATTAAAATTACAGGTTTTTCCAAGTTAATTCAAAATTCCAAGTTTTTCAAGGTTTCCAGGTAAAGCGGCAACCCTGAGAAGGCCACTTCAAAAACAAAGCTAGAATGTTTAGAAAGTTTTTTATTAATGTCTTTTATAGATGTAGCAACTTCTACAAAACGCTCGCTGACGCGTCATCCCTGCTGGATCATGTATATCACTAATAATGTCTTATATCTTAATTTATCAATGTTAATTTTTAAAATGACCAGTGGACGTTACATTTTGTCTATAATACTTAAATTAATTGAAATAAATTCATACCAACAATCGTTTAATTTTTTCATTTGTAGTAAAATTTTGTTAGTTTTATATCATATTTCTATATGTTACTTTATAAGTTTTCTGGCGTTTGGACTAAAATGTTACAAAGCGAATTTGAAAACTTATGTATTTTTAAGGTATCAGAATCAGTATTCAATTCAAAATAACAAGTGCTTACTTGTCTGAAAGAATATTTTTGTTCATTTAAGTTATTAGTTGACTTTACAAAATATAACCAATAAATTAATTTTGTTTAGATCGAGGTAAAAAATATAAACTTTGATGAATAATAGTCATAACTAATTATTTTAAAATATGAATAATTAATATCATCTAACTTAGTTTGGTTGTAAAAAAGAGCTTTAAGCTTTACTTTTATATTATTTCGTGCTTATCAAAAATAATATATACAATGACATAGTAACATGCAATCATTAAATAAAAAAATTTATTATCAAAAGCCACAAAGATACAGTTAAGTACAATCATCTCGGCATATTGGACACAAAGTATTTGAATGTGATCCTTCGTTAGGAGTCGAAAACATTTTCTCCGTGCAATCTCTACAGCAGAAGTGATTGCACGGTAAACGACAAACTTCTTGATCTGTTTCGTAATCACCTAAGCAAACCGTACATGATTTCTCATCTTCATAGTCTTCGATAGATCCCTGAAATCTAAAAGACATGTGATTCATATTCGCAACAGATACTTCTTCATTAAGATAGTCTTCAATTCTTTGTTCGATGTAATCTTCTAGGTCTGCATAATTTGAGCACTTGGTATTGAATTTACTTTTTTTAAACAGAAAATTGTTTTCAAAGAACTTGAGAATATCTTGCATTGTTAAGACTGATTTTCCTTGCTTTAATCTTATAGGGTCAAGTATTTTTATTTTGTTAAATAATGAAAAGATCTCTACATATCCTTCAGTACTTTCATCAACTATTTCATTAATTTCTAAAATGTCCTCTATTTTTAGAAAATCATTGCCCTGGTGTTGAATGTCAATTGTTTTTCTATATACAGTTGAGCTTTCCCCAAGTCCCGCTACAATTTCATCTATGATGTAATACTTTCTATGAGCTTTAAGAAAACTTAAGAACTCTTTTTTAATAGCTAAGAATTTTCTTTTATCTCTTTTTATTTGGTTTTCGTCATCTTCTACTTCCGTTAATGTTCTAGCTATAGTTTGCAAAAAATCAACATATTTCCAAACTACCTTTTCAATTTCGTATTTGGCAATATCGACTTCATCTTCCAAACTGGTTAACAATGATTTAGAATCGACTTGTTCCTTTTCATCATTGGTAGACATTGTTGGTTAAATTATTTATAATATGTTATTATTTCAGCTGTAAGGTAAATGTATATATTAGAGACACCTTATAAAGTATCAACATAAAATCAATTTAATATAATATAACGTTGGTTTTTTTCTTGTTCTATATTTTAAGCTATTATACTTAACACTTTGTGTTATTTTTGTCTTTAATCTAGAATTGAGTTAGTGGCATTATAGAAAAGTTTAATAATTGTAAGGCATGTAAGAAAAGTTGGTTACCGAAGACAAATGTTCACGTAATTTATAATACAACAGTTAGCTGATTTTTATTATTTACATAAAAAAATAATACTGCAAGTTCTGTTAAAAGTTATTATTT
This sequence comes from Thalia democratica, assembly GCF_965202585.1. Lineage (NCBI taxonomy): Eukaryota > Metazoa > Chordata > Thaliacea > Salpida > Salpidae > Thalia > Thalia democratica. Next base: position 1,288,247 of record NC_139169.1, read on the forward strand.
ATTGGGTTATGCACTTTTATAAAACCTGTAATATGAGTATTTATATAAATAACATGTAATTACAACAAGGGTGTCGCGTGGATTTGCACACTGGAGCTGCATTTCCACGTATTAAAAAAAAAAAGAAGAAAAATAAACTTCTCTCAATTTTAGTTATTCTGCTTTTTTTTATATCACAATAAGTTTGTTAGTTTTTCATGTTTTATATTTGATCTTCAAACATTTAGTGAAGTTTCGCTGCAAGCTCAATCTGTGTCAGCCGCATTTTATATAAATCATATACAAGTTTTGAACACAAAATTTTGTTGAAAGGTTTTTTGTGGAGCTACAATTAACAGGGTTGCCACAGATCAAGCTAAGAAAAAGTTCCTGACTTTTGCTAAAATTTTCCTGATTTCTTTTGATCAAACTCTTAATTTAAACTTGTTTTAATTTTCTTATTTATTTGGGTGCTTTATGAATTCACCTCCATATAAGGTCATTGCTGTCTCGCTCTACATTGTCATATCAAAAAAAAAAAAACATTAAGTAAAACGCAGTAGATTTATTACAAGTTAAAAACATAATATTTTACTTATTTTTACTAATTTGAAAAATTTTAAGATATAAAGTATACACATAAACTGATAATATAAAATATAAACTCAGTGCTTAATTATTTACTTAAAATAATTTTTTTTATTTCAACATTTTTCAAGAAATACTTTTGTGTAGATATCATAGTTTTATATGGAAGTGTCCTTGCCACAGATCATCAATACTAAAAAGCGGACAACATTTGCTTGTTAAAGTAGGGTAGTTGTAAAAGAACAACTTTGCAGTCTAAAAAAGGATGTTTTATTATTTTTTACCAGCTGAAGGCATTGTAAATCAAATTACTTCGTAAGTTTCTTGGAAAATTTTGCAATTTTGGTCTTACTTTAAGGAATTTTTAATTACATTTCACTGTTGAAAGCTTTGGAAAATAAAGAATTTTGTAAATTTGAACGAAAAAAATTTGAATTTTTTTCAAATTTCGTAAAATTTCCTGATTTTCCTGTTTTCCAAACTTTTGTCATTTTTTTAGTTTTTTTCTGACATTGTGGCAGCTCTGATCAAAACTAAGTGGTCAACACAAATACAAAAAAAAAGCTGTCCAAGCCAATAGTTATAAAATGTTTTTTAAAGATCATTTTTAATAAAATTATTAATAGTTTTAACAGGGTTGCCACTTGTTTTTAAAAACATTATTCCAAGTTTTCTAAAATTCTTTCAGGTTTTTCTAAATTTTTTATATAGCTCTGGTCTTAACTTTATTCAACTTATTATTTGTTTTCTCTTTTTTTTCATTACCTGATCTCAATTAAAATTGCATGAGTGTTTGCTACCGATTTATATGGGATATTTAAAACAGTTCATAAATTACAGTTTGATGATTTTGATACATATAATGGTTAAGCAACGTTTACTTGTATTATTTATTATGAAGATTTAATATGGAGTTTAAGTAAAGAAAATCGTAATATTTGTGTTTATGCAACAAAGCTAAATATTAACTTTCTCTATTTACATTTGTTATTGTGGTTGTTGTTGATAAGACCTAGATACTGAGAACTAGACCATTTATTATAAAATAAAAACTGGATGAAAACTTATTAGGGTGTTAATTTAAGTATAAGAATGCTATTTATACAATTTTGGATGTTTTAGAGTTTTTATATAAATTATAGTTTAGATTATTTATAGTTTTAAAGTTTTTTAAACAAAGTTAAATTAATATTTAAAAATTTCTTCCATCTTTTAAAAGTGTTTGTATTTGTGTTACGAAAATTAATTTAAAAAACTGTGTTAAATAGAATAAAACATTAGAAAGATACTGTAAAGCTACTTAAAATGTGTTTTGTAATTAAATTTTGATGATGACATAATTATAATAATCATATAATAATATATATATATAATAATAATATAATCTATATAGTAAATTTTTTCTACTTGACATATAAAAATTGTTTAAAATTCCAGATTTTTACAGGTAAAGTGACATCCCTGTAATAGATACATTGTTAAATTTTCTTGTCTGATTTTTATAAAGTAGCATCTAGTAATTATAAGATATTTATTAATTAAAGTATGAATTAATTATGATGAGTAGTATCAATAAATTAAGTGTACCACTGTAGGATGTGGGTGTTGGTATACTCATAATTAAATATCTACTTTATTTAATTATTACCTTATAGATACTATATAGAATTTTAAACAAATCAGATAAGACAACTGAGGTAGTATATCTATTTTATAAAATGAAAAATAAGTTAGTATTTACTTAATAACTTGTGACTAACTGTTGGAACACTTTAAATAGCTCAAGCTTAATATCAACAAAGTTTTAGTGAGCAATAAAACACTTAAAAAACACTTAATTACAAAAATCTAACAATAAAAATTTAAAACATTTAAATGTAATATTAATACTAACTTTATGTTTCAATAATATTGAACTTACAAATTACTTAGTTTTTATACAACTCTATCAGTAGGTACTTAACACAAACAATAATAGATAAAATATAAAATTAACATTAAGTTAAATTTACGGTTGAGTGAATTTATCTGACTCTTTATATTCAAAGTTCAAAATTTAGGTAACAATAAAAATGCAGCATTCACTCAATCATCCATTTCTTACAACCACACGAATATAACTAAATGACCTAAATAACAATATATAAAATAAAGACATAATTTGAAGTTAATTAGCCTGAATTTTGCAAAGATAAGTCAAAAAATCCAGAGTCAGCCTGTGATTTTTTTTTAACTTGAAACTAAATGTTACAATTTACTTTAAAATTAAAATTTGATAAATGTAACCAAAAAAAATGTTTTATATCAAAATAAACTAAGATAAATAAAAAAGTTATTACTAAGAAAACTAAAATTTTGATTTGACACAAAAAATCAACGATATAGATAAAAAAAATTGTCATCATCAATAATTTTTTCTTAAACACATATTTAGTAGCTCTACGGTATCTTTAGAATGTTTTTGTACTATTTAAACAATTTTTAACCTGAAACTTAATTTTAAACTAAAAACTGACCGAAAATAAAATAGAAAACTAGAAAGAAATTTTGAAAACCTGGAAAAAATTTGCCAAAAGTCAGTGACAACCCTTCTATTGTAAAAATAAACCACTAAACGCTATTACAACAGCACTATTTAAAAATATAAGTATTTTTATAAACAACTTAAGAAAAATAAAACTTGATACTTTTTACCCTAATTTAAATTTTTATTTAGTTTTAAACTTCTGAAGTTATTTAAAAACTTACTTATATTTTTAAAATTGTGTTGATGTAATAGAGTTTAGTGGTTCATTTTCACGAGCATAAAGTTAATTTTATAGGAAAATTTATAAATTTTTCAAAAAACATAAAACTTTAATGTCAATTATTTTCCTTATCTTAAGAGCTATCTAAAAATTTTTTATTTTATTTTAGAGAACGCACCTTTGTTTTTTTATTATTATATTGTTTATTGTGCAATGTTGGACTCAGGCATCAAAACCTGAGCCACTTAAACAGGACACACAAAAAGAGAAAAAGAAAATAAACTTATATTCAAAACTTTAAGATAAATTGTACATATATATATATATATACAAACATAATTTAAATGGAAACACAAAGTTAAACACAATATGATAAACAAATGAACTAAATTGAAAATTCAGTTCAAAAAATTCAAATTTATATATTACTTAGTACACACAGTAAAGAAGTTTGTCTAAAATCATGGCTTATAAAACAATATTCATAACTGCAAAATATATAAGTAAACTAATAGTTTGTAGGGGGTTTTAATTTAAAAGAAAAAAAAAGGTTTGGGGCTTGAATTATTTCATGGGGTCCCTCCAAAAATAAAGCGTTTTTTTTATTGTTATTGTATTAAAACCAAAAATAAATATTTATTTCCCCGTTGTTTGCATGTTATTTAAACTGTTATATGTTTGTTTTATAAATAATGTTAATATCTTTTACGATTTGACCCAAAAGCAAAATGATGTATATTACACTATCATTTGCCTTGGCCATTTCCTAGATAAAAAATTGATAAAAGGGAAAAAAAAATAATAAGAATGTGAATTAGAACAAATTTAATTAAATTATTTTAGTTTACTTAAATTTGTTGTAATTCACATTCTTCTTATTATTTTTTCCTTTTATCAATTTTTTATCTAGGAAATGGCCAAGGCAAATGATAGTGTAATATACATCATTTTGCTTTGGGGCCAAATCGTAAAAGATATTAACATTATTTATAAAATAAACATATAACAGTTTAAATAACATGCAAACAAAGGAAAAAAAAAAAATAAATAAAAAATATTTATTTTTGATTTTAATACCATATTAATGAAAAAAAAACCCTTTATTTTTGGAGGGACCCTATGAAATAATTTAAACCCCAAACCAATTTTTTTTAATTAAAGACAAAGGTGCGTTCTCTAAAATAAAATAAAAAATTTTTAGATAGCTTTAAGATAAAAAAAATTTTTAATCTTTCCATACAAATTTATTTTATAACTTGTTTGAACACTTAAAATAGTTCAAACTTGATATCTACAAAGTTTTAGTGAGCAATAAAACACTTAGTTTTTAAATCTAGCTTAAAAGATATAAGACATTCAAATGTGGTCTTAAAAATAACTTTATACTTCAACAGTATAAGAAAACCATCGTACAAATAACGTCTTTTTTTATACAACTCTATCAGTAGGTACTTTATATTCACAATAATAAAAAAAGCTAATAGCTAAACAATGAGTTAAGACCATAGTAAGGGAGGTTAAAACACTTTACTTTTACAAAAAAATTATTTTGGCTTTTATATGAAAGCTTCAATTACAAACTATAAGCCAGTTTTTAAAGAAATAAAAAATATAATTATACGTTTAAGATATTTTATTTTCTGTAAAAGATTTTCGATACAATTGTATTGACCACAAATTTTTCTGGGTCAATTTTCTTGGAAATTTTAAAAATCATTAAAATTCTATCTCCTACTTTATTTTCAACTAATCTTCTTTAAATTTTCAGGAAATTTTCCTTACATTATAAAAAAAAACATTACCTATGAATTTTTATAATCAAAAGAAATAAAAATTTTATGACAAAAAAAAAGTTTTTTGTTTCAAAAAAAAAAAACTTTTATTTAATTTTTTTTTTAATTACAAGTAGGATTTTTTTAAATTCTATAAAGACTAGACTAAGAAAGTTTGAAGAAGATTGCTTGAAAAATGTAGAAGGAGACAGATTTTAAATAAAATAGTTTTTTTTCGCTGTTTTAGTTTTCCCTTCCCATAGGGTACCTATTATATGGCCCGACTTTGACTAGTCATATCTCAAAAAATCATTCGAGTTTTTTTAGAACCATAAAAAGCCTCTTTAAGTTTCGGAAAAATTCTATAAGATAAGATCGATTGTAAAAAACAATCCTGAGTCAGCATGAGTTGTTTTTTACAATTTAAAACCAAAATCAAAGATTTAGTTTAAAATTAAGGTTTTTTTTAAATGTCGCCAGGAAGTTAGGAGGTATTTATATATAATATATATACTAATTAACAAAAATAAATAAACTAATTTCAAAAATATGTTAACCACTTTTTTTTTAACTATCAAAAATACAGAAAGTATAAAAAAAGGATACAATTTAGTTCTAAATGCTTATAACTCTCAATTGTTTTTTTAGGATCAGGGTTGCCACTAAATTTCTTTTTAAATTTTTCCAGCTTTTCCAAATTTATTCCAGGTTTTAAAAAGTACACAGTTTTGTGTCTATTTTCAGTATAAAGTTAAGTTAAAGGTAAAAAACCAGGAAGATAAAAATGTTTTAGATTTTAATAAAATAAGATAACTAAAAAAATTACTAGTAAGAAAACATAAATTTTAGTTTGACACAAAAAATCTACCATAAACATAAATACTTTTTTTAAACACATTTAAAGTAGCTCTACAGTATCTTTAGAAAGATTTTATTCTATTTAACATAGTTTTATACCATAAACTTAATTTTAAAGTAAAAACAGACCCATAATTAAACACTTTTAAAATCCAAGAAGAAATTTTGGAAACCTGGAGAAAATTTGCCAAAAGTCAGTGACAACCTTTCTATTGTAAAAAAAAAACCATTAAACGCTACTTTAACAACACTTAACAAAAGAAACTTACTTATACATTTTTAAATAATGTTGATGTAGTAGAGTTTAGTGGTTTAATTTTACAATAGCAGGGTTGTCACTCACTTGAAACAAATTTTCTCCAGGGTTTCAAAATTTCTTCCAGGTTAAAAAAAAAAAGTAATTGGTTCTATATATAGCTATAAGTTAAGTTAAAGGTAAAAAATTTTATTAAATAGAATAAAATATTAAAAAGATACTGTAGAGCTACTTAAAATTAGTTTTTTAATGAAATATTTTTCTTGATATACATTTTTTTATCTACATGGTAGATTTTTTGTGTCAAATCAAAATGTTTTTACTTGACATGTAAAAATTGTTTAAAATTCCAGTTTTTTCCAGGTGTCAAGTTACTTTAGTTCAAAATTTCAGGTTTCAAGGTTAAGTGTCATCCCTGTAATAGATACATAGATGAAAAAACCTCATTAAGACTGTCTTTTCTGGTTTTTAAAAAGTACCATATAGTAGTTATAAGGTATTTATTTACAGGGTTGCCACTCTTTGGGTCATAAAATCTTCCATGAGTAACCCTAAACTTACCAGAGTTTCCCTGAATTATTTCAAATTCTTAAAAATGTTATTATTTATTAAAAAATTACAATGTTAATTCTAAGAATATTGAATAACTAGCCGCAAGGCGAGAAATTTCTAAATAAGCACTTGAAAATAAATAAAATTAACTGTTTTGAACAAAATTTTGAAACTGGATTAAACTAAATCTAATTCTAGATGTAAAAAAACATTTTCCCTGAGATTAAAAAAAAAATTTAAAATTTCCCTGAAACTTTTAGAAAAAATCAAAACTGCCCTGAGTTTCCCTGAACTTAAAAAAAAAGAATTGAAATTCCCTGAGTTTCTCTGAGTTTCCTTAAGATTTTATGCAACTTAAAAATTCCCTGAGTTTCCCTGAATTATCGAGTTCTCTGAGTGTGTGGCAACCCTGTATTTATTAAAGTAGGATTTAATTTTGATGAGTAGTACCAATAAATTAAGTGTACCACTGTAGGATGTCGGTGTCGGTCTCTCATAATTTAATAACCTCTTTATTTAATTATTACCTTATAAATACTAAATAATATTTTATACATATTAAACGAGACAATTGAGGTAATGTATCTATTTTATAAAATGAATAACAATAAAATAATAGAAACACTATATTTGAAAAATAGAAATTAATTTTATAATTTCTTTGAACACTTGAAATAGCTAAAGCTTAATGTCTACAAAGTTTTTGAGAGCAACAAAATACTTAAAAAACTCTTAGTTACTAAAATCTAACAAATAAGATTTTAAACAGTTAAATATGATCTTAATAATAACTTTATATTTCAACAATATAAGAAAATCAACATACAAATTACTTTTTTTTTTAACAACTCTATCAGTAGGTACTTTACACTTACAATAATAAATAAAATCTAAAAATAACATTGAGTTAAACTTAGGGTTGAGTGGATTTTTCTGCCTCTATACATTGAAAACTCAAATTTTAGGAAATGAAAGTAAATGCAGCATTTCATTACACCACCAGCCATATCTTACAACAACACTAATATAATAACTAGATGATCTAAAATAACAATGTATAATAAAAAGATATAAATTGCAGAAATCAGCCTGAATTTTGCAAAGATAATTCAAAAAATCCTCAGTCAGCCTGAGTTTTTTTTTTATAATTTGCAACAAAAAAAACTAAAATTTAGTTGAAAATTAAGACTTATATATATTTGCCAGGAAATAAGAAGGTTTTTATTTTAAAAATAATTATGTTTATTAAAAAAACTAATTAAAAAAAATCAATCTCATATATTTTTTTAAATTATTAAAATTACAGAAAGTACAATTGAGTTCTACATACCTTTACCTCTTAATTATCTTATTTTGATAAGGATCAGAGTTGCCACTAGTTTTTCCGAAATTTTTCCAGGTTTTCTAAATTTATTCAAGGTTTTCTAAATTTATTCAAGGTTTTTAAAACTACCCATTTTTGGTCTATTTTCACTATCAGGGTAAGTTTAAGGTAAGAAACTGTGTTATAAAACATTGAAAAAACATTGTAAAGCTACTTTTAAAATCTATAAAAAAAATTTTGATGATGGAAATTTAATTTATAAAAAGTAAATGTTGTATACTAGTAGATCAAATAAAACAATCCATAGCATTATTACAAACAAAAGTTTCTAATGTGGGCTACCGATGTTGGTGACCTAACATCTAAAGCCTCAGTTGGGTCAGGGTGACTTACTGTGGGCAGATAGTCAACCTGACCTTTTTGTTCATACTTTTCCTACAAGAGGGGTGACCTTCTAACAGGCTTATTTTCAGGACCCGCTGCAGGCAACTTATCATTAATATTCTCTATGTTTGACATAGTACTATAACTAGTTTATAAGTGCTAATTTGTAATTGTCAGTGGACAATATATAAAAAACACTTAAAGCTACTCTAGGCTACTTTATATAAATCAGACAGACAGTTTTAAGTGATGAATCTTTTATATAAAACACAACAAGAAATAATAGCATATACAAAACTATAATTTACTATGACAAACTTTTTAGAAACTACAAGCTATTTAAATCTATTTAAAAGACTTTAAAAAATAAACTAAAAATTAAATAAAACTTTAGTAAACAAGAAACTGTAAAAGAATAAACTTTTAACTATAAACCTGGCTTAAATATTTAAACAATTGAATACCAGTTGAAATATTCACTTTTTAAACAAAACAATACTTACAATACACAATCACAAATCACTTCAAGGTAGTTGTTATTTCCAGCTGCACCCCAAACTAACCAACTGCTTACAAATACACTGACTGTTATTTTCTGATATTTAGTTGCATCAGAATTAGTTTGAAACACGTCAGATGATTCTCATTGGCTAGTGCAATGAAGCGTATTAAACTCAAAATATTCTCTGAACTCTACTTTGAATAATGAATAATGCACGTATTCATTACACTAACAAAAATTGGTTTAATACAAGCTATATTTTGTAAATTTAATGTTCACTTATGACTTAAAGTTCAAAAATCATACCAAATATAATCCTTCAAAAAATTGTTTAATCTATAATGAATGAATACATTTTTTGAATTAATTTAAATTAAGGATATAAAATAATTTGCTTTAGAAAAAACTATCAGAAGATGTGCTTGATATATCATGTATAATTCAAAATAAACAACTTTAAGCATCAACTACCTTAATGTCTATAATTGTACAAATAAAAGTTTATGCTAATTTTACTAATACTAAACCTATGTTACTTTTAAAAAGTAACTCAAAACTGCAAAATTTTAATTCTAATTGGTTTATAACCCGTTTAGTAATGAGTTTTATTAATCGTTTGTTCTTTTAATAAACATTTTTTATTTGTATTTAAGCTGTTGTCATGAAAAACACTCAGAGAAAACAAAATTTTTAATAAAAAATAACACAAAAATGCTTATAAAACATCTTGAGTTGAGGTTTTTATCACATGTAAACAAATTCGAGTAAAAAAAGTTTCTCAATAAGAGTTTTAATATACACTTACAATAAATAAATTTTTTTGGCGAAAATAAAGAAAAAGGTGTGTGTATTTGTATTTGTGTGTATTACGTAAATTTTTGTTTTGCTATTCTGTGTTTTTTTTTAATAACAAGAATTATACTTGATTAAATATAATAACCAAACTAAGTTATATATTGATTTAGTTGTTTTTTATGTTAACAAAATAGGTACATAATTATTTATGTTATCGTATTGTTATTGAATTAACAATCATGATGAAATTTCAATGCAAAAACTTTTGAAAAATTGTTTAAAATCTTACATTCAAAAACGCAAAATTTGCAGCTGTTTTACAGGCATCATGGACGAGTGGTTAAGGCGGCCTACCTGTGAAATTAAACATTTGTGAGTGATGAAAGCCGTTCACTTCCAAATTTTATTTACGTATATAACTATGTAAGTAAGCAAATATTATTATAAAAGATTATATAAAATAAAAAGTTTTTTATTGTTTATCTTTAATTTAAAAAGCATCTTTAAGAAGTATGCATCCGTGTAAGATAAGAATAAATTTAAGGGAATAGGAGATTTAAAACACATTTTTCACAACGTGATCTTATTTTATATAGTTCTTACTGAGGTATACGATGCTTTTTACAGGTTTTAAAAATTCAAAATAATTTTTGAGATATAGCTGGTCAAAGTCAGAGGCAACAATAAGTTCTTTATTGGAGGCACACCTAAAACATCAAATAACTAGAAATCACTAAGAATATATCTTCTCCTAGGTTTTTAGAGATAACTACCTCAAATTTTTAAGAAGTTTTACTTGCAATGTATAGAACATAGAAGTCTTTTGTAACAAAATCAAAAAAATTTAACACGATGTAACGCCTCTGGCTAAATAAAATAAACTTTTCAATATTGCAAACATTTTAGGGTTTGTTATATTGTTTTGCCGCCAAACAAACAAAAGTTTGAGTAGTGTCGAATCTTACTGTTTTGATTGGTTTTTTTTTGATGTTTCTAGATTGGATTTTACATAGAAGCGGACTATAAAATGTAGTGATTATATTCAATTTTGTTTTGGTATTGTTTTTGCAGTAAATTTCGTGTTGTATTAGATTCTTCGATTTGTTTATACATTGTGAGTGGCTATAAATAAATAAATTTTGTGGTTGCTACATTCACATTATTAGTTGAAAGTATTTTGCTATAGATTTAATAAGATTTTTAAACAGTTTGCTTCTCTTAAAAGTTATCTCAGTCAAGATTAATTTTAAGAGATTTTAAATAATAGAATTCTTTGAGTAAAATATTTTAATAACCAACCAATAATTAATTTATATTTGGTTGTTGCTATAACTAAATAAGTTTTAGTTTTTGCTACCATTATTTATAAGTGTAAATCATTGTGATTTTAGTAAATAATTTGCAAGCAGCCTCTCACTTGTTAATGTTTTTCTATCAAACTAAGTTATATCAATTTGATACTAGTTGTTCAATAGTGTGGCTTAGCACCCCTATACCCTGTTTAAATAATATCATCCGTGTAATTCAATAGTGTGGCTTTAGCACCTCTAATCCCTAAATAACTTCCATCATGGCCAGTAATAGTAATGAGAGTGAGCTTAACTTTACAAGACGAGTAAGTAACCGACTGCTAGACCAAGGCGTCGAGCCCCGGCCTATTCATCCGCAATGCTCCGTGACAGGTCTTGTCCCACTGGACAAGTATCATCCGTGAGTGTACGATATGGTGACCCAGGTAACATTGATCACGTTTTAATTGAGTCTGAGACAAAGAGTATAGAAACCAGTGCCGAGATCGTATGTAAAGTTACAAAAGTATCAAATTTAACTTAGTAAGTGCTTATGAAAGTACATAGTTTATAAACACTTAAGTATATTAGTTAATGTAAATTTTATTCTAATTTTATTTAATTTAATTTAAATAGTCATTCTATGTATAGCTTAAAGTTATTTAAAATGATAAAGTGAATAAAAGTAAAACTTTTCTCTAGTGTGAATGAAACTAAAACCAAAAGATTATTCAAATGTCACTAAAACTAAAACTGCGGCCCGCGAAGACTTTGTAAACTTGAAATTTGGCCCGCGACCACCAACTGCCTGCCGACCCCTGCTCTAGCATATGAAAAAAAACTTCCAATAACAAAAACCTTGAAAAATTAAACTTCATTAAATTTATCTAAACATTAAGTTTTACTTTAAACAAATAAACGAAATTTCAATATAAAAAGCAACTTTGTTGAGATTATTTTGTTTTAAAACAAATCCTTACTTTAATACTATAATACATAAACATATTAATACAGATCGGATTAGTAATAGTCGGGTTGGAAACGATCGAGTTAGAAATGATCGGGTTAGAAATGATCGGGTTAGATATGATTGACTTAAAAACGATAGGTTTAAATCGGGTTAGTTGTGATCGGGTTAGAAATGATCGTGTTAGAAGTAATAGGGTTAGAAATGATAGTAAACCAAGTGTACCATAATACATACCTACAACGTTTTAGTGACTTTTCATATCAGCTAAAAATGTAGATAAAAGTTAACCTTTCATTTTTATCAAAAAAAAAACAAAAAATTACTTATTTTTAAATAAGTGAAGTACGGATTAAATATATGAAATACAATATTAATTTTTTAAATATATAAAATGCTGAAAGATACAAACAAAATAGACAAAATATAAAACTGTAGGACTGAACCTAGTTGCTAATTAAATAGTGAATGCCTTCTAAAGGGTCATTAAAAAGTAAAAATTAAAGTCTAAGAATATGTTGGATCAACCGGAGCCGGAAGGTGAAGTTTTGCAAATATTCAAAATCAGATATTTTGCAATAAACACCTATTTGCAATAACCGCGTTTTGGTGAAAATTTATGCAATTTATGCTATTTGCAAACAGACTAAATGAGTCTGTTTGCATGTTTTGTTTTTTATGAATGTATTTGTTTTCGAATACTAAATACACATAGTTGAAAAAAACAAATTAAGCAGGGAAACTATTTGCTTAAAGGATAAATGCAATATATTCTATAATTTTTTCTTATATTCTACCATTTTTAGGAGGCACACATGCACCAGTGTCCCTTTCAAAGCTATGCCCCTGGTGTACACAACCGCTAGATTTAATTCAATGTAGCCATTTGAGAAATTAAATTTTGTCTTTTCTGTAAGCTGTAGACCAAGTCGGGTAGAAATAGTTTATTTTAAAAGAAGATTCAAGTATATACTAAGACGCCTCTGGTATAAATTGTTGTAAGCTATATACATTAATACGAGATAAGCAAATTTTGAAAATAACTTATGTGTTTTTCAAGTGACCTTTTTAAGTATAATAATAAATATTTATCTTAAACTAGAAGACATTGTGTTAAAATAAAGCAATAAATGTACAGTAATGATAGTTGTTATAATTAAAATTTAACAGTTACACTTTAACAATTTTTATTTATAACATTATAACGTTTTACGATAAAAAAACAAGCCGATAGAAACGAACAGAAAAAATATTGAAAGTGAAATAAATACATAAGAAACAACATTATTATTTTTATTCGGCTTTCCTGAAGCATCTATAGTAAAAGAATAAAACTTAAATAAAATTATACTAACTATTTAGATTAGATAGGATAAAAATAATTAAGAAACATTATATAAGAATAAAAGGTTTCAGAAAACAGTAGTGTTTTGTTAAAGTAATTAACTTTAATTTCCTTTTAAAAAGATATTTCCGTTATAAATAAAATAATATCTACTATTAATTTCAATCCTGCATTTGTGTAGTTTGATTTGAAAACAAGTTTAAAATTAACTGTTAAATTTTTAATTTAGCTAGACAACTTTTATATACTTTTCTTAATACTTCGGATAGATACTCAAATCTATGATTTCAAACAAAAAAGTTTTAAAGACCTATTTTAAAAAACTTACTTTCTTTTGGTAAACAATAGTAGTCGCTTTTTTCTTCTGTAAATTTACAAACACTAATTCCGTCATTGCATAATTTATTATTTTCAGACTTTTTGCATCGTTCGGCTGTGTAATGAAACTAAATTAGTTTATATAAAAAAATTGTTTTTAAATATCTATAAGGTTTAGTAGATAAATTAGTTTCAATTGTAAATAAGTTGTTGTTTAATAAGAAAGTGCTTGTTTAATGTAAAAATTTTAAATATAAGATTTAATAAAATTCAGAATATGAAAATTCTTAAACTATTTTAGTTTTGCAAAGTTTACACGAAAATCACTAAAAGTAAAACAGTTTAACTTAAATTTGTAATTTTATTAATATATTCGACAAAAAATTTTCAAAAATTTTTTTTAAGTAGGGTCATTTACGGTATTTTTAGTTACAACATAACTTTAAAAGTTTTAACAAAGAAATTTTAAATTAAAAAACTCTGTGCATATTAAGTTTGTTTTGTAAAAAATTAGTGCCGTGTTTATTATGATTAAAAAATGTTTTTGAACTAGTTTTAACAAAAATCAAAGTACTAAATACAACCAACCTTGTGGTTTTTCACAAAAATATCCTTCATAACCATCCGGGCATTTACATTAACAATATGGAGAATGATCAGTTGGTTCGGCTAATCCTCCGTGAAAACAGCTTGTTTTTCTCGTGAAGAATTTTGATCCAGGACTGCAAGGTCCTATTTGAAAAGTAATTTACCAGGTATCAGTCGTTTTATTCCATAGTTTAGTTTATTTTAAATAAAGTTGCCAAATAAATAAATTGTGTCTCTAAGTGTTACAGGATCAAAATCGATGTGAAAAAGGTTTTAATTTTATAACTTCATGATGTTTCCAATTAATTAAGTAACTAAACTATTCAAAAGGTAGTGTCTCTAATTTGTCTATCATCACAAACAAGGCTTAATATACCATTTTTGGAATTTTCTTTCTTATGCTGTTAAAAAGCGCTTTCAGGTCTTTAGTTTTGAGAAAACTGAGTATGTTTTCCAGAGCATGCTCAGATCTCACCCGTTCATTTGTTTTAAGAAACTGATCCGTAAATTAGTCACTATGCCATAAGTTAAAATAAAAAAGATACCTATAGAATTTATCAAAAGAGACATACTGATTAAACTCCATTCAAGATATGTACAGTGAGTAGGGCGTTGGCAAACACTACATTTTAAGAATATCGGCAAGCAGGACTAATTATTAGCAACTCATCATTGCAAACATGTAATTTAATACTAGTAATGATGAGTTGTATTTGCTTGCAAATGACTGCGACAAACTGCAATCTACTACAATATATATCGAAAAGATTAAAAGAAAAAACTTAAGAGATCGAATAAGACTAAGAAATAAGAGTCAAACTATATTTCTAATTATCATTTGTGACATTAGCGCGGTAGTATTTTTTTTTTGGTCCGGTGTAATATAAACGTAGATATTTTAATCGCATTGTTGGTATCGGTTGAAAGCTGTTCTGTTATTTTATAAACTTATCAATAATCTAGTTACCTATTTAGTAGATACAAGTTGTTTACAAGCTAACATGTTTGGTTTTAATTCAATTAGTAACTAACCCTTTTCACAATAATCCCCATGGTAACCATCGGGGCAGCTACATTTACAAAACGGTGAGCTGTTTGTTGACTCGGCGACTCCTCCGTTCAAACAGTTCGTTTTATTTGTGAAAAATATCGATCCAGTCGTACAAGGTCCTGTTTTAAAATCAAGTCACCAGCTGTAGATATTTTTATTTCAGTAAGTTTAATTAATTTTTTTTTTATATAAATTACTAAAATTATCATTATACATTTTAACCAATTGATTGAAACAAATTATATTTTTACTAATGTTTCACTCAGTTGGATATCTACATTTTAAATAAACTCTAATTCTTGTATTTGAAACCAAACCTGTTTTTTTTTACAAATAAAAAGTTACCTATTTCACATTTTTTTCCGTGGTGGCCTCCTACGCAGTTGCAACCAGGAATGCTTTCGTATCGATTTTGGTAATAACCTTTTCTGTCAAATTTTCTGACACATTTTCCTCCATTCTCGCATTCATTATAATTATCACACACATCTGTTTGGTAATCAAACATTAATTTTTACTAACTTTTAAAACTAAATGAACAAAAAATTTAAGAATGTATGTTTAAAGAGTTAATGACAAAAGTAAAACAAAAAAGAAGTATAAAATACTACTAATATGGAACAACTAAGGTATATAATATATATGTACATATGTTTACACATCCTTTTGAAAATTTTGATAAAAGTATTACAGTTAAAAAAAAAATACAGTAAACTATAAATTTACAAATGCCCTACCGGTGACTTTAAAATGGTCACTAAGGTGATTAGGCAGTTTGATATAAAGAAAACAGTAACTAGTTATGATTCGTTAAATACACAGACACATATAATTTAAATAAAAAAAAAACAGTTTTTTTCTATTATAAAACTGTAAATTAATACTTACCGGTTACTTTTAACAATGTTACTAAGTTAAACTTCCAAATCGGACATGATTTAATGGTAGATTTAAAATCAAAAGTCAATATGCTACCGTCCAAATTTTTTCTGGCATTTTTAATGTTTAACTTAACAAAATACCAATTTTTCATTGAACTCAGTTCTACGTTTCTGAAAAAAAAAACAACTAATTAAAATAACAAATAAAACTAAAAATACTTTTTTCACTACTAAAGCATACAACTTTTTGTCGAAGCTAATAGTTATTGATAAATTAACTTTAAAGCTAAAGCACAACTTAAATATTTTATAAAGTACCAGGTTTCCGTGAAAAAAAAATTCCAACCTTTTTAAAAAATCAATAAAGTAGTAAATGATACTATTAAACAACAAAACAAAAAACCCTTTGAGATTTTTGTGAGTGATCGGTTGGAGAGCGTTTTTGTTCTTATAATTTTTCCACAGCTTAGAAATTGCTTGTCCTTCTTCAACCAAGTACGCCTGATCGGTCATCTTTATAATAATGTAATGGTAAGCTAGTTTTATAGCATTTAAAGTTGGAATTTCGGTGAAAATATTTTTTTTTATAAACTTAAACTTACCACCATAAGTGTTGTATTTTTTGAACTTTCGATTAAATTTAAAATAATTATGAAAAAAATTCTGTAAAATAATGAGAACAACTTTAGCCTTCTTTTGTATAATGAATTTATAATAAAAAAATTGTTTATAATAAAAGTAACCAATATAAACAAACATCGTGGTTGCTGAGCTGAAGAGTGGCTTCCAATTGGCAGGCGGATCCGAAATACTCGTCGGTGATACGCACGTAAAGTGTGACGTCATCACCCGCCTGTACTCTGGTGACGTTGTTGAAGCTCGAGAAATACTTTTCTTCTTTTAAACGTCTTGTAAGATTTTCTGAAGTGTTTAGCTTTTTTTTCAACGATATCAAAATATTTTGTGAAGTAGATTATTTTAATAATATTTGGCAAAGTCGGATTACTTTTTACCTACTGAAATTTGATAATAAATGGAATAGTTAACTTGCATTTTTTTTATTTAAATAAGCACTTTACTTAACACAAAATCTAGTAATAGTTTTTATTAAAAAAAAATAATTATATTTTTAATATGTATACTTAAACATCGTTTGTTATTTTAAAAAATTACGAGTACACATTCAAATTTTTACATTTAAAACTTTTACAATTTAAAAAAAAAAAAAAGAACCCATATTCTAAAAAACATGAATATATAAATTTTAATTCGGTTGTAACTTTAATATTTATCTACAACTACCTTTTATTTCTTGCATAACTTTGAGTAATGTTCAAGATATGGCTAAAATAAGTGTCTAATACAGCAACTTTTAGTACATTTTAATGTTCTCATTTAATTTTAATTTGTTTTTTCATTATCTTAATCTTAAAAATTAGATCTAAAACCGCTATTTTACTTTTTCAAATGTATTATATTTTTAGAGAAATGGCTTTTAAAAGATTTTCAAAAAACTGAATGGTCATTATTGGAGTTGTTTGAATTTGAATAGTCATGTAACCCGAATAAAAACAGTTTCAAATATAGACTGGTTTTTTTATATTCTAACTTCAGTGAGATTATTAATTTTTGAGCTTATAAAAGACTTACGCTAACTGATTTAATATTCGCTTTTTAATTTTAACGTTAGTATTTAATTGGTTCAATAAATTCTAAACTTAAAAAAAGTCTAAAAACTAATCTTTATTTTGTGAATATATTCTATGAAAAAAATTTTAAGCAATCTTGTTTTTACATTCAAACCATAAAACCCTTAAAATCAAATGAAATTAAATGGTAGGTGTTTACATAATTTTTAATTTATATATATTTTTCTTTAAAAGTATTTGAACTTGTTTTTAATAATCTGGAACTATTCATAAACTAGTTGTATTTAGATTTTTAAGCTTTTGTCTTTTAAAACAAATAAAATTAGTAAACAAAACGCAGGTCAATTGGATATATTTTCAGCATTCCAACTTTAACTATTTATAATTCAAAACGGTCTTGTAAACGGCTATTCAAATTCCTTAAAAAAATTAAGACACTTTATCTCAAAAAAATAGTAAGTATTTAAAAAAATTGGTTGTAACTATATTAATTATCTACAGTTGCTTTTTTTTATGTGTATTTTGAATATTTTCTGAGATATAGTTAAAATAAGTAATTTAAAATAGTAATTTTTGGTAGATTTTGAAGTTATCATTTGATTAACTTAAACAAAAAAGATTTGTTACTATTATAATCTTACTAATTAGATCTACAATTGATTTGTTTAAGTACAATTTTTTGAGATATAGCCATAATTTTTTATTTCCAGCTTGAATTGTCAAGTAATAAAAAATATCAAGCAACCATCGACGTATTCGATCCTGGGAATTTCCCTTCCAAGGACTGTTATTTCTTTTTTGTATGGATAAGTTGCCAGGCGTTTGTACGTCTCCTCCTTCAGACTGGCTCTAACTGTATCAGCTGTTAACCTGGTAATATTTTTATTTAGTTAGAACTAAATTTATAAAATTTTGATTAACCAAGCATTAAAAATATTTAAGTATAGGCAATATAATCTAAAAAACGTACAATTAAGGGGAAAATAACTCTGTTTAAACTTAAAAAAATTATTTAGAACAAATAAGAAAGTGTAAGGGCTTTTATCAAAATATCTAATTTCTTCATTTCAAGTTATAACATTTTAAAACGTTTAAAACTATATTGTTCTTTACTGAAAGTGTTTAGTTAATAATAACTAATTAATAAAAAAAAGGTTGTACAAACCAAACAAATATGATCATAAGTGTTGTTTTCCAAAACTTAGCCATTAGGTCACAATATAGTTTAACCTAACAAAAAATTTGTTACATTAAAAAAAAACTGTAGTAACTTACTTAAAAAAAATTGAAAAAATATTTTATTCATACAAAATTTAAAACAAAAACACTAACTTATTACTTAAAAAAGTAATTGATGTACTATGCGAAAAACAAGTATTTAAACTGTAAACTTTTTCTATTTTATTCAATAATAAAGCAGGCAAAACTTAAAAAAAAAATTATTTATATCAAATACCAAAGCACATGTGTGTGGTTTCAAGATTCATAATTAAAAAGTAAAACTTAATAACTTTTAACAAGGAGTAGGCTGAAGCAGTAAGTTTTTTAATTAGTTACTGCAAAATGATGAATTTCGTTGTTTTGAAAACGAGATAAAGCAATAATAAAGCAGTACTTCAATAACTTTTAAAACCATAAACCAGTTTTCTAAAAATCACTAATATTTTAACCAAATAAATACACATTACCTGGCATGTTAAAAAGCACTGCTTTGTGTATTTGAGCGTGAAATTACTAACTTATAACAAACCAAAGTTCATACGCTTCATTGCTGAATTACCATAGTAACTCAAAGAATTTTAACATGTCTGCACATTACCTAAGCGTGTAACAAATAAAGATAAATACAATAATTTTATTTTTTAATAGTAAAAATATACGTAATTAATAGCAAATTAATTTAATAGCAAACCAGAAAAGCCTTTATTTAAAAGCTAACAATTTAAGAATATTCTTACTTGTAGGTATATTTTCCTACCTATAACTTACTAAAAACTAAAAACTATATTATACTTCTTTTATACTAAATGCTGACACTGAATAGTACTTAGGTTTGTACTCTATTTAAAACTAGGCATGACAATGAATAAACGTTTTGTATTTAAAAACAATAGCAATAACTAACCACTTTGTAAAAAACTCAAATACTTTTAATGTGGTCAACACTTTTATACAAGATTTAATCTAAAAGGAGTATATTTTAATAATATATAAACCAAAAAAAGATTTAATTATCTGAAATATAAATAAAAAATACTTATAATGAGTAGCATTACAAAAAAATAATACAAGAAAAGATTATAAGTGTCTGTACTAGAATGATATGTTTATTGCAGAAAACTTTGGCTAGAATGTCTTTTTGCTCCGACTGTTGAGATTTATATACAGCTGTGATATGATATTGCAAACTTGCATTAGTAAACTGGTTACTGCTCTTTATTATCTTCTTATCTAAACTTGCACGGAGCCTTGCAAAATTACTCTTATACGCTTGGATGAACAGAAATTTTAACTCAAAACACCTTTTAAATTTAAACAGTACTTTTAAATGCAGTTTGATATTCTTTTACATTGAACTTTTACAACGATTTGTCTATAAAGCAAAATTAATTTGATAAAGTGACTTGTGTATTGTAATTACTATGCACATCCTTGAATTAGTTTTGCTTCACGGCTAATAGAAATGAATTATTATTAATAACAAGTGTTTTTTATTAGTTTAATATTGAAAAAAATAACATTATTAAACCAACATTTCGTCTAATACTTAAAACAATTAAAGAAAATAAACCAAACTATCCATAACAATAGTTTTGATAAACAAAAGTCCGCCTAAGCATTAACAAAAATTGCAATTTAGCTTAAAACGTTTTACGTTCATCAACTTAAAAAAACACATGAATTTGTATAAGTTTCTGAAAAACAGTTTTGACAACATTCTGATACAAAAATATAAACAAGTAAACTAAATTAAATTAATGAGCTTCTTTTTAAAAAGTTTAAAAAATAGTCTATCTGAATAAAGACTAATAACTTATTGAACGACAACAAAAAGTCTCAAATAATTTTGGTCTTTAAACCTGGTAGACCAAAAAAACCTTTCAATTATCGATTTGTACACCTTTTGTATACAGTCTAATTTTTGTACAGGAATTAAGCTTAGAAATACTTATAAACCAAAAATAAGCTTATGACTTAAGCTTTTAAGAAAATAGGCTTTTTATTAATAATAAACTAATTAAAAACTGTTATAAAATTATTATTATTATTATTAATTAAAAACAATTCAAATCATTTTATTAACATTAACATTGTTTGAAATTAATAAAAACTTTTACTGAATAATTCTAATTAAAATAAATAAGTAGTATAAAATATTACAGTGGTAAAGCTTAATTAAACAGACAACTAAGTCTTTTTTATCGCCGGTAATACAATGGCCTTATTACTTATTAAATACTTTCAAGTTAAATAATTTAAAAATAAAATAAATTTATAATTTTTTTTCTGTAAATTAAATAAATAAAATTTTTTGAAAGATTTATTTTATTATGTATTTAAAAGTTTATAAACACTTTTATTTATTTAATAAGTAATAATATTACTAATAATTTGTTTTGGTGTAATTTCATAAAGATAAAAAGTAGTAACTGCTTACACTAGCTTGTATTTCAGATAAATATTTTTATAGATTATTCTTTTATAAAGATAATAGTTTGTTTGATATAACAACAATTTAAGTGAGAATTAGAATAATTATTATTCTCTGTTTTAATAACAAAATATAATATACATGTCTTAGACAAAAGTTAAAACTTTTTTAAAGGTACATTTTAATGCTGTTATTGAAATGTACTTAGAGTATTTCCCTTAAAAATATAATAGTAAAAATACAAAAGCTTCCTGAAAAGTAAAAGAAAGCTATTTAAAACAGACATGACTTGAATTTTTTTCTAATTTTATCTTTAGATTTTATAATTCTTAAACTTTTATTCGTTTGTCTGTAGTGATTATAACAACATATCTAGTTAAGTTAAACAAGCATTATATTTTAAAAAAAGACACTAAAAACATTTGGTCCTAAAACCTGGTGCAGAAAAAAAACTTTTCGGTTATCGAGTCGCACACCACGAATACCTTTTAACGTTTTGTCAAGGACAAAATTATTTATCACAAACAAACATAAATTAACTTTGCTTACTTATAAACCACATAATCTGATTTTTAATACGTTAGCAAAAAAAAACTTTAATATGCTACTTCATTTTCAAAAAGTCCTTGTTTTTTTAAAAAGTATCAATAACTTTTATAATAGTTTTTTACATTTGGACGAATTTTTAAACGCTAAACTTATAACGGACTAGCTTGAAAAATATTTAATTAGAATTCTATCCCAATGACATACTTCCAGCTTTTTAAAATAAATTATTAACGCTATCAACATAGCATAAAACTTTAAATTAAAATTAATTTTTTTTTCAGTATTTTAAAGCTAATCAGAATTTTAGAAAAAACTTATGGTTTGCAGCAGAATTGCTTATTTTGCCAAACGTTTGTTTAATTTAACTTGTGTAATCTTTAGCTAAATAACAACTGCTAATTATGCGAGGCAGATATATATTTTTTATTAGTGAAATTCTTCTAAATTGTTAATAAAATGACTTCCTCTTTATTTATTGTTTTATGTCAACATTTTATTATTAGTTTTATTTCTAAACTAAACGTCATACTATTTTTATATCAAGCTTGAAGAGAATTTAGAAATTACCTTACATTTTAGTTAAGAAGAGCAATAACTTTACTTTTTTTGATGAACAAAATTTTCCAACATGTATAACATTTTTATTTTCAGAAGCTAACAAAGTACTAGAAGATACAAGCAAAACCGATATAATATGTAACTGTAGGACTGAACCTAGTTCCTTATTTATTAGTGAATGCCTTCTGAGGAGTAATTAAAAAGCCTCTGTCATAATAAGAAGTACATTAGAACAACAGGAAAATACATCGGATCAACATGAGGTTTGTTCTAGATGGTAACAACATAACCGTAGTATTAACAGGAAATCTCAAACAACAACTCTTTCCAATTTGCCATATTAAACAAAATTGAGTTCAAATCAAATGGCAAGTGTTTAATAAACATAATAGCTTGATAGCAAGAAAAGCAGACAACTGTTCTATATTTAATTACTTTTTCCCAAGAAGACAATATGAAGTCACTCAGTTAAAAAAAAATATATATTACATTTTATTTCTTACAGTAATTTGCGTATTTACGAACACATAATATTTTAACAAAAAATAAAGGGGATAAAATTAATTATAAATGGCAATTAATATTAATTTTGCTCATGCTAGATATAAGCATTTAAAATGTTTTAATCTTGAGACTTATACTATATTCTTTTTATCCACTTGGATTAACGTTTTAGTTGAACTTTTGTGATTTGGTTTAACGAGTCTATTTCGATATACTTTTTAATATTTTGTGATACCTTGAAAACTATTTGTTTTAGTTTTTTCAAGCTTTTATTATTAGTTTTAAGAAGTAAAAGCGCGATTTAAACAGCAGTTTTTATGATATGTTTCCTTCAAATACTAGGAATATGTGGATTAAAAAAATCAAAAATTTTTTTGAATATTACTGAGCTAGAAACGGAATTCAAAATTTTGCAGATATTTAAATCTGATATTTATGCACTTATTTGCAACACATCATCGTAAAAAAGTTTTTTTGAAGTTTTTACAACTTGCATGAAGGTATCTCAAACAGTTTTTCTTGTTATATAGATATGAAATTTTTAACTTAGATAAAAAACCTTCGACATCTTATTTTATCACTGTAAAATCTAACTATTTTTACCTGTAAACACTTTTACTATTATGAATTACTAATTACTTATTGATGTGAGCAGTATTTAACCAACAAGTTACATGCAAGTTTCAAATGTATTTGTCCTTAATTGATAAAAAAGTTTTTACAAAAAAAAAACAATTCAAAAAATAAATGTAGTCATTATAAAAAAAATTAGCATTAACTTTTTTAAGAGTATAAATTTTTTTTTAATAATAAAGTCTAAGTTTAGTTAGTCCTACAAAATATATTAATTAAGGTAGATTAGGGAAAACTGTTGTTGAGTTAGTTTAAGATTTTTTAGCTAGTCTACATTTTATTTTTGTTGAATTATAAAATTCAAAATAACAATTTGAGGTTAGACCAGTCAAAGTAAGAGCCTTTTATAGGAGAGAGAAACAGAAATATCTATTAAAAAATACTAAAATCTAATTAGCAAATTAAGGACTTCTAAAAGTGTTCCTAGCTTGATTTGAAACATATTTCCTTGATTTAATTTGAAAACTTTAAGAAAAATTATGAGAAAATTATAAAAAATTTTTTTTTACTAAAAAAGTTCTCAAAAGTTATAATATTTGTTCAAACAAAATTAAAAAGACCTTTAATGTTTTGCAAAAAATCTTGGTTAACAATAGCTAAAATTTAAGGAAAAGGTAAGATAGAGTAAGATGGTTATAGTTAAAACCTTATCTTAAAAACCTGTTGTTGCCTAAGTTTTATTTCAAGTATTTACTAAATTCTGATCAAAACAACAAAACCTTTTATTTTAAAGTTTTTTGATACTACTTCATAATTATTGTATTGGTTTATTTGAAATTGTAATTTAATGTTAAAGCATTCATGGAATAAGTTTTATAAAGCCTTATCTATACTTTGAAACAGCTGAAGTAAAACCTTAAAAATTTTATCATAAATTTATGAATACCTAACACTTTTCGAATCTCAAAAAAAAGTATAAAAAATAGCAAAGTTTGTTTGAATTAAGTATTTTATTGAAATGCTACTAAAAATTGCACTTTCAATGAAACATAAGTTTGAAGTTAGTGTACTAGCTGACTTAAATAAGTGGTATACTTTAATTACTGAATAGATTAAATAAAAATTAGAATACTAAACTTATACAAAACTAATTTATATCTGTTAGAAATTCACTGTAAAATGTATAGCTATTTCTTTTTACAAAATTAATATAAAAAAGCCAAAAGCTACTATTTTTAAAGTAATAATCTTGTACCTGTTTTAAACATTATTTATTGATCAAGATTACAAGTTAATAATTGTTAATTTTAATAACAGGTTTTAAAAGAATATTTATTTGTTAGTAATAATAAAAATATTTTTACTTTTAACTTACATAAAATTTATTAATTTTAGCTATAATATTTTATAAAACTTTTTAAAATTATACAAAACACACTAAATTTTATTCCTAGAGCTAGTGTCTAGCAACACTATAACAAAAAAGTGAAATGTTATGTTGTACCAGTTTATTAGCAAGTTTTGGTAAAAATTATTTTCACATGAAATAAAACCAGGGCAAATTTTCTTTTTAATATACAGACTTTTCATTTATATCATAATTTTACTTCTTTGGTTGTGAAAGCCTTTAATTTTATAAAATCAATAAAGTTTTAAGTTAAAATTGTGATAAAAGTTTGTTCCGACATGAATTTGTTCATTTAGTGGTAAAAGAAAGCGCTTTTAATAAAAATAAAATTTAATATGATTCGGTAAAGAAGGGTATAAAAAAAAAATTCGTAGAAAGTATACTTAAAGGTCAGTGTGATTAGCATATTTGCTAAGTCAACACTTTTTTAATAGCTTTTTTTTACTTGTTTTATTTTACCTTATCCCTAACCCACCTTACCCAAACATCTTAAAAGTTAATTTTAAAATAGATTTTAGTAGATAAAACTGAAACAACATAAAAAAAATCTATTTTGCTATACATATAAGCAAATAAAGTATTTGCATACTTGCAGAGTATAAAGTAAACCAATTTTCAATTTACTACCCCACAGCAACTTTCTTGTCCTTTAAAGAAAAACAATATAGTAAGTATAACGTATTTTTATAGCACAAAACTATCAAAAGAAACTGCAAAATTTTTAAAATTTGAAGTTTTGTCATCACATCATTGGGTAGGAGTATTTCAGCAATCATTACTAAAGCTGAAATTTGCAATAACAATAAATTCCAGAACCTTCTTGAAATCAAAATTTAATTTTAGTTATTGTGCAGAAATCTAAGCCATAAGCTAGAATTGACAAAGCAAGTCTAAAAGTGCTTTAAGACCAATGAATTGTAGACTTTTTTTAAAGCTAATAAAACATTTTCTCAGAATTTTTTAAAAATAGTTTGTAAAACAGAATTTAAAAGAAAGCAGAACAAACGACTTAGTTAATATTAATTTTAAAACAGTTCGTTTTATTTGAAAATAACTTTAATTATAACAGATAATTCTAATTAAAACATGTATATCTTCTAAAGATTGTTTATTTTAATAAAACTAGAAACCTAACAAAAATAAACGTAGAAATTAAGCACAACGTAAAAACAATACTTTCTTGTTAAGAAAAAAATTAAATGAAACATCAACTAAATGTCAAGAAATAAAAAAATAACAAAAAAGAGTTTTAAAAGTCTACGCCTTAGTAAGATACCTAAAGTTTGTTAAGAAGAAATACCTGAAATTCCTAATCTTCGAAAATCATAATTTAACTGAAAAATTTAATTTTTATCAAACATTTAAAGAAGTAAATGCAGTTATAATAGAAACTTTTGAGTATTGCTTTTCTAACACTAATCATTTTCCAAGTTCTACATTTAGAGCTCTTAATTTAATGCCTTCTGAATATTCCAAGCACTATTTTGAAATTATTGTTGATGTACTGGAATATAGTCTAAAAAACAGGATAGGTTTAATATTTTGTCATTATACTAATTTATAGTTAAAAAAACACTTTTTTCTACATATATACATTTTTTCATATTATTTTAATACAGTTTAGTACTTACAAAACACTTATTATAATTTAAGTATAAACTAATTTCTGGTTTACATAATAAAAGTATTTAAATGATAAAAATTAAATATTCAGTTTTATTGTTAACGAAATCTAAAACCACAAAAAAGTAATTTTAAATGTTTTTGTAGATAATACTATAGTTTTAAACTTGTTCTTGAAAACAGACTTCTACTTCACAACTGTAAATTTATCTAAAGAAACAGCTGAAATAATTTACAATTTATTTTAAGAACTTATTAGATTAATACTATCTTCATTTTTTATTATAGATATACAGTAGTTTAATCAAAAAACTTTAAAAAAAAAAATTAACCAAACGATCATATACTTTAGTCATTAAAAAAGAAACTGCTCTTCTCTCAATATTGTACTATCTTTTAATTTTTATTATTTTCTTTGATAGTTTTATTATTATTTTATTTTTTTCATTTTATACAAAAAGCTTTTTTTTTTGAGTTTATATTTCTATCTAATGTCGATAATAGTTGATGTTTTGATAAGTTGTACGCTTTTCAATGCAAAAAAACGGTAATTAAAACTATCTGTATATTATAAATAAGCTTAACAAAGTAATTAGAATTTTTTCGTAAAAAAATACTTCTATAATTTTAATAAAGTTATGTTAAACTTAAAAAAGTGTTTTACTATTAATATTTAATGTTCATAAGTTAGTTCTAACACTTTTTTATAAAGCTTTAGTATAAATATGTACTTTCCTGTTATAACAACAACCTGATAAAAACATAACAAACTTTTTAATCTCATTTATGTATGAAAACTTATGGCAATTTAATTATTAAATTACACCAATCGAGGTGTTGCAAAGAAAAAAATATTTTTAATACATTTATGTAAGTTTGTATTTTGTTTATTGATTAAAGCTGGAAAAGTGGCAAAACTTTATATTTTAGGTCAAAAGCAAATATTAAAAAATATCAAAATATGTTTTAACTAATGATTTTTTTTTTCATTACGTGTAAAAGCAAGTATTGAAGAAAAGTAAATAGAAAAAAAAAATCAATTAATGAGAAGTTAGTTACAGCTTAGTCGTAACAACATATTTTATTTCTCACACTGACCGTTTGTTTTATAAACTCAAATCAACAGTTTTTATATTATTATGACATCATCTTGTAAGTTTTTCAACGTTCTAGTATAAATAAAAGGATTATTCGTGTAAAAACATGCATGATTAAAGTTAAATTATATAAAACTCAATTCTTGTTAGTGTTTATATATTTTACTACGGTGCAGCATTATCGATAAAATTGGGAATCGTTGAAAACTAAATATTAAAAATAATCTTTATTTTAAAGTAGTAGTTAACATAAAACTATAATTTAAAAAAACTAAGTTCGAAACTACTTAAGTTTATATATATTTTTTCATTATAATACTTAATGGTTGACATAAAATTAATTTTCTTTTTGCCGTAATAAAACTTCGAAACATACTTTTTGACAGTAAAACTAAAATTACATTAATAACTGTTACTAAAATATTATTAATTAGCTTGTCAGGTAAGTTTAAGATTTTACGGTGTTAATGTAAAAATAGTTTTAGAAAGACAATTTTTTTTGAGGTATTTTTCAGATTGAAATAACATTATATTGATTATTTTAACAGTATACTTATTCTAACTAAAGTAATTCAGTTTAATTTTATAACAAGGTGTTTACATTATTAAGATATAAATTTAGTATTGTTGGTATAATTTTCTTATTATAAATTATATTTGTAAATATTATTATAAATTGTAATTCGAATTTAGTTATTTTTATACCTAAAAGTCCATGTTTTACTTGTTTATACAAGGGTTTCCTAAAGTAGGCCAAGTGTTTCCCCTCGGGGCTATGAAAAAATTTAGAGGCCATGAGCAGCGAAGGGGCCACAGAGGAGCCATGTCGTCAGAAATTTACAACATATATACTTGAGCTGATGAAAAAAAAAATATTTCAATGGTAGTGTAAGCTTGTTGGAGCGTGCGATAGCCTTTTTTTTAAGGGGGCCTTTAAATAAAAAGTTTGAAAAACCCTGGTTTATACCATAGAAAACAAAAATAAACATGATCCTAAACGGTAGTGCTAATAAAAAAATGTTTTTATTTTAAAGTATATTTTTTTTATTTGTTTTGGTTTTCAGAAAACAAAGAGAGAGATCTCAACTACTGGAAAAAAAAGTTTATTTCTTCAAGACTATATTATACCAAATAAGTTTCGATCAAGGACCTCATGGTTAAATAATTCTTATATGACAGTTTTAAAGACTAAGTGGCCAGTATAATTTATTAACTTGTAAAACTTTCTAGTATAAAGTTTGTTATACTTGTAAAGGTTCTATATGCTAATTTGCCATCTAAACCTGTTTGTGAATAAAATATTTAATTTACACTAATATTATTACTTAAATAAGATCTTTACATTTCACTATATTATGAAATAGTATTTATTAAAAACTAATAGCTTAAGTTACTTTTTAAAATAAAATTCTTTAAAATAAAATTTAATTTTTCTATAAATTCTCTAAAAAATATTTTCAGATAATTATTTCAATGCGCATAAATTAAAACTGTCTTAATTAAAAAAATAATGTTTATGCTGTTATACTTCTTTTTAAGCCTTAGTGGTTTGTTGCATGTAGACTAATATTTTAACTTTTGGAGATAAATTTTTAAAAATAACTAATAAATCAGTTAAAGAAACTTCATCAACTTTTGTTGCATTGGGTTCATGACTGTGGTCATTAATAGATTTTACAATGCAGTCTCCTCTAATGTGCACCTAAAAACTGGAAAATTACTTAATATAGATGCTTTAACCGTTGTAATGAAATATCTTATAAAACATTTATAGAATAAAAGTAAAAATATTTAAAGAATATAATTAACTTTATAAGTCTATTTTTTTTTTCAAATCTGGTTATAACAGGGTTGCCATTCGTTTTTTTAAATTTTTTCAAGGTTTTCCAAATTTCTTCCAGGTTTTTAAAAGTACACATTTTTGGGTCTATTCTTAGTTTAAAGTTAAGTTTAAGGTAAGAAACTGTGTTGAATATTATAAAAACATTGAAAAGATACTGTAAAGCTGCTTTAAGTATGTTTTTTATTGAAAAAAAATTATGATGACTAGAATTTTTTGATAAATAAAACTTTTTCTTTATATGATAGATTTTTGAGTCATATCGAAATTGTTTAACTCCAAGGTTTTTATAAAGATTTTGTTCAAAATTCCAGGTTTTTTCATGTATTTTTGCAAAATTTCTTAAACTCCAGATTTTTCTAGGTTTTTTTTTTTTGCCTCAATTGTCCAACTCAAGGTTTTTCCAGGTTTCCAGGTATAGTGGCAACCCTGTTTTAGAAAATCATTACATTAAAACTAAAAAACTATTAAACATAGCCTTGTTTATGATCTAAAACAAAAAGGAAATAAAAAAAAACAGTAAATAACTCTCAATTTAAAAAAAGCTAATCTAGCCTGAATTGTCCTGAGATTTAAATACGTTTTTAACTGTCCTTAACTATTGAAGTTTTCTGAGTATGTTTCAGTTATGGTATTTTAACTTAACATTTAACAGTGGTGAAAATTAATTGTGATTTTTATTGTTTAACAAACTGTATAATATTCTTGAAAAAATAATTAATTTAATTTATTTAAAGATATATATACATACATATAAATTCTTCTTAAATAGTATTTTAAAATAATTGT
The DNA here is from genome assembly GCF_965202585.1 of Thalia democratica. NCBI lineage: Eukaryota > Metazoa > Chordata > Thaliacea > Salpida > Salpidae > Thalia > Thalia democratica. The sequence continues at coordinate 1,318,685 of NC_139169.1, forward strand.
ATTTATTTTAATTAAAATGGTCAGAAAAACATTTTTAAGTTGTTTTTTAACTATTTTACATAATTTATTTATGTATTTTATATAATTATGCTACAGTATGAACAAATATTTAATTTAGAAACTAAGTGTTAAGTCCAAAAAAATAAAAAACCTTTAGTAGTCATTAAGACTAATCATTTAAGATTTATATTCCTGTTTTTCTGTTAAGAATATTTTTTTTTTTACTAGATTACATTCTAGTATTTACCTCCAATCAGGGTTGCCACTGAGTTTCAAGAAATAATTTTATAGGTTTTCTGAAATCCTTCCAGGTTTTAAGATTTTATAACAAACTAAAAACATATACTTGTTTGCCTATTTTCAGTTGAAAACTTAATAATAGATATATTCAATCAGTTATTGACTAAATCATTTAAATAAAAATTCTAAAATTTAATAGTTTGTAAAAAACTTAAGTAAATATTTTAGGTTTTTTTTTAAATTTTACTTAATAAGAATTTTAAATTTGTATAAAATAATTGAGAAAATTATTTTCTACAGTTAGCATTATAGAAATGTAAAAAAGTGTTTAATAATATAAATAAGTTATAAAAGTAATTTTTATAATTTTTTATGTTATCAACCACTTTTCAAACTGTTTAATATAGTTCATAATTTATTAAAAAATAAGTATATTAGTCATGTAAATTTTATTCCATTAAACATGTAAGTTTCAAATAGGCATTCTATGTGTAGCTAAGAGTCAGTTTAAATAAAACTCGGAATAAAGGTTATTTATTAGTGTGACTAAAATTAAAACCAATACATTATTTTAATGTTACTAAAACTGCGGCCCTCAAAGATTTTGAAACTTAAAATTTGGCCCGCGAGCATCAACTGCCTGCCAACCCCTATGTTATAGGGTATTTTCGGTTGCCCATTCTAGTTTTGTGCTCAAATTCATACAAGAAATTTTCATTGGCAATTTCTTATTTTACTTAAATGCACTAATTACACACAAATGCGCTTAGTTTTTGAGGAAAATGGTCATATTTTTAATTGAAGTCTTATATGAAAGCTACTAAAAAAACAAAGCTAAAATGTTTAAAAAGTTTTATTTGTTTTGATTTTTTAGATAGAGCAACTTCTACAAAGCCCGCGCTGACGCTTCGACCCTGATGGATCATGTAAGTTACTAATAATGACTTTATTTCTTAATTTATCAATGTTAATGTTTGTCTTGTAGTATAAATTAATGTTTAAAATGATTAGTAGACATTTCATTTTATTTAAGATAGTTAAGATTATTTAATTATTAAACCCAATTTAGTAACACAGCAGTTGTTTTTTTTCTAAGTTTATTATAAAAGCTCATAAAAAATGCAGTTATGTACAATCATCTCGGCATATTGGACACAAAACATTCGACCTTAATCCTTCGTTAGGAGTTGAAAACATTTTCTCCGTGCAATCTCTACAGCAGAAGTGATTGCACGGTAAACGACAAACTTCTTGATCTGTTTCGTAATCATATAAGCAAACCGGACATTTTTCCTCATCCTCATTGTCTTCGATAGATCCTTCAAATCTAAAAGACATCTGATTGATATTCTCAACTGATATTTTTTTTTTGTAATAGTCCTTGTTTCTTATTTTGATGTAATTTTGTAGGTCTGCATAGGTTGAACACTTTGTATTAAAGTCGCTTTTTTCAATTAATAAATTGCTCTCTAAAAACTGTTGAACATCTTGCTTTGTTAAGACAGATTTTTTTGTTTTAACCTTATAGTGTTAATTATTTCATCTTTGTAAAATTCCGTACTTAACCTTATTTTTCCTGAACTTCCTTTATGTACTTCATTAAGTTTTAAAATATCTTCTAATTTTAGAAAATCATTACCATGTTGTGTGATGCTAATTGATTTTTCGTATACAAGTGAACTATCTTCAAGCTGGACAATTATTCTGTCTATGTTGTAGAACTTTTTATGTGCAAAAAGAAAATTAAACAACTCCTTTTTTATAGCTAAGAATTTTCTCTTTTCTCTCATTTTATTAATTTCATCATGTTCTATTTTTTTTTTCTTATTTGCTATAACTTGCATAAAAAGCAAATATTTCGAAACTACTAAAATAAATTCTTTCCTAACGATGTTAACTTGTGTATTTTCTTCAGTGGTAGACATCGTTTTTCTTATTGTTTATAATATATTATTATTGCTGTAAGATATATGTGTTAGTTAAAAAGACTTTTTAAACTATCTACATGAAACCAATTTAATATAGTATAACATGAATTTTAAAATTTTTTAGGTTTTTCAAGTTTTTTCATGGTTTTAAAAGTACAAATTTTTGGGTCTATTTATTGTTTAGAGTTAACTAAAAGGTAAGAAACTATGTTAAATATTATAAAAAACATTGAAGAGATACTGTTAAGCTAATTTAAATATTTAAAAACAAAATTATGATGACGACAAATATTTTTTTTATGATAGATTTTTTTAGTCAAATCGAAATATTACTACTCAACATGTTATAATTGTTAAAATTCAAGGTTCTTCAAAGTTTTCCGCGGTAAAGTGGGAGACCTGCTTAATTTTGCAAAACACAGTCAAACAATCCTGAGTTAGCAAAAAAAATTAAATTTAGTTTAAAATTAAGGTTTTTATAAATGTTGCCAGGAAATTTTAAGGTTTCGTATCAAAAATAAATATGATATTTAAAAAAAGAAACAATTGAAAAATATATCTGCGCCATATTTTCTTTTTAATCATCAAACATACAGAAAGTATAGTGATACTATTGAGTTCTCTAGACCTTCCTCTTTATTAATTTACTTAGTTAAGGATCAGGGTTGCCACTCGTTTTTTACTAATTTTTTCCGGGGTTTCAAAATTTATTTCAAGATTTTAAAACTACGCATTTTTGGGTCTATTTTCAGTATTAAGTTTAGTTCAAGGTAAGTGATTGTGTTAAATAGATATAAAACATTGAAAAGATACTGTAAAGCTACTTTAAAAACTTGTTTTTAATAAAACATTTTTGATGATGGCAAATTTTTTTATTTATGTGATACATTTTGAAGTCAAATCTAAATTTTACTACTTAACATGGTAAAATTGTTAAAAATTCCAGGTTTTTCTTGGTTTATCTCAAAATTTCTCAAACTTCAGGTTTCCAGCTAAAATGACAACCCTGTAAGAATGAGAGAAGATAACGAAATTATTTGATAAAAAAACAAACAAGTAATGTAATACTAAATATTTACGAAAATAAAAAACTTAATAATATAGTCTTAAGTTATAGAAAAATTTCCATATAGGCCAGAGCTTTTTTAAATTTTTTGAATACTTTAAAAAGCTCAAACTTAATAGCAACTTAGTGAGCAGTAAACTTTGAAACACTTAAAAACCTTTTAGTTACTTAAATTCGACTAAAAAGATTTAAAACATTCAAATATGATAACAATAATAATTTTATATTTCAACAATGTTATAAAATAATCATATAATTATTTTTTGTATAAAATTCCATCAGGAGGTACTTTAAACTGATATAATAAATAAAAGCTAAAAACAATATTAAGTTAAATACAGTTGAATGGGTTTGTGTGACTCTACATATTCAAAATTCAAAACATAGGAAATGCAAGTAATAGCAGTATTTCATTACACTACAATTCATACTTTGAAACGATCAACCAACCAACTTTACCAATATAACAATTAGATGACTTATAAGTCACAATGTATAATAAAAAGATATAAATTCAAGTAAATTAGCCTGAATTTTAAAAAGATAAATTAAATATTTCTGAGACAGCCTGAGTTTTTTTATACAACTTAAAACCAAAAATAAATCTGAAGTTTAAAGTTGAGGTTATGATAAATGTCCCCAAGTAATTAGAAGGTTTTCATATTTTGATAAAATATCATAAAAAAAATTCTAAACAATTTTACTGTAAATAAATTTAAATTCTTAACATTTTTTTTTAATCATCAAAAATACAGAAAGTATAGTATAGTGTTACAATTGTGTTCTACATGCCTCTACCTATTAATTATTTTTTTTTGCTAAGGATCAGGGTTGCCACTTGATTTTTTAAATTTTTTCCAGGTTTTCTAATATTTCTTAAAGGTTTTTAAAAGTTCATACTTTTTGGTCTATTTTCAGTTTAAAATTAAGTTCAAGGTAAAAAACTGTGTTAGATAGTATAAAACCATTAAAAATATATTATAAGGCTACTTTTAATATGTTTTTTAATAAAAAAATTGATGATAGCAAATCTTTCTATTTATATGATAGACTTTCGAATCAAATAAAAACTCTAGTATTGAACACATAAAAATTGCTCAAAATTCCAGGTTCATCAAGGTCTTTTCTAGTGATTTTGGTTAAAAATTTTAGATTTTTCCAGTTTTTTTTTTCAAAATTTCTTAAGTCCAGGTTTTTCCTGGTTTTTTTGCCTATAATTTCAAATTCCTAGTTTGCAGGTATAGTGGCAACCCTTTAACGATAAAAGAAGATAAGGAATTAGGTTGATAAAAAATCAAACAATTACTGTAATACCAAAAATCAAGAAAAAAAAACTAATAAATTAGTCTAAGTTATACGAAAATTTCCCAATAGGCTAGAGCCTTACAAAATAAGGCTAAAATTAAAATTGTTCAAATAAATATACACGTTTTATTTCGTAAGTTTATTGTTCACTTAATAATTAAAACTTAGAATTCATACCCTATCTAAATCTTTTAATAAAGTTTTTAATTCTAGAATGAAAAAACTATATGTAGAACTAAATTAAAGTAAGGAAATGAAATAAATTGCTTTACAAAACACTATCAGAACATGTGCTTAATATATGATGTATAATTTAAAATAAACAGCTATAAGCTCCCACTATCTTAATGCCTATAATTGTACAAATAAAATTTTTTGCTAGCTTTATTAAAACTAAACCTATATAATGACTTTTGAAAGGTAGATTAAAACTGCAAACCAAGTATTTGCAAATACTTAAAACAACAATACTGCTAAGAACTAATAATGACATCTAAAAATTTTTATGAAACAAAATGGACTTTTACCAAATATACATAACAAAATGGTTTACTAACAAAAAACTGGTATGATATCAGGGCAACACAATTAACAAGTTTTTATAGTTTGAAAAAAGTTTATTATATTAAATGATGTAATAAATCAGAAACGAAATGTCTTTTAAAATTAACTAAACCACTTTATTACATAAAACAAAAGAATTAAAAGTAGAATAATTATAAAATGTAGTAAAGATTTAAATGAAGTGTTTTGTTAAGGCATATGTATTGTAGTTAACTTCTAAATGTGTTCATAATATATAAAAATAATAGAAAAGTAACTAGGTTTGTAGCTGAAAAACATGCGATATTTTGCAATTTTGGGCGATAATAGTTAACTAAACTTGATATCACTAAAGTGATAATAAAATACCTTTTTTATCTTACCATCTAACTAAAAACTAATTGCTTTGTGTTATTAAAGGTATCTATTACTACTGTAACATTGTTAGTATCATTTTTTTTTACTTCATTTATACTGCAGCTTCTAACTTTTTTAATAAATTCATAGTTAAACTTAAACCTAAACAATATATTGACTTATTACAAATAAATATCTAACTAAAAAGAAGTTACAATTCCAAGTTAAAGAAAATGTAGTTGAAATGTCACTGTATTAATGTGAATGAATTGATTTTTTAAATATTAAGAAAAGCTTTAAATAAACTAGATATGTATTAAGAAATCAGCGTTTTAATAAATAATATTGCTAAAGTACTTATTTCTATGTTTAAACAGCTTAAAGAAAACAATGGAAAAGTTCATAATAAATTTATTAACATTTAGAATAAACAATTTTTTTAAATATCACATTTAAAATGGCAAAAATTTTTTTTAATAAAATATTCTAATTAAATGCTACTACTAATTGATCTTAAAAAAAAACATAAGTTTGAAGTTAGTGTACTAGATTTTAACTAGCTACTAATTTATCTTAGTGTTTTGGAAATACTCCAATTAAAATGTTTTCGATTACACAATTTGATAAAGTAAGAAATCTATAAAGTAAAAATCTAAATGCTTGCCACTCTTTTAAGGCGATTAAATCAACCTGAGTTATATTAAGTTTGAAACAAATGGTTGAATGACCCAAAAACTGAAAATATTAAGATTAGTCTAAGTCAAAAACCTAACAAGACCAAAATAATAATATAATGACTTAATGCAAAAAACTTAGTATTTTAGATTTACAAACATTTCTATCCAAAAAACTAGGCTGAAATTTAGGAATAGTATCCAAAATATCCTTAGATTTTCGAAAATAAAATCTAATTAACCGACTGGGTTTATTAACAGTTTTTCAAAATATTTTAAAAAGCTGAGTTATTTTACTCTGAGTAGGTAGCAAACTTGTTTTTTTAAATTTTCTTTACTATTTACAAATAAAATTCTAACACTTTTAATGCAAGTTTAATATTAAACTAGTTTTTTCCGGGTTTTCCAAATTTATTCTAGGATTTTAAAAGTACGCATTTTTGGGTCTATTTTCATTATTAAGATAAGTTTAAGGTAAGTAATTGTGTTAAATAGTTATAAAACATTGCAAAGATACTGTAAAGCTACTTTAAAAATTTGTTGTTAATAAAATATTTTTGATGGTGGCAATTTTTTTATTTATGTGATACATTTTGAAGTCAAATCTGCAAAGATAAGTCAAATAATTCTGAGACAGCCTGAGTTTTTTTCTACAACTTAAAACCAAAATAAAACTGAAGTTTAAAATTGAGGTTATGATAAATGTCGTCAGGTAATTAGAAGGTTTTCCTATTTTGATAAAACATCATAAATAAAATTCTAAACAAACTGACTGTAAATAAATTTAAATTCTTAACCTTTTTTTTTAAATCATCAAAAATACAGAAAGTATACTATAGTGTTACAATTGAGTTCTACATGCCTCTACCTCTTAATTATTTTATTTTGCTAAGGATCAGGGTTGCCACTTGTTTTTCCAAATCTTTTCCAGGTTTTCCAATTTTCCTTAAAGGTTTTTAAAAGTTCATACTTTTGGGTCTATTTTCAGTTTAAAATTAAGTTCAAGGTAAAAAACTGTGTTAGATAGTATAAAAACATTAAAAAGATACTATAAGGCTATTTAAATATTTTTTTAATAAAAAGAATTTATGATAGCAAATCTCTCTATTTATATGATAGAATTTCAAGTCTAATCAAAATTTTACTATTGAACACATAAAAATTGTTCAAAGTTCCAGATTTTTCAATGTCTTTTCCAGTGATTTTGGTTAAAAGTTTTAGATTTTTCCGTTTTTTTTTTCAAAACTTCTTAAGTCCAGGTTTTTCCTGGTTTTTTGCCTATATTGTCAAATTCCTAGTTTTCAGGTAAATTGGCAACCATTTAAGGATAAAAGAAGATTAGGAATTCAGTTCATAAAAAATCAAATAATTACTGTAATACCAAATGTTCAAGAAAAAAAAAAACTAATTAATTAGTCTTAAGTTATAGAAAAATTTCCATATAGGCCAGAGCTTTTTTAACTTGTTTGAATACTTTAAATAGCTCAAACTTAACAGCAACTTAGTTAGCAGTAAACTTTGAAACACTTAAAAACCTATTAGTTACTTAAATCCGACTAAAAAGATTTAAAACATCCAAGTATGATCTTAATAATAATTTTATCTTTCAAAAATGTTAGAAAATCATCAAGTAATTTTTTTTAATGAAATTCCATCAGGAGGTACTTTACACTGATATAATAAATAAAAGCTAAAAACAATATTTAGTTAAATACAGTTGAGTGGATTTTTGTGACTCGACATATTCAAAATTCAAAAAATAGGAAATGCAAGTAAATGCAGCATTTTCTTACACTTCCATTCATACCTTAAATCATTCAACCAACCAACTCTACCAATAAAACATCTAGTTGACTTATAAGTCACAATGTTTACCAAGAATTTATAAATTCAAGTAAATTAGCCTCAATTTTTTAAAGATAAGTTTAATAATCCAGGGTTAGCCTGAGTTTTTTTTTACAACTTAAAACCAAAAATAAAACTGAAGTTTAAAATTGAGTTTATGATAAATGTCGCCAGGTAATTAGAAGGTTCTTATATTTTGATAAAATATCGTGAATAAAATTCTAAACAAACTGACTGTAAATAAATTCAAATTCTTAACAATTTTTTAAAACATCAAAAATAAAGAAAGTATAGTATTACAATTGAATTTTACATGCCTCTACCTCTTAATTATTTTATTATGCTAAGGATCAGGGTTGCCACTTGTTTTTTTCAAATCTTTTCCAGGTTTTCCAATTTTCTTTAAAGGTTTTTAAAAGTTTATATTTTTGGGTCTATTTTCAGTTTAAAATTAAGTATAAAGTAAGAAACTGTGTTAGATAGTATAAGAACATTAAAAAGATGGGACACGTTCAAAATCCACCCGCAATCAAAATCCACCCGCGATCAAAATCCACCCGCGATCAAAATCCATCCGATCAAAATCCACCCGATCAAAATCCACCCGATCAAAATCCACCCGAGTCAAAATCCACCCGATCAAAATCCACCCGGGTCAAAATCCACCCGATCAAAATCTACCCGAGTCAAAATCCACCCGATCAAAATCCACCCGGGTCAAAATCCACCCGATCAAAATCCATCCGAGTCAAAATCCACCCGAGTCAAAATCTACCCGTTCAAAATCAACCCGGTTCAAAATCCACCCGATCAAAATCAACCCGGTTCAAAATCCATCCGATTAAAATCAACCCAATCAAAATCAACCCGAGTCAAAATCCACCCGAGTCAAAATCCACCCGTTCAAAATCAACCCGGTTCAAAATCCACCCGATCAAAATCAACCCGGTTCAAAATCCACCCGATTAAAATCAACCCGATCAAAATCAACCCGAGTCAAAATCCACCCGATCAAATTCCACCCGGTTCAAAATCCACCCGATCAAAATCAACCCGAGTTCATTTTTTTTCGAAATAAGAATTAATTTCTAATAGAATTTTGTAAAATTAAATAAAGTTATATGTTTAAACAACTATTGGTATAAAAAAGAGTAAGTATTTATAAAGAAAGAAATTTTAATTTAATTAATAAAATAATTAAAAAAATAAGTTAAACAATATAATTAAACAGCATTAAAAAAAAATTCGTAGTAGCTTTACAAGTATTTAAAATGTTTATAATTTATTAATGTTAGTAGTGTTGGTGTTACTTTTAAAAAAAGAAGTTAAAAAAAATAAAAAAAGAATTACGCTCAGTTTCAATCCATTTAAACTTCCTTCTGATTTAATTTCCCAAAGTCAATCATAATTAAACAAAAATATTTACTAAGGATAACTCATAGTAAATTAAAATATCAAAACTATAGAAGTTTATAAATTAGAAGAATCTTTAATAACATTTATTAAGCTAAAGAAAATTACAAAAATCAAATACCAAATAATGTAAATTTATGGAAAATGTTAATTAAATGTTACAAAAGGAAAATTAAAATATTAATCTAAAATTTTTGAGCTTTTTTTTTTGATGTAAAAAGTTTTGTGTTTTGTGCTTTACTTAAATTTCAAAATAGTATTACATACAATATTTTATTATATAAAATTTTTTTTTTTTGATGTCAAAAGTTTTGTGTTTTGTGCTTTACTTAAATTTCAAAATAGTATTACATACAATATTTTATTATATAAAAAATTTCAACTAACAGTGTTTATAAAAAATAAAATATAGATAAAGAATAATATAAAATTGCTACGTGATAATAAAATAAAAATCCTTTGTTAAATTTGGAAAAACTATCACCTATTAATTATATTTTAAAACATTATTGTTTTCGACGTGGAAAAGACGTTAAAAGACATTTTTGGTGTGCGACTCGATAACTTTAAGGTATGTTCGTGCAATAGGACTTAGGACCAAATATTTTGAGCGCTTTTATTTGTCGTTTAGTAAACAATTTATTGACGTTTCTTTTATTAGTAATTTTTAAAAACAGAACATAAATTTTAATATAAAAATACGAAAACTAATTAACTAAAAATATAAATGAGGAATATGTAAGAAATCAATAACTGTTTTAAAACAATTTTATTGTTTTCTATCTAATTTTTGTTACAAATATTTTTTAGTTATTTTTTTAATTTATACAATAATTTTAGCTGCTATTATCGTTTTTTCAAAGTGTTTAAGTTAATTGAATTTTATTTTATTAAATGTTTTTTTTATAAACCATCTATTTTTGAAAAAAACTAAAAATTGTTTTGTCTAAAGTAACTAAAGTTATAAGTTATTTTTAATTAGATAACAACTTAATTTGCTAGTTTTTAACTAATAGTACAAATTAAAAAGCTAAACATTTTTCTATGAATTCTAAAGTCCTTTACATAAAACAAATATCGACTCTACAATTCATTGAGTTTGCTCAAATAGCTTGTAAATTGCAACTAAAAAAGTTAGTAGTTAGACTTGAGCTAGGGAAATTATATACTTTAGAATTGTAGTAGTAAATAAATAAGTTGAGCTTTTTAGAAATGACAATATATTTATAACAAATATTACGAAAAAAAAACTTATAACATTTTTAATTTATTATTAAAATGTTCTATTTTTACATAGGTTCATTAAAAAAAGTATGTATTTCAGACAAGAGAGTTTAAATTCAAGTATAAGTTATTTTTATGAATTTTTGTACCAGACTGTATCAACTTAAACAATCGTATTATTATTTTTATTAATAGGTTAAGGCCAGTTTTGAAAGTGATTAATTGAGTGGTTTTATAAAATTTAATCTCTTTTGGTTAACGTTTAAATTTTAAATTTAAAACTTTCTAATCTAAAACTTTTAATTTACATGCGATAAATTTTCTTGAATTAATTTCCGACAATTTAAGTTAAAAGCTATAACTGCATGTTTTTAATTAATTAGTTGTAAACGTTTTATGTTTTTTTATAAATATAAAGTTGCATAGAAATTGTAATTAAGTAAGATAAATTATTATTTACTGTTCAATATTATATTGTTAATTGATATTTTTTAATTCATAGAAATGGAAATGTTATTATTTACCACTATTTTTTTTAAATATAATCTTCATATAAAAAAAGTCCATTTGTTAAAACTTAAGAAATTTTAAGTAATTTAATTAAAAATGAAACAATATTAAAATTAAACAAAATTTTATATTGGTTATAACGAATTTAAACGGTAAAGACAACTATTGTTATAACAAATTGTTTAGTAGACAAATTAACTTTAAAAGCGTGAAAATTTTGTCTAACAAATAAAACCGAAAATTAATAAATATTTAATTTAAAGTTAATATTGAAAAATCTTTAAATGGCAATACAGTAAAGGTAACTATCTAAAGTAAATTAGTGACCTTTTCTTAACAAAGAGAACTTTTATAGATAAATATCTTGTTAAGACCTTTCACATAAAAAAATTATATTAAAAAAAACACAAACTAAATGAATTTTAAACGTTTGCCTTTTACTTTTTTGTAATTAAAAGTAACGAAGATGCAGTTGGATTTAATCAGAGTCGGCAGACAATTGTTTATCTCGGGCCAAATTTCATGTTTCAATTTTTTCCGCGAGCCGTTGTTTTATTCAATTTTTGTTTTTAATCTGTTTTAGTCACGTTTATCTACTTAAAGGGATCAGAACTGGCATATTTAAAATGTATATTTTTTTCTAAAGTCGAAAACTTTTTTTTTTAAAAACTTGTGTCATATTATTATTTCTATCATTATTTACAAGGTGTAGATCATTAAAAACAGGTGTAGATCATTATGTACACTTTTTATAATCAATTTCTATTATTTTATTTGTATTTTCTTTTTAGTAGTTAAAAAAAATCTTTTTTTATTTAATGCACAGCATATTACGTATTTAAAATTTTAGTGATTTTGTTAAACTAGTTAAAATATAAACAAATATTAATACTTTCATTTTAAACAGTGTAAGTTTTTCTTTTAAAACCTTTAAATACCTTAATAATCTATCAAAAGTTTTTCGGGTTGCAACTTTTTGAAACAAAAAAAGTACAACAGTTACTTCAACCCAGTCACCGTGTTTTTAAAAGTTAAAAACATGTAAAATTGCCAATTAAAAAACTTTGCAATATTATATAAGTAATTTATCCAAGTACGTAAGCTTTTGTTGTTTAAAAGGAAAAGTAAAGTCTAAACTTTAAAGAAAAACTTCTAGATTTACTATCTGTCTTTTTTCACATCTAAGGCTTAAGCATAATAAATGATTTTTAAATGATATTCAGAAACTTAAAAACAAACTATTATAATTTCTTTTTCTTTTTTGAAAATTTCAATTTAAATTTTGTTTTATTTAGTTGACCAAATTTACATGCTCGAGGGCCACATATTTACACTTCGAGGGCCGCAGTTTGCTGACCCCTAAATTAAATGGATTAATTTGTAGTATAAATGGTAGCTTTCACTTGTAATACTCAGTTTTTATAAAAATTATATCGTGTGACGTATTTGTTTAAAAATTACTTAAAAGTTCTAAATTATTAAATTTTATACCTAGAAACAGTAAGTTATAATTGATTGTCGTGTAATTGTGATTGAGATAATACAAGATTATTTTTTCTGGCACATCCTTTAGTTTTCTAAAAGTTTTAACATAGTCATATTTGTATAGTAAAACTTTAATTTATTTATCCTGACGTTGTTAAACTTTTATTATCTCTTATAGTTATACTTATATCAAAAACAACAGTACCTTTAAAAGCTGCTTGCCGGCTGTAGCTATTCAAAATTATATTAAGTAATCAAAAAAACAAAAATATTTTTGTCAAAAATTCCTTATAATAAGCAAAAATACCAAATAACAACTCAAAAAACCTCACAAAATAAGTTCAATCTGTAGTACAGTTTTTATATTCTTAAGTCAATTTATAAGGGACAAAAATACAAGATTTTATAAGTGTTTTTTAAATAAAACTTGTTTAAGATTGGTACTTTAGAGTGGTGAGATTTGTTTAAATGATACTTGATTTAAAAAGAAATAAATAAACAAGGTGCTTGTTTCGATTCGGTTGGATTTTGACTTTGGTTGATTTTGTGTCGGTAGGATTTTGACTCGGGTTGATTTTAACTCGGATGAATTTTGATCGGGTGGATTTTGACTCGGGTGGATTTTGATCGGGTGGATTTTGACTCGGGTTGATTTTGATCGGGTGGATTTTGAACCGGGTGGATTTTGATCGGGTGGATTTTGAACCGGGTGGATTTTGATCGGGTGGATTTTGATCGGGTGGATTTTAAAACGGGTGGATTTAGAGTCGGGTTGATTTTGATCGGGTGGATTTTGAACCGGGTGGATTTTAATCGGGTGGATTTTAACTCGGGTGGATTTTGATCGGGTGGATTTTGATCGGATGGATTTTGAACCGGGTTGATTTTGATCGGGTGGATTTTGACTCGGGTTGATTTTGATCGGGTAGATTTTGACTCGGGTGGATTTTGATCGGGTGGATTTTGACCCGGGTGGATTTTGATCGGGTGGATTTTGAACCGGGTGGATTTTGATCGGGTGGATTTTGAATGCGGGTGGATTTTGATCGCGGGTGGATTTTGAACGCGGGTGGATTTTGATAGTATACCAAAAAGATACTGTAAGGCTACTTTAAATTAGTTTTTTAATAAAAACAATTGATGATAGCAAATCTTTCTATTTATATGATATACTTTCATGTCAAATCAAAATTTTACTATTGAACACATAAAAACTGTTCAAAATTCCAGGTTTTTAAGGTCTTTTCCAGTGATTTTGGTTAAAATTTTTGATTTTTCCAGTTTTTATTCAAAATTTCTCATGTCCAGGTTTTTCCTGTTTTTTGCGTATATTATCAAATTTCTAGTTTTCAGGTAAAGTGGCAACTCTTTAAGGATAAAAGAAGATTAAGAATTAAGTTGATAAAAATCAAACAATTACTGTAATACCAAATGTTCAAGAAAAAAAAAACTAATAAATTTGTCTAAGTTTTATACAAAAATTTCCTAATAGGCCAGAGGCTTACAAAATCAGGCTAAAATTAAAATTTTTCAAATAAATATACACGTTTTTTTTCGTAAGTTTATTATTCAGTTAAGAATTAAAACTCAGAATTTATACCGTATCTAAATCTTTCAATAAAGTTTTTAATTCTAGAATGAAAAATCTATATGTAGAACTAAATTATAGTAAGGGTATAAAATAAATTGCTTTACAAAACACTACTAGAAAATGTTCTTAATACAACAAGTATAACTCACAAATAAACAGCTATAAGCAGCCACTATCTTAATGTCTATAATCTACAAATAAAAGTTTCTGCTAACTTTATTAAAACTAAACCTACGTAATGGGTTTTGAAAGAAAATTAAAACTGCATACTAGATATTTATAAGATTAAAACAACAACACTGCTAAGAACTAATAATTGTATATAAAAATTTTATGAAACAAAATGGACTTTTACAAAATACACATAACAAACTGGTATAATAACAAAAAACTGGTATGATATCAGGGCAACACAATTAACAAGTTTTTATAGTTTGAAAAAAGTTTATTATATTAAATGATATAATAAAAACAGAAACAAAATGTCTTTTAAAATTAAATAAACCACTTTATTACATAAAACAAAATAATTAAAAGTAGAACAATTATAAAATGTAGTACAGATTTAAATGAAGTGTTTTGTTAAAGCATATGTATTGTAGTTAACTTCTAAATGTATTTTGTCATTATCATAAAATAGAAAATTAACTAGGTTTGTAGCTGAATAACATGAGATATTTTGGGCGATAATAGTTAACTAAACTTGATATCACTAAAATGACAATAAAATACCTTTTTTTATCTTACCATTTAACTAAAAACTAATTGCTTTGTGTTATTAAAGGTAACATTGCTAGTATTAATTTTATTTTACTTCATCTATACTGCAGTTTTCAACTTTTTTTAATAAATTTTTACTTAAAAATAAAACTAAACAATTTATTGACTTATTATAAATAAATATCTAACTAAAAAGAAGTTAAAATTCCAAGTTTAAGTAGTTGAAATGTCACTGTATTAGTGTGAGTGAATTGATTTTTTTAACATTAAGAAAAGTTTCAACTGAACTAGATATGTATTAAGAAATCAGAGTTTTAACAAATAATATTGCTAAAGTACTTATTTCTATGTTTAAAAAGCTTAAATAAAACAATGGAAAAGTTCAGAATAAATTTATTAACATTTAGAATAAACAGTTTTTTTAAATATCAGAATTAAAATAGCAAATATTTAATTTAATAAAATATTTTAATAAAATGCTACTACTAATTGATCTTTAAATAAAACATAAGTTTGAAGTTAGTGTACTAGCTCACTCAAATAAGTTGTAATTTAATTCATGAAATTGAAAAAAAAAGAAATTTAAATGGTATATAACTACTGTAATAAGTCCACTGTAAACTTCATAATTGTTTAATTGTACAAGATAACCCCAAATAAAACAAGAACTAATAGTTGTCGAAAAATAGTCTTCTACTTGTTTTAACTTTAATATTTTAACCAAGACTACAAAAAAATAATAACTAGTTCTAGTTATAGAGTTTAAAAGAGTATTTATTTGTTGCTTATAAAATATATTTATACCATATATTAAGTGTACAAAACATATCAACTAGTATATTATTAGATATTTAAAATTTCAACAATATATTATTTATCTAATTTGTTCTTAGAATTAAAGTCTATCTACACTATATCAAAAAAGTGAAATAATATGTTGTACCTTATTAGCAAGTTTTGGTAAAAATTGTTTTCACAAAAGTTTTTCTAATTTTTTAGATTTAATCAATACCAGGGTAAAAGTTTTAATCATATTTAAAATAAATTATGTATTGAAAATATGGTATATTCCTTAAACATTTTTTTTATATAAACTTCAGAAATAACATAAATTAAATAATTTTTCATTTAAGATTTAAGTCACTTTATTGTAATAAAAATTGTATTAATAATAAAATTTTTCAAGGATATAGTGATTCCAGACTAAATTAATGTAAAGAAAAATAAGCTTTAATTTCTAAATTTCTAAAAATTTATCTTAGTGTTTTGCAAATACTTCCGTTAAATTATTTCCGATTACAAAATTTGGTAAAGTAAGATATCTATAAAGTACAAATCTAAATGCTTGCCTCTCTTTTAAGGCGATAAAATCAGCCTGAGTTACATTAAGTTTGAAATAAATAGTTAAATGACCTAAAAACTGAAAATATTAATATTAGTCTAAGTCAAAAACCTAACAAGACCAAAATAATAATATAATGACTTAATGCAAAAAACTTAGTATTTTAGATTTACAAACATTTCTATCCAAAAACACTAGGCTGAAATTTAGGAATAGTATCCAAAATATCCTTAGATTTTCGAAAAAAAATCTAATTAACCAACTTGGTTCATTAACAGCTTTTCAAAATGTTTAACATGCTGAGTTATTTTACTCTGAGAACGTGGCTAACTTATTTTTGTTTTAACTTTCTTTTCCTTTCTTAAATAAAATTCTAACACTTTTAATGCAAGTTTAATATTAAATTAATTTAATAAACATTGGTTCAAACCAAGTGATTTATCAAAACTATAAATCTCAAATGCCCATTTCATTCCTCTATTGTGTTTATATAGGTAAAAAAAATAAAATATGGATTTTGTGTGTCATGAAATTTTATTTTTAAATTATCTATTTAAAAATTTAACTTTTTTTGTTACGGGGCGTCGCGTAGGCACACTTGTGCTCAAGTTCTAAGTAGTCAAAAAAAAAGGAAAAAATAATTTTAAATTAATTTTAGACTTTCCGTTATTTACATTGAATTTAATGATAAATTTTCCAATTTTTATATTCGACCTTCAAAAACTTGCAAATCTAACGCTGCACGCTCAATCTGTTTCAGTTGCATTTTAAACATATACAAGTTTTTTATACAAAAAGTTTTCGAAAATTTTTATTTTTGGAGCTCCAATGAACTGTAGTGATAAGTAAATTAAAAAATTAGTTTTAAAGATTTTTCATTGAAAAATATACTTAATTTTACAAACTGAATATATTGAATGTTAAGCTAACACTTTGTGAATGATGAAGAAACAAAACCAAATGGTTAAAACATGTACAAAAAAAAAAACTATCAAAAATACGACACATATACAAAAAATGCAACTCAATCATGTTCAAATTAAATACTAAAACTATTTTAATTTCTTATACAAAACAAAACTACCCTGACTCATCCTGAGTTAAAAGAAAATTAAAATATCTTGATTTATCCTGAGCTGTACTGAGTCATACTGACAATTTCAAAAATTTCAATATATCCTGAGTTTTCCTGAGAGCTTTAAGTGTGTGGTTGTCCTGATATATAACCAGTTCTAAAAACGTTTCTGGTACAAAACAAGTGTATGAAAATTAATTTTTTAAAGGTCAATCTTTTCAGAATATCTTTAAATGTAATAAAAATGTAATTTTTTCTTTGTTCTAAATTAATAAATTTAAGTTTTAGATTATATATACTTTTTAATATCACAATAGGGTTTTTAAAAAGTAAACTGTTAAAATTAATATTTTGAAATTTTATGACCAAAATTAAAACAAATCGATTTTTTGTTTTATATAAAAGTTAATTATTAAAAAATTAAAAGTCTGTTTCCTACAAGTTGGTTAAAGGTTAACAATACTTAACTTTAAATTTTATTATTTCAAATATATTTATTAAAACAGAATTAAGAGACCCTTCTTTTATAAAAGTGTACTTTGATAATAAAATGCATATTTGATTTTGAAAATAAACTTTTTTTAGTTTAATTTAAACTTGTTTAAATTTTGATTATTAGTAACTAATAAAGTGTTAAAACTTTACTTTTTAAAAATATATAACTACATAAAATAAGCATATACTAACTTATAGAAATTAAGAGTCTTAGGGAATATTTTTATAAAAAATAGTTAAAAAAACTAGTTAACTAACTTGCTACAAAAATTGATGAACTTTTTTAACTATCAATGAGTTGTATTGATTGAAACATTTATAACTTTTGATTTGTTCTCTTTTTAAGTATATAAAAAACTATTTTTACTAAAACTTTAACTTAAATAAAGTTTAATTTAAAACTTTTTTATAGTGAGGTTAGTACTGTATTCTATGTACTGTTAATTCATTACTATTTTCGTTAATAGATTATTTTATTATTAGTTATTTATTACTTTAAAAAAAATGTTTATTTTTGAACCATTGTCATAATACTGTTTAGCTTGATGATTTGTTTTTAAAATGTTGGTATTTTCTTTGCATAAATACCAAATATAACTATTATAATACTACGGTGCACAAAAAGTCACTGCGCACATTTGGAATATAAATTTATAAGGAAATCATATTAAAAAAATCTTATGGAATTTGCATTAAAGCTAATTACGCACCGGATCTCTATATTTTGTATTCGAAAACTTTGATTAACTTTCCGGATACTACATGAAAATCGTTGAGAAAAAATACTAAACAGGGAATTTAAATGCTTAATTAAAGATGATAAATTCTATACTTTTCCGTCTTCATTTTTTAAGGGGGCACGCTACATCCCTGGTTACAACTAATATGTATATAATATTTTTTGTTTTAAAACAATTTATTTTAGAAATTCTAGTAATATAAAAAAAACAATTTTTAAAATTGTTTGTAATTAGTAAATATTAGTAATATTAAACACCTAATAGTATTTAATATTTACTTTTAAAATTTATTTTATTTTAGTTTTATTTAACTAATTACTCTAACTATCTTTCTACCTCTACTTATTTAAAATGTTCCTTGTTTAATTAATGTACCTAAAGATTACGCAGTGTGACCGTGGTACTAATAAACTTTCGTGATCTTAACATCTTAATATTAGAAAATTTAACTAAACTTATTTTTCATAAGTTCTTGTTTACTTTTAATCATTTTCAATTTTTAAGCTGTTACTTCTAGCTCTTATAGCTTTGACTGATTTTATTTTAACCTTTTTGTTAATATACAGCTTTACTACAAAATTCTTTCTGATTTAAATTTTGTTTAGTTGCTATCAATAGAAATAAATATCATTTAATTATTTTTAGTAATTTGTAATGCTTTTGAAAAAAATTTTCACTCGGTTCATTACCGCAAAAATTTAGAACAGCTTTGTTTTAAACTCATATTTTATTTAAGTTTTATAAATTATTTTACTGTAAAACAAGGTTGTTACTCACTAGCCTGGTTAACCAAAACTGCTGGACCATGTAAACTCTGAGTTAACCTGAGTTTACGATAAAGTAAATAAACAAATTAGTAAGTAAAATAAGTATTATTATGATGAAAAATTATAAAACTAATGTTAAATACTAAAGGACTTTTAAGGATAAACCTGATTTAAGTAACAACATTTTAATAAAATTTTAGAAAAAAATCCGAAGTAGCCTGAGTGTTTTAAAAAATTGCAAAAGAGCCAAAATTTAACTTAAGTTTTCAAGTTTGAAGTAACCTGATATACACAAAATAACCTTATACCCAGCAATTTTCTAACTATTTTGAGACTGACTGGAAAAACATATAAAAAAAATTAAAATAGGAAACTACTGTTTTAAACTTGATACATTAGTGAAATGCACAGTTATTATATAATAAAATGAGTAGCTCTGTTTATCTGTCATCCTTACTTACTTCGTAAACATAAATTTAACATTTAGATGTACCAGAACAATTTGTTTATAAAACTATTTTATACAAGTTTAATGTGTGTTTAAATAGTTAAAACTAAAACACATGGTTGAACAAATTTAACACAGCAACTAATTCATTTTGAAGATTTGTTCATTAAAAAATTTAATTTTTACTAAAGAAGTTTAATGTGTGTTTAAAAAAATTAAAAGTAAAAAACTTACTTAAATATATTTAACATATGAATCAATTTAAATTGAAGATTTGTATATTAGATATATATTTTTTACGAAATCAGGTTACTTAATTTCACCGCTGAACAGATTTTTCAAACAGTGATTTTGGAACAAAAGAACTGACAAACTATGCAAATATTGATAAAACATTGACAAATTTACGTTACATTTAACTTTTTTTTTTGAATTTTAGATCAATTATTGAATGTTTTTTCATTCTAATAGAATTTTGGTTAGTTAAACACACATTAAGCTTATAGTATGTAAGTTATAGTTTTAGCTTTTTGAACACATGTTAAACTTGTATAGGATAAGTTTCTAACCAAAATTGTTTTAATGTATCTGATTGTTAATTTTTATATCTATGTTAGTATGTTAGGATAAGTTTAGTAAACAGTACTAATTATTTAAACTTATTATAACTGTCTCTTTTACTTCATAATACTTAACTTAAATAAGAGTCCATAAAAGTAAAAAAGTAAAAAATCATTCTAGTTATATCTTGGATTTCAGACATAATTATAGTTCATTTTTTTATACACTTTTTAGATTTAAGACATAATCATACTGCTTTTTTACTGCTACAAATTTAGAGTTCTTGTTCAAGTTTAGTATTATGTAGTTTTATTCTTATAAAACCTACTTGATTATTAACATTTTTTACAGTATTAGTACTAGTTTACCGTATATTATGAAATCTATTTAAGAGTTTTGAAACCATAAGTTTTTTAGTTTTTGGTATATCCTTAATTGTTCTTTATTTTGTTTCACTTATTTCTATTTATGGTATCTTCTATTTATTTGTTCAACAATTTTTTTCTCATCATTTTAACAACTGATGACCTTAAAAGTTAATATAAAAGTGAAACATTGTGTTTGTAGTAATAATCTGTGAAAAGAAATTCTCATAAACCTTTATACAAGTTTTCCCCTTCCTTTATGGTTTTTAGTTTAAATGATTAAGTTAAAAATAATTGTAGCTAAATTACGTTTTTTATGTAATATTTAACAACTTAAATATAAGCTATATGTAAAATAACAATACATTAAACTCTTTGAAGTTTCTCAGAATTATCATTTACCATAGTGACCCAAAAGTAAAAATAGTTCAAAAGAATCACAAATATTTGTATTCAAACATTAATAAATTATTCTGTCAAAAACAACATCTACCATGTGAGTATGATCATTTTTATTGTGACGTCATATTAAAATTAATTTTTTCTATTGTGACGTCACTATGTTACAGAATTGTGTTTGACGAACGAGAAAAAATTATTTGCATTGTTATTGATACTAAAAAATTAAAGTTGTTAAGTTTTTTTTTTATAATCAAAAGGAAATGTATTTAACTACATGATGTGCTTTTTGACAGAAAATTATAAAAGTTGTAAATGTTTTCAATAAATAAAAAAATTAACGAATAAACGTTAATTCATTAGAAAATCTGATTAAGTTTTAATAAATAAATTTTAAACCGTATCAATAACTTTTATGACAGTTATATTTGTTTATTAACTTTCCTGGCGTTTTTTGTATCTGATTATCATTAAAAGTAAATATTTTAATAAAGGTTTTATATATAAAATTAATAATTGTTTTTTTTTGACGTTAGTTACTTTCGCTGGGATGAAACTTTTTACATAATTCTTGTTTTGAAGTAAATTTTATTAAAGTTGTAATATTTTCTTTTTAATAAAATGTGTTTGTAATAAACTTTAACTTAGTTTTATTTAGTGTTTGTTTGAATTTAATTATGCTATTGTTTTGGTTTTGATTTATTTATTATGAAATCAAATTGGATTTAGTTAAAATTTATTTTTTATTTCTTAAAATTAATAATTTTAGGACTTTTGCTTTATTTTTATAAAAGTGCAAAAATGACAACATTTATTAAAAGTGACAACTTTGAAAATCTGATACAAACTTTAAATACATTTTTGAATAAAATTATGATTTAATAAAAGATTTAAACTAAAATATATCCTTAAGTTAATGGTTTTGTTACCATATAACTACTTTCTTACTTTATTAAACAACCTAAAAAACTTAGAGATTTATCTTTTTTAATCTGTTATAATTCAGTAAATACTTAATTCATAAAGATCATAACTACGATAGTATTTAAGCATGTTTGTAGTTATTAAATACATGTTTACTTTTTATTAATCCGTAAATAATAATATTTTAAAGCTTTTAAAGCAATAAAATTTAAAAGTTTAAAGAAATATTCATAAAAATACTTAACAATAGCTATCTAAATATTAGTTTAACAATAAGCGTTAAGTTAGTATCAAAATAAAACCTACAACTAGTTTTAAACTGGGAATGTTTTGTTACTTTACACATTTCATTTTAAGCTGTTAGTTGTGAATAATTGTTTTGTAAAATTTGATGTTGTTTCTTTTTTTAGCAAAGAAAGCTAATAGTGCTTATTTGTTAGGTTGTTATTTTAAATTACTCTGTATAGAAGTTTGTTTATTTTTGGTTTAAAATAAGCTTTATTTTTATTTTATTTCGATAAAAATAAGCTTCGACACTTCGCTTTGTTGATATTTCATTCTAAAAGATAGGTTTGAATTTAAAAACCTTTTCTACAATTTTTTTTAAATTTGTTGCTTTAAGAAACTTATCAAGCATAAAAAGTCCCTCAATAAATTAAATTTAAGATAAAATGTGACAAAACAGTTTAACTCAGTTTAAAAAGCCCTCGATATAAAGTATTTTTTAAATTTGCAAATAATTAAAAACAAAGAATTTTAGCTATTTAAATGGTTAATCATTTTCATACCAGCCATTATAAAAATAAAACATATTTCAAGCAGAAAAAATAATTCTTAATGTAGTTTTAACCAACGTATTTTTAAAAAACTTTTTTATTACGATATTGTAGTTTCATAAACTTTACAATCAAACACTAAGCTCAATTTTTTAAACAGGAATTGTAGTAAAATTTTAAAGGTAAAGTATTCTTAAGTATAAAAATTTAACAATGACAGTAAAAACGCATATTTTTTTATTATTTAACAAAAAACTATCGATATTGTTTGATTAAAAATAGTAAAAATACTGATTGAATTTTTTTTTAAATGATATAATTTATTTTGAAAGGCTACATGACAATTTAAGTTCTAGGCATTTTGTATTGTTAGAAAAATGTTTAAAGGGATACTTATCAAAAACTAACGTATATTAAAAAAAAATTAAAAACACATCTGTAGACTTATTAGCTCATCTATTTGTCTTTTTTAAAGTTTCTTTCTTTTTATAAGTAGTATAGATATTAAGTAATGTTTATTTGTCTGGCTTCTATAAAAACTATAAATAAAAAGTGTCAAAAGATCGTTTGTTTGTTTACATTTATATCAAAATACTTTTTTTAAATACTGACAGCCAAGTTATTGTTAAGTTTCCGAAAAGTTTAATTTGGGTTTAAACGTATTTTCACGAGTTTATTTTAGAGCTTTACAGAACTTTTCAAGCATTAAATATTTTTTACAAATGGACTTGTATTTTCAAGTATATTGACAACTTTTTTATTGATTGCACTGTTTTGAATAAAACTTTTAGCAGAAAAACCTTAAAGCTTTAGAAACTAAAACATTTAAACAACTTTATGTAAAGATTTGGCTTACATTTAAATTTTTAAAAGTTCCATAATATTTTTTTGGTTTACAAATTTTTAATCAAGTAGAAACAACTTTAGGGAAAATAACATGAGTCTAGCAGTTATGTTTGAATAAATATTACGTATAAACTGCTTGCAATTTTTATAAAACTTTCTTTTATATGAATTAATGCTAATACCTAGTTTATAATAAGTTTATAATTTTCACGAAAAACGTAAACAGCGTTTGTATGCTTAATTAAAAGACAGTTTATTTCAAAAAAAAAATTAGCATAAACTTTTTTTTTGTTAAAAGAAAAAAACATTTATTTAAAATGTTTTACTTCTGAACAAACAATATATAGCTTACTACTATTTAAAAAAATGTTAAAGTTAAATGTATTTTAAAGGTTATTTAATTGGAGTTATTTTGTTTGTTATGAATAAAAAGATAAAAGTAAATTAGAAAACATAAAATTAACTAAGAAATATAATAAAAATATAAATAATTTAATATTATAGACTGTTGCTTATTTGGGCTTATCAGTTTTAGTTTCTAAAAACATCTTACAAATTATTTCAAATAAAAAAGTTAAAGAACTTTTATAAAACAACTATACAAATGAAATTGTCACTTTTTCCATTTAAAAAATGCAGACATAAAACTTTAAAAATCTATGCGAAAACAGATAAAATAATGAATACAATATAAAATACTAAAACACAAAAAAGTTTACAAATTTATTCTAACACAATCTATTAAAAGAGCTCTAAATAGTTTAAAATATTCGTATATGTTAAATTAATGTGAAATAAGAAATTGCTGATAAAAAATCAATAAAATATTATTTAAATCTTATTTAAACGATAAAAACAATAAAAGTTTTGTATTTGCTTCTAGTTTGGCCTTCAAAACGATGCTAAATAAGAAATATAGATAAAACAAATTTAAGCATGTTGTAGTTAGACAACTTGTTTTTTGTTTTACAAAAATAAGAATAGTAAAAAGTAAAATCACAAGATAGTCTTTAGTTTCCTTCTTATTTTTTAAAATAAACAAATCACTGACAGTTAGATAAATTATAAAAAATTATTATTTCTTTTTGTGTAGATTAATAACGTTTTAGAAAGATAAAAAAGCGTAAACAATCAGCTAATATGAACTTATTAATTAGTTTTTTAAATCATTAGAATAAATTCCATTAGAACTTAAATAACAAATAGGAAATAAGGTTGTTTTGATTTTAATTAATAATAAGTAATGAATAATAAAGTATTTCAAGTACTTTTGAGCTACTAAACCGGTTTAGACACAGTGTTAATTATTTTTAATTACATTTAGCACTATATGATTAAGTAATTACTTTCTGTGAGAACACTAAAAATATTTTTTAAATGAAAAAAATAATGTTTATAAATTTATATAACTATTAATGCATCGCAAAATGTTTTATATAACCAAGTTAGTAACAGTTTAAATACAAAGTTCTTTTTATAAATCTCCTATTTATAACAAAATTTCAGTCTAGTTTTATGATCACATTACATTTCTACCTGCATTTACAACTACTATAGGTAAACTTTATAACTGTAAAAAAATAATAATTTTAACTGAACTTAAAGTCTAAATAGCAAAACTGTTAACTTAACCATATTTTTATTTTAAAATAGAAAAAAGTTGCTTCAAAATTAGAATTAAAAATGCTTGACAAAAGAATCTCAAATATTTATAAATAATAAATTATAAGTCCTTCCTGTCATTAAGTTAATCAAAATAGAAAACTTCAAAAGAAATTTTTTGAAATATTTAACACAGGGGTTAGCGACACGCGAACCTTTTGATTGTGACGTAACAAAACTTATTGTCGTAAACTTTTTGTATTATGACGTCACAATGTGTTATAGGCATGTGGTTTATGGATGAGAAAAATTATTTGCATTATGACGTAACAAAAGTCAGTTAATGTTGTTTGAAACTTTTTGATAAATTTAATTTGATATGAAGAAACTTAAAATTAAAAGTTGTAATATTTTCTTTATTATTTAAAATTAAATTCACAAACAAAAGTCTGTTAAAATTGTTTAAAACCTTTCAACAAATTAAAATTGATATGTAAAATTTGAAAGTAGAATTATGTCTAAGCTTTTTACAACAATCTGCAAAGTTTGTTAGTTTTATTAATAGTTTTTTTTCTATCAGTAAGTTGTATTTTACATTAACTTATTCTTAATAAATTAAGTTACCGTACTTGTTTTGATTATATTTTTTGCAATCAACTATCTAAATTTTAAAAGTGTTTAAAAACTTAGAATATACACTTTTAACCTTTTTATTTGTTTTAATCAGTTTCAAAATAAAGAAATGTTTTAAAATAAACTTTAACTTAAAACTTACTTTCCAAAATATCAAATTATGCAAATTGTTTACACTTGTTTATTAAGAGCTAAACATATATCTTTAAAAATCAAAAGTAGCTTAAAGTTTTCGTTTTATTTCTGAAAAGATTCTACTTTGCCATAAAGTTTTTCTTATGTTTTCTACTTAAAGTGTTAGTAATAAGTTTCTACTGTTAACAATAGTGATAAAGAATAGTTTGACGAATGTGTAGATGAATGTGTGTTCTCATTTTTAAGAAAATGACAATGTTAAAAAAAATTGCTAACATCATTATAAAAGGTACTGTAATTAATCATACACTTAAACTTAAAATATAAATGAATATTTTTTCTACTTCAACAAAAAAAAAGTCACTTTAAATGTAATTATGTACACAAAAATAAACGAAGTTATTATTATTTCTCAAATAAAAGGTCTTTTAGAAAACATATAAATAAGTTTTTTGAAACAAAATAAATTTTATTATTGATTAATTATTTTCAGACAATTTGCTTTAGTTGGTTGTTTTTTTAATGAGGACAGCATATCTATAATTTATATTTAGTTCACGAGTTTCGGTTGTTTTAAGTTTAAAGAATTTTTGTTTGGTCAAATAAACTGAGTAACTTTTAAAATAGTTTTGAAGTAAACGAAGTTTAAAAAACTAAGTTCAACTAAAGTTTAATTAGTATTTTTAGGTTTAGTTTCAATCCTGTGTATAAATATGGAGATTTCACAAAACTGTTAACAAAATGTTTTTTAAACTTAGTTCACTTAATGAATATTTAAAATGCTACTCAGTTTATTTGACCAAACAAAAAATCGCAGTTCAAGGTATATATATATATATATCAGTATTACATAAACATAAATTTATTATTATCTAAAGATAATTTGTTAAATTGAAAAACATTTTAATAACTTTTGATTCGCAGTTGTTAAAACTCAGACAAAACCAATTTTTTTCATAATATAAATAAGCTAATTGAAAGTTTATATAAGTTTTAGTTACCGTTCTAATAATGTTATTATTACATTTAAATTGTCAGATGGTTTATGTAAAAAATCAATTTTGTAATTCTGTCAAACTGTTTTTTGTATAAATATACTCTATATTAGATAAAAGATAAGTTTATAAAAAATTAGAATTGCGTTCAATTTCTCAAAAAAGTTTCAATAAACGGTTACCACTGAACTTTTATATGTACAATTTTATTCTAAAGTATTATACTCTTTGAACAAAAGATCTTAATATTTTACAAAACTTATAATTTTTTTAAATAGTTATACCTAGTTTTTTGTTAAATCTTAAGTACTTAAATGTATTCCGCTCAAAAATTATAATTTATTAATTGTTCATTCGTTGCTATAAAAATTAATTTAAATTTATTTATAAACACAACGAAACAAATTACAATTTAGTTTTTATGTGTTAGTTATATATTTAAAATACACAACTAATAATCATAACTAACTTAAACATACTCTAAAACAATCTACACACAGAAAACAAAATAGCTTATACCAGTTTAGTAGTTAGATTTATAATATTTATCTTAACAATTTTGATAGCTTCTACTTACTTTTACCTTAATAATTACAGTATAGAATAATACACAGTACAAATAATCTTGTTAAGTTATTATCATTGTTAACTAAACGAAAAAAAGTGCAAAAAATATTTTGTATTGAGATTTTAACGTTATTTAAAAAAAAAAGAACTTAAGCTAAACTAACATCGTTGATACAATGGCTTTTTCTCTAATAGAGTTATTATATATAGATACTGTTATTTAGTGTTTTTATTATTCATTTTAATTAATTAATTTTGAAGTTTATTATAAAGTTCCGAAATAATATATGTATAATCTATTTATACAATAAGGAGCTTTGTCTAAAAGAAAATGAAAAACTAGTTGATAACATAAATGAAGTATACCTACTATGAAATATTTTTATACCCTAACAGAGTACAAAGAATGATTAGACACATTTTCGGCAATAAAACTCACTGGTTGCAACTCCAAACATGTAAAGCTTTAACTTGTACATAGTCAAATTAATATATTTTTACATTTAAAGAAAAATATAAATATAGCATCTTTAAGAAGTTTAACATAACGTTAAATGTGTAACTTTAAAAACTATTCATTGATTTTCATAATAAAACGAACCATTTATGTTCTGTTTTATATAAACAAACTGCTGACAGTTTAATTGAATAATTTAATTTTTAATTTTTATTTGTTTTTTATTTGAAAAAATAGAAACTTTACAAATTCATAACAATCAAACATAATTTAATTCAAAAATAAATACAATATTAAAATAACTTTTTGTTTAGAAAATAAAATACATGCGTAAATTTACATTATTAATAAAACTAAAAACAACATTGAAAGTTGTCAAAAAAAAATATTTTATTTTAATATTTTTACTCAAAGCATATCGAAACTTTTATTTATTGGACAATAAATAGAGATTAAAACTACAAGGCTTAAGTGCAACTATTTTCTTTAACTTTTTGTTTAACTTTAAATCAAAACAACAAAATTAGATTTACAATTAAATTCTACTTAAACTCATGCTCTACGATAGTCAACACATTCATAGTAAAAAACAATTATATTAATAAACATTTACAAGGTTTAAAGATTAAAACACTTTAGTAAATTGTTATTTATTATAACTGTGATAACATAAAACAAGTTTCAACTATAAAAACTTCTTTGATGTGATTAAGGTTGTTCTAATAGTTTTGTTTAAATTTAAACAACATGGATCATTTGAATATTTTTACAATAGAATCTCAAAAAATTGTAAAGCCTTCCTAAAATCCTAGTAAATCAACCAAATATTTAATGAAATGGGGTAGCTTGAACCACGCGAACTTGTTTGTTTTAATTGTGAGGTCATAATCCTTGTCGCGCGTAAATTTTTGTGACGTCACAATCAAGGCAGGTGGTTTGCGGATGAGAAAAAGTTTTGATGCATTGTGACGTAATATTGGTCAGTTGGAGTTATTAGTGTTTTCTTTGAAAATTTATGTAAAAAAAAGGTAACTAAAAAACTCATTTGAAAAAATCTTAAAATCTTAATTAAGACTTTATTACTTTTAAGATAAGAAACATGTTTGATATTTAATTCTACTATGATAGCTGCAATTAACTACTTAAATAATTAATTTATTTCTTATACAATATTCAGTTTCAAAAGGTTACTTTAAATATTAAACTACTAAGTTATTTAGTTTTCTAAATAAAATTTATATACCACAAATAAAATGTATCCAACTATTACAATAAAAGCAATTTTTTCATTGTGTTTACGTAAATAAGATTGTCAGTTCATAAAATTTATTAATTTACCTACAACTAATTTATTAAAATAAACAAAATTTAAAGTATATATACTAAGTTTTAAGTTTTACAAAAGTAAATAAGACTATTAAAATCGTAAAAAAAATATCTTAGTAATCTTATGCACTATGTATAGTATGTTTTATGTAGTTTTATTTATGTTTTAAAAGCGTTTAAAGTAGTTAGTAAATATTTTTGTTTAAGTAAAGTCAATTGTTGACTGTATAAAAATTTTATAATAATAGTAACATTCATTATTCTTTTCTTTATATGTTTTACTAGCTCTTTATTCTTTAAAGTTTCGTTGTAATCACTTAATATAATAAATAAGCACTTAATACAATTATACATCACCATTATTTAATACATAACATTGAGTTGTCGGGCTGTATTTCTATTGGAATTTTGTACTTTTATTTATTTTAGTATTTAACTCAGAAAACATATTGGTTTAACAGATTCATGTTTAAACCAGCTTTGTTAAGATCAAATAAAATAAAAGCAAAATAATGAGAGAAGCATTATCACTAGAGAGCAATAAAGAGTAAATATTAATGATTATTGTCATTTTTTTAATTTTTTTCTTTAACTTTTTATACATGATAAATTACAAACTAAGTGTTAAAAATTTGGAAAATAAGTATTATAAAAAAAAAAAGAGATTATTTAAATACAATTATTTGCTAATTAGAAAAAATTGACAATGCTTATCAAAAAAACTAGAACTTTATTTAATATAAACAACTATTGACAGTTATATTGAAAAAATTTCTCATTAAGTTTTAATTTATACAGTTTAAGTATTTTTTGGTTTTGAATATAAAATTGAAGATAGTTTAAATAAAATTTTGCTTAACAAAAACATAATAGAAATTTAACAAGTTGTAAAAACTAAAAATAGCAATTTATCAAAAAATATTTAATATGTGTAAAAACCAACTTTCTAAATAATTTATTATTTTCAAACTTATATAAAGTTAATGAAACTTATCAGTTTTAAACTATTTGGCCTAAATAAGATTTGCATTCTATATTATACTAAATTACTCTTACATAAGTTAATTTTGGAATTAGGTGTTTTTTTATAATTTTATGTAAAAAAAAGTTAATTTTAATTTCAAGTTTTCTTTTAAATTAAATATTTTTATCAAAATCATAGCTTTTTTTTGAGGAAACTGAAATTACAGAATATCTCAAGTAAAAACATAAAAACTTCAACACATTAAACTTTAAATAAATGCAAACATGTTCGTCATTTAAATTCCGTAATGTATTGTTTCTAAAAAAGATTTCGTTATTAAAATATTTTGAAATGTAAAGTACCGCACAGTAATAGTCAAAGACTTAATGAAATTATGAAGCAAACATAACAAAAGAGTCTTAAATATTGTCTGCATGTATACTGATCAATCCTTCCTTTTATCAGGCTAATCTTCTTGAATAATTTAATTTGTACAGCGTATTTAAATATTTTTATTGTAATGCCGCAACGATTGTCGCGCGTATTTATGACGTCACGATTTAGGCAGGTGGTTTACGGATGAGAAAAATTTCGATTGCAGTCAGTTTAGTTGTTGCTTATACAAACTTTTGCATAAACACAATTTTTAGAAGAACAAAAAGAAAAACAGTTTTTTTTAAAGTTTTAATATAAAAAATAAAATCTGTTCTGCCTACTTTGCGAAACGTACTTTCTTAATAAAAAGTTTCTAAATTTTCAAGTACATAATAATAAATTATAACACAATCAGTGTTTTGGTCAGTGTCAAAACTATTCAAAATTTCAAGATAAGAATTTAAAAATATTAAATTACTCATAAAAACATTTATTTTAAAATTATTGTGCTGAATGTATACAAAAAAATTCGCAATTTTATTTTTCTACTTAACAAGTTCTATCTATACCTTTGGTTGTGTATAAACAAATAATTGACAATTTAATTGAACAGTTTTCTCTGTGAGTTTAATTTAATACTTGAAATGTTTCTTTGATGTTTTGTACGCCATTGCGATTTTTAACGCAGATAAGAAAAAAATGTTTGAATTATTATTGAAAAAAACTAAACTTAAAATTTACCTAGCAAGATGTTAGAAATTATTTGTTAAAACTCAGTTTGACTAAAAAAAAGTCTATTTTTAAAATGTTTGAATAAGACAAAATTTTTTGGTATAAATTCAATATTTTGATCACATACATTTTTTCATTTAGTTTTTAAGTTTAATAAAAAAAAACTGTAAAGTAGTATTAAATCAAAAAGTATCTATTGATAAAATCAATTTTAATACTTTCTATTTCAACTATTTTGAAATAGAAAACGAGTAATCATTTTAAAATAGAAATGTATTTGTGATTTATTTTACTAAGTACTAAATATAAATCTTTATAAAATGTAATTTATCTTGAAAAGTATAAACAACAATTTTTGTGTTATGGATGAATATCAAATTACTTGACTTGGTTATTTTAATCAAGTCTTTTAAAGTTTAAAGAAAATAAAAATATTTTAGACACAAGAAGCTACAAAAATGATACTTAATTTATTAATAAACTATTTATTCACTTTAAATAACCACGAATCCTTCCTGTTATTAGAGTAATCTTGTTTAATATTTAATAAGGGACAAAAATAAAAAGTGCCACGCGAACTGAAATCTTTTGATTATGATGTCATAATAATTTTCGCGCGCAAACTTTTTGTAATATGACGTGAAATTGTAGCCAGGTAATAAGAGGATGAGAAAAAAATTTCGTCTTTGGATGTATTGGCCAATTAAAATTGTTTATATGTAAATGTTTTACTTCTAAACCGATAATAAATAAAAAAAAGTTGAATATAAACAAGAAAACAGTGTTTTGTTTTTTAATAAACTATTATATTGTTCAAATAAAAAGACAGTTTAAATAAATTAAACAATTTTTTAGTTGTTTTAGTCAGTGTCAAAACTATTAAGATTTTCAAGGTAAACTTTCACATCAATTTTAGTTTTCTCACATTTGTATTTAAACGAAAAGAAATGTTTACGCTTAATTATATTCGCATTAAGAAGGTTGTAAAACTAATCAATACTAAAAATAAGCCTATAAATCTTTAAAATAGCTTTCGTAACAAATAATTGTTTTAGACTAATTGTTTAAGACACACTAAAAATATTTTCACACATCAATTAATTATAAACAACAAACTAAGATTAGTATTTCACTATAAATTCAACGATGTTCAACAAGTTTATGAGGTGTTGATTTACCTATACTGACAATTTATTTTGAAATCAAACAACTGCATTTAAAAAACTTTAATTTAATAGACATCCAAATAAAACAAAGTTTCTAAAGTAAGATAACATGCATAAATAACATAAGGACAAAACAAAGCTTTTAATTTTAACTTTTTATGATTTTTTGAGTTGTTCTACTTATTTTTGCGTTTTAGTATGAGCTGATCAAAACTTACTACAAAACTAATTAAAACGTTGAAATAAAAATTTTCTAAATAATATATAAATTATATTATAATCTTTATATATATAATTTTTCGATATATATTTTATCAACTGCTATAAGCTGTGCAGTAAATTGGATTAAATACTTATTTCCAGTTTAAGAGGCAGTAATTTGAGACAGTCAATAAACTATAAGGAGTTGCACAAAATTTACAACTTTATATTAATTGAATCTCTAATTAAAAATCAATAATTTATTTATCAGTACATATTATTGTAGGAAAATAGTCGGATTTAGTTGTTTATTAAACTCGAAAAACCTATAACAACTATTAATCTGAAATACTTTTATCTATAAATTAATGAAATTGAAAGCCCGTTTATTGAAAATCCAAACAACTAAGAAAAATTCTGCTTGTAAAAACAAATTATCATTCGGTTTTGAATAATTTTCGCGCGGAAAATATTTACTTCATGCAGTTTAGTTGACAGATGTTGTATAAAGAAACTTCTTGAAGAAAATCTGTCATCTTTTACTTTGAAAAACTTTTAATTCAGTTTCGTAAAACTGTTGGAACAATTTTTATGATAATAGTTATTAAACTATTTAACAGAATTAGTGCTGCTGTTGAAAAATATAATGTTAGTCAAACTATTTAACAGAATTTAATGTTGTTCTTAAAAAATATAAAGTTAGTCAAAATAACCAATAGAATTTAACGTTTTCAGAATATTATGATTTTACTATTAGCTTACAAGCTTTTAAAAATGTTGTGTATAGACATTATGTACTTTATAAATTAAATATATAAAACAACACAAACTTTTGTATATTTTTAAGTACTCAATTTTAAAACATTCATACTTAAACTATTTTTTCTAAACATAAATATGTAGTATTCATGAAACTATTAAAAATCATATTTATTAAATTTTACAGCAACATATATTGGGAAATACGTTTTAAAATGCAACATGAAAAACAAATATATATAGAAATAAGAGCAAAATAAATGTTAATACAAAAAGTTAATTGCATTTGTTTTTGTAACGATACGCTTAAGAAGTGTCTGCAAAAGTTTACGTGTATATTATTAAAAAATAAGTAATAAGAAAAGTTGCTGTCATATGGTTGTAATTGCTAAAAAGTATTTATGTGTTTTTAGTGATACTTACATTTATAAAACTTATATCTTTCAAGTGCGGTTTTTAAGGCTAAGTGTTAGTTAGCTTTTCTTATACAAAACTAAAATAAAAAGATTGAAACTTTTAGGTCTTTTTAAAGTAAATTATCAAGGTGTTTTTTTTTCTTCAAAAAAGTTAAATAAAAAATAATAGTTTAACTTAATTTAATACGCTTTTTTTTGTATCATATTTACATAAACATTTTATACCATACTTTTCATAATGTTTCACTTAATTTGTTTACTTTTGTGAGTTTAAGAAACAAAAATTGATTACATATTATTAAGATAAATTAAAAATTACTTGTATATTGTTTAGACTTAAAAAAAATTGTATAAATAAAGTTAACTTGATCGAGAGAATAAAAAAAAATATATAAGTCTCACCACATGGCAGCGCTAAAGAATAAGTGTTTGAGCTGTTTTTAAAATGTTGGTCACTTAGTATGTTCGTATAATTTTAAAGTCCTACAAATTTATTATATATTTAGCATGATCCAAATCTAAGAAAATTATTGAAGCTAATGATTTCTTAGATTAAAGCAAGCTGTAAATATATAAATATGACTTTGAAAAATTGCACAATAAATTGAAAATTCTAAGGTTTGTTTTCTGTAAACAAATTACTGACATTTTAATTCAATAATTTCTCATTTATTTTTAATTTAATACTTAATTTTTTTTTATGTTGTGTACAAAAAGTTTTTTAGATCAAAAGAAAAGTTATAATTGTTGTAAAAACATGAGCCATCCAAATATTTAGGCAATCATATGTATAAAATAAAAATGTTAAAACGGAAAATATAATTGAAATTTTTAAAACAAACTAGTTTAAACATAAAAAGTTTGTCATATTTTTTGGCTACTCAATGAAGATGAAAATAATATTTTAATACAACGAAGCAATAAATAACCACACGTTAAAGCTTGTCGTCACTATTTTTTGCTGTTGATTGTTACAACTTATATTAATAAAATATTGTAGTTCAATTTAACTTTTAAAAATCTGAAATTCGATTTATTTTACACAATACTAAATCATTAATAGATAATAAATAATAAAAGAATAAATAATATAAAAAATTATAGAAAATAATAAAAATCATTACTGATATAATCCTAGTGTGCTTGCAAATATTTTTTGTATGTTATTTCAAAAGGTTGTTCAAAGTTTAAAAGCGAATGTTTTAGTACTACCAATAAATGTTAGTAGCATTTATTGTATTATAAAAAAACATATTTTACTAGTGATAATGTCTTAGAAGTTTTAAAAATAAAAAAATCTTTTCTAACAAACATTTTTACAATTTTAAAAATAAATAACAAAGAATATAAGTACTAAAAAACTTTCTTTTATTTTCACTAATCTTAATATTTGAAGGAATCAAAAAGGACACGCAGGGATGAGAAAAAGTTTTGATTCGTTTATGTCGTAATAGTTGGTTTAAATTGTTTTTAGACAAACTTTTTTATATAAATTAAGAATTATTAAAAATCAATTAATGTTTGTGTCACAAAATAAACAACTAAACTTTTGTGTGATACAGAAAAATAACGGAACAAATTTTGTTAGCTTTGTAAACACGCTATAAAAGTTTATATTTTTTAACAATTGCAGAACTACAATCTTTCAAAAGAAAGTCTTAATAAACACAACAAATTGTTTTTTTGATTTGTTTTAATCAGTGTCAAAACAATTAAGACTTTCAAGATAAACTTTCACATCATATTTATGTTTCACACATTTGTGTTTAAATATAGAGTTTTAATATTTTTTTTATCTTATTGAGTATATTTCATTCATGTTTAAATAAAAAGTTAGTTTTCTAACAAAAAGTTTTAGAAAGTTTTAGAAAGAAACTACTAAAGATATCAAATATAATTATTAAAAAAATCCTTTTTGTAAGTTCACTAATCTAAATATTCGTAAGAATCAAAGAGGACACGCGAACATTATTACTTATATTGTGACGTCATAATCATTGTCGCGCTTTTATGACGTCACAATGCGAGCAGGTGGTCTGCGGATGAGAAAAAGTTTCTTTTGTGACGTAATAGTTGGTTGAAATTGTTTTTGCACAAACTTTTTTATATATTTTACATATAATTAAAAAATCGATTAATCTTTTTGTCACAAAATAAATAACTAGAATTTTATAAATTACAAAAAAAAACAAGATAATTTTTTTTAAGTTTTGTAAATACGCTTTAAAAGTTTTTATATTTTAACAATTGTAAAATTACAATCTTTCAAAGGAAAGATAAACAAAATTAATTATTTTTTTGATTTGTTTTAATCAGTGTCAAAACAATTAAGACTTTCAAGATAAACTTTCACATCAAATTTATATTTCACACATTTGTGTTTAAATAAACAGTTTAAATGTTTTTCTTATACATTAACGTTGAAAAAAATTGTAAAACTAATTAATAATAAAAGTGAATGTAGCTTTTTTTAAGTAGTCTCTTTAAAACGTTAATTTGTTTAGCTGTTTAAAAAAATTTTGAACTAAAATAAACATATTTGAAAAACTTTTACATTTTCTTAATTTTCACTTTATTATTTATTCAAAATTTTATGTTTTAGAGTTAAAATTTTGTAAATATACTTTTGTTGAATTTTTAAATATCGAAATAGCCCACATTTGTGTGAAATTAGTATTTTACATTCGCACGTTAATATAATAAATTGATTTAATTTAAAGCTATTATTTTGATGAGTAATAAGAATTTAATTAATAGCTTAAATTTATTTTAATCTATCAAATTTTAAAAACCTGTATTTAATATCGAAGTATTAAGTCGGAAAATTACACACTAAGAATAGTATGTTTTAGTTTGTTAACTAAAGAAAAGTATATAAACATGTTGTTATAAGTCCTGGTATTAAAAAAAGGAAATACTAATAAAGTTTTTATTCTTTTAAATTAATTACTTGATTAAATACAAAATAAAGTGATACATTTATGTCATTTTTTTCCTGATAATATGAATTAAATCTTAAACTTCTGTAATTTTAATAATGTTGTAAACAAATATGTTCCAAATAAATGTTTTAGAAGGTTATAAATACATATACAAAATATTTTATATATGTACAATATCTTAAATCATATACTACTTTAGCACTGATTTATTTTAACTTTTTAGGTTCTTTAAAACAAAAACTTTATAATAGAAGTTAGTTGTTAATAGCTATTAAAAAAAGGAATAACTTTATTACTATTTGCTATTTATCAATTAAAAAAATGATTTACTTTAAAGCTTTACAGAATTTATAATTTAAAATTTTTATCTGACTTGTTTTCAACTCAAAATGACTTTTTTTGCAGTTTGAAATTTACTGAGACTAAAAAAGTTAAAACTACAACTTTTTTAATTTTTTCATAAACTTTTAAACAATTTGCAAAACTGTGTATAATATGTACACACAAACTGTAATTCGAATTTAAACAACAACTTTTGGCGGTAAATCTTACAATGCAATTTAATGACAGATGTTTTATGTAGAACTTTTTGAAGCACTTCTGTTACTAGTTTCTTTGATAAAACTTTTTTATTATTGTGAACTGAGTTACTTACTTTACTTGATAACTTATATGTTTATGGTATGTTTTATTTTGAATAACATTTGTTCATAAATTAACTTATGCATTAACTAACCACTAACTAAAGATATATGTAATCTTTTGTCAAGGTTTACTACTTTGATTAATTTAATATAGAAATAATCATTTTATGACTAATGTTTATAAATGCAATTAAAGTTGAAACTTGTTATAGAAAAATTTAACATGATTTTTATCGATTTAACTTTTATTATACAAAAACGAAAGAGTATACAATAAACTGTGCAGCTGAACAAACATTAAAACAAGCATTTTATAATTTATTGTTTTATTTTTTGTTAATGCTTAACTAAAGTGTAATATACAAAAAATATGCATTCACTAATACAGCTAAGCAAATAGTTTAGTGATAAAAATTTATTATGATTTATTACTTTTTAATATTAATGCTTAACTAAAGCGTGCAACAAAAACAAACTTGCCAATTATTGAAAATTTTAAAGATAAACATAAAAATATAGTAAAAAAGTATGATACATTAAAATTATGAAAACGTTTTTATACTGTTAGACTTATTATTTCCTTTAAGACTTTATCTATAAAGTTTTTGTATTTCTTATTGAAAATAACCTTACCCGAGATACTTCAAAATAACTTTAGTTATTTGAAGCGTTCAAAAAAGTTTCTAATTAAAGAAAGTTTTTGTTTGATAAAAAACAAATAAGTTTGTGATAGTCGCACCTATACACCATAAACTCTTAAAATCAAGTTTTACAACTTTTTCTCTGAAAACAATACCTCGCTACTCAAGTGTTTATATAAAAATAAACTTAAAATTAGAAAGTCGAATCTCAAGATAGAATGTAAATTTAAAACATTTTAAAGATTAAGTTAGTAGTCCACTTAAAACAAATAAATTTACGGCCTAATATGTTGTAACTTTTTATAAACTTGATTATAAAAGATACAATATTTTACTAAAACTGTTAGTCTAATTTTTTTATTGATTTTTACTTAAAACAAAACAAGTATTTTATATCAACATATTTAGTACAACATATGGATTTTGATTTAAATGTTTATAGCACTCGGCACTTAACTACTCAAAAGTATTAAGATAATTGATAATTATTAAACTAAGCAAAATGGAATAGATTAAAACGGTATAGATTTTGTGAAATGTAGTTTAACTATTATTTTAAAGCGATTTATTATGACTGAAACATTTTTTATATACATGAAGTATATAAAAAACTAAATATACCAATATATTTAAACCAAAAACTTTTGTTTAAATAATTTAGAATTTAGCGCTAAGTTGAGCTAAATAATATTTAAGTATTTAAGAAATGGTTTTATATGATTGTTTAAAACATGCTGATTATAAGTTGCAAAAACGTTGTTATCCAGTATAAATTTGTAATGTGATGTGGCTTTACAAAAAGAAATTATTTTGTTTTAACAATAACTACTTTGTAAGAAAAATTTCAATGTTTTTCTTAATTGTAAATTTTGTTATGTCAAAACATTTACATGACCTTCTTAATTGGCTAAATACATTCAAGTAAACTTTGCTGTATGCATGTTTTAAATCAGTCAGAAGCTCTTCGTAAACTTTTAGTATGGATTTTGCTACGGATTAATCTAACTTATTTTAAAACTAAACTTGAAATTTAAAGTTCATAAAGTGAGG
This sequence comes from Thalia democratica, assembly GCF_965202585.1. Taxonomy (NCBI): domain Eukaryota; kingdom Metazoa; phylum Chordata; class Thaliacea; order Salpida; family Salpidae; genus Thalia; species Thalia democratica. The sequence continues at coordinate 1,357,929 of NC_139169.1, forward strand.
GTTTAAACCACATAAGTTTTGTCGGTTTATTTTTACATTAACAAACCAAAACACCTCAAAATTAACAACAGAAAAACTTTTTTGCACATAAACCGAGAATTATCTTTAGCGCCACACAGTGTGGAGAGTTTTTACTTCCCTTCTCTCATATTCATTTCTCTCGTTCTGTCATCAGATTTGCGATTTTATCTTTTATTTCTACCAGCCTCTGCAAGGTCCGGCGGCTTCTTTTTATTTTTTTTTGTTTTCTTTTTTGAGTTACCGTGGCTTCTTATTTATTGATTCTTCGCAGCTAATTAAGCCTCTCGCTTGTTGATTACGGCCTTTTCGCGTGTACAAGGAATTAGCAGAAAGAGTTTATCAGTGAAAAAAATGTGTTGAAAAGTAAATTACAGTAATTCATTTATCTGAATAATTTGTTTTACTAGTTTCTTCACTAGTTTAGAAAAGTACTGAAATAATTTATTTCTTATTTTTAACTTTTTCATTGATAGATTAGTCATTTTTTCTAATACTTATTTATTATTTGTTTTTGTTATTAGCAATTAGAAAGGTCGCAAATAGAGTGTTTTGAACTTTTTTTGTTTAAATGAGTCGATATTGCACATATAAACGTGTTGGAGCATTATGTTTATCAACAGCTCATCTTTTTAAATATTTGTGAACGTGTGAACTTCTTTGTATTTAATCTGCTTTTGAGATTAATTTGGGCGCTCAAGTTTGGCTTGATGTTTAGTTTGGTGACTTTTTTAATGTGAAACGTGTTTCTTACAACTAAAAATATTTTAAATTCGGTTTTCTCTGTTTAACCGATGTTTTGATGATGTATTGGATTAGTAGTTTGATTTTTGGTGAAATTTTTCAATAAAAATCGTCAACACAGATTAGTTTATTGTCAACAAGTTTAATTTGATTTTTTTTGGATTAAATTACTTTATTAGTAGCATTATTATTTAAGCATTTTAAAAAAGATTTTTATTCTTGTCAGAATAATTTTTTACTATAAAAAAAAATTGATGTTAATTAATTAAAATTAAAACATTAAATTATAACAAGTAAACTAATTTATAACAAACTTTAAAGCAGTCTTTAAAAAGTACAATTTTGTTTAAGTTTCTTTGAAAAGTATAAGTTACTGTTGATAATCGATTATAAATCTAAACTAACAATGTATTTCTGAATTGTTGATAAATGCATATTTAACTAAGCCATTAAATGGCAATCAAATTAAATTTGGATTTATTTCTGGCGAGATTTCAGCAAATTAATAAAACTTGAACACAAACATTATGCAATTAAAAAATTAAAATAAATTGTTATATTGAGTTTGCGAAACACTTTGAAAAGGTCAGAAGTTAATGTTTTTGTTCTAAAGTGCAGAATCAATCAAGTAGAAAAAAATGTTGCTTGAACTTTTTAATTGTTTTTATTTAAACACAAAAGTATCTTTTTATAAAATTTGTGGATAGTTCTTCACAAGTCAAAATTTAAAAAAAAAGTTAAAGTTTTTACAAGTAACTTATTTTAAGTGTTTCATATTGTAAAGATTAAAGCTACTAGACAATTATGTATTTATACTGAAAACGTGACAGCTTTTTTTAAAATTGGTTCAAAATAATCAAGTTATGAAAGGTACTGTTGTTAAACTAATAAAAATATTTAATGTAATATAATAGAAAAAGTAGATGATGGCAAAATTTTCTAAACCAGCGCTTTCAAAGTTAATCTTTTTTCTCAACTTACAGAAGCGCATATGTTAAATTCATAACCGAATTATTTTCTACATTAAATAAAACTGAATCGCTGCCTTCTAGCATGACCGCCTACCAATTTGCTATCGCCAGCGCGTATCACAAAAAAAATCGACAGATTGTGCTGAGGGGGGTCAACGACGTCTCGCTGTGCCGAGGCGGTGGCTCGCTAGCAGGACGGAAGATAGGCAGCCGGGGAAGTAATCTCGTTGCAACTTCGCACTTTCTGACTTTTTTGTTTTGTGGCCCGGAGGTGTGCAGCGAGCCGTCTTCAAAAAACTTGAATTTCCTCTCAAAACTTTATTTTGTTTTATGTTTACCTTTTCGCATTAAATTCAATTAGCTTAGCGTCCGATTATGCATCGTTGTGTTCCGCTTTTTTATGAGTTCTCCCCCAAAATTTCTTTTCGAGACAAGTTGAGTGCAAAATTTTTTTTCTAAATTAAGATGAATTAAGTTGTCTGTTGTTGTGACTAATTTTTGTCTTCATTAATTAAAATTTTTTGAACTCATTTATTTATAACTCACCATGGGGTAAGGTTAACTACTTGGTATTTATTGTGGTAATATAGTGTTTAATATATCACTTGTTTATTACTTTAAATATTTGTTTAAGCATAACTTGGTTACATGAAAAATTAAGCTTTTAGTAAACATAAATTCACTATTTAAATTTAAAAATGGATTAAGTCTTCAAAAACTTGTTGAATAAAAATTTCACGATAGAAATACCTACTTTATATTTTAATTTATATTTTATAGTTCAACACTTTTTAAATACTTTTTTTTTAAATAAAAGTTTAAACAATTTTACTAATTTAAAATGCATAGAACAAAAAACATTTAAAACTTTTATATGTTCTGTTTTATGTAAATTTTGACACCTTAAATGCTGCATTGACAATTCTGGGAACAAATGCAAAACTTAACAAGTTGTCTCAAATTAATGGGAACATATATTGTCACAAACTGCAAACATATTGACTTGTTGATAAGTGAGATAACAAAATATCCTCCCAAATATATACAAACTAGCTGCCCTGTACAGCCGATATATGTTTGTCGTGTCTTGTTCAAATTTGCTTATCTTGCTTTAATGAGCGCTACTTGATTCAGTAGTACACCACCGGATTAACACTAGTTGTAATATCTTGTTTAAATTAAATTGATAAAAGCTTCTGATTTACTGTAAACTTTTTATATTCTTTTACATTTCAATGCATTAAAATTAAGCTATAAATTGCTTAAAGTTAAGTACTTTTATTTAATGTTTTATGTGTACGAACTTCAAAGATATATACAGATGTTTACCTTTTGATAAACATATTTTGAATAAACAATTTCTTTTCTGAACTGTCAAAAGGTTCTTTTTAATATTAATGCATAATTTCAAGTCAATTTAGACATAAAATGCGTTTTTATACGGCGATTTGTACTGACGTAAAAGCAAAATTTTACGACATTATCAAAGTTAATGTTTATCCAATTGAGCTGAACAAATTTGCATTGTATCACAAACAATCTGTGCTGCTACTTTAAACAGCAATTTACCCATCTAGTACACAATTGAATTTATTTACACACTGCGTTTACCGTAACGAAAAAAACTTTTGAAAACGGCGCTCTAACTTTTTAATACTTTTGAAATTTACAGCTGTAAACGTAAGACAATAAACCTTGGATATTTTGAATGTTTCTCCTTTAATTTTTTAACTTTTTTGTATGCTAAGTCACGTTTAAATGCTTGATTTATGCGTTTTGTTTACTAGAAATCTTTGTTTAAGTGTTTTTGAACTTTTAGTAAAAAACGTAAGACAATAAAATAAAGATTTGGAATTCTTCTACATGCTTAAACTATTTTATGGTTCAGCTTAAGTTCTTATTTTATTACCTAACTTTTATACTAATTTAAGATATTTGAAATTTAAACAGAAACTAAGTTACTTTAATACTTGATATTATTTGTAAAAGTATTGACTTGAAAATCTAAATACTATATGTGTATTTGTTATTTAATTCAATTTCTTTACGTTTTCAGTGTAACACTTTACACTATTTTTAAGAAAGTTTAAAGGGTAGATAAAATCTAAACATATATAATATCTTAATATGTTTGAAAAAATAATCATATTTATTTCAGAATATTTTAGTTAATAAAGGTGGACAAAATGAGACTTATGTTAGTTTCAATTGTCATTTCACTGATAACAAGTCATGTAGAAGCGAGATTTTCAACAGTGACAAAAGAAATTGATATTGATGAAGAAAGAAAACTGAGTGAGTTCTAAATTCCTTGTTGTTTCTAAACTTTTGTCAGTTTGAGATAAATAAGTGCTTTTTTGTTTTGGATTATTTGCTCTTTTCATGCCTAAATTCTTGTTTACACGATATTTGTTTGATATATTTAAGAGTTTTTACATTAAAACAAGTATAAAGACTTTACATAAAGATTATAGGATGTTTTTGAACACAAAAAAAAGCTTAGATATCAAAATTTATTAAAAATATGATATGACTAGATTTTAAAACTAGATTTTAAAATAAGCAAACGGTGAATTTGCAAAGAAAATAAATAAAAAACCAAAACTGAAATATGTGCTTTTCAGGTTAACCACGCTTTAGTAGATACAAAGCACACATACTTCTGTTGTTTTGTTAATTTCAAACTTTTGTTGTTTTGCTAATTTAATAAAAACTTTTGTTGCATTGTTATACCTCATATTTGTCGTTTGAATTCGATATTTGTAAAGAATTTTTTCACTATTCATGTTTAAATGTATTCCACAATAAACTTGTTGAGATATTTGAAAAAGTTTTGTAAAAAACAAATCAATATAGTTATTTATGATAACTTAAAAAAAGTAGGTTAATTCTTTAACTTTTACAGAAAACTTTTTACTTTAAAATAGCGTTAAAAGTGTGTTTTGTCTATGGTTGGTAAGAATCAATAAGTTTTTGGAGAAATAAAAGTTTTTATTTATTTAATATAAGGTCAAAACTGGAAAAATAGGTTTATTCCCTAACTTTTACAGAAAACAGCATTTAGAATCAAAGCAGCGTTAAAAATATATTTTATCCACTTTTGATATTAATAGATAAGTTTTTGGAGAAATAAAAGTTTTTATTTATTTAAAATAAGATCAAAAAAAGTTTCATAATAGCACGTATGAGCTAAGTCTGTCATACCGTATATTAAAGTACTTTGTAGCTCTTTTTATTTACTTAGTATGAAATATA